>NW_027507903.1:240005325-241277825 GCF_037356315.1 Lithobates pipiens | reverse complement strand
TTAGTAACACGCCCCTAGGACACACTTAACCCCTACACTGCCACCCCCTGGTTAACCCCTTCACTGCCAGTGTAATTTACACAGAAATCTGTGCATTTGTATAGCACTGATTGCTGTATAAATGACAATGGTCCCAAAAATGTGTCAAAAATGCCCGATGTGTCCACCATAATGTCGCAGTCACAATAAAAATCGCTGATCGCCGCCATTACTAGTAAAAAAAAATTATTAATAAAAATGCCATAAAACTATCCCCTATTTTGTAAACGCTATAAATTTTGTGCAAACCAATCAATAATCGCTTATTGCGATTTTTTTTAACAAAAATATGTAGAAGGATACGTATTGGCCCAAACTGAGGAAAAAAATGTTTTTTATATATTTTTGGGGGATATTTATTATAGCAAAAAGTAAAAAATAATGTTTTTTTTTTCAAAATTGTGGCTCTATTTTTGTTTATAGCGCAAAAAAATAAAAACCGCAAGGGTGATCAAATACCACCAAAAGAAAGCTCTATTTGTGGGAAAAAAATGACATCAATTTTGTTTGGGAGCCATGTCGCACGACCTCGCAATTGTCAGTTAAAGCGACGCAGTGCCGAATCACAAAAAGTGGTCTGGTCTTAAGCCAGCAAAATGGTCCGGTCTGAAAGTGGTTAAGTACTAAAGCCTTTTCTTCACAGTACAAATCTTCTGCTTTGCCATCTGCCAATATATCAGTGATCCTGCTCTTGGTATCCTTTGTGCAATATGAGTGCAATATTATGATAATGAGCGTCAGTGCTCATTGAGTGATCACAGGGTACCTTGAAAACAGCAATCATCAAAATTTCAGTAAGTGCTGATACTGGAATTTGGCATAAAGAACATTTGCATTTGTGTCTTTCACCCTGTGGAAAGTAGGGTTAGTGAGTATGCGCCTAAACAAGATCT
The DNA here is from genome assembly GCF_037356315.1 of Lithobates pipiens. Classification (NCBI taxonomy): domain Eukaryota; kingdom Metazoa; phylum Chordata; class Amphibia; order Anura; family Ranidae; genus Lithobates; species Lithobates pipiens. Next base: position 241,276,893 of record NW_027507903.1, on the reverse strand, counting down.
TGATTTATTCTGAAACATCAAAGCAACAAGCAAAGAATAGAATGTTATATTATATGAAATAATATACATGTGGTGTTTTACTAAGGAAAACTTAGCCTAAACTATGTAGAACATTTCCAGAAGATGAAGTAATGTATAGAGCAATATAAGGTGAAGGGAATGAGGAGCAAATCTTGGTATTCATAATACTAGAAATTGGGCATAACTCTTTTTAGCATTGGGCAGAGTGCTGTTTAGGGATGGCCGAACGGTTCGCCCGGCGGTCGTTTCACAGCGAATTTCGGTTGTTCGCGGTCCGCCCGATCGGCGGACTATTGCCGCTGTTCGCCCAGCGGACTTCCGTGTTTACTGTGTAAAAGAACCTATGATGACACATCCATCATATGGTACAGGACAGCCAATTGAGACATTACAGCACATGGACACTTGGACATTCCCCCTAACTTATAAATAGACCCGATCCGGCGGCCATTTTACATTCTTTCGTATGTCACTATGGGGAGAGGTTGCTGTGTGGAGTAGGGAGAGACTGCAGTGACCCAAATCGCTAGCTATTAGGTCCACAAAAGTTCTTTTAAGGACTGGTATGGTATAGGTGTTAGGTGTAGTTCAGGATATAGGTTTGAGGCACTGCTATTCAAGTCATTGTTGCAGCAGCCTGTCTTTTGTCAGTGTAGAGAGAGGGACAGGATGCTGTGTGCAGCAGGGACAGTCAGTTTAATCATTAGCTGTTACTATTAGGTCCACAAAAGTCCTTTTCAGGACTGGTATGGTAAAGTAGTACAGGATATAGTTTTGAGTGCTATTCAAGTTATTGTTGCAGCAGCCTGTGTTTTGTCAGTTTAAATAGGGACAGGCAGGAAGCTGTGTGTGGCAGTGAGGCACAGTCAGTTTAATCAGTAGCTGTTACTATTAGGTCCCCAAAGGTTCTTTTCAGGACTGGTATGGTAATAGGCTTGTACATGTATAATATTCTTTCTTCCAAATATAGAAAGAATATTATACTTGACTGCTGCCCTTCTGCTGCAGTAGTCCTTTATCAGCATAGGGACTGAGGTACAGTCTGCTAATCACAACCTACTAGTTCCACAAAGGTCCTTATAAGGACTGGTAAGGTATAGTGTACTACAGTACATAGGGTTGAGTGAGGTACAGTCTGCTATTCCTTAAGGACTGGTATAGGTCCACAATATATAGGGTTGAGGTGCACTACTGCTGACTGCTGCCCTATTCTGCAGCAGTCCTTTATCAGTATAGGGACTGAGGTACAGTCTGCTAATCACAACCTACTAGTTCCACAAAGGTCCTTATAAGGACTGGTAAGGTATAGTGTACTACAGTACATAGGGTTGAGTGAGGTACAGTCTGCTATTCCTTAAGGACTGATATAGGTCCACAATATATAGGGTTGAGGTGCACTACTGCTGACTGCTGCCCTATTCTGCAGCAGTCCTTTATCAGTATAGGGACTGAGAGTTTTGTCACAGGGTCATTTAAAAAATGACAGGCAGAGGAAGAGGCAGGCCCTTCTGCAGGGGTGGTAGGGGTAAGGCAGGAGCAACAGGCTTGAGCCAAAGTGGGAAGTTGCAGAAGGTGCGTTCAATTACTTTAAAGGACGCACCAGACTTGGTTGAGTGGCTCACTCAGCCTTACTCTTCTGCACCCTCCTCATCCTCTCGATCTGCACCCTCTTCTTCACTCTCTGCTATGTGCACCCCCAAAGACACTACCACCAACAACACCACCACCACCACCACCTCATACCTTCCGCTTTAGTCACAGGAATTATTTTCCGATCCATATCAAGACATTTCTGATGCGCAGCCACTCTTGGCATTGGATCAGGAAGAGGAGGTAGCAACAACCACCACTCAGCAGTCTGACGACAGTACCCAGATCAGCCCAAGGAGGAGGTTGGTCCCCGGTGTTGCTGACTACTCCGAGATCTCTACTTATAGCGGTGGGGAAGGTGACGTCGATGATGACGGGTCTAGTGATGTCACGTGGGTGCCCACAAGAGAGGAAGAGGAGGGGAGTTCAGAGGGAGATATGAACCAGCAGATAGGGAGGAGAAGCAGGAATAACTTACATTGCACAGGAGGGACAAAGCAGACTGCTAATGTATCAGGAGTGAGTCATCGACCATGTACGGTCACATCTGGCGCTCCCAGGACGCCGGCACATGGCTCCGCAGTGTGGGCTTCTTTTAACGTGTCCGCTGCTGAGAATAGTGTTGCCATCTGCAATCTTTGCAGTCAACACATTAGTCGCGGTAAGCCCAACACTCACCTAGGGACGACCGCCTTAAGAAGGCACATGAGCAGCCATCACCGAGTCCAGTGAGAGCAACGGAACACACAAAGCCAAACTCCAGGCTCTCACCGTCCAGCCTCGTCTTCTACTTCTCCTTCTCCTCTCTCCTCACAATTGTCCTCCACTCCACCTTCCATCACGCCAAGCTCACGTTTTTCTGCAAAAAGGCAGGCTTCCGTGGGCCTAATGTCCGAGCGTAAAAAAATGATGACGCCGGAAAACCCTCTTGCCCAACGGTTGACAGCTGGCTTGTCAGAACTGATAGCCCGCCAACTACTGCCATATAAACTGGTGGACTCGGAGGCCTTTCAAAAATTTGTCCATTGGAACACCACAATGGAAGGTCCCAGGAAGAAAGTATTTCTCAGAGAAGGGCATCCCAGAGCTATATGGCCATGTTCAGTGGAAAGTGAATGTATCTCTGGCACACAGTGTCGGTGCCAAGATACATCTGACCACAGACACGTGGTCTAGCAAACACGGGCAGGGAAGGTATATCACTTTTACTGCCCACTGGGTGAACCTTCTGACGGCTGTCAAGCATGTAACCCGTGGCACCCGTGTAGATTTGGTTTTACCGCCATGGATTGCATGCAGGCCTGGCTCTTCTTCTCCTCCTCCTCCTACTCCATCCTCCTCCCTCTCCTCCTCGGCTGACTCCTCCTTTTCTGCTGCTAGCGTCTCTTCCGCTGCGCCGCCCAAGCTCCCCAGAACCTATTCGACATGCCAGGTGAGACGTTGCCATGTCGTGCTGCGTCTGTTGTGCCTGTAAGCCAAGAGCCACACTGGCCCGGCACTCCTTTCAGCTTTGCGTTCACAGGCAGATCAGTGGCTAATACTGCTCAATTTGACAGTTGGTAAAGTGGTGTGTGACAACGGTGCCAATCTGCTTAGCGCATTGAAACAGGGCAAAATTACGCACGTGCCATGCATGGCACACGTCTTAAACTTGGTCGTGCAGCGATTCATTGTCAAATACCCTGGGGTCCAGGACATCTTGCGGCAGGCAAGGAAAATCTCGGCCCATTTCAGAAGATCTTACACTGCCATGGCTCGCCTTGTTGACATTCAGCAGCGACACAATCTGCCGGTCAGACATCTTATTTGCAATTGCCCGACGCGATGGAACTCAACCTTCTATATGCTTGAAAGGCTGCTCCAGCAGAAACGTGCAGTTAACGTCTACCTGTATGAACTCTGCGGCAGAACAGGTTCTGGGGAGCTGTTTTTTTTTTCACTGCGCCAGTGGCTGCTTATGCGTGACGCATGCAGACTTCTGCGGCCATTTGAGGAGATCACCAAACTGGTAAGTCGCAGCCATGGAGCCATCAGTGACATGGTACCTTATGCCTTCTTTATGGAGCGTGCATTGCGTCGTGTCATTGATCAAGCTGTGGAGGAGCAAGAGCGGGAAGATGAGGAAGTCACAATGCTGGATGAATTCCCAGGGGGGGGCTACTCTATCTGAGACAAGTCAACAACAGGAGTCTGAAGAGGAGTCAGAGGAGGATGGTGCCGGGGCGGATGAGGAGGAGCAAGAACTCTTTCTGGGATCCCTGTTGTTGTGCGTGGATGGGGAGAGGAGAATGAAGAGGACGACATTATTCTGGATGATGAGCAGGAGCCAGGCCACCACACCGCTTTCAGTTTACTGCAAATGGGGGCCTTCATGCTCCATTTTTTTAATAGGGACCCCCGTATAAAAAGCATAAGGGTCAAGGACCAGTACTGGGTGGCAACTTACTTGGACTCCCAGGACAAACACAAAATGGCGGAAATGTTACCGCCGTCACAGAGGGCTGTCAGAATGGAGCACTTCCAGGCCTTGCTTCGAGAAATGCTGCATTCTGCTTTTGCGTGCGCTGGCAGAGGAGCAATTCCCACTCCCAGAGAAGGAGTTGCGGGTACCAATCCAACAGCGCCTGCAAGAAGAGGCCGGTTTGAAGATGTGTTGGTGACTTCTGATATGAGGTCATTCTTTCAGCCGACCCATCAACGGGTGTCGTCCGGATCCAGCATCAGGGAATGCCTAGACCGTCAGGTGTCCGACTACATCGGGTTAACGGCCGATGTGGACGCTCTGAGGAGTGATGAACCCCTGGACTACTGGGTGGGCAGGCTTGACCACTGGCCAGAGCTTGCCCAATTTGCAATCGAACTGTTGGCTTGCCCCTCGTCCAGTGTCCTGTCCGAAAGGACGTTCAGCGCAGCAGGGGGGATCGTGACCGATAAGCGTACTCGCCTAGCTCACGACGGTGTTAACTACCTCACATTTCTAAAAATGAATGAGGCATGGATCTCGGAGGAATTCAACACATGTAACCGGTAGACCATGTATATGTCTATAAACGATTTTTTTAATTGAGCACACAGACCTTCTTTCTTCATTTGGCTCACTTCCTTGTCCAAAAAAAGCACACCGTACTATATGCCCGTACCCTCCTGTTTGAAGAGGTTGAGCGGTGTCATATTTCTACTGGGGCTGCTTATTATGAGTGGCTCCCACCATCCCTGTGCTGTGCTGACTTCCTCCTGGGGCTGCTTATTATGAGGGGCTCCCACCATCCCTGTGCTGTGCTGACTTCCTCATGGGGCTGTACCTCTGCTGTGCATATTATGAGGGGCTCCCACCATCCCTGTGCTATGCTCATTATGAGGGGCTCCCACCATCCCTGTGCTGTGCTGACTTCCTCCTGGGGCTGCTTATTATAAAGGGCTCCCACCATCCCTGTGCTATGCGGACATCCTCCTGGGGCTGCTTATTATGAGGGGCTCCCACCATCCCTGTGCTGTGCTGACTTCCTCCTGGGGCTGTACCTCTGCTGTGCATATTATGAGGGGCTCCCACCATCCCTGTGATATGCTCATTATGAGGGGCTCCCACCATCCCTGTGCTGTGCTGACTTCCTCCTGGGGCTGCTTATTATGAGGGGCTCCCACCATCCCTGTGCTATGCTGACATCCTCCTGGGGCTGCTTATTATGAGGGGCTCCCACAATCCCTGTGTTGTGCTGACTTCCTCCTGGGGCTGTACCTCTGCTGTGCATATTATGAGGGGCTCCCACCATCCCTGTGATATGCTCATTATGAGGGGCTCCCACCATCCCTGTGCTATGCTGACTCCCTACTGGGGCTGCCTACGGTGCAGGTGTCAGTGCTGTATATCACGGTGCTGGTGTCAGTGCTGTATATCACGGTGCTGGTGTCAGTGCTTTATGTCACGCTGCTGATGTCAGTGCTCTCTATCACGGTGCTGGTGTCAGATCACTCTATCATGGTGCAGGTGTCATTGCTGTATGTCACGCTGCTGTTGATCATCTCCTGCACCCTCTTCTTTGCCTACCCTGACCTTCCCTCTCCTCCATTGCCTTCATGCGCTCCACAGTCCTGAATTGTCACAATTTCACATATAAAAAAAGAATGCTTGTAGTTGTCGATCCCAGATTCACCTCATACATGTGTTATGTCATTGGCCATGTGGTGGGACTATGTTTGCACAGCTAGTAATTATTTTGTGGCTGCAAATTTGACCTGTAGGTTTGCAAAGTTCGCCTCCCATTGAAGTCAATGGGGCACGCCGCAAACGTTATGGTTCGCAAACTATCTGCCGCGTTCGCGAAACGTCCCGTCGGAAGTTCGTCCATCACTAGTGCTGTTTGACCAAGGGTTCCACATTCAGAGGACTTTTACTCTAGATCAAGTGTCCCTACTGGAAAATTTCCCCTCTGATCCTTCCCTGTTGACAACTCTAAATGTTTGGCTTTCTCACCACCTTCTGTTGCTGTGACAATGGTCACCAGGACAAATGGAAATCGCAAATGTACTTAGCCAGGACACAGACAGCAATACAAAAATGATAGTGGTTCTAATCCATCCCTACTCCCTGCTCCCTATTCACTCAGATGAACATTTTATTAATAGGTGAAAGTGAATCTGGTTCTGTAAACCTAAAGGTTTCTATTTCCACTGTCACAGACATCTAGCAGGCGGCAGGATTTTTATAGCAGAAGAGACATGTAATTAAGATGTATCCAACCTGCCGGCTCACTGTCTCCTCCGGTATGTAAACTAAGCTGCACATGCGCAACTCAGCTTACATCGCTCTTCTATTGTCTGTGTGCCTGGATGATGGGCTCCTGCACATGCACATGAGTATTGTCATCACTTATGAGGCAATGAAGATGGACGAAGCAGAAGATGCCAGTGCTGGGAAAGGATGGAACCATCAGAGTGAGGATACATTTTGTTCTGCTAACAAATGGAAGCATCCATTGGGTTGACAAGTGCTTCCCCAATCCAACTGGATAATGTTTTATGAATATGTTACTATCAATCTATCTCATGTTAAGTTTTGTGATTTTAGATGTGATGTAGCCATAATACACATTTCAACTGCTGTTTAACAGATATTTAACTAGGTTGTTTCTCCTTTGTTTGCACACTGTCACCAGTCAGAGTCCCTGATCACCACCACACCAGTTAAATATAGATGCTGTACCGCACTGGTGACAGAATGTAAAAAAACAAAATTCATTTTCCAAAAAATTTTGACAAAAAATTACAACTTCAAAAAACTTGCCATGTATCTTATTTAATACCTTGGTCTGTCTCCTTTCTGAAAAATGTGGGAGAAATTTGTACTGTCTTGGGTTTTTCGGGCCTGAAATGAGATTGATTTTCAGATATATACAATAGTTTGTGGACTCTATAACTTTGCTACAGACCAAATAATATACACTGATTTGGGTTATTGTCATCAAAAAATGTAGCAGTATACATTTTTGTCTAAATTTATGAAGAAATATTATTTATTTGTAAAATTTTATTACAGAAATTAAAATCAAAAAATTTTTTTTTTGCAAAAAATACTCACCAATGGTGATTAAATACCACCAAGAGTAAGTTCTATTTGTGTGAAAAAAAAGATTAAAAATGTCATATGGGTACAGTGTTAGTATTGCCGTGCAATTTTCATTTAAAATGTTACAGTGCTGAATGCTGAAAATTGGCCCTTGGCAGGAAGGGGGTAAAAGTGTCCAGTATTGAAGCTGTTAAACTATATAAATTACTGTAACAACCTAAATCCAAACTAAGGCACTGGCCATAGTAATTGTTTCAATTATCTATCATCTTCTTTTTATAAAGTTTTTTTTTTTTTTTTAATAATCCCAAAAGCTATACAGGTGATTTGTAAATGTCAAATTTCAAACATTACTTAAAGTCTCAAGAACTGCCATCTGCTACTTGAGATTACTGACTGGTTGTTGAGAGGTGATGTGGACATTATGATCTTATGTAGCTAGAAATCATAATCACAATGGACTATGTAAGGCTTTTTCCCTCTTTTTTTTTTAGACTTTATCTGCCATTTTGTGTGAAGCATCTATTTGTGTAATATTTCTGGATACAAACGTTCCTAGTCTTCTTCAATGCACAGTCACCTTTGGCCTACTTTTTTGATATTTCAATCCTTATCAAACTTGTAACTGTGTGCATCTGTTGAACTTCAGTGTAAATAAATGCTCATCGGACACTGGCCATAGTAAAAATGGATTTAATATTAATGACTTATTTTCTCTTTTAAATATGTTCATTTAATTGTTTATACTGTATTTTGTTAAAATGTACACCCTTTTTGTAATGTATTTCCATCTATGCTAATTTACTAGACTTATAATCTTGTGCGCAAAGGTTTCCCCGCAACATGCAAACGTCATGCTGACTCCCCTGGGGAAGTCACCTGTTCTGGTGATGAAACACATCAGGGCGGATCTTTCGGATCACATCAGCAAGTCGCATGGAACCCGGAAGTGCGATATCTAGTGAATCAGCTTAACCACTTGACCACTGGGCACTTAAACCTCCTTCCTAACCAGACCAATTTTCAGCTCTCACACTTTGAATGACAATTACCCAGTCATGCAACACTGTACCAAAATGAAATTTTGGTCCTGTTTTTCACACAAATAGAGCTTTCTTTTGGTGGTATTTAATCATCGCTGGGTTTTTATTTCTTCTTTCACTTTTCCCTGCCCCTTTGTTTCTACAGTCTCCAGGTCCCCAGCCCACGCCTGAAGCAGCCTTGCCACCAGTAGCAGTTAAACACCAGAAACTTTTAAACTGACCTGACTCTCAAAGACTCCCACTAGGATTGTATTTTATTTACCATTTGGACTGATTTTTCACAATTAATCAGCAATATTTACGGGCTATATACACTATTCTGAAGCGCTGAGCTTTACACTGGCTGTGTACCTTTTCTCTATTTATGGTACAAAAGATAATAACTGTGAGGGATGAGCTGATGGAAGAATTAAAAGTTCAGTTGTTAGGTGGAGGCAGGATAGACGTCCCTGGAGAGATGAGTTTTCAGGGATCACATAAAGGTGAACATATTGGGACATAGTTGGACAGATGGAGATAGAGAGTTCCACAGGATAGGAGAGACTCTGGAGAAGTCCTGGAGGCGAGCATGGGAGGAGGAGACTAGGGAGCTAGAAAGCAGGAGGTCTTGGGAGGAGTAGAGGGGATGGTTTGGGTGATATCTGGACACACGATTGGTGATATAGCTTGGGACAGAGTTTTGAATGTCTTTGTAAGTTCTTATTAGCATGTTGAATTTAAATCACTGGGCAATTGGAAGCCATTGAAGGGATTAGCATAGAGCAGTGGGGAAGAATGAGCAGGTGGTAAGGCAGATGAGTCTGGCAGCTATATTTATGATATACTTGTGTAGAGGTAGGCCTATGAGAAGGTAGCTGCAATAGTCAAGGCTAAAGATTACAAGAGAGTAAATGAGTAGCTTGGTGGTTTCATTGGTCAAAAAGGGACATATTTTAGAGTTGTTACAGAGCTGAAGTCTGAAAGCTTTTGAAAATGATGGGATTTGGGGCTGAAAGGACATGTCAGAGGCTAGGGCAGTGATGGTGAACCTTGGCACCCCAGATGTTTTGGAACTACAGTTCCCATGATGCTCATCTACACTGCAGAGTGCATGAGCATCATGGGAAATGTTGTTTCAAAACATCTGGGGTGCCAGGGTTCGCCATCACTCGTCTATGATTACACCAAGCACTCTAGCATGATAGGTGGGACTGATAGTTGTAGTATTAATATTGATGGAAAAGCCTTGGAGGAGGGCACAAGCCGGGTGAAATATTATAAGGTTGGTTTTAGAAAGATTTAGTTTGAGGAAGTGGTGTGACAACCATTCTGATACAGTATGTCAGTTATTAAGTTAGTAATGTGAGAGGAGATTGAAGGAGTGAGGTGAGGAGTAGAGAGATAGATTTGGTTGTCACCTGCATCAGTATTGGAAGTCATGTGAGGTTATGTGAGGTCTAGATTAAGAAAAGAAAGGGGTTCAAAAACAGAGCTTTGAGGGACCCCTACAGAAAGAAGAAGCAGAGAGGAGGAGACAGAGTTGTAGGTAACATTGAAGGAACGCTGTGATAGATAGGAGAACCAAGAAAGATCAGTCTTGGAGGCCAAGGCAGTAAAGTTTATTGAGGAAGAGTGGGTGGTCAAAAGTATTAAAGGCCACAGAAAGTTCTAGATGTAATAGTATAGAGTATTGGCCATTGGTTTTAGCAGATTGTAAATCCTTAGTGAGTTTTAGTAGAGCAGTTTCTGGGGAATGTGGGAAATTACCCCAGAGACTAGGTGAAAAAGAAGGGCGAGAAATATAAGATGAGCGCGGGTTGTATATGAGCACACACATTGTCCTGGTGTTTAGGTCAGCATGTGGGTTCAGTATTTGCAGGAAGTAATGGGTACTGTATAGGGAGAGGGTGATGGTGATATATACAGTATGTAAGCTGTTGGGTGTAGAGGAGGGGTAAAGTGAGGATAATTTGAGGACAGAAGACATCAATGTGAGAAGGAAGGGTAGAGGAAGCATATTAGAGGGTGAAGAGATAGGCCTCTTACTGCAAAGGGCTTCTTACTGCTTTAGTTAAATTGTTGAGTTTAACTGTTTTAATACTTTTGCAAAAAATTCCCTATCTGTGACTACCTCTGTCTGCAACTTTCCCCATAATCTAATCTAGATTTCTAAGGAGATGGGGCAGGGAAGTATTCATTAATTGATCAATTAGGAACTGATAAGCAACACTTGAATGGAAACAGAAATTGTCAGAAAACAGACCAGCGACTGACAGAGGCCAAAGTCATAAAATGTAATTGCAAAACCAAAATTCCCATCTCAACTTACCGACCTGCCTGCAACCAACCAAATTATCATGTTTAACAGTATGCATTAGAAACAGGGGTTTAGTTTTCACACATTTGCAAAATATATGAAGCAGGAAGAACCTCTGCACACAGGTGAGTCAACATCGGCTATAACCCAAGGTGAATACCACAGGGTGGGGTGCATGCCCTGCCACTGCAGCAGTACACGTGAAGCAGAAAAGTTTGGATTGGCTGCACACCCACACAATGATGATGATTAGATTTCTTTATTGAAAAATTATGAACGCACTGTATGGGTACATGCAGGGAAAGAAGAAGGACAAGGTTGACGCGTTTCACTCGATTTACGTGCTTTGCCAAAACCACACAAATGCAAACACAATACACTCTATGATATAAGGTTAATCACATGACAATTCAGGTGTATTCAATTAAGTGGTTGCACAAACCATTCTAAAAAAGCCCTCTTTTTTAAAAATGACAAATAGAAAACATACAATCTACCTCAAAACAACAAAAATCATGAATAAAAACAGAAAAAGTACTATGCAATATAGCATCTATTCCGATAAAATAAATACATGTATTCCAATAGGGGAAGAGATAAATGCACACTATAAGACTATGTGACACCACAAGTAGCGCACGGACAAGGAAAACCCACAAGATTTAAATAACCATCAATTATTGTGTCATCCTTATAAACATCCCAAGTGCCAATAATAGTGGTGCCTAGTCATAAAAATCACATTCAAAATTCAAGCCCATAGAAATTCTAGTATTGAGGGAAAATATCCAAAATACTAAACCTATCTCTCTCTCCTCCCCCCCCCCCCCCCCCCCCCACTGAGATTTGTTATTTTTTCTATACTTTGTATTTGTCAGAGACTAATATCACCATTATGGACGTCATTAGAGCCTACATTGGTGCCACGTCTCTTTTCTATATTATAAATGTGGTCATTTAAACGATCTCTGAATCTCCTTGTCATGTGACCTACATACTGGATCTTACAAGTTTTACATGTGATTATAAAGATCACATTTCTCGTATTGCAATTGATTAACGTTTTAATTTGAAAGATTCTGTTGTATGTAGTGGATTGGAACTGTTCCCCTTTCACAATACAAGGACAGCATGGGCAAATTATTGGTGCCACACTTAAAATCGTCCACACTGTCTAGCCATGTCCTATGTTGGATACCAGACCTAAACTCATTTTGAGATAAAGAAATACTCAGGGAAGGTGCCCGATAGGACACCATTTTAAAGCCTTTAGACAACATTTTAGCATTTGCATCATCCTCATCGAGGATTGGTATATGACGTGCCAATATATGTTTAATTCTTTGAAAATCAAGGCTATACAGGGTCGAGAAAACCAGAATGTTAACAGGATCTCACTTGCATGCCCTATCACACATAGGTATGTCTGTTGCTGTGGTATCCACAATGGTAATGGCTCTAAGAAGTATGCTCATGCTGCTGTAATGCTAGAAACCTATCGCTCATTCCCTTCTGGAAATAATTTTCTTCACTACACACTCTCCGTAATCTTAAAAATTGGCCCATGGTATACCACGGGTGATGCAATGAGGGTGTCCTGAATATATTCCTATATATGCTGGACTTAATGTGGCCACCCCCACTGGAGAGTGTAACATCCAAGAAAAGCAATCAATTCATTATTCATCTGTCCAGTAAACTTCAGGTTCAAATTATTATCATTTAAATAACAGAGAAAATTGTTTAAATCACCCACAGTATCTGAAAAAATGAACAGCAAGTCGTCTATATACCTACAATAAAATGTAATCATAGGGCGAAAGGGGTACCCATCCCCAAAGATGCAGCCCCCTCCCACCAACCCATCACCAGTTTGGTGAGGGATGGCAAAAACAGAGCCCCCATGGCTCCCCCGCACCTTTGGAGATAGAAACTTCCATCGAAGGAGAAGAAGTTATGGGTGAGCAAGTATTCCAAACATTCCAAGATGTACTCTTTATGTATGGAAATTAGTGACTAACATGATCCAGGAAAAGTTATACTGCCTGTAAGCCCAGATAATGGGGTATAGAAGAATAAAGGCTAGAGACATTGCAAGTAATCCAAGTGTCACTATGGGACGTCCCTTGAAGGGGGGCTAGACCTTTGTGTGTTTTAGGGAGGTAGTGAAATGCTGGGACTATAGGAGCCTCAGGGACCATATCCCCTCCTTTTGTGATAGTATTCCTAAACATATCCCTTTCTGTACAAGTTTCCCTAAAACTCTTTTATACTCATCAGTGGGGTTATTTCTAAGCTCACAATATGTGTCTTTATCCGATAATTGTCAGAGAGCTTCTGCTTTATATAGAGAGGCATCTTGGGTCACCATTAATCACCCATTATCTGGGGGATTCGTGGTTTTTAAATTATACATTTTTAATCACAATGGCAGGAACACATCTAAGGGACTCAAATGCAATATGGTCTTCAGAAGAGAGGTTATCATTAAAGATATGTCCCCTACTCCCAGAGCGCAAGGCTAATCAAATTAATTCCCTTTCAACATTCTTCTGAAAAGTATCTAGGACCTTGCCTTTAGAATTCACAGGATAAAAGTCAGACCGCAGTTTGAAGAGACTTCCACAGGAAGGGTGGTCTCACACTCCTCACCGCCAACCAGCTCACCCTGCAGTTCCTCTAAATCCTGAACTGTACACAAGTTCTCTGAAGCCCATAAACATTTGTGGCTCTATATTTTCATTGAAATCATTAGTAATCATGTCCTGAGTATCTTGGTAATAATGTTTCCGAAGGATAAGTTTGTGTGCAAATTTATTGACATCTAAGATCGTGCCAAAAAATGAAAATGTCTAATGGGACAAAAATGTAAACCTCTCAAAAGTAAAGATATCTCTGATGTAGGCAACAATCTTGTAGATAAATTTAGGACATTTGAGCTGTCTTCCGCTGCTGACCCCTGCGATTGTAATAATTTTTTTCTTCTCCTGCCCCCCTGCTGATTTTTTGGGGAGATTCCTTTACTATTTCTTTCTCTTCCTGGGGAGGCCCGATTGGAAGTTTAAACGCGGTTCAGCCAATCCTCCAAAGGTCCCCTCCACAGATGAATCAGAGGCAAAACCACTGAGAGCATGTTCAAAGATTTCAGCCTCTGTGTCAGAGAAACTGACATGTTTGCCCGCACTGCCCAATGTAGATTGTTTCCTATGTCTGTACTGAAAATGGGTTATTTTCCAAACATAAACGGTGTTGGACTCATAGTCAAACTGATCTCTAAGTTATATTTATTTTTTATTTTCAATGATTCCTTTTTTTATGCAGTCCATCTTTTCCCCCAATTTCAGATCCAGATCTTTTAACAACACTGTTTCCTTGAACGGCACAATCTCCTTTTTGATATCCAATTTCAGATCCAGATCTTTAACAACACAGTTTCCTTGAACAGCACAATCTTCTTTTTGATATCTGAGATATCAAAAATCTCTGCAATCTCTCAATCTCATCAGTTCTAGACTTAATGATGATCCTCATGAGTTCCAAGGAACATGTCGTGAGTGCATCAGTCCATAATTTCTTTAAGCTTTCATCTGTAAGTTCAAAAGTTGGGAACTTCTTAATTCTCAAGCCTCATGGGACTCTCTCAAGAGACACGTACTTATTCAGTGTGTTTTTGTCCCAAAACAATTCAATCTCTTTGACCATGAGGTTTGTGGAACAAAAACTTCACAGACCCCGTCCCATCATCCACAATGGTGTGCACACTTTGGCTGGCCGCTGATCACTAAGGATTCTCATGTGTCATGCCGAAAGTCCTGCTATATCTTTCTCCTGCAATCTTAGTAAACTTATCCAATGAAGTGCTGATGTAATGTACATGGAAACCTGGACAATATAAATGCAAACAAGACAACTACTCACCAAAACAGCATAGCTATTGGAATCCGAATGAATGAAGCGGAAGAACCGTTGCTCACTGGTGAGTCAGCATCGGCTATAATCCAAAGTGAATACCATAGGGTGGGGTGCACGCCATGTCACTGCAGCAGTACACGTGAAGCAGAGAAGTTCGGGTCGGCTGCACACCCACACAAAGATGATGATTTGATAAAGCAAAATGTAATTGATTCATTGATCACAAAAGGCAAAAAGAGGTGAGAATCAAGCACCAAAAATATAGACAAGTTTAAAGGGATTTTACATGATTTAACATAATGATTGCGTAGTGTCAGTGCATAGCATAGAGATGGTTAAACGTGGATTTTCAAGAAGCATTTATCTGTGAGGGAGCGGAGAGGACAGGGTGATAGAGGATGGGTTTAACTGCTTTAATACTTTATTAAAAAATATTTATGCAAAAAATGCCCTATCTGAGATTACCCCTGGCTGCAAAAACACAGTAAGAAAAAACACAGAAAAAAAGGATAACAGGGTCATTAAGAAGTGGATGTCTATGAATTATTTTTGGAGAATTGTATCCATTATGAATATATCAAATAATCATTTTAATAAAGGATTTTTTTTTGCTTGCAATGCTATATAATTTTTATTTTATTTTTACATTTCTTCAATTACTTCCTGGTTTCCAGTCCTAGACAAATAATGTCATACATCCCAGGAGTCTTGAGGAGGGATGGAGGGGTTTTCTGAGCTAAACACACTCTTCTACTTGTATGCCTCAGCTAAGGGTAGGTGGATTCCAGGAAGTAAATGCTACATGAATCATCTTTCCTTATTCAAGATAGCTGCAGCCAGAAATGCTGCAAAGAAAAGCAAAAAAAAAGCACGGAGACATGGATGAATGGGTGCGTTTACTTTGAAAATTAAAAATGAATGAAATAGCGTTTTTGGTCTGTGGTGCTTTAATACAGAGAATGCATTTAGGTAAAAAAAAACTTCTACCTTTAAAACCACTTTTAAGGGGACTTCAAGATTCTGATAAGTACCCACCCAGTCCCCCTCATTCACTGGGCCAGGGATATAGGAATGAGGCCCTTGACCCCATCAACATGGAAACCAGGTGCTTTGTCGGGCTGAGTGGCTTTGTGCCACTGTGTAAGGTACATTGTCAACGTTGAAGGCATGTGGCCTGGTACTTTTCAGGGTAGGAGCCCACGTTTGTTGTCTCAAGCCCCCTCATTCCTAGAAAGCCTCAAAAGGGTCTAGTATTAATTTTTAGGGAGACCTGATTCTTTTTTTGTTATAAGAGTATGCCGTGGTTGTGATTTTTTATTTTTTTGCTTGAGGTCCCTCTTAAAATCTATACCAGATTATTATCCAGTGAATAAGGTCTGGTATGGATTTTTTAGCAGGACCTCACACAGGGGCGGAATCAGAGTCCAGTCTCGGGTGGGGCACTGCTATAAAATATGTTTTTTTGGGGGCAATTTATATGGGAAATGGCTGGTATTGGCGCTTCAATCATTATGGCACCATGGTTGTTATGGTGTCAGGTTGATTGAAGCGCATTATTTCTATTAATACATTGTAATATAAAATTAAATGGTTCAACTCACCATAATGCAGAATCAGTGGGAGCCCTGAGGGTGTCATTTGCCATGTCGCCTGCCACCAAATGCGGATTGTCACTTGCCACGTCACTTGTCACCAAATGCGGATTTTCACTTGCCACATCACCTGCCACACATTGCGGATTGCCACTTGCCACGTAGCCTGCCACACATTGCGGATTGTCACTTGCCATGTCACCTGCCACACATTGCGGATTGTCACTTGCCACGTTGCCTGCCACACATTGCGGATTGCCACTTGCCACGTAGCCTGCCACATATTGCGGATTGTCACTTGCCACGTCGCCTGCCACCAGATGTGGATTGCCACGTAGCCTGCCACACATTGCGGATTGTCACTTGCCACGTCACCTGCCACACATTGCTGATTGTCACTTGCCACGTAGCCTGCCACACATTGCGGATTGTCACTTGCCACATCACCTGCCACACATTGCGGATTGCCACTTGCCACGTAGCCTGCCACACATTGCGGATTGTCACTTGCCATGTCACCTGCCACACATTGCGGATTGTCACTTGCCACGTTGCCTGCCACACATTGCGGATTGCCACTTGCCACGTAGTCTGCCACACATTGTGGATTGCCACGTAGTCTGCCACACATTGCGGATTGACACGTAGCCTGCCACACATTGCGGATTGTCACTTGCCACGTCGCCTGCCACACATTGCAGATTGCCACTTGCCATGTAGTCTGCCACACATTGCGGATTGCCACGTAGTCTGCCACACATTGCAGATTGCCACGTAGTCTGCCACACATTGCGGATTGCCACGTAGTCTGCCACATATTGCGGATTGTCACTTGCCACGTCGTCTGCCACCAGATGTGGATTGCCACGTAGCCTGCCACACATTGCGGATTGTCACTTGCCACGTCACCTGCCACACATTGCTGATTGTCACTTGCCACATAGCCTGCCACACATTGCGGATTGTCACTTGCCACGTCGCCTTCCACACATTGCGGATTGTCACTTGCCACGACGCCTTCCACACATTGCGGATTGCCACTTGCCACGTAGTCTGCCACACATTGTGGATTGCCACGTAGTCTGCCACACATTGCGGATTGACACGTAGCCTGCCACACATTGCGGATTGTCACTTGCCACGTCGCCTGCCACACATTGCAGATTGCCACTTGCCATGTAGTCTGCCACACATTGCGGATTGCCACGTAGTCTGCCACACATTGCGGATTGCCACGTAGTCTGCCACACATTGCGGATTGTCACCTACTGTGTCACTTTTCTGCTGTTCTTTTGTTGAGTCCCAGAGTGAAGATAGACAGCAGAGAGATGATGTAATCTCTCTGCTGCACACAGCTTCCCGCACAGTGAGGGTGGAACTGGAGGCATGCAGGGCAGTGAGAGATGATGTCATCTCCCTGCTCACCTGCCCGCTGGCTTCCTGATTGGCCAGCAGCCCTCCTAAGCCGCCCAGCTGCCCCCCCTCACCCATCCACTCAGCGCAATCACCAGTCAAACCGGCCACGCTGGCACCCGCAGAACCGGCCGCACTGGCACCCACGGAACCGGCCACGCTGGCACCCGTGGAACCGGCCGCGGAACCAGCCACGATTGCACCCGCGGAACCGGCCGTGCTGTCATCAGCTGGCGGTATTCTCGGAGGGGGCAATTGCCCCGTTGCCCCCCCCCCTGGATCCGCCCCTGACCTCACACCACTTTTTACAAATGAAAGCAGGCCAGGGAAGAAACTGTCATTTAGGAACATTAGTTCTAATGTCACTTTTACAGAATTACATCGTACGCAAGTTCATTTGGCTTTAAGACATGTTATTTAAGGCTATATTCACACCTAAGCTTCATACTTCCAATCATTTTTTTCAAGCGTTTTTTAAAAACTTTTTTAAACATTTTTTGGAGCAGAATTGCACATTTTTGCAGCATTTGTCAGGAGTTTTTCAACTAAAAAGGTGTGGAGTGCTGCTGAAAATTGGATGGGGAGCTGCTGTTTGAAAAGAAAAAACACAACAAAGCGCTTGAAAAAACGCTCAAAAAAATGCTCATGTCATGCTTTTCTGGCATTTCCATTGAAGCCTATGGGGATAAAAACGATCAATGCTGCCTGAAAAATTGCTCATATACTTTTTGGAGTGACAGGCAATTTTCTACAAGTGACAGGATGCTCAGATGTGAACAAGGGCTATTGAAAACAGTAGGTTTTTGTTTGTTGCGCGTTTTTGAGCTACAAGCTACAAAACCGCCTTAAAAGAGAAGTATGGTGTTTAATTTTTTTAAGAATCATACTTACCTAGGTGGATACAGCATCAGTTCTATGCTGCATCTGTCCCCCGCCGGCTCTAAAACTGAGAACCAAGCGATCAAACACCGCAGAGAGCAGAGAGCTGGCGACTGTAAGTCACCGCTGTCTGCTTTCCTCCCGCGCTTACTGGAGCACTGGGCTTTGGAGAGGGTGGGAGTGTCCGGCTCAGGCTCTCAGTTGGGTTCCGGTCAAGGCATGTGGGCGGATCCTGACTTCATTGCTGCAATCTTGTCCCAGCCTGAACCGGCTCTGTGACGTCAGCCGACAGCAGGTTTCAGCCCGCTGTCTGCTGAAAACAGGTCACAGTTGCAGAACGAACTGCTCTCCTGTGATCCAAAGGAAAAGTACAGCAAAATTAGCTTTGACTCTACTTCTCCTTTAAGGAATTGTGGTGTTAATGTTGCATTTTAAGCTGTATTCAAAGATTCACTCCTGGCTTAATGTGATTTTTCAACATTGTTTTTTGAATTGGTACCCCAGGGTAGTGCCCAGCTACCTATGGCCCATTTTAACAAAAAGAAGGCCAGAAACATTACAAGATTCAGCTTTTTTAGACTTTAGTGGCATTCAGGCGCTATGTTTGAGGATCACAGAATTCCTGCTGGTTTTGGTGGACATCTATGTTTTTCTTTATTTTTCACCTAAGGAACCTGGCAGCTGTGACAGTTATCACAAAACAAAACAAAACAACACAACAAAAATATTACAGCGCACACATGCAAAACTAACATTTACATCCAGCAAGGCTTTTTAAAAACACCTAGACATTTTCAAAAAACATTATCAAAAAATATGGGGATTTGGTCACACCATATTGCTATACGGTGCTTAAGCCCACTTACTGCGACAAAGTACCCCATGATTAGTGGGTCCTACACTATCCATAGACTAGGAGATCCTGCTTCTCTGAACCATGGGAGCTATACTCCTCTATATGGGAGAACATGAGGTCTCCACCATGACACAGGTGGTCACTAATGAGAGGTACTTAGGGAGTAGGGTGCTCCAAATCACAAAAGACATGCCGGGAATGTAACTTTTTTCACGAAACAGTTAAATCAGTGAGTTCTGCTTTAAGCAGACAACTCTATTCCATGATTTGTTGTTTTTAGGTCATATTTTATAAAACGTCTCTCTATTCCCTAAGGTATAATTAACCGGAAACTAAAATAAACTCGGCAAACGCTACAAAATCTTTTTTGTTGTTGGGGATCCAACTAATATTTGTTCAGCAATGGGTAAATATAGCCAAAGGGCTCAAATGCTTCCTCTCTTCTTCCTTTCCAACAAACAATATATTTGATTAAGAATTACATTTTAAGCTGCCTTGAGAAATAATGATTAGCATGAGTTGGGAGGTGGGAAGGGTCACTGTAACAGTCATCAGACAACTATAAAACATTTCTCACGAATGTGACAATATGTCTGTAGCTTGTAGACAGTCACAACAAGAGTAAAAGGATTAATGCCATTTATGTTAAACATGGAATACAATGTGTTTTGAAGCCGCAGCCAGGGATTCGCTTGTTATTTTGAACTTACATGAACAAGCCCATGCAAGTGCAAAAAGCCACAATATACAAAGTTGGCTTTGTTAGGGGTGAAGAGGAAAGCAAGGGAAATAATAGTACATCACAGGGAAAGGCAGCTTGCCGGAGTAAAGAAGGAGGAACTTTTCGTTCTAAGGCCTTTATCTTGAAATGGCATTTCATAGTAGGTGGTTTTCCCACAGTTCAGTTAGTCAAGACCGCAATTGTGTTATCTATGAATGATACATAAGATGCATGCCTCCAATGGCTTCCTGTTTGGGGCATTGTGCTGTATTTATCTGAGTTTTCTTTTTTTTCTTTTTTTTGCTAAGCTACTTTAGACTAGTAATCGCAAGTGTAATTTTATATTTATAATTTAGAAATCAGGAAAACAGAATTTTTCAGAATTGCTTTTTCAATCATGGAAGCAGAAGGGACAGTGACCTGGCTATAAGTCATTTTTATCATAAGCAGCACTAAGCTTCTCATAGCTGACTTGTTAAAAAAAGATGCAGAGCTAATAGCTGTATTAAACCCAAAACCAAAAATGTAATATATTGCAGCTTACCAATCATTAGATGTAGTGACTGCATTTGTTTTTTAGGCTTTTTTCCTCTGTTTTCATCTAGTAATCTGGCCTGTAATGCCCTGTACACACGGTCGGACTTTCCGACGGAAAATGTGCGATCGCATTGTGTTGTCGGAAATTCCGTGGGCTCTAACTGACTTTTTCCGTCTGAATTTCTGACACACAAAGTTTGAGAGCTGGATCTAAAATTTTCCGACAACAAAATCCAATCTTTTAAATTCTGATCGTGTGTAGGCAAGTCCGACGCACAAAGTGCCACACAGAATGCTCAGAATAAATTACGGGAGGAAAGCTATTGGCTACTGCCCCATTTATAGTCCCGTCGTACGTGTTGTACGTCACCTCGTTCTGAACGATCGGATTTTCCAACAACTTTGTGCGTGTATGCAAGACAAGTTTGGGCCAAAATCCGTCAGAAAAAATCTGATGGATTTTGTCGTCGGAATGTCCGACCGTGTGTATAGGGCATAACACATCTGTATTTTACAGTAACAGCTCTGGATGAATGAGCACAGAGGGTACCTTTGGACAGCAGAATTGTCAATCTGAGTTGAGGGGAGTATTAGAAGTACTAGCAGATTTAAATGCACTAACAAATTGAATCTGAACTCTGGCTAATACTTTATAATCAGTTACATCATTTTTTTACTTTTGGGATAAAGTTTTTACATAAATAAATAAAAGCTGATCATTTTAAACATCTCTGTCTGTGTTATAGGAAAAGTATAGCCAAAGCTCATTTGGCTTTACTTCTCCTATGGATCACAGGAGTGCAGTTCTTTTTGTACTCCTGTGACCCATTTTTAGACAAAAGTGGGCTGAAGTCTGCTCTCTGCTGCCCAGATCCCTGAACTGGCACCCGGCTCAGGCTCTCAGCGGATCGCTGGGAGCCTGAGCCAGGTGCCGGTTCAGAGATCTGGGCAAATCCCAACTCCATAGTCATGATGACGCAGAGCCTGGACCGACTCTGTGACGTCAGCAGAGAACTAACTACACTGAGAGCCTGAGCTGACCACTCTCACCCCCTCCACAGCCCAGCACTCCAGTGAGCGAGAAGGGGAAAGAGCAGAGAGCTGCTGCTCTCTGCTTGGGGAGCTGTGAGGACCAATAGATCAGCAGTATTCAATCACTCAGTATTAGAGGCGCCAGGCAACAGATGAAGCATCGGACTAATGCTGCATCCACCTAGGTAAGTATAAATCTCAAAAGGAAGAAAAAGAAAAACTTCTCTTTTAACCAGTCTTTCTGATCCATGTAACTGCAAGAGAGCATTTCTGTTGAAAAGTAATATAGTTGCTGGCTGGATCAGCAGATGAAAATAGTAGAAAGAAAGCCTAAAAAAGTAAGCTAATGCATGCATCACATCTAAAATTTGGTAAGCTGCAATATAATAAATATTTGCTTTTGGGTTTAATACAGCTTTAACAAGCTCTCTGTGGAATATAAAATAAAACTCCAGCCAAAACTTTTTTTTTTATCGTTTTGGAGAGAGTTGAGGAAAGGTTGGACCCTTCGTCATGTTTTTATTGTTGTCCCTTTTGGGTGATTCAACTTCACTATCTGTATTAGTGTCACAGACAGCAGTAAGATTCAAGAGTTCAAATTAACATGATATGAAAATCAAAGCTTAACGCGGTTGTAAAGTCACAAGCACAAATCCTGAAATCCCCTCTGTTTCAGCAAGATACTGTATACTGTGCCGTTTATGTTTTTTTTTTTTTTTAATTATGCAGAGTAATACCTTATTTTACAGCACCACTGTGCGGTCAGGTGACCTCCCGGCACTCCCCTTCCCCGATCGGAGGACTGCAGTGGGACGGGCTGAGATTCCCCTCTGGAGGCAGCCAGGAGGAGAGGAGGAGAGTGGCAGGGGGTCACGTGGGTGCACAGCAGCACTCTAAAATAAGGTATTTTGCTGCACAATTTTTAAAAACAGACACTGCACAGTATATCTTGCTGTAACAGAAGGGATTCTAGGATTTTGGATTAGTGATTTTACAGCCACAGTGGAATAGTGGTGGGAAGGAAGGGAGGAGATGGCTCACACAAACACAGTCTCCCAAGCTTACAGACAGGGAGGGGGGGGGGGAGGGGAAGAAGGAGAGGCAGCAGGATGACAGAGGCACGTAAACTGATCATGGTATTATGTATCAGCAGCCATGATAACCGTGGTCAGCACACTAAGGGGGACACAGGAACAAGCAGAATCAACCAGGTATTTTACAGCATAGAGAGGTACACATGACACTGCACAAGCACTATGCTGTATACCTTGCAGCTGGCTACTTCTGAGAGGGTGTCATATGATGGCCTCCCGTGATCGCGCCCACTGCGGGGCACATGCGACAGGCTCTGTGATCACAGTGTCCAATCACAGCTGATCACATATGTGAACAGAACCGATCATCAGCACTCTTTTCCTCATGCTATCAGCATTAAGAGAGGAGAAGAAAGCTGGCTACTTCTGAGAGGGTGTCATATGATGGCCTCCCGTGATCGCGCCCACTGCGGGGCACATGCGACAGGCTCTGTGATCACAGTGTCCAATCACAGCTGATCACAGATGTGAACAGAACCGATCATCAGCACTCTTTTCCTCATGCTATCAGCATTAAGAGAGGAGAAGAAAGCCGATAACCGACTTCTCTAAAAGGGACATGTACACTGATAATCAGGGCACTGATTATCAGTGTCCTGATTATCAGTGCAGTCCCAACAGTGCCAACCAGTGCTGCCAATCTGTGCCCACCAGTGCTGCCAATAAGTGCCCATCAGTGCTGCCAATCAGTGCCCATCAATGTCAACTATCAGTGCCACCTACTAGTTCCCATCAGTGCCACCTATCAGTGATAATCGGTGCCGCCGATTAGTGCCCATCAATGTCACCTATCAATGCCCATCAGTGCCACCTATCAATGCCCATCAGTGCTGCCTATCAGTGCAGCCTCATCATTGCCACCAGTGGAGCCTTATCAGTGCCCATCAGTGCAGCCTCTCTATGCCCATCAGTGCTGCCTCATCAGTGCCCACCAGTGCCGTCTATCAGTGCCCATCAGTGTAGCCTCATCAGTGCACATCAGCGAAAGAGAAAAATTACCTGTTTGCAAAATTATATAAACAAAATTTTTCAAAATTTTTGTTTGTTATTCATTTATTTAGCAAAAAAATGAAAAACCCAGTGGTGATTGAATAACACCAAAAGAAAGCTCTATTTGTGTGAACAAAATAATAATAAAGATTTTGTTTGGATACAGTTTTGCATGATCATGCAGTTGTCATTCAAAGTGAGAAAGTGCTGAAATATGAAAATTGGCCTGGACGGGAAGGGGGTAAAAGTGCCCAGTAGGCAATTGGTTAAAGGAACAGGATAATTTTTTCATTTTCTTTTTAGGGTTACAACCACTTTAACATTATCATTGCAAGATTCATTTAGGAGCCTATTTATAGTGGAGACCTGATATCGCTGTCTGCTTTTTGTTGGACACTACAATAATTACTATACTTCTCTATACAACTCCATTTTACAATTTGTTTAAAAATACAGGCTACCGTATGGAGCTTGCAATGTCTCTTGGAGCGCTCTCTGCGTAACGTTGTAGAGAGAGCTCTGTGATTGGAAAAGAGGCTGATCACATAACCTTTACAGGTCATGTAACCAGGCTCTCCTCCTCCCAGCTTTTGAAAGTTCTTCTTTAGAAAGAGTGGCAATCCAGTTTCTTTAAAGCCTTGAAGTGAAGGGAGCATAATACACATTTGTAAACTGTGCTTTCTAAATGTGCTGGTACTTTTCAGCAGCAGTGTAGCATGGTAAGGCCATATATGTCCGGTTATATTTCATTATGGAATAATTAGGGAAATGCCTCTATTTTCTACTAACATTATTTGCAGCATACTATTTGTACAAAAACTACTGACAACTTTTAATTTAAAAGCAGATTTTTTTTTAGATTTTATTTTGAACTAACTATGCTTTAGACAAATTGGATTTGAAAAATGTTTAAATAAGTATTTCAGTTACTGTAATATAAATGTAAACTTTGTTCATCATATACTTGACTGATGTACACAAGTTCTTGAAGGAGCCCTATTAATCTCCTTTCTCTGAAACTTTTTGTGGAAAGAAAGGGCCCCCAGAATGAAACAAACTTTACCTTAGCATATACCAGATACTACAATAAACATTTATTTTCACATGGTACAATGAAAAAAAAAAATATTTGCTGGTATCCTGTATGTATTGATCTATCTTTGATGATTATATGCCCACTATGTGCCCCTGGACACAACACAAGCACTTAGTGGGCATACAATGAAAATAAACTTCCACAAAAGCACAGTTTCAAGGTAATATGAACTAAAATTGTGATATGTCCAATTTTATCAGGTCCTAAAATATACTGGTTATGTAGCCCTTTTCACAGCTGGATGGGGAAGAACAATGTATAGTACTTAATAAAACATAAAAACCGGGAACAAGTTGCAACAACCTTTTTAAATGAAAAACTATGATTGGATCTGTTTACAGCGACCAGAATATGAGTGGGCAGCATCACATTAACGTGAGTACTGTTTGTTCTATAGGGTTATAAACAGAATTTCTAACAGGTTATGGGCCCAGACACCCGGATACCCACCCAGAGAAAAGCTGAGGCAGTGATAGCCAGTCATAGCCAGCTACAGCAGATAAGTGCAGACAGCAACAGAAAGAAGACTGCAACTGAATAAAAGAAAATGGGCAGTAGCACAGCTGCAACAAAGCTTTCATTTGCAAATCTGACAAACCAGAACTACCAGTTTTGGAAATTCAAGATAAAAATGCTGCTAAAAAGAGAAGTTATGTGGACATGTATAAATTCAAAGTCAGGCCAGAACACCTTTTAGATGAGTGGATAGAGAAAAACCAAAAAGCTCAGAGCACAATCTCTCTTAGCATAGAAGATGATCAAATCATACACATATGTAAGTGGGAAACTGCTAAAGAAATGTTGGAAGGATTACAAAAGGTCCACAAAAGAGCGAATCTCAGCAATAAACTGTATTTGATTAGACAGCTGTACCAAGCCAAGCTATTGAAAGGCCAGTATATGCATATCCAGTATATGTATATGCAGGATTATAAAAGACACACCTTGGAAAGGGTTGAACGCCTGAGAGGTAAAGGAGAAGAAATAAAAGATTTTCATGTTGCAGCATTATTAATCAGTGGCTTACCAGAAAGTTATGAAACACTTGTCACAGCACTTGATGCGCATCCAGATGATGAACTGACATTGGAATATGTTAAGGGAAAGCTTGTGGATGAATATAACAGAAAGCATTAATGATGACAGTGTTTTCTGTCACAGAATCTGCTTTACAGATGAAAAATAGTAATAAAAACAGTAAAGTGCAACAAAATTCACTTGAATGTTTTGTGTGCAAGAAATAAGGTCATTTAAAAGCAGATTGCAGAATCTGGAAAGCTAGAAAACAAAAAACAAACTAAACTGTAAATGCCCAAAAGTGCGAAGGAAGAAACTGATTTTGCTTTGGATAATGAATATGTTTTTAAATCCAAAAGTTGCACCTCATCTTTGCAGGCATGGTGTGTTGATATAGGAGCTATGAGAAGTCACACGACTAATTAAAGAAATGTCTTTATTCACCCATACCAGAGAAAAACTAAAAAAAAAACACCACTGCTATTGGGGAAATAATGGATTCAGAAGGATTAGTAGATGGTTTTCTTTACTGTCTTATTTCCCAGGTTGCCACCAGAAGCTCACAAAACAAGTCAATGTAGTGACCTTCCAAGATAGCAGTTGTGCCATCACAAAAAGTAATATCTTACTTGCAATGGCTGAAATTACAGATGAACTGTATAAGCTGAGCTTCAGTGAATTGGTTAATAGTGCCAAGGAAGAAAAACATTTAAAATGCATTAACATATGGCACCGATGACATGAGCAGAGAAGTCCTAACATAATAAGGAAATTCCCTTAGAATGACTATGTAAGTGGAATAAAAATTACTCCATGTGATTAAACAATGAAATTCACCAGCTGTATAAAAGGAAAAACGACAAGGACAGCCTTTCCAAAGCAGAGTAACAGCAGAGTTAAGAAACCTATTGACTGGACATTCCAATCTTTGCAGTCCAACAGAAAAATTTACTCCAGGAAAGAAGAGGTATTTTCTCACTTTTATAGATGATTACTACACTATATCTGTTACACAACAAAAGTGAAGTACCAGAGAAATTTGAACAGTATTTGGTTCAAGTAAGTAACAAATTTGGCAAAAAGCCGAGTGTATTGCACACAGATAATGGAACTGAATGTACAGGAGATAACACACAGCCAATTCTCAGAAGGCATGGCATAATATTTCAAACTACTGTACCATACAACGCAGAAAAAAACGGGGTTGCAGAAAGATTGAACCATACTTTATGTGATAGCGGAAGAACCATAATGCAGATATGCCAACCTGGGAATTGATTACCAGGAAAATAGACTGAGAAAACTCCATATGAACTGAGGAATGGAAAGGTCCCTAATTTGAACCATCTAAATTTTTTGGTCTATTCCCAAAAGAAAAACTTACAAAATGGGATGCTTGCACAAAGCTGAAGCATTAGTGTTTTCAAAATTTCATGAACTAACACAAGCACTTCAAACTGAGGGGAAATAACACATCAGTGTCACATGAAGATAAGCAACAAAGTGACACGTATATAGAAATTAATGCAGACAATCCAAACACTGTAAAAGAAGAAACCAGGCTACAAAAGGCTTGAGTCAGGAAATCCACTAGAAACAATAAAGGCATCCCAGCCAAATTTCTGTCCTATGTTGCTCGCATAGCATTAAAACCAGAGCCAGATTCATTGGTTGAGATGCAAAGACTTCCAACTCATGAGAAACAAAAGTGTATCAGAGCGGCTGATGAAGAGATAACATCTCTTAGTGAACTGCAGACATGGACACTTTCAGAGCTACCAATTTATAGAACTGAGATACGAAATGGGACTATTATAAGAAGTTGTTGGGTTGGGGTGTTGGAATACAGAGTTGTATTTTGAGAAATAACTACTGTATATCAGTATTAAGTAGAGATATATTATTCAACCAGTGAATGACAGTGTAGCTGCATCTATGGTATCCTCTAATGCTGCGTACACACAATTGGAATTCCAGCCAGAAAAAGACCGATGAGATCTTTTCTTTGGAAAATGCAACCGTGTGTATGCTCCATCGGAATTTAGCTGTCCGAATTTTCACTAGGCAAAAATTGATAGCATGTTCTCAATTTTCCTGACAGAAAAACTTTCTATCGGAAATTTTCTGATCATGTGTATGCAATTCCAGCACGCCCAAAATCACGCATGCTCAGATTCAACTACGAGACATAAGCTATTGGCTACTGGCTATTAAACTTCCTATTTCTAGTCCCGTCATATGTGTTGTACGTCACCGCGTTCTAAATGATCAGAATTTGGTGTGGCCGTGGGTAGGCAAGACAGCTTGAGCGGAATTCCGTCAGAATTCTGTCGGGAAAACCATCAGAGCTTTCCGATCGTGTGTATGCGGCATAAGTCTTTTTCCCTGAAAAAAGTTTCCTGTTTCTTGTCTGCAGTTAAGTAGCAAACCCCATGCGGACTGTGCACTGTTTGTTCTTTAGGGGCATATACAGAATTTCTAACACATAGTAATGCCACTGCCTCCATGCAACAAAGAAGTTTGAGCCAGCTCCAAGTCTTAAGGACCATAAGAACGCTGCTATTCTTCCTACCTCTGGTCTGATAAGGTCCCACCTTGAGAGGCTCCATGGTCTTGCCTTCCCAAACAGACTCTCCGCAGGCCACATAAGGCTGTCAGATTATCTGTACAGACTTGATGGGCTGCTCCTATCCTATATATTTCAGTGCATTTTATCTATTGAGGGGCATATGTTTTTTTTATGCTTTAAGGTTGCTGTGTCTTGTTCTCGGTTTTTATGTTTTACTTAGTGGATATAAATAATGCATGCCATGCTACCCATTTGTTACAAAAGTGTATGGGGACCGACCTACAGTATGTCATATTTAGCAGAACACTAGTCAACAGTTTTAAATAGCAATAAAAAGCCACTGAAAGTCAGAGATTACTTTACATCAACCACGGGTTCTAGAATTAGGTTTACTGGTTAAAAAACATAGATAGCATGGAATCCAGTTTGTACAGCTTTGAATAAATGTGAAAAACTATAAATGAAAGAGACAGCAAGTCAAGTCAATTTTGCAACTTCTTGTTTCTTGAGGGGTTTGCCAAGTTTGCCAGCTGTTTTCCCAGATGTCTATAAAGCTGGGAATTTTAGAAATGCAAACTAAAACATGTGAACAGAATATAAGAATTTTTAGTAGTCTAGAGAACAAAAAAAATACATTTTACCAAGCCAGATAACTTTTATTTACTGATCATTTTTTGGGGGAAATTCAACAACACAGATTGTAACATAGATTTCTAGCCTGTTCAACACTTACAGAAGGTCTCTTGGCAGCCTTCCAGGAAAAAATAGTCTTACTCACTACCAGGTCCTGGAATTTAAATAATCAGTTTTTCTATTTATTTTGTGCTATGTATGTATGCCATTTTTTTTTACTGTTTTTACATTTAAAAAAATGTTTTTATTAATACACAACATTATAATTTTGTGACTGCAGTTTTCACATATGAGTACTCATCTTCTCAGCTTTAGTAGTAGAATAGAAATCCAGGAGCTACTTTTCTCTAAGAATTATCTGCTAAGCTAAGGGATGTTCATTTTATAGAAGATAGTTCTTCAAAACATAAGTAAAGGAGTAAAAAAAGACCGTAGGAATTCATGCATGACAATTGAGATGGAACTAAGAATTTTATAAAACATGTAAAACTAAATAAAAACTGACAATTTTGTTTATACAAAGTTATAATTTATCAGATTTGATGTTTTATCCATAAATTAGTATATGGTGTTACACATATGCAATTATATAAATTATTATAATCTAGCATACTAGTGTGTAGAACAGCAAAATATTAAGATGTTTTTAAAGTGGCTCAAGCTAAAAAAAAGAATAAAAAAAAAAAGACTCTATACTTAAAGGAAAACTGTACCTTTGTTATAGTTTTTCATTTCAGATGTGCCCCATCCACCCATGGTAGGTGGTTCCTCCATGAGTGCAGCCCACTTGATCCAATATTCATTTCTGTCCTCATTTTAGCAGTCTTTATTGTATTGCTCTAGCTCAGACCATACAGCCTTTCTCTGACCTTTAGCAGTACTGCAGAGCACTTCTTTCTTTCATAACAATCAATGGGGTGCATTTACAGGATGGAGAGAACCCAGCTGAGATACTTTTGGAAGAAAGACTGTGTGTCTTTCAGGAAGGCAGCACAGTCAAGTTTGCTGGAATGGAAAAAAGTAAGTAATTGACCAGTTGAGCTTCGTCTATGGGGATTGGGGACAAGCTGTAACATAGAGTAGGTGCAGTTGCCTTTTAACCTTTTAAGAACCCAGCCATAGAATCTTCTCTTTGTTGTAAGCAAATCCAGGAAAAAGAATCTTCACAATTCCAGGTGTGTTGGACATGGGAGTCCGCAGGAGGGGGCAAGGGGGGTCAAGTGCCTCCACCCCCCGAATCAGCAAGGTGTCCATACACTAGGGAGGAAAGTCTTCTTCCCCACTGTCACAGGCTGCCAGATCACTGTTATCTTCTGTTATCAGAGAACTGCTTGTGGAATGTTTCTCCAATTGTAGGACTGCAGACCTGTCAGCATAGACT
The DNA here is from genome assembly GCF_037356315.1 of Lithobates pipiens. Classification (NCBI taxonomy): domain Eukaryota; kingdom Metazoa; phylum Chordata; class Amphibia; order Anura; family Ranidae; genus Lithobates; species Lithobates pipiens. Next base: position 241,246,658 of record NW_027507903.1, on the reverse strand, counting down.
GTCCATCTCCTTACACTGCCAGGCTGAACCTTCTGTTATCATGTAAAGAGATTTAACACTTTACTTCCCTGCATGTTTTTGCGTGGCTACTCTTAGGGCTCCTTCACACAGGGCATGGAGGGATGCAGGCATACAACACACCAGATTGGATGTGAAGATGTTCTGGGCAGCTTTGATTAGCAACAAATAGAAGTAACTGCAAATGGGTGCTGAGATAGTTGTCTACTTTTAAAAGGAGCACTTAAGAGTTGAAGCATAAAAAGATCTATAGCTCCGCTCAAGACTCATGTCTCTTATACATGGTCTATCTTGGTGCCGACCACCACAGTCTGTCTCCACTCTCCATTAAAAATATAAAAGAACTTCAGCCACACTCTGCTTAGCTCCACTTACCATAAAGTTTGTGAGCAAGAAGCCAGAAATGGTGAAACTCATCAAGCAAGGTTGGTTCTACCAGCGGGAAAATTGTAGTATGCAGTTAACTTATTCACAGATAAACAGTACAGTAAGAAGAGCTAAGCATTGTGATTGAGGCACTTAGAGTTGTTTTAATGAGAGCTTAGAGGTTATGAAATGTTGTTGTTAACCACTTCAGGTCCACCATGTAGCAGTTTAACTGCTACAAGGCATCACCTGTGTGTCGGATCTTGTACAGTATATATATGTCATCCGACTCTTCCGGGTAGCCACCAAAAGAAAGCTCTATTTGAAGGAAAAAAGGGCATACATTTTATGTGGTTACAGTGTCGCACAACCGCGCAATTGTCAGTTAAAGTAACACAGTGCCGTATTGCAAAAAATGGCCTTGTCATGAAGGGGGGTAAACCTTCCAGAGGTCAAATGGTTAAGTAGCACATAGGATAGTTACAGTATTTGTCCTTATAATGTGCAGTATTTAATTTGATCCTGGTCAGCTCAGCAGTCTCAATGCCTTAAAAGATGCATATCCCAACTGTAGGATAAACACCTTTAACCCCCCCTGGAGGTATTCCCAAGTCTGGCTCGGGGTGGAGATTTTGTACCAAAAGCGGTAACCCCGAGCCAGACTCGGGACTGCATCGCTGGATCCAGGAGGAGGTTTACTTACCTTCTCCCTCGGATCCAGCGATGTCCCCCCGCTGTACGAGCGACTCGTCCTCCGCTCGATTCATCATGGAGCCGATCTCCGCTCCCTGCGAGCGTTGCGACGCACGGGGACGGAGATCGGCGCCAAATTCAAAAAGTGAAACACACACATTACATACAGTATAATGTAATCTTACAGATTACATTTCTGTATGTAATTATTTCACATCCCCTTTGTCCCTAGTGTTCTGTCCAGTGTCCTGCATGCAGTTTTATATTATAAAAACAGTTCTTTATGCCTGGAAACTGGAGATTGTCCATAGCAACCAAAACTGTCCCTTTACATCAAAAATGATTTTAGACCAGCTAGAAAACAGCGATAATAAATTGGAATCACTCTCAGAATTGAGCAACCGTCATCAAATATGGGGAGATCCGTCATCAAATATTGAAAAGTAATGACAGTGACAATTCTGCAACTGAGCAAATTTCAGTGTTTTTGATTTGATTACATTATTGAATAATTTTTATTATTGTTATATTATTATTTGGCATAATTATTTATAGTTATTTATTATATTATAATTTATGATTTAATTTTTCAAACTTTATCATATCCGGGATGTCTACTAGACTCTGGTTTGGACAGATTTAAGTGAGTTATTCCTAAGAATTACAGGACTACAATATAAAACATCAAATTTTCATGCAAAATAATTGTACCGCTTTTAGCACCTAAAATCAGAAATAATCGTACCGCCAGGGAGGTTAATAGTATTAAGTCTCAATACCTTAAAAGATGCATATCCCAACTGTGGGATAAACACCATTTAAAGTCTTTTAATAGTATTAAGTCTCAATACCTTAAAAGATGCATACCCCAACTGTAGGATAAACACCATTTAAAGTTCATGAATAATATTAAGGATCCACCTATCAAGGTGAACTTGTGTCCATTTGGAGGTGTCTGTGTTTACACATAACTCTGCACTACTTTAGGCACTTTATCAAAGTGGATCACAGAAAGGTTTGCATGTCATTTAAAAACGTAACATTTATGTGGCCTTTCTGTACTGTTAACTTATTTTGCATTATTATATATACATCATTGTGTTTTAGATTATATATTTTTTATATGACACTTTGAGGTTTATGGATGTTTCAGAATTATAATTGATGTCACTTATAGTTATGTATAGTTTTTATTTGTTACTTTGGTGAATGTGATTTAATGTGGTGCTAGAAGCTTTATAAGACTTCACATTTTTTGCTTGAATGCGGAATTTTTTTTGTATATTTATCTGCTCCTTATATCCTCTTCTGTCCAGCAGAAAGAGATGTCTTTAAAGCTTTAACATCACTTTTGAATTGTATTGATTGGTTACTGGTCTATTAACCTCCCTGGCGGTATGATTATTTCAGATTTTAGGTGCTGAAAGTGGTACCATTATTTTGCATGGAAATTTGGGGTTTTATATTGCAGGCCTGTAATTCGTAGGAATAACTCACTTAAATCTGTCCAAACCAGAGTCTAGTAAAAATCCCAGGTATGATAAAGTCTGAAAAATGAAATCATAAATTATAATATAATAAATAACTATAAATAATTATACCAAATAATAATATAACAATAATAAAAAAATATTCAATAATGTAATCAAATCAAAAACACTGAAATTTGCTCAGTTGCAGAATTGTCACTGTCATTACTTTTCAGTATTTGATGACGGATCTCCCCACAAATCACTATCGCTCAATTCTGCGAGTGATTCTAATTTATTATCGCTGTTTTCTAGCTGGTCTAAAACCATTTTTGATGTAAAGGGACAGTTTTGGTTGCTATGGACAATCTCCAGTTTCCAGGCATAAAGAACAGTTTTTATATTATAAAACTGCATGCAGGACACTGGACAAAGGGACAGAGGGACAAAGGGACAAAGGGGATGTAAAATAATTACACACAGCAATGTAATCTGTAAGATTACATTATACTGTATGTAATGTGTGTGTTTCACTTTTTGAATTTGGCGCCGTTTTCCATCCCCGTGCGTCGCAACGCTCACAGGGAACCGAGCTCGGCTCCGTGATAGATCGAGCAGAGGACGGCTCACTCGTACAGCGGGGGGACATCGCTGGATCCAGGGGACAAGGTAAGTAAGCTGTCCCTGGATTCAGTGATGCGGTCCAGAGTCTGGCTCTGGGTTACTGCCAATGGTACAAAATTTTCACCCCGAGCCAGACTCAGGAATACCGCCAGGGGGTTTAAAAGAGTGTTGTCACTCACCAGCAGCTGTCCTCAAAATGCAGAGGCAGGCTAGTTTATCAAAGGCTGCAAAGTATCTCAAACTACTAATCCATCAACATAAAGGCATACTGCAAAAGATAGGGGCTCACCTGGGGTAAATGGTAGCATGAACTCTGATGCTTGGGGTTGATTTACTAAAGACTGTTTACTTTACAAGGCAAGTTGCACGGTTTAAGGCTGGGTTCACACCATCCGCGCATGCGGCTCACAGGAGGGGTTTGGTGCGTTCTGGTTCACCATTTCAGTTCCGATTTCAGCCTGAATTTATGTCTGGATTTGGACCTGAAACGAACCAAAAGACACACAAGGGATCCTGTGCAAATTAGCAGCAGAGCAGCAACGGAGATATATGAACCAGCTCCATAGAGAGCCGGTCAAAATCTCTTGTAATTGTAATTGTAAATTGGATGTGGGAAACCTCAAGGAATCTGCCTGGGAGCAAGGAAAATAGAAAAAACAGCATATTTGCTTGCAAACAGTTTACTGATGAACATGAACATAGCTTCGCCTCATTCTCTAAGGGGAATATCATCCACTATAGCAGTGGTCGTCAACCCTGTCCTTAGGGCCCACTAACAGGCCAGGTTTGCAAGATAACTGAAATACATCACAGGTGATATCATTTGCTGCTCAGTGATTGCAGTATTCTAGTCTGCATCTCCCCAAGGTAATACTTAAAACCTGGCCTGTTAGTGGGCCCTGAGGACAGGGTTGGTGACCACTGCACTATAGGATAATTTGTCTTGCACGGTGAGCAATCTGTTTGCCTTTAGAAAATAAACCCCTTTATGTTTAACTCTGAAAAGGTTCAAATCGAACTGTATCAATATATAGAAAAATAAGAAACCGTTTTTATTATTAGTGTTTTGTAAATAGTTTTGTTTCTTGATTTTGGATGTCTTGCAAAGCATTATTGTAATGAAAGTTAAATCTTCATATGATCGTATAACATCAACAGATTGAAACAAGCCAGAGACTTGCATGCTTGAGCTATCCTGTAATACTATTTTGTCATCTCCCCAAGAAGATCTGAAGACTTTTAAATAAAATGACCATAGCTTCCATTTAAAAAACCCTTATCGTACTCTTCTGTTGCTGCAAGTTTTCCATTTTACAAATTACACTTTAAGCTTCCTGACGCAATGACTTTTTTTTCTCTTTCTCTGTCGTTATTTGATGCTCACACTTTGTTTTGTTTTTTAAGTTTTGTATAATGTATCATTACCAGCAATAAATATGTTGCTATATTTTACATTCTATTTTTCTGTACTTGAATTATATATCCTATATTTGGCATATTTTTCAGGTATTATGTATTGTTCATACACATGCATCTACGTGGAACAGGACTTGGAAACAAGGGATATATTGCTTAATAAGAATATAAATGTACAAAAACATTAATTTCATTTATGGAAAAATGATATGCTCACATCTTATGATTATTATGATTAAACTTTATAGTAACAATATTTTATCTTGCACAATAACTATACTCTGTTTCCAGCCTGACTCCATACTAAACAATATGTTAGATTATTTTGTTTTATCTTTCAGTCTAGACTAGGAGCACACCTACATATTTGTCACCTTTCTGCCTTGTGTTATTTTCAATCCACTAAAATGTTTTGGTGATCTACCATCAATCATATATAATAATGCACTCAAGCAGGCTAGAGTTGTGCTTGAGAGTAAGACAATACTTTACACAATTACTCGTTCAGACAAACACCCCATACTTAAGTGGATTATTATAACAGATTCACTTTGACAAAAGAGCTTTTGGAAGTGACAGTGCAATACGGTATGTAATAGATACATATCACCATGATGAAGAAGATTCTATGAAAAATGAATAAACCTTGGACTCAAACTTTAGGTTTATAATATTAATTAAGCAAGACAAATTTACAGCTTAAAATAATAATAATATAAAATGCTCTACACAACAAAATGACTAATATATACTATAAATATCAAATTACCCTAAAAAAGCAAAGGGGCTTTTAGGACAGACAACTGATTGAAAATGTATATTAAGTAGTCTACATACTATAAACTCATCCTTCTTTATTTTAAACATTTAAGAGAATTTTGTCTCTATAAGACAGCTTGAATAATTATAAGACACTCAGAAACAATTCTGTTTGTTTTGTGCCACTATCCTCATTACCATCAGTTCATCACATTAGTAAATATATTTATCATCATTTCAAATGACAATAGCATAGTCACCTATTGGTCCATTTTTCTTATTTTTTTCAAATCTAAGATGTTTAACCACTTCAATACGAGGCACTCCCCCCTCCTGCGCAAGCTAATTTTCAGCTTTCAGCACTGTCGCTGTTTAAATAACAATTGCGCGATCATGCTACACTGTACCCAAACAAAATTTTTTATCATTTTGTTTCCAAAAATAGAGCTTTCTTTTCGTGGTATTCGATCACCTCTGTGGTTTTTATTTTTTGCGAAACAAATAAAGAAAAAAAGATAAAATTTAGAAGACTTTTTTTCATCATTTCTGTTATAGAATTTTGTAAATAAGTATGTTTTCTCCTTCACTGATGGGCACTGATGATGCTGCACTGATGGGCACTGATAAGGCAGTGCTAAGGGGCACTGGTGAGGTGGCACCAATGAAGTAACACTGATGGGTACTGATATGCGACACTGATGGGAACTGATAGGCGGCACTGATGGGCGCTGATAGGTGGCACTGATTTGCAGCAGTGATGGGCACTCATAGGTGAGACAGATGGACACTCATAGGGGGCACTGATAGGAACTGATAGGAGACACTGATGGGCACTGAAAGGCTGCATTGATGGGTACTTATGGGTGGCACCAATGGGAACAAATAGGCGCCACTGACGGGCACTGATAGGTGGACACTGATGGGCATGGATGGGTGGCACTGAGGGACACTGATAGATGGCACTGATGGGCATCACTGATAAGGATGTACTGGCAGGCATTAGTGATGGGCACTGATTGGGACCATTTGTGGGCACTGAGTGGCAAATTTGTGGGCACTGATTGGCATCCCAGGTGGCCATGGGTGGAATACTTGATGATCATCAGTGGTGGCCATGACTGGTGGTCCTGATGGCATCCCTGTTGGTCCTGGGTGGGCATCCTTAGAGGGGCTGTTCTGATAATCAGAACAGAACCCCCCCCCCCCCCGCCAGCAGAGCAGCTGTCAGGCATGAGTGAGGAAAAGCTGATGTACGGCTTTTCCTGTTTACATGGTGATCAGCTGTGATTGGACACAGCGGATCATGTGTCAAAGAGTCTCCATAAGAGAATCTTTACCTAGATCACAGTTGCGGTGTGTCAGACTGACACGCCGCATCACCGATCATCACGATGTTTGCCCCTGCGGGTGCGTGGCAGCTTGTTATCCTGATCACATCATATGACGTCCGTTAAGGACAACAGAACCACTTTACCAACGTCATATGGCTATATGGCGGCGGCAAGTGGTTAAGGGATATTATCAGCAAGAGGTTAAGGGAATGGGTGTGGGAGCTTGCCTGTTAACCTGTCAGTAATTTCTGGCTGGATCTACTCCTATCTAAATACAATATGACATGTATTACTCCCCTCTATTGTCTTACAGAGATAACTAAACTAAGAAGCTAACATTTAACTATTATGTCCAAAAGTATTAAAATTATTTTTATTCTTATGCAAACAATAGCCAACAAGTCTAGTCCTCTGCTTGACCACTGTGCTCTGATCTTGGCTTCCGTTCATGACCATGTCTCCTTCCTCATCCTGCCTGCTGTGAACTGTCTGCACTTCCCGGTGTTTCATCCTGGATCAGCTGCTTCCAGTGCCCGGCTTCCACCTGAACAAGCATCACCACTAAAGATCCATCTGACTACCATACAGCTGACAACCTATGCTTCTTTGAGCTCAGCATCTCCTGTCACCATCTCCAGGGGTGTTGTGAACTCAGCTGCATGGGCAGCCCTCTCATCATCTTGGCCTCAAGACCAGGTACTTGACAATATTGGATAATTGGATAATTTGGGGTAGACAGATACTGTATAATGTGTTGCACTGGTGACTAAATACATGCAAATATTGGTATAGCACTGGGGTTGATTTACTAAAACTGGTGCAGCTGTGCATGGTAGCCAATCAGCTTGTCGCATACCTGGTAGGAGGCCGGTGTGCTGAGAGGGCTTCCCTTGTGGCTGAGTGCAAAGCATCCCTGAAGGTGGTAACAGGCGATGCTAGGCCCAAAGAAGCAGAGGTTGCCAAATGTGATAGGCTGAAGTGCAGAAATACTGTACACGTATGATAGCCAGTCAAGCAGGATCCTTTGCAAGGCAGGAGTCCCTCAAATGGGTCAGGTAGTACTTGATAGTGGGAAGAGTCGAGTGCCAGGTCAGAAGTCAAGCCAGTAGTCATACACAGGATATCAGCTGGGAGCAGTGGCAGGAAGCAGAATCAAGAACAAGCTGGGGTCATACACTGGAATTCAGGCAGCAGTGGAGTCAGGAGTGTTAGCTGAGGTCATAAACTGGTAAGCAAGCAGAAGCGTAGTCGTTAGAACAAGCCAAGGTTCAGGAGCCAGGTACAAACATCAAAAGAACACCGCTCTAGGCAGACATCTCAATGCATCCCATCTGCTAATGGAAACAGGTTCTGGTTATAACAGCTATGACTAAGCACCCTATAGTGGTGTGAACCATATCAGATTTTCATTGATCCTGTGCCTCTGATGTCTTTGTACCAGAAGAATTTTTAAACCGCCTTCAATAAAGGTGTCAACAGAGTTCGGCTGTCCAGTCTTTTCTATGATTCGATCAGAAGACAAGACAGGTCAAGGGCTAGCTGGGTCAGCAGCAGGGAATCCAATAACAGAAGAAGCAGAACACAGGAACACGCGGGAAGCTGAAGATCATCCAGCAACTAGTGGATCAGGCTTCTGCCTTTAAATAATCCACTGGGCATCAGAGTCTGTCACGCATTGCCTGCAAAGTTGCACATTGATCTTCACAGAAGTTCACGCCCGTGCGTGCCAATCTGCAATTCTATTGGGCATTAGCAGATGTGTCAGTTCTTCTTTGAATAATTATCTGACACAGCTTCTAACTTCAACTTGTTCAATTAAGCTTTGACAAAATAACCTGGAAGCTGATTGGTTTCTGTGCACCAGATTTTGCACTCCCCAGTTTTAGCAAATCAGCCTCACTGTGTCATTTGTGCTGACCAACCCAAAATACAGATAAATAAATAATTAAAATAAAAATGCCAAAAGCTATCAAACACAAAAAGACAGTCCTATTTAGTGAAAAAGTAAGTCCCCATATACTTGCAATCCAGTAGGCACTGATGTGTCACACATTTCACAGAGCCTGCCTTCTGACCTACAGAGTCTGTACAGGAACCACAGTCTGCAGGCAGAAAGGTACCATGGCATACATAGTCCACTGAATTTGAAAGAAAATTGAAGGAATGAGCAGAGGAGTAGCTGGACAGCATGCAGGGAATCCAGGAAGTTGTGGAAAAAGATGGGCAGTACTCACAACATGAAAGGAACATTTTCAAGTAGGCTTTTACTGGATTGTCCCAAATAACTTTTGTATTGCTAATACAATGCTGACGTTATAAAGTGAACGTGTATGCTGGGACCATGCAACTCCCTTAACCCCCCCCGGCAGTATTCCTGAGTCTGGCTCGGGGTGAAAATTCAGTACCATTAGTGGTAACCCCGAGCCAGACTCGGGATCGCATCGCTGAATCCAGGATGAGTATACTTACCTTGTCCCCTGGATTCAGCAATGTCTCCCCGCAGTGTGACCGGCTCGTGTGAGTCGCTCGATCCATCACGGAGCCGAGCTCCGTTCCCTGCAAGCGTTGCAATGCACGGCGATGGAGAACGGCCCCAATTCAAAAAGTGAAACACACACATTACATACAGTATAATGAAATCTTACAGATTACATTGCTGTATGTAATTATTTCACATCCCTTTTGTCTCCAGTGGTTTTTCCGGGTTTCCTGCATGCAGTTTTATATTATAAAAACAGTTCTTTATGCCTGGAAACTGGAGATTGTCCATAGCAACCAAAACTGTCCCTTTACATCAAAAGTGGTTTTAGACTAGCTAGAAAACAGTGATAATAAATTAGAATCACTCACGAGTAGAGAGATAGTGATTTGTGGGGAGATCCGTCATCAAATACTGAAAAGTAATGACAGTGACAATTCTGCAACTAAGCAAATTTCAGTGTTTTTGATTTGATTCCATTATTGAATAATTTTTATTATTATTATATTATTATTTGGTATAATTATTTATAGTTATTTATTATATTTTAATTTATGATTTTGTTTTTCAAACTTTATCATACCCGAGATGTCTACTAGACTCTGGTTTGGACAGATTTAAGTGAGTTATTACTAAGAATTGCAGGCCTACAATATAAAACGCCAATTTTCCATGCAAAATAATTGTACCGCTTTCAGCACCTAAAATCAGACATATTCATACCGCCAGGGAGGTTAATATCTCTCAGTAGTAGTATATAAGCTACTGTAAGTTCACCCACATAATACAAGTATGATATAATCTACTAAACATCCATATTGCCACTGCTAATGCTAATGCAAAATAACTTTTGTCTTCCCCATAAGGACATGTGTCTGTAGATTAAGTTCATTGTCAAAACAGCAGACTGTATTGTACAAAGAACATGTAGGTTTTACATGTAGACGTACTCTCTTATTTGGCATTCTAAACCACTCTCAAGGACAAAATGGGCCCCTTCATTCCATCATGACATCATTGTTTATAGGCCATGCTTTAAACTGTAAAATGTCTGCATTAGTAAAGGTTCATTTGCAAAGCTTATTTATCAAACATGTTTAATTTTGAAGTCTCTTGGCCAACTCAGCTACATTTCCACACTTTCTCTTTCTTTTCAATGACCCATAAAATGTATTTTTCTTCTCTTGTTATAATGTTGTTTTAATATGTTTTGGATACGCTTTCCTTTTTTGTGTCCCACATGTCATTTTCTGCCCTGTAAATTCTTTGAAGGTAGTGTAATAAGATCAGTGTTTGCTAATATTACTAATACAGTTGTGTATGTTTTAGTCCCAATATGATCATACTTGCCAACATTTGAGTGCACAATCAAAACGCTGATATTCAGCAGGTGTACATCATACATTAAGTACAGCATATCAAAGCTCACTCTCTGTTTCAGAGAATGACACTCGGAAAAAGCGCATGGCCACTAGAGATCTCACTATCTTATATACGCAATTTTCATGTTCATTTTTTTTCTTTTATTAAGTTGCTGCTATTATATTCAGTTTTTATAAGCAAACTTACAATTATGAAATGAGGTTAGTAAAATGTGTTCATATTTAACTCCATATTAACCCTAAGTTCATTTTTGTTTGTATTTATTTCATTTTTGTAACATTTAATTAAAAAATAAAAATAAAATTGTAAAAGCATTTATTCGTGTGTAAAACAGCTTGCGATGCTTTGTACCTGAAATTTGGTTTTATTAAAAGTTATCTGGGGTTATTGGAAAGAGATTGTTGATAGAGAAGCAAGGGGCGAGCGAGAGGGGGTAGGGTGGTTGTTAAATCTTTTTTTTTTTTTTTTCAGGAGGGGGTTAGGGAAAAGGTAACTAATAATTGTAATGGTAATATTTAATGTATAAGATTTATGTTTGTAACTTGAGAAATAATAGAAAATAAAGAATATAAAAAAAAAAGAAATTTGGTTTTATTGTCAATATAAATGGAAATCATAGAAAAACTGTGCATGTTTATATACAGTAACTTCAAGGGGCATATTTAAAAAGCAATGAGTGCGGCAAACATCAAACATGCAGGTTAATAAATCACTCTATTTTAAAAACTCTTGTCCTAGGAAGAGTCATCTGTCTGGCGAACGACACATTTGGACTGATTTACTAAAGAGAATAAATTGTGAGAATATTCATCTCAATTATCCGATCGTGAAATGTTTTTTCACATTTGGATAATTGAACTGGATAATAACACACGTTGTGTGAAGATTTTAAACTCTTTTAGTAAAAAAAAAAGCCTCATTAACTGATTTATGAATGTGCCCCCTAGATGTTTAAAGATTTTAAATGGTCAAACTGTCAAATCAGAAAAGTTTGCTTACATATTTTCGTCGGTAGTTTGCATAGAGCATGAAATACTGTAAATGTGCAAGACTATATTACCAAAAGAAAGCCTTGTTTGTCCTGAAAACTGTGTTATTGACAGTGATATTGTCCCAACCACGTTCATTGCTACTTTTACTTGACTGATTTGTCTTCATTTGGAGAAAAAAATGAATTTGTGTAATAAAAAAAAAATTATTTAACAAATACTATAATTGCACATTCATATTTTCTAATACATTTTTTTTTTTTTTGCAATAGTGGTCCTTTATGACTGGATGGACCAGTCACACAAAACAGGCAGAAGCTTGTGAAAGGAGGAGAATTATTATTGAATTTAGATATAAGGTTTCCAATTAAGAGTGACTACAATATCTAGTGTGGGTTTAATGTTAAACTGTATTTTTTCTGTTTTATTTTACATTTTTAGAAGTTTACAAGTTTATAAATTATATTATATATTGTTTACATGTTTGTGTAAAAGTTTTTATTTTACAAAGAGAGACTCCCAGACTCTCCTCTGAGTCATACAGGACTGTTTTTTTAGCACAACAGTTAACCTCTTCATGCTGACCGTACGCAAATATGCAGCCCCACTGGACTGGGCTTTCCGTGGGGCAGCATATTTGCATATCTCCCTTTGATACTAATGATCAGGACCTGGGACTCATGATTCTGGGTGATCTGATCGCTGTGCTAGCCTCTGATTGGCTATTAAAGTGATCAGTCACTGCGGAGCCCCCCCCCCCATGTTTTCTTTCTCTGTGAATGGAAGAGAGAGATACTTAGTATCTCTCTCTCTCTTTGCAGAAAGAAAATTGTGCATAAAAATAATAATAATAATAATAATAATAATAATAATAATAAATAAAAACAAAAAATAACCAAGATGAAGGTTTTAGCTAGGTCAGTGCCAGGGTTAGTGTTTGAGTCAAGGCCAGGGTCAAAGGTCAGGGTCAGTATTTATTTTTATTTTTTTAAATTAGTAATAGTGTCAGTGTGTTTTAGGTAGGATAAAAAAGCAAAATGCGCACTATTGTTTCTGGGCTGTACTACAGGTACATGCAACAACTAACATGGACATAGGTGGTATCACTGGGATTATAAGGAGCAGGATAATTGAGATTGGGTTGTTCTTTGCTGGTAGGTTACGATAGTAGCAAGAAATATACAGCTAAATCTGAAAAAAAACTTTTTTTTATTATTTTGGGTCAGTTTTCCTTTGATAATTAAAAAAAATCAGAAGATATCTAAATTAAATTACCATTTACCACCAAATGAAAGTCCTATTTGTCCTGAAAAAAAACAAGGTATAATCCAACTGGATGCACAAAGTACTTGTGATGATATGTACAGTTCTACTAACATACATCAAAGTTGAAAAATTGTGCTTAGGCATTTTGATTTATTTTGCTCTAAGGCCGCGTACACACGGGCGGATTGTCTGTCCAACTTAGTCCTCTGAACCGTGTTTCAGCGGACAATCCGCTCGTGTGTGGGCTTCAGCGGACTTTTTCAGCGGACAATCTGACGAACAAAGTCTTACGGAATTTCCGTAAGACAGTCCGTTCAAACTTGGTTTTGTCCGTCCAAACTTGGTTTCAGCGGACAGTCCGCTCGTGTGTAGGCAAGTTGGATGGACTAAGTATGGCGCATGCTCAGAAAGGATTTACACGGCCGAAGGTTGCATTGCAGTGTATAGGACGTCGTCTTTCTAGTCCCGTCGTACGTGCTGTACACGTCATCGCGCACGCTTTCAGCGGACTGTCTGCTCATCGTGTGTGGTCAAGTCCATTCATGCAAATTTTGAACGGACTGTCTGTCGGATTGTCTGACGAACTTAGTTGGGCAGACAATCCGCCCGTGTGTACGCGGCCTTAGGCGTGATGACTCCCTATATTAAGAAGCAGGATACATGCATGAGGCTTTTATTTAATTTTTTGGTTGAATAATGATTTGATTTGGTATAGTTTCTATATTTTTGGATGCATAAAATGCACTTTTTGGTTAAGTTCTATTGGCAGATAGTATGTCTAATTGTATTTGTTTACTTTTTTTAATGCACAATAAAAAAAAATGTGGAGAACAAATACTTGGCTATGTGTTTTACTTAAAATGACAGTTTGGGAGTAGGCAGTTACATTTTAAAAAATACAATGTAAAATTTACAAGCGACACCAACATAGTTGTATCTTTGATCTTAAAAACTACAGGATAATGGTGTTGTGGTAACTTACACCAAAAAATAAAATAAATAAATAACAAGCATAATAAAATTATTCTTGATATCACTAGAAAATCCCATCAGTATCATCAGCAAAGCAACGTCAATATTATCCCATTAAAGAAGAAGAGAATGTGCGCTGCATTTTGAGATTTCATAATTTGGCACGTCACGAATGTTAATTCTCCATTACGAATGCTAGTTTACAAGACTGACCGCTTCTGGCTTGTCCTTGCTCCTGAGCATGCGTGTTTGTACTTTGGACTTTCGTCCGACTGACTTGTGTACACACGCTCGGAAAATCCGACAACAGACACGGACAATTTTAAAGCCTGCCATCTAAAATGTGTCTGTGGTAAATCCAACAATTGTCCAATGGAGCGTACAAACAGTCGGATCAGCCTGTTATCACACAATTCCTGTCGGAAAATCTGATCATGTGTGGTAAATAGACTGTGCACTTTGCAATTGCCATTTCACTCGTTTTCTCAGAGCTTAGCAAATGTGGTAAAGCTCTGCTGATTTCCATCATCCAATCATGCACACACAAAAGTGCTCGTTTTCATCTTCCTTTTGCTTGATTGGGTATTCTTTACAAAGTTAAAGAATATGTTATCCCAACATTTCATATTCCTGATATAATCCTGCTGCAACATGTACTTATATGAAAAAGTATCCTGTTCTCTTTGTATGAACACCTTCACCCCTTTGTGTGAACTACCTGGCGTTCCTGCCAGCCCCTCTGCTTTCCTTTAACCACTTTAGCCCCGGAAGGATTTACCCCCTTCCTGAACGGGCCATTTTTTTGCGATAGGGCACTGCGTCGCTTTAACTGACAATTGCGTGGTCGCGCAACACTGTACCCAAACAAAATTTACGCCCTTGTTTCCCCACAAATAGACTTTTCTTTTGGTGGTATTTGATTACCTCTGCGGTTTTAATTTTCGGCATAAACAAAAAAGAGTGGCGATTTTGAAAAAAACGAAATATTTCTTTACTTTTTGCTATAATAAATATCGCCAAATTAAAAAAAAAAATTCTTCCTCATTTTAGGCCGATATATATTCTTTTACATATTTTTGGTAAAAAAAACGCAATAAGCATCTACAACATTTTTTTTTTTTACAAGTAATGACGGAGATCTGCTATGTTTAGTGGGACTGCGAAAACGCGGACAGATCGGACACTTTTAACACTTTTTTGGGACCACACATTTATACAGCGACCAGAGCTAAAAATAGCCACTGATTACTGTATAAATGTCACTGTCAGGGAAGGGGTTAACACTAGGGCTGATCAAGGAATTAAATGTGTTCACTCAGAGTGTTCTAACTGTAGGGGGGATGGGACTTCCTGGGGGAGTAGATCGATCTGTGTTCCTATATACTAGGAGCACATGATCTGTCTCCTCTCCCCTGCCAGAACATGGATTTGTGTGTTTACAAATACAGATCCTCGTTCTGGTGCAGGTGCCTCCGGCAGTGCGCACACACCCCCTAACCCCTTAAAGTGGCTTCCATACAGCTACGGAGATTGGGTGGTGGGTGGGCGGAAAGCGGTAAAAACTGACCACACTAGGCATTAGAGAACAGCCTAGTCAGTTTTTTGGCAGTGTTGGGAACTCAGCCTGTTCTCGTTCAATAACCTGTAATGACAACCCCCCAACCCCCCCCCCCCTTATTCGCCAAGACCTGTTTCTCATTCCATAGCTCTCTGAGCTCCATATGCAGCTGAGAACAAAGGGTATGTGATCAAGTTTTTTTTTTAAAAGGAGAAAAATAAGTATTAGAATGTTTTTTATATGTATACTCAAATGTTTTTCCTTGCATTCCTATTTTAAACGGAAGGGGTTGTTTTACAAGTGTGGGTTCCCATATACTTTAAAGTGATATTAAAGGATTCTTTTTTTTTAACATCTTATACTTACCTGCTCTGTGCAATGGTTTTGCACAGATCCTCCTCTTCTTGGGTCCCCAGCTTGTAAAAAACCTTCAACCCTTTTTAAGCTTTACCACTTTACATTTACTAAGGAAAATAAGTGCCAAAAGTGCACAGTCTATTTAAATACTGTAAAACCTCTATATGTATCCCTGCACATTTACCTGATTTTGTTTTAAAGTGTAATTTTTATGAAGCTTAAAAGGAGTCCGTCAAATAGTATGCTGTAATAACATTTAAAAAACCTTGAGTAAATAAGAAGTTGAGTAGATTCAGTTTAATAGCTGGAAAAGATACAGATGAAAGCTTCAAACAATGAGAAGATTGTTTCAGCATTTAGGAAACATACCACCGCTGCAGACTGTGCTTCTGTAAAGTGCCATTTGGCCACAATAATGGAAGTCCTTTATTTTCACTGTTCATCCCCTTGACTGTTAACAAGATAAATTATTTAAAGCCCCTGGAAAGTTACAAAATACACAGATGTTGGTCGCAACAGCATAAGGGATATCAGTGGTGTTGGTAGTGCAAAGTAAGTGTCAGATCTATCTGAGCTCAAACAGTCAACTTTCAGACACATAAAAATATAAACCACAAAACACTACAGTGCTATCACTGTGCCGTTCTTGTGATTGTAAATGTCATAAAACAAGTGATGGATAGAAAGAAAACTACAAAATTCTTATTCCCGCATTTTAATCCTTATTAAATTGTGCTACACTATACCGGATTGGTGAGTTCTTCCCCTTCCCTCTCTCAGACACATAATACTATACATGCCCTTCAGATTTCTGATAGAGTCAGCCTCTTCTGAGGCAGGAGGCTACATACTGATATAGATGGAGTAAAACTGAGGGTCATTGGGTAGCCCATACAGTTTCTTTGCACTCTGAAATCTATGTATATCCACCACTGTCTATTGGTATACATTATTATTATTATTATTATTATTATTATTATTATACAGGGTTTATAGGGTTCACAGCACTTTACAACATGGGGGCAAACAGTACAGTTACAATACGATTCAATACCGGCGGGGATGGCCCTGCTTGTTAGAGCTTACAATCTAGAAGGGAATATAGCGCTGTGACATTTACAGTAAGCATGCACTGGTATAAACTAATCAGGCACCACCCTCCAAAAAATAGTCTTAGTGTCCATTCACACAGGGGCAACACGACTTCCAGCACGACTTTGGGAGGCAACTTGGACACAACTTGAGTATGAATCACAGTTGGGGCAACTTACAACACAACTTGAAGTTGCCTCCAGGTCAGGGGACTTTGCCAGTGGCCAATCACATAATAATCAGCTCTGTGTGAGGGAGGGGTTTGCCTAGAAAACTATTTTTACTTCCTGGAAAGTTGCATCAGTTAAGACAGGGGATCCGAATTGGAGGCAACTGCCATTGAAATCAATGGGTACAAGTCACCAAGAAGTCGGGTTGAAGTAGTACAGGATCCTTTTCTGAAGTCAGAGTGACTTCAGTAGTGTACATTAAGACGGCTATCATTCACTTACATTGATTTTACCATGTTGTGCGACTTGAGGCGACTAGGAGCAACTTCAAGTCGGATCCAAAGTCGCCCCTGTGTGAATGGACTCTTACCCTCTCTATATTTCCTATGACTTCTCTTAAAGTGTAAAGTTTTATTGAAAAAACAAAACAAAAAAAACAATGATTTTAACAAACTTTGTTGCAAATTACTACTATTACTAAATGTTTCTGTCCTGAAGAAAGAGCTGTTCAATCAGGCTGCACTGATGGCAATGTTGAGGCTGCTGAATTTATGGAACTTGTGAGGCTGCATTGATGTTGACTGATGAGGCTGCATTGATGGCAATGGTGAGGCTGCAGATGGGCACTGACCCTTATTTTGCTTCAAAGTTCCTTATTTAAAATTACATTTTTTTTCCTGAAACTTCCCTCTTAAAATGAATGTGTGTTATATGCCTGTGCGTGTTGTACACCTGTGAGTGTTATACACCAATAAATCTGGTATCTTAATTCATTTTCTAATTACTAAATTATTTCTATTTTTAAACCTTGATGAACAGTGTTGTTAAAACGGAGTTCCATCCAAAAATTGAACTTCTGCTTTAAGTGCAGGTGACCCCCTCACATGCCACATTTGGCATGTCATTTTTATGGGGGGGGCAGATACCCTAGTTTTAGAGGCATCCAGCTCCCACTTCCTCCTGGAGCTCTGTGACACTGGAAGGAAGATCACCTCTCCCACCTCCCTCACTGCAATCTTCTGGGACACATAACAGGTCCCAGAAGATTGCCCGGCCATTTACAGCACACAGCGTGGCACACGCAGCTTGGCTCGTGCATGCGCAATGCGTGCCCCCATAGTAAGAATGCCAGCGCCTCGGAGAGGAGGGGGAGAGGAGCAGGGTTTCATATGCCTGCATCACTGGACCATGGGACAGGTAAGTGTCCGATTATTAAAAGTCAGCAGCTACACTTTTGTAGCTGCTGACTTTAATTGTATTTATTTTTTCCACGGAACTCCGCTTTAAATGTTTTTTCAGCAAGCACTACCTGATATTTTTAAGAGAATCTCCATTGCTACATTTATTAATACATTGTTCTTTGCGATTATCTTTAAATCCTAATGCTCTTTGTAAACTTCAAAATATTTAAAACATGAATTGATAATATAAACCAGTTCATATGTTCATATAATTAATAATAACATAACATATTCTTTACCATAAAGTATAAATTACATAACATATCACATCCATGACAGTAAAACTGGCACAAATGCTGTGACTGGAAGTCCCACAAATAACATTCATTTGAGTGGTGTTGGTATGAGTTAATGTAAGCCACTGGCATCCCAGAGATGTAACACTCAACGAGTGATTAGTGTGGAAGATCAGAGCTGCCATGTTCATTACAAAGAGAAACAGTTGATATATTAAACACAGTTGATGCATTCTTCTATGAGAGCTTATTTAGGAGTCTCTTTGATCTGAAGTTTGCATATTGCAAAAAGTGAAAATGATGAATTGTGTACAACAATAATAATAATATTAGTGTTATTTTATTAAAATGGTTTCATCAGCTTTGATGTCATATACTCTCAAAAAACATTCTATTGATTTGCCCATCTCAACAAATATATTGAACACAGTAATAAGTGATGTACTCACCAAGGTGACCACATGGAAGCACAGAGTCTATTCCATAGATAAAGTAAATATGTCATAAGTGAAATATTTCAGCTATCTTCGCTGACCTTATACCTCTCTAAATCACTAACCCACAATAAGTGGGCTGATCAGCAAGGATGGAGAAGTTGTCTGCATGCCTCATGATCTTACACTATACATTCAAGACTCATTGACAATAATTACAACACATTTTTCCATCTGGATATGACTGATTCTATAAACATTATATTTTCTCTGAGCCCTTGTACACACGGTCGGATATTCTGACAACCAAATCCGTTGGATTTTGTCCGAAACTGTTGCATACACATGGTCGGACAAAGTTTTCGGAAAATCCGATTGTACATAACGTGATGACGTTATTTCGTTATGATGGGACTACGTTCAGGCTAGTAGCCAATAGCTTTGGTCTAGGAATTTGATCTGAGCATGCGTGGCACTTTATCCATCGGAGTAGGCTACACATAATCGGAGTATGTCTGATCGGAGCATGTTGTCGGAAAATTTTATAGACAAGTTGGAAAACAGTCCGATGGAGACCACACACAGTCGGATTATCCGACAATACGGTCCGATCGGACACATTCCGTCGGAATCTCCGACCGTGTGTACAAGGGCTTAGTCTCAGAGAAGTTGTCCCATCACTGCCTAACTCAGATTTCACTCCCTGGCTTACTACCACCTCTGCACTCCATCTTGACCTGAAATTCTGAATACAACAGACTTGTCTTTAGACCTAATGCTGTTTTGAGGGCCTTCTACTTCAAGACTTTTCCCATTTTCATGCTTTTCACAAAATGCTTTGACCTGTGTACATCCTGGCCTCCCTGATTAGGTGAAAAGAGAGCTGCAGAATTGGGTGCCTCCTATCCTCCAGAGGAATTGATATATGTGCCCAGTTACACTAAACCACATCTGTACATAGGTATTTAATTGATGTTGGTAATGCAAACCTATTCAGGGACAATGTTCCATATTTGGTGAGGTGTGCTTTCCTGTCAATGCAGTCTTTAACAAGATCAAGAGAGGTGTTCTCACACATTTCCTCACTGAATATCTTCCAAGTATGCAACATCATTGGCAGTCAAAACAGGATCCCGCCTTACTGGAATGAGCCAACAAACTAGATAACATTGTGTGTTTAGAGTTGCTCTTAGCTCAGTAAGAGTATACCCAAGAGCAGTACACACACATAGATGTGGGCTGTTTGAAAGTTGTTTTTCAAGAATCTCAGGAATTTATTTATTGGACCTTCATTTAAAACTAACTTAATTCACTGGTTCTGTTCTGCCCAATTTTGTCAATGGAGGTCTTCCCTTATACCCCCCCCCTCCCCTTTTTTTTCTGCTAGCTCCCTTCATGCACTTTTTACCACTTTGTTTTTCCATTTTTCCTACCCTATAGGTTACCCCTTTGTTCCCTTCCCCTCCCTCTCTTTTCCTGCAGTGTCCTTCCCTATCTGCTCCCCTTATCTCCCCCTTCACCCGAGTCAGTGCTCATTTACACTATATTCCCTTTGTTATGCTAAGAGTCAGTTATTTTCCCCAGTACTGTGGTATATACCCACCCTCCATGGCTCACCTTTATGACTAACGTAGTCCTGGTAAGCATGATCCATTCATTTGTGATCCTGGGCTTAACTATACTTGCCTATTAAGAGGATCTGAGTCTCCCATATTATGGCATTTCTTTGTACAGGCGTAGCCTACTTTTAAGTACACAATGGGGTTTATTTACTAAAGCTGGAAAGTGCAAAATCAGGCTCACTTCTGCATAGAAACCAATGAGCTTCTAACCCCAGCTTGTTCAATTAAGCTTTAGTAATAAAACCTGTAAGCTCGTTGGTTTCTTTGCAGAAATGAGACTGGTTTTGCACTTTCCAGCTTTAGTAAATAAACCCCATTTTGTACTTAAAAGTGGGGTATGCCTGTATTGTCAATTTTTTCTTATTCTCCACGGTTGCTTTTGACTCCCAATGTAATTAACCATCTTGATTTGTTGTTTAATTGAGCTATGTTTGCTTGTACATCGTACTCCTGTATTTTAGGAAATTCTAATAAAATTAAATTTAACTAACTTATCGCAGGTACTTACATACAATAAATATGTTGTAATTTCACATCAGCCCCTGACCTCAACGAGCTTACAATCTAAGGTTTCTACTCACATTCATACATACACATACTAGGGAAAATTTAGACAGGAGCCAATTAACCTAATTAAGCATGTCTTTGGAGTGTGGGATGAAATCAAGTACCTAGAGGAAACCCATGCAGGTACAGGGAGAACATGCAACGTCCAGTCAGATGGTTACGGTTGGGATTTAAAGTCGCAACCTTAGTGCTGCTTAGAAGAAATCCTAAGCCACTGTGCTTCCCATGTACCTGGAATATTGTCTATGCAGATTTAATGCACCTTTCATGCACCTTGCATCTTTCCTTTCATGTATGGTGCCATGAAAACTAATAAAGATTCATGGGAAAAAATTATAATAATGCACTACCTCTGGCAAAAACGATAACTAAAGAGCAGGGTTTTATGTATAACTGTGATTATGACAAACATTTGTACAATCAGGAGGAAAATTGCAGTATTTTCTCTAATAAAAGCAGTGTGGCCACCTAATGGCCATAATGCATTTTTTTCCAGAAATACCACATTTCCGAAACAAAAACATATTGTGGCCACTAGATGGTGCTGACGATATAGGAACCACACATGATAGAAGAAGTATGGCAGTTTCTGTCTCGATTGTGTTGATGTTAGCACAAACGTTTTATATATGTGTAGGTTATTTGCTAGATGAAATAATCAAATATTTATTGATTTGCTCCCACAAAATAATAAAACCATCTAATCCAATAGTTCAGTAAGAGTAAACTAAGAGCAATAGAGTGCATCTGCAATGTGTTTAATCCCTTGCCGACCAGGGCACAACGATATATGTTGGCACAATGGCACGGCTGGGCAAGTGGGCGTACAGGTACATCTCCTTTAAATCGCAGCATAGTGGGTGGTAGAGATCCTGCCAGTGATCTTTGTCATGTTCTAGTGAGACAATCTCCCCAACAGTTAGAATTACTCCCTAGGACACACTTACCCCTTGATCGCCCCCTAGTGTTTAACTCCTTCCCTGCCAGTGTAATTTATAAGTAATCAGTGCATTTTTATAGCACTGATCGCTGCATAAATGACAATGGTTCCAAAATAGTGTCCAATGTGTCTGCCATAATATCGCAGTCACGATAAAAATCTGAGATCACCGCCATTACTAACAAAAAAAAAATGCCATAAATCTATCCCCTATTTTGACGCTATAACGTTTGCGCAAACCAATTAATATACGCTTATTGCGATTTGTTTACCAAAAATATGTAGAAGAATACATATCGGCCTAAACTGAGAAAGAAATTAGTTTTTTTATATATTATTGGGGGGATATTTATTATAGCAAAAAGTAAAAAATATTGCTTTTTTTTCAAAATTTAGGGAAATCTCGTGCAGACCCCCAGGCCACCAGAACTAGTGTCCCTATTTAAAGATTTTTTAAAGATTATCTATTACTTTTCTAAGAACAACCCAAAATTTGTGATTTTCTTTTACTTTCACTTTCAATGACAATGGTAAATAAGACAAATGGAGAGGATGAATATCCCTAACGGGGACACAGGCTTAGATAAAAACTGACACTTGTTCTAATTCCTCTCCACTCTGTCCAAAACTAAAAAAAAAAATCTTTTAGTTATACAGTTCTTCATCAGATTTATAACCAAGCTATTTTGAGGCATCTAACTTGCATTACGTTTTTGACTTTATGTGCAACCACTTGGATTTTCCCATCTACCACAACAACAGGGATGCTCCTGAATGTTTGCATTCCTCATGTAAACAGCCATAAAAGTAGTGGAAGCCCTTCAGTACAGACAAATTATGTGTGCAGAGTATGTGCAAAACTCAAATCACCTACAAGAAATAAAATTGGTCATTTAATTCTCTCACATCCGTTATAAATGTAAAGATTTTTTTTTTTAAAGACTGACCCTTTAAGTACTCTAAATTCCCTTATGCTACCATTCAGGGTTCCAACATGTGGACTTTTGGCATTCATTGTGCAGCCCTCAGGGCCCTTGCAGATAAAAGTTTGTATATGTCTTAAGTATCAAATGTGGAAAGTCATTTTTAAGAGGGTTGTAGGGAAAACAAAATGTGAAAGCTGTAAATTGTAAAGGGGCTTTATTAGCATTGATCTTTAGCAGTCAAATGTGTGTCTATGGCCATCTCCTTAAAGATGTCCCCAGTCTCCAACTCCAATAGCATATTTACACACTCTGACCCATGTCTTTAAAGCGGGAGTCCGCCGGGACTCCGCGTTTTTTTTTTTTTTTTAAAAGCCAGCAGCTACAAATACTGCAGCTGCTGACTTTTAAAATAGTGACACTTACCTGTCCAGCGCGCCCGCGATGTCGGCACCCGAAGCCAATCTCTAGATCGTCTCTCGGGTGCTGCCGCCGCCATCTTGGGTATGGGAATCAGGAAATTGAGCCTTTCGGCTTCATTTCCCGGTTCCCTACTGCGCATGCGCGAGTCGGGCTGCGCAATAAGGACGGTCCCCGCTGCCTCTGGGATCTGTGTGTTTCCCAGCAGGCAGCGGGGCACTTGCGGAAAGGGGCGGGCACTTGCGGAAAGGGGCGTAATCTACACCCTTTTACGCAGAGAGCTATCCCAGAAGTGGGTGCAGATACCTGTACTGTACAGGTATCTGCACCCCCCTTCCCCCTGAAAGGTGCCAATTGTGGCGCCGGAGGGGGGGAGGGTTCCGATGAGCGGAAGTTCCACTTTAGGGTGGACCTCCGCTTTAATCTCCTATGATCTATTATAGCATTCCTGTGATCCTTAGCCTTTTCCCATTGCTAGTCTGCAGTATTTGACAACTTTATATACCATTACATTTACTGGCTATTATGGGTGGCCTTTTGATTATGTCAAATGCCACACTTGAGCACCACTACTCTACCATCTTCAAAGTTCTGTTTTTTTTCTAGGATTCAATTAAAACATGTTATGAATCTTGGGGAAAAATTTCTGAGGAACCCTAAGGTTCCTCCAGAGGTGGCTAGGGGTTCCTTGAGCTGTGGCTGATTTACCTCCTGTTTGATGGTGCCTACATAATTCTGAGCCAATGCCACTTGGAGGAGCCAGTGGTATGACACAATGATCTTTATAGGTCTCTATTTTATTTATAGGGGCTATTTTTAGACTGGCCACCAAAGTAAGGGGCATTGTTCCCACTGACCCCCAATGAATGGGTTTTATCCGGGGGTTCCCCGACACCTGAAATTTTTTTTAAGGGTTCCCCTGGGTTAAAAAGGTTGAGAAAGGCTGCCTTATGTCATATACACATGCAATGTTACATGCACTTAAGTATAGAAAGTTCATAGTTCCACACATTATCTAATAATTAGTGAATTTACTGTAATTATTACATAAACCATAAAAAAGAAAACTATTTCCTTTTCTTTAACAAAGTTTATCTGCAGTGTTATCAAAGCACAGTAAAGGATTAGACAGTCAATATGTTGTAAGACATTTGGTTAATAAGTATATTTTAGTGCTTTACTAGAAATTTATGCGGAACTTTTAATTAAAATCTGCTGTTCTTGTTTACTTCTGTTATGGAGCTCTAAAAGCGAAGGGACCAATGACCAATTACCAAGCCAGGCCCCAGTCAAATGAACTGGTTTTAGAAGTGAAAACCCCACTTATGTTCCTGTTTATAAAATGATTGCCATTAACCTCCCTGGCGGTACGATTATTTCTGATTTTAGGTGCTAAAAGCGGTACCATTATTTTGCATGAAAATTTGATGTTTTATATTGTAGTCCTGTAATTCTTAGGAATAACTCTCTTAAATCTGTCCAAACCAGAGTCTAGCAGACATCCCGGGTATGATAAAGTTTGAAAAATGAAATCATAAATTATAATATAATAAATAACTATAAATAATTGTACCAAATAATAATATAACAATAATAAAAATTATTCAATAATGTAATCAAATCAAAAACACTGAAATTTGCTCAGTTGCAGAATTGTCACTGTCATTACTTTTCAGTATTTGATGACTGATCTCTCCACAAATCACTATCGCTCAATTCTGCAAGTGATTACAATTTATTATCGCTGTTTTCTAGCTGGTCTAAAACCATTTTTGATGTAAAGTGACAGTTTGGTTGCTATGGACAATCTCCAGTTTCCAGGCATAAAGAACAGTTTTTATTATATAAAACTGCATGCAGGACACTGGACAGACCACTAGGGACAAAGGGGATGTGAAATATTTACATACAGCAATGTAATCTGTAAGATTACATTATACTGTATGTATACTGTCTGTTTCACTTTTTGAATTTGGCGCCGATCTCCGTCCCCGTGCGTCGCAATGCTCGCAGGGCACGGAGATCGGCTCCGTGATAGATCGAGCGAGGCACGGCTCGCTCGTACAGCGGGGAGACAATGCTGGATCCGAGGGAGAAGGTAAGTTAACCTCCTCCTGGATCCAGCGATGCAGTCCCGAGTCTGGCTCGGGGTTACTGCTAATGGTACAAAAATTCCACCCCGAGCCAGACTCGGGAAGACCGTCAGGGGGGTTAAACAGGTTTCTGGAAATACTAAAATACATAGAAAGAATATATGTTGGTTTATCTTTGGTATCTTTTCATGTGATAACACTGAAGAAATGATACTTTGCTATAGTGAGTGTATAGCTTGTATAACAGTGTACATTTGCTGTCCCCTCAAAATAATTCAAAAGACAGACATTAATGTCTAAACCATTGGCAACAAAGGTGAGTACAGCCCTAAGTGAAAATATCCAAATTAGGCCCAATTAGCCCTTTTCCCTCCCCAGTGTCATGTGACTCGTAGTGTTACAAGGTCTCAGGTGTGAACGGGGAGCAGGTATGCTAAATTTGGTTTTATCGTTCTCACTCTCTCATACTGATCACTGGAAGTTCAACATGGAACCTCATGGCAAAGAACTCTCTGAGTATCTGAAGAAAATAATTATTGCTCTACATAAAGATGTCCTAGGCTATAAGAAGATTACCAAGGCCCTGAAACTGAGCTGCAGCATTGTGGCCAAGACCATACAGTGGTTTAACAGGACAGGTTCCACCCAGAACAGGCCTCGTCATGGTCAACCAATGAAGTTGAGTGCATGTGCTCAGCGGCATATCCAGAGGTTGTCTTTTGGAAATAGACGTATGAGTGCGCCAGCATTGCTGCAGATAGAGGTTGAAGGTGTGGGGGGGGGGGGAGTCAGCCTGTCAGTGCTCAGATCATATGCAGCACACTGCATCAAATTGGTCTGCATGACTATTGTCCCAGAAGGAAGCCTCTTCTAAAGATGATGCCCAAGAAAGCCCAAAGTTTTCTGAAGACAAGCAGACTAAGGGCATGGATTACTGGAACCATGTCCTGTGGTCTGATGAGACCAAGATAAACTTATTTGGTTCAGATGGTGTCAAGCGTGGGTGGTGGCAAGCAGGTGAGGACTACAAAGACAAGTGTGTCTTGTCTGCAGTCAAACATGGTGGTGGGAGTGTCATGGTTTGGGGCTGCATGAGTGCTGCTGACACTGGGGAGCTACAGTTCATTGAGGGAACCATGAATGCCAACATGTACTGTGACATACTGAAACAGAGCATCCCCTCTCTTTGGTGAGTGTGCCGTAGGGAAGTATTCCAACATGATAACGACCCCAAGCACACCTCAAAGACGACCACCGCCTTGCTAAAGGAGCTGAGGGTAAAGGCGATGGACTGGCCAAGCATGTCTCCAGACCTAATCCCTATTGAGCATCTGTGGGGCATCCTCAAACGGAAGGTGGAGGAGAGCAAGGTCTCTAATTTCCACCAGCTCCGTAATGTTTTCATGGAGGAGTGGAAGAGGACTCCAGTGACAACCGGTGCTGGAAAATAACGGTGGACAAACAAAATATTGACGCTTTGGGCCCAATTTGGATATTTTCACTTAGGGTCCTTTCACACGGAGCGGATCAGTTCTGATCCGCCCCGTGGATATCCGTTTGCTCAGCGGGGATCACTCCGCCGATCCCCGCTAAGCAGGGAGATGACAGGTCCGTCTCTGCATACTGCGCAGGGACGGACCTGTCACAGCGCCGCTCTCCCCTATGGGAGATCGGATGACAACGGACCGCAGTGCCCGTCGTCACCCGATCCGATCCGCAGACGGATGGAAAAATAGCTTTTTCCTCCGTTACACTTTTTCGGATCGGAGCGGGTCGGATGTCAGCGGACATGTCACCGCTGACATCCGACGCTCCATAGAGCTCTATGGAGCACCCGTTCAGGTCCGCCTGAAAAACTGACAGGCGGGCCTGAACGGGACGTCAGTGTGAAAGGGGCCTTAGGGATATACTCACTTTTGTTGTCAGCAGTTTAGACATTAATGGCTGTGTGTGGCGTTATTTTGAGGGGACAGCAAATCTACACTGTTATACAAGCACTACACTCACTACTTTACATTTTAGCAAAGTGTAATGTCTTCAGTGTTGTCACAAAAGATATAATAAAATATTTACAAATATGTGAGGGGTGTACTCACTTTTGTGAGATATTGTATATATAAGTAAATATATTTATATATATATATATTATTTGCAGAATAGCCGGCTGTTGCATTTGGCCATATAATTACCTTAAAAATGTGACTGATATCAGTCGACTCTTACAGGTCTTAAATTACCAAATTGTTAAAGAATAGCTTCATCTTTGTGCTACTCATAAAAACATCTCTTAAAAAAGTCTGCCTTTTTGCTGATGATATCTTACTCTTTAAGTCCTCTCCCCATATCATAGCACCTAATCTCCTTTCTATTTTTAAATCGTTTTTCACACATTTCAGGTCTGACATTTTATGACCAAAAATCCACTGCACTCAACATCTCCCTATCTCCTGCTGAACTTCAACTTGCTAAAAAACTTGCCCCCCTTTGTATGGACACTACATTGACTCCCATACCTAGGAATACAACTTACTGCTAAAATAACCGATTTATATTCAGCTAACGTCACTCCGTTACTGAAACAGGTTACCCAATTGTTAACACAACGGTCATCTATCTCCTTATCCTTAGAAGGCAAAATTAATGTAATCAAGATGGCTATTTTACCGAAATTCCTTATATCTTTTTAGAGTCCTGCCCATTTCAGTACCATCCCATTTCTTAGGACTTATTCAGCATAGAATTATCTCCTTCATCTGGGGCCCAGCTAAACCCCATACCTCTAAATCCACTCTTTGTCTTCCACAACAACATGGAGGCTTACGTCTCCCCAATATTTCTGCCTATTATCATGCAGCTCACCTTGCACATTTACCTAAATAGCATGCAGTAAAGGAAGTTCTGCTATGGGTAGCAATTGAGTCTGTGGACTATGACCCTATCTCAGTAGCTAATATGTTATGGTTACGTCCAGTTGATCGCACCTCTACCTGCAATCCTATTACAAAACACTCTTTATCCATCTGGGATAGATTCAAAACCACTCTCGGCCTTCAATCACCCCATATACCACTTTTTCTTTTATTAAAAATCCTGACTTTTATCCTACCTGGATTTCCCCAAACTGCTCACATAAAGATGACAAAAACAAAGCATGTAAAGCCATCAATCGTGTTAGTTCCGCAGGCCAGCAGCGGGTGACGTCATGCGTAGCTCCTCCCCGTACGCATTACGTTCAACCAGAACTTCAACGTCACACGTCCAGTGACGTCGATGTCCGTGATTTCACCGGATCTCCAACGGAACTCCCTGAAGACCCGGAAGCCAGCGTAGAGGTGATTACGGATCAAAACAATTTTGATCGATCAAAAAAATGAATCGAGGAATTAATCTTTAATTTCTACAGCCTTAGTAATTCCACATATCAGAGGACTTGTTTCTTTTTTTTTTTTCTTTTTTTTTAACCACTTCAGCTAATACTGTCAAGAGACGTTATTCAACTTTACGTTAATTTATTGTCTCCTTCTCGGTTTCACATCATTGTGGTATTTTCACAGGAGTTTATTACATTTTTTTTTTTATTTCTTCTTTTATCACACAGATCAGACTAAGACTGGGATGCCATTAAAGTCCATGTGCATGTAAAGGCAAGTGTCCCTATACTTTTGGTAATATAGTGTACAACCAGACCCAGACCTAGACCCATTCAGAGCTGTTATAGCCCTCTTGAGCTGCCCATATCTAAAGAAAGCTGCAAAGACTGTAACATGTGTAGTCAGCTCTACTGAGTGAAGAACAGTGGTTAGTAATAGTGATTCAATGAATTTGCAGCCAGTACATGAGACATATTTGAAGTTAAAATGTCTAACCCCTTAGATGAATGGCCAGCAAGTTTCTTACTATGTTTGTATATGTGTAGAATAATTGAGATGACGTGCATTCTGCATAGATTGCAGCTAGTATCATAAGACAAATAGTAGATAGATATAAATAGACAGATCAATAGATAAATTATAGTTAGTTTCATAACTAGCCTCTAGCTATCTGTGCAGAATGCAAGCTATCTCAATTAGTGTACAGATATAGAAACATACACACACACATTTGTGCCTGGTATTAGTAGCCTGCAAGGTAACTTGTACTCCTCATTTTCTGATCCTGCAATATATCACAATTAGGTGATACTGTCACTAAACTCCTTTGACTCAAAGCATTTTGTATTTTTTTTTTTTATGTACAGCTAAATAGGTAATTATGACATACGAGGTGAGTGGCATTAGGGATAAGTAACTTCTGAAGACTCTCTGTCCTTAGAAGTTTCTCACTTATCATAGTTGCACTCCATTGACAGCAAAGCATATGGCCGAAACACGAAGATACTGAAGCTCAATGAGGTGGGAGAAACTATATGAAGGAAAGACACAGAAACATGCACTGACATGCATCTGGTGGTTGAATGAAAAGAAAGGGGTCACATTGTGATAAAATATATGAAAACTGACACCAAAGAAGTGTTACAGAATAGTGAATTTACCGTGAAAAATCATTTCATAGAGCGGCCCCTTTTATCAGTACACATCAGTCCAGATGGCAATATTTCTGCCAAGCCAACTGTGCTATGTATTAGAGATCCATTGAAAGCATTAATATAGTATATTTAATGAGCAAGAATATGATCCATAGCTGAGATTACGGAGACAAAGACAATGCAATCAAACTCATACACTTATTAAGCATAGTATTATTCAACCTTGGCGTTCATGTCTGTCCCCTTACAACTTTGATCTAGTACAGTTGTAAAATGAAAAGGAAGCATTATGTGTGGTAAGAAACATGAAGGGAGTGGAGTAAAATGTAACATATTATGAATGATAAGCGTGCAGCTACACAGATAATCTTGTTGGCTGGTTACAATAAGCTCTTTGTCTAAAATATAAGAAAAAAAAAAAAGACTGATCTCCTCACCAGAGTGCTAATCTTTACAACACAAGATCAAAATGAACTGCAGGTAAAGTGGAGTGCACTGTACATTAATAGTCCTTAGCTTTTCTCATAAGAAATCCCACTACACTTTACTATACTTATGAGTTCATTAGGGCTTGTTTACATAAGCGTTGCCCTCTGGGGAGCGATCCCCGGTAGATTGCTTTTCAGAGGGTGTCTGACAGGTAGTGGAGAGGCAATATGTTGCCTCTTAGCTGCCTGTTTTAACCCCTAAAAGCAAGCACCACCACGCTCCAACTGCATGCATTGCTTGTAGTTGTTGGGCAGTTGCAACTCAGCCCCCCCCCCCCTTACTTGAATAAGATGGAAAATGGACTTAGATGATAGAGTGGGACAGGTCTATCAGCTCTTCGGGGGGATTCAATAAAAATGTTGCTTTCAAGAAAAGAAAATTAAACTAAAGTAATTGAGTCTTTGGAGTAATTTGAGTAATTGGAGTCTTGCATATTTAACATTGAATGATAATAGTGAATGGTACGGAGCCATAGAATTTTCTATTTAAGAAGAGGAAAATGGCTAAATCCGGTGAATGTTTAGATATATCTGGCCAGTGAATGAATTTATAATTGCAGTGAATTTTTTACAGCCCTCTAGAAACATACCCCCATGTTTACCCGACCACGAGGCAAGCTTTTTATTTATGCAGTTTGAGACAGTGCCTAAGGAGTGACATGGAACAAGATTGTTACCTCATTCTATACCTTCTGGACCTGTGTGGAAAAAGGCAGTTATCTCTAACCAAGTTTAGTGTGTAGAAGTGCAGGCTGAATAATGGAAAATAACTAGGTGGTGCCTTTGTTAAAACAAATAAGTAGAATTCTCCTATATGTTGGCCCTAGGTATTCTATAACACTGTAGCAAAATGTTATATTGTAATTTTGCACATGGTGTCGCACTACTGTGAAACCAAGGTTGTATGTTAAACATGCTGGCTCTTCTTTAATTTTAACATACATGCCATGTGGAGATATTCGGTGCATTTTTAAAATACTTGGTTTGTGCACTACCATATGTATCAGCAATCACAAGCAACAGTAACTACCTAAACATGGTAACACAAAAAGTAAAAAGTAACTAGTTGAAACCACTGATAGAGACAGTAAAGCCTGCAGTTGAAGACAGAGCTATTGTAGCTGTAAGTACAGAGACTCTAAAGATGCTATGGAACGTAAACTGAAACCCCGCTGGAAGACAATATCTAGTAGAAGTTAACCAAACTCAACTGAACTTGTTCTGTAATATTGTAGATGTTTCTTAGCTTATCCAAGACACCTCTTCGTTTCTGAACATTACATAAAATGTCCAGCTGAGTGTAAATAACTACTACTAGATATACCATGACCTGGATGTATGAGAGCCATGACCTGGATGTATGAGAGCCTTCACAGAGCCCTTATTTGGATTTGTTGTGAGTTCCTATAATCTGTCTCACACATGGAAGCACTGGAAAGATGACCTTACTTTGCCTATGGATCTTAAAGTCTTAAAGTCCCACCAAGTAATCAGAACTGTAAAATAAAGTGGTTTTATTACTCACATTCACAAGTGAGCAGAGTATATTCCTGGTGATTTCTATGCTTTTTTAGGTATTTTACAGGCATATTAAATGTGTTATGCGAACATTTTTGCTTCAGGAGTTTGTTTCCTGTGCTGGGCAAGGGGAGAGAGATTCTGCTTCTTCAAGCAGGAAAGGAAATTTACATATATCCACTTGCCTACCAGGCCAATTCTGACATTTCTCTCATACATGTAAAAATCATATTTTTTTTGCACATTACACAGAACCCCCAAACATTATATATGTTTTTTTAGCAGAAACCCTAGAGAATAAAATGGCAGTCTTTGTACAGTATATGCGCAATTTTTCAAGCATGTTTTTTTGGAGAAAAAACAATTTCATGCAAAAAAAAAAAGCCAATTTTTTTACATGTGTGAAAATGATATTACTCTGAGTAATTTACTGAGTAAATAGATACCTAACATGTCATGCTTCAAAATTGTGCACGCTCGTGGAATCGTGCCAAACTTCGGTACTTAAAAATCCTCATAGGCGAAGATTTAAAAATTTTTACAGGTTACATGTTTTGAGTTACAGAGGAGGTCTTGGGCTAGTATTATTGCTCTCACGCTAACGTTCGTGGCGATACCTCACCTGTGTGATTTGAGCGTTGTTTACATATGTGGCCATGACTTACGTATGGATTCGCTTCTGCAAGCAAGCACACAGGGACACTTTAAATTATTCTTTATTTTTATTGTTTATTTTACTTTTATTTTTCTAGTTTGATGCTCTCTTTTTACATGTTTTAATCACTTTTATTCCTATTGTTACATGCCTTGTAATAGGAATAGTGAATGACAGGTCCTCTTTACAGTGCGATCTGGGATCAATAAGTCCCCAGATAATAAGCCTAAATTAAAAATAAAATAAAAAGGATCTCAGCAAAGGAAGCGGCATAACATCACCCCCGTACTCCAAACAATTAAAGAGACTCTGGGGACCATCTGGTCAGCTGGAAATCTTTATGGTCGGCATCCGGAAACAGTCGGTTCCTCCTCTGGTTCACCAATGGCAGGGACAAGCCGGGAGAAGCACCAGAGGGCGGCAGAAGGAGGATCTCCTCTTGCTGCCTGTAAGAACAATCAAGCAGCTGAACAGCCAATATGATCATTCTTATGGTGAAAGGAATCGCCGGCTGAAAAAATAGATATCTGAATGATGCCTGTAACTGCAGGCATCATTTAGAAATCCCAGCTCAAACCCGACAACGTCATTTGACCTTGGGCAGGCGGGAAGCAGATAGTCTTTGTGACTATAGTCACCCGTGTACATGGAGAATCATTCTTGTTTAACCAGGGGTTCCAGTATGCTGTTGATGGCACCTGGGGGTGTAGCGTATCAGCTCGTCTCCTAATGGAGTGCCATGTGTAGCTTAATTTTTTTTTAAACAAGAAATACATGTTTGTTAATTCATTTATTTAATTTAAATGAACATATCTAAACCTTAAAAGTCCCCTCGTTCTCAGCTTTTCTTGTTAAGATTAATCCTCTTTTTTCTCTAAAGTGTATACAATATCTGTTAAAGAGCACAAATGTACAATGTCAATATATTGGGAAAAATGACATGAGAGACAAGCAGAAATGCCCAGCATATGGTCAGATATGCAGAATATGTAACAAGAGGAATCCTTTCATAGTTTAATGTAGACAAAAATCAAACAGTAGGACAGACAAAGTAAACCCAGTGACACAAAGCACAGACTTTGATGGTGTCAATTCTGCCGAAGATATATTGTGGTTGAAATTACAGCCAGCAGCAGAGAATGTCAAACTAGTAACAGAACAGGTACCTAATGAAATGACACAAAACAGCTTTTTGAAGCCTTCTTGCTGGATGTAGGACCAAGTAGGTTTTAATTAGATTGTGGAGAAAGCCACTGTTTTTCCAAATTAAATAATAAATAAACAAGTAATTCAGCCTACAAATCAAGTATTTACCATGTAGTATGAAATAATGGGTACTTGCAGACTAAAGTTAAGAAACTCTTGTGATAAAATAAGTTACAGACTTGAATTTACTTTGGTAAACAATGGTGATTATATACCACTTTAGGGATTGAAAACAGGTCAGGCTATGGACTTAATAAAAGTACAATCTCACAACATTCTATCTCTTAATGTCTCCCAGAAAACTAAAACTTCAGAGCAAAAGACAGATGGCAATTTGGATTTACAGACTATAGAAGTACATTATGCAGACTTATTAAAGGTGATATGTGCCTGGAAGGCACATACAAATTTGAAACCAGTTCAAGAGGGCCCACTAGATTACCAACAAGAAGGCAGGCTGTATCCTAATGCAACCACTGAAAGATGCACTGAAGGATCTACAGGCCAGTTGTATTATAGTCCATATAGATAAAAACAAAGACTGGATAAATAGTTGTTGATAGTAAATAAATCATGAGGGAAATTAAGAATATGCATGGACCCCAAACAACTGAATAAAGCAATGAAAAATTGATTCTAGCATGTGAAGCTAGATGAGCAATAAAGTTACTTGACAAAAGTTTTTACACTCCATTAGGATGTTAATGATGGCTTATGTTATGTCCATGGGAGAAAGTCCTACTCCAGACATTATTCAACCAAAGCTAAATCAAGCCATAAAGGGATAAAAACAATAGCTGGTGATATATTAATAGTTATGGGAGGTGATGATATGAAATTTGCAACAAAATATCATGATCAGAAGATGAAACAAATTTTAAAGTAATGCAGACAAAAATGCAAATCACACTAAACCTTAATAAATTCCAAATAAAAATGATTGCAGTTCCAGGTGGCCTGAAAGTAAATCCAGTAAAGTGTGAATTTGGCTAGCAATGCCTATTACAGATCTACAGGGAGTTATGCAATTCCTGGGTATGGATAATTACTTTTCAAAATTCTGTAAGCATCTTTCTGATATGTGCGAGCCTTTGAGACACTTAACATATAAAAATGTGCTCAGGATATGGACAGGCACACAGGAAGTAGAATTCCAGGAGTGAAAAGGGCTATTGAAGACACAACCACCCTCAAATACTTTAACCCAGAAGAAGCAGTGGCAGTACAATTTTCTACTTCAGAAACTTAGAGCCACATTAATGCAAGGAAAACTGTTTTTCACCTTTGCAAGCAGAGTTTTAACACCTACAGACCAGGGGTATGCTCAGATCGAGAAGAAACTGCTAGCAGTAATGTTTGGGATACATACATTCCACCAGCACACCTATGAAAGACATTCAGTAGTGCATTAGGATTATATATTTTAGAGCCAATTACAAAGAAACTACTATTAAATATGCCAAAACAGCTGAGGATTATGCTTTGACTTTACGTGTATGACTTTGGCATCATCTACTTATTGCAGATGATCAGGGGTAGGCAACCTGGGGGCCCCCAGCTGTTGCAGAACTGCAAGTCCCATCATGCCTCTGGGAGTAATTGTAATTACCAGCCTTGTAGTTCCACAACAGCTGGAGGGCCCCAGCTTGCCTACCCCTACTCTAGATAGAGCTTTTTTACCCACTGTAACAGAACGAGAAAGAGTCATTGATAACTTTAATGTGTGTAAATTTTTAGCTGCATTAAAAGACAGATTAAAAGAAATACAGAGTTCTATTGTAAAGGATAAAAGGCTGCAGATTTGAACTAATGTAATATTATAAGTCTGACATAAATACACACAACATGCACCAGTGGAAGGCTCCACCTTTTTCCTTAAAAGACATGAGCAGTCATGCCAGAATTACTTAGAAGGGACATATAAATGTGTTTGGGTGTGGGCTGAAATAGATGATCAAATAAAAAATCCATAAAAAGTTTTGACTGTAATTCTGGAGAATACCCGTGAACTGTGGACTCAAAATAGTAAGGCAGATTCAGCACTAAAAACAGCCAAGGGACTCATACATAAGGCAAATCGGGCTGGCACAAATTGTTATCTGAGGTTGTTGGATTAAAGAAATAAGGCACTTACAGCCAATGCCTGGACAGTAATACAGCATAAAGACTAATGAGCAAGATCAATAGGACTCTGTTACCCACCATGAGTGATCTGTTAAATCCTAAGCTTGAGAATAATGGCCAAGCTGCAGAGCAAGCACAATTTACAAGTATTTTACTATAATAAGTAAGCCAATGGAGAAATACAACAAGCAATGGCAAAATGCAAATATTGTGCAGAAAATAGGAAACTGGTCCAATGGTTTGGTAGCAGAGGGAGAAAGGAAGCTGATATGAAATTGGAGACATCTAAAAAGGAAAGAAAAAAGTCAGGGTAAGATCAAGTAAAAATGTTGCCACTTATTTCTATAAAACTATATCTGTAGATAAGGAAGCCGCAAGAATACTGCAAGCAGAAGAGTAAATGGTGACTTCAGGAAGCAGAAAGACTTGGTAACGGTTGTCTGTATCAGCAGGAGTACTACACATAGGCGGAGAGACATATGTAATGCAAACAGGCAGAGCAATCAGAAAGCCAGCTCATCTGAAAAATTATGTTTAACATACAAACTCTCTTTATAGTTTATTACATCTAGGGTAATTGTTGTACTTCTCCAATTACTTATGTTGTTGTTGTCTCTTACTTGTTTTTAATTGAAAAGTAGCAATATGTAGTTCTGCCACTAGGAATCACTACTGTGTTACTAAGGTTGTATGTAAATATTGTTGGTTCTCTGTTCATCATGAGTAGGGATAAGCTCAACATTCAGTCCAAACACAAATAGTATTAAATGTTGCCTGTTTGGGTGTTCATTCAAATGTCAGACTTTTTGCTTATTTGGCAGGAGCCAAAAGTTGTGTATAGCAGTGGTATTTCTTCCACTAGTATAAAGTATTACATTATTTAATGTATTTATCTGCTCATTATTTATGTATTTTTGTGTGAATATCTTGTATATAAATAAAAGCTATTTTTTTTAACTAGTTCGGGACTGTTATAATTATTTTTTCAAATTTGCCTAATGGATATTTTATACATAAATAAGTTAAGCACATAGTACTGAATTACTTTTACACGCTGTATTTCTTTACACATTTTGAGCTGTAAATGACAAGTATTTAAGCTTCTGAAAATTACTCTATTTCTCTGAAAGTAACAGTTTTCCTATATTCATACATAAAAGCAGCCAAAATCGGCTATCACAGTGGAATTAAAAGAGTGCTTGGGAGAGTGTGTGATTTGCATCTGCTTCATATCAATTATCACTTTGCATCAGGAGTGCTTTTTCATCCCTCGAGGCTCACAGTTCCATAAAAGTAAGTGGAGATTAGATGTGATATGCAGTGACATCTGCACTGTGATGCCCTGCAGAATATACACCAAAGTCTGTGCCAGTTTCATATTGCTAGTACAGTACAGTAGAACTCTCTAAAGTACTTACTGTTTTCTGTGTCGGATAATTATAATTACTCTTCTATCAAATCCATGTGGGAATGATTTTTGTTTTGCATCATCAGAAAGCAAATAAATACCGTATATCTATTATTTGGATTTTATTGCTTGCTGAAGTATGACTTTTTATGGTACAAAATATATATTTTTTGCATGGATGGGTCATTAACTTAACACAATAAACTTGTCTTGCAACCTACATTGAAAACTCTGTAGAATTATATATAATACAAGAGTTAATGTACTCAAAGATTGCAATGATTATATGACAAAGTTAAAGTAACTTTATGATGTTGAATATAAAGGGGTTGCTGTTTGTATTTGTTGGCATGCCCCCTCAATTTTTACTACACGTATGAAACTTCCCAACAGTGCTCACATATAAAATGATTTAAGACTAAAATCTTGTGCAGATTATGCAAATGTGCTTAGCAACTAGAAAATGGGTTTAAGCATGTATTTATTTATTTATTTATTTATTTATTTATTTATTAGAATCACTTGTGATGTATTGATAAAATCAATTATTAGCCATCTGAAAACAGTAAATGTAAAAAAAAAAAAAAGAAATATGACATCAGTGGATATATGCTATTAAGACCTTGATTTTAAAATGACAAACCCAGACATGTAGCAAACAGCAGTGAAATGTGTGCAACTATAGCAAGAATGAGATATTACCAGAACAACATTTAAACATACTGTATTTATTGGCGTATAACACTCACTTTTTCACCCTGAAAATCGGGTGCAAATCGTGTGTGCGTGCTATGTGCCGATACTGCAATTTAGGCTGCCTGGGAGGGAACAGGGAGGGGACAGGACAAGAGCCATCATATTACACACAGTGAGAATCTCCTGTTTACT
Organism: Lithobates pipiens; assembly: GCF_037356315.1. Classification (NCBI taxonomy): domain Eukaryota; kingdom Metazoa; phylum Chordata; class Amphibia; order Anura; family Ranidae; genus Lithobates; species Lithobates pipiens. The sequence goes on along the minus strand of NW_027507903.1, from coordinate 241,208,428 downwards.
CAGCGGCCTCTCTAATAGGAAGTCCCATCTCCTGGGCCAGCACTGGGCCAGTGTCCTGTCTATCATAGAACTTTGTATTAAAGAGGCTGCCGAGTAAACAGATTTGCGCTGTATGTAATCTGACGGCACTCGCCCCGTCCCATCCCTGTCCCCTCCGAGGCTGCAGTAATCTAAGGTGAGGCTGCAAATGGGCACTGATAAGGTTGCATTTATGGCAAAGGTGAGGCTGCATATGGGCATTGATCAAGCTGCAATGATGGGCAATTGTGAGGCTGTAGATGGCATTGATCAAGCTGCATTGATGGGCAATTGTGAGGCTGCAGACGGCATTGATGAGGCAGCAGATAGGCAATAGTGAGGCTTATATGCCGATAAATACGGTATACACTCTTTTATTAGTAGAATGTCACATCAGTCAAATAAGCCAACTTTTCACGGTCATGCGAAGTCCCTGTCTCAAGGTGACATAGTGACAACATAGTGACATAGACCACTATGTTGCCTTAGGTAGGAACCTTGCATGGCCCTGAAACGCTGGCTTAATTGACCAATTGTTGCTTTTTTGTATTTGATACAGACTCACACTGCAAGTCTTCAGCTGCCTTGCAAAGGTGACTGATTCCAGGTAAGCCTGTTCTTTGTTTAAGTATTGCTATATTTGAAACACGCTAGTTTTGCACTTTACTACTCCTATTTTAGATAAGTGTACTTGTTTGGAGAGTTTCTGCTTGATTCACTTGCAGTGAAAAAAAAAAAGGCCCTACATCTATTTCAAACATTCATTTTATAAGGTTCAGCATGGGCAAAATAAACCATGAATATTTTCAAACTAAAAAGCAGAAAAAAGAATTGCCTGATAACAGTTTATAGCCAGCTACAAACGTGGCTCACCAAAACATCGGGGGGGCTTGTCAACTCTGGAATAATAATGGAATTCATGCCTCTAATACCCAGCCACTTTAACCGCTTAAGGACCGCCTCCTGCACATTTACGTCAGCAGAATGTCACGGCTGGGCACAAGCACGTACAGGTACATTGCTCTTTAAGTGCCCAGCCATGGGTCGCGCTCACGACCCAGTCCTGAGCTCCGCTGGTGTCCCACAAACCTCTCCTTATTCTTCCTAGTGTGGCTGTCACCGATCGTCTGTTCCCTGTCATAGGGAAAGACGATCAGTGACATCACATGCCAAGCCATGCCCCCTACAGTAAAAAAAACACACATACATCACACTTAACCCCCCCGCCCCCTAGTGGTTAACTCCTTCACTGCCAGTGTCATTTACACAGGAATCAGTGCATTTAAATAGCACTGATTGCTGTATAAATGACAATGGTCCCAAAAATGTGTCAAAAATGTCTGAAGTGTCCGCCATAATGTAGCAGTCACAATAAAAATCACAGATCGCCGCCATTACTAGTAAAAAAAAAAAATATTAATAAAAATGCTATACAACTACCCCCTATTTTGTAAACGCTATAACTTTTGTGCAAACCAATCAATAATCGCTAATTGTTATTTGTTTTACCAAAAATATGTAAAAGAATACGTATTGGCCTAAACTGAGGAAAAAAAATTTTTTATATATTTTTTGGGGATATTTATTATAGCAAAAAGTAAAAAATATTGAATTTTTTTCAAAAAAAAGGACACCAATTTTGTTTGGGAGCCATGTCGAATGACCGCGCAAATGTCAGTTAAAGCGAAGCAGTGCCGAATCGCAAAAAGGGGCCTGGTCCTTTGGCTGCAAATTGGTCTGGAGCTTAAGTGGTTAAAGCATTTTTTAACCCCCAAAAAAATCTGATTCTGGTCCATTAAAGCAGATTACACAGCACAGCACTTGTGGTATGTAATCTGCCACCTCCATAGCTCTCCCCACTTGGAAGAACTGAGTATAAAACTGGGAAACTGTTCTGCCTGTATCAGCCAGATAACACTAGAAAACTGCTACAAACGGAAAACGTGACAAGGATGATCCATCCACATGCCGCAACAATGGACCCTGCACAGACCCCCAAACCTGTACATATCTGTACAGCAAGAACTGGGCAGACTATCCCAGGTAGAATTTTAAACAATGTCACAGCTACACCTTTTCCTAACAGATGAGTTTTTGATAATTTATGGAGCTGGATACTAGTGTAAGCGACATGTTTATCCAAATACGTAAACCCGCCTACACCGCAAAGCCTCAAAAATCGAAGGCAAAAGCTGCCATAAATACCCGCACCTCATAAGGAGAGGTGCAAAACCTAGGCAATATCCCCCCCCCCCCCAGCTCCTGGAACAAATCAAATGACATCTTGTATCCAGTACCACATACCCACAGCAAAACTTTTTCATGGCCTGTCACACCATGAGGTCTTTGGTAACATCACCCAGGCCATGCAGCTTGAAAAGTAAAGCTAAAGCAGCCTACCTCCTGTTAATTTTGGATACAGATGGGCCCAAGCTGAACTCCACAACAGCAGTGAAAGTCTGTTCCAATCAGAAAAGCAACCACCAATGGAACTCACCAATTCAGACGATTCCTTCCAAACCCACAAGTACGCTGCCAAGGTACCCTCATTCACCGAACGGCTCAATAGGGCACCTGCTTTTCCAATGCCAGTCTCCACAGATGTTCCCCTATTCACACATGCATATGTTGAGTAGGGATGAGCCGAACACCTCCCCCCTGTTTGGTTCGCATCCAGAACATGCGAACAGACCGAAAGTTTGCGCAAACTCTCGAACACCATTAAAGTCTATGGAACTCGAACGTGAGAAATCAAAAGTGTGAATTTTAAAGGCTAATATGCAAGTTATTGTCCTAAAAAGGGTTTGGGGACCTGGCTCCTGCCCCAGGGGACAAAAAGTTTAAAAACAGCCGTTTTTTCGGGAGCAGTTATTTTAATGATGCTTAAAGTGAAAAAATAAAAGTGAAATATTCCTTTAAATATCATACCTGGGGGTGACTATAGTATGCCTGTAAAGTGATGCGTGGTACCCGTGTTTAGAACAGTCCCTGCAGAAAATGACATTACTAAAGGAATAAAAGTAATTTAAAACTGCTTGTGATTGTAATGCAATGTCGGGTCCGGGCAATATTGATGAAAATTATTGAGAAAAACAGCAAAGGTAACCCCCCAGCCCATTACCAGGCCCTTTGGGTCTTGTATGGATATTAAGGGGAACCCCGCACCCAAATTAAAAAAAGAAAAGGCGTGGGGCCCCCAGGCCCTATATACTCTGAACAGTAGTGGTCACAATTAGTAGCGGTCCCAAGAAAGACAGGGACTGTATGTTTGTTCTTAAGTTGAATCTGTTTGTAATTTGGAACAGTTACATTTTGTAAGTGTAGCTCCAGCCAAAAAAATCTATTTTTAAACTTTTTGGAAAACATAGGGAATGGTTATCATCCCCCCTGTAACATTTGTTACAGGGGGGATGTTATTCAGAAGATTTCACCTCACTTTCTGTCCCAATAACAATTGGATTTTGAAAATTTGGGTTTTTTAGGGAAACAATGATTGGGGATAAAGCATCAGTGGAGGAGACACCTTTTTCCCATATTAACTCTTACAGGAGATAATTTCCCTTCCTAAGGGTAGATTTCCTCTCACTTCCTGTTGTCTCTCTCCGTTTGTAAGTAGGAGTCATTTGTAAGTCGGATGTTTGAAAGTAGGGCCTTAGGTGTTGGTGGTACCAGAACACTGTAAGCTCTCACAGTTACACTTGGTGGGTGCTGGAATGGGCCTTGCTGTGAAATATTATATCAAGAATTGTAATTACATGCCCCTGTTGAAAAGGGTAAAAAAATTGGGCCTTTGGTGGTGGTGTGGTGGTGTTGCCACAACACTGTAAGCCCTCACAGTTACTTTTGGTGGGCGCAGGAACGGGCCCTGCTGTGAAATATTAGATCAAAATTTTTAATTACACGTCCCTGTTGAACAGGGGCAGAAAAATTGGGCTTTAGGCACTGGTGCTGGTGCCACAACACTGCAACCCCTCACAGATACTCTAGTTGAGCGCAGGAACAAGCCCTGCTGCAAAATATTACAGCAAAAATTGTAATTAAACGCCACTGTTGAACAGGGGTAGAAAATTTGGCTTTAGGCACTGGTGCTGGTGTCACAACACTGCAACCCCTCATAGATACTCTAACTGAGCGCAGGAAAAAGCCCTGCTGCAAAATATTGCAGCAAAAAATGTAATTACAAAAATTAGAAAAATTGGACCTTAGCACCTGGTGGTGGTGCCCAGAACCAAAAATGTTCTTGCAAGCTATCAACATTAACATTGAGGAGGAATAGGATAGTCACTCAGCATAACAGGATAGTCACACAGCATCAGCAGTCTTGAAGGGATCTCACATTCCTAAAAAAATTATTTGGTTACCTCAGCATCAGGTGCTTGGTAGCTGGTGATCCAAGACCGATTCATTTTTATGAAGGTGAGCCGATTGCAGGTTGCTGGAACCGATCAGACCTTGGGGCTGTGGACTAAAAAATTGTCTGAACGCATCTGTCAGACAGCCACCTTCTCCACTGCTCCTTCTGTGACTGACCGAAGCCTCAGCAGCACAAACCTTTAAGCAAGGCCCCCCCAAGATGTTTCATCCTTTGCTTTCTCTGCAACGGCTGGATAAGTTCTGCATCCTTACCCTTGTAACATGGATCAAGGAGGGTTGCCAGCCAGTACTGATCCCTCTCCTTGATACAACGAATACGATTGTCCTTTCGCAGGCTTTGCAGGATCAGGGAGGTCATGCAGCTAGGTTTGCTGAGGCATTCGGTCTGGAGTCCTCTGGGTCACTAAGGATGACCTGATCCACAGCCACATCCTCCCAGACACGTACAAGTCCATGGGTTTCTGGGGACTGTAAACAATCCCTTGAAGACTGCTGCTGATGCTGAGTGCTAGGCTCCACCTCCATGCTGACACAATCCTCCTCCTCCTCCTCCTCCTCCTCCTCTTCCTGTGTGATCGGCGGGCCTGCAGGAACACTGTCTGGATAAAGGGGGCCTTGAGAGGTAAGGAAGTCCTTCTCTTCCTCCCTCTGTTCTGCCTCAAGTGGCCTGTCCATTATTCCACACAGCGTGTTCTCCAACAGGTAGACAAGAGGGACAGTACCACTGATGCATGCACTGTCACTTCTCACCATCCTCGTGGCCTCCTCAAATGGTGACAGGACAGTGCATGCATCCTTCATCATGAGCCACTGGCGTAGCAAAAAAAAACAAGCTCCTCTGACCCTGTCCTGGTGCCATAGTTGCACAGGTACTCATTGATGTCCCTCTGCTGCGCGTGCTGCCACTGCAGCATGGCCACGTTGAGTTCCTTCTGGTGGGCATGTCACAGATTAGGCGGTTCTTGGGCAGGCTGTATTCCAATTGGAGGTCAGCCAGCCGAGCACTGGCATTATATGACTGATGCACACAGACTTTCCTTTTCTGCCTAAGGAGATCCTGTAAGCCCGGGTATCTGCACAAGAACCACTGCACCACCAAATTAAGGATGGGAGCCAAACAGGGAAAATGGGTGAAGTGTGCCTGTCGGAGGGTAGAGAGAAGGTTGGTGCCATTGTCGCAAACCACAATTCCTGCTTGAAGTTGGTGTGGCGTCAACCACCTCTGAGCCTGCCCCTTCAGAGCTGACAGAATCTCTGCCCCTGTGTGGCTCCTGTCCCCTAAACACACCAGCTCAAGCACCGCATGGCATATTTTTGCCTGAGTGCTTGCATAGCCCCTTGAACGCCTACGGAGCACCGCTGCTTCCAAGGACAAATCTATAGAGGGAGAGGCCACGGAGGAAGAAGAAGAGGTCAGAATTACCACTAGTAGCATTTTGGAGGCGTGGTGGGGGAACAAGCTCCAACAATATGGCACCCTGTCCTACATCCTTCCCAGCTGCCAGCAGGGTCAACTAGTGTGCCGGGAAAGATAGGTAATGTCCCTGTCCATGCCTGCTGGACCATGAGTCAGTGGTAATATGCACCTTACCGCTGACTTCCCCATCCAGCGAGGCCATGACATTGCCTTCCACATGTCGGTAGAGAGCCAGAATCGCCTTCCGTGGAAAAAAGTGCAGTTTGGGAAGGGGGCAGAGTCTACCAGCTGAAAAGGCAGCAGTTGGAGTGCTAACAATTTAGCCAAGCTTGCATTGAGCCGCTGGGCATGTGGGTGGCTGGGACCAAATTTCTTTCGCTGGTTTAGCAACTGGGGTAGGGAAATTTTCCTGCTACAATCGGATGTAGGTGTAGTGATAGCAGATTGCCCACAAGTACTTGGTACCAAATTCTACACCTTCATTCTTCTCAGTGCAGATTTCTGAGAGAACTGAAGGCATGGTGGGGTTGCAGATCCCAGCTGATGAGGAGCAAGGAGAGGTCCGCCTTGTTCTTTGGTGTGGGTCTTTTAAGTAAGCTTGCCAACGGACTGCATGGGAGTTCGACATATGTCTGGTCAAGCATGTGGTGCCCAAGTGGCTGCTGTTTTGGCCACGCTTGGTACTCTTCAGACATATGTTGCAAACAGCAATGGTGCGCTCTGCTGCACACGCCTCAAAAAAGGCCCACACCAAAGAACTTTTGGAAAAAATGTGCGGAGTCAGCAGCGCCCTGCACATGCGGAGCTCTGCGGTGTGATACAGTTGGTTGGCTGCCCTTAAGCTGGCCCCTGGAGGTCATCCTGCTTCATTGAAGATGCGCCTCCTCCTCCTCCTCCTCCTCCTCCTCTCTCCTATCAGGCACCCATATAGAGTCAGTGACCTCATCATCCCCTCCCTCCTCGTCACTGGAGCAAACCTGGCAATGTGCTGCAGCTGGGGGAACATGACTGCCAGTTTGTTGTCCTTCTTGGGCACCCCCTCTCTCTGGACTCACTTTACTGCCTTCCTCAATCTGGGTACCATCATCGGAGCCTTCAAAACGCTGCACATCCTCCTGTAGCATGTACCCAATACTGTGGTCGAATATTTCGGGGGACTCCTCAGTGCATGATGGTGGGGCTAGGGAAGGAGTGACTGATGACATTGAGCCGATGGAAGAGGCCGCTTTGGCAGCTGCATTGGCAGCCAAAGTACTCTGAGCCTGGGTGAGAGAGGATGAGGAGGATGAGGACGGCTTGGTCATCCACTCTACCAACTCTTCTGCATGTTGTGGCTCAACATGGCAAGCTGCCGGAAAAAAGGACAAGTGTGCCCCACAGCCATGTGCTGAGGATGCACTGTGTCCACGACCAGCAATGTTGGCTGTAGACACAGAGCCTGCTTGCCCTCTTTTAGTGGCTTGTGAGCATCCGCCTCTCCTTGTTGGCCTTTCAGACATACTGTATTTGATTTATTTGTAATGTATTTGAATAAGTACACCAGGAATGGCCTGCAGTGAGATGTAGCTGCACAAAGCTGGGATGTATATATATACATACTGATTCTGAATATACTGCAGCTAACGGAATCAACTGCCTGCCTGTAGTATATTAGCAAAAGAACAACAGGAACGGTCTGCAGTGAGATCTAGCTGCACAGGATACAGTACTGAATATACTGCAGCTAACTGAATCAACTGCCTGACTGTAGTATATTAGGAAGAGAACAACAGGAATGGTCTGCAGTGAGATCTAGCTGCACAGGATACAGTACTCAATATATACTGCAGCTAACTGAATGAACTGCCTGCCTGTAGTATATTAGGAACAGAACAACAGGAATGGTCTGCAGCGAGATCTAGCTGCACAGGATACAGTACGGAATATACTGCAGCTAATGGAATGAACTGCCTGCCTGTAGTATATTAGGAACAGAACAACAGGAACGGTCTGCAGCAAGATCTAGCTGCACAGAATACAGTACTGAATATACTGCAGCTAACTGAATCAACTGCCTGCCTGTAGTATATTAGGAACAGAAAAAAGAGGGGAAAAACTGCGCTACGGGAAAAAGAAGCAAATAGTGTTGAACGGAAGCTGCAATTCAAATATATACCAAAAATATACCAAACAGAAATAGAAAAAAGAAGAACTGCGCTAGCCACAAAATACCCAATGTGATTAAGGTATATGAAAGTATCAGACCCACACTGTGGGTCTCAGTATCTAGTGTGTTAATATTGTGAATTCCCCAAACTCAATATATGTGTATCAAACTCTGTGCATAAACCCCTAAACCATAAAGGTAAAAATATAAAGAATATATATTTGCTATGAAGCATAAATGACCTATCGAAAAAATACTGAATCTGTGTTCAGAGACACTCTGTGTAATATCCATACAGTCATGTATCAAAAAATTGAAAAATTAAAATAAAGATGAAAAATAAATGTCCATATAGTGAATGAACACCAGTGAAACAAAAATTTCAAATGAGGTACGGCAATAAAGAAAAGTTCCAAACGACTGAATTGCAAATACACGGATTGAAAATCTTCTCCAAAAGATGTGGTGTGCTTATCCCATCACCGAAATAAATGAATCAGCTCCTTACCAGATCCAGACGACCCCCCGTTACAGAGGGTCACCACAAGCAGTAGTAGTCAAAAGGATGTCCGGATAGCGCCTCCTCCTCAGATGGTCACGAATCTTCCACACGATGGGGTTATGGCTGTTACTCACTCACTCTCTTCACAGACCAACTTCGTGTGAATGTCCCAGGCAGAGAGGGCCTGGGACATTCACACGAAGTTGGTCTGTGAAGAGAGTGAGTGAGTAACAGCCATAACCCCATCGTGTGGAAGATTCGTGACCATCTGAGGAGGAGGCGCTATCCGGACATCCTTTTGACTACTACTGCTTGTGGTGACCCTCTGTAACGGGGGGTCGTCTGGATCTGGTAAGGAGCTGATTCATTTATTTCGGTGATGGGATAAGCACACCACATCTTTTGGAGAAGATTTTCAATCCGTGTATTTGCAATTCAGTCGTTTGGAACTTTTCTTTATTGCCGTACCTCATTTGAAATTTTTGTTTCACTGGTGTTCATTCACTATATGGACATTTATTTTTCATCTTTATTTTAATTTTTCACTTTTTTGATACATGACTGTATGGATATTACACAGAGTGTCTCTGAACACAGATTCAGTATTTTTTCGATAGGTCATTTATGCTTCATAGCAAATATATATTCTTTATATTTTTACCTTTATGGTTTAGGGGTTTATGCACAGAGTTTGATACACATATATTGAGTTTGGGGAATTCACAATATTAACACACTAGATACTGAGACCCACAGTGTGGGTCTGATACTTTCATATACCTTAATCACATTGGGTATTTTGTGGCTAGCGCAGTTCTTCTTTTTTCTATATTAGGAACAGAACAACAGGAATGGTCTGCAGCGAGATCTAGCTAAACTGGATGCAGTATACTGAATATACTGCAGCTAACTGAATGAACTGCCTGCCTGTAGTATATTAGGAACAGAACAACAGGAACGGTCTGCAGTGAGATCTAGCTGCACAGGATACAGTACTGAATATACTGCAGCTAACTGAATCAACTGCCTGCCTGTAGTATATTAGGAACAGAACAACAGGAATGGTCTGCAGCGTGATCTAGCTAAACTGGATGCAGTATACTGAATATACTGCAGCTAACTGAATTAACTGCCTGCCTGTAGTATATTAGGAACAGAACAACAGGAACGGTATGCAGCGAGATCTAGCTGCACAGGATACAGTAATGATAAATACTGCAGCTAACTGAATCAACTGCTTGCCTGAAGTATATTAGGAACAGAACAACAGGAACAGTCTGCAGCGAGATCTAGCTGCACAGGATACAGTACTGAATATACTGCAGCTAACTGAATCAACTGCCTACCTGTAGTATATTAGGAAAAAAACAACAGGAACGGTCTGCAGCGAGATGTAGCTAAACTGGATCAACTGTCTGCCTAAAGTAGATTACAAATAGTACAGCAGGAACAGTCTGCAGCAAGATCTAGCTAAACTGAACACAGTATACTGAATATACTGCAGCTAACTGAATGAACTGCCTGCCTGTAGTATATTAGGAACAGAACAACAGGAAAGGTCTGCAGCGAGATCTAGCTACATAGGATACAGTACTGAATATACTGCAGCTAACGGAATGAACTGCCTGCCTGTAGTATATTAGGAACAGAACAACAGGAACGGTCTGCAGTGAGATCTAGCTAAACTGGATCTACTGCCTGCCTGAAGTTGATTAGAAACAGTACAGCAGGAAAGGTCTGCAGTGAGATCTAGCTAAACTGGATCAACTGCCTGCCTGAAGTTGATTAGAAACAGTACAGCAGGAAAGGTCTGCAGTGAGATCTAGCTAAACTGGATCAACTGTCTGCCTGAAGTAGATTAGAAATAGAACAGCAGGAACGGTCTGCAGTGAGATCTACCTAACTGAATAAACTGCCTGCTCAAATTAAATGAAATGACACACTCTCTCTCTCTATCTATTTCTCTATAACGCCAGCAACACACTACACAGGGCTGACATGCAGGCGGCCTTATATAGTGTGGGGCGTGTACTTAACCCCCTGAGCCATAACTGCCCAAAGGCACCCTGCCTTTGGCCAATTTTGGCTCTGTTTGCTTACGGCGCTGTGATTGGCCAAAGCATGCGGGTCATAGTACATGCTTGGCCAATCATCACCCAGCAAACCACTGCGATGATGCAGTGCATTATGAGCTGTGACGTGCAGCTCGAATTTGGCGCAGACAGCCCATAATGTTCGCTCTTCGGCGAGCGATCGAGCAGCCGATGTTCAAGACGAACTTGAAGCTCATCCCTAATGTTGAGCATCCATGCTGTGCCTGCAGAAAAACATGATTGGATTGTTAACATTGAAGCAGGTCCAACTGAAAGGTACAGGCATGTAAACACAGGCCTGAAACAACATGCACTTTACCACGTTATTATCAGTCATTTTAAGCACATGCCAGCTGCCACATTTCAATACTTTGGCAACTACGCAGTTGGCAATGTACCTTCTTTCAGACTCACAGCTGTCCATCATTAGCAAGTACATAAAAAAGCTATTTTCAGGTACATTAATAAATCTTTCCAAAAAAATAAATATTAAAAGGGTTATATACTATTTAATTAAAAAAAAAAAAAACAGGAAGGACTATGCTAAGCCAAGGATTTACTGAATAATCAGTACAAGCATTTGTCTGACTGCCTTTGAAGGACAAAAAGTATTTATTTTCCTTAAGGCAAATGAGACCATGATTAACAGTTGTTTTTAAATATTTTTAAATATGTATTAATGTACAGTCGTGAAATCATTTTTCTGCTGTAAACAAATCCTTAGTTGTGCTCAATAGGCATATGTCTTATTTCAAAATAGGAGGCTAACGTAACATTAGTCCAACCGCATTGTAAAAATAAGTGGCCATACATTACTCCCATCTGCTACTTTTAGACAAGCAAAGTAAAGTAATGATTGGTATTCATAGACTGAAACAAATTGGGTGCACTGAGATTGTTTTCATTAATACTGTAACATGCGAAAGACCTTGTGAGTACCAAGAGTAACTACGCTGTACACTGTTTAACTCAAATCTGATTAACTCCTTCTGAGATTTTCAACTGGCTATTACCTGAAATATATTTTTGATTTGGAAATAATATAGTAAGAAATGTATAGCACTGGTAATATTACTGCTATTTTTTCACTTCCCATTGCAGCTGGAGGTTTGCTTATCCAAATACCCATTAGTTTAGCCATTGGACGATTGGACGGCTGAACAATGAACAAACCTGCAGTTCATCCCTGAAGGGCACAGGAATCTCCATACAATTTGCACAGGGTGCATAGTCTCCCTATTATAATTTCCTCTTCTAGTCTAAATTTATTAGCCTATAGCAGGGGTAGGCAACCTTTTAGAGGTTGAGATCTACCTGGGTAACATGTAGGAAATCAAAGATCCCCGGTGGGAGGGGGGGGGTGGGGCATTGGCGTTACTCTTTAAAAAAATAAAATAAAGCATTCAATAAAATTTTCTCTGGCTCTCCCCCTCCTCACACACACACACATGGTAGTGTCCTCTGCACCCCTCCCCCCCCCCACACACACACACATGGTAGTGTCCTCTGCCCCCCCTCTCCCCATACACACACATGGTAGTGTTCTCTGACCCTCCCACACATGGTAGTGTCTTCTGACCCCCCCCAACAGTAGTGTCCTGTGCCCCCCCAAAGCAATGTCCTCTGCCCCCCTCCCCCCATTGACAGCTTTTGCCAAGTTCTAAGCATTGAAGTGGACTTAACCACTTACGGACCGCCCGCCGTTGTTTCACATCGCTACTTTGAAAAGGAATATTGTTGTTATGGCAGCAGCTAGCTGCCATAACCTCGGTATCCTCTTCAAGAGCGTGGGCGGTCCACTTTCAGATAAAAAGTGGTCTCTATGGCAGATTCGCCGCAAGATCACTTTTATCGACGGCGGGACAGTGCCCCCCTCCCATCGCACTCCGGTGCCCTCCACCGCTACCGACGGCAATAGGGTCCTGTGTCCTGTTAGGTATGGAGATGAGTGAGCGGAAGATGGCCCCCATCTCCATATCATTGCAGGGCAGAAGTGTGTCAAAACGTCACTTCCGCCCATAGCTCTTAAAGGGTAATTTTACTTTTTTATTTTTTTTCAGCTGACATTTAATTATTATTTTTATTTTATTGCATTTTAGTGTAAATATGAGATCTGAGGTCTTTTTGACCCCAGATCTCATGTTTAAGAGGACCTGTTATGCTTTTTTTCTAATTGAATGTTTACATTCCTTGTAATAGGAATAAACGTGACACCATTTTTTTTTTTTTTAAACAACAGTGTAAAAATAAAAAATAAAAGGTAATGAGCTCACATGCAGAAGTGAAATCATACATAAGTAACCTCCTCTGTAACTCAAAACATGCAACCTGTAGAATTTTTTAAACATCGCCTATGGAGATTTTTAAGGGTAAAAGTTTGTCGCCATTCCATGAGCGGGCACAATTTTGAAGAGTGACATGTTGGGTATCAATTTACTCGGCGTAACATTATCTTTCACAATATAAAAGAAATTGAGCTAACTTTAGTGTTGTCTTATTTTTTATTAAAAAAGTAAATTTTTTCCAAAAAAGTGCGCTTGTAAGGCCGCTGAGCAAATACGGTGTGACATAATTGTATTGCAACAACCGCCATTTTATTCTCTAGGGTGTTAGGAAAAAAAATATATAATGTTTGGGGGTTCAGAATAATTTTGTAGCAAAAAAAAACTGTTTTTAACTTGTAAACTTTTAAAGTGGTAAACCTAGAAAAGTGGGTAGGTGTACCTTGGATTTGTAGTGCTGTGCAGAAGCCTTTTTGATCCAGGTGTTTCTGCTAGATATATAGAACCTTGACCTCCACTGCAGCAACAGCTTAGCTTTGTCAATGGCAATGGAAGAGCAGCACACTAATGAGTGATCACTCATCTCCCTCTGCTCTCTCCTGCTGTCAAGATACTCACTGACAACCTACTAGGACTACAACAGAGCTGATATCATATTAAGGATGTGCTCCAAAGCCTGCAGCTCCCATCCTCCAGCTGCTCCTGTCAATGGTATTTCACTTGATTTTTACTAATTTAAAATTATACTTTGTAGTAAAAGAAAAAGTATAACTAAATAAATATATACCTCAGTAGCTAGAATAAAGTAAAAAAAATAACATATTCTTTTTCTTTTATCTATAGTTAATTGCATAATCTTAGACCGTGTCTTCTGAAACACCACCATGTGAAGACATTCCGTTTCCAGTTTTTAATCATCCTGCTTTTAGTACTTTTACTATTTTCATGTGGTCAGTGCCTAGAAATAAAAAAAGTAGAATGTTTTCTTCTGTAACTGTATTATCCCGTATCCTCTAAAAGATAGGCTTTGATTTCTATAACAGATAAGAAGCTGACACATAAGATAAATATTTGTGGCAGAGCAAAGCTTCATTGTTTGATTGGAGATGAAGTAATAATTTCTGTTGCAGTTTTGTAACTGGAGCTGGAGTTTCATGGAGAAAGGAATAAGGGTTAATTTTGGCTCTAGCCAAATGCTGGAATTCACTGCTTGAGTGACTGTGGAGTCAGAGCTGATGGGGCATGGGCAACCCAGCACAGATTGCTTCAGTCACAAGCATGGCTTCACAGTGGGACAGCCAAATTTCCAGTAGAAGTTTATCAATTCCAACATGATCTTTTTTCAGGGGTGTAGCTATAAGGGTTGCAGGGGTCACAATTGCAACCTGGCCCCATGCTCCAGGGGGCCCATTCAGCTCCTCTGTTACATTTGGTTCTACCCCTGGATAGGAAAATTAAGGGCATCGCTTCCTCTATATGCCACCCCTGCCGCCCCTCCTAACCAGGTTACTTGTTTTCTACTGCCCCCAGGCCCCTGTGTGCTCCCTTGGCACCACCCTCACCCCCCCCCCCCCCCCCGCAGTTTTTCCGGCTTGTCCCTCCTCCTCTCCTACTGGCTGCTGCTGAGGATCTTTTAGGATAGAAAGTGGTGGAAGGGCCAATAAATGAATTAAATAAATAACGGCCCTTTCCTTTTCTGAATGAACATGGTGAGTGATCATCCCGGTTACTCACTGTGTTTATTCATAAATGAACGGGAAGCATTGTACAGAGCTATTACTGTCCATTCATTCTGTGCTGCTGAGGCAGCTGAGGCTGCTGAGATGGAGATTGAGGGCTGTGTCCTCAATCTCCTTTCTCTGCCTCAAAGATAGAACATCAGAAGCCACCCAACAGGGCAAAAAAATCTAAAAAATAATAAAAAAATAAAATTGTAAAAAAAAAAAAAAATATATAAAAAATAAAAAAAATTTAAATAAAACGCTACAGACTCTGTCCACTGTCCTACTGACCAGTGACCACATCCACTGGGCTAATGATATCATTCACTGCTCTGCTGACACTGTCCACTGCCCTACTGACCACATCCACTGCTCTACTGACACTGTCCACTGCTCTACTGACATTGTCCACTGCCCTACTGACCACATCCACTGCTCTAATGACAAAGTGCACTGCCATACTGATACTGTCCACTACTCCACTGTTAATATTTTATAGTTGTTTATATTTTTACAGTGACATTTCTTTTATTATAGTTTCCTAACTTTTTCTCACTATTTAGTTAGGCCTTAGTTTGTTAAAAAAAAAAAAAAAAGAAAGAAAAAGAGAGCCAAACCCTGCCGATCTTTGATCTCTTTCCTGTTGTTCAGGTAGATCTACAACTCTCAAAGGTTGCCTACCCCTGCTCCAGGGTATTCAAAACAATTGGAGAGGTATGTCAAAATGAGGACAGTTTTTACAAAATTTTTTGAATTACCCTCTCAATATGTAAAAAGATCTGAAATAACTGTTTAGGCTTTTGAAGTATCTTGGCACACAGTAAAAGTATATTGATGCATGGTGCAAGCGGCCAGGGTAGTGGGGGGGGGGGGCACAGGTCAACTTTTACATCAGGCCCATGAGCTTCAAGCTACACCTCTGTCTTTTTTCATCAAAGACTTCTGGACCAAAATGCCAGGCACTTTAACACCAGGCTCCACCCAGATTCCTGGCTCGGCAGCCCCTTCACATCCTGACACTCTAGTGAACACTGGAGGGGGCAAGGCATAGAGATGGTCACTGACAGTCACCAGGGTTCTGCTCACTGAACACCAAGAATTGAGTGATCAGCTGTCTTTGATTGCTCAGTTCTTAGTCTAGAGATGGCAGGGGACAGATGCAGCATCTCCCCTAGGTGAGTATGTCTGTTTACTTTTCTACTATTGGGGACTACTCTTTTAAGTTTAAAGTGCTAACTAGCTGTCCCTTAAACCCTAAACAAAGCAACTGCAGTTAATACATTGTACATACCATGTAAAAACATTTTTTTTTCTTTTTTTTTTTTCTGGAAAAAGAAGCAACGTAAGTCTATTTAAGCCCAAAAATGGGATAATTAGTGAAATGCAGGAGCAATTGTGGCATTTTTGCAAAACAGTCAAAGGTAGTTAAGATTTTCACTAATCTCTAATAACGGCTTATACTTTTAAAACAATTCCAAAAGTACTCCCTCTTTTTATCTCTCTCAGTCTGTGTATTTATTTAGCTTGCTGTCAGTGAAAGTGTGTATAAAGTGGTTGTAAAGTCAAGTTTTTTACCTTCATGCATTCTATGTATTCCACCAGCTGCACCCCCCAAACACTGTTGTGCCTATCTGCAACCCTTCTCCCCTCTACACATCATTTATTGGGTTGGTCATTGCTTCAATCAAATCCTGTGAGGAGGGAGTGGGGTGTGTCTATGGGCGCACACAGCCCAACTCGAGAGCACGCCCGCACGTGTGCCACCATAGCACACAGTTTGCTATGGGAACATATGCAGAAAAGGTTAAGCGGAGAGCGCTGGCAGGGGACCCCAGAAGATGTAAGGGACCAATCTTTGCAAAACTATTGAACAGAGCAGGTATGTATAATCCTCTTTGTTACGTAAGAAAAAAAAGAAAACAATTACTTTACAACCACTGCAACTTGTGCACAGTGGCATCACTATACAGTAAATTAAATATTACTAAACCCAAGATAATATTTGTACGCTTGCAAAAAAGCTGAAAACTTTAGTGACAAAATAAATAATAAATAAATAATAAATAAAAACTCAATTAAATCAAATGGACAGCAGCATCTAATTATTACTTGTTTGGAGCACACTTTTTATTATTGTTTGGTTGTAGTAAATTAAGCATGAACAATACATATTGCAAATGTTTAGCCAGGTTTAGCCAGGTAGGTTGCGTAGGTTGGGCTTCTGGCATGGATGACATTTGAATATGTCCCCAAAATACATTTTGTAAAATGGGTGTAAATCAGCATTATACAGGGATATTTGTTTTAACTACATGCTGCCTGACAGTTCATTTCTATTTACTGAGAGAGCACTGAAAGCAAATGAAAACAATACTCTACATCACTTGACCTATTAATCATCATATCCACTTCAGTAAAACAAACTTTATTTCAGCAGCATTCTGCAAGCATGAACGTTAAAACTAATTGCATTACCCAAACACATTCCATGTTCTGCTTGAATGCCAGCAGATCTCGATGCCTGAGATGTATTTGAACAATCACCATATATTTAGGCTTTGCGTTTTTGCGGGTGAAAAATGCTGACCCCCTTTCACAAATTTCACAATCGCGGCATAGACTGTATTACTGCAACAAATTATTTCATTTCTCCATGGACTGCACAGCTAATTAAAGTAACGTTTCAACATCTGTTTAAAAATACAACCTGTTTGGCTCATTGGCAAACTTAAACATTCAGCTATGTTGCGCTGGTAGAAGTAATGGAGCGTACTGCAATTACAGCTAAAGTGTGCAAACATGTTAAAAAGGAGAGTGTAAATTCACACCATCACGAGGGTGGTAACCAAAGTTAAACCTTGTTATAGGGGCAATAAATAGATATATCTCACCAATATCACTGTAAGCAAAGGAAATCAACTGGGTAATCATGTTGTTTAACCACTACAGGCCTGGAAGATTTGGCTGCTGAATGATCGGGCCATTTTCTGCGATTCTGTACTGCGTCGCTTTCACTGACAATTGCACAGTCGTACAACATTGTACCCAATCAAAGTTGACGTGCTTTTTTCCCACAAATAGAGTGGTATTTCATCACCTCTGTGGTTTTTATTTTTTGCGCTATAAACAAAAAAAGAGCGACAATTTTGAAAAAAAAACACATTATTTTTTACATTTTGCTATAATAAATATCTGCCAAAAATATATAAAAAAACATGTTTTTTCCTCAGTTTAGGCCGATACGTATTCGTCTACATATTTTTAGTAAAAAGAATAACAATAAGCATATATTGATTGGTTTGCACAAAAGTTATAGCGTCTACAACAGGGTTTCTCAACCAGGGTTCCTCCAGAGGTTGCTAGGGGTTCCTTCAGCATTGCAAAATGTCTGCCTCTCGGATAAGTTCCCACTGACACCATTGATCTTTTTAACTATCTGTAAGAAGGTTATTCTTCCCAATGACCACAAGTGTGAGGACCATTCTTCCCACTGACCATCACACTAATGTATCATGAGTTGTAGATTTCAAATTTTTAGCAGGGGTTCCTCGAGACCGGAGAACAATTTCAAGGGTTCCTCTGTGTTGAAAAGGTTGAGAAAGGCTGCTCTACAAAATAGGGGATAGTTTTATGGCATTTTTATTATTAATTTTTTTTTTTTTTATTAGTAATGGCGGCAATCTGTGATTTTTATCATGACTGCGACATTATGGTGTACACATCAGACACTTTTGACATTATTTTGGGACCATTGTCATTTATACAGCAATCAGTGCTATAAAAACGCACTGATTACTGTGTAAATGAAACTGGCGGTGAAGGGGTTAACCACGGGGGCCGCGATGAAGGGGTTAAGTGTGTCCTAGAGAGGGATTCTAACTGTGGGAGGGAGGGGCTACCTAGAATATGACAGCGATCACTGCTCCTGATCACAGGGAGCAGTAGATCTGTGTCATTACACAAGGCAGAACGGGAAATGCCTTGTTTACAAAGGCATCTCCCCGTTCTACCACTCCACACTGCAATCACGGGCCGCCGTCATTTGCCTGCCTGTGGCATTCTGCCGACATACATCTGTGTGCAGCGGTCGGCAAGGGTTTAAAAGGAAATAATGTGCAAGCATACCCCTTAAAGGGCATCAGTTACAAAATATGTTTTGGAGGTTTTTATGTTAATTTTGCTTTGAAGAAGAATTTGAATTCTGTGCAAATGTTTTCAGTATAACCCCATAACTAACTTTTAATTGAATAAACGTATTGAAATATATCTAAACAAATCAAAGACAAAAAATTATATACTGCAGCTTACCAATCTTTAAATTTGGTGGCTGTGTTCGTTTTAAACTAACTCTCAGGTTATGAACATTTTCAACAAATGCAGAAAATATCTGTTGATCTTGCAGTGACCTTGTCATTTCCTGTGAGGTGAACTAAACGCATAAACAATCGTATCTTCCTTCTGTAAATTACTTTTGCTCCAACTGGCCATGAGATAAACAGAAGAGGACAAGTCCATCCTGAGTGACAGCCATAGTTTCCTCCATAAATACAGTAAAGGAATGGGTGTAGCCACTTAGGGACAGGAAGTGTGTTATTTGAGTTACCAGGTCAAAATAAAGGGAAAAGAGCTTGAAGAAAGAAAACAAATGCAGCCATCACATCTATAGACTGGTGATATGAAACATATTTCATTTTTGATATAATTTAAGATTAAGAGTGTGGGAATTTAATTGTGGAAATTACCCATAGTCCCAAAGTAAAACATTACTATATTTATTGATTCCTAGTGAATCCTTTAATAGTGTCTTTGGAGTCCCCCTGTGAGTATGAGGTCACGTTTCTTCCATCAAAGTTAGCCCTAGAAGAAGACACGCCATGGGAAATTAAAAAAAGAATGTCCAGTAAATATTAATATAACTATTTTTAGCTATTTTTTTTATAAAAATTTAAGCTGGCCTTTGCCAACGTTTTGACAGTTACAAACGTTTACTATACATAATGGCATTAATAGGTTAATCCAAGCTCAGATGGTTAAAGCAAGCTATGTCCTTGCTTTGAAATTTATTATTTAAATTAAATTAATTATTTTAATTAATTATTTTAATTATTTAAATTTTTATCTATTTATTATATTAATTTTATTGCTATATGGTGCTTAAGTCCACTTACTGCGACAAAGTACCCCATAATTAGTGGGACCTACACTATCCATAGATTGGGAGATCCTGCTTCTCAGAACCATGGGAGCTATACTCCTCTATATGGGAGAACATGAGGTCTCCACCATGACACAGGTGGTCACTAATGAGAGGTACTTACTGAGGGAGTGGGGTGCTCCACCCAACAGGATTTGGTCAGAATCCATACAATAGACAAACAAGATATTTGGGGGGCACACCCTAAAAAAATGCATAAAGATGGTGCTGCCATAAGACCGTACAACAGAACAAAAATATTACAGCGCACACATGCAAAACTAACATTTACCTCCAGCAAGGCTTTTTAAGACACCCAAATCTCCCAATCTATGGATAGTGTAGGACCCACTAATCATGGGGTACTTTGTCGCAGTAAGTGGGCTTAAGCACCATATAGCAATATGGTGTGACCAAATCCCCATATTTTTTGATAATGTTTTTTGAAAATGTCTAATGTTGTTTTAACCACTTAAGCCCCGGACCAATTTGCAGCCAAAGGACCAGGCCCCTTTTTGCGATTCGGCACTGCGTCGCTTTAACTGGCAATTGCGCAGTCATGTGACGTGGCTCCCAAACAAAATTGGCGTCCTTTTTTTTCCCACAAATAGAAGTTTCTTTTGGTGGTATTTGATCACCTCTGCGGTTTTTATTGTTTGCGCTATAAACAAAAATAGAGCAACAATTTTGAAAAAAAATTCAATATTTTTTACTTTTTGCTCTAATAAATATCCCCAAAAATATATAATTTTTTTCTTCCCCAGTTTAGGCTGATACATATTCTTCTACATATTTTTGGTGAAAAAAAATCACAATTATCGATTATTGATTGGTTTGCGCAAAAGTTATAGCGTTTACAAAATAGGGGATAGTTTAATAGCATTTTTATACATTTATTTTTTTTACTAGTAATGGCGGCAATCTGCGATTTTTATTGTGACTGCTACATTATGGCGGACACATCGGACATTTTTGACACATTTTTGGGACCATTGTCATTTATACAGAAATCAGTGCTATTTAAATGCACTGATTCCTGTGTAAATGACACTGGCAGGGAAGTAGTTAACCACTAGGGGGCGGGGTTAAGTGTGACGTGTGTGTGTTTTTTTTTACTGTTGGGGGCATGGCTTGTCATGTGACGTCACTGATCGTCTTTCTCTATAACAGGGAACAGACGATCAGTGACAGCCACACTAGGAAACACGAGGAGAGGTTTGTTTACACAGACCTCTCCTCATTCTTCAGCTCTGTGACTCGATCGTGGGACACCAGCGGCGATCGCATCTGCTGGTCCCACGGCCACAGTCACGGAGCTCAGGACCGGGTCGCGAGCGCGCCGCCGGCAGCACTCGTGCAACCCACGGCTGGGCACTTAAAGAGCAATGTACCTGTACACTGATGTGCCCAGCCATGCCATTCTGCCGATGTAAATGTGCAGGAGGCGGTCCTTAAGCGGCTAAAAAGCCTTGCTGGAGTTAAATGTTAGTTTTGCGTGTGTGTGCTGTAATATTTTTGTTCTGTTGTACGGTCTTATGGCAGCACCATCTTTATGAATTTTTTTTAGGGTGTGCCCCCCAAATATCTTAGTTGTCTAATGTGTGGGTTCTGACCAAATCCTTTTGGGTGGAGCACCCTACTCCCTCTGTAAGTACCTCTCATTAGTGGCCACCCGTGTCATGGTGGAGACTTCATGTTCTCCCATATAGAGGAGTATAACTGCCATGGTTCAGAGAAGCAGGATCTCCTAGTCTATAGATAGTGCAGGACCCACTTATCATGGGGTACTTTGTTGCAGTAAGTGGGCTTAAGCACCGTATAGCAATATGGTGTGACCAAATCCCCATATTTTTTGATAATGTTTTTTGAAAATGTCTAATGGTGTTTTAAAAAGCCTTGCTGGAGATAAATGTTAGTTTTGCATGTGTGCGCTGTAATATTTTTGTTCTGTTGTATGGTCTTATGGCAGCACCATCTTTATGCATTTTTTTTTAGGTGTGACCCCCCCAAATATCTTGTATACATTTTTTTTCCCCAAACAAAATTGGCATCCTTTTTTCCCCACAAATAGAGCTTTCTTTTGCTACTTTCCTGTAGGAGGAAGAGCCAGGTATATTATTGCTCACTAAAATCGTGCAGCATTTAAAGGAGAGCAAAACATAATTAATAATGTTTCTTGAGGATGGGGGAGGAGGAACACTGTATATATATATATATATATATATATATATATATGTATATATAAATAAATAAAATATATATATATATATATATATATATATATATATATATATATATATATATATGTATATTACTCCCCTTACATTGGACTGTCACTTTAAGACAGAGGTCTAGAGGTCTGTACAATTTACAGTGTTGTTGTATGACAGAATCTGTAAGTGGTTTTCCATCTTGTATGCAGATGTATATATTTGTGTCCCTGTTTGGTTGCAAAAAACCCTGCTATTTTGTCTCTCGATTCCTTCTTCAAACCTGCAATCTGCAGTAGATTTTACCTAATTTGTGGAAAAGACTTATCTCTGGCTCCGTACTGTGTTTCTTTGGTACTTTCCAGATAACTCCAGTGATAGACGCAATCTTTTAAAGACAGGAAGTCAAAGTCAATGCATATAATTCCTTATAATGAGACGTGTAATTGTATTTTCATATGTTTAAGTTGCATGGAATAAAGGAACCAAAGAATTCTCTAAAGCTTTGAGGAAATCTAAATATTTAAAACCAAAAGAATGCTGTAGATTAGGTTTTTCTGTGTACATTTAGAATAATGCGGTCTTTGTTGTTTGATAAGTCTCATAGGAATACATTTATGAAACTGAATGATTTTGATATGGCTATTAAGTCTCTCCAAACATAGCATTTTTTTTTTCATATATATTTATATATTTGTAACTTTGTAACTTTACACTTTTGGGCTTATTTAGTACGGCACACCAGTAAGTAAACTACTAAATCACATTGGTTGCATTTTCCATGTTATTATGGCTTTTGTGTTTATTTTTTACACTCTAAGTACTGTACAATATTTTATATACTTGACAAATATAAAATGTGAGTTTAGATTAAAGAGTCATTAGTTCCACAGGCCAAATATTTCACTCCCATGTTTAGCCACAGATTAGCAAATCTACCAGTCATTATGTCCAGTGCACAGTGTTGCCAAAAGTCAGTATTTTTATTGGCAGTCAGTAAAAAATGGGCACTTTTCTCCTCCCAGCAAATGACCAGAAGAGGTTGCCAGTTAAAAATATGGCTGTGACACATACGTAACTGCGCGATCCAGAGCTGCCCGAGATCATCTGAGTGCCTCCTACGTAACTGCATGATCCAGAGCTGCCCGAGATCATCTGAGTGCCTGCTACAGTGTGTTTGGGCAGCACCGGTGGGGGGGCGGGTCTGGCGAAGGCGGCACCTGAGTGTGTTGTGTGATGTCATGGTGCAATGGAGCCTAACTGAGCGGCCAGAGCCTTGTGCACGTGTCTACGGGACAGGAGCAAGGCAAGCCGGGAGCGAGACTGTCAGTACTTTATGCACTAGAGTGGACTGAAGGGACTATCTGGCATGGACAGAGACTGTCAATGTGACCCAGGAGGGGACGTGTTCTGTCGGTGGGGTGTCATAATCATCTGTGCTGCTGCACATTGCTGTCAGTCTCACAGAGAGAGTCAGTTCTAAATCTAAGTACTGTCCCTGAGCTACTTACTATATCGAAAATAAAATAAGAAATATTTTGCCTTAATGTCTACCTTAAATCACATTGCTAATTGCATATTGTACTTGTTTGTAGCCTAAATACTGAAATTTGCACTTAAAACTGTAAATTTTGGTTGTTGTGTCAGTAAATTTCAATCTGGTAGGTAGGCAACACTGCAGGTGCATTCGTTTCTGACACTGGTAAGCTGGAAAACTGCTAATCTGGTAAATTTTTTGTTTTTTGAAAACTAAGGTGCGTTTCCCACAAGCATCACCTATCTGTAATATTTATTCTCTATACATAACCCTATACCTTCATAGCTTTCCCCTACCCTTAAATGTAATCCTTAATAAATTACCTACTCCTAACTCTTAAAGTGTTTGTCAGGACAAAATAAAACCCTAACATATGCTTTACATCTCTGCAATACATGCTCATTTCCCTATGTTTTAGCCATTTAACTGCTTCAGCCCCGGAAACTTTTACCCCCTTCCTGACCAGAGCACGTTTTGCAATTCGGCACTGCGATGAATTTAACTAAGAATTGCGACGTTACACCAAAACAAAATTGACGTCCTTTTTTTCCCACAAATAGAGCTTTCTTTTGATGGTATTTGATCACCTCTGCGGTATTTTTTTTTGCGCTATAAACAAAAAAAAATTTTTTACTTTTTGCTATAATAAATATCCCCAAAAAATATATAAAAACATTTTTTTCCTCAGTTTAAGCTGATATATATTCTTCTACATATTTTTGGTAAAAAAAAAATGCAACAAGCTTATATTGGTTTGCGCAAAAGTTATAGCGTCTATAAAATAGGGCATAATTTTATGGCATTTTTGTTATTTATTTATTTTTTTATTAGTAATGGCAGCGATCTGAAATTTTTATCGTGACTGTGACATTATGGCGGACACATCAGACACTTTTGACACTATTTTGGGACCATTGTCATTTATACAGTGACTGGTGCTATAAAAATGCACTGATTACTGTGATTACTGTGTAAATGACACTGGCAAGGGGTATAGTGTATCCTAGGGAGTGATTCTAACTGTGGGGGGTTGGGCTACCACTAACATGACAGCGATCACTGCTCCGTGGCACGATCACGGGACACCAGCGGACATCAAGTCCGCGGGTCCCGCGGGCATGGTCACACCGTATGCAGCAGGCGTGTGTGCCTGCTAGCATTCCAATTAAAGGGGACGTACAGGTACGCCCATTTGTAAACCGCTGCCATTGTGCCGATGTATATCAGCGTGCAAGTGGTTAAAGATCCTGAAAGTACAGAAAAATACCTGTTGATCTACCAGAAATGTGCTCCTAAGTGTCAATGGTATATTTAACACACTGAAAGGGGACACATTAGTTCTCCGTTTACATACACTTTATTAAAGAGGTACTTCACTTAACCAGTTGAGGTCCGGGCCATAGCCGAATGATGGCTACAGCGCGGACCTCCTCCCGTGTGCACGCACCCCATGGGCGCCCTCCAGGGCTCGCGGGGAGCGTGCTGTGATCATCGAGTCACGGAGACTCGGCTGATCACCAATCCTATTAAGGGACCAATCCCGGCCCCTTACCATGTGATCAGCTGTCAGCCAATGACAGCTAATCACATGATGTAAACAAAAGCTCTGTGATCTTTTTTTCCTCCTCACGCTGACAGCGTGAAGAGAAAAAAAGCCAATCACCGGCTTATGTTAAAGGGACATCGGTCCCGAAGAGGAAGGAGGTAAAGATGCCTTCTCTGTGCCATTCAGTACCCCCTGCCAGTGCCACCTGTCATTGTCACCTGCCAGTGCCCACAGTGTCCACCAGTGCCACCTATCAATGCCCATGAGTGCCACCTATCAATGCCCACAAGTGCCTCCTATCAATGCCCACAAGTGGTCCCAATCAGTGCCACCTAGCAGTGCTGCCTGTCAGTGTAAGCAATCAGTTCCCATCACTGCCACCCATCAGTGCCCATCACTGCCGCCTCATCAGTGTACATCGATGAAGGAGAAAAATTACTTTTTTTTTTTAAATGGGTCTTTTTCAATTTGTTTAACAAAAGATAAAAACCGCAGAGGTGATCAAATACCACCAAAAGAAAACTCTATTTGTGGGGAAAAAAATTACAAAATTCATTTGGGTACAGTGTTGTATGACCGCGCAATTGTCATTCAAACTGCAACAGCGCTGAAAGCTGAAAATTTGTCTGGACAGCAGGGGGGTTTAAAATCAGATCTCCCTGACATAGCAGGAGATCTGATTTTTCACGGTTAAGTAACACTTACAGGTCTGTTCTCACTTCCTATTAACATGTGTTTTGCACTGCAGAACAACAGATTGGCTCATTATGTTGCTTCTCCTTGTCTCACTCTAAGCTCTGTTGTACATGGACTGCAAGAGACTGATTCCAAGTCAAATTCAAGTACTTACTTTGCTTACATTACAAAAAAAAGAAAGATGTATTGACCTGAATTAATGTTTGTCTTTTATATCTGCCCAGAGTTCTGCTTTGATTGGTAAATTGAGAACAGGCAATTTCAGGATACTGAGCATAATTCACTAAGAGATATTTTACCGCACCCGAGTATGCGATAAAATAACACACAGTGTTTCAAAAAATCAGGGTAATTCACAAAGAAACTCTCCTTAAAATCTTGCATGGGTTATATTTCTGAATTATGCCTCAAATACATGAAACCGTGAGGTAAGTTATCGCAAGCATCTCGCTTATGTAAGTGTAAAAGTGTAAGGCGCCCAAAAATTTAATCATGGCTGGTATGGCATGGCTGCTCTGGGTTGAGGGCTCAAGGTACCCTATGAGTTGGGTATACAGCTCCATGATTAGTGCCTGGGATAAGGGTAACTTCTTCAGGGTATCAGCATCTGTGAATTTATCCAGCAATCCAGAGATCTTCTCCTCCTCTTCTGCATTACTTTAATTTCCAGTAGGCTGGATTCAAAGGGCTCCATCCTCTGTGCTATTCCATCTGCCAGCCTTCAGACAACTCCAGCGTAGAATCAAGCTGACACCTGCTCCAGTTTGTACTGTCCTGCCTATTTTTTTAAACCAATCACTTACCTCAAACCCAGCATCTGACCATCATCATAGTTATCGCAAGCTTGGACCAGTAACTAATTACTGCATGCATTTATTTATTTATTTGCTTCTGTGAATTGACTTTAATGCATCTTTATGCTGTATTTAACGAGCGTTTTTCGCGTGTGCCCAAAATACCGCATATGAGCAATAGTGAATTGACATTTTCATTATCGCATGTATTAAAGTGGAAACTCCCCTATTGTTTTCAGCCAAGGAAGCTGCCATCTTTGCCTCTGTTTAATCTTCAACTGCTATGGTGCTGCACATGTGATTCGTTATGACACCAGCCATTGGATGCTTTGATAGTTTGGCTGAGAACACAGCCAATGTGCAGTTAGCATTCCTGGCATGCTTCTTTTTTTTTAACTGTTTAAATCCATGGGTTTACTTCCACTTTAAGTGGTCACATGATCCTCATAACGCATACGACAACCTTTAGTGAATTGTGCCCATTGAGTGAATACCAATCATAGGGATTTGCTGAACAGGCAGCTTGATGCAAAGGATCATTGCTAGAATTAAAATAAGAGGCACTTAGCGTAATGGTAGCATCTTCTGCTTCTTTGTATAGGACAGATTTTCTTGTCTCACTTGAGTGCATTTTAAGAAGACAGGATGGTCTCTCATCCCTCAAACTGGGAACAAGATTTGCCTGCATGCCGCCAGTTGTCACATGCATGACCAATAGTTTCTTTCAACTTAATTATTTGATTTTTATAAAGAACTGCCTCTTTCCTCCAAACATCAACTTATCAGTCTTCTTATCATACTGTCCAAACATCAGCAGCCTCCACCTTTTACTGCTAAATGCTGTGTGAAGAGAAAACATCCTACTAAAGGAAGATATCAGAGTTGAAACATACTTTTAAGACATGACTTGCTTAGGACAGATCTATGAAAAGGTAATTCTATTTATCAACGGAGAGATCCTTGTCTGTCTCCTGTGGCGGCACACATGAGCCACTGCAGACAGAAGACATGTCAGTGCATATGACTTTCCCACATAAAAACAGTCAAGCTTAACTGCTCCCATGCATGACATCATGGCCAGTACTAAAACAAGTGCGGCTCTTTTTATTTGTTATTACACTGTGCAAAGATGATGTTCAAACCCTGGCACTGTCACAGTATGTCATAGTCATTTAACTTACTAGTGAATCAATTAACTCAATAAAATGGGAACCGTGGAGATCGGCATAAATGTTCACTATAATCCTTTGATGTGATGTTTGCTCAGTTTACAAGTAACTTTTTTTTCTGTTAGTTTTGGCAACTGTGAGGCCAAGCGAATCAGTGAAAAGGTTTCCTTTCCCTACATATATATCATCAACAAAAGTAAATACTGACAGATGAGAATCACGTTCCTTGTATTTGAACGCTGAAACTGAAAATGCTCTTTGGTTACATTATATATCTATTTAAAATGATACAGTTGTTTGCTTGTCTTTAAACAAATCCTTTCTTTTATTGGTTTTGCCCTGGTATGCTTGAATAAATCTAATCTGTTGAACACTTATAGTAATTAATTTAGACACAAAAATAAAGAGCGTGTTTCAAACTATGGGATAACAAAATCTTTGGTCATGAATTCAGCAAGAAAATATGAATGTGGTTACCAATTCTTATCAAAAACGTCTGTTGTTCTGCAAGGTTGAGATCTGCCAGTGCATGACTGTTTAAAGAAATATTCACTGTATAAGTGTATCTCACTAAATGACCTTGGCACTCACACAGATTATTGCATATAGCAGGTAGTAGAAAATGGAGTCATGTCATACATGTATACCAGAGAAAACAGAACGAGAACTGTCCTTTTACAAAGATCTGGAACATTTGAAATCTACTAAAGAAGAATTTCATTCTTCAGTCAGCTAGACTATTCCTACTGTGATCAGTAAGTAATAATGCCCAGGGTGGTTTACTCACCAAAGTGCTAAAATGGCATTCCCAAACTTTCAGTAGTCCTGCACAACATCATAACCATACATGCTTCCAAATGTGCCACTCACTTTAATTGTTTCAGTTGTGCACTTAACCCCCCACCCCTACCCACACCCTTCTGAAGACCAAAAAAGGACATTTAGATAATACATTTTAGAGTACAGATCTGAGTAAAGCCTGGTACACTAGTAGTTGGCTGAGAGAGCTGATCAGGAGTCAGTTAGCTGTTGGTGTTCCAGCATGCTCGTCCGACAGAAGCTGGCCAAACAACGGGCTTCTGTTGGACAGACCGAAATACACACGTGCCAAACGTCTGCCTTTTTTTTAACTGGCAAATATCTCCCAACATTCAGCCCGTGTGTCCCCAGCTAAAGAGCCACTCTGATCCTCCTGCTATGGGGTCCCCCACCTCTTGGTTCTCCTCTTTAGAAAATAGCCTGCTCTCCTTTGTATTTTTTCCTCTTTTTGCTTCCAGTTGGTGCCATGTTTATACACAAATATCCACTCCACAGTAAAATATATATATATATATATATATATATATATATATATATATATATATATATATATATATAATGTAATGCAAACTTCAAAGCTTCTGTGTTAAATACAAATGTGTGCTACTCAATGTGCATACTAAGGGGTTGATTTACTAAAGGCAAATACACTGTTCACTGCTAGAGCTTAGTAAATGAGGTAAAGCTTCACTTTGCAAAAAATACTCAATCACATGCAAGTAAAATGAAAAACAGCATTTTTGCTTGCACATGATTGGATGATAACAATCAGCAGAACTTCCCCTCATTTCAGAGCTTCCCTTCGAATCCCAGCCCTTTGAATCCAGCCTTCTGGAATTTAAAGTAATGCAGAAGAGGAGGAGAAGAATATCTCTGGATTGCTGGATAAATTCATGGATGCTGATACCCTGAAGAAGTTCCCCTTATCCCAGGCACTAATCATGGAGCTGTATACCCAACTCATAGGGTACCTTGAGCCCTCAACCCAGAACAGCCATGCCATACCGATTCTAGAGCAACTGCATAATGGGCAGCTTTTAATCTTTTAATTAACCTCCCTGGCGGTATGATTCAGTCTGGTTTTAGGTGCTGAAAGCGGTACAATTATTTTGCATGTAAATTTGGAGTTTTATATTGTAGTCCTGTAATTCTTAGGAATAACTCACTTAAATCTGTTCAAACCAGAGTCTAGCAGAGATCCCGGGTATGATAAAATTTATAATATAATAAAGAATAATAAAAATTATTCAATAATGTAATCAAATCCTAAAACACTGAAAAAGGGACACTTTCTGGTTGCTATGGACAATCTCCAAATTCCAGCCATAAAAAACAGTATTTATAATATAAAAGTGCATGCAGGACACTGCACAGACCACTAGGGACAAAGGGGGTTTGTAATTTTTTAATACAGTACTGTAATCTGTAAGATTACAGTACTGTGTGTGTTTTGTGTCTTTTAACTTTTTTGAATTTTCCGCCGTTCTCCGCTCCCGTGCGCCGTAACGTCGCAGGGAACGGAGCTCAGCGGCATTTGGCACTGTGAATCGAGCGGAGGACAGCTTGATCACACAGCGTGGAGGACATCGCTGGATCCAGGGGACAAGGTAAGTAACTTCTCCCTGTGTCCTCCCTGCATCCAGCAATGCGATCCCGAGTCTGGCTCGGGGTTACCGCTCCTGTTAGTAAAATCCCAACCCGAGCCAGACTCGGGATTACCGCCAGGGAGGTTAAAACCTTTAACCCAAAAGGTTGTTAGATGGAGTTAGAATTGAATTTGCAAAGTCCTTCCAAATCTATAAGTCTTTGTAACACTACTCTCCCCAAACAATTTAGTAAGAAATAATTGTGCAGACTGTAGGATTATTCCACTAAAACTGCCAATTGTGTAAATTCATTTGCAGCCACCACAATACTGGCAATGGGGTTGATTTACTAAATGGAAAAAGACTGTGCACTTTGCAAAGTGCAGTTGTGTTCTGCAAGTGTAGTTGCTCCAGAAGCTTAGTAATTAAGCAGAAGCTCTGCTGACTTCCATTGTCCAATCATGTTCAAGCAATGCTGTTTTTTTACTTTCCTTGCACATGATTGGGTAGTCTTTGCAAAGTGAACCCTTACCTCATTTACTAACTTCTGGAGCAACTGCACTTGCAGAGGGAAACTGCACTTTGCAAAGTGTACAGTCCTTTTGCCTTTAGTAAATCAACCCCAATGTCCCCTGATCTTACCGTCAGACTTGGTTTATTTGACATTACTTTTTAAAACACTGGACATCAGTAAAAATAAATGTAACATCCCAGAATATCATAGGATGTAAATATAAAATTAGAAAAATATTTTTAGTATAAAAATCTGGAAAGTTTCTTGAGATAAAATTTTCCAGTAAATGATGGACATTTGCCAGGTACTCTTGTAGGTGCATTAAATTGCTATGTTGTATCTGTCCAGCACAGGCTATATTGTGTATATATGCACAGGGCTGGATAGAATGAGGGCTCAAGTAACTAAAAGAGGGGGTAAGCGGGTATGCTGATGCCTAAACATTTTTTACCAAGGAATGCATTAAGGTAAAAATTGTGTAGGTTTAGAAAAACTTTAATACTGATACTTAGAGGGCCACAGATTTGCGTGTGTTTTGGCGCACTGCAACAAGTCAGGCAGTCCATTCAACATAAAGGGGCTGTCGTGTTCCTCAACTTCAGAAAGATTTGGTCCTGCAGTTATTTTTTGCCATAATCTACATGGAAGAGAAAGTGGCAGTAAAATAAGCCATATCAGAAGTATCTCTAGCATGTTTTGGGCCATCTATTATAGTAAATGGACACTTTAGAAGGTATGACTTTCAGTAAAAAACCGAAAGCTGTGATTTGAAAGTCAATTTTAAGACTTATGCCCCGTTCACACGAGTGGATTTTCCATCAGAAAAATCTTGGATGATTTTTGCGTGGTGACGTGCAACACGAGCTAAGAAAATGAAGTTCAATGCTTCCGAGCATGCGTCAAATTGTTTCCGAGCATGCGTAGGAATTTTGTGCGTCGGAATTGCTACAGACGATCAGAATTTCCAATCGGAACTTTTTACGACCGAAAAATTGAGAACCTGCTCTCAATCTTTTGCTGGCTGGAATTTGGCCAGTAAAAGTCTGATGGAGCATACACACGGTCGCATTTTCCAACCAAAAGATCTTTTTCTGGCCAAATTTCCGCTCGTGTGTACACGGCATAAGTGCATTGTTATACATTGTTTCTTACATTAGATTAAAGGACTTTTTTAAATTATTTATCACAAAAAAGCACTCTGCATTGTGAAGGAAAAACATGGAGGGACAGAATGTTATTCGTTATTCATTTGTGAGCTCTTGGCTATGTCCCATTTCTATTCCAACTATGTTGTTGTATTTTGACCTTTAATAAAAAAAGTGCCTTGCAATGGGGGTAAAAGAGTATAAATTCCTTTCTTTCATAGCCATGTGTTTATGCTGCTATAAGCATAATATATTAAAGCAGTGTAATAACTGAGCAATTACCTGAAGCAATTAGCCAGGTGTTAGCTTTCATCTTCTAATGTTCACTGGAAAAGTGACAGCTAAAATCTGGTTGCACAAAGACTTGAAAATACAGTACAAAACTGCAAATCATTTACACGCCAATACATGGTTGAAGTTCTAGGACCAATACACACATTAGCTGTAGTAATCAGGTGCAATGACGGGAGTGTATATGTCTGAGAAGTAATGAATTGGAAGCACTTGTTGTTTTCACATTCTTGGAAAATCTATAATTACTAAGACAAGTCATTTACATTGGAAAAGAACCATATCCAAAACTCATGAATTGAAAAAGGCACATGGGCCAGTGGGTGTGTGATGGTGATATGGATGAGTATTACAGGGAATGTATACATGATTCACCAATTTCAACACAGGTTTTATAAAGAAAGCAACAGGTTAGTTCAGTCAGTGTTCTGATACTACATGGTACATTTAAATATACTTTGGTGTTAGTTGCATGTTAGTTGCATTTTAGCTATTTGGTAGCAGCAACTTAACCATCTCTTGGAAGAATATACAGTACATATTAGCACATACAGTAAGTATTATTTTTTCATAATCAGAGCCTCCATAATAAATAAGACCTGCTCACACACACTCCTAGACTACTGACATCAGTAGATTCTATACCAGACAGTAGACCTTCCATCTGACTGGTGACTCCTGCATGGTTGGATAATGTCTGTGGTATTTCCATTAGGAGACATGATATCGATGTCCCTCTTCTGCTCATATGCATATGGCGTATTACACATGGATATTTAGAAGTTTCAAAGTCATCTAGTGCAAAATCCCTATTGCTTTCCTGCACCTGGGAAGCTGCAGGTAGCGCATACAGCTGCCTATACAAGTGAATGGCTGTGGGCGGGCATCTTATGTAAATGCTGATGGCTTGTGCACCATATATTTGCCTAAATACAAAAGCGACACAAGTGCAGTAAATCTCTGAAGATTTTAGGCTAGAGGATTTTGCCGCCTCTAGATATCTGTGTGCATGGGACTGTAATGGATGTGGGAATGTCATGATGAGATGTCTATTCCAATATATATAAGAACATGCTTTATAGCCTGACATATATATCAGCTTCTACTTATCAACCTTAAAACATATTCAGCAGATATTTGCAAAGCTTATCCCTCCCTTGCTGTGGAACTGAACTGCAAGAGTTAATAGAAGAACAGTTAACAAAAGAATCGCACCTCTTCCGAAAATACACTCAAAATTTAACACCAATGTTTCAGAAGAAGCAAGAACATTGCAAGAACATAGTTACTTCCTCATATGGATGACCCAGCTAAAGCCTATATTTTTGTCACAATATATATATATATATATATATATATATATATATATATATATATATAGTGGTTGTTTTGTGGTTTGAATGCGCCAGCCTTATCTGACATATCTTAATCTTAATGAAATAGTATATGAGTCTTGAAAAGAGGAAATATTAAAACAGAAAGTTTTTCACTCTGAACTGAGTGTCTCAGCGTAATTACTTCAGCGCGTGCGCGCTCTATATTCAATTTGACCAGGGGCAGAAATAATAATACTGGACCTTGGTTGGTTCTGATCCAAATCACTACAGACCTGCAACTCAACCATCGTAGTGATGACAACATAAACCAATGTTTACCCATGCAGGTTAAAATATAACTGAAGGAAAAACTTTTTTTTATTTGTATGCAATAGGACACAGGTGGCAAAAAAACTGGCAGGGGTTATAACCCTCCCTTGCTCTATCCAAAATGGAAAAAAAAAATTTGCCTATAGTTCTACTTTAAGTTCAACATTAAGTTTGTTGATGCTATGTCTTGTATTAGCTGTCATTTTTTGTGTCCATTCTATTATAAATTACCATCACCAATTTCCCCTTCTGAAAATGCTATGTACCTGGCTGTCAACAGTCAAGAAAATATTATCTTCAGAAGGCGGTCAGCAATAGCAGCCACCATGTTTTTCTCTGCACAAGATCATTTTGATATGTATTCTGTGAGGTTTTATGTGCTTTGTTTTTTAACCCCTTCCTTTCCACACTATACACTATAGCCAAAAGACAGCTACAGCGCGGGCTTAGTTTGCTGGGAGAACGTACATTTATGCCCTCCCATGATTGTGCTGCCCATGCGTCCCCTGCAGATGTGATCACTGATTCCTTAGGACTCAGCTGATCACAGATAGGGGTAAAGTACCAATCACAGCAACCCTTTACCATGTGATCAGCTGTGCCCAATGACAGCTGATCACAGAAGTAAACACAAGCTAGTTATCTGCTTTTCTTTCCTCATTATGGCAGCATGAGGAGAGAAAAAGAGAGCCAATACCCAGCTTGTGTTAAAGGGATATTGGCACTGATTATCGGTGGCCTGATTATCAGTGCAGCACCAACAGTGCCCACCAGTGCTGTCAATCAGTGCCCACCAGTGCTGTCAATCAGTGCCCATCTATGCTGCCAATTAGTGTCCATCAGTGCCTCCTCATCAGTGTCACATATCAGTGCTGCACATCAGTGCCGTCTCTCAGTGCTGCCTCATTAGTGCTCATCAGTACCCATCAGTGAAGCCTATCAGTGCCAATCAGTGCAGCCTCATCAGCGTACACCAGTGAAGGAGAATAAATACCTGTTTGTAAAATGAATTATAACAAACTATGACTTTTTTTTTTCCAAAATGTTAGGTCTTTTTTTGTTTGTTTAGTAAAAAATAAAAAATAAAACAGTGGTGATTAAATAATATCAAAAGAAACAAAATGACAAAAATGTGTAAAAAAAAAGGATAAAATGTCATATGGATACAGCGCTGCATAACCGCGCAATTGTCATTCAAAGTGCGACAGAGCTGAAAGCTGAAAGTTGGCCTGGGCAGGAAGGGGGTAAAAGTGTCTAGTAAGCAAGCAGTTAATGTGCTTAAAGTGGAAGTTCAATTTGTTTACATTTTGTTTTTTGATAAAAAAGAGCCTAAAACTATACGGTGCAAAAATGATTGTGCAAAGAAATACAGATATAATGCAATACAAAAATCAGTGTATAAATAAAGCAGCTGATAGTAAGGCTCAAAGCCCCAAAATTTTTTAAAGAAAAACAACTGTGTTTCATATCACGCTAAAATACATAAAGTAAAAAGTGAGTAAATAACGAAAAAAGTCCAATAATACACCCCCAAATGTTAAATTAAAACCCACATAAAGTGCTGATAAATCCTCTAAG
Source organism: Lithobates pipiens (assembly GCF_037356315.1). Lineage (NCBI taxonomy): Eukaryota > Metazoa > Chordata > Amphibia > Anura > Ranidae > Lithobates > Lithobates pipiens. The sequence continues at coordinate 241,173,150 of NW_027507903.1, read as the reverse complement.
GCTACTTTCACACTGGGGCGGGCGGGCGTTGGCGGTAAAGCGACGCTATATGTAGCGCCGCTTTACAGTCACTTTAGCGGCGCTATTTGGCGGGTTAAAACCGTCTGCAAAGCGCCACTTGGGGCTTTCACATTGGTGTGAATAGAGCGGCTCTTTCAGGGTGCTTTGCAGGCGCAATTTTTAGCACTATAGCGCCTGCAAAGCGCCTCAGTGTGAAAGTAGTCTTAGAGTAAAAAAATGACGATAAATTTGTGAAGTGCTAATTCCTCCAGTGCATTTTCTTCCATCAACCACTAGGTAGATATCCTACTCACTGGATGAGGTTGACATGTAGTCAAAAACGGCAATGCATATGGATATCCAGAGACCGGCAGCTCAGAAATTTACACAATTGAATGGAAATGGCATATTTATGGGAAAGACAAGAACAGAAGCTCCTCATAGTGCAGTACCATCAATTAAAAATTATTAAGAAAATATAGGTGGCACTTACATAGATAGAAGATAAAATTGCATGTTAGAGTATGGCAGGGACGCCATTTGCGTTTCACCTGTGTTCCAAAGAGTGCCAGAAGTGACGTGGTATGTTTTACCGGTGGATATATGCCATTTCCATTCGATGACTTGTGAAAATTTCTGAGCTGCCAGTCTCTGGATATCCATATGCATTGTCATTTTTGACTACCTGTAATAGGTGTCAACCCCGTCTGGTGAGTAGGACATCTACCTAGTGGTTGGTGGAAGGAAATGCACTGGAGGAATTAGTACTTTCATAATTTAAAGTGGATAGATCAGCACTGTGGGGGTTTTAATTCATAGATTATTGGACTTAAATATTGTTTTCTCTGGTTCCTTCCTCCTACCCCCAACCTCAACAACATGTTAATTAAATTTTTAAATAAAAACTTTCCATTTTTAATACATACCTTGTTTTAAACCCAGTGACGGCATCATCCACAGGCTGCCTAACTCTTAAAGAAGATACAGAATTTGAATTCAACACAATTTTACTTTAGATAATTGCAGTACAGAGGATGTTTTTCCAGTCTTTTGAAGTGCAAGTAGACAATGACTTTCTTAAGTCCTGTCTCCGGAAGAAACCAGGAGGATATACTGTAGCTAGCACTGAACTAATTAGCACTAAACCAGTGGGATGGACAGAGGAAGAAACCAATAAAGTAAACAAGCTGTAGTGGCCCAAAACCACTGCTAAATGTCAGCATACATCAAACAATTGTAACTTGGTAAAGTTTAATACAACAACAGAAAAAAATACAAATAGGTTGGTCAGAACAATCACCATAGGTAGACATGAGCAGTAGTGAAACTCCTAGAGCAGTGGTCCCCAACCTTTTTGGCACCGGGGACCAAAAATTGTGCCAAGGCCCGGGGGCGTATGCGGCTTTTCGCGGACAATTTATCGGGTCAATGGCTGGCGTTGGCGCTTCAATCATCCTGGCACCATCATTGATATGATGTCAGGATGATTGAAGCGCATTATTTCTATTATTACATTGTAATATATAATGAAATAGTTCAGCTCACCATAATGCAGAATGTGTCAGAGTGTTACTTTCCACATTGCCTGTCACCAGATGCAGATTGTCACTTTCGACGTCGCCTGCCTTCAGATGCAGCTTGTCACGTCGCTTGTCACCAGATGCATTTTGTCCTTTGCCACGTCATCTGCCACCAGATGTGGATTGTCACTTGCCATGTTGCCTGCCTTTAGAAGCAGCTTGTCACTTGCCACGTCGCTTGTCACCAGATGCAGTTTGTCCCTTGCCACGTCACCTACCACCAGATGCGGCTTTTCACTTACCACATCGCCTGCCTTCATATGCAGCTTGTCACTTGCAACGTCACCTGCCACCAGATGCATTTTGTCCCTTGCCACGTCACCTGCCACCAGATTTGGATTGTCACTTGCCACGTCACCTGCCATCAAATGCAGCTTGTCATTTGCCACGTCGCCTGCCACCTGCCAGTGGTGGCAGCACAGGTGTGTGCATTAGTTCAGAGGCAAGCCTGGAGTAGTGGGTAGTAAGGGAGAACAGTGGTAATGGGGGGGGGCGGGGGCGCCGGTAGTGAGAGATTATCTCATCTCTCTGCTCCTTTGCCTCACCTCCAGCATTATAGAGCCAAGCTGTGAGCGTGGAAGAGCGGCGATGCAGGCAGGCGGTGAGAGATGATATCATCTCTCTGCTCGCTTGCCTCAGTATAGCGGCCCCGCTGTGAGGACGGAACAGCGGTGATGCGGTCGGGCGGTGAGAGATGATGTCATCTCTCTGCTCGCTCCGCCGCCGCTTGTCAGAAAGTGCAGCCTTCGCAGCCCGGCTGCATACAGGCTACAGCCCGGCAGTGGGCCGAGGACCGGGGGTTGATGACCCCTGTCCTAGAGGACCCTCACCTATGTAAATTCTCTTATGCAAAATTCAAAAAATTACTTCACTATTTTGTAAATCGTATTGTATTGTATCACACGATTTGGAGCATTTTTTGTTTTTTTGTGATACGTTTTAGAAATCTGCTGTAAGTTACCTGCCAAGTCCAAGAAGTAGGAGACACCTGTAGGATTGGAATAATCCTTGGCACCTGGACATCGGTAGTGGGCTCTGTGATTTGATGTGCCTTTTCTGACCTCCTCTAAAAAGGGAGTCACTGAGGATCTGGTAAGCCTCCATCTTATGATTGGTGATTAGAGGTCATGAGTTCTACGTGGTCAAATCGAACAAGTTAAATTATCAAGTCACTTGTTTTTTATGCACATGATTTTGTTGATTAATTTTTTTCACATATATGGACACTTTATTCATTTTTATATGGACACTTTATTCACAGATGAACTTTATTTATGTTGATTTTTTTATTTATTTTTTCACTGCATATTTTCATGGATTTTGCGGTGTATATTTTTGTTATTGAATTTCATATATTTGATTGATATTTTATTTTGTAGTATATCTGCATTTTAATTTGAGCAGTCACTTTAACATCTGCTATTGAATTTCATATATTTGATTGATACTTGATTTTTGTAGTATATTTGCACTTCAAATAGAGCAGTCACTTTAATATCTATTATTATTTAGTATAAGTGCTGCACTTTTTTTTTCTTTTTCTACAGCTTTTGTGCCCAGTATCTGGGTTATGGTGTTCAGCTGCTTGTTTTACTTTAAGGCTTACTAAGAGCGGATTTTTCTTTATTTTTCATCACTGCTGTAAAGATTTCTGATACATTCATATGTGGGGGGGGTTAATGCATTAGGCCCATGGTGAGATCAAAATGTGGTCACAGAGACTTATGTAACATCATGTGGAACTATAGATCATCCCTGCCTTATTAAAGTGTTACTGAAACCCACAAAAGTAAAATCAGTCTGCATATGCAGTAAAGCATGCTGGTTATACTCACTGTGGAACCTAAGGGTTTAATAATCTGCATTGTGTAAAAAGGCTGTTTGGAGCTGTCTTCTCTGATCCTCCCCTCTTTCCACTGTCCCCTGATAATTTCCTGATAACAGAGTCTATGGAGTCAGGCTGCACTTGCTCAGTTTGGTGTGTAATGCTAGAGAGGTTTTTTTCTTGGGAGACTGAATGTGATCAGCACAGGACCAATGAGCACTGTCCAGGTAGATGGCCAGGGGTCTTGCATTCTCATGGGACAGTCAGAAAATTCCTCCTAAAAGTTTTAACCAGTGCTTGGCTGGACACTGACAGAAGCCGCAAGACTGCTATATACTGCTGATGAGAAAAGGCATTTAGCAGTTTAGATTTACTAAAATAAGTCAGTGGCGGTCCATCCATAAGGGGGCACAGGGGAGCCGCCCTCCTAATCCATGCGCCCAGCCACCACTTCTACATGCAGGGCGCTGGACGCATGGATTTTAATGGGCTCTAATTAGCTTAAAAAAAGAGTGGGCTTGGTGCAAAGAGTGTTGTTTTTAAAACAGGGTGCAATGCATCACAATAATGGGTTTCCTAGTGTTAAAAACACAGTAACGGCATGCTGGTTTTTTAGGTCATTCTTGTAAGCCTCTGACATGAAAAATGGAAAAAGTACATTCTTTATATTGTGTAATTGCAGCAATCCAAAGCACTGAGTGTGATTTTTATCTGATGTTTCATTACTTTGCAATCTTCATAAGTAATTTCTGACAGGCTATATCAACTCCGAGGAATCTTGGGGGGTGGGGGAGGGGATCTCCAGCACACAGCCTGTGATTGGCAGCCATGGCTATGCATGTTCCTTATGAGACTGTGTAGAGGGGGGTAAGTCCCGTCCCTCCTTTCATGTCTCGGATTACACTCAATTCTCCTCTGGAAGCTGTTCCTCTGGAAGATCAGAAAATCGGTTCACATTCTGGACTTTAAATGGCTCTAGAGAAGAAATGGTTTCAGATAACCAGGTACAACTTAAGTAGGAGGAATTGTTTAAACTCTTTGTATCACCCGAGGCCAATCACTCCACTGGGTATATGTAAGGGTTTACAACCACTTTAAAAGTTATTGTATATAACTTGTTCAAAAGTTAGATAGCAACATTGACTTGCTGGTTGTAAATCCTGCAACGCCCCATGTGTATAAACCCATAACAAGATTAAAAGATAGTAAAAGAACACGCTGAAGATTAGATAAGATACATAGAAACTCTGTAAAATGAATTGCGAAATGGGACACCTGTGTAGCAGTTAAAAGTAACGGAGATTAACTATTACACAGTAAATAAATAAAAAAGGCACACATTTAGATCACAGGAGCTATGGTATGCATTTGGCATAGAAAATAACAGTTTTCCTAAAACAGTTTCAAGTAGTTTGATCACTTTGTAACACTACCACAGCATATGTAAGCAATTTCAGCAAAGTGGATGAAGGTGTAATTGAATGCACATATATGCACATGTGGTCAGAGTTTCGCCACTAAAACAACCACTTTTTTTGCTAGTATGCTAAAAACTCCAAGTGCATTACAGCTTTGTAAAAAGAAGGACCATAGTAAAAGATATAGTCTTGGTGTAATATTGTACAGTATAATTTTGTTCAAATGATATCTAGAATGCTTATAGATTTTTTAAATTTTTTTTTTTTTAAAGAAAAGCTAATTTCACAGCAATGTTACATGGAGCATGCTGGTAACAAGTTCCTTGGATCCTCTTGCCAGGTAACTGCCTGCAGATAGGTGGTGCTACTTTAGTGAATACATTTTATAAATACATAGTCTTGTGCATAACCATCACTCAAATAAATCCCTATTGGTCTCCCCATTGACCTGACATGGAGGAACCGCTCATGGCCAAGTGTGAATTGATAGGTGGCTCAGGGGACACCCTAATTAGATAACTTTTGGGGTAAGGAATAGAGAATAAATCTGTATAAAATCTGTATAATCAATCTGTATAAAATAGATATACTGAACAGCTATGCACAAATATGACCAATACCGTTTGAATCTCAGATCAGTAGATTTATTTTCACTTTTATTATCCAGTCATTCTACGTAAAGCAGTATTAAATCCAAAACCAAAAAATTAACACATTGCGACCTGAAAATGGGTCACAGGAGTGCAGAACGCACTGCACTCCTGTAATCCACGGGAGAAGTACAGCCAAACAAGCTTTGGCTGTACTTCTCCTTTAAATTCTTAAAGAGAACCTATCACAGAGCTACATACATGCCACAGAAGTCGATGTTAAAATCATAAATTCATCAATACACTGGCTTGACCCTACATTTTGTTCAAAGACAACACTTGAAGATAAATCATTTCAGCTAGAACTAATTTGTGGGCTAGTTAGCAGAGTCTGAAAATATCTGCTCCCATCAAAGGTTTCTGACACATATGTTTAGCTTTATGACACATTTCCTTTAAGTCTAGATTTTGTTTATTACTATTGTAAGATAATAGACCTCATAAGTAAAATTTTATTAAGAGTGATGACAATTTTAAACCTGTTTAAACACTGATGTTGGACTTAAATCTTATGTCCAGTGAAAACGTTATCTTAATTTTGAATAAGGTGGTAAAAAACTAGAAACACTTTATGGTATGTACTGCCTAAAACCCAATCCTGAGATCCCCCAAGTAGCACCCATTACTTACTTTAGTCCCCTCCCAGTGGTTTTCCTGATGCCTTCTGATGTGCTGGGTCCTCTTCCCATTCAATCTTCTCCCAGTATTGCGCGCTCCTGGATGATGTTGTGATGACATTGGTAAAATTTTCTGCATATAAACACTGTGAGTGCATTACACCATTCTCAGGGGGTCTGTGACATCCTATGACACCTTGCACATGCGGTCTTTCCTTAGTCTTCAAGTTACGTGACACTGGGTGTCAGACATATTAGGGGAATGGTTCCAGGAGACCATCCGGACATGCCTAATGTGAAGAATCCAGGCCCAAGATGGCTATATGATCAAATATTGCAAACTATTTAAACAAATGTTATCCCCTCACTTCCTAACATATTTAATTGATCATTCTAGGCTCACAAATCCCTCCAGAATTAGAGTAAGTGCATATAACAGTTATTTCAAGCCAGTTTCCTAAATAAAGTTCCTATGTAAATCTATTTAAAAAGTTGGCATTGTGTCTAAAACCCCTGCTACCCTGCTACCCTCCTGGATCCACCCAGACCAGGTTGGTTTTGTCCAAGGGAGGGAAGCCAGAGGTAACCCTTTGAAATCAGTTTTAGGTGAACACTATGCCCACTTATATAAATTACCCTTACTCCTTCTATCAACAGATGCTGAAAATGGGCATGGGCCCCAACATTTTTATCTATGATCATGGACCTATAGGTAAGGTTAGTATTAGTGGAATTATTTCACCGTCCAATAAACTCTGTAATGGAACCAGGCTGCAGGGCTGCCTGCCGTCCCTTCTATTTTTACCTCTTCCTAGAACCCTTACTGGACATATTGCCATTTGCAAAAACGGAGACAATAAACATTGGCTACCTACCCATTTACAATCACAGTTCCTATTCCCCTGGCAAGACTGAACATTGAAACATCTAGACATAGATTTGATTTAACAGCTAACTTCTTTGTTCTCTTCAAATATATATTCCATGGTTTAATACAACCAAATTGTAAATGATCTGAGCTAAACTGGATAATCCTCAATTATCCTGGGCAGGCCATATTGAAATTATAAAAAAAAATGAATGTGTATATTGTTTATGTTTCAAATGTTACCAATACCGACATGTGAACTTCTTTAGTTTTTTTAACTTTAAATTTCTTGATATTATCTGGTCTCATCAAAAGTCCAGGATTTCATATCACATGCTAACTAGAACTAAAATGGTGGCATGGCTCTCTCGGATGTTGGGAAATGTTATGAAGCCTCATTACCTAATAAAGCTGTGGAATGAACTATCAGAAATATCAAAAAGAGAAGGTGGATATTGAGGAAGCTCTAGCAGGCCAAAAACTATGCTCGTTGCTTTGGATAAATAAGTCCCTTAAGAAACCAGTCCCCTCCCCCCCCCCCAATTTTCCCACAACTGCTACTAATTTGGGACCAGGTATGGAGACATCATGATTGGCAAAAGAACTATCCCTTCCTGCCCAATCTGGACAATTCCAACTTTCCCTCTTATGGTATCTCATTACCGCACAAAGTGCTTTTATTGGTTGTTCAGATAATTCTCTAGAACTACTTGCCCACTGGGAGCAGAACTTAACATGCCTCTTCTATTAAAGTGTAACGAAGGTAAAATTTATTTTTGTTTACAGTTTTTATTGCCTATGTGCCCCTGTTAGGGAGATTCACCCTTTCTGTTTGTCCTGTTTATTGTTATCATCGAATGTGAAAGTATAAGAATATACCAAATTTTGGGTTGAGATAAGAACACTAACAGAGGGGAAATCTTCCAATGTGGACACTAATTCTGGTGATTCTGATGACACTCCGAGATTCCCTCCCTTTGGAGGGATTTCCTGTCACTTCCTATTTTGGCTATGGGACATGAAGTGAATGGAAATCTCCCCAATGTGACACAGACAGCACAAAAATATTGACCTAAATTAGTTAAACCACCATGGTGACCCCTCCACAGGATCTTTGGTTCCTCTTTTTTCTGACCTGCCCCTAAGCATAAAAAATCTCATACGTCATCTCTTGAATACTGCCAAAAGACTGATCCCACAATGTCCTGGTCCACAATCAGTAGCATAAAGGTTATTATGAGTTCAAAAGATACATCTAATGGAAGAAATTACAAATCTTCAAAATATCAGGCTATGAAAAATATTTCAAAATCTAGGTAAGCTGGTTACACTATAAAAACATGGTATCTGGAGGTAGTTTCAAACCTCAACTTTTAAACAGCAATAGATACAAGAAGGCCAGTTGAACATAAATAATAAATATCAAGTGGCACACAATTTCTACCTTCTGCCTGATATTTTTTTCATTCATTGTTGTTATAGGATGTTTAATTATATGGTTCTTCCACAAAATGCTGCCTGGAAAAATGTAACTATCCCAGATTGTTGGAAAATTCATGTCAACTGGATCATATATTGACTGTTACTTATTTTAATGTTCATATAATCTTTCTGCAGTCAGAGTTGTCATTTCATTGAAAATATGTCAATGAAAAATTATCAAAAAAGGCTTTACAACCAAGTATCTATTAAATAATAAATACAAATATAATATTGTATGTGCAATGTATGTGTCTATGAATATAAAGTGCTATAGTTTTGAAGAAATGTCACTGAGTTTTATGAAAACTGCTAATATCATCAACTTGCCTCAGTAAAATATGTGTACAAAAAGGAACTCTGAGCTTCTATAATTGCCTTGTGTTTGACAAAGATGTAAGAGATATTTCCCAATTTTATTCCATAACTGCATAAGAGATTCCTAGGATGTCCTGTTTAACCCCACATTAGGCAAGTCATATGGCAGATGTGGATGAAAATTAATAGCTAGATACTAATTATAGGTATTGTTTTTAAACATATTTAAGGATGTTTTGAAGACTCTCCTGGTTAAATTACAGCTTAAAATGGTCTCACATAATTTTAGCAAACTTGACAGTGTTTTGTTCAAGATGAATGATTTTCCATGTACTGTGTAATTACAGGTGAGATCATGGAAGTCTGGAAAGACCTTTATTTGTGATTTAATGATAAAGCAGGAGATAGAGTTAGATACAATTTACAGAAGCAGCTAGCTTCCAGATAATGGTCTCTCCACTGTGGCAAATAAAGAGAAATTACACGGGGTTTACTTGGATTACTTGTACAGCCTTTAAAAATTACATGGAGACATTTTTTTCGGGCCATTATTAGGGATGTAGTTGTGTCTGCCTTATATTTAATTATGATCAATTGAAAAGTAATCATTCGAGCCATAATTTAGCTCAGTGTAACAGCAAAACCTGTGTTTTCACATGGGATAGTAGCAGAGTAAAGCTACATTTCATAACTAATTCCTAACATATGTGAGACTCTTGTCTCTGAATATCGGAGCATTGCTTTACCAGGTTGCAAACCTGAACAGTAGAGTTCTGCATTATGCTCACCTGTTTCTAATTATTTATTGCTAATTCTTTCTATTACCATCCAGATGTCTTGTTTATATAATAATGTAAATTATATTTATGTCCAAATATATGTATGTCCAAATATACCTTGAGAATATTATGTTTTATTATTTCTTCTTTAAGGCTGGGTTCATACATGTTCATTGCGAATTGCATGTCCATTTTTAAATAAACTTTTAGAAAGCTGGCTGTCAGGACTGCCCACAGATGAAATTCTACCTGATTCAGCTGGAATCTGTCAAAATTTAGCTTGTTTTTTGTTTGGTGTGGTGTTCTATTCTCATTGAACAGCAGATACCTCTTTTAAAGTGTATGTATAACCTATCAATGATCTTCTCTCATTTGGCCCTTTTTGGTCTGTTAAATATACCATTGAAAACATTTTGTTGTATCTGTTTGATAAGTTTAAAAAAACACCTTTTGTTGATATTGTTGGAAATCTTGAGCTGATAGCTTCCTGTGTTCTCTGCCTGTGCTGACTTGTTTATGGTTATCCTCTTGGAATACTGCTCTGCGCCCCAATCTCCGAAAAGAGGGGATCATGCTCATCTTCAGTATGTCACAGTACATGTTGCCATTCATGGTTCCCTCAATGAACTGTAGCTCCCCAGTGCCAGCAGCACTCATGCAGCCCCAGACTATCACACTCTCATCACCACGCTTGACTGTAGGCAAGATACACTTATTTTTGTACTCCTCACCTGGTTGCAGCCACACACACTTGACACCATAGGAACCAAATAAGTTTATCTTGGTCTCATCAGACCACAGAACATGGTTCTAGTAATCCGTGTCCTTAGTCTGCTTGTCTTCAGCAAACTGTTTGCAGCCTTTCTTGTGCATCATCTTTAGAAGAGGCTTCCTTATGAGAAGACAGCCATGCAGACCAATTTGATGCAGTGTGTGGCATATGGTCTGAGCACTGACAGGCTGATCCCCCCACCCCTTTGAACTCTGCAACAATGCTGGCAGCACTCATATGTCTATTTCCCAAAGACAACCTCTGGATATGACGCTGAGCAGGTGCACTCAACTTCTTTGGTTGAACATGGCGAGGCCTGTTCTGAGTGGAACCTGTCCTGTTAAACTGCTGTATGGTCTTGGCCACCATGCTGCAGCTTAGTTTCAGGGTCTCGGCAATCCCTTTTATAGCCTAGGTTATCTTTTTTTGGAGCAACCTTTTTTTTTCAGATCCTCAGAGAGTTCTTTGCCATGAGGTGCCATGTTGTACTTCTAGTGACCAGTATGAGAGAGTGAGAGTGATAACACCAAATTTAACATACCTGCTCCCCATTCACACCTGAGATCTTGTAACACTAACGAGTCACATGACACCAGGGAAGGAAATGGCTAATTGGGCCCAATTTGGACATTTTCACTTAGGGGTGTACTCACTTTTGTTGCCAGCGGTTTTGACATTAATGGCTGTGTGTTGAGTTATTTTGAGGGGACAGCAAATTTACACTGTTATACAAGCTGTACACTCACTAGTTCACATTGTAGAAAAGTGTAATTTCTTCAGTGTTGTCACATGAAAAGATATAATAAAATATTTACAAAAATGAGAGGGGTGTACTCACTTTTGTTGGATACTGTATGGCACTCACATTACAATGTGCAAAAGCACTCTACTCATTACCTGCCACCCACTGTTATTGCTGATATTTCAGCTGATTCACTAGATATTCCAGGTTCCATGCAACTTGCTGATGTGATCCATAAGCTTTGCCCCAATGCGTTTCATCACCAGAACAGGTGACTGCCTCAGGGGAGTCAGCATGATATCAGCATGTTGCAGGGAAACCTTTGCCCACAAGATTATTAAGTCCAGTTAAGTGCATTACAAAAAGGGTGTGACAATTTTAAACAAAATACAGTATAAACAATTAAATGAACATTAAGAAGAAGTGACCTGTCACTACCTTGATGTATCAATGGCATGCTTCCATCCCTGGTTATATTGCAAAAAATTTGAGAACGGAAATGGGACTTTAAATGAAACATGTCATTGTGGGTATGAATGATAAATGTAAATAAATTAAATTCATTTTGATTTGATTTGATGTCATTAACCCCTAGGGGTGGTCCATGATTTTTTAAGGCATACACAAAATAAAATGTAGTATGATATAGACATAATCATAAAAGATTAATACATTTGAATTCATAATCATAAATGTATGCAAACAAATCAATGGACATAAATTGATGCAATTCTTACAAAGAAATACATAAATAATAAATGTAATCACTTCAGCCCCGGAAGGATTTACCCCCTTCCTGACCAGAGCACTTTTTGCGATTCGGCACTGTGTCACTTTAACTGACAATTGCGCAGTCCCAAACAAAATTGACGTCCTTTTTTCCCATAAAATTTATTTTATTTTGTGTATGCCTAGGGGTTAATGACATCAAATCAAAATCAATGTAATTTATTTACATTTATCATTCATACCCACAATGACATGTTTAATTTAACCTCCCTTTCGGTATTCCCGAGTGTGGCTCGGGGTGGATTTCCAGTACCGAAAGTAATAAACCCGAGCCACACTCAGGATCACATTACAGGATCCAGGTACAGTTACTTACCTTGTCCCCGGGATCCTGCGATGTCTCCCCGCTGTGTGTGCAAGCCACCCTCCGCTTGATCTCTCACATCGCCAGGCTCCGTTCCCTGCGAGCGTTGAAACGCACGGGGACGGAGCACGGCGCCAAATTCAAAAAGTGAAACACCCACAATACATACAGTACACTGTAATCTTACAGATTACATTACTGTATCTAATAATTTCACATCCTTTTTGTCCCTAGTGGTTTTTCCAATGCCCAGCATGCAGTTTTATATTATGAATACCGTTCTTTCTCCCTGGAAACGAGATTGTCCATAGCCACCAAAACCATCCCTTTACATCAAAAACGGTTTTAGACCAGCTAGAAAACAGCGATAATAAATCAGAATGACTTGCGGAATTGAGCGATAGTGATTCGTGGGGAAATCCGTCATCAAACACTCAAAGTAATGACAGCGACAATTCTGCTACTGAGCAAATTTCCGTGTTTTTGGATTTGATTACATTATTGAATCATTTTTATTGTTATTATATTATTATTTGTTATAATTATTTATTATATTATATTATATATTATCATGTTTCAAACATTATCATACCCGGGCTGTCTACTAGACTCAGATTTAAGTGTGGTATTCCTAAGAATTACAGGCCTACCATATAAAACGCCAAATTTCCATGCAGAACATTGTACTGCTTTGAGCATCAAAAATCTGAAATAATCATACTACCAGGGAGGTTAAAGTCCCATTTCTGTTCTCTAATTTGTTGCAATATAACCAGGATTGGAAGCATGTCATTAATACATAAAGGTAGCGACAGGTCACTTCTTCTTAATTTCTCAAATATACATGGGTGGAAGACACCCGCTTTTCAGTGACGTATCACACCCAATTACATTTACCTATGACCCTTAGTGAGTATTTTAATCATACTTATATTTCAATCTATTTTTTGTTTCAGTTTGTCTGACAATTATTATTTGATATACATTCCTTTCAGTTATATAGATCTGTTTTTTGATTGTTTAGGGTCATTCCATTAGACTATTCTACTATTAGCCAGCACATGGGCTGTGGGACTGGACACTTAGTAGTCTCACTTCCACCATTTGCGATATGCTCAGGCCTTTCCCCGCCTTCCATCCTAATGTGACACTGACCCCCGAAGGAGCTGCTGGTTTTATTGGGCTTACCGTCACCTTCTCCTCCTTGATCTGTGTCTAGGGGTTCCCGTGGTAGATGGCCTAGTAAACTCAGAGACTGGCGACAGATCCGCATAAAGGGATTTTTATTTGCAAAATGTAGACAATAAACAGTGTCTCAAAATAGGATCAGAGGGTTAGGAAGGAAGTTCAGGTACTTTTAGTGTCAAAGTCAATAATGAAGAACTTGCTTACTTTGACTAAATCCAGAGAATAGCCATTCACAACCAGATGTTCACTCAAGTTGGATAGTCCCTCTCTCACAAGGCCTAGCAGCCAACAAGGTGCTTTACTCAGGAACAAGTCTCTGCCACAGACGTTGTTGTAGAACATACAGGAATACGTCTCTGCCACAGACGGTGTTGTGGACTTCAGCCCTTCCAGGCTCTTGCTAAGAAGCCAACCCATACGTGGCCTTCTTCTGAAGAGTCCTCCTCTGAATAGCTATTAAGTTACTGGGCCTCTCCAACTACCGGAGATGGCACCGGACCCCCTCGGAATCCTTCTTTAGTTTCCTTGCCTCAGTCTAGCCAGCCCTGAGGCAATAAGTTGGGTGGATCTGCACCCCAGGCCATAGCCTTCCTGGGGGCTGGTCAGGAGGACCAGGACCATGGAGTCAGAACATCCTTCTGGACCGAAACCCCGAACCACGTGACATCCGCATCTTAAGTACCCTCTCCCAGAAAGCACAGCAAGAGTGACACTCCCACTGGGCGGGCTCCTGAAGAGAGTAAACTTAAAGCACCCAACTAGACTGTGGTTCCATGCCTGCCAGAAGAGACAGTGCCCCTTGTGGCCAGGCTGAACATCCTATAGTCCAGTCAGACTGATGCTGAGCTCCAAATTTAGAACAATTGTACCTGAACCAAACTGCAGTTCAGATGTAACCTTAACTTAAAAAAAAAAACATAGCGCGTGCTCTTCAGGAGCCGACGCTACACGAATCACTTGATGGGGCAGGGTTTGGCCTCAGCTCATCGGCGTCATGTTCAAACAAGCCCCGGGATGCCAATTTTGATGCCACGAGGTGGGAGCTTGTTTTGTCTTTAACACCATATGCAGCAGCAGAGGTGGGCGGTACCCACTGCGGTTTAGATTACCTCAGATGGAGGGTTCTCTCACCTCTAATTTGCTGCACAGACGTCGATGCATGGCGCTGGCGGGGACCCGCCCTGGACAGGGGGTACTTCAGCTGGGACCAAGTGGCAGTTCACTCCTCCACTGTGTTCCACATGGAAGGGTTCACTTTGAGCAGTTTTCATTTATCACATGGGTAATGTTAGGTTTATATATTTTTTTCTCTCACACACATTCAACGCACACACGCGTTGCACTGATTGTACACTTTTGGGTGTGTTTAGACCCTCATTGTTCAGGGGGTAGATGTTACCCTGCCTCAACCCCAGGTGAGACAGTTTGTTCCAGACCACCAAAAATACCAGTGCTAGAGTTTTGCCCAAACCCATGGGCTAATTTGTAAGTAATTTGCAAACAAGCGGTTGTCTCTGAAATTCTCTCTCTACTCAGAAGGTTTTACATATATTAATATTAATTTTATTCTATTGATTTTTTTAGTAAATACTTGCATCCCACCCCTGATGACTGTCAGGAAGCCAAAAATGCGTTAGGTTTTAAACTAAGGGTACAGAGCTAAGCCTATTTTTATCTTGAATTTAATTAACATTACTTTCCTGAGTCTGTATCCATATCATGTGATTTATTTAATTTTGATTGTTAAATTTATGATTTATGTCTTTGTTTGTAAGTATTGCATCAATTTATGTCCATTGATTTGTTTGCATAAATTTATGATTATCAATACAAATATATTAATCTTTTATGATTATGTCTGTATCGTATTTCATTTTATTTTGTGTATGCCTTAAAAAAATCATGGACCAACCCTAGGGGTTAATGACATCAAATCAAAATTCATTTAATTTATTTACATTTATCATTCATACCCATAATGACATGTTTCATTTAAAGTCACATTATCCGTTCTCAATTTTTTTTGCAATTAAGCAAACATGTTTAATTCAGAAAAGAAGCCATTAATATTAATTCTTTGAATTTTTAGTGAACATTCATTTTTACTATGGCCAGTGTCCAATGAGCATTTATTTACACTGAAGTTCAACAGATGCGCACAGTTACAAGTTTGATAAGGATTGAAATATCAAAAAAGTAGGCCAAAGGTGACTAAGCATTTAAGAAGACTAGGAATGTTTGTATCCAGAAATATTAGACAAATGGATGCTTCACACAAAATGGCAAATAAAGTCTCAAAAAAAGAGGAAAAAAGCCTTACATAGTCCATTGCGATTATGATTTCTAGCTACATAAGATCATAATGTCCACATCACCTCTCAACAACCAGTCAGTAATCTCAAGTAGCAGATGGCAGTTCTTGAGACTTTAACCAATGTTTGAAATTTGACATTTACAAATCACCAGTATAGCTTTTGGGATTAGTAAAAATAAACTTTATAAAAAAATGATAGATCATTGAAACAATTACTATAGCCAATGCCTTATGCAGGCCATACACGGTCGAATTTCGAACGAATTTTCTTTTCAAAATCAGAAAATTAGTTTTTTTTGTGATCCGATGATGCCACCATTGATTTTCGAAATTCGGCCGACCAAGCCTTCAATTTCACCTCATGTTGCTACAGAAAAGAATTTTCTTGGCTGGGAATCTTCTTTTCTCTCCGTAAATTTTCTTTTATCTCCGTACATTTTCTTACGTTTCTCGCACGATTCTCCCATCATTGATTAGAAAATCGTTCGTTTTTCAAAAAATTTCCTCAAATTTTATTTCTGCACGAAAATCGGCTGTTGCTGCAGCCCACTAATGGTGCGAAATTCATACGAAAATTCTTAGATACGATTTTTGAAAGAAAATTCTTTCGAAATTCGAACCGTGTATGGCCGGCATTAGTTTGGATTTAGTTTACAGTAATTTATATAGTTTAAGCTCTTCAGTACTGGACACTTTTATCCCCTTCCTGCCCAGGCCAATTTGCAGCATTCAGCACTGTCACACTTTAAAAGATCATAATTACAATATGATCAGATTGAAATTTCTTCAGTGTTGTCACATGAAAAGCCTACTCACTTTTCTGAGATACTGTGTATATATATATATATATATATATATATCTGTATATATATATATATATATATCTGTATATATATATATATATATATATATATATATATATATATATATATATATATATCTGTATATATATATATATATATATATATATATATATATATATATATATATATCTGTATATATATATATATATATCTGTATATATATATATATATATATATATATATATATATATATATATATATATATATATATATATATATATATATATACATACACACTTGAAAAGTTAACAAATATATAGAGGACTAGAAACAAAATGTACAATCTCTTTGCATTGATATATTTAGTTCTATAACGCTATAACTCTGCACTCCTAAAATTCCTGGTTTTACATAACTGCCAATGGATGCTTCTGATCTTAAGAAAGGAAATATTCCAGCCACCGCACTATAAACACATGTTTGAAAATGTCAATTCATATTTTACTTGACTTAGAAAGTATTTTATTACCATATGGATTGATTTCCTTCCATAGTAGCTTAGTTTGTTCTTTCTTGAGCTTGCTTTATATTTTTAAGTTTGATCATTTGATAGTGTTTAGGGAAAAAAATTATATTAGTATTTTTTGTAACAGCAGAATAAAATTTTCATGATTCTTCCCAATTCAGGTCACTTTTAAAATGCATGCTTAATTAGGTAAAAAAATAGCACTGATTTCCTAATACATTTATTAGTACATAGTTTTAATCCTTTCATAATAGGGTTCCTGTCTACTATTGTATTTTAGAACTTGTTAAGTAACTAATTAATTAACTGATAAATAGCCTATTAAAAGATAAACTAAAAAAGTGTGTGGTGGAAGCTCAGGTGTGCTTTAAGCTGTTAAACATGTCTGCTGGTGCACATAGGAAAAGCTGGTAGACTGTTACACAAATGCTTTATAAGTAGATTAATAATAATATAATTCTAGATGAAACACACTATTCAGTCCTGCAAAGAGGGCAATAATATGTTACATTAGTAGGCATTTTCCATGGCTCAGAATTCTTTTTTTAACATAATCACAGCCATTATTGCTGTCTTGTTACTATAATGAGAGGTTAGGTAATATTACGCAACATGTCTCTCCAGTAGTAGAGGCAAACAGGCTGTTCACTTCACTATGTGAACTAGTTCATGAATCAAATATCTGTAGCGTTGCCAAACAAATTAATTATAGAACTGTGGTCTAGTGTGACAGAACGCTTTACATGGTTTGCCTGTTCTTTGAGCAAGGTGCAGTATTTGGGATATTGGTTTCTGTGTCTTGGAGGTGGTTAGTGTCTGGACATACTGACTCCTGCCTTTGCTATATTAAAAATAATCTGCTTTGACCTTTCCATTAAGTTAAATACATTTTACTGAGTTCCCATCTGACTTATAGTTGATCTGGCTTAGAATATCCAACGTTTGAATTATTATTATTTTAAGATATACATGTAAAAGATATCAGCTTGATGTAAATAATATTATCAATGTGTGTTAAAGTTGTAAAAAAACAACAGCATCGTCTAGTCTATCTAAAGTAACAATGGGAGAATTAGAAAAAGTCTCAGTAGAAGAAATTCAGCAAGCTATATCTGCACTGGCCCTGGGCAAAAGCCCAGGCCCGGACAGATATACTAGATTTTATAAGAGATTTCAGGAGATACTTACTCCTATTTTGAGAAAGACATTTAATTCCATATCTGAGATACAATTATTTACACCACAAAGTATGGAAGCTCATATTGCACTAATCCCAAAAGCAGAAAAGGACCACACATCATGTGGTAATTATCAATCAATCTCCCTTTACAAATATAGACTTATGTCTATATTCTAAGATTATTGCAAAGAGACTCACACCCATTTTACCTGCACACAGTAATTTAGATCAGACTGGTTTTATAATGGGCAAAGAGGCAAGGGAAATACAATAAAAACATGTACACTAGTGGAATATGCCCCAAAAGGAGCAATCCCAGCATGTCTTTCTAGATTTTAAGCTCTAACGAGCAGGGCCATCTGATCCCTCCTGTATTGATTTTTATTGTAAGTGTACTGTCTGCTCTCATATTGTAAAGCGCTGCTCAAACTGTTGGCGCTATATAAATCCTGAATATTAATAATAATAATAATGTCTTCTATTGGTCGACACTGAGAAAGCATTTGATCGGGTGGAATGGTGTTTTTTGAGAGAGGCTTTAATTCAGCTTGGGATTGGACCCAGGATGTTATATAGGATCATGGCGTTTTATTCCAATCCCAAAGCAAAAATACGAATGAATGGGATACTTTCTGAATATGTAAAGATGTCAATTGGTACTCGACAAGTATGCCCTCTGTCTCCCTTGTTATATGTGATAGTTATGGAACATCTGACTACAGCTATCCAAAACAATGGGGACATTCAAGAAATAAGGGTTAAGGGAAAAGAGTATAAAATTTCAGTTTTTGCAGACTATTTTTCAATATATGTTACCAATCCAATAACGACAATACCAAATCTTGTGAAGGAATTTAAAAGATTCAGTAAATTAAGTCATTTCTCAGTTAATTACGACAAGTCAGGGATGTTGAATATATCACTCCTTCAGAAGAATTTTCCCTTTAAATGGCAAAAAGTGGCAATTAAATATCTAGGGCTATATATCCCAACAGATACTATTCCCCAATGGTACGCAAAATTATTAAATTACTCCAAAGATATGATAAAATGATCCATTCATGGATGGGGAGGATTAATACAGTAAAAATTGATATATTACCAAAATTACTGTATGTATTTCAAGCTATAACTTCAACCACTCCAATTAATTTAATGGAGCAGCTACATAAAGCTATAGGAAGCTTTATCTGGGCTCATAAAACATCACGAATAAAAAGAGGTATTCTAATTAGAACAAAAATAATGGAGGGCTTGCTCTCCCTGATTTTACAAAATAAAGTTGTGTCTTTAATTAGGATCATAGATTGGTACCATAATGCAAAGTATAAACAATGGGTAACCTTGGAGGATGATATCATTGGTTTGCAACTTAAATCCCTTCAATGGATTAAATCCCAGTTTCTACCAGGGAAAAAAGACTAAACACGTTTTACAGCATCGCCTTTGAAGATATGGGATAAAATCATGAAAAGGGGACGCCTTTCCACATTGATGGGACCAATGACTCCGTTATTCTCAAACCCAGAATTTCCACCAGCATTAGAGGCGACAAACTTTCTTAAATGGAAAAGGATTGAAAATGTAAGGATAACTCAGACCCTAGTGGATGGCAAGCTTCCACGATTGCCCGAACTGGGGCCTGAACATGAACACAAATGGATGCAATATCAACAATTAAATACATATATTAGGACTAATATACAAACCTCTTTAATTGGTAGACAACCAATTTGTTTTGAACAACTATTAATAAAGGAACAAAAAATGATCCATAATTGATCAACTATATTAGCTCCTACTTCCCTTTGAACCTTTTAATGAGTTAATATGTATGAGAAAGTGGGGGAACGAAATAGGGAGTTTGAGCTCACTGGTAGAATGGGATAAGTCATTCTCCTTTATACATAAAACCTCAATAGCGATTAGAAGTCAAGAAAGGAACTACAAAAACATTATGCAATGGTATTGGAGTCCAGTAAACTGACATAAAATAATTAGAGATAATTCGTAATTCAAGGAAAGAGGGACTATGACACATATATATTATAATTGTCCAATGGTGAAGGATTTCTGGTATAAGATATTCAATATTTATCAGAAGATATCAGGTTCTGATACACATTTAAGTATTAATATTTCAATATTAACCATTGTTCCAGGATCCATAAAAATCATTAAGACAGATATCCTTCACCATATGATAACAGTAGCCAGAACAATAATAGCTCAAAAACTGACAAAAGGAAAAAATTATAGAATGGGTTTGTGAGATGAGTGAAATACAGCAAATTGAGGAAATGATAAGGATTGAAGAGAAAATGAGCAACCAAAATCCAAAAATATGGCAACAATGGGAAGACCTTAAGTCCTCGGCAATTTTATCACAATATTTATGAAAGGGAACATACCACCTTAATGCATATGAGGGGGTGTTTTTTTATTTCCTTTTTGTGGGGCTTGGATGTTTGTTATGAATGGTAGAAAGATACTGTAATGGATTCTATGTTGTGTATTGATATATAGTCAGAATATAAAATTAATTTAATGAGGTTTTGTAAAGCAAAGAACATATATTTGTAGTTGTATTAAATATTAAATGGAAAATAATAAAAAGAGATTGAAAACAAAGGTATACTTTTTTTTCTGTATTTACAGGATAGTTTGTAATTACACATACGGTATGTGATTTATTGCTACATCTCATAACCTAAGACAATGAATCAGTTGCCCCGCTGAAAAACAATATACTTCCTATGTGGCTTACATCTTATCTCAAGAATTGTATGTAAGTGTATTTAAAGCGTCAATTTTTTTTCACCATCTGTGTTCCATTAAGGAGATTTACCTTCACTTCCGATCCTATAGCTGAACAGGAAGTGAGAGGAAATCCCTACATATTTAGGAAATTCTTTGGGGACCCCCAGGTCACTAGAACGAGTGTCCCCATTGGAACATTTACTGGGGACAACCCAATTTGGGATTTTTCTTTTATTTTCACTTTCAATGATAATGGTAAACAGTAAAAACAGAGAGGGTGAATCTCCCTAACGGGGGGGGGGGGCACATAAAGAAGCAATAAAAATGGACAAGCGTTCTAATCCCTTTTTAAAAAAAAGTTATACCTTTAGTTATACTTTAAGTTAAATTTACAGCTTTATTTATACATTAAAATATAGTTAAAATCAGTGCAAAAAATTTCGCCATATCCAATATATAATACACATGATGTAAAACTCCGTGGATCAGCGCTTTTTGCATACAATCTACTTCCTCAGGATCAACATTGTCTGTATAATAAAAAGATATGGTTGATAATAATAAAAATGTTTTTACACATATACAACAAAACAAAACAACAATATCAACAAAATATTTACACCAATTAATGAAAAAAATATTTTACACCACAACGAAAAGGAAGTTCAATAGCCAGTAGCCAATAGCTGCCATTGCGTCATATTTGGTCCGTCGGACTACCATACAGACGAACGGTTTTCCCAATAGGAATTAATTCCGTCGGAAATATTTAAAACATGTTCTATTTCTAGGTCCTTCAGACTTTTTAAAACAAAAAGTCTACTGAAGCCCACACACGACCGGAATATCCAATGAAATGATTCCGTCTGACCTTTTCTGTCGGAAAGTCCGGTCGTGTGTACGCGGCATTACAGCCTATGCATAAAAATTCCAAAAACAATATGTACCAAATTTTAAGATCAAACATACTGGCCAGTGGAAAAAATAGCAGCATCAAACCATGATTATATGGCCCAAGAGAGTTAGGACCGTTACAACCTATAAAAAAGGCACATAATTGCTCATGTCATGCAGATTTCAGCCAATAATTGGCCATACAAAGGAATCAATAACCTCTATTGCGCTCACACTGAACGGCTGATGGGAACCAAGCACCCGTCGACAGGGACACTAAGATATCTAAACAATCACCCAGCTATGAATAGGTGTTTTTCAAAAATTATTTACAAATAAATATCTGCAAAGTGTGGCGTGCCTTTTTATTCAGCCCCCTTTACTCTGACACCCCCTTTACTCCGATACCCCTTCTGAAGACAATTGGAACCAACTGCCTTCAGAAGTCACCTAATTAGTAAATAAAGTCCACCTGTGTGTAATTTAATCTCAGTATAAATACAGCTGTTCTGTGAAGCCCTAGAGGTTTGATAGAGAACCTTAGTGAACAAAGAGCATCATGAAGGCCAAGAAAGGCACCAGACAGGTCAGGGATAAAGTTGTGGAGAAGTTTAAAGCAGGGTTAAGTTATAAAAAAAATCCCAAGCTTTGAACATCTCACAAAGCACCAGTGGCGGCCAGTGGTTATTTTCTTTTAGGGGGACGGCAAACAGTAACACCATACCCCCCTGTCGGTCGGGTCTGGTGCACTGACTCACCCCATGTAATCATCACATCAGTCTCTCTCTTTCAGTGGCAGTGGCTCTCCCTCAGTTTCATCTATCCTGGCTCTAGCTTCCATTTCCTCCGTCCTTCCCCTGCTCTCCACGGGTGGCCAATAGGGAATCTTCGCTTTTCGGCCAATCAAAAAACAGGTCTCAGACCTGCTTCTGATTGGCTGGACTGAAGATCAGTGTTACAACAGTGAATATTAATTTGCTGTTGTAATACCTGGGTGGGCTTGTAGCGCAATGATCTGCGCCAATAGTCCACCTTTTTAGAAGCCCATTAGAGCCTATGGCTCTAATTAGGTGCTTCAAAACTACACCCCCGTCACTATAATTCAGGCTCCTGGTGTCCAGAAAGGGGCCGGATGCCTGAATGGGGGTGGTAGCGGCGGCTGTTGATAGATTTGTGGTATGCATGATTTATCCATTAGTCATATAAGGGGTGGCTGTAGAGAGGGGGCGCTGTTCAAGCCATCTGCCGAAAATGGAAAGAGTATGGCACAACTGCAAACCTACCAAGAAATGGCCGTCCATCTAAACTGACAGGCCAGGCAAGGAAAGCATTAATCAGAGAAGCAGCCAAGAGGCCCATGGATAACTCTGGAGGAGCTGCAGAGATCCCCAGCTTAGGTAGGAAAATCTGTCCACAGATTAGTTTTGCACTTCACAAAAAGTGGCAAGAAAACCATTGTTGAAAGAAAGGCATATGAAGTCCTGTTTGCAGTTTGCGAGAAGCCATGTGGGGGACACAGCAAACATATGGAAGAAGGTGCTCTGGTTAGATGAGACCAAAATTAAACAGTAGCCTAAAAGCAAAACACTATGTATGGTGGAAAACTAGCACTGCAAATCCCCCTGAACACACCATCCCCACCATGAAACATGATGGTGGCAGCATCATGTTGTGGGGATGCTTTTCTTCAGCAGGAACAGGGAAGCTGGTCAGATTTGATGGGAAGATGGATGGGGGCAAATACAGGGCAATCTTATAAGAAGACCTGTTAGAGTCTGCAAAATACTTGAGACTGGGGTGAAGGTTCGCCTTCCAGCAGGACAACAATGATAAACATAAAGCTAGAGCTACAATAGAATAGTTTAGATCAAAGCACATTCATGTGTTAGAATGGCCCAGTCAAAGTCCAGACCTAAATCCAATTGAGAATCCTGGCAAGACTTGAAAATTGCTGTTCACAGACAAATCCATCAAATCTGACAGAGCTTGAGCTACTTTGCAAAGAAGAATGGGCAAAAATGTCATTCGCAGATGTGCAAAGCTGGTAGAGACATATCCAAAAAGACTTGCAGCTGTAATTGCAGTGAAAGGTGGTTCTACAATTTATCGACTCAGAGGGGCTGAATACAAATGCACGTCACACTTTTCACGTATTTATTTGTAAAAAATTTTGAAAACCATTTGATATTTCCTTCCGCTTCACAATTATGTGCCACTTTTGTTGGTCTATGACATAAAATCCCAATAAAAGACATTTACATTTTTGATCATAACATGAAAAATGTGTAATATTTCAATGGGTATGATTATTTTTTCAAAGCACTGTAAACACTGTATACATAGTATATCACAGAAACTCACATGACTTGAAAAAAAAAACAGTGTGCAATATAAATATTTTACTATTGGGTGAATTTACTAAAGGCAAATAGACTGCACTTTGTTGTACTCATGTTCCCCAGAGCTTAGAAAATGTGATAAACCTCACTTTGTAAAGTATACCGAATCACTCACAAGGGGGGGGGGGGACTGTATTTTTGCTTGCACATGATTGGATGATAGAAATCAGCGGAGCTTTGTAACATTTCCTAAGCTGTGGGGAAAATAGTGCAACTGCACTTGCAATGTGTTCAGCATTTCGCTTGGACCCACCTTTCATAAGCAACCAGTCCACCTTTCCCAAAGCAACTCACAACACAAAAGGCAGTTTCTAACATACAATTGACCCCAATAAATTAAACCCAATCAATAAAACCATCCACTGTGTAAATTAAAAACGGTTGTTACATGGCTATAACTCTTAGCAACAATCTTAGTCCATAGGATCCTGGTAAACAAGAGTATTCATTGAAGCAGTAATACATACAAATTATAAAAAAAGTAGTATACCACAAAATAAAGACATACCCGAACTAGTAATACAAATACACCCAAAACCGCTAAGCCAGCACATGTGGGCAGTGGCGAAGGGAAACAGGAAATCAGGATGTAGCAGAGAAGTACAACATCACTCTCAGTAAATACGCCAAAAGAGAGATTAATGACAACAGTGTGTTGACACAAAAGATAAACATTGCGTCCAGAAAACCCTTGCCATGAATACAAAGTAGAACAAATTAATGGCAGCATACTTACTTGGCAGGAGATACCATGACCATGAAGTTCTTTCAGTGAGAAGCTCATCCATTGCATTCCAGGTGTGATTTCTCCAAATACGGGAAACCTGTCTATATAATATGTGGTACTGGGGGACTGCGTTGGAGAAAAATAAAAAAGACTATCAAAACGTAAGATTAAAGTTTTTGGAAAAACAAGGGAGAAAATAAAAATCTATAAAGGGTAGAAAAAATTGTTAATTAAAGAGTAACTCCACTTTCATTGAGAAAAAAATATTCCCCTCTGGGTGATCTATGTATATTGTAAGGATTATAACATCTTTTGTTGCAGATTCCTACCTTTTGTTATTCTGCAGTAATTCCTGTATGTTCCTCTGAGCCTCAGTGATGAGTGGGTCTAATAGGAGTGGTTTCATAATTATCTACCTGCAGGGCACTAATAAGGAAATCTGCTGGGCCTGCATCCCTTTAAACGTGTTCCTCTTAAGAGTGTCTCACCAAAAATAAAAATAAATTTTCAGGGGATGCCTGAAATCTGACTTGTGTCTTAGGCAGGCTTCTGGAAAAAATTGGTGAGCCAATCACACAAATCACACAGAAATGACAGTGGCTGCAGATTGACGAAAAGGTAATTTTTAATAACATTCAATTACAATATGACTTGTGTTGCAATTGTACACGCTATATTATTTTTTCTTTATTTGCTATTTTTTTTATCCACGAAAGAAGAGTTACCCTTTAACAATAGCACAAAGGAGGAGAACAAACTATTACTAAAAAAACACCACTGGTAGAAACAGCACATGATGGAAATAAAAATGTGCTTTAAAAAAATAAGAAAGAACAAGAAAAAAAGGTAGAAAAAAGGGAGAAAAAGAGCACCTGGTCCTAGAAATTGACACATCATACAAAAAATATGCAGAATAAAACTGTAAGGTGAAAGGGTGCAGTTGTGTTATCAGGAATTGTTTGATCAGTTGGCTAATACCCTTATGCCGCATACACACGATCGGACATTCCGACAACAAAATCCTGGATTTTATTCCGACGGATGTTGGCTCAAACTTGTCTTGCATAGACACGATAACACAAATGTTGTCGGAAATCCCGAACGTCAAGAAGGCGGTGACGTACGGCGAGCCAAGAAAATTGAATTTCAATAGCCAGTGCGGCTCTTCTGCTATATTCCAAGCATGCGTGGAATTTTGTGAGTCGAAATTGTCTACACATGCTCTAAATTTGCGACAACGGATTTTGTTGTCGAAAAATTTGAGAGCCAGCTCTCAAATTTTTGTTGTCCGAAATTCTGACAACAAATGTCTGATGGAGCCTACACTCAGTCGGAATTTCCAACAACAAGCTCACATCGAACATTTGTTGTCGGAAATTCCGACCGTGTGTACGCGACATGACTTATTTCCCCCTACCAGGTTACCCAACATTTCATTATGAAAAGATCATTGACACATTTTGTGTAATGGACATATGGTAAACAATTAATCAGTAACCTTTCAGCATACTATCATCATCTTCATCACTAACATTTCTGTAAAGAGCTTTTTTTATGACCCCTAAAATTTTTGTTTGTTTCTTCCTTAAGCCTTTTGTGAAAAAATGCTCTCATTTCTATGTAAGATCTATGTTAGTTAGTATAAGAGCTGTGTACAGTTCACCCAGGCACTTTTCTTGCAACATTGGATGTTTTCAGCCTTTATACTGTTATTCTTAACAAGGAAGATCTTGCGGCTGTATAGAAAGTCTTTGTGGAAATTTCACAGGGTAGGTCACCTTTGCACTTTCTTATAAAGTTACTAAAGGTCAATCTTAGCCTCAAATACTTTGAATTTGAAGACTTATGCTCCCTTCAAGTGTCTGGGATGGCCATGTGCTCTAATATGGTCCAATCTTTGTCAACCTTTACATTCTTCTTTGAAACAGCTATTTTGTTACTGTTTCATGGGCCAAGAGTTTTACTATTTTGTGAAAGAAATTGTATATCTGTATATAACTGTGCTCTATTTTGTATGCTTTGCCTATGTATTGCACACTGCACTCATTTTGCACATGGCACTAATAATGTTTTGATTACGTGTTTGCATTTTTTTTTGTCTTGATATGAAATTAGCCTATGTCCCTTGTTATAAGGCTCCATTCACATCTGAGCAATATGAATCATGGGTGGAACCGCCGCAATTCTGTCCAAGATTCAAAATCAAAGCAAATCGAAATCCCAATCGCGGCACAATTTTGGTGCTATAGTTGCTTGACGAATTACAGTAAGATCATGCAAACAAAATTGCGGGATGCCTGTCGCCCAAAAAAGTTCTGGAAGATCTGGATTCGGTGGGCGACAATTGCAGCAAAATTGCATCGCTATTGGGGTGCCATTGAGAAGTAATGGCATCGCACAAGCGTCCCATGATTTTCCCTGATTTAGAATCATGGGCAGAATCACGGTGATACTGCCTGCGATTCAGATCGCTCAGGTGTGAATAGAGCCTAAAAGTACAATTGTAATATTAATGTGATACCTACATAAAAAGGTGTATAAAAAAACTGCAATTTCACTGAATAAACAGAAGAGTGGCTGGGAAAGATGCTGAGTGTATCTTTTTGTGTCTGTTCCCTGTATAGAATTTACAAAATAGTTGAGCATTTGACCATTAAGGGATTTACAGGAGACCCTGAGGATCCAAAATAAGGAGCTTGAAACAATCTATGAATTTCTGATAATTAGCCAGCTAAGGTAAACCCTTTCTTTATATTAGAGTTAGCAGACTTTCTTGATCAGTAAGGATTTCAGGACAAAGGGTACATATTTTACTCCCCTTAATCAAACTGTATTGATAGTTGGTTATTATATGTTATGTTGTCATTGTCTGTAGTCCATCAGAATGTTATAAAGAAAAGGAAGAATAGTTTTTTTAATAGGTTATATAAAGCTCACATCTGCTGTAATAATATTTTAGAGTCAAGAGCGTATAGGCGCATGCAAAGAAGAGAGAAGACTGGCCAGTCATTTTGGCCATTAAGTAAGGGAAAACGATAAGAGACCAATGCAAGAGGAGTACTAGAGAATACGTGAACCGGAGGTATGGATTCACCTATACTAAGCCCTTGTCAAAGTGGGCACACAGCTGTGGCTTCACACCCTGGCACACACTGCGCATGTGTAAGCCGCGCTGCGTGGTGTGCCTGACCAGGCAATCATCTGGGACCTGTGTAGTGTCCCAGATGATCGCCGAGAGGAAGGGGGGAGAGGTGATCTTCCTTCCAGCTCTGCGGTGCCCCGGGAGGAGTGGGAGCTGGAACCCTCTAAAAAGAGGGTTTCCTCTACGCCCCCAAAAAAATTACATGAAAAATGGGGCATGTCAGGGGGTCACCTTTCCTTAAACTGGAAGTTCCATTTTTGAGTGGAACTCCGCTTTAATTATTCTGATGATAAATAATGTAATCACATTTATTTTGCATCTGTTTTTCAATTATGGTAAAATAAAGGTTAAATTTAAATTAAGTCCACGTAGTAGTAAATACATTAATTATCTCTTTTTACTGGGGCCTGATAAACAAATCCTAAGGCCAGAAAACAAAATACATTGGATAGCTAACTCATGGAGATGTTTTTAACATTTTTATATATCTCTCAAATAAAATGTTATTTAAAAAAAAATAAACAGTCTGTTCTTTATTATGTATCTGTATTATACCCAAAGAGGTATATGTAAAGTCCCATACAGATTATGTACCTTTGTATGCATTACTTTGGGGATGGTACCTCCAAAGGGTTAAGATTTTATAACACTCTACCCCCACACACAAAACTATCTCCTTTTACTATGCAACAATTCTGACCCTTATCTCTCTGCTATTATTGATAGCATTTATTCTTCTTATACAACCAGTCAACTATCATTCACAGCTGACAGTAGCACTGACAATACATTGATTATCTCCTATTACTATACAAGAAAACTGACTGAATATTGATGGCATAAATTCTTCTCCTACACCCATTCAACTATCATTAATATTAGCTGACAGTGAAAATAACTGTTTGGGTTTTAACATTTCCTACCAATGAAGGTGCCTTCCTATGTACAAAACATTTTCACAAACCAACTACAGCATTTTGCTTCATGCTCCTAGCTTCAATCTTCATTACCTCTTTGGGGTATACCATATGCTCAATTTCTAGAAGTTACCGTATATGCTATAAAACACATTCTGAAACAGCAATTCACCAAATCAATGAAATGCTACTCTGGTTTATCCACCGTGGGTACTCACCAGCACTATAAACAGGAACAATATCAATGGGTGTTTGTCGCCCCTTGTGAGACCTTGCTGCAACCTCAATTCAAACATAAACAAGGTAGCAATAATAAACAGTATTTGACCACTATGTTCTCTACAGCAAGTCATGCAATAAAGGATACTACATGATCTTGTTGGACAATTTTTTTCAGTAACTAAAGTCTTATCATCACAAACTCTGCCCTGCCTATTTTGGATTATCACAGACCCCAGTCTCTGAAAGATATACTGTACATACTGATCCTTTTCCTCCATCTCCAGGACCTCATGGACCTAATGGCTTCCTCCACCAAAACCAAGCTATTCTAAGTCCCTCAACTGCACTACATGTAACCATCCTTTTACCAGTTCTTTATTCTTCCAGCCCCACTCTGGTAAATGGATGGTTATCAAGCACTGCTTCAACTGAACATCTGTATAGGTAATTTACTAGATCTGCTGTCGATGCTGTTTATTCTATGTAGGAAAGACCATAACCTAATTTGGAGAGTGACTTGGTAACTGTAAAACTGCCTCCTGGAAGGCGTTAGCTTCTGGTTGTTTAGATAAACTAGTGGCATAACATTTCTTGTAGGAAACACACACTCCCAAGCTAGAAGTGTATGTTCATTACTATAACCCATCACTCACCAGTGGAGGAAATTGACATCAACTTGATGTCAATTGACATCAAGTGACGTTTTAACGTTGCTTCTGCCCTGCAATGATATGGAGACGGGTGAAGGCCATCTTCCTCTCCCTTGTCTCCTTGCCAAGCCAGGAGAAGGATCTGATCGCCTCCGCCACTACTAAAGGCTCCGGTAAGCAGCAGAGGGCACTGGAGTGCGGTGGGGGGGTTCCCCCTCCCACCACCGATAAAAGTGATCTCACCGTGAATCTGCTGCAGAGACCACTTTTATCTAAAAGTGGACTGCCCGCTGAAGAAGAGGATACCAGGGTTATGGCAGCTAGTTGCTGCAATAACAATGGTGTTCATAATCAAAGTACAGGCATAAAACTGCGGCGGGCGGTCCGTAAGTGGTTAAACATTCCTTGGCATTAGGGATGAGCTTGATGTTCGAGCTGTTGGCCATGTTATTGAGCCACAACATGCAGAAGAGTTGGTGGAGAGGATAATGAAGCCATCCTCATCATCCTCATCCTCTGTCACCCAGGCTCAGTGTAGTTTGCCTTCAAAAGCACTGCGCAAACTGTTGGAACTATATAAATCCTGTATAATAATAATAATAATAATACAGTGCAGGTGGTATACATAGTATGTAATACAGTCTGTACAGTTTCTAATACACTTCAGGTGGTGTACACAGTATATAATACAGTGCAGCCGATGTACAGTCTCTAATACAGTGCAGTTGGTGTACATAGTATCATATACAGTGTGTACAGTTTCTAATACACTTCAGGTGGTGTGCACAGTATGTAGTACAGTGAAGCCGCTTCTACAGTTTCTAATAGAGTGCAGGCAGTGTACACAGTATCTAATACACTGTGTACAGTTTGATAATACACTTCAGGTGGTGTATTAATATATATATTGCTCTGCCTAGGGGACAGGAGCCACACTGGGGCAGAGATTTTGTTAGCTTTGCAGGGACAGGCACAGAGGTGGTTGACGCTATGCCTGCTTCAGCCAGGAATGGTTGTATGCGACAATGGCACCAACCTTTGCTTCAGCCAGGAATGGTTGTATGCAACAATGGCGCCAATCTTTTCTACACCCTCTGACAGGGACACATGTTCCATGTTTGGCACAAGTTCTGAATTTGGTGGTGCAGCATTTCTTGACCAGGTACCAAGGCTTACAAAATCTCGGGAGGCAGGCCCGAAAAGTCTGTGGGCATTTCCACCGGTTATGCAATGCCAGTGCTCCCTGCCTACCAACCGCCTAATTTGTGACATGTCCACCAGGACAGGGTCAGGGGAGCTTGGCTTCTTTTCGCCACACCAGTGGCTACTGATCAAGAATGCATGCATTGTCCTGTCACCATTTGAGGTCACAAGGATGATGAGCAGCGACAATGCATGCATCAGTGACACTGTCCCTCTAGTCTTCCTGCTAGAGCACACGCTTTGTGGAATCATGGACAGGGCACTTGAGGCAGAACAGCGGGAGGAAGAGGAGGACTTCCTTTCCTCTCAAGACCCCCTTTATAATATTTAACAGGTCCCGTTTCAGTGCCCAAGAAGAGTAACTGTGAGGGGCTACAGTGTTGTGGCACCACCATCACCACCCATGTACAAATTTTTCTGCCCCTGTTTAACAGGAGCATGTATATACAATTTGTTAAATAATATTTAACAGCAGGGCCCATTCCTGCACCCAACAAGAGTAACTGTGAGAGGTTACAGTTTTGTGGCACCATCAAAACCAAAGGCCCAATTTTTCTCCCCTGTTTAACAGGGGCATATAATTAACATTTTTGATATACTATATAACAGCAGGGTCCGTTCCTGCGGCCAACAAGAGTAACTGTGAGGGGTTACAGGTTCTGGCACCACCAACACATAAGACCCAATTTTTCTGTCGAGTATATAATGCAGTCCTGATAGTATATATACTGCAGTTCAGAGTATATAGTGCCTGGGGGCCTGGGGGACCCGCACACCATTTTGTATTTATTTTTTGGCACAAAGTTCCCCTTTATATCTATACCAGACCTAAAGGGCCTGGTATGGATTGGGGGGGGGGGCTCATGCCTTTTTTTATTTATTTTGGCACGGGGTTCCCCTTAATAACCATACTAGACCCGAAGGGCCTGCTAATGGACTGGAAGGGGTAACCCACACCATTTTTCAATACATTACAGTCGCAAGCAATTTTAAATTACATTTTTTCCTTTAGAAATTTAATTTTGCTGTGGGTTGGTTATGAACATGGGAAAGATGCGTTACTTTACAGGCAGACTAAGGGGACCCCAGGCACAATATTTAGATTAAAGATATTAGAAGGAATATTTTTCTTGTTTCACTTTAAGCATCATTATAATCTCTGCTCCTGAAAAATTTGACGTTTTTAAAACTTTATTTTGTAGTGATACATGTCCCCTGGGGCAGTACTTGGGTCCCCAAACACTTTTTATGGCAATAACTTGCATATAAGCCTTTAAAATTAGCACTTTAGATTTTTCATGCTCGTCTCCCATAGACTTTAATGGTGTTCATGTGTTCACACAAAATTTCTGCCTTCATATTCTGCTGCGAACCAAACTGGCCAGTGGTTGAGGAGTTTGCTATCTTATTATATATGGATATGATCCCCTCTTGCTGCCATTGTCTTTATTGTTCCCTCACAGTAACAGTGACAGTATATGGCTATTATTGATGATCCACTTTGTATTTTGACCTTATAGTCCAACATGAAGCAATTGTACTGTTTCAGTTACACCTCTTGCTGTGTTGTTGTTTGTTACTTTCTCACTACAGGTTTATTCTGCATATTTTTGTATAATGTAGTAATTTATGGGACCAGGAAATATTTTTTTCTATCTTTATTTACAAATTTTTGTAATTACTTTTTTATACACATTTTTATTTGCATTATGTACTGTGGGTAGTTTTGGTGTTTTTCAGTGATAGCTCTATTGTTACCTACCCTTAGTCATTTTCTTTTCTACCCTCCTTCCCCTTTTTATTTTCCCCTTTTTATTCCAAACATTGATCACACATTTTGCTACATTTTGCCATCCCTTATTTTGTGTTACTTATGACTCTGATATGTACCTTTCATGGCAACAAAATTGTATATGATTTTAAACAGCACTGTTATGATCTCCTGGGAGCATGCATTGTGAGTGATGACAATCTTGGGCTTCTCCACTTCATACCAAATTCACCTTTCTCTCTGCTATTGCCCATATGTACTGGCTTTGCGGATGTATGTGTATTTGCATTAGAAGTTAAATTATGTTTCCTATTTTGAAGTTTTTTAAATTATGTTTCCTATTTTGAAGTTTTAATACTTACATTTGATTAGGTGTTGTATGTATTATTGCTTCTTTGAATACTCTCATGATGGTTGTTGGGGGTTACAGTCATAGACATTTGTTTTTAATTTACACAGCGGGTGTTTTTATTGATTGGGGGTGGATGCTCCAGGACCCAGTCCAGAACTTTTTAAGATTCTAAGAAAACAACGTTTGTTTTTTCCATATAGGCAATAAACCCTGGAACTCCTCACCATATGTATGTGAAAAATCGAGGTGACGTATACACACTGTCCACAATCCTGTCAGCCAGTGCCTAACAATATATAGTAATATATATAATAATCATCATTGTCAGTTTTACTAAAAATTACTAATAAAAAATTAACAAGTATAAGAGAAGACTGTATATTCTATAGTGTACAGTGGTATACCACGATAACCACTCAGAATACATGAACAGCAGCGACAAAACCATGAGATATCTTCATAGTAAACATAAGAATACAAAAGCTGTGTTTGTGTCAAATGAACCACAAATGTATAAAAAATAATGTTCAGTGAAAACAAAATGAAATACAAATTGAGTACTGGAGGGGTGATAGCAATACAGGTGAGTATTAAAAATGTATGAAAACAAAAAAATGAAATATGTAAATTATGAAATAAGGATTCAGTATCTATAAAAAAAAAAAAAATGAATCTTGAAAAACATGAAAGAGTTCTCAAAGTATAGCAAAAAGTTCCAGCAAGATGAAATAATTTCAGCAAGATAGGATAATCCAAAAAGCTCCAACACCACCAAGGAGATGAGAGTTTCTGTGTAATAATCACTCTATGAGTGAGGACTCTTACCAGAAGATGTGGACCTCGTGTAGTAGCACTAGCAGATATAGCCCTCTGCGGGGTCTGATGGTCCGCCTCATCTTTGGCGCTCACTGACAGTCACGAACATCCATCCACGATATCCAGCTTTCATCCAGCTCTCATCACAGGCTCTCAGTCAGCCAGGTGTCCCGGAGAATATGAAGAATAAAAGACTCCAATGGTATATTATCCTTTTAAAAAAGCTTCTTTATTGTGAAACCAAAGATGGAACTCACGCGTCATAAGTTTCAATAGGTAAAAGAACATTTGTCGGCAGACAAAATACAAATCACTCGCACTTTCGGGGTCACATGAGGCGTGATGATGTCAATGCTTGGCTCCGCCCGACTTGTTTCGTATGTACGCGACATCTTCCAGGGACACGGTGACGCGCTAAGCCATCACCGTTTATATCATAACATGAAAGCCAAGTCTCGTTTTCGCCTGGCTGCCATATTGTGATTAATGCATACCTGATCGTCACCCATTGCATAAGAAAGAAGAAAACCAAGCCTCAACATGACTCAAGGATATGGCAACAATGTAATCTATCCGATGGGTCTAAACAAACCAAAGGATCTAAAAAAATAAATGTAAAAATTTGATATTAAAAAGCCAGAAGGTTTGTGGATCAAGTTCGAAAAAAATATAATATAATGCA
Source organism: Lithobates pipiens (assembly GCF_037356315.1). Taxonomy (NCBI): domain Eukaryota; kingdom Metazoa; phylum Chordata; class Amphibia; order Anura; family Ranidae; genus Lithobates; species Lithobates pipiens. The sequence goes on along the minus strand of NW_027507903.1, from coordinate 241,138,463 downwards.
AAATATTAGTAAGCCATAAAAAACTTGCGCTACGTGATAAAGTTAAATTATTGATTTAAACCTGCAGCAGTTGTCCACAAGGTGCTAAAACCTCAAAATCAGACAAATATATATATAAGTACAGTGCTTACAGCAGTGAACATTTGGATGAACACTATTATAAACCTACATAAAATCTTGACTTATAAAGTGCTAAAACGAGGATGAAATCATCAAATTACATCAATATTTAGAAAACCCACAGTCTCTGATAAAGTGCTTGGTGCTCAAAAAGAAGCTTTGCAGCTTTGCAGTCTGTGGGTCAAAACACACTGTTATCCATTGATCTAGTGATGATGGGGTAGACTTGGGACTCCTCAGAAAATTCTCCAACTTTGGAACGGTCTAGGGGTGACTAAATGGAGTCCACCATGCTCGAGAAAACGGAAAGAACTAATAGTAAAGAACTGCTAAAACAGTGAATTGTGCATTCCATGTGCCACTTACCAGTAGAACAACAGGCATCAGTAGTCATCCGAGTTCACCAGTGCTCGGCATGCGTTCCACTGAGGGCAGAAATTAAGTCAATGGTTCGGGAAACCGGAAATGTGTCAATGGGTTTCGCCCCTCCTCCAGGACATCATCAAGGACATCACTTCCGGCTTCATGTAATAAATTTATATCCGAGGAGGGGTGCATTCTCTCTCATTAGTAAAAATAAATAAGTGCAGCGCTAAGTGAACATCATGAATATCCAATGTAAATATAAGTATAAAGTGCAATAGTCTATATCTATATACCAAAAAATATATACCAATAACAATATACAAAAAAATGTATAAATATAAATTGAAAGAAAACTGCCATACATAGCAAAAAAATAGCAATAAAGTGCAATGTGCTCAATGCACAATATAGTGTCCTTATAATATTCAATAAATAATGCAGACAGCGTGACAGTCTATTATGTGATTTGTGAAAGCAGTTCATGTAAACACGATATCTCCACACTTTGTGCATATGCAAAAATCTTAGTGTACCCTCCACCAGTTGTGCCCTCACGCTGTCTGCACTATTGATTGAATATTAAAAGGACACCGTGTGGTGCATTGAGCACATTGCACGTTATTGCTTTTTTTTTTGGGCTATTTATGGCAATTTTCTTTCAACTTCTATTTATAAATTTTTTGGGATTATTTTCCCTGGTATATAATTTTTTGGTGTATAGATATAGATTATTGCACTTTATATTTATATTTACATTGGATATTTATGATGTTCACTTAGTGCTGCACTTATTTATTTTTACTTGTATTATTTACATACTCAGGAAGTGTGGGAGTGCCGGCAGCTTTTTCTTGGATTAGCTCACAAGCCTTTTTCACATATCTCCTCTCTCGTTAGCAAATGAGAATGTAACCAATTCCAATGGGTGTACGTACATCTACTTCCTCTAACCAAAATACACTTCCTGTTTAGATTTTGAATGCAAAATGATAAAAGCCTTATATGCATCATATACACATGATATACATTACAATTTATTATAAAATTTAAACTATATAGTATTTATTAATTAAAACCTCAACAGGTATGTGAATTACATTTAAAAAATTTAAAATAAAAAAATAAAGAAAATTCAAGTAAATAAAAATGGAATGTAAATAAATAAAAATAAATAAATAGAAAACAAATAATAAAAGCAAAAATAAAAATATATAAATAGAAAAATAAAATAAAATTAATATTTCTGTGGAAGAATAACAGACAGTAGCAGTATATATTTAACTAATCAACTAGAGAGCAAAAACTGGCATTTAAGAGCAATATAGCTCCCAATCCTATATTCAAACTGCTTTCAGGGGATTCCAAACCTGAAAATATACCCAAAAGCAGAGGCATACTTAAATGGTAAATAAATCCAATATAACACTTTAAATAGGATTGGTTACCTTTACTCAGGTTGGCTCTATGAGTTCAGGCAGGAGGAGAGCAGAGGAATGACTCCCTTTGTGTCAGGCCTCTCTCTTCTGTCTCAAGTAAAAAAATAATGGCATAACCTCCTAGATAAGCTGTCCCACACACCATATTCATATGCAGAGCCCTGAATATGTGTGTGAGGGTTCGTATGGCACTATTTGCTTCAGTCTCTTTGAAGAAAATATAAGATTTGCTGTCTTCAGCTAGCCACTTTCGTTGGTGCACTTTAAGTCCTGTATAGTGGGCCCAGACAACACAACTGGCCCAGCTTGTCAAGTGAAACAGGTAGGATCCTCCTCAGCAAGATGAGAGGACAATGATATCTGTATACAGTGTCTCAGAAATGGATAGCTTTATCCCTTATCCCTGTCACACTACAAGTGTCAGCAAGATGACTGTCAGCAACGATGTCTGTATACAGTGTTCATACTCCTTCTATGGTGCAGTGTATGTGTTCCCTGCAGATGGGCAAAATAATCTCTCACCAAATCCTATGGTCAAGGCCCACATGAATGTCCTGGAATAGCAGGCTTTCCCCGGTGACCCAACTAATCACCTCACACTGGAAGGCTTCACGAAGGCCTGAAGGCCTGAAGATCATCTGAGAGACGGCAATTCTCCTTCTGATATGGTCTCTTTCACTGACTCATGGTGACTGAGATCTCTTCAGGAATTAAAATGGAATCTTTTACTTTTCCTCCCACAGAGAATGATGGTTCTTGTATTTCTGTCCCCATATAAAGCTATGGAGCCATTTTAGATAAGGACTACACATTCCAGAATCCTTTGCATCAGCTGCTTGATAAAGCCTCATTGATTGGTTTCTGTAACTGCTCCTTTAATTGGCTTTCTTCCTCCTGCCAATAGGAACACAGGGAGCAAGAGAATAGCCTCTGTGAGTCAGCTCACATTGCATTAAACTCAGTCAGTGAAACAGGAAGAAGGAGAGGGGGTGAAAAAAGTTCATGCAGACATGGCAAGCAGCTCTCTCCCTCTTTCAGGCTGAAAAGCCTGTGTACATACTGTGTGAATTTACATCTACACTGGCCAGAATATAATAGTTCTCAACATCCATGGGTTTTAATAGTTCTATAAGATCCTTGCTATCCTTAAGGTAAGCTGGACATTTCTGGATGAAAGGTTATAAAAAACAATCCAGATATTCCCCCAATGTAAAGAAAAGTGAGTAAAATCCACTAAGGCCCCTTTCCCACTGGGGCGGTGGGTGCGTCGGCGGTAAAGCGCCCCTATTTTTAGCGCACCACTCCAGTGCGAAACATTGGAGAGACAGGAGCGGCTCTTTCAGGCCTCTTTGCAGGCGCTATATTTAGTGCTGTAGCACGGGAAAAGCACCCCAGTGTGAAAAGGGTCTAACTATAGGTCTGGCCAGGGGTCTAAGTGGATTTTTGTGCACTTTGGGTAGCTGATAAATGAGAGGAACTTTCGCTGCATCAGGTATTAAACATCTTGTCTGTTTTTTGTTTATTATTCCTTATTCCTTCTTTGTGTGCTGACTTGATCAGTCGCTTCAATTTGGCCTTATATTTATTGGTTGGATTCCCTTTTAATTCCTCATAGGTCTCTTTGTTGCTAACCAATCTATTTTTCTAAGCACTCCTATTGAAAATAACCAAACCCTCCTTGTCAGTTGATCTAATCACTATTTTGTTCTTCTTTTCCAACTGTTGCATACCTCTTTGGATATCCTTTTTTGTGACTAATGGGGTGTATACTCAATTTGTCCAGATTCTGCTCCACCATAGATTTAAACACCTCCACAAAATGATCATTAGCTATTTTGGTGTTAAAAATGTGATTGTTTTTTAAGGAGGTATTTTGATATTCCTCTATGACCTGTTCCACTGGTACATTACTTTTAGCATAAAACTTTTTGATATACATTTTTCTTATAAAGTCTATAAAAACATTGAATTTGTTTAAATTTCTATCCAGGGCAAATTTTAAGCCTAATTCCAAAACTTTTTTCTCATCTTCCGAAAATGTCACTAAGGTTAAAAATTCCTTCCATTAAGTTTCTCTTTTCTTTTTTCCTTTTCCCTCCTCTACATCCTCTTGTCTTTCTCTTCTTTTCTCCACAAAATATGGTTGAAAAGGTGCCATGGAGTATTCCTCCTCTCTCCTGTCTGGTGGATTGTGGTCTCTCCCCCGACCTCTGGGATTGGGTCCTCCTCTCTCCCTCATAGAGGGTCCCCATATACTCTCCTCCGAAAATCGGTCGTACTGTATGTCTGACATATTGAAATGTGTCCCATTAATAACGTTAGAGATAAACAAAATTACAAAATTAATTTTCACAGGTACTTCTGAAGAAGTTCCGATTAAATCCTTCATTACATGTTAAAATTTTAATGTAGTCCTGTCCTTGTGGATTTCAATATGTCGGACTACAGTATGACCTCTACAAGTAAGACTGTGTGAACACATTGGGAATATTAGGAGAGGCTTTAAAGGCCAACCAGTTTCCAGGCATTACCTTGAGGTGCACAATAGAAACCCCAAAGGTACCTCCAGTGTCGGAATAGACAAGCTTAGGCTGCACTGGAGAGGAGGACCCAAAAGACGTGTTATTTCCAAACTTAAAATTAGTTGGATATACAGAGTTAAATGTCTTTGTCCATTAGACCTTAAAGTTGATGTGGAAATGAATGCCTTTATAATGCTTAAAGCGGGAGTAAACCCAGTTTAAAAAAACACTTACATTCCCGGCATGCCGGAAATGCTAACTTTCACAATTGGTTGTGCTCTCAACCAAACTTTCAAACGATCCAATGGCTGGTGTCATAACTGATCACATGTGCAGCATTATGGCAGTTGAAGAATTATTAGAGGCCAAGATGGCGGCTTCTTTGACTGAAAACGATAGAAGGGTTTACTTCCACTTTAATATTTAGATGTGGAATTTACACTTTTATTGACAATGCTTACTATTTAGAAATATCAATATTAACGGTTTGTAATCTTCCAATTTTTATTCAAAGAAAATGTATATTTTTATTCTAAATTGTATATTTTTGTTTGGATTTGGATTTTTAGTTCAGATATATCCTTATGACAAGCTCTAAGTCATTTTTAGTACACCCAGTAGAGGTCATTGTCTCAATATGGCGATCGGAGACTAATTGGAATTTGAATATAGTATTTACTGGAACATATTTTGCATTATATTATTTTTTTTGGACTTAATCTGTGTGCCTTCGGGTATTTTAGATCTAATTTTTACATTCATTTTTTAGATTGTTTGGTCTGTCTCGACACATTAGATAGATTACATTGTTGCCATATCCTTGAGTCATGTTGAGGCTTGGTTTTCTTCTTTGTTATGCAATGGATGACAATCAGGTATGCACTCATTGCAATATGGCAGCCAGGCGAAAACGAGTTTAGGCTTCCATGCTATGATATAAAAGGTGATGGCTCTAGGGCTGAAACAAATAGATTAATTGACAACTAATCGATTATTAAATTAATCGCTTTCATAATCAGTTAATCGGCCAGTAACATTTTTTTGGTGCTTTTTGCAGAAACACACTACAGTTCATTTACATGGTTTCCTATGGGACAAGTTCATGCACAACATTGCTTTTTTGGTTCAATAGACTTCAAAGGAGAAGCTGCAGAAAAGTATGCAATGCGTTTTTGCAACAATTTGTGTTTTTTAATCTGCCCAACAACAAATTGGCCAAAAAAAAGCAAAAACGCAAATCGCAGCAAAATCCTGTGCGCAAAAATCAAAACACACAGCAAAAAGCACTGCAGAAATAGATCAAAAGCAAACTGCATAGGCGTGTACCGAGTCTTATGGTGGCCACACGGATCAATATTCGGACAAAAAATCTTTTTACATTCTCTGAATGAAAACATTTTCACTTGTTTTTAACATTCTGTTTTTAAAATGAATGTAATTTCTGAATGAAAACCACATACACTGTCTTAAAATTTCTTTGACCAAGAAGTTTTCTATTTCCAAATTTTCCCGTCACTGTCGTTTAAAATGAATGCTGATTTGACCCCACTAACGATTAGAAAATTGAACGAACGTTCTTAAAACGAAAAACATTTTTTTGAAGGAACACGTTGTTTTGTTTTTTTAATAAAAAAAATGTGATCTCTGAGTCTGATGATTTTTACCAGATTTACCCTTTAATAGTATATACAGTATATATCTTCTCTAATAATATATACAGTATATCTCTCCTCTAATAATATATACAGTATATCTCCTCTAATAGTATATACAATATATCTCTCCTCTCATAGTATATACAGTATATCTCTCCTCTAATAGTATATACAGTATATCCCTTCTAATAGTATATACAGTATATCTCTTCTGTCTGTTATTCTCAGAGTGGATTAGATATTTTGCTCCCTAACCATATAGTTAGCTATTTATATTTACCACTGCATAGAGAATAAATTGCCTTTTTTTAAACTTTACATATTAACTAAATTATATACCAAATTTTTTTTAATGTTATTAACTGATTAATCGAAACAATAATTGACCAACTAATCGATTATGAAAATAATCGTTAGTTGCAGCCCCAGGTGGCTCAGCATGTTGCCTGTGCCCCTGGAAGACATCAAGTATGATAAAACATGTCAGGCGGAGCCACACGCTGGCCTCATCACGCCCCAAGTGACCCCGAAAGTGCAGGTGATTTGTATTTTGTTTGCAGACAAACGTTCTTTTACCTGTTGAAACTTACGATGTGTGAGTACACATCTTTGGTTTCACAATAACTTTTTTAAATGATAATATACCAATGGAGCCTTTTATTCTTCATATCCTCCGAGACACTCGGCTGACTGAGAGCCTGCGATGAGAGTTGGATGAAAGCTGGATATCGTGGGTGGACATTCATGACTGTCACTGAGCGCCAAAGACGTGGCAGACCTTCTGACCCTGCAGAGGGCTATATCTGCTAGCGTTCACGACCTCACTACTACAGGAGGTCCACATCTTCTGGTAAGAGTCCTCACACATAGAGCGATTACACGGAAACTCTCATCTCCTGGGTGGTGTTGGAGCATTTTGGATTATCCTATCTTGCTGAAATCATTTCATCTTGCTGGAACTTTTTGCTATACTTTGAGAACTCTTTCATGTTTTTTAAGATTCATTTTTATTTTTATAGATACTGAATCTTTATTTGATAATTAGCATTTTTGATTTTAAATAATTTCTATTACTTTTTTGTTTTCACAAATTTCTAATACTCACCTGTATTGCTATCATCCCTCCAGTATTCATTTGTATTGTATTTTGTTTTCACTGAACATGGTTCATTTGGGACAAGCGCAGCTTTTGTATTCTTATTTGTATATTCTATATGAATACTTTAAATATTCAGAACTATGCAGTTTCAGCTGACAACAGAAACTATAAAATACTAGTAATAGATTGCAGTTCTCATAGGTGAAAATGTGGTTCATTGTATTTTAAGGGTTGGTGATGCGTGAAGGCCACAGTAACAAGCATGTGGTGCATAAACTGAATAGAAATGGATTGGCCCACATTTTTAACAAAGGAGATCTAAGGGTAATTTTTGACTATGGGCCAAATTTGAGAAGATCTTGCCAGATTTGGTTGCTAAGGCTTGTAATGTGCTAGCATGCATTAAATGAGATACATATTGTCAAGTCACAGCAATTTCCCTTCAATGTGCAATGTCAATGGAGCACGCTTAAAAATAAAGAATCCCAGAGAATTAACAATGACACTGTAATAAGAAAAACATCTTTGTATGGTTTTCATCAAACCACTTTGGTTCATCAGTATTTCATTCATGATAAACAGCCAGGAATTAGAAAAATTGTAAATTCACAACTTCAGCACATTGCAGCTGTAGATGAATTTGTTTTAACTTAGTTTGTACCAGAAGACAAAGGAAAATAATCAGTAGGTTTCAACTTACATTTTCAGTTAATAGAAATGATTACAATCAAACAATTACATGTTTATTTGTATATTGTTACTATATTGCTTGATTAAAATAGAAATGTATTAGGTATGCTTATCTGTCATCATTTTTTTGTAATTGTAGTATAGAATCCACAGAAAATACAAATGAAGTAATACAAAAAGCAATAACTAAAGATGCACAAACAGAACAACGGCCAAACTAATTTAAGTTTGCTGAAGCCCAATTATTAAAGTGATACTAAACACACACTGTTTAAGTTACATTGCCCCTTCTATTTCAGTATGTAGAGGATGGCACTGTAATTATTTTAATTAAAAGGAAACATCCTTTTTCCTAATCAATATACAGCAGTCACACAATCCAAATCTTTCCCAGCCTGTCTGCAGGGAAAAAGAAGCAGGAGGAGCTTCTAGTCCTCTGCTACTGGTCATTTGTTAAAAAAAAAAAAAAACTTCCTTTGGAATATGGAGTCAAAATAAATAAATAATATCAAAAACTGTTTTAAATTAGCATACAAATATATACTTGAAATCAAATCTTTATTATTTTTTGGCAATAACATGTGTGGGCGGATTTCTGCCAGTCACAGGCTGTGTCGTGTCCTTCCATCCTTTGTCTTAGAATAAGAGGAAGGTGAGGCCAGCGTGAAGCTACATTTAATATCAAACCCCCAAATCAGGTATGTTTGACATAAATAGAGGAACACGTCAGGGTTGTCCACTGTCCCCACTTTTATTTGCCCTACTTATTGAATCCCTTGCTCAGGTTATTCCAAAGGACCCTTCAATGAAAGGGTTAGACTTAGCTGGTCATCAGCATAAACTATGTTTATTTGCTGACGATATATTAATTTTTATGTCTTCCCCTTATATTTCTGCTCCCAACCTTATAAACAAACTAGAACATTTTGCCCACTTATCTGGACTTAATATCAACCTCCAAAAATCTACAGCATTTAATATCTCCTTACCTCCTCACATTTTACAACAAACACAAGCATCCCTCCTTTCATCCTGGTCTACATCACGCCTGGCTTACTTAGGAATTATTCTAACTCCCAATTTATCTGAACTCTTCTCGGCAAACTTCCCCCCACTAATGCGGCAATTCACAAATTACCTTAAACAATGGTCCTCTTTACCAATCTCATGGATTGGTAAAATAAATTTCATTAAGATGACTATCCTACCTCAGATTTTATATCTATTTTGTGTGTTACCCATTCCAGTTCCAGCATACTTTCATAGAAACCTCCAACGAAAAACACTAGGGTTCATTTGGAGTTCCCATAAATCACGCTTACCTAAATTCACACTGTACCTTCCCAAGCTTAAAGGTGGATTAGGATTTCCTAATTTTGTCACTTAGTATCATGCAGCTCAAATAGCACATATTCCTAAATTCCTAAATACCATGCGAAAAGTGAGATTCCACATTGGGTAGCACTTGAATCAATTGACTGTGATCCATTCTCTGTTAAAAAAAACAAATCTAATATGGTCTAATCCACCTGATCATAAAAATATTTATAATAAGATTACCAAACACACAGTAAACATCTGGGATAAATTAAAATAACCTATAGACTGCAATCTCCGCATGCTCCCCTCTTGTCATTTATCAGAAATCCACTTTTCTACCCAGCTAGTATATTCCCAAAATCTTTTAAAAAATGGATCTCCTCTGATCTAGCTCAACTTTGTGGCTTATGGACATCTACCTCATTTAAAATATGAACCTGAACTATGTGGTAGTCATCAGTTTCCCAATTCAGAACTTTTTCGTTATCTGCAGATCAAAAAAACGCTCACACGATACATACAAGGAAGGACTAACCTGGATGAATTCACACATTTTGAACGCATATGTAAACGTGACCCCCACTCAAAAGTTCTTATATCACTATTATATAATTACCTTATTATTTGCCCAATGCAAAATTTGGACCGCAACAAAATCATCTTCACAAAATATTATAGCTCTGGACACAAACTATAAAGTACTTATGCGCTAGTATTTGGTCCCTGTCAGAATTGCAAAATATGTTCCCCAATACTCTCCGCTCTGCTTTTATGGTTGTGGTGAATTAGGATCTCATATACATATTTGTGACTGTCCGGCTACAAAACAGTTTTGGAAAGAGGTTTTCCTCATGCTCTCAATCCTATTTAATAAATCAATCAAACCGGATCCTTCAATTGCACTCCTAAATCTAAAACTGGCCAATATTTCACACACTCAATTTAACCTCCTGATACAAATCACCACAGCAGCAAAGCAGACAATAGCCCAAACTTGGAAAACCGCATCATTAACGATTTCTGAAACTAAGAATAGAATAAATTAAGCTATGACTCATTCAAAAGCAGAAGCCATAACCAATGATAAAATCGAAAAATTTGAGAAAATTTGGAAACCTTGCGTGAATCATTTTTTCTCTCCTAATTTTGACCCCACATTATTAAGACCTTGATAACACAGCTACAAATATATACTTTACGTACTCATATATATAACTACCACTATAAGAAACCTCAGGGACTTCTACTTCCTTTACCTTTCTCTCTCTTCTACTTTTTCTTTTTAAACTGTCTTTTCTTTTTATATCTATTTTTATATACTAGTAGCAGAGTTCTTCTATTATAGCTCCATATTTATTATTAAATAATAGTTTCTGAGTTCCATTGAATTAATACGCACCTATTAGATATACAATAAATATATATTTTCTTTTTCTTTTTTTTTCTTTTTATTATCATTCTAATGCATAATATTTCAATGATATATATATATTGAAAAACTAAATTATATTATCTTCTTTTTTATAATTTCTACTAATATAACATATTATATTATGATTATACTAGTTTTGTAACTATCTAACAAAACACCAGTTATCCACTTCAGCCCCGGACCATTTTGCTGGCCAAAGACCAGACCACTTTTTGCGATTCGGCACTGCGTTGACTTAACTGACAATTGCACAGTTGTGCGACGTGGCTCCCAAACAAATTTGACGTCCTTTTTTTCCCACAAATAGAGCTTTCTTTTGGTGGTATTTGGTCACCCCTGCGGTTTTTATTTTTTGCACTATAAACAAAAATAGAGCGACAATTTTGAAAAAAACGCATTATTTTTTACTTTTTGTTAAAATAAATATCCCCAAAAATATATAAAAAAACATTTTTTTCCCTCAATTTAGGCCGATACATATTCTTCTACATATTTTTGGTTAAAAAAAATTCGCAATAAGCGATTATTGATTGGTTTGCGCAAAAGTTATAGCATTTACAAAATGGGGATAGTTTTATTAATAATTTTTTTACTAGTAATGACGGCGATCAGTGATTTTTATTGTGACTGAGACATTGCGGACACATCGGACATTTTTGACACATTTTTGGGACCATTGTCATTTATACAGCAATCACTGCTATATAAATGCAGTGATTCCTGTGTAAATGACACTGGCAGTGAAGGGGTTAACCAGTGGGTGGCAGTGTAGGGGTTAACTGTTCCTAGGGGTGTGTTATTAACTGTTGGGGGCTGGGCTTTCATTTACTGAACACTGATCTCTGCTCCAATCACATGGAGCAGAGATCAGTGTCACTAGTTGCTAGGTAGAACGGGGAGATGCTCTTTACAACGGCATCTCTCTGTTCAGCCGCCCCGTGAGACGATCGCGGGTATGCCTGCGGCGATCAAGTTCGCGGGACCCTCGACTGGACTCATGGGTGCCCCAACCAGAACGCGAGCATGCCACCAGCGGCCCGCTCACGATGGCAGGGCGGCATTAGAGATTGGACGTACCTGTACGCCAATATGCCTGCCCGTGCCATTCTCCCGACGTACATCGGTGTGCGCTGGTCGGGAACTGGTTAAGGATTAACATAGGATAAGTTTAAGTCTTCTTTCTTTTAATATTGGAACTCAACTTAGACACAATTATCAAATATATATATATATTTTTTAATTTCTACTATTTATTGTAACTATGTTTATCAAATATGGTTATGTTTGTAACATTTTCAAAGCTCAATAAACAAAATTGACAAGATATAATAGAATATTTACAAAAATGTAAGGGGTGTACTCACTTTTGTGAGATACTGTATGTACTGTATACCAGGGGTCTCCAATCTTTTCACCTTCCTGGGCAACACTGGAAGAATAGGAACTGTCTTGGGACACATATAAAATACACTAACAATAAGGATAGCTGATGAGCAGAAAAGTTGGACAGATTATAAGTTAACGATCACTGATATAGATACTATAATATTTTTCATTCTTTCATCTGCAACTTTTCTATGGAAAAAAAAACTAGGTAAGGGGATTGGATTTTAATTATATATACTATATGTTGTACCGGGGGTAGAGGGAAGGTTGTGGGCTTTTGGGGGCACAACTGAAATCTAGGGGGGCACAGCCCACCATAGCACCCCCTAGATCAGCCATGCGGCATTTACTTGTCTGGAGCTATGGGGCATTCTGTTAGACGTGCCAGTGCCTGGCTTCTCATTATCGCGTGCTGTGGAAGCTATGTTTGCACGGCATTCCTGGCATCCCCCCATACATGCATTTGTCTAGCTTTTCCCTGTCTACCAAAGTGGCTTCTATGCTTGCACAGCGTTCCTCCAGACGGGCCACAGGTTGGACACCCCTGCTGTATACCATAGTTTGTAGACTATACAGACTATAACCTTTACACAGTCTAAACAATATATACATTTTTTTGTAGCAGAATATGTTTAGCATACATTTATTAAAAAAAGGTTTTTTTTTAAGAAAATAATTTTTAGTCTTTTTTTATTTATTTGGTAATATTAAGAAATCTATATCTGTCTACAAAAAAAAACAAATCTATTAATTTGGGTACCATGTTCCATGACCAAATAATTGTCAAGCATCACAGTGCCAAAAAATAAAAAAATAGCTTGGAAAGGAAGAGAGTTTAACATGCCGATCTTCAAGTGGTTAAAGAATATCCAATATTTCTACTACTAAAAGAAAAACAATCTTACCACAGTCTGCACATATACTGTAAATGACCATCCTAGCTTTACAAACATTACTTTATAATTCATTTTTAGTGATATACTTATGTTTATTAGGAAATTAATACTTATTTACTGTGATCGTTAGCTCCATCCACTGGCCAAAATGTGGTATTTTTCTGTTTCAGTCTATTCTGTATGAAGAATAACATTCAACCTGGTCAGAAAAAAATGTCTAATAACATGCATTTTGTCCCCATTCGCGCAAAACAAATCTACATGCGGTTTGAAAGATGATTAGCTCGGATTTTCCGACAACAAAAGCGTGTATTTTTTCCAAAGGATGTTGGCTCAAACTTGTCTTGCATACACACGCTCACACAAATGTTGTCTGAAATTTTCGAACATCAAGAACGCTGTGACGTAACACATACGACGGGACTATAAAAAGAAAGTTCAATAGCCAGTGCGCCACCCTTTGGGCTCCTTCTCCTAATCTCGTGTTTATCTCATGTTAGTAGAATTTTGGTGAGAGGCGATTTGCGCTTTTCAGCCTAGTTTCTGCTTTTCAGTTTGTACTTGTGGGTTCGTATCTGTTCTTCAGTAGGGATGGCCGAACAATTCGCCCGGCGGTCATTTCGCGGCGAATTTCGGTTGTTCGCGGTCCGCCCGATCGGCGGACTATTGCCACCGTTCGCCCGGCGGACTTCCGTGTTTACTGTGTAAAAGACCTTTGACCTATGATGACACATCCATCATGGGGTACAGTACAGTCAATTGAGACATTACAGCAAATGGATACTTGGACATTCCCCCTAACTTATAAATAGACCCGATCCGGCGGCCATTTTACATTCTTTCGTATGTCACTATAGGGAGAGGTTGCTGTGTGGAGCAGGGAGAGACTGCAGTGACCCAATTCGCTAGCTATTTGGTCCACAAAAGTTCTTTTCAGGACTGGTATAGGTGTTAGGTGTAGTTCAGGATATAGGTTTGAGGCACTGCTGTGCTAGTGATTGTTGCAGCAGCCTGAGTGTCTTTTGTCAGTGTAGAGAAAGGGACAGGACGCTGTGTGCTGCAGGGACAGTCAGTTTAATCATAAGCTGTTACTATTAGGTCCACAAAAGTGCTATTCAAGTTATTGTTCCAGCAGCCTCTGTTTTGTCAGTTTAAATAGGGACAGGCAGGAAGCTGTATGTGAGGCAGTGACGGACAGTCCGTTTAATCAGTAGCTGTTACTATTAGGTCCACAAAGGTTCTTTTCAGGAGTGGTATGGTAATAGGCTTGTACACGTATAATATTCTTTCTTCCAAATATAGAAAGAATATTATACTTGACTGCTGCCCTTCTGCTGCAGTAGTCCTTTATCAGTATAGGGACTGAGGTACAGTCTGCTAATCATTCACAACCTACTTGTTCCACAAAGGTCCTTATAAGGACTGGTAAGGTCTAGGGTACTACAGTACATAGGGTTGAGTGAGGTACAGTCTGCTATTCCTTAAGGACTGGTATAGGTCCACAATACATAGGGTTGAGGTGCACTACTGTTGACTGCTGCCCTACTGCTGCAGTAGTCCTTTATCAGTATAGGGACTGAGGTACAGTCTGCTAATCATTCACAACCTACTAGTTCCACAAAGGTCCTTATAAGGACTGGTAAGGTCTAGGGTACTACAGTATATAGGGTTGAGTGAGGTACAGTCTGCTAATCCTTAAGGACTGGTATATCACGGTGCTGGTGTCAGTGCTTTATGTCCCGCTGCTGATGTCAGTGCTCTCTATCACGGTGCTGGTGTCAGATCACTCTATCACCGTGCAGGTGTCATTGCTCTATATCATGGTGCTGGTGCTGGTGATCATCTCCTGCACCCTCTTCTTTGCCTACCCTGACCTTCCCTTGCCTCTATTGTCTCAAGAGTCCTGAATTGTCAGAATTTCACATATAATAAAAGAATGCTTGTAGTTGTCAATCCCAGATTCACCTCATACATGTGTTATGTCATTGGTCATGTGGTGGGACTATGTGTGCACAGCTAGTAATTATTTTGTGGCTGCAAATATGACCTGTAGGTTTGTAAAGTTCACCATCCCTGTGCTGTGCTGACTTCCTCCTGGGGCTGCTTATTATGAGGGGCTCCCACCATCCCTGTGCTATGCTGACTTCCTCCTGGGGCTGCTTATTATGAGGGGCTCCCACCATCCCTGTGCTGTGCTGACTTCCTCCTGGGGTTGTACCTCTGCTGTGCATATTATGAGGGGCTCCCACCATCCCTGTGCTATGCTCATTATGAGGCGCTCCCACCATCCATGTGCTGTGCTGACTTCCTCCTGGGGCTGCTTATTATGAGGGGCTCCCACCATCCCTGTGCTGATTTCCTCCTGGGGCTGCTTATGAGGGGCTCCCACCATCCCTGTGCTGTGCTGACTTCCTCCTGGGGTTGTACCTCTGCTGTGCATATTATGAGGGGCTCCCACCATCCCTGTGCTATGCTCATTATGAGGCGCTCCCACCATCCATGTGCTGTGCTGACTTCCTCCTGGGGCTGTACCTCTGCTGTGCATATTATGATGGGCTCCCACCATCCCTGTGCTATGCTCATTATGAGGGGCTCCCACCATCCCTATGCTATGCTGACTTCCTCCTGGGGCTGCTTACGGTGCAGGTGTCAGTGCTGTATATCACGGCGCTGGTGTCAGTGCTGTATATCACGGTGCTGGTGTCAGTGCTTTATGTCACGCTGCTGATGTCAGTGCTCTCTATCACGGTGCTGGTGTCAGATCACTCTATCACGGTGCAGGTGTCAATGCTGTATGTCACGCTGCTGATGTCAGTGCTATCTATCACGGTGCCGGTGTCAGTGCTGTATATCACGGTGCTGGTGTCAGTGCTTTATGTCCCGCTGCTGATGTCAGTGCTCTCTATCACGGTGCTGGTGTCAGATCACTCTATCACGGTGCAGGTGTCATTGCTGTATGTCACGCTGCTGATGTCAGTGCTGTATATCACAGTGCTGGTGTCAGTGCTGTACATCACGTGCTGGTGTCAGTGCTTTATGTCACGCTGCTGATGTCAGTGCTCTCTATCACGGTGCTGGTGTCAGATCACTCTATCACGGTGCAGGTGTCAATGCTGTATGTCACGCTGCTGATGTCAGTGCTCTCTATCACGGTGCTGGTGTCAGTGCTTTATGTCACGCTGCTGATGTCAGTGCTCTCTATCATGGTGCTGGTGTCAGATCACTCTATCACGGTGCAGGTGTCAATGCTGTATGTCACGCTGCTGATGTCAGTGCTCTCTATCACAGTGCTGGTGTCAGTGCTGTATATCACGGTGCTGGTGTCAGTGCTTTATGTCACGTTGCTGATGTCAGTGCTCTCTATCACGGTGCTGGTGTCAGATCACTCTATCACGGTGCAGGTGTCAGTGCTCTATATCATGGTGCTGGTGCTGGTGATCATCTCCTGCACCCTCTTCTTTGCCTACGCTGACCTTCCCTCGCCTCTATTGTCTCAAGAGTCCTGAATTGTCAGAATTTCACATATAATAAAAGAATGCTTGTAGTTGTCGATCCCAGATTCACCTCATACATGTGTTATGTCATTGGTCATGTGGTGGGACTATGTGTGCATAGCTAGTAATTATTTTGTGGCTGCAAATATGACCTGTAGGTTTGTAAAGTTCACCATCCCTGTGCTATGCTGACTTCCTCCTGGGGCTGCTTATTATGAGGGGCTCCCACCATCCCTGTGCTGTGCTGACTTCCTCCTGGGGCTGCTTATTATGAGGGGTTCCCACCATCCCTATGCTGTGCTGACTTCCTCCTGGGGTTGTACCTCTGCTGTGCATATTATGAGGGGATCCCACCATCCCTGTGCTATGCTCATTAGGAGGCGCTCCCACCATCCATGTGCTGTGCTGACTTCCTCCTGGGGCTGCTTATTATGAGGGGCTCCCACCATCCCTGTGCTGTGCTGACTTCCTCCTGGGGCTGCTTATGAGGGGCTCCCATCATCCCTGTGCTGTGCTGACTTCCTCCTGGGGTTGTACATCTGCTGTGCATATTATGAGGGGCTCCCACCATCCCTGTGCTATGCTCATTATGAGGCGCTCCCACCATCCATGTGCTGTGCTGACTTCCTCCTGGGGCTGTACCTCTGCTGTGCATATTATGAGGGGCTCCCACCATCCCTGTGCTATGCTCATTATGAGGGGCTCCCACCATCCCTGTGCTATGCTGACTTCCTCCTGGGGCTGCTTACGGTGCAGGTGTCAGTGCTGTATATCACGGCGCTGGTGTCAGTGCTTTATGTCACGCTGCTGATGTCAGTGCTCTCTATCACGGTGCTGGTGTCAGATCACTCTATCACGGTGCAGGTGTCAATGCTGTATGTCACGCTGCTGATGTCAGTGCTCTCTATCACAGTGCTGGTGTCAGTGCTGTATATCACGGTGCTGGTGTCAGTGCTTTATGTCACGCTGCTGATGTCAGTGCTCTCTATCACGGTGCTGGTGTCAGATCACTCTATCACGGTGCAGGTGTCAATGCTGTATGTCACGCTGCTGATGTCAGTGCTCTCTATCACGGTGCCGGTGTCAGTGCTGTATATCACGGTGCTGGTGTCAGTGCTTTATGTCCCGCTGCTGATGTCAGTGCTCTCTATCACGGTGCTGGTGTCAGATCACTCTATCACGGTGCAGGTGTCATTGCTGTATGTCACGCTGCTGATGTCAGTGCTGTATATCACAGTGCTGGTGTCAGTGCTGTATATCACGATGCTGGTGTCAGTGCTTTATGTCACGCTGCTGATGTCAGTGCTCTCTATCACGGTGCTGGTGTCAGATCACTCTATCACGGTGCAGGTGTCAATGCTGTATGTCACGCTGCTGATGTCAGTGCTCTCTATCATGGTGCTGGTGTCAGTGCTTTATGTCACGCTGCTGATGTCAGTGCTCTCTATCATGGTGCTGGTGTCAGATCACTCTATCACGGTGCAGGTGTCAATGCTGTATGTCACGCTGCTGATGTCAGTGCTCTCTATCACGGTGCTGGTGTCAGTGCTGTATATCATGGTGCTGGTGTCAGTGCTTTATGTCACGCTGCTGATGTCAGTGCTCTCTATCACGGTGCTGGTGTCAGATCACTCTATCACGGTGCAGGTGTCAGTGCTCTATATCATGGTGCTGGTGATCATCTCCTGCACCCTCTTCTTTGCCTACCCTGACCTTCCCTTGCCTCTATTGTCTCAAGAGTCCTGAATTGTCAGAATTTCACATATAATAAAAGAATGCTTGTAGTTGTCAATCCCAGATTCACCTCATACATGTGTTATGTCATTGGTCATGTGGTGGGACTATGTGTGCACAGCTAGTAATTATTTTGTGGCTGCAAATATGACCTGTAGGTTTGTAAAGTTCACCATCCCTGTGCTGTGCTGACTTCCTCCTGGGGCTGCTTATTATGAGGGGCTCCCACCATCCCTGTGCTATGCTGACTTCCTCCTGGGGCTGCTTATTATGAGGGGCTCCCACCATCCCTGTGCTGTGCTGACTTCCTCCTGGGGTTGTACCTCTGCTGTGCATATTATGAGGGGCTCCCACCATCCCTGTGCTATGCTCATTATGAGGCGCTCCCACCATCCATGTGCTGTGCTGACTTCCTCCTGGGGCTGCTTATTATGAGGGGCTCCCACCATCCCTGTGCTGACTTCCTCCTGGGGCTGCTTATGAGGGGCTCCCACCATCCCTGTGCTGTGCTGACTTCCTCCTGGGGTTGTACCTCTGCTGTGCATATTATGAGGGGCTCCCACCATCCCTGTGTTATGCTCATTATGAGGCGCTCCCACCATCCATGTGCTGTGCTGACTTCCTCCTGGGGCTGTACCTCTGCTGTGCATATTATGATGGGCTCCCACCATCCCTGTGCTATGCTCATTATGAGGGGCTCCCACCATCCCTGTGCTATGCTGACTTCCTCCTGGGGCTGCTTACGGTGCAGGTGTCAGTGCTGTATATCACGGCGCTGGTGTCAGTGCTGTATATCACGGTGCTGGTGTCAGTGCTTTATGTCACGCTGCTGATGTCAGTGCTCTCTATCACGGTGCTGGTGTCAGATCACTCTATCACGGTGCAGGTGTCAATGCTGTATGTCACGCTGCTGATGTCAGTGCTATCTATCACGGTGCCGGTGTCAGTGCTGTATATCACGGTGCTGGTGTCAGTGCTTTATGTCCCGCTGCTGATGTCAGTGCTCTCTATCACGGTGCTGGTGTCAGATCACTCTATCACGGTGCAGGTGTCATTGCTGTATGTCACGCTGCTGATGTCAGTGCTGTATATCACAGTGCTGGTGTCAGTGCTGTATATCACGTGCTGGTGTCAGTGCTTTATGTCACGCTGCTGATGTCAGTGCTCTCTATCACGGTGCTGGTGTCAGATCACTCTATCACGGTGCAGGTGTCAATGCTGTATGTCACGCTGCTGATGTCAGTGCTCTCTATCACGGTGCTGGTGTCAGTGCTGTATATCATGGTGCTGGTGTCAGTGCTTTATGTCACGCTGCTGATGTCAGTGCTCTCTATCACGGTGCTGGTGTCAGATCACTCTATCACGGTGCAGGTGTCAGTGCTCTATATCATGGTGCTGGTGATCATCTCCTGCACCCTCTTCTTTGCCTACCCTGACCTTCCCTTGCCTCTATTGTCTCAAGAGTCCTGAATTGTCAGAATTTCACATATAATAAAAGAATGCTTGTAGTTGTCAATCCCAGATTCACCTCATACATGTGTTATGTCATTGGTCATGTGGTGGGACTATGTGTGCACAGCTAGTAATTATTTTGTGGCTGCAAATATGACCTGTAGGTTTGTAAAGTTCACCATCCCTGTGCTGTGCTGACTTCCTCCTGGGGCTGCTTATTATGAGGGGCTCCCACCATCCCTGTGCTATGCTGACTTCCTCCTGGGGCTGCTTATTATGAGGGGCTCCCACCATCCCTGTGCTGTGCTGACTTCCTCCTGGGGTTGTACCTCTGCTGTGCATATTATGAGGGGCTCCCACCATCCCTGTGCTATGCTCATTATGAGGCGCTCCCACCATCCATGTGCTGTGCTGACTTCCTCCTGGGGCTGCTTATTATGAGGGGCTCCCACCATCCCTGTGCTGACTTCCTCCTGGGGCTGCTTATGAGGGGCTCCCACCATCCCTGTGCTGTGCTGACTTCCTCCTGGGGTTGTACCTCTGCTGTGCATATTATGAGGGGCTCCCACCATCCCTGTGTTATGCTCATTATGAGGCGCTCCCACCATCCATGTGCTGTGCTGACTTCCTCCTGGGGCTGTACCTCTGCTGTGCATATTATGATGGGCTCCCACCATCCCTGTGCTATGCTCATTATGAGGGGCTCCCACCATCCCTGTGCTATGCTGACTTCCTCCTGGGGCTGCTTACGGTGCAGGTGTCAGTGCTGTATATCACGGCGCTGGTGTCAGTGCTGTATATCACGGTGCTGGTGTCAGTGCTTTATGTCACGCTGCTGATGTCAGTGCTCTCTATCACGGTGCTGGTGTCAGATCACTCTATCACGGTGCAGGTGTCAATGCTGTATGTCACGCTGCTGATGTCAGTGCTATCTATCACGGTGCCGGTGTCAGTGCTGTATATCACGGTGCTGGTGTCAGTGCTTTATGTCCCGCTGCTGATGTCAGTGCTCTCTATCACGGTGCTGGTGTCAGATCACTCTATCACGGTGCAGGTGTCATTGCTGTATGTCACGCTGCTGATGTCAGTGCTGTATATCACAGTGCTGGTGTCAGTGCTGTATATCACGTGCTGGTGTCAGTGCTTTATGTCACGCTGCTGATGTCAGTGCTCTCTATCACGGTGCTGGTGTCAGATCACTCTATCACGGTGCAGGTGTCAATGCTGTATGTCACGCTGCTGATGTCAGTGCTCTCTATCACGGTGCTGGTGTCAGTGCTTTATGTCACGCTGCTGATGTCAGTGCTCTCTATCATGGTGCTGGTGTCAGATCACTCTATCACGGTGCAGGTGTCAATGCTGTATGTCACGCTGCTGATGTCAGTGCTCTCTATCACAGTGCTGGTGTCAGTGCTGTATATCACGGTGCTGGTGTCAGTGCTTTATGTCACGTTGCTGATGTCAGTGCTCTCTATCACGGTGCTGGTGTCAGATCACTCTATCACCGTGCAGGTGTCAGTGCTCTATATCATGGTGCTGGTGCTGGTGATCATCTCCTGCACCCTCTTCTTTGCCTACGCTGACCTTCCCTCGCCTCTATTGTCTCAAGAGTCCTGAATTGTCAGAATTTCACATATAATAAAAGAATGCTTGTAGTTGTCGATCCCAGATTCACCTCATACATGTGTTATGTCATTGGTCATGTGGTGGGACTATGTGTGCATAGCTAGTAATTATTTTGTGGCTGCAAATATGACCTGTAGGTTTGTAAAGTTCACCATCCCTGTGCTATGCTGACTTCCTCCTGGGGCTGCTTATTATGAGGGGCTCCCACCATCCCTGTGCTGTGCTGACTTCCTCCTGGGGCTGCTTATTATGAGGGGCTCCCACCATCCCTGTGCTGTGCTGACTTCCTCCTGGGGTTGTACCTCTGCTGTGCATATTATGAGGGGATCCCACCATCCCTGTGCTATGCTCATTAGGAGGCGCTCCCACCATCCATGTGCTGTGCTGACTTCCTCCTGGGGCTGCTTATTATGAGGGGCTCCCACCATCCCTGTGCTGTGCTGACTTCCTCCTGGGGCTGCTTATGAGGGGCTCCCATCATCCCTGTGCTGTGCTGACTTCCTCCTGGGGTTGTACATCTGCTGTGCATATTATGAGGGGCTCCCACCATCCCTGTGCTATGCTCATTATGAGGCGCTCCCACCATCCATGTGCTGTGCTGACTTCCTCCTGGGGCTGTACCTCTGCTGTGCATATTATGAGGGGCTCCCACCATCCCTGTGCTATGCTCATTATGAGGGGCTCCCACCATCCCTGTGCTATGCTGACTTCCTCCTGGGGCTGCTTACGGTGCAGGTGTCAGTGCTGTATATCACGGCGCTGGTGTCAGTGCTTTATGTCACGCTGCTGATGTCAGTGCTCTCTATCACGGTGCTGGTGTCAGATCACTCTATCACGGTGCAGGTGTCAATGCTGTATGTCACGCTGCTGATGTCAGTGCTCTCTATCACAGTGCTGGTGTCAGTGCTGTATATCACGGTGCTGGTGTCAGTGCTTTATGTCACGCTGCTGATGTCAGTGCTCTCTATCACGGTGCTGGTGTCAGATCACTCTATCACGGTGCAGGTGTCAATGCTGTATGTCACGCTGCTGATGTCAGTGCTCTCTATCACGGTGCCGGTGTCAGTGCTGTATATCACGGTGCTGGTGTCAGTGCTTTATGTCCCGCTGCTGATGTCAGTGCTCTCTATCACGGTGCTGGTGTCAGATCACTCTATCACGGTGCAGGTGTCATTGCTGTATGTCACGCTGCTGATGTCAGTGCTGTATATCACAGTGCTGGTGTCAGTGCTGTATATCACGGTGCTGGTGTCAGTGCTTTATGTCACGCTGCTGATGTCAGTGCTCTCTATCACGGTGCTGGTGTCAGATCACTCTATCACGGTGCAGGTGTCAATGCTGTATGTCACGCTGCTGATGTCAGTGCTCTCTATCATGGTGTTGGTGTCAGTGCTTTATGTCACGCTGCTGATGTCAGTGCTCTCTATCACGGTGCTGGTGTCAGATCACTCTATCACGGTGCAGGTGTCAGTGCTCTATATCATGGTGCTGGTGATCATCTCCTGCACCCTCTTCTTTGCCTACCCTGACCTTCCCTCGCCTCTATTGTCTCAAGAGTCCTGAATTGTCAGAATTTCACATATAATAAAAGAATGCTTGTAGTTGTCGATCCCAGATTCACCTCATACACGTGTTATGTCATTGGTCATGTGGTGGGACTATGTGTGCACAGCTAGTAATTATTTTGTGGCTGCAAATATGACCTGTAGGTTTGTAAAGTTCACCATCCCTGTGCTGTGCTGACTTCCTCCTGGGGCTGCTTATTATGAGGGGCTCCCACCATCCCTGTGCTGTGCTGACTTCCTCCTGGGGCTGCTTATTATGAGGGGCTCCCACCATCCCTGTGCTGTGCTGACTTCCTCCTGGGGTTGTACCTCTGCTGTGCATATTATGAGGGGCTCCCACCATCCCTGTGCTATGCTCATTATGAGGCGCTCCCACAATCCATGTGCTGTGCTGACTTCCTCCTGGGGCTGCTTATTATGAGGGGATCCCACCATCCCTGTGCTGTGCTGACTTCCTCCTGGGGTTGTACCTCTGCTGTGCATATTATGAGGGGCTCCCACCATCCCTGTGCTATGCTCATTATGAGGCGCTCCCACCATCCATGTGCTGTGCTGACTTCCTCCTGGGGCTGTACCTCTGCTGTGCATATTATGAGGGGCTCCCACCATCCCTGTGCTATGCTCATTATGAGGGGCTCCCACCATCCCTGTGCTATGCTGACTTCCTCCTGGGGCTGCTTACGGTGCAGGTATCAGTGCTGTATATCACGGCGCTGGTGTCAGTGCTTTATGTCACGCTGCTGATGTCAGTGCTCTCTATCACGGTGCTGGTGTCAGATCACTCTATCACGATGCAGGTGTCATTGCTGTATGTCACGCTGCTGATGTCAGTGCTCTCTATCACGGTGCCGGTGTCAGTGCTGTATATCACGGTGCTGGTGTCAGTGCTTTATGTCACGCTGCTGATGTCAGTGCTCTCTATCACGGTGCTGTTGTCAGATCACTCTATCACGGTGCAGGTGTCAATGCTGTATGTCACGCTGCTGATGTCAGTGCTCTCTATCACGGTGCCGGTGTCAGTGCTGTATATTACGGTGCTGGTGTCAGTGCTTTATGTCCCGCTGCTGATGTCAGTGCTCTCTATCACGTTGCTGGTGTCAGATCACTCTATCACGGTGCAGGTGTCATTGCTGTATGTCACGCTGCTGATGTCAGTGCTGTATATCACAGTGCTGGTGTCAGTGCTGTATATCACGGGGCTGGTGTCAGTGCTTTATGTCACGCTGCTGATGTCAGTGCTCTCTATCACGGTGCTGGTGTCAGTGCTTTATGTCACGCTGCTGATGTCAGTGCTCTCTATCACGGTGCTGGTGTCAGATCACTCTATCACGGTACAGGTGTCATTGCTTTATGTCACGCTGCTGATGTCAGTGCTCTCTATCACGCAGCTGGTGTCAGATCACTCTATCATGGTGCAGGTGTCATTGCTGTATGTCACGCTGCTGATGTCAGTGCTGTATATCACTGTGCTGGTGTCAGTGCTGTATATCACGGTGCTGGTGTCATTGCTGTATGTCACGCTGCTGGTGATCATCTCCTGCACCCTCTTCTTTGCCTACCCTGACCTTCCCTCTCCTCCATTGCCTTCATGCGCTCCACAGTCCTAAATTGTCACAATTTCACATATAAAAAAAGAATGCTTGTAGTTGTCGATCCCAGATTCACCTCATACATGTGTTATGTCATTGGCCATGTGGTGGGACTATGTTTGCACAGCTAGCAATTATTTTGTGGCTGCAAATTTGACCTGTAGGTTTGCAAAGTTCGCCTCCCATTGAAGTCAATGGGGCCCGCCGCGAACGTTACGGTTCGCAAACTATCAGCCGCGTTCGCGGTCCGCGTTCGCGAAACATCCCGTCGGAAGTTCGTCCATCACTATTCTTCAGTACGTGTTGTCAGTTCGTTCCTGTCTTTCAGTGTTCTATTTAATAGTTTGCTTCTGTTTTTCAGACCGTTCTTGTCCGCTCGTTTCTGATTTTCAGATGGTTCTGCTCAGGTTCTTTCTGATTTTCAGTGCGTTCTGTTAGATCGTTCTGACCAGCCGACCGCTTTCAAGCCATGTTGCGGGTATTTACTCGTCGTAAAGTTTGTGCTGTGCTTGGGCTTGGTGTTGGAGTTCTTTCTTTGATCCAAGTCCAGTCCATGAACAGGGTGAATCGGAGTTCATGGATGAAGAATTGGTTGCTCCAGCGTGACCAATTCTCGCACATGCCTTTGTTGCAGGAGATTCAGGAGAATAATCCTGATGATTTTAGGAATTATCTTCAGATGACGAACCCCGTTTTTTTCACCTTCTGTTTGCTTTGCTGTCCCCTTACATTACGAAGCAGGACACCTACATGCGGCAAGCCATCACTCCTGAGCAGAGGCTCGTCGCCACCTTGCGTTACTTGGTGACGGGGAGAAGTCTCCAGGATATCAAGTTTACGACTGGAATCTCCCCCCAGGCTCTGGGAATCATTATTCCAGATACCTGTTATGCCATAATTCAGGTCCTGCAGAAGGACTATATTAAGGTAAGTTTTATTATTTAACATCACATTCTATGTATTTAATGTTTGCTAATGTATTGTATTTATTTCATCATTCCCTAATTACCATGATTGTAATATGCTGTGAATGTCCTCTTTGTCCTCATGCATGCTGTAAGCTTTTAATGCTTCTTTTTTGTCCTTCATGCATATTTGCCTTCACTAACCTCCCCAGCATGCTATCCTGAGCCCATACACACCTAGCCTAGTCACTTAAAGCGGAGTTCCACTTAAAAAAAAAATTAAAAGTCAGCAGCTACAAGTACTGCAGCTGCTGACTTTTAATAATTTGACACTTACCTGTCCCAGGGTCTGGCGATGCAGGGGATTGAAGCCAAGCTCATCTCTCCCTCTGCTCAGTGGAACCGGAATTGTAACTGTGACTTCACAGCCAGGCAGCTAACTGTTGAAATTAATTTCTTCTTCCATAACATCCACATCATCTAAAAAAAAAAAAAAATACACACATATATAAATAAATAAATATGCAGGCATACATCTATTACCTGAAGCTGTGGTCTCAGACACTGACCTGTTGTGGTCACTATTTCACCCACTTCATGAACCTTCCCCTCCACATCTTCATGGAGTGTGGGGATTTACCCTTCTTCATGAGCAGTGGGGTTTGTGATTCTCAGATGTCCTGATTCTTTTCTCCCCTATGTGAATAAAAAAAAAAGGTATACTTAGCACACAGATATGGCAAGAAATAGTAATATGAAACATTGCTTGGAAGTGTCGTACAATTGTCTGTTTTACTGGAATACTTATTCTAGTTACAAACCCATCTAGACAACAATGTACTAAACTTCTTTTAATACAAACAGGCATGAACAAATGTAGTTAACCTGCATCTGCCAAAAACGTTGTTTTAGTGGGCGAAGGAATGATGTTTACTACGAACGATTACTGTGCCCACGAACCTGAAACTTGCCATTTTAAACTATACAACAGTAAAGGAAAGCACATGGAGCAGCACTAAAGTAATAATAATAATAATAGGAACACATAACAAATACTTTTTTGCAGCAGTTTCCTAATCCTTCTATACTGATCCTGCTCCCTCAATTTCAGGTCTGACCAGCATTTCCTCAATTGCTCCTTGGATCATCATACCCCAAAATTCCTGTGCAGACTTCTCACAACTTTAGTCATGATCTTGGCCTTTCTCACATTTGGGTTGCTGTACGGTCCATACTTCCCATCATAGTCGGCCCTCTTCAAGATGTTCACCATCTCCACCATCTCCCTACAAAGGAGATATTTGAGGCCTTATATCTCCTCCTAGATCGAGAACTGCCTTGCTCTGGGCTTTTGTTGTCCTCCTCATTGCTGCTCTCTGCAGGCACCTGCTGTCTCTCCGCCATGTGCTCTCTCACTGCGCCGAAAGAGAAAGGGTGGGGAATACAGTAGAAAGAAGGTCAGGGGCGGAGTTTCACGCATGTGCAGTGTATATAAAGCATAACATGCGTGCATCATACGTATGATCTGTGAGCGGAGGATGGAGTAGCGCTGATTGTGCAAGCTAAGGTACAATTTTACCTTCGGGCATCAGTGGTTAGTGGCCTATACAGCTTATAGATTATGGCCTATATTGGGACAAGATTAGGAGAGTTTAGCCTGACATTAGGGTTTGTCTTGTGTTGTGTCTTGCAGAGAAAATGGATACATTTACTGACCCAGACTTCCTGCCAAACTTCATAGACATGTACAGGGAGCTGCCATGTCTCTGGCAAGTAAAAAACAGAGAATAATAATACAATACAATAATTCAACATGCTAAAGAGGAAGGCAAAGTAGGAGCAACTGTTGGACTTAGTGAAGCCGGTGACTCCCACGGCAGACATCAACTATTTGAAGGCCAAAATTGGTGGCCTGAGGAGCACATATAATAGAGAGTGCAAAAAGGTCCAGGATTCCATGAGATTAGGAGCAGCAGACGATGTTTATATCCCCAGGCTGTGGTACTAAGACAGACTGCTTTGTTTGTCAGACCAGAGTGAACCCAGGCCATCGCTATCAACACTTCTTTCCACACTTGCTTCCACACTTCCTTCCACATCAGATGAGGCTTCAGAAGTCCAACCTGGGCCTTCCGCCCAGGAAGAAAATATGGAGAAGCATATTTCTTGTCAAAAATTGAATGATGTTTACTAGATGCTATTATCGATCCCTAATTTCTGATTTAACAAAGTGGTTTACATATCAATAGACAATAGTAGCCAAAAACAATTGGGAGAAGAATAAAAATTGCTGGGGTCAGAAGGATGGTCTTTTTGATTTGTTAACATTCAATTTGCAACAGTCATGAGCTCAAAATCTGTCCCATTTTCATACACAGGAAAGTCTCAGCCAGGGAGAGGCCATGGAAAGTGGCAACCAGGAGGTGGCCATGGAAAGTGGCAGCCAGGGGGTGGCTGTGACCAGCAGCCTGACCAAATCCCAGGTTCCTCCCCTCAACCTTCCAAGAAAAAGGACCAGGAAGGTGAAGAACTTCGCCTTCCTGGAGGAGTCAGCTACTGTTTTGATTTGGCAGGCTACTGCAGTCCTCACAACAACCCCTGGTGTCCCTGAGTCATATGGCTGACTGACAGCCAGTAAACTTGAACAAATGGAGGAGGGCCAGCATTTCATCTGTGAGGAGGCAATACTTCATGCCCCAAAAAAAAGGGGATGAGGGGCAAACTCACAACTAAAAGGCACGTGTGTGAGTTGGACCATATTACTCCTTCAACACCTCCAGCAACACCACCTCCAGCAACACCTTTAACAACATAACCACCCAAACCATGACAACAGCATGGACGGAACCAATTTGGCCTGTCAAATAATTGATGTCTGCCCTGGGGTACAAAGGCTTCAACAATTCCAACTGTTTCTCCAGCGTTGTCTTCCTCTTTATTTTGTTAGGAGCCCTAATAATTTATTTTTTTCGTTTTGAAAAATACTTGGCTATGTGTTTTACTTCAAACAGGACAGTTTGTTTTGAGGTAAAAAAATACAATATAATAATGGTGTTGTGGTAACCTGACACACAAAATGACAAAAAAAATATTATGCAGATCACTAGAAAAAAAATGTATTCTGGAGATCTGGAGAATTTAAAAAAAGAAAAAGGAGATCACTATAAAAAATAAAAAAAGATTATTCTGGAGATTGTGATAAAAAAAAAAACAACAAAAACAAAGATTATTCATGAGATCACGAGAAATACTAAAAAATCAGTTTGTCAGAACTCTGAGTGAATATTAGCAGCAAAGCAACTTCATTATTCTAGCATTATAAAGAAGAAGAGAATGTGCTGCATTGAAAGATGAATGAATGTGCTATCTCCATTACGAATGCTAGTTTTACAAGACCGAACGCTTCTGTCTCGTACTTCATTCTGAGCATGCGTGGACTTTTGTGTGTCGGACTTGTGTACACACGATCAAACTCATCTTTGTTGTCGGAAACATTTGAGAACATGCTCTCGAACATTTGTGTGCAGAAATTCAGACAGCAAATGTTCAATAGAGCATACACACGACAACACGACAACAAGCTCACATGGAACATTTCCCGAAAGCCCGATTGTGTGTACGCAGTATTACAGTTTCTCTGAAAATGTCAAGGCAAATTCAATAGCAGCTTGGGAAAATGTAATCCAAAGAACTTACATATGATCCTTTAATATGTTTCATTTAATGTAGACAAAATAGAGTCTACAGACAACCAGGGTTCATGGTGGTATCACGTCAAAAAAGGCTATGATGAAAAGGTGCACTATAATAGGAAAGAATAGTGAGGTTTATTTAATGATTGCAATGGTACATTAGAAAAAAAGCATAAACCCATCAAAATATTTACAGGAAAAATGCACAGTGAAATTTTGCAGCACACCAGTACATCTTCCCATGATATATTGAGCAGAAAAAGGTGGGGCCACACTGTAAAATGTACATCAAAGCTACAATAAAAACAGAACTATAAGTGAACATTAATGTACTGTATTTAATGCTACAAGATGTGAACCACATAGCTTTAACAGCAAAATATAAAAATTGGTTAACAGCTTACATATTAAGCAATTCAGAGTGGCCCAGCAGTGCTGGAGGTGGTGCAGCCTTTTACTTAACTGTATGGACAATGAATTATCTTGAATCTATTCTTTCAATGATAATACCGTCAAATTTAAACTCGTGTTGTGTTAAAGTGTACATCTGGGAGAGAAAAAAATATATATATATGTAGCAAGATCCCAAGCCTCATTTAGTCTAATGAGAACCTCCAGGGCAAGAGCTGCTGAAATCCTTCTGTGTAGAGTGGGTTAAAAGGCATAGTGGGTGTAATGCAAGATAGATTCATGGGTGCCAGATACTTCTTGAATGCAAACATATTTTATTTCTCTTGAACAGAACTGTGGGAGAGAGGGTTTAGGGCCAGGGTGCCCTTAGGTAGTTGCAATGTTAATTGACAGACTCCGGGACTTCTACAGGTAGACAGTCATGCAGAGAAAGACCTTCAGCAAGAAACCACATCTGCATGTTTAGGAATGCTGTCTCCTATGGCAACAGTCTTAGAACAGTTCCTAACACAAGTTGTAAAGAATTACTTTACTCTTCTACAATCACTTCTTGCAGGTTCTCAACCCACTGAGCTCACTGTCTCTCTTTAGACTTGCTGATTCACTGCCACTGAATCCCATGAGCTCTTCCAATCTTCACTGTAATACCTTCCTCAAGCATCACCCCCGCTTCTCTGCTGGGTCCCTAGTTTAGCACTCCAGATACTTATCAAGCTTCAGCTCACTGGCTTGCTTGGTCCCTGGTTGTGGACACACAAGGCTGCTCTGCAAGCGTCACCTCTGCTGGCTGGGTCCCTGGTTTGATACCTGCGGAAGTTTCCCAATGCTTCACGGTCCCCAGTTGGTGAGAATACTGCTCCAGGACTTGATTCAGCTACTCACTGTGGTCCCTGGTAACAAGGTGAATGGTCCCTTAGTGGCAACAGCTTCCCCTCTACCTCTGACCATGACAGGTTCTCCAGCCGGCAGAACCGCCACTTCTGGTTGAACTGAAAGCCACAGTCCCAATCCTATGCTGCTCTCTTGCTTCTGGATAGGCCCTCAGACAACCTAGCAGCCAGATGGGATAGGCCCAAACTCCTGCCTAGCATCTCGGGCAGTAGAACACACGTCCACCCAGACAGCCATTCAGGTGGCACAGAGCCCTGATCACCTGACTCCACTCAAATTTATAGGTTCTACCAGAAGGCCAAGGGATTTAAGAAAACCCCTGTCCATTGGCTGAGATACCCCATATACTCCTAATCTGTCTTTGCTTTGCCCTTGTCTTATCTAATGTCACCAGGTACCTGGCCACCTAGCAGCAGAAGAGAGAAGTGCAGCAATTCCATACTTGGTGTGAACTTAATTGATCTCTAACAATGAGCCAAGGTAATTACGCCTGGCAGGTACACTTAGGAGCAACCCTGCCTAAACATCAGGGTGCTACATATTATTTAATAATATATATATATATATATATATATATATATATATATATATATATATATATATATATATATATATATATATATATATATAGATATATAGATACAGTACATCTTTGCAACACATGCATTTTTTTAAAGTTTTATCTTTTTAACATTTTGGAATGTTCAGAAATATATTTGTTGATTCTTCCAGAAAGGCAAAATGCTTTCTCTGCTGCACTGAAATCTCAACCAGTGATTTCAACCCTGTCCAGCTCTCTTGGACTATAATACATCCCCACTCTCCTCATGCCCATAACTCAAGGGGGAAGTGTGCTATAGTCCAGCAAGGGAGAATTCAGGTAGTGTAGTAGATGCCTTGTTGTCAGCTCAAATAGGAAGTTATGAGCTTACTGGATTTCTGTCAGGATCAACAGGTATTTTCTGTACTTTCAGCATTTTTAAAGAGACAAAACTTGTGCATATGTGCATATATTGCAGAGATGTACCAAATATATATATTTTTTTATTTTGTACAAACAGACACTTTAACTCTTTGCACTCCATAATCTGTATTGTTTTTCAACACTATTTCTCAATGTTTAACCACCTCAATACAGTGCACGTACACCCCTTTCCTGCCCAGACCAATTTTCAGCTTTCAGTACTCTAACATTTTGAATGACAATTACTCAGTCATGCAACACCATACCCATATGAAATGTGCATCCTTTTTTTCACACAAATAAAGCTTTCTTTTGGTGGTATTTAATCGATAGTGGGTTTTTTATTTTTTGTGCTATAAATAAAAAAAAAGACCCTAAATGTTGTGAAAAAAAATTCACTTTCTTTCTTTCTGTCATAAAATTTTGCAAATTAGTAATTTTTTGGCCAAAATTTATACTGCTACATATCTTTGGTAAAAATAACTCAAATTAGTGTATATTACTTGGTCTTTGTGAAAGTTATAGAGTCTACAAACTATGGTGCCAATCACTGAAAAATGATCACATCTGATCAGGCCTTCAGTACATCAGGTGTATCTCATTTCTCAGGAAAGTACAAATATCCCCCAAATGACCCCTTTTTAGAAAGTAGACAATCGAAGGTATTAAGTAAGTAGCATGGTGAGTTTTTTTAAGTTGTAATTTTTTCCCACAATTATTTGCAAAATTAAGATATATATTTTTTTTTTTACAAAATTGTCATATTATCAGGTTATTTCTCACACACAGCATATGCATACAACAAATTACACCCCAAAATACATTCTGTTACTCTTCCCGAGTATGGCGATACCACATGTGTGAGACTTTTACACAGCCTGGCCACATACAGAACACCAACATTGAAGTAGCACCTTCAGGCATTCTACGAGCATAAATGACACATCTCATTTCTCAATGATTACACTTTTACACTATTACACTTTTGAAAGCCCTGGAGCACCAGAACAATGGAATTACACAAATATATTTAGTGTCAACTGCGCTACCCCAAATATTCCAATATTCCAATACTCCAATACAAACACCCAATATTGTGCATTTAATTCTATAGTGTCCTATTTATACACTGTGCCGATATCCCCATGCGGGCGATCCGCCGTGAATATGCGATTCCTGTGCTCTTATTTTCACATCCGTGATTTGCCTGTGACTATTCCACCACTCCAGTGACAACACCACCACCACATGAATTGGCCACTCACCAGAAAATGGTTTAAATGTGCCTTTGGTTCATTAGAAAGGGATAACCACTCCACTTTTGTTGTTTTGTCCTTGCTGTCCCCAATAAGCTATGGGCATATATATACGTCCTCACAAGAAACAAACAGTGATCATTGTGCAATAACCTTACTTTTTTTATTAAAAATTAAAGAATAGATCATACACTCACACATCATCAGGAAGCAATCATTATTATGAAACGCGTAGAGGCTGCTGGGAGATTACGCTATGTCAATACGTAATTTCCGGTCCGGGTGAAAGCAGAGTGAAAACGAGGCTTGTATTTCAAGACAGTTTAGGAAATACACAGCAACATCTATACACCCATCTGAACGCTGGAAAAGCTTGGTGCCAGCCTATGGGCACTGAAAAATGTGAGTGTATGATCTATTCTTAACTTAATTTTAAATTAAAAACCGTGAGGTTATTGCGCAATGATCGCTGTTTGTTTCTTGTGAGGACGTATATATATGCCCATAGCTCATTGGGGACAGCAAGGACAAAACAACAAAAGTGGAGTGGTTATCCCTTTCTAATGAACCAAAGGGGGATATCTGCACAGTGTATAAATAGGACACTATAGAATTAAATGCACAATATTGGACAATATTGGGTGTTTGTATTGGAGTTATATTGAAGTATATGTCAGTTTTGGTTTATGATTGAATAGTATGTGTTAAATGATACCTAGTATTGTAGACAATTGATATATTTTTGGGAATTTTTGTTTGTTTTCCATGGTTGATAAAATGTGGTGTATTTAATATTTGGGGTAGCGCAGTTGACACTATATATATTTGTATACTTTTTTTCCACATAGGAAAAAACCTTTTTGACTGCAGCAACCAGGTTTAAAAAGAATTTTGTCACAAATAATCATATATATTTTTTTTTTTTGAGCTAGCGACCCATATATATCATGACAATGGAATTTCCCACAAAATGACCCTATTTTGGAAAGCAAACACCCCAACATATAATCTATGAGGCATAATGAGTCTTTTGAATGGTTCATTTTTTTCCAGAAGTTTTTGTAAAATGTGGAAAAAAAATGAAAACGCATTTTTTTTTACACAAAGTTGTCAATTCATAAGATATTTCTAGCACATAGCATGTATATAGCAAAAAAAAAATACATTCTGCTACTCTTCCCAAGTATGACAATACCACATGTGTGAGCCTTTTACACAGTCTGGCCACATGCAGAGGCCCAACATTGAAGTAATACCTTCAGGCGTTCTAGGAGCACACAAAATG
Source organism: Lithobates pipiens (assembly GCF_037356315.1). NCBI lineage: Eukaryota > Metazoa > Chordata > Amphibia > Anura > Ranidae > Lithobates > Lithobates pipiens. The sequence continues at coordinate 241,104,677 of NW_027507903.1, read as the reverse complement.
ACCTCATTCTAGAAAGCAAACACCCCAACATATATTCTATGAGGCACGGGCTGCCGATAGGTACTCGGGTACGCTGATGGGCTGCAGATAGGTTTTCTGGGTAACTTAATGAGCTGCAGACAGGTACTCAGGTCCTCTGATGGGCTGGTGACAGGTACTGGGGTACTCTGATGGCCTAGTGACAGGTACTCTGATGGGCTGCAGATAGGTACTCAGAGACTCTGATGGGCTGGTGATGGGTACTCGGGTACTCTAAAGGGTGGTGACAGGTACTCAGGTACTTAGATGGACTGTGACAGGTACTCAGGTACTCAGATGAACTGTGACAGGTACTCAGATGAACTCTGACAGGTACTCAGATGGACTGTGACAGGTACTCAGGTACTCAGATGGACTGTGACAGGTACTCTGGTACTCATATGGACTGTGACAGGTACTCGGGTACTTATATGGACTGTAACAGGTACTCAGGTACTCAGATGAACTGTGACAGGTACTTGGGTACTCAAATGAACTGTGACAGGTACTTGAGTACTTAGATGAACTGTGACAGGTACTTTGATGGGCGGTGACAGGTACTTTGATGGGTGGTGACAGGTCCTCTTTATTGGGGGGCAATCAGTGTGTGTTGGTGTAACAATCTCCTTCTCACACATGATCTGTGTGTGAGGAGGAGAACCCGGTAACATCTCGTTACCACTCTATCCTTACATTTAGTGATCAGCTGTGAAAGGATCACAGCTGATCATGTGGTAAACAGCCGCCGGCTAATGCCTGTTTACCAGCATCCTGACGAGCAGTGTTCCCCGGAACATGCCACCACCGAAGTGCACGCGCAGCCCATTTGCGATCACGCGCATGTGCCACACAAAGTGGGGCGGTGCCATCTGTGATCAGCCATGACTTCATCACAGCTGATCATGTGGTAAACAGCCTCCGGATAATGCCTGTTTACCAGCATCCTGACGAGCAGTGTTCCCCGGAACATGCCACCACTGAAGTGCACGCGCAGCCCACTTGCGATCACGCGCATGTGCCACACAAAGTGGCTGATCACAGATGGTACCGCCCCATTGTGTACCATCTGTGATCAGACATGACTTCATCACAGCCGATCACGTGATAAACAGCCATGTCCAACGGCTGTTCACCCCCCTCGGTGGCAAGCAGTGTCTCCGTGACATGCCGCCACTGAAGGTACAGGGCTGCGCACACAGGGCTGCACGCACACGATTGCACGCATGCCCTGTTTAACCACTTGCTTACTGGGCACTTAAACCCCTCTCCTGCCCAGACCAATTTTCAGCTTTCAGCGCTGATGCACTTTGAATGACAATTGCGCGGTCATACAATACCGTACCCAAATGAAATTTTTATCATTTTTTTCCCACAAATAGAGCTTTCTTTTGGTGGTATTTAATTACAGCTGGGAGTTTTATTTTTTGCTAAACAAACAAAAAAAATGCAAAAAAAAAAAATCATGTTTAATAGTTTGTTATAAAAGTTTGCAAACAGGTCATTTTTCTCCTTCATTGAAATGCGCTGATGAGGCGGCACTGGTGGGCACTGATAGGCTGCACTGGTGGGCACTGATAGGCTGAACTGGTGGGCACTGATAGGCACGGTTAGGGTTGCACAGATAAGGCGGTACTGATAGGCACAGATAAGGCAGCACTGATGGGCACAGATAAGGCGGCACTTATGGGCAAAGATGGGCACAGATAACATGGCACGGATGGGTGGCACGGATGGGCTGCACGGATGGGTGGCATGGATGGGCACGGATAGGTACCACTGATAGATGGGACTGGTGTGCACTGATAGGTGGCACTGATAGGTTGCTCTGATAGGTGGCACTGCTGGGCGGCACTGATGGGCACTGGTAGATGACACTTATGGGCACGGATATGTGGCATATGAGGTGCAGCACTGTTGTTGAGGCAGATTGTGGGCACTGATAGGTGGCACTATGGGCACTGATAGGTGGCACTATGAGCACTGATGGGTGGCACTATGGGCACTAATGGGTGGCACTATGGGCACTAAGGGGTGGTACTGATGGGTGGTACTTTTACTTTAATTAGGTTGCACTGGCAGGGGGCAGGTGAGCACTGATGACTTGGCCGTGATCAGCTTTTTTTTTTTCTGATCGCCAGTGATCGGCTTTTTTTTTTTCTCCTCGCGCTGTCAGCGCGAGGAGAAAAATAGCCGATTGCCGGCTCTGTTGTGATCACATGATCAGCTGTCATTGGCTGACAGCTGATCACGTGTTAATGGGTCAGGGATCGAACCCTTGCTCCGATCTGTGATCAGGTGAGTCTCATAGACTCGCTGATCACAGAGCGCGCCACTCGCGCCCCTCAGGGGGCGCGCAGGCCGCTCGTGCACGGGACGACGTCAATAGACGTAGTCCCGGCAAAGCAGGTCCGCGCTGTAGCCGTCATTCGGCTATAGCACGGATCTCAAGTGGTTAAATGGACGGACATCATATGATGCCCGCCCAGAACAAGAGCCGCACCGCCTGGCCCTCATATGACAGCCGGCAGGGGCAGCAAGCAGCTAATTTATAGATATACTGAGCCAAATCATTGGGTTTTCTGTTTACAAACAGAATCCCTGGTCCCCTAAATCATCTGGTTTTCTCTGTTCTCAAAATTGCCAACTGCTGATGAGATCTAGAATCATGGCTCATCCATTCTCATAAACTGATGCTCTAAGTGCTCTATAATGTCTGATTGGACACGGGGTTGATTTACTAAAGACAAATAGAATGTGCACTTTAAGAAGTGCATTTTCACTCTGCAAGGGCAGTTGCTCCAGAGCTTAGTAAATGAGGTAAAGATTTACTTTGCAAAGAATACCCAATCAGGTGCAAGGAAAATAAGAAAACAGCATTTTTGCTTGCAAATGATAGGATGATGGAAGTCAGTAGAGCTCCTTATTTGCTAAGCTCTGGAGCAACTGCTCTTGCAGAGTACAACTGCACTTTGCAAAGTGCACAGTTTATTTGCCTTTAGTAAATCAACCCCTATAGGTCCCCTAACTGTCTGTTGTTAAAGAGGATGTAGGCTACTTCATTACTTCAATGGAGTGATCAGAAACATCTGTATGGTTTCCATTTAGCAAACTTAATTTCAAATGTATTTTCAATTTTCCCTTTGCAATATAGTGCTAGAAGAGAAATACCCTTCATACTTTCAGCTTGCTGTTGCATAGTATCATTTGCACATATCTTGTTACTTTTGTTATGAAAAAGTATATGTCTTCAACAAACTTTCTGGCAATGAGTTGCCTTGCACCAGTCCTCTAGATAGATCTAGGGATGTCAGGTTAATATTATGTCACCTAACAAATAATGATAGCCTTCTGGCACCATGCTGCCTGCTGCGAACAATACTGAGTTAGGAAACAAAACTATAGGTAACAATTAACTGTGACAGAGATAGATGGGGGACTCCAGAAGCCTTACATTAAAACAAGCTGCTACACAATGAATTCAGCATTGTCAAAGAATGGAAGAATGTATTCCTATTTTCAGATAACTGAGACAGCTGCTAACAAAAGATAAATTATAATGAATCATTTGCATTGTATTTTTCTATTTACAGGATGCTTGTTGCCTACATATTACAAGGTGACCATACATTGACCAATGTCTCACCAAAACATGTGCCAATCCATCAAATCATCATGCCCCATGACGACTCTTCTTGATTCGGCAATCTTTGCTATGCAGAGAAGGCACAGCAGAGGGAATATTTTCTCTTCTGTGGACAAAAAGGAATGACCACATAGCATGCTGCCATGAGCAAAATCCAAATGCTGTATATATTTCAATCACAAAAAAGCAACAGCAAATGTCAAAAATGCTTAGCATCACTGATGGATATCTCCAATGATGTTTGGAAATTTCTGAACATAAATGTGAGATGTGAACTATGCTGTATAATAAAATTGATAGCAGAAGGCAACATTTTTATTCCAGTATCCAGGGTAGCCAAGAGACGAGATGTTGGCTCAGAGATGACATGCAAATCCTTGTGATGGCTTTACACTATGTTTACAAATGTGTGACACAAATTAGCCTCCTTTTTAACAAGCCACAATGTTACCAAAATTATTAAAAGAGGTTGTTACTTTTTTACTTTAATGAAGAGATTGGAATCATCTGGGGGTTTCCATTTTCACTAGCAACTTAGGCAATGAGTATTGCCGTAATCATTGATCCCTGGGCAGGGAGGAGACTGAGAAAATTCTTCTTTTTGCCTAAAGCTTACTAATAACATAATCTTAGCCTAGAGCAGTGGTTCTCAACTCCAGTCCTCAGGACCTACGAACAGGCCAGATTTTAAGTATTACCTTGGGGAGATGCAGACTAGAATACTGTCATTACTGAGCAGCAAATTATATCACCTGTCATGTATTTCAGTTATCTTGCAAACCTGGCCTGTTGGTGGGTCCTGAGGACCACTGGCCTTGACTAGATCACCTTCCTATAGCTCAAGGAGAAAAGGTACAATTGTTTGAAATTATACTATTGCTGTGCATTGGGAAATGTCAAGAATGCATTCCTACAGAATGGTAAAATTACAAAGAGGTCCACTTTAACCCCGTCATTACCCGGTGCTTTGATAGTTTGACAGGCAACTGCTTAATCATGCAGTAATGCACCCAATGAATTGTATATACATTTTTTAGATTGTCTTTCGGTAACCATAAATAAACATCGCAAAACAATCCCTCAATCAGAAATTGCCAGTGGCACTTTAACCCCCTCATCACTGATAGTCAGTGGCATTGTACACCCCCAAAGCAATCCCATAATCGTTGTTGGTCAGTGCAACTTTAACCCCCCCCCCCCCCCCCCCACCACCAACCTGAATGCAAAGTAGCATTCCCTTAAGTAATATTTAATAGCCGTTTAACCACTCCCCTTACTCAGTGGTGGTCAGTGGCATTTTAACCCACCACCCATCATTGATGGTCAGTAGCACTGTATACCACCAAAACAATACCATAGTCATTGTTGGTCATTGGAACATCAACCCCCAATACCAACTTGAATGTAAAGTTGCCTTCCTTTCAGTAACATTTAATAACCACCCCCTCCATCAGTAGTGGTCAGAGGCATTTTAAACTCCCCAAAACAGCCCCATAATCAGTGGTGGTCAGTGGCACATTAAGCCCCCATTTGAGGGTCAAAGGCACTGTATACCACCAAAACAATCGTAGTCATTGTTGGTCAGAGGAACTTTAATCCCTCCCCACCACCAACAACACCTTGAATGAAAAGTAACCTTTCCTGGTCTGCTGCTTTTCTATTCCTTTCCTTCCTTCCTCCCATTTTTCTTTTAATCTGCAGTAATGTGAGAAGGAGCTGAATTGCCATTGTGAGAGTAAGGGGAGTGTCAATGTTTATAAACACAGCCAGTGCTTACAATTGTGATCACTGTGATTGGTTCACAGAGTTCACAAAGTACACAGCCAGTCTGATTGGCTCTTTTCATTGTGCAAGTGATCTGTGCTGTCTACTGTCACAGGCATTGTGCAACTCTGACAAGCTGTAAACACAATGTCATGTATATATGCTCCAGAAAAAAACATTCACCGGCCTACCATTTTTTTTACAATATGGAGATAGTAAGATTTTTAAGCAAGGATAAGAATGACAGCCCTCAGCATGCACCCACAAAAAGTCAGCAGCAGCAGCCGGATCTTTATGTTGATGAATTCCTTTAACCATGCTGCTTCAAGCAATTGCTCTCCATCTGTGCAACATATCAAGTTAAGGTACATTTATGATACAGTGTCACACACATCTTTACCAAATGCCAAACACTTCTGAACTTTGTTACATAGTTTGTAGACTGCTTTCTTAGAATATATACTTAACGTATCTATTTCAGAAGCATTACTATTATTTCCACTGAAGCTAAAGCAAACATTTCAAGAAAAATGTGTCAGGGTTTAATTATACAGCCTGGGAAGCTGGTTTAAAATGCATTATACTTAATACACAGAAAGGGGTAGTCATAAAAATGTCACATTAGTATATTAGAAGATTAGAAAATGTATACATATTTGTTTGCAGCTATAAGAAATGGCAAATATACTTTACCATGTGCCTATATAACATTCCTTTTCTTATTGCATTGACTGCCTCACCTGCATGTGGCCAATAGTCTGAAATATAAGATTAGCGATAGCTTTAAAAATGGCCTGTCTTACCCATTCTACCAAATATTACCCATTTGTGCCCCAGAAGGATTTGCCCCTTAATGACCAGGTCATTTTTTGCAAAACGGCACTGCGTTGCTTTAACTGACAATTGTGTGCTTGTGCGACGTTGTACCCAAACAAAATTGATATCCTTTTTTTCCCCACAAATAGAGCTTACTTTTGATGGTATTTGATCACCTATGTGGTTTTTATTTTTTGCACTATAAACAAACAAAAAAAGACAATTTAAAAAAACAAAACATTTTTTTGTTACTTTCTGCTATAATACATATCCCAAAAAATGTAAAAAAAAAAAAAAGTATTCATCGGTTTAGACCAATAGATATTCTTCTACATATTTTTTGTAAAAAAAATTGCAATAGGTGTATATTGATTTGTTTGTGCAAACGTTACCACGTCTACAAACTACAGGATCAATTTAGGGATTTTTATTTTGTTTATTATTTTTACTGCTAATGGTGGTGATCTGTAACATTGCGGCAGACAAATAAATCTGACCCCAAATTAAACTTTTTGGGGACCAGTGACATTATTACATTGGTCAGTGCTATAAAAATATACTGATCAATGTAAAAATGACACTGGCAGGAAAGGGGTTAACACTAGGGCGCGATCAAGGGGTTAAGTGTGTTCCCTGGGTGTGTTCTATCTGTAGGGAGGATGGGCTACCAGGGCCTTGACAGAGATCACTGTCCCCGATCACTGGGAACAAAAGATCTCTGACATGTCATCTGGCAGAACAGGGAATCGCCTTGTGTACATAGGAAGTTCCCCATTCTGCTATCTGTCTATCTGCTATCACCTATGCAAAGACCGACGTACACCTACGGTGGTTTGCGCAGGAGAGCCGACCTGCTGCAGTATAATGATGGTGGCTGTTCGGCAAGCAGTTAAAACACAAACTTATTGCAAAGTATACCTGTTACAAAATGTAATAACTTTAACGTTGCCCTGAACTGAAAAAGTGAAAATGTGCTATGATATAGGGAAGAGCTGGAAATGTTAAAGGGTAACTATGGGCAAAAGTTATTGCCTCTTCTTCTAAGGGGAAGGTGACACAGTGATTATGCGTAGAACACAGCATGATAAGTCAGAAATTGAAAAAGGAAGGGAGCCAACAGGCAGAACTCTTGGCTAGTACTTTGTCCTCTGCTTAAGAGCACTAGAGAGCTCAGGGAGGTGAGTAATTATATACATAAATATTGAAGCACACACACCGCTAATCCCTTGCATGCAAAAAACTTTATTCTATCAATATTAATAGAGACACTCCACCAACATGCTGTCAGGGCTGGCTTAGCCCTTCCTTCTCTAGGCTGGCTGCTCAGCTGTCGGCTAATTGCCAGCTCTCTTCTCTCTCCACAGTTACCAGCTGTTCCTGATGATGCTCGTCTGACCTGCCTACTTAAAGCCTTCCAGCTCACTTCACCTCTGCCTTCGCCTTGATCACATCACTAGAAACCATCTCCTGCGGTTTGCTTAAATATTGGATTGCTGACATCCCTTTTGGCTCCTTATCCTGCTTGCTGTTGCTCTACTTGGATCCCTGACTTCTGGCCTGGCTGACTACCCAATCTGGTTACTGGACTCTGGCTATGCTTGACTACGCTTTTTCTATTTACCTTTTTATTTTTATTAATAAACAAGTGTGATTTAATTGTACTTCTGTCTCAGTCTGATTCAAGATTTCCACTTCCTTTACAATTACTGTACCATTATTATGTTCTGGTGACAATGGTAACATTTTGGATTTCCCAGCACTTTCTATCTCAATGAAAATATCCGCTACAAAAGATATAGAGGTTAAGGCAGGCCGTACACATTTTGAAACTTGGTCGGTTCAGCAGGAACCAGCCAAGATTCAAACCATTAATAGGTAGGCTGAATGTACCAAGTTGATCAATCGATCAACTTGGGTACAACCAGTCTGCCCGATTCACTTGCAATTATTGCAAGCGGCTGCTATAGTCACTAGTGATAATCACTGTCTTCTCCCGGGGGGGGGGGGGCGACTTCCCCTGCCCTCCAGCTGGGAGAAGACAATAACCTGGCAGTAGAGATTCTCACATCAACACTGTCTGTGTTGATGGGGGAATAGAGTGGTGCAACCTGTGGTTACAAGAAATAAATTTGTATGGTTCACCTAAGACTCCCCAGTAACGCAGACAGCAATAAAAACATATTTACTTTCTTCAAAGCCAAAAAAAAAAACTTTGGATATACATTCACTTTCATGGGTACATGCTCCTTGTAGAATTCTGCAAACATAATTATATGCTAGCCTAGAAAGTATATCTAAAATGAAGAATTCTTTTCTATTTCTGTGTGTAGACAGCATTGTGTCTGCACTTTACATTGTGGGGAATTAGAAGCAAATATAAACTGGTAGAATCCTTTATCGTTAATGTTTACCTCTCAAAGGACTGAGAAAAACTGCAATTATAATAGGAATGAACAATAGAAGCTAGCACACCAGGATCACATCCGAAAAGTTTACTAGATTCCCATACCTCCCAACTCTCACTGATTTTGAGGGACTGTCCCTGATTTGGAGCAATGTCCTTCTGTCCCTCATTCCTCCTTATTTGTCCCTCATTTTGGTCTGATCTATAGATGTATATAAAATGCACTTTTTATCTATCAAAAAGTGTTTCTCAGTGCTAAACCTTTCATCCGATTTCTAAATTGCCTCATTCACATCTTGGAAAGTTGGGAGGTATGGAGTCCCATGTTATGGATAACATATCGGAGACACCGAGGTCCCCTTTAACAGACAGACTACTGACACGGCTGATTTACACAGTATCACAGTTGTTGCCATGCATCCTTATTTATGCTTTATTTCAATGCAATTGTGTAGTAGATTTAATTCTTTTGTAGGTCATCTTAGCAGACTTGCTTGATTTACCTACCCAAAGTATAAAATTTAATCTGTAAAAATGCTGTAAACCTGAAAACAGTATTGTGGTTTAACTGTAAAAAAAAACAAGAATGCAATCTGTGACAGCTGGACAATAAATAAAATAAAGGAATATGGAATTCCCATGAGCACATACACAGCATGTGAACACTTTATCCACTTGAAAATATGATAAAATTTGAAAGAACTCCCCAATGAACCTTCCTAATTCCTGTTGTTTAGAGTCTGATCCAAGAGTTCATAGGCCTGCTGAACTTCTTTCATTGCTCTGACACTCTCAGCCAGAAAGTTTTTTGTTTCAAGGATTTACGTCTATTTGGCATGTAATCTGCATGCAGAGCGTTCCACAATCTTTTCGAAATATGCTTGCTTTTATGTTGTGTATAAGCAGAATTTTTTCAAAATGTTATATAGTTCAACAACAGATCAAATTAGCTTGTTTTATGTTATTTAGAATGTGTGCACATAATTATTTTCATATTACAATCATTATTTCAACCTAATCTTCAGTTGTCACTTTATTTCAATGCTCTGCTCTATAGGGCACATAAAAAATGATATCTTAATGTACTATGTATTTAACACAAAGCATGCAGAAAAAGATTACTATAAACGCACCCAGCAATACATATCAGCTTTAAAATGTAACTTTTAGAGGAATTTATTGCTAAATGTATAAGGTACCACAGTAGGTTTCCCATAACGTAAAATAGACAGATAATTTGGGGAATAAAGTAGACGTAAAGGCAAAACTTTTTCAGAGAGATTTCTCCTCACTTCCTGTCCCATAGCCAATACAGTACGAGGAAATCGCTCCAAACTGAGGTAACCTCTGTCTGCCACCTAGATCACTGTTAAGGATGAGCCAAACTGCGCTAGGTTTGGTTTCAAATTTAAAAAAATGTAGTTAAGCCAGAAGCAGTAATTTTTTAAATAGTTGAACTATATATTTAACAATGTAAAATAGTTTAAATGTAAAATTGTAAAATGTTTAAAAATGTCCAATTCCCTTAAAAACTATTCCTGGGGTGTCAGTTCCCTGCGTGTGAACGGACACATCTGTGTGACATACATAAAGTACCGCAGCTGCATTTACATTTATAATGTACATAGGGAAAAAAGGTTCACCCAGCTAGCAAATGACATTTCATTGGCAGCTTGTTTTTAAATGGCACATAGACCCCTCCAAGGGTCTGCTATGTTTATTGGCAGCAATTCAAAAGGAAGTATGGGGGCTTCAATTTTTTCCAGGATCATACTTACCTAGGTGGATGTAGCATTGGTCTGATGCTGCATCTGTCCCCCGCCAGCTCTTACACCGAGAACTGGGCAATCAAACACCACGATCACTTGGTTCTCAGGGCTCCCTGAGCAGAGAGCTGGTGGCTGTCAGTCAGCAGCTCCCTGCTCTGCCCCCCCCCGCTCACTGTAGTGTTGAGCTGTGGAGGGTATGTGAGCAGCTGGCTCAGGCTTTCAGAGGCTCACTGAGAGGCTGAGCCGGTTGCTGGTCCAGGCATGTGGGTAGATCCCGTCTTCATTGTTGATCTTGCGCGAGCCTGGACTGGCTCTGTGACGTCAGCCAACAGCTGGTTTCAGCTGAAAATAAGTTACTGGAGTGAAGAATGAACTGCACTCCTGTGATCCACAGGAAAAGTACAGCCAAATGAGCTTTAAACTGTATCATTTTATTTCTTTGTAAAACATACTACAGCAAAAGTGAAAATAAAAATTTCATAGAGGCCCCCCTCTTCAAAATACTTACTAGACCATTTGTGCCTGGTATGGGTTTTATTGGGGTACCAACAGGGCTAATAGAGAGGGTGAATTTATTTTATGGGGCACAGACAGCAACAAAAATCCGAAGGATGTTCTAATCTACTCTTTTCAAAAAAGTTTGCTTTTAGTTATACTTTAAGCCTAGTACATATGATGAGATTATCGGACAAATGATCATCCTTTTTTTTTTTTTGCACGCTAGTCTCCATATAGAATGTGAATAGGTTACTAAAGTATGAAAATTCTTGTACGACAGAAAAAAATTGGAAGTGCTGTAATGTATTTGTATTGTATTTTCAGATGAAAACTATACAGATTAAAAGGAAAATCGCACAACCTGGTATCGTACGAGAAAAATTTTGTGTTTGTCCCTTCGGAAAATTTCAGAGGACAGCTGTGTACTAACGATCAGATTATCATATGATCACGTCAAAAGCAGAATTTTTTTGTCTGGTTTTCTTATCGTGTGTACAAGGCTTCAGGGTGTGAGGAATGAACTCAATTGTGGAAGGGAATGCTGATGCTCTAAAGACAAGTTCAGAGTCTCAGTACAAACCACAATGCCAATTCAAAAAAATATATAATTATTGGGTGAAATAGGAGTTTAACCAGCTAGGGACCTACCTGGTATATCCCACAGTCCTAACCCACTGAACATACATCCCGGTATACAGCTATTCAAACGTCCTTTCAGTCAAGTTCTTGTTTTTGGTAACACAACTCCTATTAGCAGCTTTTTTAACACTGATTGACAGAAAAGTTTACTGTTCAATGCTTGTTAAAATGTTAAAATTTTAGTTAGCTGTGGATTTCAGGAACATATCTTTTTTTTGTACCCAGGACTTTACTGAAGCAACATGTCTTTTTATCTTTAATACTGCAGTCGTTGTTTTAATTCTTTATGAAACCAGTAGAAGGTATTTTTTTTTTAATTACATTTTTGCAATATGTACAGATTAGATGGGACTTACTATGGACGTGATTTTTATGCTATCATAGAAAAGGTGTGACCATTTTTACACTAAATAGGCCTAATACACCCTATGTAATGCACGATTACAGGGGATAATTTAATAAAATTGGAGAGTTCAAAATCTGGTGCAGCTGTGCATGGTAGCCAATCACCTTCTAACTTCAGCTTGTTCAATTAAGCTTTGCTAAAGAAAAAACCTGGAAGCTGATTGGTTTCTATACAGAGCTGCACCAGATTTTTCACTTTCCCGGTTTAGTAAATCAACCTCACAGCAGTTAGGGAAAAAGATTGCACAGAGTTGGGAACTCTTGAACCTGCTCCAAGACAAAACATTGCAAGTATAAATGAAATTTTGTCGCAGCCAGAGAGAATTTAAAATTATATTCAAACATGAATTATATTCAGTAAAAAACATTAGTTGAGACTGTTGAATATCCAAGTTCTTTCCCCGAAAGTCAATTCATAAAGTTTTTTATTGGAAGTAAAAGAGAACAAGCAAATGAAGTATTACAGAAACACATAATACAAGTCAAAGGACAATAGACAAAGTCTATTAACAATGAAACTCATAGGCCATGAACATCAAGCTGTCAATTGTCATTATGGTAAAGGGAGTGAACTCTGTATCTGCGGAGACTGAAACCTATTGGGTTTCATAGATTCTGATAGGGCATTTGGGTTTGTAAATCCATGTAAGTATAATGGATGTTATATAGAGGGTGGGTGTCAGGCGGGTTGTGTGATGGCGGTGGTGAGGTCTTTGTAGTCTGATGTTGTCTGGAAGTGGGTCCAGCATGCCCATTTGTTTAAGAATTTAACTGGTGTGTCATGGGCAATGTTGATGAGGCATTCCATTTCAGCTATCCTAGTGAGTCTGTTTAGCCATTCTTTGACTGATGGGGTATGTGTGGTGCCCCAGTGTACTGGGATGCACTGTTTCGCCGCATTTACCATGTGCATGGCTAAGGATTTAAAGTAGTTGCTATTCGATAAGGTGGTAACGTGTAGGAGAAATTGTGCTGGAGAGAAGTTAAGTGTGTAGGTAGTTACTTTCTTTATGATTTGGTGAACTTCGCCCCAGAAAGCTTGGATGGTGGGACAGCTCCACTAGATGTATAGGAGAGTTCCTTTATCCTGTTTGCATCTCCAGCATACATCTGGAATGTCTGGGTCGAATTTGTGGATAAGGGAGGGGGTACCAGCGTGTTTGGACTTTGTATCCGTTTTCCTGTGTGGAAATGTTTACGGATCCCTTGTGAATGCTCAGGTAGACTCGTTCCCATTCTTCCGGTGACAGGGATAGGGAAATTAATTTTTCCCATGTTTTGCAAGCCCGGCCAATGTTGGAGGGGGCATTCGAGAATAAAAGGGAGTGCATTGTGGAGATTAAGTGACTTTGCGGGGATTGTTTTGTGCATGTTTCGAAAGGGGAAAGGGGTCTGGAGACCTTGAATTTCCTGTCGAGTGAAAGTATGTAGTATGAGAGTAACGTGTGATTCCAAGGGGAGATGCCAACGACCTTTGATGGAAGCTTTTCACTGTGCAAAAGTTTGCCTTGTGAGAAGAAGTGGTGTATCTGAACGTTTCTATGTAGCCAGATGTAATTTAGGAAGTTGCTGTGGATTCCGGGGGCGGGGGGTCGCGGTTAAGACATAGGGGGATGAAGGGGCCTGGTGTCTGAAACCAATTCAATGCAACCCCCTTTGCAATGTAACACTTTAAAAAATGCCCTCTGTATTGAATTATAAAGTAGATGCTAATTTATAAAATGGTTTAATAATTCATATGTTTTCTTGAAATCTGTCAATCTGAGGATTTAATGCCCCTGGAAATCTTATTTTGGCTTGTGTAATTGGCTTTCTGCTTTCCAGAGGTCTGTGTTGAGGTCCTAGTCATATTTTTGCCATCCCCTGCAAGTTAGTTTTATATTTGGTCAGCTACACTTGAAGGCTTGTCTGCTTCTAAAAAGGATGCAGGCACTGTAGCACCAGTTGTAGGCACCGAGACTGCACCAGTTGGTTATATATAATGAAGAAAGACCATGCCATTTATAAATAGGTTTGTGAACATGGTAAAGCAAACAGCAGTTTAATAAGAACAGAAATAAATGTATAAATCAGCAGAAATAATTTGCTTAAAAACCTTGAAAAGTACAATATATGATTCACCTCAAATATTTAACTGGAGTTACACTTTAAAGAAAGGAAATTTTTCTCAAAGTATGCCTTTGGCAAAAAAATCCTGTTTATCAGTATAGCCTTTATTCTTAGCATTTGTCTCATTGCCCTATATACACAGAAAGGATAAAAGAAAGCAGACAAAAAAAGATGGTTTTACAACTCAAACAAAAGATATAACATAAAACTCAAACCCTTAAGGCACATATATATGGGCATATTTTAGCTTTATTCCATTTCAAACTGATGAAAATCTATAGTAAAATGTAAGAATATGAAAATGCTTAGTGAAACAAAATCAACTATTCTTACTTCTTTGTTTTACCCTGCATGCAACACTGTGCTTTTGCTTCCAACTTTTGCTTGTAAATGTAAATAAACAAATGTAAATGTGTGTAAATAAATCTTGTGCAAATACAATAAAATATGCCTCCAAACCATATCCATCATAGTAAACATTTAGGAAAAAAATGAATGCAAGTAACAAAGGTTTGAGTGTATGAGTACTAACTCTAAAAGGAACAATAACATAAAAAATGAATGCATTTTTGTTCAATTTTAACATAATAAATACTTATCCTTTGGTGTAGATTTTTAACATACATAGTCCAATGTTAGTTATAAAAATAAATCTACATACCTGTGAATTTGGGAAAGAAAAAGTTGCATCTACTTAATATATAGTCTGAATAAAATTCAAATCCATTAAAATTCAAAACACCGCACTATTGTTTTTAAATAAATGATTTTAACTCTTCTCTGCATACATTTCAATTACAAAATCAAGTTCTGGTGAATTAAGTAATCTACAATATGAAACCCTGTTTTATTGAGTACATTAACCGCTTTAGCCCCAGAAGATTTTACCCCCTTCCTGACCAGAGCACTTTTTGCTATTCGGCACTGCGTCGTTTTAACTGACAATTGCGCGGTCGTGTGACGTGGCTCCAAAAAAAAAACGACGTCCTTTTTTTCTCACAAATAGAGCTTTCTTTTGGTGGTATTTGATCACCCCTGCGATTTTTATTTTTTGCGATATAAACAAAAAAACAGCGACACATTATTTTTTAATAAATATCCCCCAAAAATATATAAAAAAACATTTTTTCCACAATTTAGGCTGATACGTATTCTTCTACATATTTTTGGTAAAAAAAAATGCAATGAGTGCTTATTGATTGGTTTGCGCAAAAGTTATAGCATTTACAAAATAATTATATATTTTTTCTAGTAATGGCAGCAATCAGCAATTTTTATCATGACTACGACATTATGGTGGACACATCAGACATTTTTGACACATTTTTGGGACCATTGTCATTTATACAGCAATCAGTGTTATACAAATGCACTGATTCCTGTGTAAATGATACTGGCAGTGAAGGGGTTAACCACTAGGGGGCAGAGTAAGGGTTAAGTGTGTCCTGGGACATGTTTCTAACTGTGGGGGGCGTGGCTATGTGTGACACGTTACTGATCTCTGCTCCCGACCACAGGGAGCAGAGATCAGTGACACTGTCACTAGGCAGAACGGGGAGGTTCTTGCTTACATTAGCATCTTCCCGTTCTTCCTCTCCATGAGATGATCGTGGGTATCCTTGCAGCGATCAAGTCCATGGGACCCACGACCTGACCCACAGAGGTATAGGTACGCCCATTTGCCCAGCTGTGCCATTCTGCCAACATACATCAGCGTGCGCCGGTCGGGAACTGGTTAAAAGTGAATAAAGGTATGTGTAAAAAAAAAAAATCACTGTTGTAGTAAATTTGCCATTTTACAGCTTTTAATTGGTATATGAAAGTAAATGTTACCAAATAGATGGTAACCTTACCTAACAAGAGACAAAAGACAAGAAATGCAACTAACTTAAAACATTTCTTTGACATAACTACTTTGTGAAAACAAATATCATTTGTCTCTTTTGGACTGTCCTGGATCCAAGAATCCTAAAGTACACTGACATGATCACCCCCCTGCCTGCTGATCACCCCTCACGGAGGACCCCCTGGCGGTATGCTATGCTTTGTTTTTATACACTGATGAGAAGTCCTTAGGACGGTCTTGTGATGTGCAGAGCCCTGTTCCTTTTCTTTGGCAGTGGGGGGTATTAATGATGCTTTCCCACACTGTGAATGCAGGGTGATGTTGTGACACTGGCTAATAATCAACCCAGAAGACTGAGAACATTTTGTGGTAATAAAAAATTACACTGAGATACGGTGCTATTTTAAAGGTGAATATTGCAGCGGACAATTGCAACTTAGCTTGTTGCCATTTTATTAGCATTTTTCAAATAAAATATACATTTTACAAATAACCTTAACCTCTTGCCGACCAGCCGCCATCAATATAATGGCAGGTTGGCATGGCTGCGCAAACTGCTGTAGGTGTACGTCGGCCACTTTAAGAGCCATAGGGGGCTCATGCGCATGGCCGATGGGTGCAATGTTGGCCGGCGACCTGCGATCACTCCTCTGTCAATGTAAACAGACAGATCCCTGTTCTGTCAGGAAAGCAGAGAGAGATCTGCTGTTCCTCGTGATCAGGAACAGAGATCTCTCTCCTCCTCTAGTCAGTACACTCCCCCCACAGTTAGAAACACCTCCCTAGGGAACACTTAACCCCTTAATCGCCCCCTAGTGTTAACCTCTTCCCTTCCAGTGACATTTATACAGTAATCAGTGGCTATTTTTTAGCTCTGATCACTGTATAAATGTCAACGGTATCAAAAAAGTGTCAAAAGTGTCCGATCTGTCCGCCGCAATGTCGCAGTGCCGATAAAAATTGCTGATCACCGCCATTACTAGTAAAAAAAATTTATAATATAAATCCTATAAATATATTTTGTAGACAATATAACTTTTGCACAAACAAATCAATATACGCTTATTGTGAAATATGCATAAGAATACATATTGGCCTAAACTGATGATCATTTTTTTGGGGGGATATTTATTATAACAAAAAGTAAAAAATATTGTTATTTTTTTTCAAAACTGTCGCTCTTTTTTTGTTTATAGCGCAAAAAATAAAAAACGCAAAGGGATCAAATACCACTTAAAAGAAAGCTCTATTTGTGGGGGAAAAAAGAACACACAAGCAAAATAAAAAATGCGTCTAACTCATCGGCGGAGCTCTTCAGGGTGGCCAGGCGATTGGCTAATCCCACGTGTGGTCAATCTGAAGAGAAAAACTCTGCTGAATTGTGCGATATTTTATCTTGTTATTTTAAAGAATAAATTAAAATTATTAGAAAAAACATTTCATATGTGGAGGTGGAAGAAACATGCCCACCATATTTAGGGACCTGCTTTTCAGTATTTTATTCAATGACTCCAGAAGATATTAAAACCATTCCCAAGTCTCTCAGAGCCTCGTCCTCATCATCGTTGGTGAAGGACTCCTCAGATGCTCTGGCGTCTTTTATTGCAGACATTGTAAGCATGTATTTTGCTACCGGTGTCGTTCCATGTATTCTGAAGCAGGCTAAAGAAAGCTAACGTGGAGCGCACCGTGTTGAGCAACAATCGCCCTATATCCACCTTGTCGTTTTTGGAAAAAATCATGGAGCGTGCTGCGGTATGGCAACTTCAACCTCACCTGGAGTCTAATAAAAATTTTGATGACTTCCAGTCAGGATTTCTTCCTGGGAGAGGTTCGGAAACAGCCCTGGTAAAAGTCCAGGACGATTTGCTCTGGGCCTTGGATGAGAATGAAGCTTCGGCCTTGGTACTTCTGGATCTGTTGGCAGCTTTTGATACCATCGACCACTCTATACTTGTGGATAGGTTGAAGATGGTGGCGGGAATGGGTGGTATAGCTCTGGCATGGGTAGCCTCGTTCCTGCGAGACAGGGTTCAGAGGGTAAAGTTGGGACCATTTTATTCCTCTGATAGTCCCCTGTTTTGCTGGGTCCCACAAGGATCGGATTTATCTCCGATCCTTTTTAACATCTATATGAGGCCGCTGCTGTACATCATTTGCCGTCACAATTTCCCATTTCATGTCTATGCTGACGACACCCAGATATACTTCAAACTACCCAAGAAAGGGGAGGATCAGGTGATGCTGGCCTCCTGTCTGGAGGAAATCCAGTCCTGGATGGGTGCCAATTATCTAAAGTTAAATGGCACTAAAACTGAATGTATCATCTTTAGTAACCAGGTGTATTCCAACTTGTTTCCGTTATGGCCGGAATCTTTCAAACCTTCTTTGATTCCGGTCACTCAGGTCAGGGACCTGGGTGTCATCTTTGACTCTAGGTTGAACTTGCTCCCTCAGGTAAATCAGGTGGTGAGTTCATGTCACTTCTACCTGAGACTCCTGAGGTCGACTTTTCGCTATATCGCAGATTCTGATAAGATCGCCATGGTCAATGCCATTATCAGCAGCTGATTGGACTACTGTAAAGTCCTGTATTTGGCTTTGCCTGCTTGTACCATTTACAAGCTCCAGCTGATTCAGAATGCCACAGCAAGGTTACTGACAGGTGTTGGCCACCGTGACCACATCACTCCATCCCTTAGAGCCCTGCATTGGCTGCCTGTGAAAGAACGGGTTCTGTTTAAAACTGGATGCCTTGTCCATAAGGCACTGCATGGACGTGGCCCAGAGTATCTGAAGGAAAAATTTGTCAAGTATGTGTGCCTACCCGATCCTTGAGATTGGCAAACTTGGCCATACTGATGATTCCAAAATTTAGAAAGAAAACATGTGGAGATAGAACGAGTGAAGTACAAGGAGCTGTATTTTGGAACTCCTTGCCTCCGAAACCGAGACTTGAGAAGGACTTTTTTAAATTTCGGAAGAAATTGAAAACCGTACTTTTTGTACAAGCTTTTGGAGTCACCTAATTTTTAATTGGGGTGTGATGGACAGACTCCTTGGCTTTTATTCTATATCTTGCTATGCTGGTTTGTTGGTTTTCTTAAGGTCTTATAATGTCCTGTTCTTTTGAGGCCTTCGGGTAAGACTGCATTCGTTAAGCATTTTAATAAATAAATAAATAAATTCTGTTTGTGTACAATGTCGCATGACCACGCAATTGTCAGTTAAATGATGCAGTGCCGTATCACAAAAAATGGCCTGGTCAGAAAGTGAGTAAATCTTTCCGGGCTGTATGGGTTAATACAGGGTGCACTTGCAACTCTCTTAGGGCATTTTCTGTTTTCTATAAATAGAGCACAGCAGAAGCTTCTCTAACTAAACCTCTATACAGAGTCATATAAGCACTGAGGGAGATGGGATTAGTCCTTTAACATTCAGCTGTGTATAATTTGAGCCTAGGTCATCTTTGTAAACAAGCTTTTTTAGAAAAGCGATTAGGATTAGCCTGGTATACGCATAAAAGTGAATCCAAAGCTTCACTTTATGGCTGGAAATAGTACATTTAAAAGACATGCATATATATATATATATATATATATATATATATATATATATATATATATATATATATATATATACAGTATCTCACAAAAGTGAGTACACCCCTCACATTTTTGTACATATTTTATTATATCTTTTCATGTGACAACACTGAAGAAATTACAAAACACTTTGCTACAATGTAAAGTAGTGAGTACAGCTTGTATAGTGTAAATTTGCTTTCCCTCAAAATAACTCAACACACATCCATTAATGTCTAAACCACTGGCAACTGAGTACACCCCTAAGGGAAAATTGGGCCAAATTGGGCCCAAAGTGTCAATATTTTGTGTGCCCACCATTATTTTCCAGCACTGCCTTAACCCTCTTGGGTACAGAGTTCACCAGAGCTTCACAGGTTGCCACTGGAGTCCTCTTCTACTCCTCCATGATGACATCACGGAGCTGGTGGATGTTAGAGATCTTGTACTCCTCCACCTTCTGTTTGAGGATGCATTACAGATGCTCAATAGGGTTTAAGTCTGGAGACATGCTTGGCCAGTCCCTCACCTTTACCCTCAGCTTCTTTAGCAAGTCAGTGGTCACCTTGGAGGTATGTTTGGGGTCGTTATCATGTTGGAATACTGCCCTGCAGCCCAGTCCCTGATGGGAGGGAATCATGCTCTGCTTCAGTATGTCACAGTACATGTTGGCATTCATGGTTCCCTCAATGAACTATAGCTCCCTAGTGCTGGTAGCACTCATGCAGCCCCAGACCATGACACTCCCAACACCATGCTTGACTGTAGGCAAGACACACTTGTCTTTGGGCCCCTCACCTGGTTGCCGCCACACAAGCTTGACACAATCTGAACCAAATAAGTTTATCTTGGTCTCATTAGACCACAGGACATGGTTACAGTAATCCATGTCCTTAGTCTGCTTGTCTTCAGCAAACTGTTTTGCGGGCTTTCGTTTGCATCATCTTTAGAACAGGCTTCCTTCTGGGACCACAGTCATATAGACCAATTTGATGCAGTGTGCGGCATTTGGTCTGAGCACTGACAGGCTGACCCTCCCCCCCACCCCTTCAACCTCTGCAGCAATGCTGGCAACACTCATACATCTATTTCCCAAAGTCAACCTCTGGCTATGACACTGAGCATGTGCACTCAACTTCTTTGGTTGACCATGGCGAGGCCTGTTCTGAGTGGACCTGTCCTGTTAAACTGCTGTATGGTCTTGGCCACCATGCTGCAACTCATTTTTAGGGTCTTGGCAATCTTCTTATAGTCTAGGCCATCTTTATGTAGAGCAATAATTATTTTTTTCAGATCCTCAAAGAGTTATTTGCCATGAGGTGCCATGTTGAACTTCCAGTGACCAGTATGAGAGAGTGAGAGTGAAAACACCAAATTTAACACACCTGCTCCCCATTCACACCTGAGACCTTGTAACACTAATGAGTCACATGACACTGGGGAGGGAAATTGCTAATTTGGCCCAGTTTGGACATTTCCACTTAGGGGGTGTACTCACTTTTGTTGCCAGCGGTTTAGACATTAATGGCTGTGTGTTGAGTTATTTTGAGGGGACAGCAAATTTACACTGTTATACAAGCTGTACACTCAATACTTTACATTGTAGCAAGGTGTCATTTGTTCAGTGTTGTCACATGAAAAGATATTATAAAATATTTACAAAAATGTGAGGAGTGTACTCACTTTTGTCAGATACTGTGTGTGTATACTCAAGTCGCTCCAATTTAGAAAAAGGTTCCTGTACTACTTGGGGGGCGACTTTGGAGCGGCTTGCATTGACTTCTATACAGAAGTCGTTTTGCAAGCCACGCTGAAGTTATGCTCTACGGGGGTGCTTCAGAGTAGGATAGGAGTTGGCCGACTTTGAAGCCGTCCTTGTGTGAACCGGCACTTACAGTTTATTAACATATCCAAAATTTGTGGATTTTTAAAATTCGCGGATGCTCAAAGAACATATATATATATATATATACAGTACAGACCAAAAGTTTGGACACACCTTCTCATTCAAAGAGTTTTCTTTATTTTCATAACTATGAAAATTGTAGATTCACACTGAAGGCATCAAAACTATGAATTAACACATGTGGAATTATATACTGAACAAAAAAGTGTGAAACAACTGAAAATATGTCTTATATTCTAGGTTCTTCAAAGTAGTCACCTTTTGCTTTGATTACTGCTCCGCACACTCTTGGCATTCTGTTGATGAGCTTCAAGAGGTAGTCACCCGAAATGCTTTCCAACAGTCTTGAAGGAGTTCCCAGAGATGCTTAGCACTTGTTGGCCCTTTTGCCTTCACTCTGCGGTCCAGCTCACCCCAAACCATCTCGATTGGGTTCAGGTCCAGTGACTGTGGAGGCCAGGTCATCTGGCGCAGCACCCCATCACTCTCCTTCTTGGTCAAATAGCCCTTACACAGCCTGGAGGTGTGTTTGGGCTCATTGTCCTGTTGAAAAATAAATGATGGTCCAACTAAACGCAAACCGGATGGAATAGCATGCCGCTGTAAGATGCTGTGGTAGCCATGCTGGTTCAGTATGCCTTCAATTTTGAATAAATCCCCAACAGTGTCACCAGCAAAGCACCCCCGCACCATCACACCTCCTCCTCCATGCTTCACGGTGGGAACCAGGCATGTAGAGTCCATCCGTTCACCTCTTCTGCGTCGCACAAAGACACGGTGGTTGGAACCAAAGATCTCAAACTTGGACTCATCAGACCAAAGCACAGATTTCCACTGGTCTAATGTCCATTCCTTGTGTTCTTTAGCCCAAACAAGTCTCTTCTGCTTGTTGCCTGTCCTCAGCAGTGGTTTCCTAGCCTGATTCACACAGTCTCCTCTTAACAGTTGTTCTAGAGATGTGTCTGCTGCTAGAACTCTGTGTGGCATTGACCTGTTCTCTAATCTGAGCTGCTGTTAACCTGCGATTTCTGAGGCTGGTGACTCGGATGAACTTATCGTCCGCAGCAGAGGTGACTCTTGGTCTTCCTTTCCTGGGGCGGTCCTCATGTCAGCCAGTTTCTTTGTAGTGCTTGATGATTTTTGCCACTGCACTTGGGGACACTTTCAAAGTTTTCCCAATTGTTTGGACTGACTGACCTTCATGTCTTAAAGTAATGATGGCCATTCGTTTTTCTTTACTTAGCTGCTTTTTTCTTGCCATAATACAAATTCTAACAGTCTGTTCAGTAGGACTATCAGTTGTGTACTGTATCCACCTCCTGCACAACACAACTAATGGTCCCAACCCCATTTATAAAGCGTGAAATCCCACTTATTAAACCTGACAGGGCACACTTGTGAAGTGAAAACCATTTCGGGTGACTACCTCTTGAAGCTCATCAACAGAATGCCAAGAGTGTGCGGAGCAGTAATCAAAGCAAAAGGTGGCTACTTTGAAGACCCTAGAATATAAGACATATTTTCAGTTGTTTCACACTTTTTTGTTCAGTATATAATTCCACATGTGTTAATTCATAGTTTTGATGCCTTCAGTGTGAATCTACAATTTTCATAGTCATGAAAATAAAGAAAACGCTTTGAATGAGAAGGTGTGTCCAAACTTTTGGTCTGTACTGTATATATATATATATGCATATATATATATATATATATATATATATATATATATATATATATATATATATAATTTTTCTTCTGAACATATTAAACAAAACAATATATATATATATATATATAAAGACTATATATTCTCTTATAAATATGTATTTTAAACTAGAAAAAAAAATTGTCCTTTAATGTGGAATGTGTGTAATAGGAGGAATAAAAGCTAGGCCGTGAGGTCATTATCAAGCAGAAGAAGAAGAGGAAGGAGCAGAGGAAGAAGAAGATGGAGGAAGAAACCGAAGGATGAAGGAAGGAAGAAGGAAGAAGACCCGAAGAAGATGGAAAGAAGATGACCTTAAATAAAGGAATTCTCAAAAACTGTCTCTTGTAATTTTTATTCTTTTTGACACTTTTATTGAGAAATGGTAGGGGTACTTTCGTACCCCCTTAGCATTTCACAAGGGGAGGTGGGATCTGGGGGTCCCCTTGTTAAAGGGGGCTTCCAGATTCTGATAAGCCCCCTGCCTGCAGACCCCCACAACCACTGGGCAAGGGCCTTGTCCCCATCAACAAGCTACCCTCAAAGCACCCTCCCAATGTTGAGGGCATGTGGCCTGGTATGGTTCAGGAGGGGGGGCGCTCTCTTGTCCCCCCTCTTTTCCTGCAGTCTGCCAGGTTGCGTGCTCGGATAAGGGTCTGGTATGGATTTTGAGGGGGGCCCCCACGCCATTTAAAAAAAAAAATGGTGCGAGGTTCCCCTTAATATCCATACCAGACCTAAGGGCCTGGTATGCTCTT
Source organism: Lithobates pipiens (assembly GCF_037356315.1). Classification (NCBI taxonomy): domain Eukaryota; kingdom Metazoa; phylum Chordata; class Amphibia; order Anura; family Ranidae; genus Lithobates; species Lithobates pipiens. Next base: position 241,080,813 of record NW_027507903.1, on the reverse strand, counting down.
GGGGGGGAACCCATGCTGTTTTTTTATTTAAAATATCGCCTGGCCTGGGAGCAACTTAAAGTCGTGTTGTAAGTCGCCCCAAGTCGTGTTGAAGTCACCCCAAGTCGTGAATGTGATTCATACTCAAGTCGTGTCCAAGTTGCCCCCCAAAGTCGCGCTGGAAGTCGTGTTGCCCCTGTATGAATGGACTCTTAATGATACGGCGTGCGCTATTATCAATGGCATATTACTATTGCTGTTGCGCATATGAGTGCGCCGGTTCACACTCTCAATTAATTATTTATCTGGTGCACCAATTAAGGTATGAACCGGCGCAGCGCATTTATCTTAGTAAATGATCCCCTATGCCCTGGTTTACACTGATGTGATCCATAAGTATCCATCAGTGCTGCCTTTTAGTGCTCATCTGTGCCACCTCTGAGTGCCCATCAGTGCTACATATTAGTCCCACCTATCAGTGCCCATCAGTGCAGCCTATCAGTGCCCATCAGTGTCACATATCAGTGCCCATCATCAGAGCCCATCAGTGCCACCTCATTACCACCTCATCTGTGCTCATCCATGCTCATCAGTGCCCAGCAGTGCAGACTCATCAGTGCCCATCAGTGAAAACGTACTTATTTACAAAATTTTATAACAGAAACGAAGAAAAACTTATTTTTCAAAATGTTCGGTCTTTTTTTATTTGTTTAGCAAAAAATAAAAAACGCAGAGATGATCAAACACCACCACAAGAAAGCTCTATTTGTGGGAAGAAAATTTGGTTTGGGTAGCATGACCGCGCAATTGTCATTTAAACAGCAACAGCGCTGAAAGCTGAAACTTGGCTTGGCAGGAAGGGGGGAAAGTGCTCTTTATTGAAGTGGTTAATATTGCTCAATGTTCAGAATCATGACTTGTGAAGCAATTGTATATGCTGTATTATTTTTGTATCTGCAATTGTTTTCCCATGTAAGAGAAGTTACCCTTTAATCATTTCATAGTGTTAGCTAGGAGGAGTCTACGTGACAACATTACGGTGGGCCATGTTGTTTGCTTTGTTTTTGAATGCCCTTGATCTCCTATCATATTGTGAGTGCATTTTTAACTTGTTGAATAAAAATATTTTTATGGTTTTACACTATGGAGGTTTCTCTTTATTTATAGACTGACCTACATGGAGTCATGAATAGAGAGAGGTGGGACTCATTATAACTCCTGTTTGATGGATCACTGAAGAGTCTGCAGACTGTCCAAGGGGTGAATCACCTATATAAAAAAAGCACCGTTTGTCCTCCTATACATATATGAGTAGTGGGGTCCATCTTAAAAGGTAAGAGTACATCTGTTGAGGCACGGTGGTGGTGTTTCACAAACATATGAATACTATAGAAGGTGCGCTGAATAACTCTTAAAGACACAGTCATAGTATTTTCCTCTTTTATATAAAAACATTTTTTGAGTCTTTTTTTGCTTTTAAAGAGGGATTCCGCCCAAAAAAAAAAATATTAAAAGCCAGCAGCTATAAATACTACAGCTGCTGACTTTTAATAAATGGATACTCACCTGTCCCGGGTTCCAGCGATGCCGGCAGCCGAGGCCGATCGACCGCTCGGGCCTCGGCTGCTGCCGCCGCCATTCGAGGTGAGGGAATCAGGAAGTAAAGCGAATCGGCTTCACTTCCCGGTTCCCTACTGCGCATGCGCGAGCTGCGCCGCGCAATAGGAAATCTCCGCGCTGTCACTGGGACCTGTGTGTGTCCCAGCAGACAGCGCGGCAGGGCAGGAAATGGCGTAGACTCCCGTGGGAGACTATGCCCGGAGGTGGGTGAAAATACCTGTCTTTGACAGGTATCTCCACCCCCCTCCCCCCTGAAAGGTGTCAATTGTGACACCGGAGGGGGGGGGGGGTTCCGATCAGCGGAGGTTCCACTTTAGGGTGGAATCCCGCTTTAAGAACTGTTTTCTGATGAATTGGACTTTCTTTGTTTATGTATTGAAAAATTATACTGTTTCACTCATCACTTGCTGTATATGGTTTCAAAATGAATGACACTGTATTATTTATATAATGTTTAGTTTAGTCATATGTTTGTCATATGTTGCCTAAATGGAGCCCTGCACCTTACACTTTGGTTCATAGTGTAAAGAATCCTTTCTCAGCCAGGTTCCATGAAACCCTAGGTTTCCTCCAGGGGTTGCTCAGGGTGCCTTGAGCAATAAGCAATTTCTGGCTCCAACATAAGCAACCAGTGACCTCAATGATTCTTTTAGCCTCTGTATGGGGAGCATTCTTCCCCCTGGCCAACAGAGTTTCCAGGCCTTTCTCTTAATTACCAGCCAACCAATTACCAAACTTTGGGAGCCTGTAACCATTGAACATATATGTAATAGAGGTTTCACTGACCACAATATAAGGGGCCATGTCTTAAAATGGATCTTCACTGCATCTAAGCACCACAAACCGAAAACACTATTTAATTCATTTTTAATGTTTAAAGAAAACTCCTCCATCCCTCCATGTCTCTGTGCTTTATATCACTTTGAGAAACATGCCCTAGCATTTATGGATGTGGCCATCTTGAGTAAAGGCAAATGATTTATGTAGCCTATACTTTCTGGAATGCATCTGCCCTTAGCTCAATATGCAGGAGAGGGAGTACTTAACCGAGAAAGCCCCTTCTCCTAGGATGTATGACATCATTTGCCTAGGCAAGAAACCGGGAAGTAACTGAAGAAATGTAAAAAAAATATAGCTTAAAACAAGTAGATATACTTTCCTATCTATTTAGTAATGCTAGCAGCATGAGGATTCAAAATAATCTATGTTGATTGGGAGAGTGAAGTTCCACTTTAAATGCCTTTGTTCAGGCTCGTGTGCCATGAGCTGTATATACAGCATTTACAAGGGTTCCCTGAAACCAGAAAATTATTTCAAGGGTTTCTTTGTGTTAAAAAGGATGAGAAAGGCTGGTGTAGAGCATTGTAGGGTACTCTGAACCCTGCCTATAAGTTTCTGCTTTGCAGTCCAACAGTCTTACAATGATGTGCGCCCACATGCACAAACACACGTGAGCACACACACATCAGACTCACTCTATCCCTCTCATTAGTATGTTATTTGCACTGTAAAAGACACCTGAAACACTCAGAAAAAAAATCTGTGCAAACATAGGGAGAATATACAAACTCTATGTGGAATTGCTCTTAACCAAACAGACATTCAAATCCTTTTCATGTTGACTCAAGAACTGATCCATATATAGGCTGCAGCAAAACTGTTAAAGTCTTTGTAAAGCTAAAGTTATTTTTTAGTTATAGATAAAGTAGGGAAGGGTTACACCTCAATCAGGGTTTTTATTTTATTCCATTTTGTTTTTTTTTGTTTTTGTTTTTTGCTGCCTTTGTCCTTCTGGAGATATTTCCCTTCTCTTCCTGACTGGTTCTACAACAATTCCTATCTTTGAGAGTTGTTACTAGAACCGGTGTCCTTATTGAAGGATTTGTCCTTACATCTTGCTCTGATGGCAACACCAAAAAATGGGATTTCCTGTTACTTTTTGCCTCATGCCCTGTACACACGACTGGTTTTCCTGTCGGAATAAACTCTGAAGGTTTTTTCAACGGAGTTCCGATGGAATTCCGCTGAAACTGTCTTGCGTACACACAATCACACCAAAGTCCGCTCGTCAAGAACGCAGTGACTTACAACACGTACGACTGGACTAGAAAAAGGAAGTTTAATAGCCAGTAGCCAATAGCTTCTGTCTCGTACTTGCTTCTGAACATGCGTTGTTTTTGGTCCGTCGGAACAGCATACAGATGAATAGTTTTCCGGATAGGAATTGGTTCCATCGGAAATATTTAGAACATGTTCTATTTCTAGGTCTGTTAGAATTTTCGGGGAAAAAAAAGTCCGATGTGTGTACGAGGCATTAGTCACAATGATCACCAGGACAAACAGAACATGATCACCAGGAAAAACAGAACAGCGAATCCTCCCACAACAAGAAAAAACTTGACAGGAAATGTAACCCTTCCCCACTTTATCAAAAACTAAAAAAAAAAAAAATGTGCAGCAGGACACAGCAATTATTTGAATTTTTCCTATAGACCAGTGTTTCCCAAATCTACAACCCCTGTCAAACAGGTTTTCAAAACTTCTTGCTCAAATGTTGGCTGTGCAACACCATACAGCCTCTTCTTGAAAATCTTTACTTATGGGTCCAGGTCCTCCTGTGCATGGCAATGTGGTCTTCATTTATACTCTATTTCCTGTATTTCCTCTCCACCATGGTGCTGAAGTATTTTCCTCTTAGAATCTAAAACCAGTTCAGTCTGTGGAAACTATACAGATCCCACAATCGTCCACCCTTTTCTCTAGCAGTCCACATCCTCAGTACACCCCTTAGTGGATGGAGATTGGTTTAATAGTGATTTGCACCTGAACCGGACCCAAAGACGCACCGGATCCTTTTTCTATTCTGAAAATGTGGCCACCCTGGACATGTGTGACCAAGCGCCATTGAGAGCCAGTAGCACTTGTCCGTCATCCCGCATCCAGTTCACATATGTCTGAACCAGGCCTAAAAGTCTCCTCTGCAGCACAGGTTCATTTTCCTCCCAGAGCTGCAGACTGAGCTACATGTACTGTATATCCATAAAAACTAGTTACCTCTGTGTCTACAGAAAGATATTTTAAAAGCATGACCATTTAGGGGTATTTGATGAAATGATTAGAAAGGTACTGTTATACAGTCTTTTTATACTAATGAATTATTTACTTAAAGCTGGACTCCAAGTAAAAAAAAAAACGCCCCTTGCAGTGGAGGTCCCTCCCACTGCAAAGGGCAAATGCTCCTGTATGCCTAGGTCAGTGATGGCGAACCTTGGCACCCTAGATGTTTTGGAACGACATTTCCCATGATGCTCACGCACTCTGCAATGTAGTTGAGCATCATGGAAAATGTAGTTCCAAAACATCTGGGGTGCCAAGGTTTGTCATCACTAGCCTAGGGGAACATTAACAAAGACTTTAACTTACCTAACCCGCAGCCTCCCTCCACGCTGTAACATAGTCAAATATAATGCAGTGCCAATAGCCCTCTGTTTGTGTCTACAAAAAATACATTTTTAAAAGCATGACCACTTAGGGGTATATGAAGAAATAATTATAAAAGCACAATTGTACATTCTCTACAGGGGCCCGCTCCTGCTGTGATTGGACACAGCGGGAGCCAATCAGCGCGTCAGGCGATCTTTCAGAGAGAGACAGAACGGCGGTCTGCCTATGTAAACAAGGCAGATTGCCATTCTGCCAGATGGGAAAATGAAGATCTTGTTAGCAGAAACATGGATCTCTGTTTTCCTTTTGACAAAGCACATCCCCACAGTTCGAAAGCACTCCCTAGGGACGCATTTAACCCTTTGATTGCCCCTGATGTTAACTCCCTGCCAGTGTCATTAGTATAGGTGACCGTGCATTTTTTTAAGCACTGATCACTGTATCACTGGTCCCCAAAAAGTGTCACTTAGTGTCAGATTTGTCCGCCGTACTTTCGCAGTCCCGCTAAAAATCACAGATCGCTGCCATTGCTAGTAAAAATATATTAAAAAAATAAAAAGCTCCTAAATATATCCCAAGGTTTGTAGACGCTATTCTTTTACCAAAAACATGTCGGTCAGGAAAGGGGTAAGACCTTCTAGAGCTAGTTAAGGAAGAGTATATGATTTGCTGCTGGAGCCAGGGATTAGATAAGGAAAAATAATTTTTACTGTTCTACCAGTAATAAACAAGCATTTAACCCACCACAAGGCGGGTTTTTTGTTTCATTTTGAATAAGGGAGGGTTATAACTCCTGTAAAGTTTATTTTTGTCATCATTGTCCCATTGTGAAGATTTTCCTTCACTTCCTGCATTCCAGCCCTGTCAGAGTTGAGAGTCAAGAGTTTTTGTGACAACCTGTTTAAATGCCTCGTATGAAGAAAAATGCAAGCGAGTTTGAAACAGCGGTACGCAATAAGATTTTGTGTGAAATTGGGTGAAAGCGAATCAGAAACGGTGAGGAAAGCTTATGGAGAAGCTGTGCTATCATCTGAACAAGTGTACTGAAGGCACAAGGCCTTCAAGGAAGGACGAGAAAGTTTTGAAGATGAACAACGGTCAGGACACACCTCTTTGTCAAAGTGAGGTCTGTTCTCAACTGTGAGCTACAGCTCACTATGAGAATGATTGCAGAGGAAATCGTGACCCACGATTTGAACATGAGAAAAGTGTGTGCAAAACTTTTTCCATAGGAACAACGTCAACTTCAACCAAGACCTGTTAGCCCGTATGAAAGAGAGCATCATTTTTTGACTCAAGTGCCCACATCTTCTCACCCTGAGAAAGTTCAAATGAGCAAATTAAAAGTCATATCAATGGTCATTGTTTTTTTTTATTTACGTGCAAGTGTCCATATGGAATTTGTACCTATTGGTCAATCTGTGAATCAAAGATTTTACCTGGAATTTCTTGGTCGCTTCAGACAAAGAGTTTTTTGCGTGCAACCTGAGATTGGCTAAACTTGAATTCTCTATCACGACGATGCACTAAGGCTTTCTATGGGTCATCTTTTCTCTGCAGTTCTTCCTCTACACTGAATCTGGTGCTGGAAGCCAGTCATGTGATAGACCAGAGTGACTTTAGAGTAGATAAGTTTAGGCATCTTTCCTTTACAGGGGTTAGAATAGATTTATAATGGGGGTGGGAGTAGATTTAAGGATAGTTAGGTTTTGACTTGCCTTCAACTTTATATAAAAGTCACTAAACTACTTATTATTCGGCTGCTGATTACTCAGCAATGGTAACATGAACTTAATAAGGTAAAGTAGTTCCTCCATTATTGGAGCCTTCCCTACAATGCTGTAAACTGACTCCATTTGAGACTGATTGGCTTGAACAGAGTATCTAAATTCCATCAAATAAAAGTGTCACTATGCTTATAAAACAAATATTACCATTAGGTTTTGCTGCCTCTGAAATTGCATTGGTATTAATCATCCAAGCATAAGAAGACAGTTGTGTTTTTATCATTACTAAAACCATAAGCTTTGGCAGGTGTAAAATTGAATAGATCGGATTCCAAGGCTAAATTCACAATGAGGCGATTTACAGACACCATAGCGCTAAAAATTGCACCTGTAAAGCGCCTCTTCTGTCACATGGGGGCTTTCACATTGGAGCGGTGCGCTTGCGGGATGTTAAAAAAGTTCCTGCAAGCAGCATCTTTGAGGCGCTTTAGGAGCGGTGTATACACTGTTCCTAAAGTGCCCCTGCCTATTGAAATCAATGGGCAGTGCCGCCGAAATGCCTGCAATAACCCTTTATTCGGCTGCTAGCGGGGGGTTAAAAGCCGCCTGCTAGCAGGCAAAAAGCACCGGTAGAACAACAGTAAAGTGATGCTAAAACAAGTGGAGCTTTACCGCCGACGCCCCCGGGCCTCAGTGTGAAAGTGCCCTTTCACACTGCCAGCGCCCGGGCAATGACAGTAAAGCGGCGCTAGTTTCAGCAGCTCCTTACAGTCGTTTTTGTGGTGCTTTTCAGTCGCTAGTGGAGTGCTTTTAACACCTGCTGGCAGCTGAATAAAGGGTTAAAAGCGATTCGGCAGCACTGACAAATTACTTCAATGGGCAGGGGTGCTTAAAAGCGCCTGAAAGAAGCTGCTTGCAGGACCTTTTTATGACATGCTGCCAGCACAGCATCCCAGTGTGAAAGCACTCGGGCTTTCACACTGAGATTGCAGATGAAGCTTTTTTCAGGCGCTTTTCAGGCGCTATTCTTAGTGCTAAAGCTCCTGAAAAACGCCTCCCGTGTGAAAAGGGTCTTAGTCTCGGCTTACACTGACCCAACTTGAAAGTCGCAAGTCTTACTGTGCGACTTTGTCAGGTGACTTCAATGCCACTTCAGTGAGACTGAATGTGACTTTAAAGTGACTTTTAAGTAACATTGAAGCAACTTCAGGGATTGCCTGGGTAATCTTTCCGTAATATCAGATTCAAATGACATCAATTAAGATGAGAATCTGACTTGGAGGTGACTTCCAATAAAATCTATGGGCTCAAGTCGTATAGAAGTTGCCTTGAAGTAGTAAAGGAAGCTTTTCCATAGTCAGAGCGACTTCAGTAGTGCTAATTAAGACAGCTCTCAATGACTTACATGGGATTTCACAAAGTTAAATTTTACCCTTGATATAGGTGTAGACAATTTACGTACCTAATGAAGCCTGGCTGCAAAACTCCCAAAGATGGCATCATCCCATCCTGCCTTGTTTCTAGAATGTTGCTAAGGGATTCCTAGCTCTTAATGTTCACCTTCACCATCACAGGAGTGACCTCATTCTCTGATTCAAACCCCCTCACATGCTCTTTTTCTCCCCTATTTGAAAGCTCAATCATGCGCCTTACCTACATAGGCAGTTTTTTGGTTAAGGTGAACTGTGCCTTTACAGCTGCCAAAAGCCTAGATAAGAACATGCACAATATTAGCTTTATTTTGTTTAGCCAGTAGGTTAAATGCAAAAGAAAAAATGAGTTTCCTCCATCTATACAAGTGAGGTTAATGGAGGAATCCCCCATGCCAGGACAAAGTATTCTGACAGCGACTCCCGCTGCTGTCAGAATACACAGGTCAGCCACTGAATGAGAAAAGTTTTCCAACTTGTCTGTTCAACAGATGTCGATCAAATGACTTCTGTCAAACAGGGATGGCCACACTGATCGAGATTCAAAAGATACGTGCTGAACTGTATGAATTTCGATCAGTGTATGGCCAGCTTTAAAGCAGAAGTAAACCCATCCATAAAACAATTACCTTTCCGGCACATGCTAGAAATGGAACACTCCCATTGGTTGTGCTCTCAACCAAACTGTCAAACCATCCAATGGCTGGGGTCATAACTGATCACATGTGTAGCATCATGGCAGTTGTAGATTAAACAGTGGCCGAGATGGCAGCTTCCTTGGCTGAAAATTATAGGAGGATTTACTTCCACATTAAACTCTTACACAAGTACTTACCATATTTATCGGCGTATAACACGCGCCGGCGTATAACACGCACCACAGGTTTAGGAGGGAATTTGACACTGACAAGGCTGCAGCCTTGTCATTGTCCATCTGCAGCCTTGTCATTGTCCATCTGCAGCCTTGTCATTGTCATTTGCAGCCTTGTCATTACAGCCTTGTCAGTGTCATTTGCAGCCTTGTCAGTGTCCATCTGTAGCCTTGTCAGTGTCATTTGCAGCCTTGTCAGTGTCTATCTGCAGCCTTGTCAGTGTCATTTGCAGCCTTGTCAGTGTCATTTGCAGACTTGTCAGTGTCATTTGCAGCCTTGTCATTGCAGCCTTGTCAGTGTCTATCTGCAGCCTTGTCAGTGTCATTTGCAGCCTTGTCAGTGTCATTTGCAGACTTGTCAGTGTCATTTGCAGCCTTGTCATTACAGCCTTGTCAGTGTCATTTGCAGCCTTGTCAGTGTCATTTGCAGACTTGTCAGTGTCATTTGCAGCCTTGTCATTGCAGCCTTGTCAGTGTCATTTGCAGCCTTGTCATTGCAGCCTTGTCATTGCAGCCTTGTCAGTGTCATTTGCAGCCTTGTCAGTGTCATTTGCAGACTTGTCAGTGTCATTTGCAGACTTGTCAGTGTAGCTTTGCTGTTTAAAAATGGCACCGCCGAAATACAGAGCTGGATGTCCTGTGTATCTCGGCGGCACTCGGTAGCTCTTGGCCATTCTCGGCAGCTTTCAGCGTCTCCTGGCGGCTTTCGGCCACTCTCGTCAGCTTTTTGGGACTGCGAGAGTGGCCGAAAGCCAACGAGAGCGGCCGAAAGCCGCCGAGAACGGCTGAAAGGCTCACAATCGGTGGGGGATCTGCGTTTAACACGCACCCACGATTTCCCCCTGATTTTAAGAGGAAATAAGTGCGTGTTATACACCGATAAATACATTATGTACTTATGTAAAACACTTAAGCGCTTAATAGACACATAGGGGTTGTTCACTTAAGATGGCAAAGTGAATTTTCACTTAGTGCAGTATATAGGGTGTAGCTATGTTCACTTTGAATACCCAATCATGTGCAAGACAAAAAAAAAAAGTATTTTTGCTTGAAATTCAGTTCCTGCTGAACCAACCTGCGATCAGTGTATGGCCAGCTTAACCACTTAAAGCCCACCCTATAGCAGTTTTACTGCTACAGGGTGGCACCCCTGCACCGGATCATGCATATATATGTGATCTGGCTTTTCTGGGTAGAGTGGCTTTCTCCCGCTGTGTTCAAACACACAGCGAGAGCCCAGCAACAGGTACTACGGACTCTGCATCTATCGACATCCGCCGCTGATTGAGCAGAGGCAAAACTAAACAAGGCAAATCGCCTTTCTGACAGGAGGGAAAGCATGGTTCCTGTGCCAAAAGTGTCAGTTAGTGTCAGAATGTCCGCCACATTACGCCTATTACTAGTATACTAAATAAATAAATAAAGATATTCCATAGTTTGTAGACGCTATAACTTTTGCACAAACTAATTAATAAACACTTATGGGGATTTTTTTAACCACAAACATGTAGCAGAATACATTTTTGGCCTAAATTTATCAAGAAATTTGATTATTTACATTTTTTTATTGGATATGTTTTACAGCAGAAAGTAAAAAAAAATGTATTTTTTTCAAAATTGTTGGCCTTTTTAGCTTTATAGTGCAAAAAATAGAAAAACGCAAAGGTGATCAAATACCACCAAAAGAAAGCTCAATTTGTGAGGATTGACTACAGTGTCGCATGACTGTGAAATTGCCAGATAAAGTAACGCAGTGCCATATTGCAAAAAATGGCCTGGTCATGAAAGGAGGTAAATCTTCTGGAGGTCAAGCAGTTAAAGAGTAACTCCACTTTTGTTGAGAAAAAAACATTCCCCCCGGGTGATATATGTACATCGCAGGAATTTTAACAAACTTTGTTGCAGATTCCTACCTTTTGCTGTTCTGAATAAATAACGGTGTGTTTGTTTGTGTCGACGATTCTAATGGGAGTGGTTTTATAATTACCGATCAACTGTTGCACTTGCGGGATGAGAAAAGTGGTGGGATCTGCATCCCTTTAGACTTGATTTCTTATTAGGAGTATCTCACCAAAATGACATTTTTGTTGCAGGGGATACCTGAAATCTGACTTGTATCTCCTCACACTGTGACAGGGCATGATGAAAGGAATCCCGATAACCAGCAAGTTTGTTTACCTGTGATTGGACACAGTTGATCACATGGTAAAGGGCCAATGTGATTGGCCCTTTACCGGTATCTGTGATCAGCTGTGTCCAATCACAGGTAAACAAACTTGCATGTTATCGGCATTCCTTTTCTCACAAATCAAAGGGCACAGTAATCACAGTGTGCCAAATGCATGCCCCAGGGGGCCTGCAGGGGACCTAGTTCTGGGAGGACGTCCATGGACGCCCTTCCAAAACAAGAGAGCCGCACTGTAGCCATTTTTTGGCTATAGCGCAGACATGAAGTGGTTTGGGTCATGATGGACCAAATGAACTATTTCCATTACTAATAACTGCTGTCAGCGGTGTATAAACTGTATGTAGCATCACTATACTCTGTGTTCTGACATTTCAGTATGAGGACTTCCCACCTTGCTCCCAGAATAAAATCAAGTCGGGCAAAGTGCAGCTCAACCATTCACAGAAAGGCTTGTATTTTATCAGTGATCACATTGCTTCCTCTGATTGGCTGAGGTGGAGAGACAGGTGAATGACATCACAATCCGCACCTCAGCCAGTCAGAGGATTCCTTGTATTCATTCAAAAAATACAAAGCTTCCTGTGACTAGCTGAGAGAGTTGAGAGCTGATCAGGGTGGGAAGTCCCTGTAGCACTGGCAGAACACTGTATACTGTATATATAGCGTGTTGCAGATTGTTTTAGCCAGCTTGTCCAAAATGAACTATTTAAAGTGACAGCAATGCTGGAGTTAGGCTTTACCTGAAGGTCCATACCTGGGCTGGAGGAAGAGTCTACACGATCAAAAGCATTGCACACATGACTATGGTTGCAATGCAAACTTCAAAGCAAGTAAAAAAAAAAAAAGTAATAAATTCATATTTTTGCTTTTACTAATTGGGTGCATTTATTATTGCTTGCAAAAGACGGAATTCTGCTTTATTATCGTATAGATATCAGCTGTAAAAGCAAATAAAGTACTATAGACGGTATATAAAAAAAAAATAGAACACCTTCCTAAAGCCTGGGTGTGGAGAAGATCCCTTGTAGAGTGTAGCGCCCACCTGGTCAGGAGCGGAGCACACAGGTCTCCCCGTGCTGTGAGTGGCTGTGCAGCCCGCTGTGACGTCACTGAGCGCGCAGTTCAGGCTTGCAGATCTTTAATAAAGCAGCGTGAGATGGTCGGGGAGCAAAGTGAGAGGAGAGGAGAGCTGTGCGCGGTGTCACCTCCGCTCCGTCTACTATCCCAGCCAGGCAGAGCCATGTATAGCAGGCACAGCACCGACACCATGGACACCTCCAGGACCAGCCTGCTCGTGTATTCCCTTCTCTGTACCGTACATCTCATCAGCGCAGCCAGACCGGCCAAACAGCAACACCGGAGCTGCCCCGACCCGTGTGTGTGTGAGCAGGACGGCCTGATCATGAGGGTGGACTGCTCCGACCGGGGGCTCAGCACACTGCCCACCAACCTCAGCATCTTCACCACCTACCTGTAAGTCACCCTGGCCGGGGGGGGGGGGGGGTGTGGGCAGGTAGGTGACTCCAGGATGTCACTTCTGGGAGGAAACATCCTGACATTAGAGATAACTAGAATAGAGTTCTGGGATTACTAGTATTATTATATGATTAACATCAGTGTTGTCTGCGGACCAATTCATGTCTAATGTCTACATAGATGAGGGAAGCTCCATCTTACTTTACTTTTATTTTTTACTCTTCACTTCTTTCATTCTTTTCTTCTTATCTTAGGATGTACATTGTCTGCATTGATACGGTGGATCTTTCTTTCTTTCTTTTTTCTCATTCTATTTCTTTTTTCCTTTTTTTCTTTATTATGTCCATTGCCTAAGGTTTATCTTTCTTTTTTTCTTCCTTCCTTCTCTTTCTCTCCTTCCTTCCTTTCTTCCTTCCTTCCTTCCTCCCTTCATTCTCTCTCTCTTTCTCTTCCTTTCTTTTCTCCTCTTCCATCGTTAGTTCATGATTTCCTTCTTTTCTTTCTTTTCTCTTCCTTCCTTCCTTCTCTCTCTAAGGTTTAACTTTCTTTCTTGCTTCCTTCCATCTCTCTCTTTCTCTCTCCTTCTTTCTTTCCTTTTTTCCTTCTCTCTCTCTCTCCTTCCATCCTTCCTTCCTTCTCTCTCTTTCTCTCCCTTTCTATAATTTCTCTTCTTCCTTTCTTCTCTCATTCTTTCCTTCCTTTCTTTAAGGTGTCCTCTGCCTGCATTGCTAAGGTTTATCTTTCTTTTTAGCTTCCTTCCTTCCTTCCTTCCTTCCTTCTCACTCTCTCTCTCTCCTTCCTTCCTTCTCTCTCTCTCTCTCTCTCATTCCTTCCTTCTTGTTCTCTTTCTCTCCCTTTCTACCTTCTCTCTTCTTCCTTCCTTCTTTCATTCTTCCCTTCCTTTCTTTAAGGTGTTCACAGTCTGCATTGCTAAGGTTTATTTTTTTTAAATTCCTTTATTCTCTCTTTCTTCTTTCTCTCCCCTTTCCTATCCTTTCTTTTCTTCCTTCCCTCTTTCATTATTCCATTCCTTTCTTTAAGATGTCTACTGTCTGCATTGTATTCTTTCTCATTTCTCTCTTCCTCTCTTTCTTTATTTTCTTCCTTACTTTATTCTTTCTTTAAGATGTCTAATGTCTGCATTGCTAAATCCTCTTCCCCTCTCTCTCTCTCTCTCTCTCTCTCTCTCTCTCTCTCTCTCTCTATATATATATATATATATATATATATATATATACACACATTTATTTTGTCTCATAATTTATATATTACTGCAACTTACATTTAAATAATAGTATAAAGCTGTTTTTTTTTCTTTTTTTGTTCAAAAGTGGTTATCAGGAGTTTCTTGCTATAAACACATTAGAGAGCTGCTTATATGTATCTAGTCTGTACTGTATATAGCATATATGTATAGTATTCACTGTATATACCACTATATGTATATGTGTATATTCTAGGCATATAGTAGAAAAATGCCATGGCTTCTATACATGTGGCATGGGTGATATTGGTGCCTGCCCATGGCTCGGTTGAAGGAAGCACTTGTCCTGGATTCTCATAGTGACATTGGGCACTGTGACGCTGATTTAGGCTGGATTCATACCTATGCTGTTTTAGTGCTTTTTTGCATTTTGCAGATTTGCACTGCAGTCCATTTACCATGGTTTCCTATGGAAAACGTTCTGTAGAACAAATCTGCAAAATGCAAAAAGCACAAAAAATGCATAGGTGCGAATCGAGTCTTACTAAGGATTTAGAGAATGCTCATCCAGATTCACTACAATCAACCGATCATGTACAGATGAAATAAGTAAACAGGGATTTTCCTTTTTTGCCTTGATTGGATAAATAAATTGAGTCTTCAAACAATGTATTTAGCTTAGTAAAGCTGCCTCGATATGTCAGTGTTGTATATCATGCAGAAACAGTGTTGGCAGTAGCTGGTGATTTCTTCAAATGACCCAACTTCTAAAATAAAATATGGTAGTGAACTTGTTATATGCTGAGCGCTTATCATTAGATTTTAAGTTGGTTTGTTTACACATGTCGGTACCTACAGAAAATGTGTGTGCACTAAGGTTGGATTCACACCTATGCAGTTTTAGTGCTTTTTGCATTTTGCAGATTTGCACTACAGTCTATTTAACATGGTTTCCTATGGAACACGTTCTGCAGAGCAAATCTGCAAAATGCAAAAAGCACTAAAAATGCATAGGTGTGAATCCAGCCTTACCCATGCAGATGATGATGTTCGGTGGCATTGTGGTATGTGTTTGTATGGATACACGTGCATTTGTACGCCCCAGTGAGAAAGTGACGGGCATCCAGCGATACTTAGCACTGACACCAAAGGCAATATTATAAATCAAGAGGGCTTATTTACTGCACAACAGCTGCCCGGCTCTAAGACAGGGATCACAGACCAGAACCGAGAGGAGTGTGTGATCAAGCCAGGAACCACAGAGTGTGACTACAGGAGCAGTCTTGTTGTAAATCAGGGATCAGTCAGTGAGATCAGAAGAATACTGGTGCTCTGGGGATGAGCCAGATAAATCAGATAGTCACATGAAATAGTAGTAACTAGGTAAGTTACTAAACTGGGGTCAAGTTCAGTAGCAGCCCCCTGCGTAAATAAACAGCCCATGTCCCAAACCCTGCTGCAAGGAATCTTTTTTTCTTTTCTTTTTTTTCTTTAGTTTTTTTATCTTTAACATTCTTTGTAAATGTAGCTGGCAAGAATTGAGCACTGAGTTGAGCAGTAGATCTGCCAGCTTATGATCATTTGGCAGCGATTTACTATATATATATATTTTAGTTATGTGCCTTTTATCAAATAAGGGAACAAGTTATTGAGATCCCAGACAGATTTCCAAGAAGAGATGTATTATTCTTTAATAGTTTTACCTTTCTTATGCAAGCGCACAGTGCATCTGTTAAAAATTACACAGTGGCCTAAAGTAATTGGGAGATCCCTTTATCCAGTGAGATTTCTACGTTAGAATTAGGGAAGCCAATGTCAATCGGAAATTAATGACTTACATGTAAACAAAAAAAAAAAAAAAAAAGGAGCGCAGGCATACCCCACTTTTAAGTACACAATGCGGTTTATTTACTAAAGCTGGGAAGTGCAAAATCAGGCTCACTTCTGCATAGAAACCAATGAGCTACCAGCTTTTATTACCAAAGCTTAATTGAACAATCTGGGTTTAGAAGCTCATTGGTTTCTATGCAGAAGTGAGCCTGATTTTGCACTTTACAACTTTAGTAAATAAACTCCATTGTGTACTTAAAAGTGGGGGGTATGCCTGTATCCAATAATGTAAAGAGCATACATTTCAAATATGTCCTATGCAGTATTTAATACCAACAATGAAAACAATGTGATCGCTCCCCTTTTTCGTTGGCAGGGTCATGGCGCTTTAGCCTACAGTAGCTTCAAAACTCCTCCATGGTATAGGGAGTTAAAGCCCCGGAGGACTGCTATGACAGTGTTTGCTCTAGTAATGTTGATCTAGTGTGAATTTTCACGATGAGCCGCGGTCTTTCCTTGTCAGGACTAATAAAAGTAAGGCAAGGGGAAATATTGATTACAGTTGCAAAAAGTTTATCTCTACCTTTGGTTTATGAGACACGTCTTTGAAGTGTGCAAGTAATCTTTAACTGGGGAAGGAAAACAAAGAATAAAATCAAGGCTCTGTGCAAGTGTGCTGTAGTATTTACAAAGTAGAAATGTTGCAGGCAGCCTCATTCATAGAGTACAGGTGTACAGTGTTTGCAGCCTTGTCAAGTCATTAGCAGTGCTGGCCACTCACATCAGTCACTCAAAAGACATGCTGGTAGGTTAATTGGCTTCCGTCTAAATTGGCCCTAGTATATGAATGTGAGTTAGGGACTTTAGATTGTAAGCTCCTTGAGAGTAGGGACTGATGTGAATGTACAATGTACAGACATACCCCACTTTTAAGTACACAATGAGGTTTATATCCTAAAACTGGAAAGTGCAAAATCAGGCTCACTTCTGCATAGAGACCAATGAGCTTCCAGGTTTTATTACCAAAGCTTAATTGAACAAGCTGGAGTTAGAAGCTCATTGGTTTCTATGCAGAAGGGAGCCTGATTTTGCACTTTCCTGCTTTAGTAAATAAACCCCATTGTGTACTTAAAAGTGGGGTATGCCTGTATATGTAAAGCTCTCCATTGATGGCGCTATATAAGTACCTTAAATAATAATAATAATTATTCAGATCACTTAGATTTGATCTTTCAGATGTCATTCTGTTTATTGGAATCGCACAATACAGGTCAAGGTGCCTAAAAATCCCTCTACTCCTTCATTTAGTTCACTTGGGGGGGAGCTTTACTAAATCTGGAGTGTGTAAAATCTGGCGCAGCACTGCATAGAAACCAATCAGCATTCCAGGTTTTATTGCTTAATTGAACAAACTGAATTTAGAAGCCGATTCGCTACCATGCACAGCTGCACCAGATTCTGAGTGCACCAGTTTTAGTACATTTCCCCCTTAGCCTCTGTTCCATTAGTAAATCAAGTGCAATAGATTGGTGTGTAACTGCCTGGTAGTAACAGCTACATAGTTTCTGTTGCTCATTCATTTTGCTGTGTTTTACAATACAGAAAAAAGCATTGCAGCATGTTTAGTAAAAGTACAAGTGCCACGTATGCTCAGAATAAATTACAAGACGAAAGCTATTGGCCCTTTTATAGTCCCGTCGTACGTATTGTACGTCACCGCGTTCAGAATGATCAGATTTTCCGACAACTTTGTGCGACTGTGTGTATGCAACACAAGTTTGGGCCAAAATCTGTCTGAAAAAATCAGACGGATTTTGTCGTCGGAAAGTCCGACAATGTGTACAGGGCATAAGACCACATCCACACTTGAAGCTCCAAAATGCCGTAGTGTCTCTTGAAGCTTGTAGCTTGAGAATCTGTTCATGCCTCAGCATATTGGAATCACAACATGCGATGTGCTTGCTGTGTCATTATTTCCTAATGACACCCCAAACACAGTGTGATTTTGCCATGATTGTTGCATGACAAAATGCATGAAATTGCAAAAAACGCAGCGCCAAAAGTGCCTGACTTAGTGCCAAGATTTGGTTCATGAGCTTCTTTGATATGTTTTTCTAAAGTGGAGGGAGGCCCGTTGAAAATGAATGATGCCGTTGCATAAAACGCAATGCAGCAGTGTCGCTTAGGTGTGAACGGGGTCTGAAAAAGTATTGGAGGCTCTAACGAGCAGGGCCCTCAGATCCCTCCTATATTGATTTGTACTGTATTGTAAGTGTACTGTCTGCCCTCATGTTATAAAGTGCTGCGCAAACTGTTGGCGCCTTATAAATCCTGTATGATAATAATAATAATAAGTATTTTTGGCCTCAATAGACTTCAGTGGAATCAACTGAAAAACAATGTGCATTTTTTTCCCTAGTAGCTAGCTTTCCATTGGCTAAAAATAATTTAAAACTATACTAAAGCCTGAAATGCCTGCAAAAACATTCAAAAATGGTCGTGCAAACAGCCTGTAAAGAACCCATGATGCTTGGCCAAAGTGTCAGCATATTATACAATTCTATGGGGGTTATTTACGAAGGGCAAATCCACTTTGCACTGCAAGTGCCCTTGAAAGTGCAGTTACTCTAAATCTAAGAGGTAGATCTGAAATGAGGGGAAGCTCTGCTGATTTTATCATCCAATCATGTGCAAGCTAAAATGCTGTTTTTTATTTTCCTTGCATGTCCCCCTCGGATCTACAGTGACTTTACTTCCAAGTGCACTTGCAGTGCAAAGTGGAGTTGCCTTTAATACATAACCCCCTATGTTTCTAGTTATGTATCACATTGACAGATGGGCAACCAGCTGCTGGGAAACTACAAGTCCCAGCATGCCTTGCTAGTCAAAAGTTTAGTAGTTCGGTTAGGTAGATGTCAAGGTTTGTGGTCCCAGTTGATTTCCTATCACTGGCTACAGAATGAATTCTAATACCTAGACAAGGTGAGTGTATATTACTTGACATTGAGAAATATTTCAGGACCCAAAAATAAAGTTCATCATTTATAACCATAATCGTGCATGTACTTTTACCATTGACTTATATAGCTTTCTAGCCAAGATTGTAGGGCAAGGCAAGTTGCGGTGATGATGTTAAAAATGTAGTAACCCATAGCAACCAATTTCTAAGTCTCTTCCTACAGTTAACCGAAATCTGATTGGCTGTGGGTTTTTCACACTTTCAGCGCTCTTTCCTATGTAAACCCCATAGAGCCAGGTTTCTTCCATCCAGCATAGATCGGGAACAGTTACAAAAAATGGTGATGTGAACTTTTGCAGAACGTCTGCAGCATTTTAGTGACAAAAATGTGTTCTGTGCAAACCAACAATGAAAATGTATGGCTTAGAAATGTGTTGCAAACCATAATATTTTGGCCCTTGCTCATCAAATATAACAAAACCCACATTTACAAACACAAATGTTTTCAAAATACTGTTTCTAGTTGTTGTGCTTTGTTACACTCTTGTGCAGATGAATTTGTGGTTTACCAGGCACATTGCTGGGATCATGTGGGAATATCTATTTACATAAGAAAAGTAGAGACATTGATTTGGTTAGTAAATGAGACTAGATGTGATTGCATAAAGGACACATCGGAATAGCACGGCCCACCCATGTGTCGTCAGCACAGGTAGTATGTATGGGATAAGATGGTTCTGATACTAGACCTTGTTTGTGCGTTCTGTGCATTGCTTGGACCCAAACTAAGTGCAGTACAGGCATACCCCACGTTTAAGTACACAATGGGGTTTATTTACTAAAGCTGGAAAGTGCAAAATCAGGCTCACTTCTACATAGAAACCAATGAGCTTCCAGGTTTTATTACCAAAACATAATTGAACAGGCTGGGGTTAGAAGCTCATTGGTTTCTATGCAGAAGTGAGCCTGATTTTGCACTTTCCAGCTTTAGTAAATAACCCCCATTGTGTACTTAAAAGTGGGGTATGCCTGTACAAGGCTGGGTCACTAACCTTCTATGATTATAACATAATATACAATATGTTTTTCCTTAAAAAAAAAGAAAGAAAAGAAAGGGTGATGCGAGAGCAAAATGAATTTTGTTTTTTGCTTTTTTGTCTTTATGGCGGCAGGTTGTGAACGGGGATGACATGTACCGTTTTGTTCCATTATGCACACTTTTTGTTAGTTGTATTATTTCATACAGTTCCTGTGGTTTCTCTGTCTGAATACATCTCCTCTTTGGGAAGCTCATTGCTGCCATTTAAAGAAGAGCTTTTCATCCCTGCCTCTACGCTTGTGTGGTCGCTCCCAACATCCTATTTAAATGTTATGTGTTTATTTTGATGCTCTAATCCCAGAGTCCTGTTTTCTTGTGCGAACAACTTTGAAACCTCCAGATGCACATTGGCTTTGCTGTTGACACAAGTTTATTTAATTTCTGCTTTAAATTCTTCGCCACAGATGAGGTGCTATTAAAGCTGTGCAAGGTTTTCATTTTGTTAGCAGAGAAACAACAGGGACTTGAGTAAATACGATACCTTTTTGGCTGGTTCCTTCTATTTAGATCAAAGCGTCTAAGGCTACTAAGGTGTCTCCTTAGAAATTCTGCTTCACAATTTTATCCCGTTCAACAATGATTGCATTGTCTAAGCGGATCTTGCTGTACTGACACATTTAAAAATAAATGGCCCAAGCTTTTTTTTTCTTTTTTTTTTTTTTTTTTTTGCGCCTGCAAGAAGTGTAATAGAATATATTTATTGCTAATGTGTCCTTCTTGGAGAGTAATCTTTTAGGTGTAATCCTGCAGCTTGTACAAATTAATTTTTGGTGCCTGAAGCAATTTGAGACAAAGTGAATTGCCAAAGATGACAAGAAGCTGACTGGGATTGTAAAGCTTGTTTAAAGTGAAATAATCCTCACAATATACCATCTAGTTTCATGCGTCTTAGTATGATGTGTTTTTTTTTTTTTTTTAAAGCCCGTGGACTTCGAAGGTTGTTTATGTTGTAAGAAAACTCTGATGGCTTGATTTGATTTCTTTACCGGGGATTCACTAGTTTCATAAAAAAAAAAATCAATAAAAATGCCATAAAACAATCCCCTATTTTAAACTATAAAACATATAAATACAGTGCACGCAACCATACTAAATGAAAGTGAAAAAATATATGTGAAAAAAAAAAAAAAAAAAATATATATATATATATATATATATATATATATATAAAGATGAACCAATACAAAGTCCAAAACAAATCACTGAAGGTGCTCCAATCCAAAGTGAATGAATAAAAACTTCAGATGCACAACACCCCCTTAAGTGTCCCCACTCACCAGATCCACTGGACCCCAGCTTTTCAGTCTGGAGGGTCAGTTTAGGCTTGGTATGGATGTCTTTAGGATGGTGTGTGGAAAGCCAGGTCAGCAGATCCAGGGCTCCTCAATGAAGAGTTGGAGCCAGATAGACAAGTACCCAGAAGTAAAAAAAAAAAAAGTGAACTAATAGTTAAGTACCAGAAGTAAAAAAGTGAACTAATAGTTAAGTACCATCAAAAAATTGATTTATTTAAAAAAGAGATGGGTACTTAAAAAACAGAGGGATTAAACAAGCATTAAGCATGGAACAGATCATATGAAACCATTGTTGGTAGCGTGCGTTCCAAATGCCCGGAACTGACGTCAGTATCCCCTATTTTGTAGACGTTATAACTTTTGCGCAAACCAATCAATAAACGCTTATAGCAATTTTTTTTCCCAAAAATATGTAGAAGAATACGTATTGGCCTAAACTGAGGAAACAAAATCTTTTTTTTAAATATATTTATTATAGCAAAAAGTAAAAAATAATGCATTTTTTTCAAAATTGTCGCTATTTTTTTGTTTATAGTGCAAAAAATAAAAACCACAGGGGTGATCAAATACCACCAAAAGAAAGCTCTATTTGTGGGAAAAAAAGGACATCAATTTTGTTTTGGAGCCACGTTGCACGACCGCGCAATTGTCAGTTAAAACGACGCAGTGCCGAAGCGCAAAAAGTGCTCTGGTCAGGAAGGGGGTAAATTCTTCCGGGGCTGAAGTGGTTAACATAAAGGACATTTTTTTCTGAAATTTTAGAAAAGTGCTGCAGTCTGATTCCGCTCTTTCCCTTCCCACTAAGCTGCGTTCCCTCTGTGACTTTATTAATGCAAAAAGCGATGCCACAGCTTCAAACATACAGAGGAAATGTGTGAACTGTTGTTCCTTCCCAGTTCATACATGATCAAGGTGATTTTCTTAAAAGTAGAAAACTAGAACTAAAAGTTTTATGGTTTCAACCTCCGATGGCTTGATTTGATTTCTTTACCGGGGATTCACTGGTTTCATTCAGAGGAAACTGTGGATATTTCTCATACACTACATGTTTTTTTTTTTTTCCAGATGAGGAACCTTAGAAAAAATTTAGCTGTGCTCTGTAGAATTTAGCAGCAAACCCAAAAAGAATGTACCTAATTCACAGAGGTGAACTGCAACAGCAGAAATGATTGAGTGCATAGTGTGACTTTCAAACAAAACAACAAAAACACCAACATTAACCAAAAAAGAAAAAAAATACATCACAAAAGCTTCATCTACTTGCATCTACTTGAAGTATTTGAAGCATTGTGCTATTATGCCTTCTACAAACAAATCATCCATAATATGTGACAGTCAACTATTTGGGAAGGTTACATCAATGTATGTTTCGATGCTTTACTGTCAAGTGTCTGTGAATATTATAAGCACATGACTTCCCGTGTAGGTGGAACATTTTGGAAGGATGAAATCACTGATCTTTATAGGCTAAATCAGTAAGGAAACGCAGGAAGCAATGACAATAACCTATAGCAACAAATACGATTTAAGTTAACCATGTCAGCAGGCTGGTTACCATTATATGTGCCTATCCTCCTAGCCTTGAATTGTTTTTTGTTTTTTGTTTTTTTAAGCACTTTAATACCAGGCACTTTTAGCCCCTTCCTGCCCAGGCCAATTTTCAGCTTTCAGCGTTGTCACACTTTGAATGACAATTGTGTGGTCATGCAACATTGCACCCATATAAAAAAATGTATACATTTTTTCACACAAATAGAGCTTTCATTTGGTTGTATTTAATCACCACTGAGTTTTTTTTTTTTTGCTAATAAAAAGGGCAAACATTTTGAAAACAAATATTTTTCTTTGTTTATGTTTTACAATTTTGCACATTAAAATAATCATTCTTCATAAATGTAGGCCAAAATGTATTCTGCTACATTTCTTTGGTGAAAATAATTCAAATCAGTGTATATTATTTAGTTTGTAGGAAAGTTAGAGTCCACAAACTATGGTATGTATATATATATATATATATATATATATATATATATATATATGTATGTATATATGTGTATGTCTGTGTATGAAAATCAATCAATCCTGATGTGCTAATTTCTAAATTATCTCCCAAATATAGTAAGAGGAATGGCTTGTTTTTTGAAGTTGTCATTATTTGTCACAATTATTTGGAAAATAAATATAAATAAAATGTTCTTTTTTTTACAATTTTTTATTTTTATTTTTTACATACTGTCACCAGTGCAGTGCAGTGTCATTAAATAACTGATGTGGCGGTAACCGAGGACACTAATTGGAGACAGCATGCAGAAATAAAAAATGATAATTTTTTTAAATAATTTTTTTTTTTTTACATACTGTGACCACTCTGGGGAGTTGATCAGGATTTTTTTTTTAATGTTTTTTACATGCTATGATTGCTTATAGCATTGAATTTCACTGCTATGAGCAAATATTTTTACTGAATAACAGTGTGTGGACACAGTGTATTGTTGTGATAGCTATGATTGGCCACATATAATCACAATGTACAGATGGGCTGTAATTGACCCTGTCTGGATCATGTGATCACCGTGACCAATCACAGCTAGCAACACAATTGTATATATTAAATGGCATGAAAGACATTCATTGTTTACAACTGTCATGTGATCGACTGTAATTGGTCACAGTGATCATGGGTATGGACAGTACAGTGATCAGTCATCTGGTAGACACGGCAGGTGACAGATCGTGCCACTGCGTGCCCCAGCGTTTTGGCAGACATCATATGACGTCCTCCCAAAACAGTGGGGTTCCCGCCCCGAGCGTCAGTTTACAGCCTGGGCAGGATGCAGTTAAAGCGGTAGTAAACCCGCTGAAGGTTTTTTTTCTTTTTTGACCGGCAAAGGAAAAAGCATAATGAGCTAGTATACACCGCATACTAGCTCATTATGAAATACTTACCTTAGAACGAGGCCCCGTCATCTTGCCCGATCCACGCTGAGGGAGCTGACATGTTCCCTCCGGCGTGTCTTCCGGGTATCGTGGCTCCGGCCACTCACAGCGCGGGAGATTTCTTCCCAGCAGGGTCCGGCGTCTGCCGGACTTTCAGCCGAGAATGCCCTGTGCGCATGCGCTGCTGCAGTCAGAGGCGCATTGCGAGGGGAATATCTCCTAAACCGTACAGGTTTAGGAGATTTTTTTTTTACCTACAGGTAAGCCTTATTATAGGCTTCCTGTAGGTAAAATATATAAAAAATGACTATACAATCACTTTAAAGAGCAATAATAATAAGTTGGAATCTGATATATCGGGTTTTAATATATTTTAATTCTTTTAAAGATTTAACCTCCCTGGCGGTACGATTATTTCGGATTTTAGGTGCTAAAAGCGGTACCATTATTTTGCATGAAAATTTGGCGTTTTATATTATAGTCCTGTAATTCTTAGGAATAACTCTCTTAAATCTATCCAAACCAGAGTCTAGCAGACATCCCGGGTATGATAAAGCTTGAAAAATGAAATCATAAATTATAATATAATAAATAATTATAAATAATTGTACCAAATAATAATATAACAATAATAAAAATTATTCAATAATGTAATCAAATCAAAAACACTGAAATTTGCTCAGTTGCAGAATTGTCACTGTCATTACTTTTCAGTATTTGATGACGGATCTCCCCACAAATCGCTGTCGCTCAATTCTGCAAGTGATTCTAATTTATTATCGCTGTTTTCTAGCTGGTCTAAAATCATTTTTGATGTACAGTGACAGTTTTGGTTGCTATGGGCAATCTCCAGTTTCCAGGCATAAAGAACAGTTTTTATTATATAAAACTGCATGCAGGACACTGGGCAGACCACTAGGGACAACGGGGATGTGAAATATTTACATACAGCAATGTAATCTGTAAGATTACATTATACTGTATGTTTACTGTTTGTTTCACTTTTTGAATTTGGCGCCGATCTCCGTGCCCGTGCGTCGCAACGCTCGCAGGGCACGGAGATCGGCGATGTAATGCATCGAGCGAGACACGGCTCGCTCGTACAGCGGGGAGACAACGCTGGATCCGAGGGAGAAGGTAAGTAAACCTCCTCCTGGATCCAGCGATGCAGTCCCGAGTCTGACTCGGGGATACCGCTCTTGGTATAAAAAATCCACCCCGAGTCAGACTCGGGAATACCGTCAGGGGGGTTAATAAACGTCTGAAATGCTCAATGAATTGTTTTCACATTGCTGTACACTCTAATACACCCCTTTCTTATTTTGCGTTGAAAACAAGGAATCTTGGGGGATGATTTACTAAAGGCAAATAGTCTGTTCACTTTGCAAGTGCAAGGGATCTATCCCCAAAGCTTAATGAATGTGGTGAAGCTTTACTTTGCAGAGAAAATCCCCAATCACAGTCAGCAGAGTTTCACTCCATTCACCAAGCTCTGGGGATAATTCCCTTGCAGAGTTCACTTGTACTTGCAAAGTGCACAGTAGGGCTGCAACTAACGATTATTTTCATAATTGATTAGTTGGCCGATTATTGTTTCGATTAATCGGTTAAAAAAAACGTAATTTTGCTGCGATTTGCATTTTTACATTTTTTTTGGCCAATTTATTGTTGGGCAGATTAAAAAAAACACAGATTGTGTTATTACATGCTTTTCTGCAGCTTCTCCATTGAAGTATATTGAACCAAAAAACCAAAATAGCACCATCTTGCGTTAAGAAAAAAGTCCTTGACTTTTCCAAATATGCAGCAGCTGAAAAAATCATGGATGTGAACATGTCCCATAGGAAACCATGTAAATGAACTGTGTTTCTGCAAATAGCACCAAAAAACACAGAGGTATGACCCAGGCCTGAGATGTTTAGTAACATAATGGGGTTAAAAAAATAAAAATTAGTACAAAAAGAGCAAATAATCGCAACTGTAAGCCCTTGTACACACGGTCGGACATTCCGACAACAAAATCCATCGGATTTTGTCCGAAACTTGTGTTGCATACACACGGTCAGACAAAGTTGTCGTAAAATCCGATCGTACGTAACGTGACAACATTATTTCGTTACAAATGGACTACTTTCAGGCTAGTAGCCAATAGCTTTGGTCTAGGAATTTGATCTGAGCATGCGTGGCACTTTGTCCAATTGGAATTCTCTACACACAATCGGATAAAGTCCAATCGGATCATGTTGTCGGAAAGTTATATAGCCCAACTCTAAAACTTTGTCCGTCGGATATTCTGACGGAAACAGTCCGATGGAGCCCACACACAGTCGGATTATCCGACAACACGGTCCGATTGGACATTTTCCGTCGGAATGTCCGACCGTGTGTACAAGGGCTAAGGGGTTAATTTTTTACTATGGGACAGTGAAAGTAATATTTACAGTAGCGATTTGCTCTTTTTGTACTATAAAGGGCTAATTTTTTTTTTTTTAACCCCATTATGTTAGTGGCCGATTAATCGATTATGAAAATAGTAATCGATTATTTTCATAATCGATTAGTTGTCGATTAATCTATTCGTTGTTTCGGCCCTAGTGCACAGTCTATTTGCCTTTAGTAAATCAACTCCTTAATTTGCACTTATTGAATTTAATGTTTGAGGTGGGCAGTTACATGAAAGCTATAATCAAATCCCACAAAATGACAATTCTCTGCCACGTTTTCATAGCCTACATGTGCATTATCACTGAAATCACATTTTGGAATGAGAATTCGTTTTTTGTTTTTTTTTTACTCTTGAATTCACCAGCTCCATCTTGGCTAATTATTACGCTAATTGTTCTTTTGTAGTATGAATTTATCCAATATGCACTAAGCCTTAACTTGGGTAATTGAATTGTAGATTTTGCTAACTCAATATTACCAATTTGAATAGAACTACACTCAGGTTGAACTGGATGCACTGGTGTCTTTATTCAACCTTACTATGTAACAGTTTGATTGGAAAGAATGCTCCACTATAAAATAAACCATCATAGATACAGGCAATACAATGCTGTTTATTGCTACAAAACTCCTTTTCACATGTGGCTTCAGCAGTCATCCTGCAAGTTTAATGTACATACTTCTTGCATTGTAAGTGAGTGCAATAAACATTATTGTAATATATCAATGTCTGCTCTCCACAATGTTCAGTGGATTAACTTACTTACTTTAAATGGACTTGGGTTTAGAGGAGAAAACCTCCACTTTACGTTCTCATACTGTAAGGAGGCAGAAAAGGTTAGAACGTTGGAGGAACAATGAGATCCAACATTAACGAAATGTGATATTACTTCAAAGAGGGTAAAATAGGAAGTCTCAGCGTGACAGCTATTGTACTGTGCCCACACCTTTTAGCAGCACTTTTCTTCTTCTTACTACTACTACATACAAATGCTATTTTACTAGCTGACTAGGCTGCTCTATTTATTTATTTTCTGAGCAAGCGTTTGTGCTCATAGTAAGTCTGGTTGCATAATCATTTACTTTGTAGTATTTTCATGTGCCTGTAGGAGAAAGGAGAGGCTCTGCACGGTTAATCATCATACTAGAGCGGTAGAGATTAATGTTAATGAATGACAGTTTATTACTCTGTATTTAGTTTATTTATTTATTTTTTAGACGGTCTGCGGTACAATAGTAGGATACAGTTTACTTTCTCCACATGCTGCTGAGAGTCATAGTAATAGGGTAA
The DNA here is from genome assembly GCF_037356315.1 of Lithobates pipiens. NCBI lineage: Eukaryota > Metazoa > Chordata > Amphibia > Anura > Ranidae > Lithobates > Lithobates pipiens. The sequence goes on along the minus strand of NW_027507903.1, from coordinate 241,053,018 downwards.
ACATGAGTAGTCATGGGTGGCGTATTCCTACTAACTAGTGTAGAGTACACTAGTATTTCTGAGCAAATATAATGACACATAGGGGGTTATTTACTAAAGGAAAATCCAGTTTAAGTGCACTTGGAAATAAAGTCGCTGTAGATCCGAGGGGGACACGCAAGGAAAATAAAAAACAGCATTTTAGCTTGCACATGATTGGATGATAAAATCAGCAGAGCTTCCCCTCATTTCAGATCTACCCCTTTATTTAGATTTAGAGTGATTGCACTTTCAAGTGCACTTGCAGTGCAAAGTGGATTTGCCTTTCGTAAATAACCCCCATAGTAGAGCTGCACAATTAATCGTCAAGAATTGTTATCGCGATCTTGACTAAAGTGTTTCACAATTCTTTCTATGCAAGGAATTCTCTCTGCTCTTCTGAAGCCACAGCCCTCAAAAGAAAGGAAGAGAAAAACTGGGCAGTCTGCCAAGAATCAAAACATTCTTTATCAGTTGAACTTAAATATAAACATTGTAACAATTTGTCAGTGGAATAGACTTTGTGTGTAAGTAAAAAAAAGTTTAACCACTTAAACAATAAACCTTTTTCTGACCAACCTTTGTTGGTATCAAGTTAAAATATTATTATTATTATTATTTTGCTAGAAAATTACTTGGAACCCCCAAACATTATATATTTTTTTAGTAGACACCCTAGAGATTAAAATGTTGGTTGTTGCAATATTTTATGCCACACTGTATTTGCGCAGCGGTCTTTCAAATGCAATTTTTTTTTTAAAACTAACCAGTAAAGTTAGCCCTTTTTTTTTTTGTCTAATGTGAAAGGTTTTACGTCATGAGAATTGTGACAGAATCGTGATCTTTTTATTCTAAGTAAAAAAATTGTGATTCTTATTTTTTCCAGAATCGTGCAGCTCTACCCCATAGTGACCTTTTTAGTTAAAATTGTACTTTCTCCATCAACTCATCCTCACACAGTTACTATCTTTTTGTAACACTTCCCCTTCCCTCTTAGATTGTAAGCTCTCGTGAACAAGGCCATCTATCCCACTTGCCTTAAATTGTGTTGTAATTGTACTGTCTATCTGTATTTTGTAAAGTAAACTGAGCTGTATCACTCCTGTATAATAATAATAATAATAATAATAATAATAATAATAATAATGATAATAACCTTTATATCTTGTGCTACTTCTTGTAAAAGTGCACCTGTCTGTCAATACAACATGTTTTCTTAAAGTTATTCTAAACAATATTTTTTCTCATTTACAATAAAAAAAGATGTTAAATGGTATTGCACAGAGGGGTCCCCTACCTCCTCTTTTGGAGTTCCCCCCTGGCATTCTCATCTCCTTCTTCCTATAATTGCCTCCTGAGGAAGCTGTGCACTGAGGGGGCACCTGTGCAGGTGTACACTCCCTATGGCTCCCACTGCTGCCTGTGTTATCTGTGAGAAGAGGAAGAGACGAGAGTGGGGCTGCAGACAGGGCAGCATAGGTTCAGTTTAGGGGTCAGGTAAGTGTTAGAGAGGGGGGTGTGGGGAAAAAAAGTAGTAGTAGTAGTGATACTTAGACTTTGTAACCACTTTAATAAAAAGGAAGACATCTAGATATAGCTGCCTCCTGCATCACTAATGCACTAACTGCTATTCCAGTTTTTGTGGTGGTTAAGCTGGCCATATTTTGATCAATGGAAGTAGATTTTTTAATATTTCACCCAACAGCAGCTGAAGTCAGGTGCCATAGTCAGAATACATTGTCCTGGTGGGGGAGGGATTCCTTCATCTAGTTTGTGTGGAAGGAGGTATCTGTAAACCAGTCATCTACGGCCTCTTTTGGTCATGTAACCATATACCTTGGTATTTGATAATGTGATCTATGCTGCATTTGTCCCCTACCGCTTCTAAGACTGAGAGTTGAGCGATCAAAAACCACTAATCACTCAGTTCTCTGTCTTTGTTGAGCAGAGAGCCGGTGGCTGTCAATCTCTGGCTCTCTGCTCTGCCTTTCCAGCCCTCACTGGAGCGCTGGGCTGTGGAGGGCGTGAGAATGGCTAGCTAAATTTCCTGGCAGCTCACAGGGAGGCTGGGCCAACTGCAGGACCAGGTATCTGGGTGGATCCTGACTGTAAAGCTGGAATCTTTCTGTAGCCTGTGCTGACTGAGTGATGCCAGCCAACAGCAGGCTTTAGCTTTATGGTTCACAGGAGTGCAGAAAGTCACTGAGTAAATGTGATCACTTTAACACACATTTTTATAAATGTGTTTTAAAGCTGAACCTTGGACAGAAATGATGGAGCACATTTCCAAATGCCATTTTGTTACTGTCTAACAAGTACTTATTTTTTATTAACTGCAGCAACCATTGAAAGATTGCTGTGTGATCCTCTTCTTTTCAAGCTCACTCTACCTTATATCCTGGTAATAGGACTGTGGGCTGCTATGCCATTTCCTTCCCAACAGCTCTTTTTTAGTGTTAGTATATTAGCGATAGCATAATTATAACACTAGAGAACACTAGAGAACTAGGGATGCTTAGAATCTCAGGCTGTCACACCCACCATGAGACCATAATCTGATGAGCAAGCCAGGAGACTCCTGGACTGTCTTACACACCAAAAGCAGGCCAGGAGACTCCTGGGCTGTCTTACACACCAAAAGTTTAACTAGATAGGCCAGGAGACTCCTGGACTGTCTTAAACACCAAAAGCAGGCCAGGGGACTCCTGGGCTGTCTTACACAATAAAAGTTTAACTAGTTTAACTAGATAGGCCAGAAGACTCCTGGTCCTCCCACCCATTAACAGCCACCTGAACTGATTGGCAGCTTATGTAAATGAGCTCCTAAGAACACTGTCAGCGAATAGATAGATGATAATGCATCAGTAATCCCTCCTCCCTGCCCCTGGGCATGCCTGCACTTTACTAAGATAATATTGTCAAAGGCTTTTAAAATGTAATTTTCAATGAAAATAGGTGGGGGGGGGGGGGGAATATTGCTAGTTTTTGCTGTTCCTGGGGAAAGAAAGTTTTGATGGGATATTTGAATGAAAGTATTTTGGTGTTGAGCTTTAAAAACATTGTTTCTGTGCATAGTTTGTAATTATATATGTATGGTACGTAGAGCTGGGTGATTTTCTAAAATAAAAATCTGCGATTTAAAAAAAAAAAACTCGATTCACAATTCTAATTGAGTTTTTTTTTTTGATGGATACCGCGCCAGTCCTGAGGAGCTGCGGGCAGGAGTTTTTAGGCGAGGTCGTGGCTTTGGCCTAGTCCACGGCGTCCAGCCTCGCAGGCAAGGCCGAAGCCATGGCCTCACCTAAAAACTCCTGCCTGCAGCTCCTCAAGACTGGCGTGGTGTCAGTTTTTTAGGCCCGCAGCACCTCAGGACCGGTGGGATGGTAAAAAAAAAAATCTAAGGCCGCGTACACACGGGCGGATTGTCTGCCCAACTAAGTTCGGCAGACAATCCGACAGACAGTCCGTTCAAAATTAGCATGAACGGACTTGACCACACACGATGAGCAGACAGTCCGCTGAAAGCGTGCGTGATGACGTGTACAGCACGTACGACGGGACTAGAAAAACGACGTCCTATACACTGCAATGCAACCTTCGGCCGTGTAAACCCTTTCTGAGCATGCGCCATACTTAGTCCGTCCAACTTGCCTACACACGAGCGGACTGTCCACTGAAACCAAGTTTGGACGGACAAAACCAAGTTTGAACGGACTGTCTTACGGAAATTCCGTAAGACTTTGTTCTTCAGACTGTCCGCTGGAAAAGTCCGCTAAAGCCCACACACGAGCGGATTGTCCGCTGAAACACTGTTCAGCGGACTAAGTTGGGCAGACAGTCCGCTCGTGTGTACGCGGCCTTAAAGAAACAATTTGCTTAAATTTTGAATCGATTTGACCTCTCAATTCAATTTAAGATTTAAATCGATTTTTTCCCCAGCCCTAATGGTACATGGCGACAGTCATAGGGCTCAATTCACAAAAGGCTATCACATGTATCACATGCGATATTTGGGTCGCGTGACACATTTTACCCAAATATGGCATGCAATACTGAAAATTATCTCAAAAAGCAAAAAAATTCTGAAAATACGGCATTAAAGTCAATTTACTAAAGGAAATAAATAAATAAATGCATCTGTTAAATAAGTAGTGGTCCATGCATGCAATATTTAAGGAATGTATGAGCAGTATGTACCTTTTTGGATCCGTTCTCTAGATTTTCATACAAGCATAAACATCACTTGCTGCATAAACCTCCCAATCTCTCCAAACATATTATAGTGTATATGCATATCACAATGGTCTAATCCCTTGTTAGAACATATATCTTATGTAGCGGGAATACTTTGCTTTTTCACAAAAATCTTTGGAGATATTTTTGGCAAAAATTTGAACAAGACAGAAGCATTATTGTATGTTCTATTACAAAACCCTAATTGAAAAAAAATACCACAGAAAACACCAGTGTTCTCCAGCCATATTATTAATTTTATTCACAACAGAAAATAGAAACCAGTTCAAATGTTGAAACTGAGTAAATGTACCATTTTAAGAAAAAAAACAAGGTCATTTTGAAATGACAGCAACATATTTTTAAAAAGTTGGGACATGGCCACAAAAAGCTGGCAAAGTAAGTGGTACTAACAAGGAAGAGCTGGAAAAATTTTGCTAACTATTTACGTTGATCGGCAACAGGTCAGTGACGTGATCGAGTATAAAAAGAGCATGTTAAGAGAGTCAGAGCTTCTAAGAAGTAAAGATGGACAGAGGTTCCCCTGTCTGTGAGCAATATTCTCCAATGTAAAATTGCCAAGACTTTAAATAAAACATCATCTATGGTACATAATATCATCAAAATATTTTGAGAATCGGGAGAAATCTGTGAGCAAGGGACGAGGCTGGAACGCAATATTGGATGCCTGTGATCTTTGAGCCCTCAGATGGTACCCCATTAAAAACAGGCATGATTCTGATATGGACATCACTGCATGGGCTCGGGAATACTTCCACAAATCACTGTCTGTGAACACAGTTCACCCTGCCATGCAAAAATGCAACTTAAAGCTATATCATGCAAAGAAGAAGCCATAGCTGAACATGATCCAGAAATGCGGCCATCTTCTCTTGCCCAAAGCTTATTTAAAATGGTCTATTGCAAAGTTGAAAACTGTTCTGTGGTCAGATAAATTTAAATTTGGGATTTTTTTGGGCAACCATGGGCGCCACGTCCTGCGGACTCAAGAGTAAAGGGATATTCCAGCTTGTTATCAGTGCTCAGTTGAAAAGCCTGCATCTATGATGGTATGGGGGTGCATTAGTACGTATGGAATGGGCAGTTTGCATATCCAGGTTTTAGAGCAGCCTATGCTGCTATCCAGATGACATGTTTATCAGGGAATGCCTTGCTTATTTCAGCATGACACTGCTAAACCAGATGCCACATCTATGGCAATTGCATGGCTTCGTAGTAGAAGAGTCCAGATACCTAACTGGCCTGCCTGCAGTCCAGACCTTTCACTAACTGAAAATATCTTGCTCATCTTGAAACGAAAAATACCACAAAGAAGACACATGAATTTGAACAGTTAAAATCCTATATCAGGCAAGAATAGGACAACATTCCTCTCCAAAACTTTTGTCAGTTGGTCTCCTCAGTTCCCAAACTGTCCCAGCTTCTTTGGAATTGGGGTTGTACTTTGCCAGCTTTTTATGCCATGTCCCAATTTTTGGAGACCTGTTGCCATCAATTTCAAAATTACCTTATTTCTTTTCCTAAAATTTTACAATTTCTCAGTTTAAACATTTGCTATGCTTTCTATTTTTTTTTATTGTGGATAAAATATGGTTTTATGAGATTTGTAAATCAATGCATTGTGATTTTTTTGTTGATTTTACACAGTCCCAACTTTCTTTCCATTGGGGTTGTATATCTTGGAACTATCTGAATGATATATGCTCACTATCAACAAAGAAAATGTTTTGGTTAAAACTTGAAAAATGGTATCTATCACCTATTCTAATTACCATCAAACTGAACACACCCAAAACCCCTTTTTCTAAAACCTATGCTAAATATTCACTGTAAGAATACAGAAAAGCCACTCCAGTCCTGTGAATTAAAAAAAAAAAAAATATATATATATATATATATATATATATATATATATATATATATATATATAATGATATATTGTATATATTTTGTATAGAGTAAGGGAAGGTTAGAACCCCCGGCCAGTTTTTTCTTTATGCCATCTGTGTCCAATGGGGAGATTTACCTTGTGTTATGCATTGTACACACGGTCGCACATTCCGAACCACAAAATCCGTCTGATTTTTTCCGATGGATTTTGTCCGAAACTGTTGTTGCATACCCACGGTCGGACAAAGTTGTTGGAAAATCTGATCATTTGGAACGTTGTGACATTCGTTGCGTACAATGGGATTACGTAGATGCTAGTAGCCAATAGCTTTGGTCTCGTAATTTGATCTGAGCATGCGTGGCACTTGTCTGTTGGAATTCTCTACAAACGATCGGAAAAAGTCTAATCTGATTTTTTTGTCTGAAAATTTTAGATCCTGCTCTCAAATTTTTTTCCATCTGAATTTCCGACGGAAAAAGTCCAATAGAGCCCACACACACCGATCTGACCTTTTCTGTCTGAATTTCCAACCGTGTGTACAGGGCATTAGTGTTTTCATGTCAATCCATAATGTGGGATTTTCTTTTCACTTTCATTGATAAAGAGAAACAGCAGAAATAGAGAGGATGAATCTCCCGAACAAGGGCATAGACCGCAATAAAAACGTATAGGTGTTCTAATCCTCCAATGTATCCATCACACTGGATATGATGTCATGCGATAAAATATCGAACGGTTTCATGAGGTTAATACTGCAGATTTCAATGGAATAATGCATGCCCTATTTTATGTGTTTTTTGACGAATTGCAAAAACATTTTTGAAAAACGCCGTGAGCTATTTTGCCACTGTTCTTAAAGCAGTAGATAATGTTTTGTGAATTGAGCCCATAGTTCTTTTTATGTGTTGTGTGCTTCTTCTTTATTAGTGCATTACAACAACAGTGCTTTAGGGTCCTTTCACACGGGGCGGATCAGTTCTGATCCGCCCCGTGGATATCCGTTTGCTCAGCGGGGATCACTCCGTCGATCCCCGCTGAGCAGGGAGATGACAGGTCCGTCTCTGCACACTGCGCAGGGACAGACCTGTCACAGCGGCGCTCTCCCCTATGGGAGATCGGATGACGACAGACCGCAGTGCCCGTCATCACCCGATCCGATCCGCAGACGGATGGAAAAATAGCTTTTTCCTCCGTTACACTTTTTCGGATCGGAGCGGGTCGGATGTCAGCGGACATGTCACCGCTGACATCCGACGCTCCATAGAGCTCTATGGAGCACCCGTTCAGGTCCGCCTGAAAAACTGACAGGCGGGCCTGAACGGGACGTCAGTGTGAAAGGGGCCTTACACATTCTCTTGTCTTTATATGTCGTGGTCTAATTAGCATTTCCCACATATGCATCAGAGGGAGAACTTCCTAATTATCAAATTAAAAAAAGAAAGAAAATGTGGCACAGTAAGTGAAAGTAACAGATGTTCATCCACTATACTTCATTATTACTTTCAGCTATTATACACATTAAAGTGCATTGGCTAATTGGCATTCACCTATTTTCAGGATATGCTGCTTTGGCTAATTGGCTAATAGTCATTTGCCTTTTTTTCACCAATTCAATCTTTTAGTATCTCTCTGTGGGATTTGAACCCATGAGTCCTTCAAAGCCTGAGTTTTTCAAGGTAGAAGTGCTGATCACTAGCCTATTGGGCATAGCTACACCCAATAGGCTAGTAGTCAGCACTTCTAACTTGAAAAACTCAGACTTTAAAGGACTCATGGGTGTTAACCCACAACCAAAAATGCTTTATATTTTAGCTTACCAATAATTAGATGGTGGTGGCATTAGTTTTTCTTTTTTTTTTACTTTTTTGCTCTGTTTTTACCTGGTGATCTGTGCAGTAAAGCACCTGTTTTAGAGTGTGTTTAGATGAAAAATGAAAAAACCAATGCGCTACCAGGTGTGACAAAAGAAATAAATAAAAAAAAAGTTAATATAAATAAACAGATTACCGGCATCAGATTTAGCGCCGTCCCATATTTCTATTTTTAACTGTATTAGGCTGCATTCACACCTGAGCGTAGCGTTTTCAAGCAGAAAATCGCGCAAAGTTACCGCGGTTTTGCGGTGTTTTTACCGCGATTCGCTGCGTTTTTTACTGCGATTTGCCATGATTTTATGCAGGGCAAAAGGTCACCAATGTTAAAAGAAGAAAAACGCCCAAATCTGCTCAATTCGAGCGACAAAAAAGGGTCCAGAACTTGTTTGAGCTTCAGGCGTTCGGCTTCAGACGACATGGAGTGGAGATGTGAACCATCTCCATTGAGAATAATGGATTTTTTCCCCTCTAGCGTTTTGTAGCTTCAGGCTTCAAGCTACAAAACGCTCAGGTGTGAAATGGGGTCTTAGAGTGCCTCTGCTTTGGATGAATAAGCACAGGAGGCACTTTGGACAGCAGTATTGTTAATCTGGGGGGAGGGGAGTGTTTAATGTGCTATAAGATTTAAATAAACTAACAAATTAAAGCGGAACTCTAGTTCTCACTTTATGAGCAGTTACAGTAAAATAAATGTTGCTTTTGGGATAAACGTTTTACATAAATAAATAAAAGCTGATTATTGTAAGGACCTCAGTCGATGGTAAATGGTTTGTTTCATCTCTCTAACTGCTACATCTTTTTCTTTTGAAAAACAATAGACTTACTGGCCAGATCACCTGGTGAAAATAAGGGAAGGAAAGCCTAAAAAAAAGAAAACGAATGCAACCACCACATCTAAGAATCAGTAGGCTACAATATAATAAATATTTTCTTTTGGGTTTAATACAATTTTAAGTGCAATCATTTCAAGAGGAAGTAAACCTTGATGGGTTTACTTCGTCTTTGTTTCCCTGCAAAGGTAAAGCATAATGGGCTACTATGCATCGCATAGTAGTCCATTATGTGTCACTTACCTGACACAGGAGCCAGCGATGTCACCACTGTCCCCTCTTCCACAAAGCGTCCATCTTCCTTCCCGGTATTGTGGCTCCAGCACTGTGATTGGCCGGAGCCGCAATGATGTCACTCCTGTACATGCGCACGGGAGCCCCACTAATGGCATGCTCAGTGCCGCTGGCATTGGTGCCTGTCTTTTTGCAAATATCTCCTAAACCGTGTAGGTTTAGGAGATATTTCTTAGACCTACAGGTAAGCCTTAATCTAGGCTTACCTGTAGGTCAAAGTGGTCTGTAAGGGTTTACAACCACATTAAAAACTTGGGTCTTACTATGGGTTCATATTAGATATCTCCTTAGTCATAAAAAATCCCCACACTTCAAAAATCTACTTTATTTTAATTGGAAACCAGCCAATACATAGACTGTAATATCAATCAAAAGAAAAAAATCAATACCATGGGTATAATTGTGATTGTGAACACACCAAAGAGGTGTTGTTTTTCTACGATTTCTTCAGTATTCCTATGGAAAGAAATGATAATGTATCCTGTATATTTGATTTTGAAAATGTCCTGTGTTATCTTCATTGTAGAATTTTTAGGGATCATATCAATACAATGAAAAAAGTTACCAATATGCAATATAGTTAAAAGATAAAAACATGTACTCTGAGACATTGAATTCCAGTTTTGAGAGTTAAAAAGACAAAAGTATCTCCAAGTCAGTTTTGGGGCCTGAAGTGCGGAGGACAATTGTCTTGGCATAGGGAGTCTGTTTCCAGCTGCTAACGCGTGCACCAAGCTGACCCTTTCAGTTTGCATGCCAAACTAGATTAAACTCTTTTTTTGAAATGTTCCTCGTTAACCTAGCGTCACTTCCCTATGGTAAGCCTGTCTTTGACATCTTCACTTCTTTTTCTTGTATGAACATTCTGCTGGGAATTTACACCTGCTGTGGAAGGATGTTTTGTTTTTTAAGACCTTTCCTTCTCTCTGCTTCTGAAGGAATAAATACATCGATAGGTTAGAGATATGATGTTTACAGAGAATTTTGAAAATCACACTATGTAAGAATTTGCTTTTTTTCCCTCTGGAAGAACTGTCTTGACTATGTAGGGCTTAAAAAATGGTACCAAAAAGCTGTGCTTTAGCACTGTTAGAGATTCAAAGAAAAGTAAAGGTCACATCTGATAGTGATGGCCCTTAAGATGCAGGATGTGTGCCGGAGGGGTGTGTGGAAATCTGCTCATCTGTAGTTAGAATGAGCAGAGAAGACTATAGACAGCTGTAAGTGAGAGCAAGAAGGAGGCAGGCAGCAGACAATAGCATAACTGAGCATTAGGCAAGGGTCAGGGCAGGCGGCAGCATGTAATCCAGAGGCAGGTAACCAGCCAGAGATGAGTATCAAATTGACAGAGTAAAGCATTGGTGTAGAGGTCCTATGACAAACACAAAACCTTGGACCTGTGAGGTTTAAATAATATCATCCCTGGCTAGTCAGTACAGAGGAGGTGTTGCTGCCAGATCTAGGCCTTTTTGGTACTAGACATGTAGCCCAAGGGTGTGTTGCAGGTGTGTACCTCCAGCTACATTGCAAAGACTTAAGCCCCATACACACTATCAGTTTTTCTGCTGAGTTTTTCCTTCAGGTTTACAAAAACCATGTAGCGCAAGGGCCTGCCTGATTGCATACAAATTGAAACTCCTAAGGTTTGACCTCATATTATATGGTTTTGGTAAATCTGAAGGAAAAACTCAGCAGAAGAATTGATAGTGTGTATGGGGCTTTAAGCCTATCAGTTTTTCTGCTGAGTTTTTCCTTCAGATTTACCAAAACCATATAATATGAGGTCAAACCTTAGGAATTTGTATGCAATCAGGCAGGCCCTTGCACTACATGGTTTTGGTAAACCTTAAGGAAAAACTCAGCAGAAAAACTGATAGTGTGTATGGGGCTTAAGCTGAGAGCTTCTGGGAGGCAGTGACAGACGCCATGTGATTGCGTTGTAGCAGTAAGTGAGATGTGTTACTAACAAGCACATAGTACAGTTACCTTTGTTTAGGGGGCTTGGCCAAACATACATTGCCTAGTTTTATAGCGATTGGTTTGTTTGCACTATTGTTCTATCTTCATTTTTTCCTTGAGCTTCAGTTGCATGATAACAATCTCTGTGTAATATCAGGCAATCAACGTTTCTTGTTGCTTAGCACTGAATTTTAAAGAGCACATTTTCATTGGAATAATTTATGTATTTGTTTAGCCTCCAGATCACTGGTGCCTTAATGGTGAACAGGGAAGGAGTGTTGCCCCTCAGACCCTAGGTCAATGAATTGCTCAAAATGGTTCGACCTTTCTTATGTGAAGGGAGCTTCTAAATCTGACTGAAAGAAAATCACCCTGAGGTCAGAGCTGTGTCACATAAAAAAAAAAAGCAACCGAGAGAACTCCGGTAGCCTTGGGAACTTCTCTTATACTGCCTTGAAACAACAGGTCAGTGGAGGTCCAAGAAGGGCAATCCTGTTGTTCAGCAACAGAGCACCAATGAAGGTTTTTTTTTTTTATATGGTTGTCGAATTAAAAAAAAAAAAAAACTTTTAGGGATAAATTATGACATATTATATTTGTAGCCTATGTTGTCACCAGTCTGTGTCCTGATAAGGAAATCCAAACATTCCAAATGTACTGGGTCTAATTTTCCAAAGCTAAATAACATTTAGAGGGTGATGCTTCCAAAAATTATCTCTACGAAAAATATGAAAAATATAAAAAAAATGCTTTGTGCTTAAAGTAAATAGACGTTGTACCAAATTAAATCACTACTCCTTAAGTTTAGTGCTTGATCAGTTTTGACAGAGGAGTACGTTATACATGTGGATGTACTATAATGATACAGTATTCTGCTTTTCCATTCTACCATTGAGGGTGGCATGAGGCTTTGTAAAGCTGACAAGTGTAAAGGGAATATTTTAAGTACAGTGACTTGTAGAAAAATAGTAATTTTCAGCACAAAAATAAATTCACAAATACTATAATTTATCTCCAAATATAACCAGACTTGCTTGACACTGGATACTTTTCATCCTTGGGTTTCTCCCTAATGCTCTCTAGAAAAACTTTTTTTTTCCACTTGACAAAGTATGGTTCATACACTTGCTACTTTCACTTTTTTATGTAGCTGTGTCAAGTTTTGTCTTGATCGTCTTGTCACTTTTATTGTTATCTATTAGTATGTAATGCCTAGTTTTGGTATCATTGAAATGATCTGTGGTTCGCTTATGATTATCGTGTGTTATTTATATTGATTTATTATATAAAAAAAAAGAAAAAAGATTAAAAATGATCTTTCATAAAATCAAAGCTGAAGATTGCAGTCCTGTGGATACTGGAAATGTTAGAGGACTGTTGTTTTCTTTGCATACATAGGTAACTGGTGAAGTAAGTTTAGGACTTCAAAGAAAATGAGTGCCACATACATTTTATTCTTTTAAGAAGTCTGCCTCTAGAAAACTATGTGAAATCATCATACCAGGCTCCCAACTCTCTTTCTTTGCACTCAAACATGTTAGAGCTGATTTATTAAAGCTACAGAAAATAAGATAAGCACAAAACATCCTTTTATAGTGTGGAAAAATATTGTGCCATTTTCTACTCTCCAGTATCATTGAAATGATGATGAAGACCTGTACCATGGTCTTGTAATCAAATAAACACTGCGGTGAAATGACCATGGAGGGAGCCTTTGCTGACCTCTCTTTCTGAAATTGCTAGTTGCCTGATTGCTATGCAGATGCTTTGTCTTCAGTATGGGGTCAGTGACCCAGGATAACTATATAGATAAGGACATTTTTACTTTTCCCCCAACTTTTATTTGTTGCGTGCTAAAAGATAGAGAAAGCTAGGCAACTAGCGTTTTCAAGTGGAGGCCAGCATCAACCGCTTACATATTTTTTCCCAAGGTGTTTTAATGTGATAATTTTACACCTTCTGAAACTTTTTTCCTACACATATACCAAGTATATAGACATAGTAATAAGAGGATAGATGAATTAAATTCTATAAAAGTGCGATGTGTTTGTTCAACCAAAAGTAGCATCAAAAAAGTCCAATGCTGTAAATCCCACATGTTCCATCACCTGTCACCATATGCTCTCACCTGAAGATATTGACATATAGGTCTCTCTGTGCCTCTTGACCCTATGCTTTTCATCACTCGCCATTGCACATACCTGGAGGTGAAGGTCTGCCTTGATCTGAAATTCTTTTTAGGTGCAACATATTTTTAAGATGTTTTATACTGTGGTGCACCAGGTCAATGTTTACTGTCCCAAGTGAATTTAATTTAATTATTTTTAATAAAGAGTAGTTTTAATGAGAAGATAGAAGATTGTTTTATTTCCTTGAGTCACATGCTGGAGAGTCTTTCACTGGGAGGAGGTTGATTACTCTGGTTGGTCCAAGGATCCTTAGGAGAACAGGGCACGTTGACTAGTCAGAGGTCTGGAAGGTGAAGGCCTATTTTTCCACATATGTCAATATCTCCAGGTGAGAGTATAGGGTGGCAGGTGGTGGAACTCATGGGATTGAATGCATTCTATTTTTTCACTGGCACTTTGGTTGAATAAATTGGTTTATAATGTAATTGATCTAACCTCTTAATGCTCTGTCTATATATGTGATGTATGTGTATGTCTTTCATATTTTGGTATTTTATTTTAATAAAAAAATAGTTTTGGGGTTTATAATTATTTGGTGTGGTTGTGCGCCACTATTAGAAAATACATTTTAGATGTAGCTATGGGAACACAAATCAATGCTGGCTGCAATCTATAAACATTCACTAATATAAATTTTGTTGGTAATTGCGCAGAGAGTATTTTGCTTATTAATGGATCTGATTGGAAGCAGGGGCTGTTTGCCTGAAAACTTTTCTCCCAGCTCTTTCAATTTTTCAATCAAACGATGTAAAGCATGGGTGGGTGGACAGGGCCACCCGCAAAGCAAATTTTGACCAGTTTGTGAAGAAACAGGCAAAATTCCAATAGTGTTTGGCTAGTTTTACAAAGGCTTTGATGGAGTTTCACACAAAATCAGACAAGCCAACTGTTGGCTATAAATCTAAATCTGACAAGCCAACTGTTGACTGAAAGCGATACGGCTGTGCTGTCCCTGGATCACTTCCACACAGCTTCATATGTGTTGCCACCCTTTCCTCCTCGCACGTGCCCCCCACCATGCCCATCAGCATACCCAGGACCAGCATGGCAGATGCTGCTAGGTAGAGGGGAGGAAGGTCAGCAAACATCCATTTGCAGATCTCTCCTTTCTGTTAATGACCCAAGCAGAAGTGTACAATATCACTTCCAGGTTCTGGTATCACGCCAGAGTGAGATTAATAATTCTAGGCCCATTATTCATAGTTAACTCTAAACGATGACCTGTGGGGCTTTTAAAGTATCACCTATGGAGATTTTAGGGTACTGAAGTTTGTCGTCATTTCACAGCCGCGCGCAACTTTAATGTTTGATATGTTTGGTACCTTTCTACTCTGCACAACCTTATCTTTTATATTATACCAAAAGATTGTGTTTGTGTGCCATAAAATCAATTTTAGTGTACTTTTCCTGACATTTTGCATTTCATAAACCGTTGCGTTAATATCATGTGGCATAAAAACATTGAAACTGACGGTCTTTTATTCTCTAGGGCAGGGGTCTCCAAACTATGGTCCTCCCGTTGTTCAGGAACTACAATTTCCATCATGCCTAATCATGTCTGTGAATGTCAGAGTTATACAATGCCACATGGGATGTGTAGTTTTGCAACAGCTGGGGGGGGGGGGGCGTAGTTTGGAGATGTTTGCTTTCAGAAAACATAATCTTTTGGAGAATTTACTTTTCTTTTGGGGCCTAAAAATTTTTTTTTTATATACATGTGCAAAAAATGCAAATCCTGTTCTGTTCGTGAAAGGGAAATGATATCAAGGCCTGGGTGGTACATTATATATTAACGCTTTAGTAACAACAAACTGTCCTTACATTTGTCCCTCTAATTGCACTTTTAAATTGTTCAGAATAGCTTAGTCCTATGTATATTCCTTTTTCAAAGAAACTACATAAAAGGTAAGAAATACTTTTTAATAACTATTTTTAGGTATGCTGTGTGAATGGGAACACATTTCTCAAATTAGACTTGCAAATTTGGAAATACACATTAAGTATTGATGCATTCATTCAATCAATCTTCTACTTGTTTGGAAAAAAGTAGTTAAAGTAGTAATGAATATCATGACCAGTTCTTTTTAGCTAATTACCTTCAATTTGCAAATGCTTTGTCACTAATTCTCTTTTATTGCCATTGTTTACTATTAGAAAGACACAGTGAACTAATGAGGCACAGTGTAACAGAACTAACAAATTGCCTTCCCTGTCTATCATGATACAGAGAGTGTGAGTGACACTGTTAATGCTGCTTAATCAGTCTTTTATATATATATATATATATATATATATATATATATATATATATATATATATATATATATATATATATATATATATATATATATATATATATATATATATAGGATAACAGAACCCATCAGTTTTTAGTAGGAGTATTAATCAGTACATCTAGAACATTTTCACTGTGCACATGTTTCCCTTTTTATTCTGGTAATGTCTTTAGAATAATTAAAAAGTGCTTGGAACATCTCGCTAAAAGATGTCATGTCACAAATTAATGAAAGGAATAAGTAGTAAGAAGTAAATTATTCAGAGTACCATTAATCACAGAATGTGTTTACAATTGCCTTTCTAGCGAGTAGAATTGTAACAAAAAAAAGGATGAATGCATTTCAGTTTTTCAGTATGCCTAATATGCCCCTATTTTAGCAAACCTGCGATTATGTTACCCAGTCAGATTAAGTAATCATGTATTTTCATCTAAATACATGTAACAAGCTGCTTATAACTGTTAGTGATTTAAGACCAGGATGTCTCACATTTCTCTGATAACTTTTGTTGTTGTCACCAGAGACCTGGACTTTTCAATAAAAAGGACTAATTTCAGACTGGTGTATGCAACATTTTTAAACTGTACAAAGCATTGAAAAAAACTGCTCTATATTACATAGCTGTCAATCATGAGAGGATTAGCATCAGCTGCTGCAACACTTTGAGAGCCTACTGTCAAGATCTAGAAGTTATTGCTTTTGGTGTAAAGTGTTACCAATGCTATATTTTATATGGGTTACCTAAAACTAAACTATAATGCTTTTGGAAAAGTTTATGTTATAATTTGCTACGTTTTTTAAACTGGTGCTTTAGAATTAGTGTAACATATACATTGCTATTTGTGAAATACCTTTACAAATCAACATTTAGGTCTTTCACATACAGGAGCAAAAAAAGTCACATATTTTACTGATCTGGATATAGATGCTTTGTAATCTGTGGAACCATACACAAAGTTGCATAAGGATGAGTACTAGAGCGACGAGTAAATAGCTGTAAAAAAACCCCCCAGAAAATATTACAATTGAGTGCAGTAATTGACGCACGTATGCATATAGGCATGTATACGAACGCATATATACAAGTATATTTAAATACTGGCAATGAAGTAGAATTTTATGTTTGTATACCCTTACCTGCCTTTATGCTCCTTTACTCGCATTTACACAAGGTCCTTATGAAATATTTTACTCTGAATCTTTTTGTGAGCAAGATCATGAGTATAGACAACAGTAAATTTTTACATCTGTCTGCAACTGGCCTTATTGCATGTTGCACCCATACCACTGTTTATAAGACCTAGAGTGTTGAGTGATGCCAGAAGGAAGAAAGCAAAAGCTGTTTGCTTTAAGTCTATCTCTCCCTATGAAAGTCTTTATGCAACTGTACAGAACAGAAAAAGAAGGATAAGGGACAGTTTGCAACCCTGGACGACTTTTTTGCTAACAATACTGTACATGTAATATTAACTGACAGGGTATTTTTTTTTTACCCACAACCTGACATAAACTCTTAATAGAAATTAAAATATTCAATATTTAAGCAGTACAAATATGTAAACATTAACAATAACTACAACAAGTAATTTGTTTGGCTGTACAATTAAGAACATCAACAGATTATGACATAATATGTACATGAATAGAATTATAAAAGACCAAAGTCCAACCTGCGGCCCTCCACCTGTTACAGAACTACAAGTTCCATCATGCCTCTGTCTTTAAGAGTCATGCTTGCAATTGTCAGCCTTGCAATACCTCATGCGACTTTCCTTGCAATGCCTCATGGGTCCTGTAGTTCCAAACAGCTGGAGGGCCGCAGGTTGGAGACCCATGACCTAAAGCAATTTTGGATACAACAGAGAAAACGCTTGTGCTCCACAAGAAGCATGCCTTGGCGAACAGTCAACATGGCCAGATTATGTAAGTGAGCGTGAACTAAAGGTGCACTATTAAACAGAACCCATGCATGTTGATTGCATGGACTGGATCCATATGCCACAGTCCTTGTGCTCACAAAGTACTCCTAATTACTGTGCCACAAGTGACAGTTTTACAGACACACATAAAACTTATTACAAAGGCTCATTATAAAAAAAAAAAAAAAAAACTCTTCGGTTACAAAAAGAAAGCAATTAAATATGTGCCATGGAAGACTAGAAAAAAATGATGAAGTGTAGCAGCTATTAATATTGTGTATTGTGCTAAGAAAATCATCCTAAACTTGTGTAATAAATCTCATCTAAAGATAAATAAATAAAAAAAATTCACCAAAATTATAAATGTATATATTGTACTGTGTGTATATATATATATATATATATATATATATATATATATATATATATATATATATATGTATGTATATATAGTGACTAGTGCATAAAAAGGTACAAACAGTACTAAAACAATATCAACCACTGTGTCCAAAATATAATTCAAATCTTCAAATAATTCATATGCCCGTGCATAAATCTTCATGTGCCACCATTAAAATGTCCTGAGCTAGAGTTCATAAGAGTGTTATGTCCCAAAAAATTTGTGAATCTGCCATTTGAGCAGCACTTATCCACCATTAGCAATGCTTTAACTGAATTTGAATGAAATTGATAAAGGCATAAAACCAATATTATGGGACTCTAGATCTCCAATGAAATAAGGTGTAACTGCTGCTACCATCTCCAGTGGGGCTTCTCATTCCACTCACGTAAACATCAACCCATAATCACATCGCATATCCTCAACAAATATGAAAAAAAGGAAAAATATCCATTGCATAAAAACCTTCTGATTTGACTCTGCTCTCATTTGGAACTTCACTTTTATGGAAGAAAGAGAAACCTCCACATTCTACTGGGATAAGAGGAGCTGATAGTGAAAATAGCTGAATGAAGTTTTGCTGCATATCACAAAGAGAGACATAAGAAACTGAGGAATTATTTCCGCTGAACTCAGGCCCCTACCCTCCCTTAAAGTGTCTCTTAACCTCAAAGCATTTCTGGACTCACCTTCTATTCCCTTGATAGTGCCCCTGATTATTTCCTAGCATTTATTTGTTCTACCATCTCCATCCAGCCCAGTCAGCCGCGGGCTCTAACTTTTAAATCTGCCATCCACATGCACACACCACCCCCTTCCAAAGGCACAACATCAACATTAATTATATGATTTATCTGAAGTCTAGGGGTCTGTGTGTGGGCGAACACAGGGAATGGGAGGCACAGTATATACAGCTTATGCCCTCTTTATGCAAGGACAAACAATCTTCTGGAGTTTTTAGAGGGCTGGAAATCAGATCTACTGCCAGATCAGACAACTGTGATATTTTACTAACAAACTGTGCATAGATATACTGGTGGATGGGTCAGTCATCCCAGACTCAGCTGTGGGTTTAACTTAAAGTAGACCTTGCCTAAAAAACCAAAGTCCACTCATGACCACCCCTTCCCTTCCCCTAATTCCCAAAAATCTACAGTAAAGTAAAAAAAAAAAAAACTAAATATACTTCCTACATATGGTATGTATCAATTGTCAATTTTATAGGATTGACCCTATTAAAGCGAAGTTCCACCGATAAGTGAAACTTCCGCTCATTTGTCTCCTCTCCCCCACGGTGCCACAATTGGCACCTTTCGGGGGAGAGGGGGGACAGGATACCTGTCTTTGACAGGTATCCTGTTCCCACTTCTGGCAGTCCGCATCACAGCCCATAACACCACCGTGGGGCTCCCCCCTCCTCCCCCTGTGGCCGGGCCAGTAGGAGAGATGAGTCGGGCCTTACGCATGCTTACATAGAGTTCCTGACGCAAAGCCATAAGGCTACACTGCCAGGTTCCCTCAGCCGCAATGGCGGCGGCAGCACTTGCAATGGCAGCGGCAGCACCCGAAACAGCTGCCTTGCCGACATCACTGGACTCCAGGACAGGTAAGTGTCCTCTTAATTTTTTTTTTTTGGGTGGACCTTTGCTTTAAATCAGTATTTAAACATTAAGATTCCCATTTTTTTCAAACAACTGCTGATAGGAGATATAGAAACTTGAGCACTGTTCCAGCCCCCACAACACCCCAA
The DNA here is from genome assembly GCF_037356315.1 of Lithobates pipiens. NCBI lineage: Eukaryota > Metazoa > Chordata > Amphibia > Anura > Ranidae > Lithobates > Lithobates pipiens. The sequence goes on along the minus strand of NW_027507903.1, from coordinate 241,033,343 downwards.
CACTCAACCCATTTTGACCAAAGCCATATAATACAGCCATATCTTAACCTTTTGTCCCTATTCCAATTGCTCACCCCGAGGGAACTAGTATAACCACACCCTGACATATGTGATGGTTGTGTAAATCTGTTTGTACAGATTAGTGATCTGCATCAAATTTAGCTGGCTGTTAAATAGTGGAAAAATACAACAATTGAAAACATATTGCTGGAGTCTGCCATCATATTTCCTAAAATGAGAAGAAAGACATAAGCCAGACATATTGCTTAGTTCCCAAGTTGGTGTTAACATAAAATTACAAAAACTTGGAAAAACAAGCTTAGCATGTGTGGTCCTTTTCATCTCTCCTTGTGGGTCAGCCAAGGAGTTAACAATGGATCAACAGGTGACAAAAGCAAGGACAGAAGACATGACTGAAAGCAGCTCTGCTTCTTACTGGTGCAGACGATCATTTAAAAGAATGTTACTTCAATTAGCCCTTGTCATTATTGTACTTATGTTTGTAGAGCTGCAAGAGATTTCTATTTCTAGTGCAATATATTAAAATAATTTGTCCATTGATCGTTGGTTTATGGCTATTCTAACATTGTTTTCAAGGCATTTTTATTGTATTCTCAGTAGCCAATGTGATCAGATAAAATAAAAAAAAAGTGAACAAGAAAATTAATGCTATACTGTGGGGGGTTATTTACTAAAGGAGAATCCACTTCGCACTGCAAGTGCACTTGGAAGTACTCTGTCTCTGAGTTAGTCGCTGTAGGTCTGAGGGGGACATGCACAGGATTGGATGATAAAATCAGCAGAGCTTCCCCTCATTTCAGATCTGCCCCTTATTTAGAGCGACTGCACTTTCAAGTGCACTTGCAGTGCAAAGTGGATTTGCCTTTCGTAAATAACCCCGTATGTGTTATCTGCAAAAAACAGCATTGATAAATTTTCATTTGCTAATATTTCTTTTTAAGCCCCTGAAATACAATATATATATATTTTACATAAAATGTATACACAAAAGGTGTGATTTGCCAAATTGTGGGGTGAAGTGAAATAACCTGTGCTAATTTCAACTAAATTAAGTGCATGCGGGCTTATTTTACCTCATTTTATCTATAGTAAATTAGACTCATTATGTTCAGTGTGATATATATCTCAGTGGTAAACCTTTACACGAGCGGTCTATTAGGCCAGCCATAGAGGGTTCAAATCTCGGCCAGTTCAACAGGAACCAGCTGAGATTTGAACCATTAATGGGCAGGCTGAATGTACCAAGTTGATCGATCAGTCAAGCAATCAATAATCACTGTCTTCTGCCCCCCCCCCTCCCCGCAGGGAAAAGACAATTGCTCGGTAGGAAGAGTTCCCCTGTCTGCATTGTCTGTGTTGATTGGGGAATTGTGCAAATTTTTTTCATAAACACCGCAGTTGCAGGAAAGAGATTTATATAATCTATGGACTGCTTTTGTTTTACTTAACCTCCCTGGCGGTATGATTAGTTCTGGTTTAAGGTGCTGAAAGCGGTACAATTATTTTGCATGGAAATTTGGCGTTTTATATTGTAGTCCTGTAATTCTTAGGAATAACTCTCTTAAATCTGTTCAAACCAGAGTCTAGCAGACATTCCGGGTATGATAAAGTTTATAATATAATAAATAATAATAAAAATTATTCAATAATGTAATCAAATCCTAAAACACTGAAAAAGGGACACTTTTTGGTTGCTATGGGCAATCTCCAAATTTCAGGCAGAAAAAACAGTATTTATAATATAAAAGTGCATGCAGGGCACTGCACAGACCACTAGGGACAAAGGGTGTGTGTAATTTTTTTATAGAGTACTGTAATCTGTAAGATTACAGTACTGTGTGTGTTTTGTGTCTTTTTACTTTTTTGAATTTGGTGCCGATCTCCGCTCCCGTGCGCCGTAACGTCGCAGGAAACGGAGATCGGCGGCATTCGGCACTGTGTGAATCGAGCGGAGGACAGCTCGATCACACAGTGCAGAGGACATCGCTGGATCCAGGGGACAAGGTGAGTAACTCTCCCTGTGTCCTCCCTGTATCCAGCGATGCGATCCCGAGTCTGGCTCGGGGTTACCGCTCATGGAACTAAAGTCCCAACCCGAGCCAGACTCGGGATCACCGCTAGGGAGGTTAAAGTTGATAAGCTATTTGAATGAAAGCAAGGTTTGTTGGTCTAGTGATCTTGTAGTCTACTGTGATCTACTCATACTGTACATCAGTTTGTGAAAGAATCATTTGTACAATCATTTTTACAAAATTTGGTAGTCAGGCACCTCATTCAAACCCCCAAAAAACTCAATATTACTATACATGTCACCGTTAAAAACGAAAGTGATTAAATACTTTTGCAAAAAACAATAAACAAATCATATAATTCTGCACTGTCAAATAGTGTATGACAGGTGATACAAAAAATATGTGTAATATATCCCAAAATATTCAATAAATATAGTCTGACATGATGTTTAATCAATCTTTAAAGCCTATCCACCATAATATGTGTAGGGCAATCCTGTAAGAGTATATAGTGCTCCTCTCTCTAACAAACTGCTGCTCCACCACATGTGACAATCTAAATGCACTCACCAGAGCCCCAAGGTCTCTAGGACCAATCAAAAGTTTTATCAAACCAATATGAAAAGATGTAGTGGTCAGAATTTCTTCAACGGCATCCAAACACTTCTCCAATGGTGGTATTCTCCCATCAAGCAGTTAACACCAAGTACCATGAATGAACAGATAACAGGATGATCGTGCAATACCGTTTAATAAAATGTATTCCTAAAAGTATCACTACATAAAATGTGCTTCCATTAAAATGTGCCCAGACCAGCACCAGCTCAATCAGCCTGCACAGTACACTGGTAGTCCAAATCCTGCTATAGGGAACCGCTCACCCCGCCGTTACCTACCTAAGCGCGGTGTGCGTTCCACCAAAAACCGGATGTGACATCACTGGTTATCCACAGCAACAGACAGCAACCTGACCTCTATGCATTTCATGATATACTGTAGGCATCATCAGGATGCACATTGTTTGCAAAGCTTTAAGCAGCTTTGATGAAGCCCTTAAACAAAACTTCAGTTCCCTACCCCCTGCAGTCTTCTGGGACACCTGACAGGTCCCATAAGACTGCAGGACCATTCACAATGCACATGCGCAGTGGCCACATGGCTGTGAAGCAGCAAGCTGTCACAGCCAGGTGCCCACAGTAAGGGTGTGGTGAGGAAAGAAGACAGCATATAAAACCAGGTGAGGTCAGCACACCGCTGTATCCTGGGACAGGTAAGTGGCTGGTTTTTAAAAGTCAACAGCTATAGTTTTTGTAGCTGCTGACTTTTAATTTTCTCACAGGAAACTGGGCAACTGCTTTAATGGCAGTGCTGGCTGTCACTTTAAAGACATTCTGTCTCTGAGTTAAAGATTAAGCAAAATATCACCTGTAAAATAGAGAGTTGATGCTTACATGTCCTGCACCCATTCCTCTGATCTTTTCTCTATTCAGAAGGATCCATGGCTGCATAAAGAATGAATGCCTGCATCTTCCACTACATCTTGTGTTTCCTTCCGCTGAACTCTATGTCTACTACTTTGTCCTGCAATGACATAGGAGAATGCAAAAGGAACCACAGCATGCAACAAGGTGCCAGGCATACAACACAACCAGAAATGTAAAGAGACCATTGTTCTACAGGAGAGTAAAGTTCTGTGAAACAACCGGCAGCACAACTAAGTATAGAGTCACTTCTTTTGCAGGTATTGCCTTGTTATCTATTTGTAATTCAGTGACATAGTTGCTTAAAGGAGGCTTCTAGAAAAACATCAGCAGGTTGTAAGCAAGCTTAAAGTGATTGTAAGGCCGCGTACACACGGGCGGATTGTCTGCCCAACTAAGTTCGTCAGACAATCCGACAGACAGTCCGTCCAACTTTTAAATGAACGGACTTGACCACACACGACGAACAGACAGTCCGCTGAAAGCTTGCGTGATGACGTGTACAGCACGTACGACGGGACTAGAAATACGACGTCCAATACACTGCAATGCAACCTTCGGCCGTGTAAATCCTTTCTGAGCATGCGCCATACTTAGTCCGTCCAACTTGCCTACTCACGAGCGGACTGTCCGCTGAAACCAAGTTTGGACGGACAAAATTACGGAAATTCCGAAAGACTTAGTCCGCCAGACTGTCCGCTGAAGCCCACACACGAGCGGATTGTCCGCTGAAACACGTTTCAGCGGACTAAGTTGGGCAGACAATCCGCCCGTGTGTACGCGGCCTTAGGCTTAGTTTTATTTTTTTACAACAAACATGTCATACTTACCTCCACTGTCCAGTTAGTTTTGCACAGAGTGGCCCCGATCCACGGCTTCTGGGGTCCCCCCTGCAGCGCTGGTAGCTACTCCCCGCATCATATAACCCCCTAGGAGAAGCACTCTCCTGGGGCGGTTACCTTGCAGGTACGCTCTCGAGTCCAGGATTTGCACCCTTAGATGCAGATTGCCGAACTTGGCTCCGTTCCCCGGCGCCTGTGTCATTGGATTTGATTGACAGCAGCGGGAGCCAATGGCTGTGCTGCTATCAATCTACCCAATCAAGAGCCAAGACAACGGGCAGAGGGGAAGAGCGCATCTCCAGTGTGGGAATTACAGGACTCAGTGGAGTAAAATGGGGGGGCAGGTCAGTAACAGAAGTATTTTCACCTTAGGATGCATTAAGGTGAAAAACAAGATAGTTTACAACCCCTTTAAGGTTATGATGAAGCTTGTGAAAGCGCACTAGCTATTTGTTTAAGGTGACAGTCAGCACTCCCATTAAGATCTGTATTAAATCTCCACAAACTGAAGTTGAACGATGCTTTAAAGGCGTTTACAAACTGTGTGAACCTTTGCAATTGCTTTGTAAAAGCATGCTTTACACTCTGGCCCTAAAGATTCTCAACCCTGTATGTAAAAAGCCATATAGTGAGTCAGGTGTCTTGCAAACATTTTTGATGCATATGTGCCTGCTGAAGTACAATCAAGCTCAGGCTGCTTAGAACTTGTCAACATACTTCATATTATTGACAACAGCCTGAATTGTTAATCTTTAGGGAATATCTAGAATAAGTGTACAGCACAATATACTGTATGTTTACTACAGTGTGTTCAGAATGTGAGTTTAATACATACAGAAGTATATTGTGATTAGGGATGAGCCGAACAACCCCCCCGGTTCGGTTTGAACCAGAACCAGAACCTTTGACCGGACCAAAAAATTCATACGAACTTTAGAGCCCTATTAAAGTCTGGGACTTGAACGATCAAAATCAAAAGTGCTAATTTTAAAGGCTAATATGCAAGATATGCAACAGACAACACCAGTATTAAGCAGTATGTTCAGATGTATACTGTGCTGGAGGCATACAACACCAACTTTAACTCCTGCAGATGCCTGTATTAGAGAACACAAGCAATAAAGGGTAGATACAGGTGTACACTGTGCTGTGCTGGAGGCATACAACACCCACCAACTCCTGCAGATGCCTGTATTAGAGAACACCAGCATAAAAGGGTAGATACAGGTGTATACTGTGCTGGAGGCACACAACACCCACTTTAACTCCTGCAGATGCCTGGGAAAAGAACACTGTCCCTGCCTATCTTGCTCTTTCCCTGCATGCCGGAACACATTACACAAGGCCGCCGCGCTGGCGGCCTTATATAGTGTGGGGTGTGTACTAAACCCCCTGAGCTATAATTGGCCACAGGCATCCTGCCTGTGGCCAATTATGGCTCTCCTCGCTGCCGGCGCTGTGATTGGCCAAGCATGCGGGGTCACAGTGCATGCTTGGCCAATCATGAGCCAGCAATGCACTGCGATGGCGTAGTGCATTGTGGGCCTTTCGTGCCACATGAATTTGGTGCGAACGATCCACAAATTTCTGAATTCGCAGAACAGATGAACACCCGATGTTCGAGTCTAACATGCGTTCGAGTCGAACAATGAACTCATCCCTAATTGTGATATATTGTTTCAGGGAGCATTCCTTCAGAGAACACTTCTACATCTGTTTTGGTTGAATTAAGAATGTATTCATTTAGAATTTGAACTCAGCTTATAGCGTGTCATCGCATCAAAGGCTGAAGATATCTAATATTAAAATGTTCAGCCCACATTAATTTAACTAGTTGCTGAGCAGCCTGCCATCGTTATACGGCAGCAGGTTGGCTCCCCTGCGCAAATCACCATAGCTGTGTGGCGGCCGCTTTAAGGGCCATAGGGGCCGTGTGCTGAGGCATGATCCTGGAGCCAGCCAACCCGTGATCACTCCTCAGAGAGCAAGAATGGGGATCTGTCAATGTAAAAAGACAGATCCCCGTACTGACAGGGGAGTAGAGAGAGATCTGCTGTTCCTAGTGATCAGGAACAGCGATCTGTCTCCTCTTCCAGTCACTACACTCACCCCGCATTTAGAAACACCTCCCCAGGGAACACTTAACCCCTTGATTGCCTCTAGTGTTAACCCCTTCCCTGCCAGTGACATTTATACAGTAATCAGTGGCTATTTTTAGCTCTGATCGCTGTATAAATGTCAATGGTTCCACAAAAGTGTCTGCCGCAATGTCACAGCCCTGCTAAAAATTGCTTATCTCAGTCATTACTAGTAAAATCAAACCAATCAATATACACTTATTGTATTTTTTTTTTTACCAAAAAATATAGAATACATATTGGCCTAAATTGATGAATTTATTTATTTATTTTTTGGGGGTATTTATTATAGTAAATAATATTTATTTATTTTTTTTTCAAAATTGTCACTCTTTTTTTGTTTATAGCGCAAAAAATAAAAACCGCAGAGGTGATCAAATACCACCAAAATAAAGCTCTATTTGTGGGAAAAAAATACATCAACTTTGTTTGGGTACAGCATTGCACAACCGAGAAATTGTCAGTTAAAGCGATGCAATGCCGTATTCGCAAAAAAAATGGCCTGGTCATTCAGCGGGAAATTCTTCCAGTCCTTAAGTGGTTAACCAGAGAAAATAGGGCGCACTCCCTGGTAGCATTCACCCACATGATTTCTTAATTTTATTTTACACACAAACTCTAGACGGCCTGACTTTACACCAGACACAGTCTGGAGAGCAGGAAAATTGAATGTGCTTGCTCTGCCTCCCTTTGCCTGACCCCTGGCACACTGGCACAATCTCTTCCTTAAAGCGGAACTAACTTCAGTATTTTACTGTTTCCCAAATCATTTACATTCAGGGTATACCATGAATGATAACTGTCATGATTTCTTGTAATCTGAACTGTCAAGCCATCAAATGGCTGTTGTCATAACTGATAACTGATCACATGTGCAGCACCATTGCAACTGCAGATCAAGCAGAGGCCAAGATGGCAGCTTCTTTGGCTGTAAAGGGTAAGAGGGTTTGGTTACATTTTAATTTAGAATAGAATCCACATGTAGCACAGATAGACCTAAAACAGGCCAGTCTGTTGTTAATGTGGTTGTACAATTTTCCTGTACCAGTTGTCTGGTGCAGAAAGCTTTGTTATTTTCCCAGGTTGGTAGTGCCACAATAACTAAGCAGATATACCTGTTTCAGGTCTCTCTGCGTCACCGAGGAGTTTAGAACACTATCACAGATTCTTGCCAGATCGGACATGTACAGGAAGGGAACTGTCTAGAGACAGCTCACATGCCTTTCTACTCAGGCAGTGACAACACTGCACAAGCAGAGCCTGCAGGGTTAACATTTAATCTCTCTTCCCTTGCACTCTTAGCTGAGCATGGGGACACTAGAGGTACCAGAGCATGCAGGTCCAGCTGAATTGGTCTGTGCTGTGTATGTGATGGACACAGCATAGAACATAATGTAATGCGGATCACTCCTAATTAACAAAAGGGGCCTGTCTCCCATTAATTGGAATCAGCCTTTTTCTGTTTTCATAGGGTGTAGGCATAAAGCCTGCACCACTCTATGTTAATTCACATAATTCACACAATTGTTTGCATAAGCAGAAGTGAAAATCTTCAATTACACTTATGATTGGGTGACTTGAATTCCTGTCAGGTTTAGGACTTTTTTTTTTACTCTTTCTGGAAACAAGTGGAAACATAATAAACAGATTACTCTTTAAATTTTCTTATTGCGTTTAAAAGACAGTTTCAATCCACGGGAACTGTTTTGTGAAAATATATTTCTGTTTCTGTATAGGAAATTGTCAATACAATATTAAATCAATGTTACAAAAAGTTACAAAATATTATATTCTGTGCAAGACACATTTACCTGTTATAGTACTCACTTTTGAAATTAGAAAAGAAAGAATTATTTATTATTACTTTTACAAATTTAGCATCAACAAACAGGACACACAAATAGATTTAGAAAGAAATTTAGCGGAATTACAGGGAAAAAACAATCTTATAGCACCATTGAGGATGCAAACAAGAATGTTTTGATTATCAGAAGATTCAATGATTTGACAAGGAATGCCTAAATTTGCTTTAACACTGGCCAAGACTCCAGATATTTAACAGGATCATGTACTAGAAGGTAACGATAACATGCCATTTTGACCACACTTGGCTAATGGTCTTGTCCAGTAAAATGCCAGAACCTGTAATTAAACATGTTCATAGTGGAAATCCCACATTGGGGGAGGGCAGAAAAACATTTAATTCAGTTCAAAGATAATTCTTCTGTGTAAACCTCACTCATTTGTCTGTAACAAGAGCAAAAGTGCAGAAATCAGAACCCCTATAATGAAGTCAACATCCCCCTTGTAACTATTGGTTGATTTTGTTTCAGTAGACATCAATGATGGCAGATATATATTTGCCTTTTCAATGGTAGTGTGATGGACACTGGCACCTTTGACATACAATTACCTTCGAGTCTGTCTGTCAAGCCCTGAATAAAAAAAATAGCTTTGCATCTTTTTCAATTTTTCACTCCTAAAGGGATGGATCGAAAGTAAAAGGTTTTAAAAAAATAAATATCTGTTTAGATATGCCTAGACTTTAGACCTAACATGGGTCTGTTAAGCTCCATTTTTTTCCTCCATCATAAGATGGAAGGAAAAAAACTGAATGGACATAGAGGTCTGTTCAGGGGTCCCCTGCTAATCAAAAGAAAGCCCTCCTTTATGGAAAGACCCTATGGATGCTCAGTGCTTGTAAGCTGTAACAGCAAGCTCATGAAAGAGAAATGTCTTTCTTTTATACAACTTTAGATCTTTAATGTTTAATATGATTTTATTAAAGGACAAAAATCCATGATATAGGAAAAAATTGTCATTGATAAACATAGCAAATGCAAGTAATTATTTAACAAAGCAATAAAAAGTATACATATTCATCGTAGTTGAGGTCACCTGATTGTATTAAATGGTGAAACAAATACATATTAATGACAATTTAAGGTGGCTATAAACCCTTACAGACCACTTTTACCTACAGGTAAGCCTAGATTAAGGCTTACCTGTAGCTGCAAGAAATATTTCCTAAACCTACACAGTTTAGGAGATATTTGCAAAGGACAGGCACCGCTGTCTACGGCACATGCGCTGTAGACAGCGGTGCACTAAGCATGCCGCTGTTAACGGCGATCATGCCGTTAGTGGAGGCTCCCGCACGCATGCGCAGGAGTGACATCATCGCAGGCTCCGACCAGTGACAGCGCCGGAGCCGCGATACCCGGAAGTCACTCCGGGATAGATGGCGGCATCGGAGGAGGACAACGAGGGTCGCTTCGGGGGTTCCATCTCAGGTAACTTATTCATAATGAGTTAGTATGCTATGCTTACTAGCTCATTATGCCTTTGCCTTGCAGGGTCTATTTTTTTTTTTTTTACTTTGGCTTTACTTCCTCTTTAAAGACAATTCTAAAAGTAGAAATTTGCACCGGTAAGGCTATTCCAGACTAACATTGGAATATGTATATACAGGGTAAAGTTCATATGGATAAGATACCATGTATGCTGATGAATCGCACAAATAGGGGAAGGTGGCAAACACTAAAGAATACATCTGTATGTTATTAAAACCACAGAGGCTCAAGTCTCCAAAAGTTCCTCCAGGTATGTATTATTATGAAAAAATAAGTAAATATACAATATAGAGAGAATAAACAGCAGCTGCAAATGTATTACAAAGGCAAAGTAGAAGAAAGCAAAGAGAGAAGAGAAAGGGAAGAGGAAAAGAGAAGAGGAGGGAAAACCCCATCACCAGGACCTGACATCACCTCCTAAACCACACATCGCAGCCCTGATAAAAGATCAAGGAATAATCATAGGGAAGGTGATTCATAAAAAGAGTGTCTGAAGTGAGACCACATAGTCCAGTATTATAAGCTTCCATTCTATCATTTTCCCAAGGGGCCATACAATCTAGATGACATAAGGATTCCATTTCACAAGCCCAGTCAGTTAAAGTGGTTGTAAACCTCCAGCAGGAAATATGAACAAAGTATATCCCTCAGTAGTGTGTGCTTATCTCCGTTAATAGCTTAAGCATTCTTTCTGTCTGTCTGCTGCCTTATTCTTCTTCTTTCAGCATAAATCACTTCTGACAGGTTTTCCTGATACCCAGAGAAACATGGATACTGAAGCAGAGCATAATCCCCTCCTTTCTGAGACTGGGCCACAGGACAGTATTTAAAACATGATAATGACCCCAAACACACCTCCAAGATGACCACTGCCTTGCTAAAGAAGCTAAGGATAAAGTTGATGGACTGGCCAAGCATGTCTCCAGACCTAAACCCTATTCAGAATTTGTGGGGCATCCTCAAATATAAGGTGGAGGAGCACAAGGTCTCTAACATCCACCAGCTCTGTGATGTCGTCATGGAAAAGTGGAAGAGGACTCCAGTGGCAACTTGTGAAGCTCTGGTGAACTCCATGCCCAAGAAGGTTAAGGCAATGCTGGAAAATAATGGTGGCCACACAAAATATTGGCACTTTGGGCCCAATTTGGACATTTTCAATTATTTCTTTCACTTTTGTTGCCAGCGGTTTAGACATTAATGGCTGTGTGTTGAGTTATTTTGAGGTAACACACTGTTATGCAAGCTGGACACTCACTACTTTACATCATAGCAAAATGTAATTTCTTCAGTGTTGTCACATGAAAAGATAAAATATTTACAAAAATGTGAGGGGTGTACTCATTTTTACAAAATACTGTAGGTGTGTGTGTTTATATATATGTGTGTGTATGTGTGTCTGTGTTTATATGTGTGTATGTATGTGTGTTTATATATGTGTATGTACGTATATATGTGTGTGTGTTTATATGTGTGTGTTCATATATGTGTGTGTGTGTGTACATGTGTGTTTACATGCATGTGTATGTATGTACATTACTTTTATTCCAGGCCCATATGTTCAATAGTACCAGGCAGAAAATGCTGTTCCTCTGAAAACCGATCCATGCTCAGATAGCTTTTTCAGAAGCATTTCACAGGCGGTAAAGAGGCAATATGTTGTCTCCTCATCACCTGTTTAAACCCCCTAAATGCATCATCACTATGCTGCAACTGCATGCAATGCACATAGTTGTGGGGTAGTTGCAGTGCAGCCCCATTCACCTAGGGGTATACTTCAAGGGTGCCCTGACTGGAAAAAGATTGAGAAACACTGGCATAGAGGAAACAATCTCTCCATTTTCCTCCTGCAGCCACTGAATGCCTGCAGGAGGGAGAGGAGCAGAAGTGGGGGTAAAATGGAGAAATCTCTTCCTTTATATGCAGCCACCCCCAAACCTCCTCCTATGCAGCTTCTTTCAAGCTGCCCCATGTGCTCTTCAGCCCCCCTGTGCTTTATTCCTGCCCCCCCCCCCCTCGCCTCCACAGGGTTCTTCCCTCTCCCGCTGGCTGTTGCAGGGGATCTGTCAGGATGAAGCTTTTTCAGAAAGAAGAGTCAGTAATCCGTACTGATCACTGACTCTGTCTATTTAGAACCTAAACATAGTAAACTGTGTTTCCTTTGCTTCAGTTTGTGAATGAACAGGAAGCTCTGTACAGATCTATTCCTCTCCATTTATTCTGTGCAGCTGAGGCTGCAGAGATGAAGATTGAGGGCTGTGCCCTTAATCTCCTTTCTCTGTCTCAATGTTGAAACATCAGGGATCTATTTAGACCTCCAATATCTCACCAAAGCCCCCAACGGGGCTCCTAAAAAATTTTTTAAAATATTTAAAAAAATAATATTGTAAAAAAAAATTAATGAAACAAATGGATAAAAAATAAAATAAAAACAAAAAACTACTGACACTAGTGGCAGAACTACCATACAAACGTCGCACTTGTGTTTTCCGCCACCAGGCTCAAAGGGAAGGGCCCCATCTGGGGGTCAGGGTCCTGAAGGTTCTAGTTACGCCACTGGTGTACAACCACTTTATTGAAGGGGTGTAAGGCCTACGGCAACTCCTGGATATGATCATGCAGGTAGAGGTCAGAAAATATATGAGCAGACTTTTTTGTTTTGTTTGAAGGAATCAGGGACATAAGGGTGACACAGTAGAAGGGATATGAGAAATACTGTCTTCCACAAGCTTATAGTGTAGTTAGAGGATTTTAATCTTTAGAACTTTCTAAAGCATTGTTCTGCCATCTGAGTCCGCAGTAAAGTCCCAGCATGAAAAATCTGTGACACGGGTGCTTCTACCGTGTAGCCTGGTTTCTTAGGTGATGTCAACAGGCATCACAAGATAGATACATTGTTTATATAGGTAGAAGTGTTTGAATGAATTAAATTGTAGGATGTGTGATAAATCTTTACAGTATTTATATTATTTCTAGAAATGGTAGATGTCTTAATTACCAGATTAACTTTTCAACCCTCAAAAAATATAATTTCTGCATCAGTACCTGTAAAGATAATAGAAAGTAATTTTAAAGATTGTGTGTAACCAAAGCCTCTGGGGAGAGTAAAGATACACCCTTGCAGTGGGGCTACCCCAACACTGCAAGGGAAAATGCTGTTTTATGTCTAGGGGCACAAAAAGTGGTTTTACCTACCAGACCCCCTGTTCTCCTGGCAACCAGTATTTTCCTCTGCTACTGGTGAAAGCCTTTATAGTACTCAATGTGACTGATGCCAATTATGCCATCTTGAGGTGGATTGCAGTGTTACAGTATATAGCAAATATGCCATAAACATTCTATTCTAATCATCAGGATAAATATGATAATCTGAAAAAAGTTGTGCTAATTTCTCCTTTTATGGGATACTTTGTTTTCTTATGTGTTATTTATATTTTGACAGTTATTCAGAGGGACTAAATGTGTTTTTTCATTTTGAATACTCTGTGGGTAGTTTCAGATGTCTACTTGGTTTGTTAACATTAAATCAACAATTTCTGAGCTCCTTACAGGCTGGAGTAATAGGCTTTGGCAGCACCGTTGCAGTGTGCAGTACAACCACTCACTGTGAAAGCGAGCAAGCTTGACTAATTCCCAGCGGTGATAACTTCATAACTTTATCTTCTGCTTTCAAGTTTAAAGGTAATGGCTTCATGCTGTTACCTTTGGTTGTGTGATACTATGGAGAGGGATCAAATATTACTTATGTATGCATAAATAAACACATCCGATTAAAAGTGTTCTTTCAGCAAGGCTTTCATCAGAAGAAGCCTGTCTTTTTGAGGATGTGAAAACTTGGAATATATTACCTAGAAACAGGAATACAGAATAGCTCTTTTGTACATTTAATTAATACATTTATTCAATATTTATATTTTGAAGCATTTGTTAGGAACCCTGGTTGGCTTTAAGTAACACTCAAAACATCTAACAAATATTCAGTTCAATTGCAAATGTATTTATTGTATAATGGCTGTACCAATAGATGCCTCTAGGTATAGGGAAGGTTCACCTAAGAGACCTAATCAATGAACTATCTTGATTATGCCTTTTGAAATTAAAGTTATTAAAAGTTTCTATAAATTACTAATTATGAACAATGTGCACAAGTTCTGTCATTTAAAATTCAGTTTTACTTGTAACTGTTTTTGACAGGAATGTCAGTTTTACAGTATGTCAGAAATTAATAAAGAATGCAAAAAGAAAATGAATTCAAATCTCTTCAGGTAAATACAAAAATTCACCCTTGCATTAGGAATAACTCTTGCTTCAAAGATTAATTGCTGGTTATGTCTAGAGAGAATTAGAGAACAGCCTCTTTCAATTACCTGATTCTTTTATCTGGCTGGCTTTACCAATCTTCTCCACCCAAAGCTCCAGTCTGTGATCGAGCCTCAGCATCATCACATACCATACAGGGAAAATAATCATGTATGATATGATGGGGAGGTTGGCATCCAACCGGTTGAAGCTTTCAGAGCAGGAGGGACTAGCTGCAACACTGGAAGGAACCTGCTAGAATAAAATAAATATTCACTCCCTAAAGCTGTGTACACGCTACAAAAACTGACATCTCAGCTTGTAGCCACCCTACTAACAATCTGACATTGTGTTCTGACAGGGGGGCGTCCTCGCCCTCCCCCTCGGCAGAACGCTCCAGTCAGTGCTCTCAGCCACCAGGAGCCGGTCGACAGACCTTTTTTGGTCATTACCCTTTCAGCCGGCTTCTGTTGGACTGGCTACCCAACATTTGGCCCATGCGTACTAGGCTTAATCTTCTGCCTTTAGACTAAACAAGCCTTGAACCATTGCAACATGAGGAGAGGGGGGTGCACTGCAAAGGTGCATTTCTTTATTTTCCTGGAGTTTGGCTTTAAAATGTTTTATGTTATCTGATTGAGACCCAGCTAGCTGGTCTCTGAGTAAATCACTTCTCTCAATAGAGTTTAGTGTCTTTCTACTGCCTAACCCCTGTCTCCACATAGATATCTTATACCATTGATAAGCTATGAAACAAAAGTCACCAGCACTTGGGAATGTGGAACTACACTAGGTAGTAAAAAATATACCAATATGCTGGTGTTTTGACACTTCATAGGTTTTCTTCTTTAGGACAATACTCCAAGTGGAAATGGTTATATTCACTACGATTCAACCAAATACCCCCCCCCCCCCCCCACTATACAGTACAGTGCAGAGCATATAGAAGCATTAAACTGATAAAATAATATTCATCTCTCAATTTTTCTATTCGAAGAGGAAGTCAATACTTACTATAGATGATACCTCTGTTTTTTTTTTAAATTGTCCCTTCCCATCTCCTCTAACTGGTCCCCTGCACATACACCCTTGTCTGTGTCTTCTGTTGAGCATCCTCCCCTGCTCCCGCTTCCTTCTTCCTCCCAACAATTTGACTGATGGCAGCAGGAACCTAATGCCGATTGTGCTACTGCCCACAGTTCCGAAACTGTACTCAGAACATGGAGCAGGGGTAACTGTTTTGGGATGGGGCACACGGAAAGGTACTGTAGTGGTTTTTACCTTAATGCAGTGAATACATAAAGGTAAAACAAGTTTAGTTCCAGACTCTGAAGGAGCTTACACTGTAATATCCTTATCGTGTTAAGAGATTTATGTCACAAGCCTAAAGCAACCCTGTTGCTAGCCCAACAGAACTCAATGACCTTGTAAAAGGACCTTGTAAAAGGAAAATGTAATATATACCTGTTTGGCAGTCAACTAGGGAACTCTTTCCTGTCTTTCAGATCTCTAGACACCAATCCTATCTGACACGTACAGTTTTGTCAGATAGTGTGGCCCCACTGGGTGATGTGGTTCTTCCTGCCAATGCCCACTTTACTAGAGGGCATGGTAGTGACATAAGGGTTGTAAGTAGGAAGCACAGCACCCAGCGGGGGGCACACAATCCAACAAACCCAACAGTCCCGGATAATAGCTGCATCTGGAGCTCTTAAACAGTATGAAATTTTCCATCACCACCCACAGAACAGGTAAACTTTTACAGGATGGCATTCACTGGGTCCTGTTAGAGTAGCAACTGAGATTGGAATTGCAGCTTTTAATAGCTATCCAGCTATCTCCATAATAAAAGCTGATTTCTAGGAAAAACTCTAAATACTTTTATGTGAAGAGTTTATTTTATTCACCCAGGATTGTCATCCAACTACCCTAGATGACCAGCATATCCAGGCTGGTAACTTCAATTTTCTCAGTTAAGATTAGTCTCTGTCGATCTTACAATGAAGGCACATCACAGCACTGATAAGGCTTTTGCTCTGCTCAGTCTGCAGATATGCTCTGCTTTGGATATAGTAGGTTACTAGCTGGAAATAGAGATTTTTTCGAGGAGGGTTGCAACAATATATATTTTATATATATATATATATATATATATATATATATATATATATATATATATACACTTTTTTCTACTGATGAAAAACTATAGATCAAAGTGTGTCGACAAATAACATTTTTTTATCCTTTTGTCAACTAAACCTTCCCTGTAAAAACCTGCAGAAGCTAGTGAAAGAAAGCTTGGCAGGGCTCTATTCTTTGATTCCTAATTAACACCTTCAGTGTAGGAAGAAGACTAACAGAAATACCATAAAATGTTGCAGCTGCATTGTTATTCCGCTTGGTTGGTTTGTTAAAAGTCAGCAGTAGAAAAGAACTCTCAATAGATGTTTTGTGTTGTGCCCAAGGAGGTGGAAAAAGGCAACCATTTTATTTCCAAATAGGCAGCTGGCAAGATTGTGTTAAGTACAGCTAAATGTAAGCTTTACTATTAATTTCTAGTAATTGATTATAAATAAAGAGTGGGTAACCTAGCTCACTTCCTCACAGTCACTGCACGCATTCTTTGGCTAAGTGATTTCTGGGGCGGGCAATTTTTTTTTTTCTGTGGTTATTTTTATGGCATGAAATTCTGATGGCATAAGGAAAAATTTTCTCTTATAAAATTGTAATGATCCCATGAGTCTCACATAGTAAAAACAATCATTACAAATGCTTAGCTTAGAAAAGTAAGGCTAAATATTTATTCTTTCCAGTCTCGTGCCTGAACACCTCACACAAATTTTTAGGTGAAAAAGAAATAGAATGACTCTGACTCCGCTTCTTACATTTGTAGATTTGTAGGGAGTTTCTATGAAATGTTACAAACTCTTTCAGCTAGTGTGCTTGGGTGAGAGAAGAAAGGGAGCTTTTAACTCTGAGCAGATAAATCTTACTCACATTCAAAAAATGCAATTAGAGAAATATGTAAATCTAGATGGCTCATGAAATGCTGGCTAAGGGGTTACCAGTTCTTTGCTCATACAATGACTGAACTATAGAACCTTAGTGTCTGTGTAAGCACCATTGTCTCAAAGGCAGGGCTTGCTGGAAGCAGAGTCCGCTTTGGCCGTGGGAAATACCTATATATTTGACACAAGGCCTGTTACTAAAAGAAAAGCCAGCAGAGCCAAAAAAAAGTATGGAGATTTTACTGTTGCATTCTAATCAGCCATGATCTGTGTCATTTGCTTTGATCAGGAAGATAAACTAATTTTTCCATGTACAAGATCAAAGTAATTAGCAATCCAATGCTTTATGCAGCTTGAAGAAAGTGTAGAAAAAGAGAAGAGAGATTGAGCTGACAGGAGCAAAGTAAGTGGTTTCTGGTGCATCTGAGACTGTAATTTATCATGTTTAAAATGACGACAAAATTATCATTCTGGTACTAAGCATAATAAAGTTACTTATAAATTAAATCAAGAACTTTTTTTTTCAATATTGCACTTTTTTCACTAAAAAATTTAATAAACATAATGAATAAAAATAGTTTAAATATTATTGATTAAAAAATACTAGAATGTCCTTATTTTTCCTTGTTTTTGTAATATTTAAAATGTCATTAAATAAGTTTAAGTATATAAATAGACATAAAAACATAAGCAGCAAAATAATAGTTAAGGGGAAAAGTGTTAAATAGGGCTGATTAGGGTAGACGAAAGGTTAGAAAGGGGTTACATAAGAAGAAATGTAATATATTTATTTTAACTTGACAGGTTGATTTAACTGACATCAAATGCAGATCGAAGCCCTCATCCCTTTGATTTGCAGATGAATAAAAAAAGGGTTACTTTGTATCTATCTGTCTTGTGGCAACAGTGTTTTTAAATATTGTGTCAGATGGTCCTTTCTGACAGCAGAGGTCTCCACAACTGTAGTATTTACAGAGCAACCCTATTAAAATGAATTGCCGGCAAGTGCAAGTAGGAGTGGCAGAAAGACAGGGTGAACAACACACGTCCAGTGTACTTTGATTACATTTTTTTTGGCCAGTAGAATGCCCGGTGTCCACAACTTGTTAAATTGTTAGTAACATTAAAGTGTATCTAAAGCCAAAACTTTTTTAGGCTTTTGTAGTTTGACTAGCAGCAGCGTTGTCAGTCTACCATGTGAGCTCCTTTAGTTTAATGTTGGGCTGCCTAGCAAGTCTACCAGGTAGCCAGCGTAACATCCAACTAAAGGAGTGCACTGGGCGGGCTGACAATGTTCCTGCTAACTGCAAGTCATTTAGCCAGCCAACTAGAAGTGCTGAATATGTTTATTTTTGTTGTTTTTTTTTATTTTTTACATGTTAGAATAATAAATAAAGAACGTTATGTACAAAATTACTAAGGGGGCTTGCTGCATTAAGGTAGAACTATATCTTTCCATTAGATGAAGTAACTTTTTGGGGTTTTTTTTATTTCTTTATTTTTTTATTTAATCCACTAAGCCAAAATTTTAGATTTTCTTTTTTTTTTTTGTTTTGGATGAAGTGTGGAAGAGTTAGCAAGCCTGTTTATTTCTTCATCGTTGTCTGTGACCCTACTGGGGAAACCACCCTCTCTATTTAAAAATTCTAAATCCCAAATTTGTACTTGTCAACAGAATGATAATAGAGGGAAAACCTTAACACTTACAGTGGCATCAGCTATCTGAGAGAATATTTTCTCTTGCCTTTTGTTATGAGATAAGGACTAAAGAGAAATCTTCCTTATGGAACGCAGATGTAGGGCCAGTGCTAGACTATTTTGTGCCTTAGGCAAGACCAGCTACTTGCACCCCCCCAAAAAAATAAAAATAAATAAAGGCTCCAAATATAGCCTGTACAGAGATGCTTTCTCACCTCCTTGTCAATGTTTGCTCCATGTGCAGACTGACTGAGAAGCTGGGAGGAAGTGATGTTGCCACAGCACGGCGTGCACGGTACCTCTTCTTCATGGATTGGTTGAAGCTTGCAGGAGATGGCTTCATCTCCAGCTAACATCATCCAATCCTGCAGTGGTATGCGGAACATCTTTGCAGTGTGTAGGGAACAGTGCAGCCATCATAAATTTTGGGGCCCCTTACACATCTTTAGGCCTGGCCCCCCCTTTCATTAGGGTCCACAAAGTTGCCCCCCCTTAAATCACGGTCCCAAAAGTCCCCTCTCCTTAAATCAGGGTCCTCAGCGTCTCCTCCCCTTGCATCAGGGTTCCCAGAGTTCCCCGTAACAGACACCCTACTTTCATTAGGATCCCCAAAGTCTTCCCTTATGTTAGAATCCTAAAGTCCCCCCTCACATTAGGGTACCCAGAGTCCCCCTTGCTGTGGCTGCGCCCTAGGCAATTGTGGCCAGATTAATGGATTCTTGGGAAAAATAGTATTTACATCTATCTTATCTAATTTATTCTAAAACAGCAACTCTGAGCCTTTTACACAATTTAACATTTGTTATGATTAAACATGAATAATAAATGTTACTGGACCATAAGGCCTTTGCCCACTTCAGGTGAATAATGTTGTGAATGGTTCTTTAGTTTGTAGTGATGGCTCCTAATATAAAGAAAGAAAAGTATTACATAATATTCACTTTCTACAAGTATTTTGTGGATTAGTATTGCTTCTTCCAACTGATCATGGAAATTTGTATCCATATTATTATGATCATCCCATATTTATCTTCTTTCATTGTTTTGATATTGTAATTCTTTTGGTAAAAATAGTCAGGTATATAAGTTTGTATGAATGAGGGATGGGGTGTGTATGTCTAGTCAGTTGTATAAAAAAAAAATCCTCATCTTTCCTGTTACTTTGTACTAGCTTCTCAATGAATGAATGGAAGACTTGTATAGCGCTGCAACTGCGAACTGAATCGACTTGAGGCGCTAGATCTGTCCTGTGCTTCCTGCTTGTTAGAAGAGGTGGGTCTTGAGTTTTTTCCTGAAGCCCCGATGGTTTTCTTCCATGCGGATGTCAGTGGGTAAAGCGTTCTATAGCCGAGGTCCTTGGATTGCGAATCTTCATTCTCTCTTGGATTTGTAGCTTCTATATAAACTAACATTTGTTTGTTTTTTCTTAGTATAGAAATGAGAAGAAATAGATTATTAATGCTTGTTTATTTATCTAATCCCTATTTTCCACTTATGTACTTTCATCTCCATGTAACAAAAGTTACCTTTCTTCAGTTAAAAACTTTTATGCCGCGTACACACGAGCGGAATACCAACAGAGAAAGTCAGACGGAATCTTTTCATCGTATATTCTGATTGTGTGTATGCCTCATCGGACTTATTTTTACCGAAAAATCTGACGGACCTAGAAATAGAACATGTTTTAAATATTATTCTTATCAGGAAAACCACTCGTCTGTATGCTGTTCGGACCAAAGGTTAGGCTATTGGCTACTGGCTATTGAACTTCCCTAATCTAGTCCCGTTGTACGTGCTGTATGTCACCGCGTTCTTGATGATCGGACTTTGGTGTGATCTTGTGTATGCAAGACAGTTTTAGCGGAACTCTGTTGAAAAAACCTTTGGAGTTTATTCCGATGGGAAAACCAGTCGTGTGTGCGAGGCATTAGAAAGAAAAAACACAGTACTAATATAGTTGAAGACAAAAAGAAAATTCCACAATTATCTAGTTTTATTGCTTTTTTGAAATTCACATCTTAAGTGTAAATTCATTTTTACTTTGAAGGATGGAAAATCTAGATGTTGGGGGAGGGGTGACAATTGTGACTTGATTGGGTGAATGGTGGACAAATGGGGCAATAAATGTATTTTAAAAACTCTGCAAATCTGATGGACATTTTAGTCTCAAGAAAAACAATTATAACAAGCAAGTTCATTATTTTCTGCTTAAAAATATGCCTCTTAGTCCAAAGCTGAGCTGCTCGTGTCCCACTCATACTTGATGAAATAGGATAAATGTCCTGAGTGAATACATAAGTTAAGCTGAAATGAGGCATGGTAAATATTGGTGAGTTATTATACCACACGCACTAGCTGTTGTGTGCGTCTGAGACACACCAATGCACAAATACAGAAAAATAAACATAGTAAAATCAATGTGTATAAGAAATAAATGTTAGATGTGGTGTTAATAGTGGAATACAGTAGTTGCATTATGAGCAATGTGCATATTATTATTTAAGATTTTGATGTTCACCTTATGTAGTTAAATGGAAAGCAGTAATACTATAAACAGTGCATTTGTAATGTAAACTTTACAGATTTATGAATGCACTTAAAGCGGAGGTCCACCCTAAATAACAGTACTAGGTCTATGTGATCCCCCCTTCCCTAATCGCTAGGTAACCCCCTTACCTTTCTGCTGTCTTCTTCTGTTTTTTTCTTATTTTAAATTTTCTGCCTCTGGAGATTGCGGAAAGGGGCGAAGCCGATGCGGAAATGGGTGTGGGTTCAGCGGCAGGTCACTTCTTCCTGTCTGCCGCAGGGGCTCCTGGGATCGTTTTTTTTTCCAGGAGTCTGTGCGGCGCCCAGGCTCGAGATCTCGCGCGAGGAAGAGAAGGGAAGGGAAGTGACGGCGCTCGATATTGCGCTGACTGCGCATGCGCGAGATCTTTAATCGAACGGGCGGTGCATGCTGGTCTTTTAGCAGCACACTCTCCCGGAAGAGGATGCCTGTGGGCTTCACATGCCCACAGGCAAAATGACAACCGTCAGGAGACGGTTTTATAAAATCGTTTTTGATGAGAAAACAGCATGCTGCTGTATTGAAAAAAAGAAAAAGTAAGTGTTATATTTAATAATAATAATGATTGTCAGTATGCCAAAAAAAAAAAAAGGATAAAGACAGTGGAATCCCGCTTTAAAAATCAAAATGTCCTACTCACATTGAAGGCTCTTTAATACATAGGGTTTGATTAGGCTAGCATTCTATAATTTTTAATGGCTGAACTGTTTTTTCTCTGAGTATACAACATTAACTTTACTTAATTATGGGTTGCTTATAAATGTTGACTAAAGAACATGAGCACAAAACTGGTGTTGCCCTTAGTGACCAATCAGAATTGTTTTGTTTTTTTAGTTTTGTGTTTCATTAAAAGAAAGGGGGACGTTGATTGGTTGCTTTTGACAACACCACTAATGTTGTTTTGCTGATGAGTTTTAAAAAAACAAAGAAAACTCAAGCTCTCTTACAAACTAAGCAGACAACAGTGACATTTATTGAAACTAGTTGCAAGCTCTAACATCTGTATGTACTCTTAAACCTATTTAGTGTGGAGGATCCTTTTAAGCTTTGTTCAAAAATACACTGTCAGGTCATGCCATTACACAAATGGTCATTGTCCTTCACCACTAGCTGACATTGAGATGTCCATCAACTGTTAAATCCCCACTGGGCCAAGTGTGGCTGAATCTTCATTTAGCTGTTAGTGACAGATACAATGAACCATGGTAAACTAGTATTTATTTTAACATATATTTTGTAGTTATCTCCATTTTAATCAGTTGTTATTATGTTTTAAATAGTAAAGATCTCATGCCTTGCATACTTTACTGCATATAAGGCTAACCATTGCAGTACCAGGTTTTCACTGGCACTAGCAACATTGCCACCAATCTGTAGGTTTAGCTGGTCTTTTGGACATCATGGTGCAGCTGTGCATGGTAGCCAATCAGCTTCTAACTTCAGCTTGTTCAATTGAGATTTCATGAAAAAAAAAAATAGAAGCTGATTGGTTTCTATGCAAAGCTGCACCAGATTTTGCACTCCAGTTTTATCAAATCAACCCCACAGGAACAATTTAGCTATGTGAATCACATGTAATTTTGCACAACT
The DNA here is from genome assembly GCF_037356315.1 of Lithobates pipiens. NCBI lineage: Eukaryota > Metazoa > Chordata > Amphibia > Anura > Ranidae > Lithobates > Lithobates pipiens. Next base: position 241,010,338 of record NW_027507903.1, on the reverse strand, counting down.
TAAGACATTAAAGTGGAAGTCCATGCAAAAACGAAAATCCATGCATCTATAGACACCACAGATCTAACACTATCCTCTCTATCCCTTGAACTGCTAGATTCTAAGTGGACTATACCAACCAGTGCTTTACCTATCATTAAAATTCAAACCTTGGACATGAATCCATTTCATTGTTAACAAACCTGATTATAATTTTGATTAAAATGTGGTTGGACCACTGATGCCCCTGTAAATAAACCTGTCACCACCAGTAAGTCAAGGCATGACAAATGCACTGCTGACTAGTTGTGTAAAGTTCACCCCTTCCCCTAAAAGGGTCAAGCCCTATTCTGGTCACTGGGTTTTGATGGTCATTTTTGGTGAAGTCTTATTTTGTATAGCGCTGTTTTGGTTCTACTTTGATGTAAGTGTTTTAAAACCTTTTAAATAAATTGGTTATATGGATTCACACTATGTGTGTTCTTCTATATACTGTATCTTTACATGGATCCATTGATTGAAAGTCTGGTCTTTGGATGTGTGAAGTCTTTGGCCACTGGTGACACGTATGAAAAAAGCACTACTATTTGCAGTCTTCTTTCTGGAGTCACATTCAGAGGACTTATGAACTTTTGTCATATGATTTGCAGTGGCACTTTGGGAAGCACTTTATTCTTTATATACACTGTCAACTTATTGTTTATTATTGTTTTTATGTAAGCATTATTTATGCTAATATATAGGCTCTTACGTTTGCACAGGATCATTTATTAAGCGCAACATTTCTTACTTTTTTCTTCTAATTAGTTAGCATGTATATAGATCAGATCGGAGTATTGTCCTATGTATTTTGGGATAGAAATCCACATACATCCTTCTTATTTTCTATTCCACTGACACCTAGCTCTTCTTCTAAAACTTGCACAGAGTTCTGTAACTGCTGACTTTTCATGAATTCCTCACAATTTCAATGTTAACTTTTCTGCTATTAGCGAACAGTCATAATTGTTTCTGTGGAAAAACACATGTTTGTAACATCCAGCACTCCACTATCAGACCTCAGAAGTGTGCTATATGCCTACTCACCTCAAATGCAACTTCAGCTTTTTGTGCCCTATAAAATATCATCACTGTGACATTATAATTTGTTGCAATTTACAACAATTTTGTACATTATTAGCTTGTCACAGTTTCTCATTCTGCACTGTCCATATTCATATCAGAACATAATTTGAAATACATAAAGAAAAATAAGAAATAATTTAAGTTAAAGCAATTCAAGCTAAAGCAATTCATTGAATGTTGTTTCAGCTGCTTGCCTCTGAAAAAATAAAAACAACAAATAACAAATTACTAATTCACAAAGAAAATGGCCTATCCATGCTTTTGTAGCTGAATGTCTTGTTTGCAGCCAGGCCTTCAGTTGAAATAACAGTCCATGGATGCCACTGGTGAAATGGCTATGTACACAAGACGAATGCTAAAGTGCTCTTGCTGAATGGTCCTATTAATCCGGGTATTATTCTGGCTTTGAAAAACTTTGCAGTGGCCCTATGTACAGATTAATGGGAAACGGCAAAGCTCAAAGTTGAGCTGTTTGCCGAAACAGGTTTAAAGGTCCACTGATGGTTGACGAATGCCGTTTGGCTTTCATTGCCATCAATATCCCATTGAAAAGGATTTGAAGGGATGTCCTCCCACTGTTGAGGAAAGAGAAGACCTTGAAGGATCTTTGTGACTTTCTTTTTCACTGGCTACAATCCTAATGTAGGAATTAGAACATGTGGATCAGGAAGAAGGAAAAAGCAAAGCTTATTTTGTTGAGGATTTTTTCTAATACATTTAAATTATTAGTATTTTTTTTAGCTCTGGGAAATTTTTATGCAGCTTTGTAAAAAAAAAAAAAACACCATGCACTTACAAATCATTTCATGCAAACATTTGTTATATAAAAATTCATGGCCAACAGGGCGGCAAAATGACAAATATGAAAATTAATTATACTACTCACCAAATCTTGGCTAAAGGAGTAGATTTTTGCCAGTGACACGCTTTCTATCCTTGGTAATAACACTTATCCAGCTGTATCAGAACAACAGGAACGGGACTTTAGAAGCTTCCACATTTCCTCATCTCTATAATATAGGTGAGAGTGGTTATATAGTCCTCAGCGTTAACTGGGAACAATGTAACTGATAAGAATACAGCACAGGCAGAGAGCTTTCAGAAAAATTTAGGCAACGGGCATTTTTTTCACGTATAAAACAGATATAACAAAATTCTTTCAATTGGTCATCTAACAGATGAAAAGGAACCAAATAATCAAAGGCTAATATGGTTAGTATTCAAATTTATACACTGAAAAACTAAAATTTCTGTGTTTTGGTAGACAATCACAATTTTTTATTTTTTTTTCTCTTGGGCATCCTAAATCAATTCTTTCAGTAAATATCTATAGTAGGACTGACTGCAGTTGAACAGGTTTTACTTTTCCTAGTCTTAGTTCCTTTGTGAAGTTCATTAACAACAAAGCAAGTGATGACTGATCAGGTCCAGAAATGGAAATGATAAAGGTACATATCGGGAAGCCGATATTTTGTTGATGAGACATTGCACTGACTTGTATAATCTTTCCCTGAGCTTTCATGCAAGTAAAATGCCTCAAGGGTTTGCATATGTCAAGGATCTAGCAATTTAAAGATAGATGATGTTAGGAAATGGAGTTAGACTGTGTGTGTGCCTGATCTTTTCTATGATGAACATTTTGATCTATTACCCTTTGCTGTTTACGGTACACAAAAAACTTCACTTATCCTCTGTGTAACTGTTGAACTTTACAGGAGAAACACAAAAAGACTTTTGTATGAATGTTTCATGACAACATAGGAGAAATTGCTGTGGACCAGTCAGCTCATGTCCAAGCTATACATACAATATATCTACAGACTACAGCTGACATATGTCTGCCACACGTGAAATGACTTCATAATCACATATGAACATGTCCAAGTACCAGTTTCTCAAGTACTGTGAGGAACATATATCTGAACTCCAGAAAATGTTTTTTTAGGGGAATACAGCACCATTCAAAAAAATAACCTAATGAAGAAATCCCTTATATCTCATTGGCTGCTGGTTACTGTACAATTCCTCCCTTCAGTGAAGCCTGATAGTACACACGGTGGTGATCTACCAGTGCCACAGGAAGGAGGGGCAGTAGAGGTGACAGTGATGCATCCCATCATGTGTTATTTCTTTCCTCTCTTCTCGTCCTTTCACAAAACTCCTTTTATCTTCACAGAATGACAGATGTTCTGTGAATGGACAAGGGTAGAGGAGGGGCAGGTGAATGACAGGATCTCCCCTCAACTATTAACAGAAGGCCTTGTGCCTCTTTTCACAGAAGAGAAGTTTGATAAATGAATGAGAAAAGGTGGGCGAATAATGGGGTCTCTTCACTGCTGCAGTCACAGCTTTTCACCCCTGCAGCACCAAAGATCACCACTGTGTGCAGTATCCAGCTTCACTGAAGGGAGGATTTGTACCGTAGCCAGCAACTGGCAGGACATTGGATACTCTATTTGGCTGGTACTGTATCCTAAGAAAACATTTTTTTATTGGAGTTTAGCTTTAAGACTTTCATGTTGATCTTAGTGTAAAAAACATGATTTGGGCAGAATTTAAAACAGAGCTCCACCCAAAAGGGGAAGCTCCAATTGTTAGCACCCTCCACTCCACTGCCACATTTGGCACTTTTTTTGGGGGGGTGGGTACCTGGTTTTGACAGGTACACACTCCCACTTCCTGGAAAGATCACCGCACAACGATCTCCATAATTTCTGGCCCCTCCTCCTTCCTCCGCTGCCTTCTGGGACACACAGAGGTCCCATAAGATGGCGGGACCATTCAGAAAGTGCAGCATGACTCGCGCATGGGCAGTAGGGAACAGGCTGTGCAGCCGCAAGGCTTTACATCCTGTTTTCCTTTCTACAGATGCCAGTGCCTGTACCGGAATCCAAATGACTAATCAGCTAGGGGGGCCGACATCGCGGTATCCCTGAATAGGTAAGTGTCCTTGTATTAAAAGTTAGAAGCTACAGTATTTGTAGTTTCTGACTTTAATTTTCAATTTTTTTTACAGACTGGAACTCCACTTTAAGCAGATTTGGACAGAGATTTTTTTTATATTATTTTTATTATTATACAGGCTTTATAAAGTGCCAACATTTTGCGCAGTGCTTTACAACGTTAGACAAACAGTACAGTTTTAATACAATTCAATGTAAGAGCAACCAGAGGGCCCTGCTCGTTAGAGCTTACAATCTAACAGGGAGGGTCAATGATGCAAAGTGTAATAACTGTAGGGGATGAGCTTGTGGAGAAAATAAACATACAGTTGTTAGGTAGAGGCAGGATAGGCTTCTCTGAAGAGAAAAGATTTCAGGGATCACCTAAACTTTTGAAATGAAAACAAGCTTTCATTCATTTCAATATCTATAGGCATTGAGGAGAAATGTAAGTTTCAAAGTTCACAACATAGGCATTGAAATCTTAGCTCTTGTCCTATTATTTTATTTTACTCCAGAACCTTGTCAGGCTCCCAGCCCCAAAATTTAAAATGTCAGCAGGTGTTTCTAAGCTGTTAGAAGCCTACTAAAACCCAACTCTAGATTCTTTGTTGGGATCTTTGAGGATCTGAAATGAATTTAAAAAAAATGCTTGTTTTAAAGCTTTTTTACTGCTTGCTAAGAATATGTAAATAATTTAGGCTAGGTTCACATATAAGTGGTTGCTGGAACCATGCTGCTATTTAGCAAACACACAGGTGTGCCACCCCCATGCATCTGAAAATGCAGCTCATTATTGGGTATGGGGAATCACAAGGTGTAAAAGCACTGTGTGGCTGTGATTTTAAAAAGGTACAGGGACTTTTTTCCTGTATTTCCCACAGGTACAGCAGCCCATTTAAATGAACGGGCTGCTGTGCCCATTCAAACACGGCTGCAAAATTGCATAGGTGAAGCCTAGCTTTAATTTTTATTGTCCAATTTAATCACTTGCTTACTGAGCACCTAAACCCCCCTCCTGCCCAGACCTATTTTCAGCTTTTAGCGCTGTCACTCTTTAAGCGACAATTGCGCGACCATACAAGACTGTACCCAAATTAAATTTTTACAATTTTTTCCCCCACAAATAGAGCCTTCTTTTGGTGGTATTTGATCACCTCTGGGGTTTTTGTTTTGTTTTGTTTTTTGTTAAAATAAAATAAAAAAATACAAAACTGTTTTATATTTTGTTAATAAATTTTGCAAACAGGTCATTTTTCCCCTTCATTGATGTACGCTGATGAGGCTGCACTGATGGGCACCGATAGGCTGCATTGATGGGCACTGATGAGGCGGCACTGATGGGCACTAATAGGCGGCACTGGTGAGCACTTATGAGGTGGCACTGATGGGCACTGAGGAAGTGGCACTGGTGGGCATTCGTAGGTGGCACTGAGGGCACTAATAGGTGGCACTGATAGGTGGCAGTGATTGGCACTGGTAGGTGACACTAATAGGCAGCACTGCTAGGTGGCACTGATTGGCATCACTGGTGGGCATTGATAGGTGGCACTGATTGCTGGCATTGTTATGCACTGGTGGGCACTGATTCAAGGCACTGGCAGGTGGCACTGCAGGCGGTACTGGTTGGCACAGATGAGGCGGATTCACCTCTTCCTCTTTGGGACCGATGTCCCTTGCATAGAAGCTAGTGATCGGCTTTTATTTCTCGTGAGGAGAAAAATAAAAGATTACCGATCTTCTGTTTACATCACGTGATCAGCTGTCATTGGCTGACAGCTGATCACGTGGTAAGGGGTTGGGATACTCCGATCCGTGATCACCCAAGTCTCATTGATCACAACGTGTGCCGTGCACGCCCCACAGGGGGCGCGCAGGGAGCGTGCAAAGGGGAGGACATCTATTGACGGCCTCCCAGCAAAGTAGATCCATGCTGAAGCTGTCATTTGGCTATAGCGCAGATCTGAAGGCGTTAAAGAAACCTGTACTGTGAGAATAGGATGGCAAACATTGCTGAACTCTTTTGATGACATGCATGATATCTGGCTGTCATGCTGATCCAATGACTGCAAAGTATGTAAGTACGTATGCAATTTAGAAAGTCTACTGGCTTTCTAATGTATATGTCTGTGCTAAATCACTGACTTACAAAACACTGACTCCAGAGACAACCAGGCAATTATCATTCTTGGGAGGTTAGCCGTGACAGATGTTGTGTTTCCCCTCTTCTACAGGTTTCCTTTAAAATTTCCATTTGTATTGTAAGGTGTTTATAGATATGCCCTTTTGTGTAATTACAACCATGTTATATGTGTGCAAACAGTGTTTTTGATACACTGGTAATGTGTTAACTTTACCTGTGTTGCTTATTCACCAGTACTTGTCAACATGCAGCCTAGAAGCTATGCTCACCACTTACCATGGTTGTTTTAATCTCTACTAGGTATTACTTATAGTCTGGTTCCAGTTTTGTATACACTGATTGAATGGTTATTTGAAGAAAGAGTGTTTACAAAGCATTTTTCTCCATGTATTTTAATGGATATGTTCTCCAGTAGGTTGACTAGCAATCAGAAGATTGGCCATTGGATTTAGCTGGGCTACTATCCCTAGCTGATACTTTAGGCTTGCAATGGAACTTGGTTATGTGTAGCTTCCTTTGGTTTTAATTGTTGAAAAAATATTCTAAATTGCTATTTTTTTTTAAATTTCTATGGCATTAAACACCCATTGCAGTTGCTGCTACAGTGTACTGCTATAGAAGAGACATCCAGGTTTATTTGCATCTTAGAAGAAGAAAAGTTAAAGGTGGCCATACTCAAGCAGATCAAGGTTTTTATCACTTTTTTAACAGCTTCATCTGCAAATGTTTGCAAACCTATCGGAAACTAGCATATAGTATGTGCGTCAAATATTAATATGACTAGGGGGTATGCAGGCAATAATATTGTTCCTTATTGCAGAAATGAGATGGCAAAGATGTCTTGTTTTACAATAGTTCCAAATGAAACACCATACCAGCCTCTGATGGATGTTGTCTGTAAATCCCAATTATGGTATTGGTGCTCTCTTTTTTTTCATGTCCTAATCTTATTCACTGGGTCTTCCACCTTTACAGAATGGTTATAGGTCAAGGTCACTCAGGGCATCCCTATAGATATAGGGATATAGATTAGAGGTCGACCGATATGGGTTTTTCTCTGGCCGATGCCGATATTTAGAAATCATGGCGGCCGATATATGATGCAGATTTTTTTGGGCCGATATGTTAGGCCGATTTTTTGTTCCTTTCTTTTCTTGCGTTTGAAAGACCTCTGCGCAAATGCCGTGACAAAATATTGCAACAACCGCTATTTTATTCCCTAGGATCTCTGCTAAAAAATATATATATATATTTTTTGGGGGTTCTAAGTGATTTTCTGACAGAAAATACAGGATTTTTACTTGTAAGCAACAAGTGTCAGAAAAGATTTAGTCTTTAAATGGTTAAACTGAGAACTCCTACACACAGAGCTCAGTTTATTCATAAGTGTAAACATTGTATCTCTTTGCTCTTTTCTTGGCAGACTGCCCAGAGAGGAGGAAAGTCGCTTCACTGAAGACTTGGGCAACTTGCATTGACTTCTATTATATAAGTCATTTGCAAGTTGCGTTGTATTTATAATCTGCCTTTTTATCAGCACAATTGGCCGATGCCGATTAATTAAAAAATGGCAAATATCGGCCGATATATATGTTGATCTCTAATATAGATGCCTCTGTTTCAAAACCTACATAGTCTTGTATTACAGACCCAAGTAAACTGTATACAAGATACAACTGAAGCTGGAGTTACCTGTACAGTAAATTAAAGTATAACTAAAAGCAAAACTTAAAAAAACAAAACAAAAAAATTGGATAGAGTAAACAAGGATTAGAACACCTGCCATTATTTTATTGCTGTCCATGTCTTCTTTAGTGAGATTAATAGAGGTGAAATCTTCCAATGTGGAGACTAGTTATGGTGCCCTGGTGACACACTGGGATTCCCTCAATTTGGAAGGATTTCCTTTCCCTTTCTGTTTTGACTGTGGGACAGGAAGTGGAGGAAAATCTCCCCAATTGTGACACAAAGGGCAAAAAAAAAACATTAGGGGAATTATAGCCCTCCCTTATATAAAATGCATGCAGATCATGGCTGGTGAGATGGGTTGGCAGGGTACTGTGCACAGCTTACTGAAAACAGATAGCTTTGATAATGTTCAGATGTGATGCTGACCCTCTACAATTGCAAAAAAAAATTTATACAGTGAATGAAAGGGTTTGGGTCAGGGACAGTAAGGCTTGGGATGATGCTGGACATCCTCCAGCCAGGGAATGATGCCTCCTCTGTCTAAATTCCAATGCGCATTGTGAGATACCCATAGTGTGTAGTGAAATTAGAGTGGAGTACAAAACTGAGGGTAATGCTGGAGTCCAGCTTTAAGGGTGATATCACACATAGTGAAGTGATGAGCATTTTACTGCATTGTAAAATGCCTGTCACCGGAAAGACATACAGAAAACAATTGTTTTCTATGTGCCTCATTCACACTGCAATGCAATACAGAGCTGCACTGCGGCTGTAATAAAATGCAGACCTGCTGCATTTTATTGCCAGGCACTGTACTGAATGGCACTGTGAAGCAGCGCAGCACATCTAGCTACTGTTCATTGCCATGAATGAAGTGTACTTTTGTACACTTCAAATAAAGTTTGTACAAAAACAAAAAAAAGGGAGCTGTATGTTATGAGCTGAATCTCGCCCCACACTGCACCCTACTGCAGTCGAGAATGGGCAGCTGCTGGAAGCAGTTCATTCCTGTGTGAACTGGCCCTAAAGGAGACCTAATCTCAAAAACAAAAATGTAATATTTTACAGCTTACCATTTCTTAGATGTTGTGGCTGCATTAGTTTGCTTTGTTAAAGTTAAGAACATTTTCAGCAAGTACAGAAAACACTTGTTGAGCTTACCAAAATGCAGTGTTCTTGTCACTCACTGTGAGCTGAACTGGAAGCCTAAGAAATATTATCTTATGCAGGTCATACATGGTCGAATTTCGAACTAATTTTCTTTTCAAAATCAGAAAGTTAGTTTTTTTGTGATCCGATGATGCCACCATTGATTTTCGAAATTCGGCTGACCAAGCCTTCAGTTTCACCTCAAGTTGCTACAGAAAATAATTTTCGTGGCTGGGAATCTTCTTCTTTCTCTCCATAAATTTTCTTTTCTTATTACATTTCTCACACGATTCTCCCATCATTGATTAGAAAATCGTTTGTTTTTCCAAAAATTTTCAACATGTTCCAATTCCTCAAATTTGATTTCCGCACGAAAATTCTTAGATACAAAATTTGAACCGTGTATGGCCGGCATTACTTCTGTAAAGTACTAATCTCCTTACCCCCCTTGTAATGAAGTCCAGCCTAAGTGAGGACCGTGGCTCCTTCTGTAGATACAAGGGAGGCATGAGCATAGCCACTCATGGGGAAGAAGTGTGTCATTCTCAGGATTACCAGGATAAATAGAGAGAAGAAAACCTGGGGGAAAAAAGAAAACAAATGCATCCACCTAAGCTAAGGACTGGTAAACTACAAGACATCACATTTCTTCTTTTAATGTGTCATTAAACCCAGACTATGAAAAACTCTCATTACATGCTATACAACAGAGTGTGACTACTCACAAAGCCATTAAAGCATTTGTTTTGTGTAGAGTGAAATCCTGCCTTCAGCTGTCCCTTCTAACTTCTCTGTGTTTCCACTGCAGGCTAAATTGAGTAGACCAGATGGTGTCTTCTACTGAGCATGCTCATATTTCAGTTCCCTTCTAAGCTCTTCATTTCACCTTTTTCTTATCTGTGCAGCCCACATGACTATAGCGTCATACATGCCAGTGTAAACACAGTGATAAATGACACTCCTCTCACTCTGTCCCACCTCCTCCATGTCCTCCTTTTGCTAAACAATATGGGGGCAGGATATAGTATTCCGGGGGTCAGCAACCTGTAGATTGTGATCTGCCAGTAGATCGCGGCCAGGTGACTGGTAGATCATGGTCTGGGCTTGCCGACCCACCATTCCAAAGCATCAAACAGAGTGCAATGCAGAGGGACGACTTGTAAAGTTGGAGCTGTAGTAGGGAGCAAGAGCCCCATAAGTTGATGCCTCCTCTGTACTGCTGGCTCCTGTCTCATGCGGAGTGATACCAACTACATTCCACCTCTTATACCTTCTGGATGTCTCCAGAGTGGTGCCAACAGCAGGAAAGAAAAGATCTTCAGGTCAGTGTGAAGCAATACATTGGACATAATAGTATAGCGCTGCTTTCATAAGGATGTGCTGTGGTTTACTCACACCGCAGGTGCAGTGCAGTGTACCTGCAGCTTTCCTGTGAGTTTAGCCTTCTTATACTTCTATTATATTCTGCCTGTTTGATGCACTTTCTAAAGGTGGCTCATGCACAAGTGCAACAGCCACTGCTGCTCCTCTCAAAAAAGTGATCCCACTGTGTTTGACATGTGGTAAGGAGAAGATATGTTGCCTCCTCCTCACCTGATTTAAACTTGTGATTGCCATGCATTGCACACGATTACGACACATTAGTACGGTAATTTTGAGGTTCAAATCAGGCGTAAGGAGGTGACACTGTGCCCGGTGATCTCTCTCTGACTTCTCAGAGTAGATCACCGGGCAATGTTGTTCAGGTAGATCTTCAACTCTAAGGTAGACTGCCCATTAAAGTATTCTGATTGATTACATTCACTAGAGACTTTCAAAAAGCTTAGTTTGAATATAAATCAGCATTAAATATAGCAAGTGTAATTGCTAATACTCATAATATAATATATTTTATAATACTAATATATTAAAAAAAAGCTTTGGATGCAAATGCCATCTGAACCAAATGAAAGCTAGTGTCTGCATCTGATGTTCAATGAGGATTTATAGGGAGCTATTTTTTTTTTTTTTTTCATTTTAGTTCTTTAATATCTTTAATTTCATTTGAATTGCTCATCTGAAACGTTTTTTTTAGTCATGTGACTGGCACATCACCAATCAGGGCTAGACAGACACAGACTCATACTGTAGAGAGCACACTTCAGTATTACAAGCTCCTCCCAAAGACCTTCCCTGCAGGTGCCTAAGAACAGGGCAAGATCACGTGACCACCCAACAGTGCTGCAGGAAGAAGGTACTTAAAGGATTTAAAAAAACAAAACAAAAGTGGCATGATATATATGATTTATGTGATTTATGATTTATTACTTCTCTGTTTAGTGTCAATTTTTGGATTAGTTATGCTTTATAATATGAACCTTGATTGCCATTGAAGTTGTACTACACTAGTTTTACTTTTTACAAGTTAGGCAAAAAAAAAGTGTAGTATGATCATTAAGAGTGAATCATTTTCTTTTACCGCATTCTATTTAACCTATTTTTTTTTTTTTTTTAGATCCTTTCTTTCTTTTCCTTAACTGTTTGCATGCTCCCTCTGCTGGAGTCTTGGCTTAACTGAAATAGAAAACTTTCCTAAAGATTAACTAGTTAGGTGGTGTTTGCTTTGCAAACAGATCACACGTCCGCTGAGCCCTACAAGTTCTTTGATGCAAATAGTCTTTCATGTTCAAAGGAAGTGTTTTTTTTTTTTCTTCCTTTTTCTTTATAATGGATTTTACAAAAGGTAACCTGAGCAATCCTCTGCAAAGGCAGACAGTTTTACTAGACGTCTTTGGATATGCCGTTTCTATCAAAGTCTAGAAAACATTAAATATATGCCAAGTGGAAGGAATTTAGGCTCGGTCCAAGAGTCTTATGCTAGAAAAAGCATTTAGGTGCAGCCACTTTGATTCAGTGTAAAAGTAATCTTTTGTTTGCATTCATAGAGTGGGGATCACATTTTAGGGGCTACTTATTAAGCTCTATTTCATGAATATATGTTAATCGTTTACTGTAGGCATACATGTTTCAATGCTAAAATGTGGCTATGCCCAGAAAAGGCGCCCTGAAAACCATAGTTTGCAACTTGGGTGTGGAAGGCATGCGTGTGGGAATGTCCCAACCTGTCCCAACCCTTTAAGTGCTACAGAGAGCTGGATGCTTAAAGCTGTCCTCTGGTATTGTATGTTATGTCTCATGTCTTTGTATCCTATTTGGCCAGGTTTAAAGTGTTACTAAACCCACAACAGTAAAAACAATGTGTATATGCAGTAAAGCATGCTTGTTATACTCGCTGTGGAACCTAAGGGGTTAATCCTGCGCATTGTGCAAAAAGGCCTTTTAATCCTGCCTTCTCTGATCCTCCCCTTTTTCCACGGTCCCCAATCCATCTCCTGATAGTACAGAGCCTTGGGGGCACTCTGCACATGCTCAGTTCGGGGTGTATTTCTAGAGCTGGCCTAAATGCACAGTGTATGGCCAGCTTTGGACTTGTTGTTATGGTGTCACTAAAGAGCTTTATTTCCGTAGTTATAGCCAGTAGTTTATATCTGTCCATAATCCCACTCCCTTTTCTGCCTACTCATTAACCACTTCAGATTCCCACTGCGATTTTTTTTTTCCGGTATAAACAAAAAAACACAATATTTTTTACTTTCTGCTATAAAACAAATCCAATAAAAAAAACATTAAAAAAATCAAATTTCTTCATTAATTTAGGCCAATATGTATTCTACCTTTTTTTGTAAAAAAAAATCCCAATAAGTGTATATTGGTTGGTTTGCGCAAAAGTTATAGCGTCTATAAACTATGGGATATATTTTATTTATTTATTTTTACTAGTAGTGGCAGCGGTCAGCCACTTATTGCGGGGGATAAATTGGACACCTAATTGACACTTTTTGGGGACCAGCGACACTAATACAGTGATCAGCGCTAAAAAATATGCCCTGTCACTGTACTAATGACACTGGCTGGGAAGGGGTTAACATCAGAGGCGATCAAAGGGTTAACTGTGTGCCTAGCCTGTGCTTACTCACTGTGGGGGTGGTGCCTTGACTACACCAGATCAATACCTTCCCTTCTGATGTAATGACAATCTGCCTTGTTTACATCAAGTCCACAATACCCACTAGGCTTCTGCTCCTGCTCTGTGTGATCACAAAGGGAGTGGGTCGCACGCGTGCCCCAGACCCATAAGTGTCAGATCACTTACTAGGTACACCCTGTGGCAGTGTATGTACGGTGGGCACTTGTGAAGCGGTTAAACAAAAATAAATCTAGCCATACACCAATCAAGTTTAGATTGATTCCTGATGAGCTGGATTAAATTGGAGCTGTGGGTAGCCCTGTTCACACCCTCCTGTCTGACGTCCTTCAAACAGAAAATTGTTGACTGAACAATAGCTGCTTCCAATCAGATGCAGCCACTGTTTGTGTATTCTGACAGTCTTGGGTGCTGGCTATCAAATCTCAATAGCTGGCAGTTGAGATACCTCTGTCCACACTGGGCCAAGTCTATGGCCAACAAAACTTAAAGTGATTCTAAACCTTTATTTTTTAAAGTGGAGTTCCAGGCTTGTTATGTTTATTAAAAGTCAGCAGCTACTAAAAGTGTAGTTGCTGACTTTTAATAAACAGACACTTACCTGTTCCATGGTCCAGCAATGTGGCTGAATGGAGCGCCGCTCCTCTCCCCCTCCTCTCTGCTGGCGCCTCCATTGTCATTCTGGGCACCCAGCCATGACAGCTTTCGGCTTCACGGCCGGGCACACACAGCACATGCGCGAGACGCACTGCGCTCCCGGAGTGGACAGGCAATCTCCTGTAACCTGTCACGTGTCCCAGGAGATCGCCTAGAGGGAGGGGCTGCCTAAGGCGAAAGGAGGAGTCACCTTGGCAGTCCCTGGGTGGAAGGAGGAAGTGGGACAGGAAGTCCCCCTCATAACGAAGCCCCCACTCCCCCCTAAAAAAATTACATGCCAAATATGGCATGTAAGGGGGCGAGGAGTGCCACCATTTTTGGGTGAAACTCTACTTTAAATAATAAACATGTTATACTCACCTGCTCTGTGCAATGGTTTTTGCTGGTTCATAGGAAGAGTTATGCAAATATCAAATACCTTGATTTGTGGCTGTCATTCTGGAGCAGTAGGCATTCCTATAATGAGAGGGATAACAGAAAAATCATAAACCCACTTTCACAGCTCTGATGGTTGCAGCTCCCAACAAAGCATTGAGACTGACAGCAGGAGCCACTTGCACGTGGTTAGCTATATCATTGGTTTTTCTTATGATGTGGCCTTGCACTGCCAGGGCCACATGATGACAGTACTTTCATTACAGCAAACTCTTTTCTTGGAGATTTGACATATAGGGGGGGTGAGCAGGGAGTGGGGTAGCTGTGACATATAAAGTTGGGGGGGGGGGGTTTGAAGGAACCATAAAATAAACAAAAATACTAGGTACGTAAGTATGTATTATTTTTCCAGCATTGAATAAAGAGTAAATATTCAGTAATGTTACCTGGTGTTTGGTTCTCTTTAAATCACGTACGGAAAGCTGTGTGCATATATTGTTGTGTACCTGGAGAAGATGACCTGTTCTCACGCAAGTCACATAATAAACTGTGCTTTTACTAACCTGGATGGCAGGTGTGTACCTATAGAAGTGTCATCTGAGGATACTGCCCTAATTCTCACTATGTCTCTCGCTGACGTTTACTACAAGCTGAATCTGTGCGTCTTCCGGTTTATTGTTTAAATCTCAACTACAGCATAGGGAGCTTGTTAAATGAACAGCTCGGCTGCTTTATTTAGCTTTCCTTGACTGAATATAAGGGTGTGAACTTTATTGTTTTGTCTTATTAGGGTGTGTGACTTATTTCCCATTATTCTTGAATGAGAATGTGTTGTCTATCTGAAAGCTACGCTAGCCTGGTTCTCACAGAACACTTATGTTTCCCTTTGTAAAAGACAAAACGGGATGGAGATAATGTCCTCTCGACCGGATATACCTATGTATTGCTGTTGTATTAGATTTCTTAATGAAGAATGACAACTTATATTACTAGCTGGTGAGAGTGGAGTGATATGATGATCACTTTGTTTGGTTTACAGGGAGACCTAGGGCATTTTGAAGGGCTTATATTGCATGAAGAACATCCATTACAGTGTATATGAAATTGAAGAAATAAGCTGAAAGTGTATATATTGTATACCTTTAGTGTTTAGGGGTATTATAGTACCAATTTCAGAAGTTTTATTGGTTCTTTAAATTTGAATTGACTCACATTAATATAAATCTGCTGTACTCTCTGATCTTACCTGTTCTGAAAAAAAAGGTTTGGACTTATATATAGATTATGCACATACTACTCGGCTTTCTACTCTCTCTCCCATTATCTCATAGCTGTAAAAAAAAAAAAATCAATGTCTTAGATGTACCAGAACATAGAGGTAATAAAGAATAGAGGTAATAAAATAATGTATCACATGTGGAAAATTACACTCAATAACCTTAGAGAACACCTTTTCCATATGCATGTGAAGGGTTCACAGTACACACACAGTATGCAATTCTTATTCATGTATTACTTTAGTAGTAACGGTATATTCATTCATAGTGTAAGTAATTCTAACAGACATCTACAATTCTCAAAGACTTTAATATCACATACTACTAATTGTTTAATTGAAATCAGTTATCCTATGGTACACTGAATGGTCAACCAAACACGAAAACGTAAGCCAAGCCAACGTAAGCAGACAGCCATCATTTCTTTGTTGCAAACATAGATGTGCAATTGTATACTCAAAGCGGAAGTAAACCCATCTATTTATCAGTTTCATTTCCGGCATATGCCAGAAATGTAACACTCCCATTGGTTGTGCTCTCAACCAAACTGTCAGACCATCCAATGGCTGGTGTCATTACTGATCACATGTGCAGCATCATGGCAGTTGAAGATTAAACAGAGGCAAAGATGGCAGCTTCCTTGGCTGAAAACGATAGGGGTGTTTACTTACACTTTAAGTGCACCAAATGGAGGCAATGATCAACTGAACAACTCAGTACAGCCTTACATGTCCGGCAGATGGGAGTACCTTTTTGGCAACTGTAGACGCATACCTTTTCTTGTTTAAGAAGAAGTAGATAGGAGTATGATCACTTATGGAAAGATATACGGTACATTTAGAAATCTGTTTTGAGATAAATAAGGCTTTCCATTTGATGGCCTCCTTTATGAATACTGATATCCTGCATGTCTTTAGCTTCAGTACTCTGAGTCAGTGGGGTGATTTACTAAAGACAGATTAACTCTTCATTTTGTAGGTGAAGTTTCACTTTGCAAAAAATACCCAATCACATGCAAGGGAAACAAATCTCATGCAAGGGAAACAAATCACATGCAAGGGTAACAAAAACAACAAAACCGCATGCAAACCTGTTTGCTTACACATGATTGGATGATGAAAATCTTCAACAAGAGCTTCAACTCATTCACTGGGGCCAATTCCCTTGCAAAATGTAAGTTCCCTTGCTAAGTAAACAGTCAATTTCCCTTTAGTTTATTAACTTAAAAAACTGAAAACAAGCATGCAGATTAGAAGTAGGAGCGAAGTTAGAACTTCTGAACTGCATACTTGTCCTATGTAAGTGATTTAGAAAGTACTTGCATTTTCAGAGGGTGATATCAGTAATGGTTAGCCATTGTATTCTCTCATTACAGGTTTTTTTTTTTTTAAGGCCAGCTTCACATCTATCCATGTTGACTTCTTTCAGTTTTAGTGTATTT
The DNA here is from genome assembly GCF_037356315.1 of Lithobates pipiens. Classification (NCBI taxonomy): domain Eukaryota; kingdom Metazoa; phylum Chordata; class Amphibia; order Anura; family Ranidae; genus Lithobates; species Lithobates pipiens. The sequence continues at coordinate 240,993,537 of NW_027507903.1, read as the reverse complement.
TTTTGAATGTGCATTGTATCATTTTTATTATTCTGTTGGGCATGACAGCACATAAAGAAGCATGGGAAAATGGACATGCCTCATTTTTCAATCCACAAAGCAACGCACCGCAGTGATTTGAATGGCCTCATTGAATAACATTGCTTCCTAGGACATGTGTTTTTATGCTTTACTACACATATATTTGTAATGCCCATTATGTCCATAACCCATAGAATGCATTATGATAGTTCATATCCTTCTATCAGAGCTAAACATTTTTATTTTCTTCTAAACATTAAAGGTATTCAAAAATAAAACTTATTCAAGGGTCACACACACTGAAATATATATATATATATATATATATATATATATATATATATATATATATATATTAAAGTGAAATTCCAAGTAAATCCATAACTAATCCTAAAAATACACCTCCCCCCCCCCCCCCACACCTATTCTGACTAATCTGCGTAAGGAAGATCTGTATACTACTTACCTTTTTTCAGGCCGCTCTGGTCTGGTCATGTGATTTCCCTTGTGTCAGCAGCAGCAGATGTAGAGGAACAGTGATGTTACCTATAGGTTCCTATGGGCCAGCTGTTGTCGGTGCTTACTTCTCTCCCCTGCTGCTGCTGGCTGACACTGAGAAGCTGGATCATTTTACTGGACCAGAGTGGCCTGCAAATCGGTAAGTATATACATCTTTTTAATACATGCTAGTCAGCATAGGTGTTAGCAAAGGGAAGGGAGCATTTTGAGGATTAGTTAAATTTATCCAGGAATTCCAAATAAACTTTCAATATTTTATAAATCTATAGCTTTCATTAAAATAATACCAGGTAATCCTGGCATTTTTCCGACGCTTCCTGAAGATTTACGACTGTAAATTGTGTTCTCAGATTTATGTGCCTTCTTTGTTTTTTTCAGGCTGTTTGTTTAAATAGCATAATTATAACATTTTATCATCCCTGTGACGACATTGTAAAACAGAAGAAGACTGAATTAAAAGTGTTACAATGGATGGCAACCTACCAATAACTCTGAATATGTTGTTTCTACCTTTAGGGCACTAAAAACTTTCTATCAACCCCATTTTGCCAAAATAAGCACCTTTTAGAAAACCCTATGAGTTTTAAGTCATTTCTAGCCTTTTATACTGTTCCATTTTTACATATAAACAGTGTGTTTAAACTGTTACAAATCAATATGTAGCTCTTAAGCTAAGCTGTTTGAAAAGAGAAGTGCATGTACTTGATTTTTTTTTTACAATTTCCTCAAGATAAGGTAATGTGTCTAAGGAAAGATATCTTGAAAATGCAATCTGGCATTCCACCATAAAAATAATTTCCTGCTAGAGCTGTGACCAATATAGAAGGATTTGGATTTTTGGCAGGCACTTGTCAGTATACATTATTAGACACAGACACATATCAAACCTCGTACATCAAACTATGCACCTGAAATGCTCGGTATGGTCCTCTTCAGCAAAGCTTACTTATCATTGTACTTGTTTAAAAGAAGACACAAGTAGATCTAAACCTTAACTGAATGACATTTTGGGTCAATTTAAAAACATGTTCTCAAAAGATTCACACATTTTTCTAAAAGAATCATATTGTAAAAATATGGGAATCTTGAGTGAATGTTGTACGAATTTTGGGTGTAAACATTGATCAATAAAAGATATTAGCTTGCTGAAGCATTGTGTATCATAAACAAATAATTTTCCTTAAAATCATGTTTTTATTTTATTTTTTACACTCCTTTAACCATCTTAGTTCAGCCAATCTGTGGACACTTCCTGTCTACATGCATTGGCTCCAGTGTCGTCTGTGCATCCTTCTTGTGGATCAGCTTTCTGAAATTGAAAACAGTGAACCATCCCTGTACGATGTGTGTTGGTGTGGACACATGGGGTAGGTTTACTAAAACTGGTGCACATAGAATCTGGTGCAGCTGTGCATAGTAATCAATGCACAGTAGTAACCAAGTCCATTCACTAAAAAAGCCACTATTAAAAGCAAATATTTGGACTTGTGAGGCACCACCTTGACTGATGTTAACACTTAACTTTTCCATTATCTTCTCCTTTTTTACAATTTTTTTCTTTTCCTTTATATATATATATATATATATATATATATATATATATATATATATATATATATATATATATATATATATATATATTAGGGCTGATCTGTTGCCTGTTATTTCCTATGTTATTCTCTTATCTACATATAGTTCACATTAGTACTTTAATATACCTTTCTATAATGTCTAATAATGGGTTAATAGGTTAACAACAACAGCTTACGCAAGGCTGTTTTATAGCAATTTTATTTTTGTGATGTGACATGACAAATTTTGATTTTACTTATATTGATATTGTATATGCTGTTGATCATTTTTTTCCCTGAGTGTCTTATTGAATACCCTGCTGACTGTATATTTTCCTTTGGATTTATTGTTCTTAAAAAAAAAAAAAAAAAAAAAAAAAAAAAAACTCAATAAACAGATTGAAAAATAAAAGCAATCATTTTTTAAGTACTTTCTAAAGACATTTATGTCATTAAACTGTGAGAATTTTCATACCAATGTTCGTACAAAAATCTACTAGTGTATGATCAGACTTAAACTTACTTTGATTTGCATTTGTCAGGTAGTAAAGAATAATGTGCTTCAAACAGCTATATATCCTAGAAGAGTGGTGTAGGAAAAGGGGGTCACAGAGGTTGTACCTGCATTATTGCCCATGCTTGAAATGTTACACTTACTGAATAGAAAACTGCAGGGATTTGTTGCTAGGTTAACTCTGAACAATTGTTGGCTTGCTCTGTTTTTGGGAGTGGACAAAAACACATGCCAACTGCTATGCTTCCTAAGTGTAGGATTACTTTTTAATAATAATAATAAAAGTCTGGGCTTACTCAGAAATTGTGGTGTTAACATCAGAATTGAGTTGTTTTGTGTGTGTATAATGACAATATCTATGGCTTCTAGTGCTATAAAGATTGTACATGGTCCAGCTCTTCATTGGTGCCCAAGGGCTTTTATTTTGCCCATAGAATGTGAATGAAATTGGAAGTGAATACAATTGAACATGCCCCTTAAAATCCTGATGCATTGGCTAAGCACAGAGTGACTGAATATTTAGCAGATATGACTGGGCACACATATGTGAGACCTATAAATATTCCCTTTCCTATGTTGGACCGGAAGTCGTTTTCTCTTTACTACTTAGTACTCCATCTCCAGTCATCCAGCAGTTAGGGCCCATTCACACTTGTGCATTGTGGTGACAAACAGTAAAACATGGAGGTTAGTGCATGGCAACTGCTCTATGCTAGGTACACTGCAATGCCATGTATTGTAGATGGCAGCCCAACACTGTGGTAGAGTGCACAACAATGCAGCATCACATATTGCATATACTATGCATTGTAGTGCATTGCTAAAAAAGGCCTATGTGTGGTCTTTAATCTATTGTGGTATGTTGGTAACCTATTCAAACTAAATAGGTTTCCTTAAAGTGGTTGTATACTCTTTTTTTGTATTTTTACCTACAGGTAAGCCTATAATAAGGCTTACCTGTAGGTATTATGAATATCTCCTAAACCTGTACGGTTTAGGAGATATTCACTTTGCATGCAGCCGCTGACGTCAGCGGCGCATGCGCTGTGAAGGTCCAGCAGACGCTGCCGGACCTTGTCAGAAAGAAGTCGCGGCTCCGCCACTCACAACGCCGGAGCAGCGAACCCAGAAGGCACGTCGAGGGGAAATGTCAGCTGCGTTCAGCTGCCAGCACCTCGTTCTAAGGTAAGTATTTCATAATGAGCTAGTATGCGGTGCATACTAGCTCATTATGCCTTTTGTCTTACAGGTTTAAAAAAAATAGAACATTTGTGTGGGTATACAGCTGCTTTAACATAATGCACATTAATATGAAAAGTAACATGCAATGGTTAGCTAAAGTAAGAATGGACCTTTAGACTTCCTATGCTGCTTGCATAATACCACCTACATATTGTTGCACAAGTAGTTTTTAGTTAATACAGTGTTAGCATCTAGCTACTCTTAATTACCTCCCACTGGTAGCTGCTAGTTCTCTGCTCATGCTCAACACTGTTTCCAGCATCTTATTATTGTGGCCAGGTCTGCTGTTTCAAGCTGTTTGTCTATACCACCTGCCGGTAACATTTAGAATACAACATGTCCAGGTATGCTTGTGATGTCATATCAGTTCCTGAGCAGAAAAAAAAGGTGTCTACTGGTCCTTTGGCCTTCTCTAGTATTCTGATCTGTGATTCTTGCTGACCTCAACCTCTCTTCTAGATTCTGGTATTTGCTTTTTATTTAAAAAAAATACCTCCCTGTCTGTCAATCCAGTATTTTGCTTTGACTATCATCCTTCACGCCATCATTTGCTAATGGGGCAACCCTGAAAACCATGGCCAGGGAGAATCAGCAAAAACATACCTTCTTGCAGGAGTTGTTGGCGAAAAACTGGTTCCTAGTGAAGTCCAGATGTTCGGATAAGGGGGCTTTGGGGGAGCCCATATTACCCAGTGATGACAAATAACACATGACATACAGTACTTGGTCAGAATACCATTATTAGGCTTTTCCATACCAAAACAAGTTTTGTAAAAAAGTATTTTTTTACAATACTAATTATTTTGTCATAATAATATAGTGTAATGGATACCATCATAGTTGAGTCTGCTTGGTTTTCAATTGGAAATGTTATTACATAGTAAATAAAAGCCCAACATGGCCTATGGAAGCTTATATGAAATACTGTATATATGTCCCACTTTGAAATATAAAGATCGGTTCAGTGTTTAGAACTTTTGCCAAAGAATTACTTTAATCTTACCAGATATGGCAACCTTAACTGGAGGATGCAATTGATTCTTCCCTATTATGTGGGGCATAATAATGACTTGGCAGCCAAGCTTCTAAATTTGAATCATAAAGGCTTCATAAAGGGTAGCAGTTTGATCTTAGTTACAAATTAACTTTCTTTTGTTTGAGGCTTGCTCATTTCTTACAGTGAAATGTTACCTGGTAATTTCTTTCTTCTGTCTATTGTAAGAAAAGGTGTTTCTTAAGAAACTTAAATTTTTTTAGTTACCTATTAACAAAGTTTTATGATGTCTGCAGCAAGTGCCCAGGACAGTTTCTGAACATGCACAGCAAGTGTTTAATAAAGGAAGCAGCTTGGTTTAAGCAGCACGTTTTAGTGAGGTTTATGACAACGGATTGTGCGTGCCGTAAAGTTATTGCTTATGTTACAAGGCAAACACTGTGGGAAACTTTCCAATAAATCAGGAAAAGACTGCGATCTTTGTTCGTAGAACTAAGTCCAACCCAGAAGTTGATTGAGTCCTGTAGTCTCTTGGCTTCCTCTGCCAGGAACTACTGTGCAGTCCCATTAGTGCTCTCCAGTGCAATATCTCATTACACTGCTATTTTATGGGTCATTTCACATATTTAATGTGTCTAAAAACCTTTACGAAAGGTGAAAGTGGAAATATGTTTTATTGTAGTGTTTTTTTTATGGGCCACTTGAAGGGGCAAAAAAACAAACTGTAAAATATGCAAAGTGAAGCCAGTATGTAGAGTAAAGCTGAGTGTGCTAATAATTTTACAACCACGTTAATGGATAGGCTTCCGTTTTTACTAGTGGACTGTAAAATCGTTTAACCTTCTGGCTGCAAGTAGAAGAACTGGACAGTGGGTTTTATTTGTCAAATCAGGGCATGGAATTTCCATCATGAATATTGCACGTGCTGCTGCTTGACTCTGCTGTCACGGAATTGAAAATAATATATAAGATCAGTTTCACGCTTTATTGTTCCCTTCAGAAACAAAGCAGCTATAGATTTTTTAATAGCCTTTGTTTCCACTGTTATGCAAACCTAAAGAAACTGTTGCTGAAATATTGTAGAAAGTGTATAGCAGTGATGCCAAATAGGTGCTCCAAAGGCTTCATATGGTTCTGGATTGGTTTCCTCTATTACCAGAGCAGGAGGTGAATACAATTTTGTTTTGTTAATGCTTCAGAATGCTTGAGAATAGAATGTAGCTACCTTTGCATTGTTCCTGTTAATTGAATAACTGGTAGGTGTGCGATAGAGCAATGTGGGTAGATGTTAATTCAAGCGCATCAAAGAAAGAATGCATATTCTGCGCCAGAGCCTGGTTTATGGTAGTGGATGCAGTTTTTGGCTTAGGCTGCTGCCTTTCTAATCAGAATTCCAACCACGATAATCCATTTGCTTAATAGATAAGAAACTTCTAAGTATATGGTTAGGAGCGCCTCATACAGAGTTCTGTCTTACTTGAAATTCCTTTAAAATCTTTATCGATTAGGAACAACAGAAATGTGATATATGTTATATATATTTTTTTTATACTACTTATTACATGCACTATGAGATTTTTCTTTTTTTGTCAATACTAGTGCTAGATGCCAAATGCACACAATATGGATCATGTGATACAAGACAGTGTGTTTGTATATGTATGTAAATGTTTGTATATATATATATATATATATATATATATATATATATATATATATATATATATATATATATAGTGTGTGTATGTGTGTGTGTACAGTATATTGTGTGTAGATGATAATTCTGTTATATTTGTTAAATTGGATTTATTTATGTATGCATCTTCCTCTACCTGAAACTGTTGCGCACTTTGTATACTGGAGCTCCTATTTTAAATTTTGTACCCAATGATGGATAACTTGTGTTTTGGATAATAAAATCAAGGAATTTTTTACAACTTATTTTGTTTCTCATTTCTGCTAAAAAAAAACCCACAGGGAATTTACCTGACCTTCCAATTTGATAACGGGTGTGCAGCTAGCTCAGATTCCCCATGTGCCCCCTTTCACTAGTTAAATTGGATTTATTAACCTTAAAGTGATTGTAAAGGTTCGTTATACTTACCTGCTCTGTGCAAGGGTTTTGCACAGAGCAGCCCGGATCCTCTTGTTCTGGGGTGCCCCAGCGGCGCTTTTGGCTCCTCCTCTTCATCGGGTGCCCCCATGGAGAGCAGCTTTCCATGGGGGCATCCGTGCGAGCAGAACTCGGCCCTGCCCCCTCACTCCCGTGTCACTGGATTTGATTAACCACAGTGGAAGCCAATGGCTACTGCTGCTGTCTAATGAGGATAGCGAAAGTGGCTGGAGCCGCTGGGCTCGTGCTCATTGCTGGAACAAACGGGTGCAAATAAGTAAAAGGGGGGCTCTGGGGAGCTGCTGCATCACTTTTAAGTACACAATGGGGTTTATTTACTAAAGTTGGAAGGTGCAAAATCAGGCTCACTTCTGCATAGAAACAAACCAATGATCTTCCAGGTTTTATTACCAAAGCTAAATTGAACAAGCTGGGGTGAGAAGTTCATTGGTTTCTATGCAGAAGTGAGCCTGATATTGCACTTTCTTGCTCCAGCAAGATACCTGTGCGGATGGCAGCAATACCCTGTGCTAGTGTCAGATAGGAAAGTCTCACGCACAATGTAGCAAATTAGCTCTCCAGGACCGAGAGGTCTGAGGTTTACAGCTCTTAAACTACCAGATATTACATTTTGGCTTTTTGGTTTGATTACACTTAAGAACTAGTTGCCAGGCTGTCATCCTTTGACCTAGAAAAAGTACATCGATCAGAAGTTCTGAATGTTTTTTTTTAAGTTAATTGCTAAAACATTACAGAAATTTGAAGGCTAGCATTTTAAATAGATAAGTAGCATTTTTTAAAGTAGATGGCAGTGGGAGCCCTTGTATTGCTGTCATGACAGATTTATGTCTTAATAATTTAGAAGACTTTATAAAGATATCGTCCATCAGAAAAAGAATTGGAATGGAAACAAGTGCCACCGCTAATGGATCTCTGTGAATGGCACTGATAAATGTAGCGTTAAAACACAGCATATGTCACAATGTAAACTCACATGTAGTTAAAGTTCAAATTTACACAGCATGTTGGAAAATAAAATACAGGGCCAAACATTATCCAGAAATGTCATTCAGTTGCACAGAAAATGACAGCAAAGGAAAGGAAACTGATTAATGTCTCACACGGTGAATCCTCCTGCTCATGATTCATGAACAAGTTTTATGTTAATATACCCGACACTCAAAGTTATTTTGTTGTGTGAGAGTCACACCTTTTAAGGGGCTACATTTGAGATATAGGATTTGCATTTCACTGATTTGAAATACTGGAGAGGCTTCCCGTGAAGGTAGAACTTTGGGGTTGATTTTCTAAAGGCAAATAGAGTGCACTTTATAAAGTGCAGTTGTCCCAGAGCTTAGTAAATAAACAGAAGCTCTACTGACTTCCATCATCCAATCATGTTCAAGCAAAAATGCAGTTTTTTTTTCCCTTGCATGTGATTGGGTATTCTTTGCAAAGTAAATCTTTAACTCATTTACTAAGCTTAAAGTGCACAGTCCATTTGTCTTTAGTAAATCAACCCCTTTGTATTGCATGACTCCAATTTCTTGCTTTTAGGAGAGCAGTAAATCTAGGTGCACTGTTGTTCATCTACTTTAAATTGCAGTTTTCTTCCATTTTACATGTTTTATACATGCATTTTACATATGTTTTCCATGCACCAGGATTGAAGTCTATGGGACCAAAAAAACTCAATGCTGTACCTAAAAAAAGCACCTATAGTTTTTTTCCAAGGGTTGTGGAAGAAAAATGTACATATGTGAAGGAGCCCTATAAAAAAATTATGGTAAATAATACTTTTGTTGTGCATTGTCAGGAATCAACCTACGTGCATAAAATAGCCAAGTTGTGAACAGAGGCTAAAGCACAGGTATTGTGTAGCACTGAAAAGCAGGAAGCAGAGCCTGTGTTTATGATTAGGAAACATATGTGCTCTATGTATGCTAGAGCTGCGATATTAATCATTAAAAAAATCATGATCTCGATTCAACCCCCCTCACAAATTTAATCCAGCACTTTCACGATTCATTCATGTAACAAGTGCAGAGCCGTTCTCTGCTCTCTCGCAGCTGTAAAAAAAGAAATAAAAAACAAACAACCATTTGGCAAATGTTTATCAACCTTACTCAGCGCTGGGAGATAAAAGGAAACATTTTAACATTTAGTTCTTTTAGATCAAAGGAATGAACTTCGGTCTGTAAATGAGTCAGTTTAACCACTTAAAGACTAGGCCTTTTTCTGACACTTACAAATTAAAATCAGTATTTTCTGCTATAAAATTACTTAGGACCCTCAAACATTATATAATTGTTTTTACCAGAGACCCTAGAGAATAAAGTGGAAGTCATTGCAATATTTTATGTCACACTGTATTTGCGCAGCGATCTTTCAAACTAAATTTTTTTGGGAAAGAATACACTTCAATGAATTAAAAAATAAACAGTAAAGTTAGCTAATTTTTTTCTATAATGTGAAAGATGATGTTACGCTGAGAATCATGATCATTCTAAGCAAAAAAAATTTTTCCAGAATCGTGTAGCTCTAATGTACATATACAGTATACTGTAGTTACAAACCACAACAGTAACAAATACTAATCACTAAGTTTACATCTAGTATGTTTTTTCTGTTTTTTTTTTCTTTTTTTTTTACACGTGCATCTAAAAAATGATTATATTACTATACTACTGACTGACTATTAGCTTGGACTGTCTGACTCCTGAATTCTACTTGAATTTATCCACATTCGGCTTTAAATGTTAAAACAGAGAGATGAGAGCAGCTTTAAGCGCTATGGTATTGTGGGTTAATGTAATGTTATGCATTCCCTTTTTATCATTATTATTTTTTTTTGATCCGCTAGCAACCCATACAAATGTTGATGTTGAATTATATTGTGGATTTCTTGTAATGCCCATCACCATGATAGAATTGCTTTAAAACCTGACCTCATTCTTTCTAACCATTTCCAAACACTAATTCCCCATATGTTATATATTCTCTGGTATCTGGGAAAGACATCAGACACAGGAAAACATTTAACTTGTATAGTCAGATAGCTATAATAATACGAATCTTCCATGGCTATAATAATTTGTTAGCTAAATATCTATGACATTTTACATTTCAGTGAAAAGCATACATCTCAGAAGGGAGGCTGAAAGAGCTTTGTTTGACAGTTCTATTTTTTTTTTTTTAATTTAGAGCAAACATTGTCCGATATTAAAAGAACACATTTTTATTCATTTAAATTAGGTCTATATGTCAAAATACATTGTCAACTAAGTAAAGGCAAGTGTTTAGATGGCCATATAGAAGTCCAAAGAATTCAGCAGACTGCATTGAATTGAACTCATCTTGCTATATGTCATCCTACGGAATATTTTTGTGGGTCTCCATATCATAACTCGCTTCTTTATAGAGAGCCTTGTAAAGTGGGCCTGGAATCTATGTCCAGGTCTTCGACTTACAGAGTTTACGATATAATTACCTTTTAGCGTCAATGAACAAGCATCTGTATTTATCAATGTGTTGCGTTTTTGCCACGTTTCTTTTTTAGGGACGTTACCATTGAACTTTATAGAACATTTTGATGAAAGGGCATCAGCATGCATTACTTTTTTTTTTTAATGCACCACATATAAACTCCACATAAAACACACAGGTGCGAACTGGGGCTTAATGTGCAAAAATGATGTACCGGTATCACTGTAAATATACTGTAATAAAATCGAACTGTTTATTTTGTGTATTTGCTTGTTCTGCCGTTTTCATTTTTCCTCCTGGAATCTCAAAACAACAACATATTTTCTAACAAAAAATGCAATTTCCAATTTGTAGGGAATTTTAAATTGAAACACGTCTATAATAGAAACATTTTGATTGGCTACAGAATTACAATGTGTAATGAGGGGGTAAAGCTTTTAGCACTAATCACAAGATTTGTCCTGGGGATATACTGTAAAATGAGACAATTTGTGCTGGGGGTTCAAATCTATTGCAGCAGTTAAAGGCTGCTAAAGATGCACAGGCACAGTGGACATGAAGTTGAACCAAATATTTGATCAAACCCCCTATAGAACTTATTTCTCTTGCATATGACAGGGTGACAATGCAGGAGCATAAGTTGTCATTTTATAATAGACAGTTCCTTAAGATGGAACGTCACCTAAAACCTCCTCTACTACTTTTAGAATTTTTTTTTTTTTTAATTAGGTACCCAATCCCACTTCTCTACACCCCCTTCCAACTCTCCTGTAACCTCTTAGTACAGGTCACAAGTCCCAGGAGGCTGCAGGACCAGTCTGAGTGCATAACGGAGAGCTGGCTGTGAAACAGCAGGAAGTCACAGCCAGCTTCACCCAAGCAAATTGGTGGCACTGGGGACACAAAAAGGCAAAGTACCAGCTTATACAAAAACAAAATTGACGTCTTTTTTCCCCACAAATAGAGCGTTCTTTTGGTGGTATTTGATCACCTCTGCAATTTTTAGTTTTTGCGTTATAAACTAAAAAAGAGCGACAACTTTAAAAAAAAAAAATATTTTTTAGGCCAATATGCATTCTTCTACATAATTTTGGTAAAAAAATAAGGGTATGTTACACAAATGTTATAGTGTCTTCAAAATAGTGTATAGATTTATGGCATTTTTTTTTTTTACTAGTAATGGCGGTGATCTGCAATTTTTATCGGGAATGCGACATTGTGGCAGACAGATCGGACGCTTTTGACACTTTTTTGGGACCACTGACATTTATACAGCGATCAGAACTAAAAATAGCCACTGAATACTGTAAAATTGTCATTGGCAGGGAAGGGATTAACACCTAGGGGGCGATCAAGGGCTTAAATGTGTGACCTAGTAAGTGTTCCTAACTGTGGGGGGATAGGACTGCCCGAGGGAGGAGACCGATCATTATTCATACTTATTATGAACAACAGATTTGGCTCCTCTCCCCTGACAGAACGGAGATCTGTATGTTTACATTGACAGACCTCTGGTCTGTCTCTGTGTGGAGCGATCATGGGTGACTGGCAGACAGCGTGACCGCCAGGCAGCGCATCAGCTTCGTCGCCGCGTGTGCACATGCCCCCTAGTCCTTTTAAAGTGGCTGGTGTACAGCTACGACAGCCTCATCCAGGAGAGCCAACCTGCCGTAGTATGACTGTGGCAGCAGGTCGAGAAGCGGTTAAAACAACTTACCTTACCATGGAACAGGATCATTTGGATCTGCAGCACACCCACACATGAAATATAGTAGAATTCCTTTATTGAAAATATAAGTGATGATATCAGCAATGGATGGGTACAGGCAGTGAAATGGCAGGTAGGTTTCCCATGTTTCTCACTACGGAAGTGCCGTGTTTCTCACTATGGAAGTTCTTTGGTGGTTTTAACAGCACTTCCTTAGTGTGAAACGCGTCAACCTACCTGCCTTTCCCCTGCCTGTACCCATCCATTGCGTTTATAAAGATTTATATTTTTAATAAATGAATTCTACTAAATTTCATGTGTGGGCATGCTGCCGATCCGAAGTATCCTGTTCCATGATTTCTGCTGCCGTGGCAGGGCGTGCACCCCATCCTACGGGATCATCTTGGAGTAGTAACCGATTGTATCACGTGTGAGCAGCGGTCACTTTCTTCTAACTTACCTTACCATGTAAAAGCTTTGTGTGAGATTTTAGTGACTGGTTTTAGGTATTCTTTAACACGGAGAAATCTGTCTCTGGACAGCTTTAAGTTTGTACTATAGATGAAGGTAAATTTCATGAAGACACAGATATATACCCTGCCATAACAACTATAATTATAATCTGCCGAAGGTTTTATGTAGTATTTGTATCCAGGTTTACATTCTGGGGTCCACAGCTTATCCCACACCTTTTTTCTTTTATTGTCACATCGTTGTCTGAGATTATGCATGCCATTTTTTTTTAAAGATGTTGCCATTTTATATGTTCCAGGTGACTGACTATATTTTCTTTTTATGCCTACAGTGATCTCAGCATGAACAACATTACCAAACTTCCCTCCGGTGCCTTACATAACCTGCACTACCTTGAAGAATTGTAAGTATGTTCTGTAAAGTTGCTGGGCAGTGTGAGCCCTTGCTCTGGTCTTTGCTGTGGGAACCAGATAGAACATTTCATAAACTGTCAGCACTAACAGATTTACATGACACATGGGAAACATTCCTTTAAAAATAATCATTTCTGGTGATTTGTAGGGAAAAAGTATGGAACGGACAAGGATATAGATTTTTTTTGCAAAGGGCTCAACGATAAAAATATAAAGTTATACATAAGCTGGAAAGCTTCTTGGAAATACTTATGCAGCAGGATATTAAAAATTTCAGTGCTTGGTCATGTTTATTAAAATAGACAGTAAAGTTATAATGAAAAACTGTTGTTTGGGTTTGATTGTGTCAGAAAGTATGAAGAAAAAGTTTTATGACAGCATTACTCAAACTAATTGCTTTTAATAAAGACTTTTCTCTCTATAAACATGATTTCTGTAGCGCCCCATGCTAATTTTATATAGACTTGAACAATTTGGGGTTGATTTACTAAAACTGGAGAGTGCAAATTCTGATGTAGCTCTGCATAGAAACCAATCAGCTTCCAGGTTTTTTTTATCCAAGCTTAACTGAACAAGCTGATTTTAAGAGCTGATTGGCTACCATGGACGGCTGCACCAGATTTTGCACTCCAGTTTTAGTAAATCAACCCCCATTGTACTAAATGATAAACTGTATAGCGTATGAATCATAATGAATACCTGCAAATTATATATGTATGTGTATGTATATATATATATATAAGTATTCATACCCCTTGAAATTTTCCCAATTTTGTCATATTACAACCAAAAACATAAATGTATTTTATTGGGATTTTATGTGATAGATCAACACAAGGAAAAGTGTAACGTGCATTTGCTTTCCAGCCCCCTTTACTCAGATACTAAAATCTAGTGGAACCAAATGCCTTCAGAAGTCACCTAATTAGTAAATCGAGTATGTAGAAATACAGCTGTTCTGTGAAGCCCTCGGAGGTTTGTTAGATAACCTTAGCAAACAAACAACATCATGAAGGCCAAGGAACACACCAGACGGGTCAAGGATAACATTGTGGAGAAGTTGAAAGCAGGGTTAGGTTATAAAAAAATATCCCAAGCTTTGAACATCTTATGGAGCACTGTTTAAAAAAAATAAAAATAAATACACGTCTTTTTGCAGGTAAAAAAAAAAAAATGTGCATTCATCAATTTTCTAATTCATAGCCTGTAAAGCATTGCACCAGTGATCAGCAGACTGTCAGTGTGAGCTGTCTGCTCTAAACTGGTACAGGAAGGCAGTTAAACAAAGACCCTGTTCATTGAGAACTACAAGCCGACAGCTGCAAAGGCTGTTGGTAATTGTAGTTTTCCCATTCACAGAACTCTGTGAATGACTGGCAGTGGGTGGGTGGAGCCCTGCATAGCCACATCTTTTTTAAATTGTGACAGCAGGCACAAGGAGAGGATCCCCTGCCTGCTTTCACAGAGGGGACATGTTACGCCCTGAATACAGTTGTAACATGCAACATGTTATAAAAGGTAAAATTATCCTTTAACCACTTCCGGCCCATAGCAAAATGGCGGCCGGGTGATGGTTCAGTTATCCTGACTGGGCGTCATATTGACAGCTGCCAATCAGTGCCAAGGCAGCTGCCAAGCAGTGCCCATTAAAAATGCCTGCCAGTGCCAGCAGTGATGCCTATCAGTGCCAGCCATCAGTGCCGCCTATCAGTGCCCGGCAGTACCGCCTATCAGTGCCCAGCAGTGCTGCCTATCAGTGCCACCCATAAGTACCCATCAGTGTAGCCTTCCAGTAAATATTTTATTATATCTTTTCATGTGACAACACTGAAGAAATGACAATTTAAAGTAGTGAGTGTACAGCTTGTACAACAGTATAAATTTGCTGTACCTTCAAAATAACTCAACACACAGACATTAATGTCTAAACCACTGGTAAGTGAGTACACCCGTAAGAGAAAATGTCCAAATTGGGCCCAAAGTGTCAATATTTCGTGTGGCCATCATTATTTTCCAGCACTGCCTTAACCCTCTTGGGCATGGAGTTCACCAGAGCTTTACATGTTACCACTCCTCCATGACGACATCACGGAGCTGGTGGATGTTAGAGACCTTGTGATCCTCCACCTTCCATTTGATTATGCCTACAGATGCTCAATAGGGTTTAGGTCTGGAAACATGCTCTCATTAGACCACAGTCTTCCAGTGATCCATGTCCTTAGTCTACTTGTGTTCAGCAAACAATTTGTGCATCATCTTTAGAAGAGGCTTCCTTCTGGGATGACAGCCATGCAGATCAATTTTATGCAATGCGTGGCGTATGGTCTGAGCACTGACAGGCTGACCCCCCCATCCCTTCAAACCTCTGCAGCAATGCTGGCAGCACTCATATGTCTATTTCCCAAAGACAACCTCTGGATGGATGCTGAGCATGTGCACTTTGGTCGACCACTGTGCTGCAGCTCAGTTTCCAGGTCTTGGCAATCTCCTTACAGCCTATGCCAGTGATGGCGAACCTTGGCACCCCAGATGTTTTGGAACTACATTCCCATGATACTCATGCACTCTGCACTGTAGTGGAGCATCATGGGAAATTAAGTTCTAAAACATCTTCATTTTTTTCAGATCCTCAGAGAGTTCTTTGCCATGATCTGCCATGTTGAACATTCAGTGACCAGAATAAGAGATTGAGAGAGATAACACCAAATTAACACACCTGCTCCCCTTTCACACCTGAGACCTTGTAGCACTAATGAGTCACATGACACCTTGGAGGGAAAATGGGTAATTGAGGCCAATTTGGACATTTTCACTTAGGGGTGTACTCACTTTTGTTGTCAGTGGTTTAGACATTAATGGCTGTGTGTTGAGTTATTTTGAGGGGCAGCAAATTGATACTGTTATACAAGCTGTATACTCACTACTTTACATTGTAGCAAAGTGTAATTTCTTCAGTGCTATCACATGAAAAGATATAAAATATTTACAAAAATGTGAGGTGTGTACTCACTTTTGTGAGATACTGTGGGGTAGATTTACTAAAACTGGTGGACTCAGTAGCTGGTGCAGCTGTGCATGGTAGCCAATCAGCTTCTAACCTCAGCTTGTTCAACTAAGATTTTCAATAAAACCTGAAAGTTGATTGGTTTCAATGCAGAAGTGAGCCTGATTTTGCACTCTCCAGCTTTAGTAAATCAACCCCTGTATGTCTTGTATTTCAGCACCGTTTCAATGCACTCTGGTATTCTGTTTAAAAAGGTTAAAATGTATGAAACTTCATAAGCGGAACATACTGACTAGATATATTAAGTGTGTATATTAAGAGATAGCATTCTTATTTTAATTTTGCTCAACATTTTCCTTTAGGAAAGTAAAAAAAAAAACACAACAGCTATTGGATTTAACAGAGTAGTTTAGAACTGCCAGTAAATAACAGTCTGAGAGTGATATTTTTTTAGATATCGTTTTCGTATGATTGTTTTATGTAAAAGTATCCTTGAGATGTGTTCCTCCCCTGTCAAGTTTTTGAGAAATGATAGCACATAAGGTTGAATAAACATACAATTATAGATGAAGCCATGACTTATTTTCTGCTGCACTGATAGAGATAATGTGCTTCTAGCATGTAGATCAACAGATGTGTCCAATTTGGAGTGCTTGTAACTTTGCTTTAACTAGGTACAAGAAATAATGCACATGCTTGTCCTGGCTTAGGAAAATACAATAAAAGCAAGTTGCTCGTTTTACCACACACTAGTGTTTTAGTTCAAAAATTGTGCTTTACCCAATATAATTTTGACAATTTTTATATGTTTTTTCAATATATATATATATATATATATATATATATATATATATATATATATATATATATATATATCCCCCTCTATTTAGAAACACTGCCACTCAGGCAAAGCTAGCAAAATGTTGTGAATACTGAAAAAGAAGGAATTGTACAACTCCAGATAGACAGCTGAATACACATTTGAAAGAAAATAATATATGCATATACACTGTGTTTGTGATTGTTTTCACACAACTTTCACCAAGGCTTTACACATTTTTATCCAATTGAATCCAACTAAAAAAAAAAGTGTGTCTTGGCTAAAAGCTCTGTGAATTTTGTGTGGAAATGTGTGCACATGTATATAAATTACCTGCAAACTCATTTTAATTCCTACTCAATGCATAGTTACCCAGAATCATTAGCCATTTCCGTGAGCATGGAGTTGACTCAGGAAACTCTTAAGCCCCGTACACACGATCATATTTTCCGACTGGAAATGTTTGGTGTCAGGCTGTTGGCGGAAAATCCGACCATGTGTACACTCCATCGGACAATTGTTGTTGGACTTTCCGCCAACAAATGTTGGTTAGCATGTCTTCAAATTTTCCGCCAACAAATGTGTGTTGTCGGATTTTCCGATCATGTGTACACAAGTTCGTCGGACAATAGTCAAAAGTATAAACACGCATGCTTGGAAGCAAAGACGTGCCGGTAGCGGTTGGTCTTGTAAACTAGCATTTGTAATGGAGAATTAACATTCGTGACGTGGCAAATTATGAAATCTCCAAATGCAGCACACATTCTCTTCTTCTTTAATGGGATAATAATGAAGCTGCTTTGCTGGTGATACTGATAGAGTTATGGCAAACACATTTTCAAAGGCTTTTTTTCTGTTATTATGCTTGTTATTTTTTTTTTGGTGCAAGTTACCACAACACCATTATCCCGTAGTTTTTAAGATCAAAGATACAACTATGTTGGTTTCTCTTGTCAATTTGAGGTAAAACACATAGCCAAGTATTATTCTCCACAATTTTTTATTGTGCATTAAAAAAAAAATGGACATGCTATCTGACAATAGAACTTAACCAAAACTTGCATTCTATGCATCCAAAAATATAGAAAATATACCAAATCAAATCATTATTCAACCAAAAAAATAATGTCAAAGCAATAACTCCAGGGCCAATAAAAAAATAACACATTATCTCCTCCGATTCCGCAACATATCTGGTTGACGAATGGGCGTTCAGAAACTAACTGAAAAAACATGAAATTAAAAGCGTGAACTGAAAAGCGCTAAATGAAAAAGGTGAAAAGAAAAGCGCGAATCAACACTCACCAAACTTCTACTAACACGAAATTAGCAGAAGGAGCCCAAAGGGTGGCGCTAAAGAACTGAAAAATCACATAGTACGTCTAGTGCATCACTACGTTTGGAATTGCTGGCCAACATTTGTGTGACCGTGTGTATGCAAGACAAGTTTGAGCCAACACCCTTCGGACAAAATTTCACAATTTTATTGGCCAACAATCCGATCATGTGTACGAGGCATAAGCCTGGCTAAAGTGAACTTGTGAGCTATGCAGGTTGACATACATGTGCAAAATACAATAATGGCTGATTGGAATTGCAAATCCCTTTGTGGGTAATAGTATTCACATATTTCAAAAGTGTATTTATCTAGATGCTTAGGTTTCACTTCAAGTAAACTGTTACAATCAGATTGAGCAGTGTTCTGTATGCTTCAGTCAATTTTGTGCCATGGAATCTCTCTACTGAAGAATCCTTCTTAAAAACTGAAGAGGTGTATGGGCATTTAAGGGGCGGTCCTAATTTTATGTCTGCAGGGTCCCTCAATCCACATATAACTGGAACAGGGGTGAATTTATAAATATGGGCCTTGGGAGGCTTGGGGAAAAGGTAGTTCCAAAAAAAATTTTTTTAGAATGGGTGGCCACATTCTTGGTGGGGTGAAAAGCAAATACACTGTTATAAGCTTAATACACACAACTTTCATACATGGATAAGGACCTTTATTTTCAGTCACAGGATTGTAGTTTTTAATTTCCAATTTTCTGAAAATATTTGTTATATTTTTTCGCTTTGTGAATTGAGACGTACGTGTTTACTTGAGTGTATCCTAATTAAATGTTTAAGCTTGAATAGTGTGCCAGCTAATGTAGAAAGATTTTCATTTGTGAACAAAGTAGGACCCTTAACCTATAATAAGTATTGTAAATATTTTTCAGCTAACTTTCCACCTTTTTCAGTGTTAGCACAGTCATAGAGTGCATGTACTACTGAATCTTTTTTTAGAAGTTAAAAAGTGAAAACAATATAGGCTAGTCAGTATTGTCCAACAAGGAGACAGTTTCCACATTTGAATCTGTACCTAGCCCCGTCTCAGGTTTATTTAGACAACCTTTTTCTTATAGTGAGTTGTTTTGTTCATAATATGAAGACATTTAATTATAGGTATGAGCAGTTACTGTTCCATTTGTACGGAGTTCTGCAGAACTTACTGACCTACATGCTAATGTTGCTGCTCTTCTAGGAAACCCATCTTGCTTTTAGTAGCAAGACCTTAATTCTAGAACTGACATTTGACAGCAGCGCACAATCAGTCTGCAACTCCAGGTGGTGATTATAGATATCGATGTTACATGGTTCACATTACACAAAAGGGAGATGATCTGTTTGATGTCAAACCAAGCAAAATATTTTTTGCTATGGGCTTTTAAGACACCTTTCATTTAGGGTGTCATATTACTTTTACTTAATGTATATATTTATGTAACTCCTTAGCGTTGACAGCGTACCTGGCTATCTATATCTGCATACCTGATAGGTAGAGTAGAACAGCCAAAAAATACTTCAAATTTAGTTATTCTGGCTGTTAGACATAAACACATAAGTTTACTTTAGGAGAACATTGCTATGATAACATCCTATGATGAATATCATAGGATGTTTTGTACTGAAAGGCCCAGCCACCTGGAGTAATGATTAAATTATGGTTAGGCACTGTGGTTAAAATCATCTGCTGACTTCCTATATTTCTTGCAAACACCAGTACAGAGATCACCACACTATGGTACATCACTCTGCCCTTCACCTCAGCAATGATGAGGACAAGCAAGGTGGGCTTCACTTGCTATTGTATTTGTTTTTTTTTTTAAACAAAACAAAAGTGCTTTATTGTTGTCATGTAGAGTAATATACAGTATATCCAACAACTTAGTACAGAAAACTTCATACGAGACCTACATGTGCTAGTACAGGAACATAGAACAGGTTATCCGTCATGTATAGTTACATCAAACAGTAGTCACGGAGACATCATGTAGGGCAGGGGTCTCAAACTGGTGGCCCTCCAGCTGTTGAGAAACTACAAGTTCCATGAGGCATTGCAAGGCTGACAGTTACAAGCATGACTCCCGCAGGCAGAGGCATGATAGGACTTGTAGTTTCGCAACAGCTGGAGGGCCGCCAGTTTGAGACCCCTGATGTAGGGAGTCTAGGTATCAGAAGGCAATGTTTAGGATTGAACATCATATTCCATACAGTATGCAGAATGTATCAACAGATATTTAGTTAGCTAGAGGTCCGGGGGGTCCAAACTTTGTCATATTTCCACCGACAACCCCGGTTAATGTACGTTATTCTATACATGGGCAGAGCCGCATCAATCTGTGCCTCCCAGGAGGAGAGAGAAGGGAGGGTAGGTGAGATACATTTTAGGAGAATCTCTTTTTTGTGTAGAATAATAGGTAGGAGATTAGTCGTTTTGAATGATGGGAATGTTGGGCATCCTCATGGACCCCCAGCAGGGCCAATTCAAGACTCACTGGAAGGGACAGCTGTAGTCTTGAGTTTATAATGCCAAATATCTTCAACCAGAAGGTAGAGACAATAGTGCATTCCCAAAACATATGAAAGAAAGTGCCCGGCTGAAGTCTACATCTAGGGCAAATGTGGTCTCTGTCTGGAAATATTCTGTGGAGCTTTTGGGGTGTATAATAAAGCCTATGTATCAATCCTATGTATCAATAGGATCAATCTGTGCCTCCCATGAGGAGAGAGAAGGGAGGGTAGGTGAGATACATTTTAGGAGAATCTCTTTTATGCGTAGAATAATTGGTAGGAGATTGGTCTTTTTTAATGATGGGAACGTTGGGCGTCCTCGTGGACCCCTAGCAGGGCCAATTCAAGACTCACTGGAAGGGACAGCTGTAGTCTTGAGTTTATTATGCCAAATATCTTCAACCAGAAGGAGGAGATAATAGGGCATTCCCAAAACATATGAAAGAAAGTGCCCGGCTGAAGTCTACATCTAGGGCAAATGTGGTCTCTGTCTGGAAATATTCTATGGGGCTTTTGGGGTGTATTATAGATCCTATGCAGGAATTGAACCTGGATGAGTTAATCGTTGGATGAGATAACCAGTTTGGGGCCATATTCAATGCAGTCCTCCCAGCCCTCCCTGTCCAGTGAGGGAATGTCCCCCTACCATGCCTGCTATTGTATTTGTATTACAATACAGCTGCATACCTTGAGAACAGATCAGCAAGGGTGATACCTACTCAAAGTGGATAGTGGTAGTGCAGGGCTCGACAAAACCCGGGCGCCAGGTCGCATTGGCGACTAGAAATAGCGACCTCGTGCCTGGGGCAGCACAGCTGGGGGTATCCTGTCTCTGTGGACCACCCCAGCGTGATCGCGTCGGGCCGTTCCGCCGGCGGCCGAAAATTTAGGCCGCGGCTTTGAGGCCTTCTGCGGTCCTATGATTCCTTATGGAATGTGGCGCCCTCTTGTGGTCGCTGTTGGTATGACAAACCAGCAATGCTAATTTCCTCTGCAAAGTTTCCTCTGCCTGTTTTATATTACCTGCCTCTTCTTCCCTTTATTTAGAACCCCCTAAACATTATATATATTTTTTATTCTAACACCCTAGAGAATAAAATGGTGGTTGTTGCAATACTGTCTGTCACACCGTATTTGTGCAGCGGACTTACAAGCGCACTTTTGTTGGGAAAAATAATTTAGTTAATAAAAAAATAAGACAACAGTAAAGTTAGCCCAATTATTTTTTATATTGTGAAAGATAATGTTACGCCGAATAAATTGATACCCAACATGTCACGCTTCAAAATTGCACCAGCTCATGGAATGGCGACAAACTTTTACCCTTTAAAATCTCCATAGGCGACGTTTAAAAAAATTCTACAGGTTGCACGTTTTGAGTTACAGAGGAGGTCTGGGGCTAGAATTATTGCTCTCGCTCTACCGATCACGGCGCTACCTCCTATGTGTGGTTCGAACACCGATTTTATATGCGAGCAGGACAGGGCGCGTTTAAAAATTATTATTTTTTCTGCTTATTTTAACTTTTTTTTTTTTTTTCCACTGTTCTTTTAAAAAAAATGTTGTGTCACTTTTATTCTTATTACAAGGAATGTAAAAATCCCTTGTAATAGAAAAAGCATGACAGGTCCTCTTAAATATGAGATCTGGGGTCAGAGAGACCTCGGATCTCATATTTACACTAAAATGCAATTGAAAAAAAAATTGTCATTTGAAAAAAATAAATAAAATGTCCCTCTAAGAGCTATGGGCAATGACTTGGAGACGGGGGGGGGGGGGGGGCGGCGACGGCGCTGCTATCTTCCCCTCACTCGTCTCCATGTCAGGCCAGGGACAGGTCCGGATCGCCGTCACGGACTTGGCTCCTAACTTTTTAAGCTGGCTCCTAGATTCCAAGCAAATTTGTCAACCCCTGGTGGTAGTGATTCCACCTGCAAGAATTCTTCAAAAAGTGAACTATGACTTTAACTTTTTTAAGAATAAAAATATAATTCCAGGTAATCCTGATGGTATTATTAAAAAAGGATGAGTTGAGGGAGGAAGCCATACATCTGCATAAGTTGCCTCTCACTCGAGCATGACAATATACACGCAATAGCCACTTTATTAGGTACACCTTGCTTGTAGCAGGTTGGATCCCCTTTTACTTTCAAAACTGCCTTAATTCTTCTTGGCATAGATTCAAGAAGGTGTTAGAAACATTTCTTAGCCCTTGTACACACGGTCGGACATTCCAACAACAAAATCCATCAGATTTTGTCCGATGGATTTTGTCCGAAACTGGTGTTGCATACACACGGTCGGACAAAGTTGTTGGAAAATCCGAACCTTCGTAACGTGATGATGTTATTTAGTTACGACGGGACTACGTTCAGGCTAGTAGCCAATAGCTTTGGTCTCGTAATTTGATCTGAGCATGCATGGCACTTTGTCCGATCGGAATTCTCTACAAACGATCGGACAAAGTCCGATCGGATTATGTTGTCAGAAAATTTTATAGCCCAGCTCTAAAACTTTGTTGGTCGGATATTCCAATGGAAACAGTCCAATGGAGCCGACACACGGTCGGATTATCCGACAACACGGTCTGATCGGACATTTTCCGTCGGAATGTCCGAGAGTGTGTACAAGGGCTTAGAGATTCTTATCCATATTGGTATGATAGCATCACGCAGTTGCTGAAGGTTTGTCAGCTGCAAATCCATGATGTGAAACTCCTGTTTCACCACATCCCAAAGGTGCCCTATTGGATTGCAGTCTGGTGACTGTGGAGGCCATTGGAGTGCAGTGAACTAATTGTCATGTTCAAGAAACCAGTGTTGAGATAATTTGAGTTTTGGAACATGGTCCATTATCCTGCTGGAAGTAGCCATCAGAAGATGAGTACACTGTAGTCATGAAGGGATGGACATAGTCAGCAACATTACTAATAAGATAAGCCGTGGCATTTAAATGATGCTCAGTTGGTACTAAGGGGCCCAAACCTTGCCAAGAAAATATCCCCTATACCATTACACCCCCACCAGCCTGAACCTTTGATATGAGGCAGGATGGATCAGTGCTGTCATATTGTTTATGCCAAATTCTGACCCATCTGAATGTAGCAGCTGAAATCGAGACTCATCAGACCAGGCAATGTTTTTCCAATCTTCTATTGTTCAATTTTGTTGTGCCTGTGCAAATTGTAGCCTATGTTTCCTGGTCTTAGATATGAATGGAACTATCAACTACACTGCATGAGTGCATGAGCATCATGGGAAATGTAGTTCCAAAACATCTGGGGTGCCAAGGTTCGCCATCACTGACCTATGTCCATATAGGCTCGGTGGAAGTGCATTTCATGTAGAGTGGATCTACATGTTTCGCACTTAAGCACTTCATCAGGAGCTTTAGGCAAGTGTTAAAATACATAATGTATACAGAAGTCATCTTCACAGTATCTATGGAGAATATTGATTACGGGGAGTAACAGGCAGCCAGCCAAAGGCAAGGCAGACAGATGATATAGCGAGGAATAATCAACTCCTAGAATTATACAGAGATGTAACTAGATTACATTACATTGCTTCAAATGCACTGAAATCCAGCAAGGTTAAAAGTCCATACTTAAAGAATACCACTTGCTTATTATAAGTGACCCCACCGCTACTGCTGTAACAATAGCTAATAGAAGACTCCACCTGTAAGCTCCATCATGACTCCACCCTGTTGTAATAAGATTTTGTTAATTACAGGACTGGAACCCAGTATTGTCTTTTGCTGCTGTAGCCCATCTGCTTCAAAGTGCAATGTTTTGTGCGTTCAGAGATGGTATTATGTATACCTTGGTTGTAACGAGTGGTTATTTGAATTACTGTTGCCTTTCTATCATCTTGAACCAGTCTGCCTATTCTTCTCTGACCTCTGACATCCACAAGGCATTTTTGTCCAAACAGCTGTCGCTCACTGGATATTTTCTCTTTTTTGGACCAATCTCTGTAAACCCTAGACATGGTTATACATAAAAATCCCAGTAGATCAGGAGTTTTTGAAATACTCAGACCAGCCCGTCTGGCACCAACAACCATGTCACGTTCAATGTCACCTAAATCCCCTTTCTTCCCCATTCTGATGCTTACTCAATTTGAACTTCAGCAAGTCATCTTCACCACGTCTAGAAGCCATGTGATTAGCAATGTGTGTTACGAAGGAAGTGAACAGGTGTAACTAATAAAGTGGTCTGTGAGTGTAAGTTACAGGGCAATTAACCTATTCCCCAAGTCACTGCACCAAAATTAAAATGTGGCCCATAAACAAAAGAAAGACAACAAGAGTACTCTCTCTGTTGGGTTTCTGATAAGACCTCTTTCACATGGACAATCTGTTAAGGTCCGCCTGTCAGTTTTTTCTGTGGGCCTGAATGGATGCTCCATAGACCTCTATGGAGCGTCGGATGTCAGCGGTGACACGTCAGCTGACATCCGACCCGCTCTGATGCGAAAAAGTGTGACAGAGGAAAAACCTACTTTTCCATCCATCATCGGAACGGGTGACGACGGACTCTGCGGTCCGTTGACATCCGATCTCCCATAGGGGAGAGCGCGCTCTGACAGGTCCGTCCCTGCACAGTGTGTCATCTTCCTGCTCAGTGGGGATCGACGGAGCGATCCCCGCTGAGCAAGCGGATGTCCACGGGGCGCATCAGCACAAATCGGCCCCGTGTAAAAGAGCCCTAAGTTTAGGTCAAGGTAAGTTGCTTTTAAATGATCATTTCGTTTTTCTACAGGACCAGGTCTGTCTTGGTGGTGTTGCATGAAAAAGTACATTTTTTGCACCAATGAAACACTGGACTTATCTGGACATTTTTTTTTCCTGAATAATTATTACTCTATATACAAAACCATCAGAAGCTACCTTACTGTCCTGCCTGTTACATTATGTTATGTACTAAGTATGTCCCTATCTTTAGAGCAGAGTGGCGCAGGCTCTAGAGCCCAGATAGAGGGTATCTGTGTGGATCTCAGCTTCTATACAAATCTGTGTTTCCTGTGTTTCAACAAAGCACAGATATCCAACCCGATAAGAAAGGCATTGAAAGAAAATGGCTGTGGAAACAGGCAAGGAGTGTTTCTGATAGTAGTAACTCAAGCTTTCAAACGGTGACTGTGAAAAACTTAACTAAGCGAATAAGAGTATCTGTGAAGCCAGTGAAGAAAGCCAAAAGAATATGCTGCCAAAAACAGTTGATCATTGTTCATAGCGGGACATATCCACTTTCTTTGAGATATTGAAGAGTTTGTTCTGCTCACACAAAGGTAGGGCAGAGCTGGCAGCATACCAAGCCATTCTGCGTTCCTCATCTCCATTGTGCAGCCAGTGGGAGCAGGTGCTTTCACAAAACAAGGGAAAAAGTGAAAACACATGCTTGTAGTGGCTTTAATAGGTAGGTGTTATGGATGATCCTAGTACAAATTAGCTTTAGTCCACATTTAGTCTTCCTCCAAATTAAAGGAGACAGGGGACCTTACACTTAATCTGAACTGAACGCAGGTGCGGAGAAATCAGTTGCTTAAAGACTATAACTCACGTTTTTTTATGTATTGGTAAATGCATCATATTGTTTCCAGTGTTTTGGAGATTATGTATATGCTTGTTCTCAAAGATATCAGTTATACACATAATTGCATACTACAATATAGATTAGTCTCTGCAGAATGAAGAAAAAAAAAACATGTGGTTCACACATTTCTTATTTTGTTTAAGAATTTGTAGAAACCAATTCACACCTCTATGTGCACATTAACTCATTGATTAAAGATAGTTTACTAGCTAAATCTACCCAAAATGTATTTGCTTTGAGTGGATGTATGTAAGTTGAATCACCCACCTACCTAATACGTGTCTAAAACTCTGTGTGATTTATGTGAGGGTCTCATTCTTGCTGCTAGATTATGAGACATTTATTTAACGTTATGAAGAGTGAAGCTGGAACAGGAGGCACATGTAAGGCATTCATAAGTCAGCAGTTTTCTGGCAAACAAATATTTAACATAGATTGGGAGTTATTTACTAAAGGCAACTCTGCTTTGCACTGCTAATGCACTTGAAAATGCACTGAAAATGCACTTGGAAGTAAAGTCGCTGTAGATCCGAGGGGGACTTGCAAGGAAAATAAAAAACAGCATTTTAGCTTGTACGTGATTGGATGATAAAATCAGCAGAGTTTCCCCTCATTTCAGATCTACCCCTTAGATTTAGAGCGACTCCACTTCCAAGTTCACGTTCAGTGCAAAGTGGATTTGTCTTTCGTAAATAACTGTTAGGCCGCGTACACACGGGCGGACTATCCGTCCAACTAAGTCCGTCAGACAATCCGACAGACAGTCCGTCCTACTTTTGAATGAACGGACTTGACCACACACGACGAACAGACAGTCCGCTGAAAGCTTGCGCGATGACGTGTACGGCACGTACGACGGGACTAGAAATTCGACATCCAATACACTGCAATGCAACCTTCAGCCGTGTAAATCCTTTCTGAGCATGCGCCATACTTAGTCCGTCGAACTAGCCTACTCACGAGCGGACTGTCCGCTGAAACCAAGTTTGGACGGACAATATTACGGAAATTCCGAAACACTTAGTCCGCCAGACTGTCCGCTGAAAAAGTCCGCTGAAGCCCACACACGAGCGGATTGTCTGCTGAAACACGTTTCAGCGGACCAAGTCCGTCAGACAGTCCGCCCGTGTGTACGCGGCCTTAGTGATTAAAATATCTGGTCAGGTATACAAGAAGCCTGTTGATAATAACAGTTTAAGCATCCCAGCAATAATGTGCTGGAATATATTTAAGAATTTATTAACGCCTTGAGTGTGAATAAAATAAAAATAAAATAAAAAACAGATAATTCAGCAGAAGAAACATAGCTTACAGTCAGTAGGACGTGTCCCTTGTGCTGGGGGTTAATATAGCTAAAGGGGCTGTCACATGCTCTCATCAAGAAAGGTTGACTATTCCGGCCCCTTCTGCCCAGCTCCTCCAGTCATAGACGCAGTACTACAGCTCCTATGAAACAGGACCTATGAATGGAGAATGTACATATAGTTGATAGCATCGCCATCTCCGTTCATAGATCCTATTTCATTCATAGAGACTGTAGTACAGTTTCTATGAATGGAGGAGTTGGATGGAAAGGGCAGGCATAGTTGGGACCGGCCGAATTTTGATCCATGTATGAGCACCCTGGTTGTACATAAGTCGATCTATTGATCAAATTGTGTACAGCCAGCCTGTCAGATTGTTCCTGAAAGATTAGCGCCACCAGCAGTGGCAGCCTGTCCATTAGGGGCACATTAGCTATTAGCCATTGTCTATTAGCGCCGCCTCCCCAAACCAGTGTGTCACACTGATCCTCCTCCCGGCAAATCACAGGCAATCCTATTGGATGCCTAGGAGGAGGAGGGAGGAGCCACACGGCGGAAGCCACCGTGATGCAGGGGAGGAGGAAACGCCCACCCTCTGCCTGTCGCCTGTAGGAGCGCTGCCCACCCGAAAGCTAGATGGAGTAAGTACTAGATGACCGAGCGACTTACTATCACAGAACTGTAGCAGAGACCTCCTAAGTGATGCTGTAAAGTTAAATCTGCCTACTTCAGCCACCAGTAACTCTGCACACCATGCAGGCATGCAGCTGCACCTCCAAGCAGTGCTGTTCTGAAGGTACACCAATGGGAAGGGCAACAATCTCTCCTGTATTCAATGTAGTGGTCATGATACAGAGCTCATCTACTATCAGATCAGGTGTCCATTGGAGAATAATCTTTTTGCCTTTACTGTTTATGTGACAGGCTGCATGATGTGCAGTGATGGTACGTCTGCTTTTAAACTCACCTTGACATGAAAGAATCTTAAAAATGATTAAATGCACATGATTTTCGGTCATAAAACAACTTCTCAGTGAGCAGATACTTTTTTACAGGCCTCTATATTTATAACACACCTAAAATAAAATATGATTTTGTTCTTGGGTCTACCTAAGTTCTGGTCAGTTCATTTTCTAAGATGTAAACTTAGCCTTGATCATGGCATTTGGTCTGTGCTATAGGGCAATACTTCAGTATTTAAAAATAGAGAAGAATTTGAAGTTGTTTGCATTTAGTGCTGTTATCTTTAGGCGAGTATGGGAGAAGGTTTCAGTGCTTAGTGGAGTCATGGAAGGACAGACTGGGTACCCCCACTTGTAGACCTAAGATGACTACTCTGCCTATGTCCTGAAACGCTCTTGCCTCCTTATCTCCTGGGCTATCTTGCTGGCTATAAAAGGTAAATTCTTATATTAACCACTTGCAGACCGGACCATTTTGCTGCTCAAAGACCAGACCACTTTTTGCGATTCGGCACTACGTCGCTTTAACTGACAATTGCGCGGTCGTGCGACGTGGCTCCCAAACAAAATTGACGTCCTTTTTTTCCCACAAATAGAGCTTTCTTTTGGTGGTATTTGATCACCCCTGCGGTTTTTATTTTTTGCGCTATAAACAAAATTAGAGCGACAATTTTGAAAAAAATGCATTATTTTTTACTTTTTGTTATAATAAATATCCCCCAAAAATATATAAAAAAACATTTTTTTCCCTCAGTTTAGGCTGATACGTATTCTTCTACATATTTTTGGTAAAAAAAATTGCAATAAGCGATTATTGATTGGTTTGCGCAAAAGTTATAGCGTTTACAAAATAGGGATAGTTTTATAGCATTTTTATTAATATTTTTTTATTATTTTTTTTTTACTAGTAATGGCGGCGATCAGCGATTTTTATTGTGACTGCGACATTGTGGGGGACCCATCGGACATTTTTGACACATTTTTGGGACCATTGTCATTTATACAGTAATCACTGCTATATAAATGCAGTGATTCCTGTGTAAATGACACTGGCAGTGAAGGGGTTAACCAGTGGGTGGCAGTGAAGGGGTTAAGTGTTCCTAGGGATGTGTTACTAACTGTGGGGGGGGGGGGGGGTTAGGCTTTCATTTAGTGAACACTGATCTCTGCTCCAATCACATGGAGCAGAAATCAGCGTCACTAGTTGCTAGGCAGAATGGAGAAATGCTGTTTACACGGCATTTCCTCCATTCGGCCGCTCCGTGAGACGATCGCGGGGATGCCCACGGCGATCGAGTCCGCGGGTCCCGCGACCGGACTCACGGGGGTCCCGACCAGCGCGGGAGCGCGCCGCCGGCGGCGTGCTCCCGATGGCAGGGCGGCATTGAATATTGAACATACCTGTGCGTCAATATGCCTGCCCATGCCATTCTGTCGACGTACATCGTCGTGCGCTGGTCGGGAAGTGGTTAAACTGCTTTTCAAAGCATACTGAAAAAGCTGCAATATCTACAAGTTATAGTCTCAACTTAAAGAGTAAATACATTTTCTCTTTCTGAATACTACTTTACCATATTCTTAAAGAACCTCTATGACAAACACTTTCAATTTTAGTTGCCGTATTTTACTGGTCTTTACAGATTTTTACAGACAGCACTAGAATCTGCAGATCTCTTAAAAAAAATGACTATGAGCATTTGTTGAAATATTTATTTCTTTGGTATTTAATGCAGAGATACACAAAAGTTGGAGAAATAAATATGGCTTAGTATAACATTGTTACTAAAAGTAAACCCCTAGACTGGATGGATGGCCATAGCCTATTAATGAACACACCGGTGGCACAATAAAGGATGAGCAGCCTCCCGGCCTTCATAATAACAGTCTTTAAAATGTGATGTAATGATACACATTGTGCCGGCATGGTCCATCATTGTCATTATCAGGAAAGCGGTCCAGAGCAATGATGTGCAACCAACACAGAAATAAATGCATGTAGAAAGGAAGCGGCTGGAGGAGATCAAAAAGCAAAAAGCACAGAAAAAAGGTAAAAACTGTATTTTATGGAAACAAACCAATGGAAATGTTTGCAATATACAGTGCCTCAACAAGTTAAATATAACTCTTGTTAGCCCTTGTACACACGGTTGGAGATACCGACAACCAAATCCGTCGGAGTAATTCCGACGGATTAATTCCGGAAGAGGTCCGGAAGTGATGTTGCATACACACGGTCGGACAAAGTTGTCGGAAAATCCAATTGTACATAACATGATGACGTTATTTCGTTAAGACCGGACTACGTTCAGGCTAGTAGCCAATAGCTTTGGTCTAGGAATTTGATCTGAGCATGCATGGCACTTTGTCCGTCGGAGTAGGCTACACATGATCGGAGTATGTCCGATCGGAGCATTTTGTCTGCAAAATTTTACCGGAAAGTTGGAAAAGTTGGTTACAACGACTGTTGGAAACAGTCCGATACAGGCCACACACACAGAATATCCGACAAAATGGTCCGTTAGGACACATTCCGTCAGAATCTCCGACCGTGTGTACAAGGGCTTAGGGTTTAGATATACTTGAATGTATTACCATGTTTTTCACTGCACAGAATTGAAGTCCAAGTCTAAAGTAATTGCACAAGTAAATACCAAATGTTGTTTTTAATATTGTAAAGTCGCCGGCACAGCTTTACATGGCCCAACTCTTAATACATATTTATATTTTTTTATATTATGATATCACCTAAGAAGATATACGAGGTGTCACAAGAGACGCCATCATCTTGAAATGACATATCAAGGGCTTTTTATGTCAAGAATCTTGCAGGGCTGTTGGACGCTGAAAAATATGTTCCAGATAGTTGGTGGAAGATGAATGAAGCACTTTGGATTCCAGTGTATGACTTCATCTTTTCTAGCTAGTGAAGAACGAGCAGATAATATCTCACACGTTGTGATGATAAGTGTTGCATTTAGGATGTCCACAGCTTTATCCAGCTGGATGTGACCTTTTTTTTCCCATCGCAATTATTCTTGTCAGTTTGTAATGCAATTATGGAAAGATTATTTTCAAGTGCAGCCCTTTCACTATAGAAAGATTTGAGAAACTTGAGGACTACACATCTTACAAGAGGTAATGATCATCTTGTAATAGTTAACATCCTAATTCATTTCAGAGAAGCATCAATTCATAAAAGCACAGAATAAAACCCTGAATGACTTTAAATCCCACACATAACATGATAGGTTTACTAAAACATTGTGCTGTCAAAGTTGAAATTTACATATACATATCAATACATTTCTAAATGACCGTATATTCTTTGAAGTCAACCGTTTTTAATTTAGCTTTGTTTCTCCTCTCCTCTATAAATAATAAATGCTCGGGCAACCTGAGCGTTCATGTGTATGATGTAGACTTCACCCATGGACTACATGGCTGGGGATCTTTAAAAAAAACATACCACAGTCTTGCTCATTAAACTGATTCTAAAGTCTCGTTTTTTTATAATAAACATGTCCTGTTTACTTGCTTTGTGCAATGGTTTTGCACAGAGCAGCCTTTAACCTCCCTTTCTGGGGTCCTCCGCTGGCGTTCCTTGCTCCTCCTGTTACTTGCTATGGGGGAACTCATGTAGGCTCTATCCCGAGCTCCTGCTGCTGCCTCCACGTGAGAAGAGAGAGAGCTGCTGCTATCAGGCACAGTGCTGGATTGAGGTTGGGCTCAGATAAGTGTAAGGGGGGCTGGGGGCTGCACACAGAGAGTTTCACTTTAACCCCTTTTGCATCTAAGGGTAATACAAATCTTAATGCCCAAGCGTAATTTTACAATTTTGTGTTAGTAAAACCGTACATATCTTCACTACTTTGTGCATCCAGGTGGATTATACCGCATTTTTTTTCAGGACAAATTGGGCTTTTGTATGGTAGTAAATAGTTATGGATATCTCCTGATTTTTTTTTTATTATCAAAGGAAAACTGTCCCAAAATAGTAAAAAATAAATCTTTTTTTTTTTAAGTTAGCTGTATATTTCTTGTTACTATTATCACCTACCACCAAATAATAACCCCAAATAAATTCTCCTGCTCCTGACGATCACAACATATGCATATGTTATTTGTTGTTTGTACCCATAGTAGAGCCCAGAAGCAATAGTGTGCATTTTGCTTTTTTTTTTTTTTCCTACCTAAAACACACACCGACACTGATGCTAATTTAAAAGAAAAAATCCTGCCCAAAATATACTGACCCAAACCTTTCACCCTGACCTTGACCATTGACCCTTACTTGACCCAAGCACTAACCCTGGCACTGACCTAGATCAAACCTTGATCTAGGTATTTTTTCTGTATTTTTGTATTATTTATTTAATTTTAATTTTTTTGCAAAATTTTTTTACATTCTGCAAGGAAAGAGAAAGATACATTGCATCTTTCTTCTCCATTTACAGAAAGAAACTAAACAGGAGCAGGCTTCACAATGACTGATCACTGTGGTAGCCAATCAAAGGCTACCACAGTGATCAGGTGACCCGGAATAGGGGGGTCCGGGTCCCGATCATTAGTAGAGGGCCCAGGGCTCTTAGTGAGACCCTGGTCTCTGTGCTGGGAGTGCACTGTGTGGCGCGCTGCTAGCACAAAGGGAGATGCGCGTATATGCATCCCTACGGAAATAAGCCCACGCATATATGTGTTACGTCAGCGTGAAGGGGTTAATGAAGAGAATGCATTTCGATAAAGAAAAACCTTATATGTCTACAACCAATTTAAGGGCAAACTGGCAATGTCTGTGTAAAGGGCTTCCTCCTATCCCGTTGATACCTTGCCAGTGCTCTCCCCCCACCCCATTGCTCCTTTCTTTGTTGCAGCTGGCACCAGAATCCCCAATGTCAAGTGGCGTGGTGATGACATTCTCCCATTAAGTGACAGTGCTCAGGCCTAGATGATGTTTACGTGCTCCCTAAACTCAAAACACTGGATAATTTCACTTGCTGTGACAGTGTGGTGGTGGGGAAGCACAAGCAAAGTGAGTATCAGTGGGTCAGGGGGATTCCATGACATGATATTTAAATCATGCTATTATTTTATGAACATGTGCACTTGGTCCTGTTTCTTTTTTTTCTCCAAAATCTGTTGGCCATGGGGTCTCTAAATAGTTGTAAACAGCCATACAATCGTGTCCCCAAGCGACTGTAATTATTCTATTGACATCCCTAAAGTGATACTACACACACACTGTTTAGTCTACATTATCCCTTCTCTTTAAGTATGTGGATCATTTTTCTGGAGTGTATACACAAACGTGTGACTCTATAGTGATGTAGGCTACATAAATAAGGAAAATGAGAAAATTAACAGCTTAGAAGTAAACTGAAACTGGAGCATGCTCAGTAGATGTATAAATGTCTGGTCTACACAATGTCAGGCTGCAGTGAGGACACAGACACGGATGGAGGGACAGTGAACAGCAGGATCAAAAAGGTTTGTAGCAGAATACACAAAATGAATCCCATAGAGACTGATTGAGTATGAACAGCATGTAATACAGCAAGTTTTTTTTTTTTGTAAATTTATTTTTATTAACAGTTTTCCAACACAAACAACACATACAAACATATGACCCAAACCCCCCCCCCCCCCCCCTCCCACCCATACCCCTGTGCAGCCCCCCAGTCAATTACAAATCACAGAACATATTCATCAGCCGTATCCCACAGAGAAAAACTGGCTCCCCAAAAAGTAACGATGCACCCTGACTCTGAATGCATAACAGAAAGACCCATAGAGCTCATAGCATCAATCTGCCCCGTGCACCCATTGGCTATCCAGGAGTCCACTCCCCACTCAGCAAACTAATTCAAAGTATCTTTGGCGTCTAGCCAGCCCTGCCAAACTTTCTCAAATTTTTTGGAGCATCCCCTACTAAGGTACGTGGCCTTGTAAAGCGGAAGTGCTTTGTTAATCAGGCTTTTCCAATAGGACACAGTAGGTGGTTCAGGCCTTTTCCAGTATAGCAGGATGGCTTTACGCGCATAGAACAAAGACAGAGATATCATAGTTCTTTGTGCCCTTCTAGGAGCCAACTCCTCCACCATCCCCAGCAAACAAACCGCGACCGTAAGAGGAATCGGCACCAAGAGGACTGTTTGAATGGTGTCCGTCACTCCCCTCCAAAAGTCCCTAATCTGTGGGCACTGCCAAAATATATGGTCAAAGCCAGCTCGGTCCTCCGTACACCTCCAGCACCCCGCCGCACCCGTACCATACATTCCAGCTAGCCTTGCAGGTGTGTAGTGTACCCTGTATAGAATTTTATATTGAATAAGTCTATCTCTGGCCGACACCAGAGTCTGGAAAGGATAGGCCCACATGTCGTCCCAGTCCTCCCCCCCAAAGTCTGTCACCAAAGCGCCCCATGTATCCCTACATTTTTGTACCACACTGGGTCTATCAACGAACAGCTCTTTGTAGACCGCGGACAAGGGCTTCAAAAGGTCCCCCGTCCGCAGCACCCTCTCCAGGGGAGACACACCCAGCTCCAAAGCAGCAGAACCGAACTGGGTGAGGAAGGCGTGTCTCAACTGGAGGTAGCGAAAAAAATACCAGTTCGGTAGATTGTATTTCGTTTTCAGTTGATCAAAAGTGTATAGCCTAGTCCCCCCCACTATGTGCGCAAGTTGTTTGAAGCCAACCCTGGCCCATATCACCGGGTCAGGAATCGCACCAAAATGCGGCAGCCTGGGATTAAACCAGAGAGGGGCATCCGGCGACCAGCACCCCCCTCTGTTCTTCATCAAGACTTGCGCCCTGTCCCAAGCTCACACCGTTACTCGCATGGAGACTGTCAGGGAAGGAGAGGCCCCTGGACCCCTATACACCAAGTAGGATAAACACTCATACGAGCCCATAAGGGCTGCCTCTAGTACCGTGGCGGAGTCCCCATCATCCCTTGTTAGCCATCTCCTGGCGACCACCATCTGTCCAGCTATGAAATACTTAAAAAGAGCCGGTAAGGCCAAGCCACCTTGACCCCAGGGCTCCTGTAAAACACGGAGACTTATCCTGGGATGTGCAGCGGCCCACAAAAACGAACTGAACAGACTGTTCACCCTTCTGAAAAAGGAGCAGGGGATCCAAACTGGCGTGTTTCGCAAAAAGTATAAAAACACTGGTAAAACTTTCATTTTCAGTAGGTTAACCCTACCAATCAGGGACAGCGGCAAATGTTTCCATGCATCCAGTTGTACCTTCACCCTGGCCAGCAATGGAAGAAGATTGAGAGACATATAGTCACCTACTCTTGGGGACACCCTCACACCCAAATACCTGAACTCCTGCACCCATGCAATGGGGACCTTAGTGGTCGCCAAAGCACGAGCCCCCCCGTCAATAGCCATAACGTTTGACTTCTCCCAATTAACCCGAAGCCCGGAGTATGTGGCAAAGGTGTCAAGCACCCTAAACACAGCCTCCAAGGAAGGCCCTGCATCCCGCAGAAACAGAAGCATGTCATCCGCATACAACGCTAAGCATTCCTTGATACCCCCCACCTCCAAAGCTCCAACCTCAGGGGACCTCCGCAAAGCTATAGCCAAGGGCTCTATCGCCAACGCAAATAAGGATGGAGACAGCGGGCACCCTTGACGCGTGCCCCTGCCCACTCTAAACTGAGAGGAGATCAAGGCACCTATTTTGATAACCGCCCGAGGGTTGCTATAAAGTAGAGAAATCCAAGTAACAAAAACCTCCCCAAAACCCATGTGCCGCAGAACCGCTAGCATATACTGCCAGTCTACAGAATCAAAGGCCTTAGCCATGTCAAGGGAGACCACTACTCTCTCGCCCGTCCTGTCATGTTCGACCTGCAGATGAGTAAACAGCCTGCGCAAGTTGGTATCCGTAGACTTCTGCGGAATAAATCCCGTCTGATCTATGTCCACCAAGGTAGTGATGACTTCGGAAAGTCTGGTAGCCAAAATTTTGGTTAAGATTTTCAAATCTTGATTCAGCAGTGCTATTGGCCTGTACGATGAACATGACAGGGGATCCTTACCCGGCTTTGGCAGTAGAATAACCTGCGCCTCTAATAGGGAGTCAGGAAGACACTTGTGTTCAATACAGTAGTGAAAGAGACACTTTAGCCTGGGTACTAAGTCCTCCAAATGTGCCCGGTACCATTCAACACAAAAACCATCGGGACCCGGAGACTTATGTGAAGGGAAGGACCTAACGGCCCTCTCAATGTCCTCCTCAGTTATATCAGCGTCCAACATGTCCCTGTCCTTTTCAGACAGCACCGGGACATCCAGGGACGCCAACAACCCGTCCAGCTCCAGGGAGCTGTAAGCCGGGAGAGGAGAATACAGGGTTCTATAGAATTCCACAAAAGTGTCCAAGATAGCCACAGGATCTGTGAGAATGTCCCCCCGATCGTTTTTAATGCAAGGTATGTTAGTCTGAACTCTCTGTTCCGCTACCAACATAGCAAGCAACTTGCCATTTTTGTCCCCCCGCTCAAACAGGGATTCAGCCAGCTTTGTCCTAGACGTGTGAGCTAATTCGGTATAGTGGAGTGCCAAAACACGCCTCGCCTCCAGAAGTTCACCATACGTGACATCCGAATGGCTATTAGCATGTGCCAAGGCACACACCCTCTCCCTGTCCTGCAATTCCTGCTCTTTCTGATTATGAGACCTGCGTGCCTGCTTAATAGCCGAGATATAATGACCGCGCATGCAAGCTTTAAACGCATCCCACACCACGGTTGGGGCGGCAGTTCCCACATTATCCTCCCAATACTTACCAAAGTGTGGCGCAACCTGAGTGGACACCTCCTCCACCTCCAGCCAGCCAGGGTTGAGCCTCCAGCCCCCCCCCCCCTAGAGCCTGAGGTGAGACCAATATGTATTGACAGGGGCGTATGATCCGACAAACCACCCGCTAAATATGTAGCTCCGCCCACCAGCTGCAACATTGATGCATTTGCGAACGCCAAGTCAATCCTCGAAGAGGATCTATGCGTTTTGGAAAGATGCGTGTAACCTCTAGTAGTAGGGTTCTTCCACCGCCACAATTCTGTCAGGGAAGCCGTAGCCGCCCAGGCAGAAAGGTCAGCCGATGCCACTCTAGACGCATTAGAGGAGTCCAGAGCGGTAGAGAGTATGGCATTGAAATCCCCAGCAATTAGGAGAGGGAGGTGCATATAGGGCGCCAATCTACCCAAAATATCATACAAAATCTGAATCTGGAAAGGAGGTGGAATATAAACATTAACTAAGACCACCTTGTATGTGCCAATATCAGCAACTACAATCAGATACCTTCCCCCAGGGTCTGAGATCACATGATGTACAGTGCAGGGTACCGCCTTACTGATTAAGATTGACACTCCCCTGGAGTAAGTAGAGTACGTTGCATGTATCGCCCGTTGTACCCAGGCTCTGCGTAAGGCCAATACAGCAAGTTTTTAATGATAGGGGTTTATTGACACTTTAAAAATCAAATAAAGCATATCTTATAGGTTTTTGTAATAAAGAAGAGTGTTAGTTCTTAAGTGCAGCCAGTCAGAATTTACTGAAGTCAGATCATGAAGATTCTGATTGTTTGCTATATTTTTTTGCTCCTCAGAGTTAGTATTCTATTGCCTTAGGTTGTTGGGTTGCATTATGCTGTGTACACACAACCGGACTTTCCGGCTGAAAAGGTCAGATGGTCTTCCTGCTGGAGCTCCAACGGACTTCCGACCGAACGGACTTGCCCACACACGAACGGACCAAAATCTGTTTGTTTTGAATGTGATGACGTACGACGGGACTAGAAAAGGAAGTTCAATAGCCAGTAGCCAATAGCTGCCCTTGCATCGTATTTGGTCTGTCGGAACCAGCATACAGGCGAACGGTTTTCCTGATAGAAATTTATTCAGTCGAACAGATTTGAAACGTTCTATTTCTAGGTTCGTTTGAATTTTTGAAGAAAAAAGTCAGATGAAGCCCATACACTATCGTAATATCTGACGGAATTATTCAGTTAGACCTTTTCTGACGGAAAGTTTGTTCGTGTGTATGCGGCATTAGTTGACCTTTGCAAGCATGCACAACAATGTGAGTATAATCCTACAGTATAAACCCTCTTTGGAATATGTGCCTCGATAAGCCACAATGCAGTTACATAGCAGGCAATATGCCAGGCACACATCATAAATACTTTCATCATAAGGCAGGGAATGGTGATGCTGCAAGGGCTGCTAGTGCTTGTCTTTGAACAGAGAGCACTATCTAGACATCTGTACCTCCTAAAATACAGCACACATTTTAAGACCAAACAGTTCCTTAGAGTTTTATGAAGACTACTATTGTAATGAGAAATAAAACTTTAATCATTTCTATCTGACTTTAAGGATTTTGGAGTTTATATGTGAGTATTGTATTTAAAATGGGTTTACTATTGCTAGTACCCCACATGAAATATAACCAAACAACAACAGGTTTATGGTTATTTGTCTTCAGTAGTAATCACAGGTATTAAAGGCCTGTTGTGTGATAAATGCCATTATACAAATTTTGAAAGAAAATCCATCATTATATATATTGTATCCTACTACAAGACACAAACTACAGGAACTTGGGCTGTACTCTATTGTTATTCATTAAATCTAATGCCCTGTGCACACGGTCGTAAATTCAGACGGAAATGGACTGATCGGATTATGTTGTTGGAAAATCCGATCGTGTGTGGGCTCTATCAGACTTTTTCCGTCAGAAACTCAGATGGAAAAAGTTTGAGAGCAGGATCTAAAATTTTCCGACCACAAAATCCGCTTGGACTTTTTCCGATCGTTTGTAGAGAATTCCGACGGACAACGTGCCACGCATGCTCAGAATAAATTACGAGACAAAAGCTATTGGCTACTGGCCTCTACGTAGTCCCGTTGTACGCAATGAACATCACCGTGTTCAGAATGATTGGATTTTCCAAACAACTTTGTCCAACTGTGTGCATGCAACACAAGTGTCGGCCAAAATCCGTGGTCGGAATGTACGACCGTGTGTACAGGGCATTAGATATGTGATCAGGATTTGTTGCTGGTACCCCAGGTTCATACCCTTTCTTCCCCAGAATCTACTTTTCCCATGATTGTGAAGAGAAGCAGCCCGGTCTATCTGGCCTTAGACAGCTTGAATTTCAACTGATCCTGCTGCATTGAACGACATTGAGGGTACGGCCTGCAATCATCACCCAGCTCAAAAAAAATCTATTTAAATTTTTTGTTGGTCCTGGTGGAAAACTATTGGCCAAAAATTGATTGCATCATATCAAATGCAGTTAGTTTGACAGCACCATAGTATTTAGGCATACGGTAGGTGAAAGTGGAGATTCCTCCATTCATGCTGTTTAGCATGAAAGGGGGAATCAAATGATCTTCTCTCATTCAGCCCATGGGCTAAAAGAGAGAAAATCAAGCCGTGTATGGCTAATTTAAGCATTAGTTGCTTAAGCAGGGCTGGAATTGATGGAAATCTGCAGATTCTCTCTTTATCCCCATGTGGCAGCACAGGATACCTCAGCAGCCAAATGCCAAACACCGGCACTATCACATGGGAGTAAGTAGTGCCAGTCAGATGCTGCCCCATACTTGGAAATAGCAGACATGTCACTTAGCTTCCCAGAGAGAAAAGAGCAGCGAGGGAGCAAAAAGAATGTGGCAGTGTTGACTAAAATCTAGATTTGTGGTCTGTGATTTAATGCAAGACAATCATTTTGTTTATTACAGATATTTACATTTTCTGCCAAACATCAAAGAAATATGCTTGTCTGCCTGTGTGGTTACAGATTCTTGTTGGTCTTTTATGGCACGTCTGGTTATTTTGTCTCAGTTTATGACCTATCTTTCTTATGGTTTTGATAAGGTCATTATCTTAATTTAACGAGTAGTTAGTAAACTGTAGCAGCAGCAGAAAAGATGTATGGCATCAATCATTACTTCGTTTAACAAAAGCCTATCACTTTGATATTTTGTGTTATGAAATCCAAGATGATGGTTGTAAGTTGTCTGGAAGAGGACTGGAATATGTGTGTGTATAAATATGCATGGCCCTCAGACATAAATATGTCAAGAAATGGAGCAGTATAGGGCAAGGTATTTTAAACATCCAGGCATTTGTAAAACATTTTCTTTAAACATTTCAGTCAAAATTTCTACATTAAAAATTCTTCAAGCAGTCAACTATTGATGGGTGTGCATAAGTTACATTAGCCCTAGCTGTATGTGAAACTATCAGTACGCTGGTCAATCACCTTTTAGTGATCTCACTTTAGCAAGCCGAAATGGTAATAAATGTCATTATTGCATGTCTTTCTGTCTCCATGTCTCTTAAGAGTCCATTCACACAGGGGCAACGCGACTTCCAGCGCGACTTTGGGAGGCAACTTGGACACGACTTGAGTATGACTCACAGCACGACTTGGGGCAACTTACAACGCAACTTGAAGTTGCCTCCAGGACAGGGCACTTTGCCAGTGGCCAATCACATAATAATCAGCTCTGTGGGAGGGAGGGGTTTGCCTAGAAAATTATTTTTACTTCCTGGAAAGTTGCTTCAGTTAAGACAGGGGATCCAAATTGGAGGTAACTTCCATTGAAATCAATGGGTACAAGTCGTCTAGAAGATGGATTGAAGTAGTACAGGAACCTTTTCTAAAGTCGGCTTTCATTCACTTACATTGATTTTATCATGTCGCCCAACTTGAGGCGACTGGGGCGACTTCAAGTTGGATCCAAAGTCACCCCTGTGTGAATGGACTCTAATACTGCTTTTTTTAATGGGCAATTTTAGATAATCAGGTTTCACAGGACCTGCTGATCGTCTAAATCAGCTTTTTTCAACCAGGGCACTGTGAGGTTTCTTCTTGGGGGGTGCCTTGGCAAGATGTAAAAAAACTGGCCAAAAATTGCATACAGACCGGTGTGTGGATGAAGCCTGCCTTTTAGTTACACAAAGCCACAGGTTTTCATTGTGCACCATTACAACCTTGTAGATCAGGGATATGCAATTAGTGGACCTCCAGCTGTTGCAAAACTACAAGTCCCATCATGCTCTGCCTCTGGGTTTCATGCTTGTGGCTGTCAAAATCTTGCTATGCCTCATGGGACTTGTAGTTCTACAACAGCTGGAGGTTGACTAATTGCATATCCCTGTTGTAGAGCCTTCCTGTCAATGACATCATCAGTTGATATGGAGGATTTCAGCCGCCTGCACAGCATCCTTGTTTGACCCACCCCTGCCTCTCACAATCAGCATTGGGGTTACATTAGATGAGTGATGGAGAAAAACTGGGGGAGAAGAGAAACATTGGAATACTTGTCAGCACCAGTTTGCAAAAGTGTATTTGCTTTGGAAGAATAAATCACCTCTAATGTTGGGTGTCCTACTTGTGTGGCTGTTGCTGCATTATGTAAAACTATTAGAATAGTTATTTACATTTTAGAATGGGGTGCCTCGAGACTGTCCATAATTTTTATTGGTGCTTCAATTGTCGATAATTGTTAAGGGTGCCTCGAGATCGTCCATCATTTTTAAAGGGTGCCTTGACTGAAAAAAGGTTAAGAAACACTGCTCTATATTACTGTACCCATCATAGGTATGTGCAACTTTTTATCATGATGGCGGTGCTAAGAAAGTATTTTTGCTTCCTTGAATCTAAAGCCTCATCTACACAAGAACTTAAAAGAACAACATTTTCATATTAAGCTGAATGATGCAGTGTAGGTGTGTACTCAATAAAACATTTTCTTGGTATGGCACTATATAACACTGAGAGGGGCTAACAGCATTGGTCCACATTGATGGTGCAATCTTTTCTCCTGTCAGTAGCATTACAGTGAAGTAATACACCTGCCTTGTTTTTATGACTACCAGCAGCCATTGCTGAGGTGTGTAGCTTTGTGACAATCAAATTACTTTGACAGGCTTATATACTCTATATGAAGCAGTTTGAGCATGTACAGATGACACAACCAGTATGAGTGATCTCTCATCCTTTACCCATTGAAATAGGCTAGGTGCAGTGGCATCGCTAGGGGGTGGCTTTTGGGACTATAGCCCAGAGTCTCTGCAGGGGTCCCCAGGGGGAGGGGAGGTTCTCTGGAGACCCTAATGTAAGTGGGGGGCTCTTTTGGGCACCCTGATTTTAAGGGGAAGGCTGTCTGGGGACCCTGATTTAAAGGGGAGGCTCTCTGGGGACACTAATGTAAGAGGGGCTCTCAGGGAACCCTGATGTAAGTGGGGGGCTCTCTGGGGACCCTGATTTAAGGGGGAGGCTCTCTGGGGACCCTAATGTAAGGGGGGATCTCTGGGGACCCTGATGTAAGTGGGGGGCTCTCTGCGGACCCTGATGTAAGGGGGAGGCCCTCTGGGGATCCTGATGTAAGGAGGAGGCTCTCTGGGGATCCTGATGTAAGAGGGGGCTCTCTGAGGACCCTGATGAAGGGGGGGGGGCTCTCTGGGGACCCTGATGTAAGTGGGGGGCTCTCTGGGGATATACACACACATATATTACCGTATATACATGTGTATGCATGCCCAAGCGTATTACTTTCTTTACTACGCTGCTATGGGCTCTAGCCCCAGATCTTTTGTAGACCTAGCAACGCCCCTGGCTAGGTGTATTTCCAATATTCATATAATTCTGATTATCATGGAGTGATAATACCAACAGCCCTCAGTAAGAAGAGAGACTTAAGAGGTAGCAACAGAATCCTAAAATAACCTGTACTTGTAGTTAAAACATGTTGCATTATTTTCATTAGAATACAGGATGTATACTGTAGTGTTGCATAACTTTGGAACTAACCTAAATCCCTGTTATTTAAAGAAACATAATCAGTCATCTTGAGCTTTGACTCCAAGCCTTTCTTTTCTGAGAATGAAAGGGTTAAACCAGGTAACTTGTCCATGATTTTTCTTTCTAGTGGAGATTATTATCATTATTGCTGATTACTGTATCCGAGAATGGTTTCTGTCACTACACCATGGTTGCACTAAAGTGAGCAGCTGCTTTATCCACTCTCTCCTCCTATTAGCTAAGGTCATTTTAGGTTGAGAAAAACAATATGTTTGGTCTTGTTCCAAATTTGGACTCTTACCCTGTGTCAAAACCACTGGAATTTCATAAGCAATCCATGTGGCATGAAAG
Source organism: Lithobates pipiens (assembly GCF_037356315.1). Lineage (NCBI taxonomy): Eukaryota > Metazoa > Chordata > Amphibia > Anura > Ranidae > Lithobates > Lithobates pipiens. The sequence goes on along the minus strand of NW_027507903.1, from coordinate 240,949,767 downwards.
ACTTTTTTTTCTCCCTTCTGTATTCATCTTTTTGGTCTTTGGTCTATCCCATTTTCAAACTCAAACTGTCATTCAAAGTGATGAAGAGGGTTTGAGGAGAGTAATAACGTATGTGGAATACTGAAATCCCTCAAGTAGCCGTACAGACAGCTCCTACGCTACTTTCCCACAGTGCTGTGACAATGCACACCAGTAACTGACCTTTAAAACCGCAGCAGCGCACGAGCGAGGAATGGCCAATACCAGCTGCATGCTTTGCTGAAGTGTACGGAAAAAAAATTCATAGCTTGTGAAATGCTTTTACTGTTTACCAGGGTACTGTGAGGAAGTCCGGGAATGTCCTTTATTCTGCTATCCTTCTAGATGGAAAACATTCACTGAGATGTCATTCTGCCTAATGTTTTCATTTTAAGTTATTTAAAATGAATTATTATAAGATTTAAGTGGTATTAAATCCAAAAGCAAAGATTTATTATATCGCAACTTACCAATTCTTAGCTGTGAAGGCTGTGTTAATTTCCCTTTTTTTTGCCTTTCTTTCTTCTGGTGATCCAGCCAGTATGTCTGTTGTTTTTTCAAATGAACACGCTCTCCAGCAACATGCATCATCAGTTAGAGTGTAGAGACAAACCATTTACCACTGGTTGGGGGTGCTTACAATAATTAGCTTTCTTGTATTTCCGCAAAAGCCGAAGCCGGACATAGCGGGGCATGGCTAGGACGTCACACGTCATAAACTCAGCCTCACCGTGCGCATAATCTCAGCCTTACCGTGCCCATAATCGCAGCCTTACTGTGCCCATAATGCAGTCTCACCATGCCTATAATCTCAGACTTACCGTGCCAATAATCGCAGCCTCACTGTTCCTATAATGCAGTCTCACCATGCCCATAATCGCAGCATCACCATGCCCATAATCGCAGCATCACCATGCCCATAATTGCAGTCTCACATGCCCATAATCGCAGCCTCACCATGTCCATAATGCTGTCTCACTGTGCCCATAATCGCCGCCTCGCCATGCCTATAATGGCAGTCTCGCCATGCTCATAATCGCAGCCTTGCCGTGCCTATAATCAAAGCCTCACCATGCCCATAATACTGTCTCACCATGCCCATAATTGCAGCCTTGCCGTGCCTATAATGGCAGCCTCACCATGCCCATAATGTTGTCTCACCGTGCCCATAATGCTGTCTCACCGTGCCCATAATCACAGCCTCACCGTGCCCATAATGCAGTCTCACCGTGCCCATAATGCAGTCTCACCATGCTCACCAAAAAGAGCTTGATCTTTAGATGTACTTTTTAAAGCTGAGCATACATTAGTAGATCTTCAATACACGTTTGTATGCATTTGTACAAAATTCTCAGTACATTTATTAACTTGACGGATGTCATTTGAAAGTACTTCAGAATTTAGTTAGCTTGTTTTTTTGTTTTTGTTTTTTTTTTGTTTTTTTTTTGGTGTGACAATACTGTTGACAACAAAGATAGCTGCAACATTTGGCCAATAGAACAATACACAAATAACAGTATTTATTTTAATAATATAATTTAATGTTGGAATAGCTTTTTTTAGGGATGAACATTAATCAGTTGAATGGGTGGCAGTTGGTCTAGCAATTGGATGAAGGGTGGGAGGCCTCAGTAATAGAACATAAATATAGTTTAGGTAAGTATAATGCCACGTACACACAAACTGACTTTCCAGCAGAAAAGGTCAGACGGAATAATTTCATCGGATATTCCGATCGTGTGTGGGCTTCAACTGACTTTTTTTTTAAAAATTCTGACGACCTAGAAATAGAACATGTTTTAAATCTTTCCGACGGAATCAATTCCTATCAGGAAAAACGCTCTCTGTATGCTATTCCGACGGACCAAAAACGACGCAAGGGCAGCTATTGACTACTGGCTATTGAACTTCCTTTTTCTAGTCCTGTCATACTTGTTATACGTCACCGCATTCTAAACGAACGGACTTTGGTGTGATCGTGTATAGGCAAGTCCATTTCAGCGGAACTCAGTCGGAAAGACCGTCAGAGTTTATTCTGACGGATAGTCCGGTCGTGTGTACATGGCATAAGAGGATGCAATTTTGGAAAGAATCAACCATCCTGAACGAAAACTACATACATTGTCATGCCGCGTACACACGATCGGAATTTCGGCCAGCAAAAGACCGATGAGAGCTTTTCATCGGAAAATGCGACCGTGTGTATGCTCCATCAGAATTTAGCATGCCAGCAGAAATTTGATAGCATGTTCTCAATTTTTCCGATGGAAAAACTTTCTATCAGAAATTCCGATCGTGTGTATGCAATTCCGACGCGCAAAAACTCACGCATGCTCAGATTCAACTATGAGATGGAAGCTATTGGCTACTAGGTATTGAACTTACCTTTTCTAGTCCCGTCATACGTGTTGTACATCATCGCGTTCTTGACGGTCGGAATTTGGTGTGACCATGTGTAGGCAAGACAGTTTGAGCGGAATTCCGTCGGAATTACGTCAGGAAAACCGATCAAGAGAATTACGATCGTGTGTACAGTGTTTTGTGTCTCTGATGTTAATTTTTTTACTGTGGTGCTCTGAATTGCTATATGAACTGCTTGTGCTGTCATTGTAGGGATCATTGATACCATGTTTCATTATTATTCAAATTTGGCAAGTTCTGCTGTATAGGATAGTTAAAGCAGGGCAAATTCCAGTGTATGTTCAGTCTTGGGTAGCTGTTATTTGGCTTAAATGTGGAAGCACAGTAATATTATTCCTGCCTCTACAAATAGCTTTCAAATTTCCTCAAGGTGAATGTGATTGGTTCTCATTTCATCTAGATGGATGCAGCATTGATCGCCGCCTCTGCAGTGAGAACTGAGTGATCAAACACTGCTGATCGTTCAGTTCTCCCCTCTTCTTTGAGCAGAGAACCATGACTGGCAGTCACTGGCTGTCTGCTCTGCGCCTCTAGCACTCTCTGGAGCACTGGGCTGTGGAGGGGTGGGAGGGGTTGGTTCAGGCTCTCAGCAGATCCCAGCAGGTCAGAGTCCTGGCTTTAGTTGGATCCCGACCATGTGGTCAGGATCTTTCTCGAGTCTGGCCTGGCTGGGTGATGTCAGCAGACAGGAGCCTCTTGCCCACTGTCAGCTGAAAACAGGTCACAGGGTGCAGAACAAGCTGCACTCCTTTGATCCATAGGAGAAGTATGGCCAAAAAAGCTTTGGCCATACTTCTCCTTTAACCACTTGCCGCCCGCCCTATAGGCAATTGACGGCTGCAAAGTGGTTGCATAATCCTGACCGGACGTCATATGACGTGATCAGGATTATGAGCCGCTGCGCGCCCCCGGGGGCGTGCATCGCGGCGATCGTTGTTGCGGGGTGTCAGTCTGACACCCGGCAACTACGATCTCGGTAAAGAGTCTCTGATCGGCCGTGTCCAATCACGGCTGATTACAGTGTAAATGGGAAGAGCCGGTGATCGGCTTTCCCTCACTCGCGTCTGTCAGACGCGAGTAGAGGAGAGCCGATCGGCTGCTCCTCTGACAGGGGGGGGGTCTGTGCTGATCGATTATCAGCACAGCCCCCCCGAGGATGCCCACACTGGACCACCAGGGACGCCACCAGACCACCAGGGAAAAGGTAATCCTCCCTAGACCACCAGGGATGCCAGTCAGCACAATGGGTGCCAATCAGTGCCCATAATGGATGCCAATCAGTGCCCACAATGGGCATCACTGATTGGCATGCATTATTGTTTGGCACTGATTGGCATCCATTACTATAGTATAACACCAATGCCGCCTATGAGTGCCCACCTGTGCCGCCTATGAGTGCCCACCTGTGCCGCCTATGAGTGCCCACCTGTGCCGCCTATCAGTGCCCACCTGTGCCGCCTATCAGTGCCCACCTGTGCCGCCTATTTATGCCTATCCATGCCCATCTGTGCCGCCTATCCATGCCCATCTGTGCCGCCTATCCATGCCCATCCGTGCCGCCCATCCGTGCCACCCATCCGTGCCAGCTATCAGTGCCAGCTATCAGTGTCCGTCCGTGTCGCCCATCCGTGTCGCCCATCAGTGCCGCCCATCAGTGCCGCCTATCAGTGCCACTTCATTGGTGCCACAGTGGTGCCCATCAGTGCCACCTTATCAGTGCCCATCAGTGTAGCCCCATCAGTGCCCATCAGTGAAGGAGAAAACGTACTTATTTACAAAGTTTTGAAACTGAAACAAAAAAAACATTTTTTTTGTCAAAATTTTCGGTATTTTTTTATTTGTAGCGCAAAAAATAAAAACCGTAGAGGTGATCAAATACCACCAAAAGAAAGCTCTATTTGTGGGGAAAAAATGATAAAAATTTCATTTGGGTACAGTGGAGCATGACCGCGCAATTGTCATTCAAAGTGCGACAGCGCTGAAAGCTCAAAATTGGTCTGGGCAGGAAGGTGTTTAAGTGCCCTGTATTGAAGTGGTTAAAATAGAAGTATAGTCAAACAAGTCACAATGAATAATCTATTAAGGCCCCTTTCAAACTGGGGCACTTTACTGGAGCTGCAGCACTAAAAATAGTGCCTGCAAAGCACCCTGAAACAGCCGCTGATGTGTCTCCAATGTGAAAGCCCAGAGGGCTTTCACACTGGACTGGTGCGCTGGCAGGGTGCCAAAAAAGGTCCAGCATCTTTAGAGCGGTGAAGGAGCAGTGTCTACACTGCTCCTAAACTGTTCCTGCCGATTGAGATCAATGGGGCAACGCGGCTATACCGCGGGCATAGCGCTGCTGCAGCGGTTTTAACCCTTTTTTGGCCGCTAGCAGGGGTTATTTTAGCGCCGCTAAAATGACAGTAAAGCAGTGCTAAAAATAGCACCGTTTTACCGCCAATGCCGCTCTCGCCCCAGTGTGAAAGGGGCCAAAAAGATAAAACAGAGAACAGTTTTTTTGGTCACAACATTTACCTTCAACCCAGAGTTCTCTTCTACAGTATTTCTTTTTGCTACCAGCTTTCCTCAGTGTGGTGAACAGCATCATTCAGCCCACCTCCCCTGAACCCAGGCTGTCTAGGACCTGACCCAGTCTGTGACTGGACAGTGAAATTAGAAGCAGCACAGTGATGAACTCATCTCTCTGTCACTCTACTCCTCTCTCCTCCTAGCAGCTTGCTTCATGCCAGCACCTGAACTATTGGCTCCTTGTACAGCTTCTTTCTCTCACACCCCAACCCTGCTGTACAGGGAGTGCAAATTGCTGATACCAGGTCAAACTTGCATACTTACATTGCTTGCATTCACAAAATGCATTTAAGGATGCAATAACTATTACAGAGCCACCTTCATGTGTCCTTTTTGTCTGCCCAGAGTATAACTTTAATATAGACTACGCAGTTGTTGTCCAAATTACAAGTACAATGAAATCTATAAATATAACAGTCACAAGGTTTCTTCTCTATCATGATGCATAACATTGGTAAAGTAAAAATCCAACATGGTTTTAGGAAGAAAAATAGTGATTTCAGAATGACATAATTTGGTTGTGAGGGTCTCTTCTTACTTTGGATCTTCCCAAAGTACAGGAAGCAAGGTCTTCACCTCACTTTCTTGCCCTCAACTGCCTCTTTGAGTTCACTACCTAGTTTCCAATTTGGAACTAATAGGGGAGTATATTGATTTAATATTTCCTTCTTTGTTCTTCTATAACCAGAGCATACAAAATCAGACCCTTGTAATGGTGTACATAAAGTGCCAGAATGCTCCTGATGTGACCTAAATATGTATGTAGCCTGTTGGGACTGCATCTGTTGAAACAGTTCTAGAAACAAGAAACAGGCCTGAGTTTTTATTGCACGGAATAAAGGACTAAAATAGATGATATCTTCAATAATTTGTGTGCTGTTCAATTAACCCTGATTGTATAGTGATGTGACTTTTACCTGTACTCTGCTTTATTCAGTTTAAAGGGAAAAAGTTTACCAGTTTCTTTACACAATAGCTGTATTACCTCAACATTCCTGAGTTATCTCTTGCAGCTGCGTGTCTCAATTCTTCTCTGGCTCCATGTCATGGCAATCACTGTGCTAAACGTAGCTCAAAATGAATTGGAGCTGTGCATTATGTGGGTTGTCGCCACCTGGTCTGGTATTAAAGGTCTGCCTAATAAAGAATATGGAGGATGTGAGGACACTTAGTAGATTGAGCATAAAACTTTGATCACTTTTTTGGCTATCAACCCAGAGAAAATATTTTTACAGACCAAAACAGGCCAATTTTGCTGCAAACAAGCTATGCTATATCTCTAAAACTGGGATGTGATCATTTCATACCAAAAGAGTTTACTTAAAATTAACTTAATACAGATCATGTTCTGGTTGTGCAAGCTTTTAATGTCAACCTGGGAATACAGAATCATTTTTCTCTTTTTTTGGCCCCAATGTGTAAGGTATCCCTGCTTTTGGCAGTCCTTTTGTACTGGGGTCTTGCTGGGTCCTTGTTCTGATGGCACATAGTGAAATGTCTTCATCAACTGTGCCTGTACCATTGTTTTCCATAGATAACATTGTGTAAGGTGCCAATCTTACAACAAATAAGCATTTAATTGTCATGGCAGAATTACTGTTTCTTAGCAGTTTTTCAAGTAACGAGTTTAGGGTGGAGGATATTGACTGGCCTGCACAGAGTCTGGACCTCAACCAGATAGAACACCTTTGAGATGAATTAGAGCGGAGACTGCGAGACAGACCTTCTTGTAAACCTTGTGGACAGCCTTCCCAGAAGAGTCGAAACTGTTATAGTTGCAAAGAGTGGGCCAACGCGATATTGAACCCTATGGACTATGACTGGGATGCCATTAAAGTTTATGTGTGTGTAAAGGCAGGTGTCTCAATACTTTTGACAATATAGTGTACTTGCTTATCTTGGGAGCTCAATAAATGCTTTCTCATTGCTGTAACAGATCAGCTTTTTTGATCACAGCAGATACACAGAATGTTTTCTTTTTTTAACAATATATTTTCCGATACAATGCATGTGACATTAAGGCATCATCTAAAGAACAGCAGCCTTATAGCATCGATACATAATCTACTTGATATAAAGAGAGTATAAAGCCTATATGGCTAAATTACAGAAATAAAAAAAGGAAGAGTAAGGTCAGAAAAGAACAATTACCATATAATCAACTAGGGTTGTCCCGATACCAATACTTGAGCATTTGTGCGAGTACTTATACTGACGCAAATGCTCCCGTTGCCTGATTCGATACCTGGTAATGTGACGGCGTTGCCGGAAGTTAGCAGGAAGAGAGGGCGGAGAGGAGAGCGAGTCAACACTGGCAGAAATGAAACTAAGGGTAAGCTGGCCGGGGCAGGGGTGCAGGGTGTCAGCGCCATATTCCAACAAAATCGATGACCGAAGCCATCACATTCGGTAAAGGAAGTGACATTCCATGTCTCTGTCGGAGGTGAAACATCACGACGCTCATCTTGGTACACCCTGATCTCGGCCATAGTAAGCCAGCAGCAGACATCTTGTTACAACCAGCCCATATAGTTCGGTCTGGGTGTAGCTTCTGACTTACTGCGGTCGAGTGCAAGGTGTACCAAGATGGGCATCACAGCATACTACTGTATATGATAAATGACATGAATGATGAAAGGAAGGATTTTGCAATGCATTGCAAAATCCTTCCTTTCATGTCATCATTCATGTCATTTATTATGCTAGGCCAGCAATTGCCAATCAGTGCTGCATTTGAGTGCCTGCCCATAAATGCCACCTATCACTGCCCTTAAGTGCCACCTATCAGGGCCCATAATTGACGTCTATCATTGCCTATAAGTGCCACATATAGTGCCGCCTATCAGTGCCCATAAGTGCCGCCTATCAGTGCCCATTAGTGCCGCCTATCAGCGCCCATAAATGCTGCCTATCAGTACCCATAAGTGCCGCCTATCAGTGCCCATTAGTGCCGCCTATCAGTATTGTGCTTTGAAAACAGTCACATGACATAAAAAAAGTTAATTCATGCCATTTATTATGCTAGGCCAGCAATTGCCAATCAGTGCTGCATTTGAGTGCCTGCCCATAAGTGCCACCTGTCAGTGCCCATAAGTGCCACCTATCACTGCCCATAAGTGCCATCTATCAGGGCCCATAAGTGACGTCTATCAGTGCCTATAAGTGCCACCTATCAGTGCCCATAAATGCTGCCTATCAGTGCCCATAAGTGCTGCCTATCAATGCCCATTAGTGCTGCCTATCAATGCCCATAAGTGCCGCCTATCAGTGCCCATTAGTGCCGCCTATCAGTGCCCATAAATGCTGCCTATCAGTGCCCATAAGTGCCGCCTATCAGTGCCCATTAGTGCCGCCTACAAGTATTGTGCTTTGAAAACTGTCATATGAAATAAAAAAAGTATCAGTAATCGGTATCGGCGAGTACTTGAAAAGAAAGTATCTGTACTTGTACTTGGTCCTAAAAAAGTGGTATCGCAAAACAAAAAGTGAAATCGGGAAACCCTATACAGGCATACCCCACTTTTAAGTACACAATGGGGTTTATTTACTAAAGCTGGAAAGTGCAAAATCAGGCTAATTTCTGCATAGAAACCAATGAGCTTCTAACCCCAGATTGTTCAATTAAGCTTTGGTAATAAAACCTGGAAGCTCATAGGTGTTTATGCAGAAGTGAGCCTGATTTTGTACTTTCCAACTTTAGTAAATAAACACCATTGTGTACTTAAAAGTGGGGTATGCCTGTAATCAACCAATGAATGTGGTGAGTGAGCAATTACAAATACGTCCTGTTACACTATGTAATAGTTCCAAAAGGACATAACAATAAAGACCTCCGTAAACTGCCGATCAGGTATTAGTTAATCTGGTAAACTTCTCAGAGTATCCAAATATGACCTATGCCTTCCACATTTTATAGAATTTTTAAGTTGTCTAATTGTAGCCAGTGTTTCCTCCATGTTGTAAATAGGGTCTACTGTGTGTAACCATTCTTTCACTGTGGGAGCATGGGAAGATTTCCAATGTCTCAGAATTAAGGATCTCTTATATTTCTTTATTGAATAGTTAGAGATTTGGAGCAAACAACAAGCTGAGGTTAGTTAGATCTTGGTATCGGTGATATGAACTATCAGTTTGCGGACTTTGCACCAAAAGGGGACAATCGAGGCATTCCCGGCAAAAATTGAAAAGGGAGCCTTTATCTTGGTTGCAACGCCAACACATATCTGAAGTCTGTGGAAAATCATTGTTTCGATTTTGTCGGTGTAGCATAAGATACAAAAAACTTGTGTAACAGTAGCTACAACATTTAGGTGTACTTTTTTTTGTATAATTCAACTTGACGCTCTTTAGGAAACTAGATGTAGTTTTCCCATCTAATAAAAAGCCCAAACAATCTCAGTTGTACCTGGGGTTACCCAGCTAGTGTGCTGTGCCCCTCTAGGGGGAGGAAGCAGCATCTCACCATCACATGGTAGGGTTGATTTGTTTCTTTCGCCACAAATGTGAAGATTATACTCCTGAACCAGAAACTGATTCTCTCATCTGACCCATCCTTCCTCACAAATAGAGGATAACTGAAGCAATCAGAAGATAGGCTGTTGAAATGCCATTTACTCTTAAATACTTGTTACAATTACAATCCAGGACACATACTGTATATTCATACTTTTTTTTAAGCTAAGCAAACTTGGGTTTGTAAATTGCAAATTTTTTGTCTTTTGGCCTTAAAGTGTAACTTTTGATGATATGGGGGTGTTTCATCACATATGGCGACCCATCACAGTTGGCTACCCGCTGGACTGCTCATGCGTGATGCCGCTGTATGCGTTCCACCCCTGAGTCCAAGTTCAAGCCCCACCATCCAAGTGGACATAGAGTTTGATTATATTTATGCCGAGCAAAGCGAGGCCGTGCCCAAAGCATGGCGAGCAAAGCGAGCCCGCGAGGGGCCCTCTGTTGGAACGCATATGGCGCGTCACGCATGCGCACTCCATCGGGTAACAAAATATGATGGGTATCCAAATGTGACATGACAAGGGCACAGACAGCAATAAACATTGACAGGCTTTCTAATCATTCTCCACTCTATCCAAAACAAACATAAATTGCCTTTATTGACATTTTAACTGAGCTTTCTTAGTAATGCATTACAAAGTGCTATGATGATGTAAAAAATAGAGCCAGATAGATTAGATATCAGCATGCCAAAGTCATATCAATGTAAGAATAATTTAAAAACCAATATCCAAAGGAAATAGCCATTGAAGCCAATCAGGAATCATTGTTTACTGACCTCCATACAGAAACCAATCTCACCTATGGGCAAATGCATTTTGCATATTAATCAGTGACTATTACATAACCGTAATGCAATGCAAAATTACAATTTGGTATGGCACATTGGGAACACTGAGATGCATTGTTTTGCAAATGTATACTTACTGTGTGACAATATTGACAGCCCAGGTCCTAGTATTGAACATGTATCTGTGAGTTGGTTGTCCCCTATAGGGTAGTGATGCCAACATCTCTGTTAGCAAAAAAAAATGTGCAAGTTGCAGCATTACAGTAAGATTAAAACATTTACTTTATTGAGTCACTGCTTTTATTAGAGGAGATTATTTGTGTTTATTTACTTTGCTTTGTAATAAAAATACGGGAAAACAACTAGACTTGGCATGTCTATCTAATCAATATTTTTGATGCGCTGAGATGAACCTTGTTTAAATGTGTTGCATGCGAAGTGAGATTTACGTTTGTTTTTTTGTCTCTGCAGACGTCTTGCAGGAAATGACTTGACATACATCCCCAAGGGAGCTTTTGCTGGACTCAGCAGTCTCAAAGTTCTGTAAGTAGACTGAGCATTTGGAGTATACAGTATACTTCTGATTACTGTTATTGTCAGTCTCTAATTACACTACTAACATTGTTTGACTGTTTCTCCACAGCTATATATGAAATATACTGTAAATATATTTTATGCTGGTCACAGAGGAGTCCATTTTTGTTAAGATTCATTCCGAAGACCTGTGGGTTTTCAACATTTCCATTAAAGTGTTATTAAACCAAAACAATAAAAATAACATCATATAGCACATTTACATGTAAGCTTGTTTGATAGTCCACAATCTTTTATTCAGCACAGGATATTTTTTATTTTTTTCAAATTTCCATCAACACTCCTGTTTTTTGCGCAGGCTCCGAGTGTTGTCTATATTGAAACATTGGCTGCCTGCGCACTCCCTCCAACCACAACACTGATGTGTCCATTGGACATATTACACTTTCAGCTTTGCCACAGAAGAAGCACCAGGAGACTGAAAGTGATCATATCTGAGGCAACTGAACTCCACAGTTAATCCTTAACATACACAAACAGTAGACTCCGCCACATGTTTTAACAGAGACGTGCACCATTTACAGCATCTTTAGGAAATGTCTGTGCACTCACTGCCATTCCCAGACAGAAATGTAAGTTGAAAATAGGGTAGCTTTCTTCAATTATAGAATAAGTTCCTTAATTTAGGGTCGTCAGAGCTATCTGTCAGGGTGCCGCTGCTGTCTACAGGTTTGTATTCTGATCCTGAATCTGACAGATGTGTGAGTTCCTCTTCACTCTCATCTGTCATACTCAGAAATGTGTAGTAGTGATGGCCGAACGGTTCGCCCGGCGGTCGTTTCGCGGCGAATTTCCGACATTCGCGGTCCGCACGTTCGAACGCCTTTTTCCGTCGTTCGCCGCGGCGGACTTACGTGTTTAATGTATACAAGAACTTTAACCTTTGGTGACACGTTTATCATGTGATACAGGACAGCCAATTGAGACATGACAGCACATGGACACTTGTACATTCCCCCTAACCTATAAATACACCCGATCCGGTGGCCATTTTACATTCTTTCTTCTGTTACGATAGGGACAGGTTCCTGTGTGGAGTAGGGAGAGATAAACCACTAGCTATTTGGTACACAAAAGTTCTTTTCAGGACTGGTATAGGTGTTAGGTGTTGATAGGTTTGCTGTGCTGCTGATTCTTGCAGCAGCCTGAGTGTCTTTTGTTAGTTTAGAGAAAGGGAAAGGACGGTGTATGCTACAGGGACAGCCAGATTAGTCTTTCATCATCATCATCATCATCATCATCATTAGCTGTTACTATCAAGGTCCACAAAAGAGCTGTTCCAGTAACCACTAATCGTTCTCTTTTTTTGCCAATTTGTATAGGGACAGGAAGGAAGCAGTGTTGTCAGGCAGTGAGGGTAATTTTAAAGACTTGCTGTTATTATTAGTTCCACAAAGGTTCTTTTCAGGACTGGTATCAGTGGTACAGTAATAGGCTTGTACATGTATAATATTCTTTCTTCCAAATATAGAAAGGATATTATACTTGACTGCTGCCCTTCTGCTGCAGTCTGCTAAACATTCACAACTCACTTGTTCCACAAAAGTTCTTATAAGGACTGGTAACTTGGTATAGGGTGCTACGGTACATAGGCTTGAGTGCGGTACAGTCTGCTGTTCTGTAAGGACCGCTATCGGTCCACAATAGATAGGGTTGACGTGCACCACTGCTGACCGCTGCCCTATACTGCAGCAGTCCTTCAGCGGTATAGGGACTGACGTACAGTCTGCTAAACACTAATACACAACCTGCTTGGTCCACAAAAGTTCTTATAAGGACTGGTAACTTGGTATAGGGTGCTACGGTACATAGGCTTGAGTGCGGTACAGTCTGCTGTTCTGTAAGGACCGCTATAGGTCCACAATAGATAGGGTTGACGTGCACCACTGCTGACCGCTCACCTATACTGCAGCAGTCCTTCAGCGGTATAGGGACTGACGTACAGTCTGCTAATCACTAACACACAACCTGCTTGTTCCACAAAAGTTCTTATAAGGACTGGTAACTTGGTATAGGGTGCTACGGTACATAGGCTTGAGTGCGGTACAGTCTGCTGTTCTGTAAGGACCGCTATCGGTCCACAATAGATAGGGTTGACGTGCACCACTGCTGACCGCTGCCCTATACTGCAGCAGTCCTTCAGCGGTATAGGGACTGACGTACAGTCTGCTAATCACTAACACACAACCTGCTTGTTCCACAAAAGTTCTTATAAGGACTGGTAACTTGGTATAGGGTGCTACGGTACATAGGCTTGAGTGCGGTACAGTCTGCTGTTCTGTAAGGACCGCTATCGGTCCACAATAGATAGGGTTGACGTGCACCACTGCTGACCGCTCACCTATACTGCAGCAGTCCTTCAGCGGTATAGGGACTGACGTACAGTCTGCTAATCACTAACACACAACCTGCTTGTTCCACAAAAGTTCTTATAAGGACTGGTAACTTGGTATAGGGTGCTACGGTACATAGGCTTGAGTGCGGTACAGTCTGCTGTTCTGTAAGGACCGCTATCGGTCCACAATAGATAGGGTTGACGTGCACCACTGCTGACCGCTGCCCTATACTGCAGCAGTCCTTCAGCGGTATAGGGACTGACGTACAGTCTGCTAATCACTAACACACAACCTGCTTGTTCCACAAAAGTTCTTATAAGGACTGGTAACTTGGTATAGGGTGCTACGGTACATAGGCTTGAGTGCGGTACAGTCTGCTGTTCTGTAAGGACCGCTATCGGTCCACAATAGATAGGGTTGACGTGCACCACTGCTGACCGCTGCCCTATACTGCAGCAGTCCTTCAGCGGTATAGGGACTGACGTACAGTCTGCTAAACACTAATACACAACCTGCTTGGTCCACAAAAGTTCTTATAAGGACTGGTAACTTGGTATAGGGTGCTACGGTACATAGGCTTGAGTGCGGTACAGTCTGCTGTTCTGTAAGGACCGCTATCGGTCCACAATAGATAGGGTTGACGTGCACCACTGCTGACCGCTCACCTATACTGCAGCAGTCCTTCAGCGGTATAGGGACTGACGTACAGTCTGCTAATCACTAACACACAACCTGCTTGTTCCACAAAAGTTCTTATAAGGACTGGTAACTTGGTATAGGGTGCTACGGTACATAGGCTTGAGTGCGGTACAGTCTGCTGTTCTGTAAGGACCGCTATCGGTCCACAATAGATAGGGTTGACGTGCACCACTGCTGACCGCTGCCCTATACTGCAGCAGTCCTTCAGCGGTATAGGGACTGACGTACAGTCTGCTAATCACTAACACACAACCTGCTTGTTCCACAAAAGTTCTTATAAGGACTGGTAACTTGGTATAGGGTGCTACGGTACATAGGCTTGAGTGCGGTACAGTCTGCTGTTCTGTAAGGACCGCTATCGGTCCACAATAGATAGGGTTGACGTGCACCACTGCTGACCGCTGCCCTATACTGCAGCAGTCCTTCAGCGGTATAGGGACTGACGTACAGTCTGCTAAACACTAATACACAACCTGCTTGGTCCACAAAAGTTCTTATAAGGACTGGTAACTTGGTATAGGGTGCTACGGTACATAGGCTTGAGTGCGGTACAGTCTGCTGTTCTGTAAGGACCGCTATCGGTCCACAATAGATAGGGTTGACGTGCACCACTGCTGACCGCTCACCTATACTGCAGCAGTCCTTCAGCGGTATAGGGACTGACGTACAGTCTGCTAATCACTAACACACAACCTGCTTGTTCCACAAAAGTTCTTATAAGGACTGGTAACTTGGTATAGGGTGCTACGGTACATAGGCTTGAGTGCGGTACAGTCTGCTGTTCTGTAAGGACCGCTATCGGTCTACAATAGATAGGGTTGACGTGCACCACTGCTGACCGCTGCCCTATACTGCAGCAGTCCTTCAGCGGTATAGGGACTGACGTACAGTCTGCTAAACACTAATACACAACCTGCTTGGTCCACAAAAGTTCTTATAAGGACTGGTAACTTGGTATAGGGTGCTACGGTACATAGGCTTGAGTGCGGTACAGTCTGCTGTTCTGTAAGGACCGCTATCGGTCCACAATAGATAGGGTTGACGTGCACCACTGCTGACCGCTCACCTATACTGCAGCAGTCCTTCAGCGGTATAGGGACTGACGTACAGTCTGCTAATCACTAACACACAACCTGCTTGTTCCACAAAAGTTCTTATAAGGACTGGTAACTTGGTATAGGGTGCTACGGTACATAGGCTTGAGTGCGGTACAGTCTGCTGTTCTGTAAGGACCGCTATCGGTCCACAATAGATAGGGTTGACGTGCACCACTGCTGACCGCTGCCCTATACTGCAGCAGTCCTTCAGCGGTATAGGGACTGACGTACAGTCTGCTAATCACTAACACACAACCTGCTTGTTCCACAAAAGTTCTTATAAGGACTGGTAACTTGGTATAGGGTGCTACGGTACATAGGCTTGAGTGCGGTACAGTCTGCTGTTCTGTAAGGACCGCTATCGGTCCACAATAGATAGGGTTGACGTGCACCACTGCTGACCGCTGCCCTATACTGCAGCAGTCCTTCAGCGGTATAGGGACTGACGTACAGTCTGCTAAACACTAATACACAACCTGCTTGGTCCACAAAAGTTCTTATAAGGACTGGTAACTTGGTATAGGGTGCTACGGTACATAGGCTTGAGTGCGGTACAGTCTGCTGTTCTGTAAGGACCGCTATAGGTCCACAATAGATAGGGTTGACGTGCACCACTGCTGACCGCTCACCTATACTGCAGCAGTCCTTCAGCGGTATAGGGACTAAGAGTTTTGTCACAGGGTCATTTAAAAAATGACATGCAGAGGAAGAGGCAGGCCCTTCCGCAGGGGTGGTAGGGGTAGGGCAGGAGCAACAGGCTTGAACCAAAGTGGGAAGTTGCAGAAGGTGCGTTCAATTACTTTAAAGGATGCACCAGACTTGGTTGAGTGGCTCGCTCAGCCTTACTCTTCTGCACCCTCCTCATCCTCTCGATCTGCACCCTCTTCTTCACTCTCTGCTATGTGCACCCCCAAAGACACTACCACCAACAACACGACCACCACCACCACCACCACATACCTTCCGCTTGAGTCACTGGAATTATTTTCCGATCCATATCAAGAGGACATTTCTGATGCGCAGCCACTCTTGGTATTGGATCAGGAAGAGGAGGTAGCAACAAGCGCTACTCAGCAGTCTGACGCCAGTACCCAGATCAGCCCAAGGAGGAGGTTGGTCCCCGGTGTTGCTGCCTACTCCGAGATCTCTACTTATAGCGGTGGGGAAGGTGACGTTGATGATGACGTGTCTAGTGATGTCACGTGGGTGCCCACAAGAGAGGAAGAGGAGGGGAGTTCAGAGGGAGATATGGACCAACAGATAGGGAGGAGAAGCAGCAATGACTTACATTGCACAGCAGGGACAAAGCAGACTGCAAATGTATCAGGAGCGAGTCATCGACCATGTACGGTCACATCTGGCGCTCCCAGGACACCGGCACATGGCTCCGCAGTGTGGGCTTTTTTTAACGTGTCCGCTGCTGACAATAGCGTTGCCATCTGCAATCTTTGCAGTCAACGCGTTAGTCGCGGTAAGCCCAATACTCACCTAGGGACGACCGCCTTAAGAAGGCACATGAGCAGCCATCACCGAGCCCAGTGGGAGCAACGGAACACACAAAGCCACACTGCAGGCTCTCACCGTCCAGCCTCGTCTTCTACTTCTCCTTCTCCTCTCTCCTCACAATTGTCCTCCACTCCACCTTCCATCACGCCAAGCTCACATTTTTCTGCAAAAAGGCAGGCTTCCGTGGGCCTAATGTTTGAGCGTAAAAAAATGATGATGCCGGATAACCCTCTTGCCCAACGGTTGGCGGCTGGCTTGTCAGAACTCATAGCCCGCCAACTACTGCCATATAAACTGGTGGACTCGGAGGCCTTTCGCAAATTTGTGGCCATTGGAACACCACAATGGAAGGTCCCAGGAAGGAAGTATTTCTCAGAGAAGGGCATCCCAGAGCTATATGGCCATGTTCAGCGGCAAGTGAATGTATCTCTGGCACACAGTGTCGGTGCCAAGATACATCTGACCACAGACACGTGGTCTAGCAAACACGGGCAGGGAAGGTATATCAGTTTTACTGCCCACTGGGTGAACCTTCTGACGGCCGTCAAGCATGTAACCCGTGGCACCCGTGTAGATTTGGTTTTACCGCCACGGATTGCATGCAGGCCTGACTCTTCTTCTCCTCCTCCTACTCCATCCTCCTCCCTCTCCTCCTCAGCTGCCTCCTCCTTTTCCGCTGCTAGCGTCTCTTCCACTGCACCGCCCAAGCTCCCCAGAACCTATTCCACATGCCAGGTGAGACGTTGCCATGCCGTGCTGCGTCTGTTGTGCCTGGAAGCAAAGAGCCACACTGGCCCGGCACTCCTTTCAGCTTTGCGTTCACAGGCAGATGAGTGGCTAACACCGCTCAATTTGACAGTTGGTAAAGTGGTGTGTGACAACGGTGCCAATCTGCTTAGCGCATTGAAACAGGGCAAAATCACGCACGTGCCGTGCATGGCACACGTCTTAAACTTGGTCGTGCAGCGATTCCTTGTCAAATACCCTGGGGTCCAGGACATCTTGCGGCAGGCAAGGAAAATCTCGGCCCATTTCAGAAGATCTTACACGGCCATGGCTCGCCTTGCTGACATTCAGCGGCGACACCATCTGCCGGTCAGACGTCTTATTTGCGATTGCCCGACGCGATGGAACTCAACCTTCTATATGCTTGATAGGCTGCTCCAGCAGAAACGTGCAGTTAACGTCTACCTGTATGAACTCTGCGAAAGAAACGGTTCTGGGGAGCTGGGTTTTTTTTCACCGCGCCAGTGGCTGCTCATGCGCGACACATGCAGACTTCTGCGGCCATTTGAGGAGATCACCAAACTGGTCAGTCGCAGCCATGGCGCCATCAGTGACATGGTACCTTATGCCTTCTTTCTGGAGCGTGCATTGCGTCGTGTCATTGATCAGGCTGTGGAGGAGCAGGAGCGGGAAGATGAGGAAGTCGCAATGCTGGATGAATTCCCAGGGGGGGCTACTCTATCTGAGACAAGTCAACAACAGGAGTCTGATGAGGAGTCAGAGGAGGATGGTGCCGGGGCGGATGAGCAGGAGCAAGAAGAGCATGCTTTAAACCTTTCTGGGATCCCTGTTGTGCGTGGATGGGGAGAGGAGAATGAAGAGGACGACATTATCCTGGATGATGAGCAGGAGCCAGGCCACCACACCGCTTCCACTTTAGTGCAAATGGGGGCCTTCATGCTCCAGTGTTTTAATAGGGACCCCCGTATAAAAAGCATGAGGGTCAAGGACCAGTACTGGGTGGCAACGTACTTAGACCCCCGGTACAAACACAAAATGGCGGAAATGTTACCGCCGTCGCAGAGGGCTGTCAGAATGCAGCACTTCCAGGCCTTGCTTCGAGAAATGCTGCATTCTGCTTTTGCGTGCGCTGGCAGAGGAGCAATTCCCACTCCCAGAGAAGGATTTGCGGGTACCAATCCAACAGCGCCTGCAAGAAGAGGCCGGTTTGAAGATGTGTTGGTGACTTCGGATATGAGGTCATTCTTTCAGCCGACCCATCGACAGGTGTCATCCGGATCCAGCATCAGGGAACGCCTAGACCGTCAGGTGTCCGACTACATTGGGTTAACGGCCGATGTGGACGCTCTGAGGAGTGATGAACCCCTAGACTACTGGGTGGGCAGGCTTGACCTCTGGCCAGAGCTTGCCCAATTTGCAATCGAACTGTTGGCTTGCCCCTCATCCAGTGTCCTGTCCGAAAGGACGTTCAGCGCAGCAGGGGGGATTGTGACCGATAAGCGTACTCGCCTAGCTCACCACAGTGTTAACTACCTCACATTTCTAAAAATGAATGAGGCATGGATCTCGGAGGAATTCAACACATGTGACCAGTAGACCATGTATATGTCTATAAACTATTTTTTTAATCAAGCACACAGACCTTCTTAATTCATTTGGCTCACTTCCTTGACCCAAAAAAGCACACCGTACTATATGCCCCTACCCTCCTCTTTGAAGAGGTTGAGCGGTGTCATATTTCTACTGGGGCTGCTTATGATATCCCTGTGCTGTGCTGACTTCCTCCTGGGGGTTCTTATTATGAAGGGATCACACTATCCCTGTGCTGTGCTGACTTCCTCCTGGGGGTTCTTATTATGAGGGGATCACACCATCCCTGTGCTGTGCTGACTTCCTCCTGGGGCTGCTTACGGTGCTGCTGTCAGTGCTGTATGTCACGGTGCTGCTGTCAGCGCTGTATGTCACGGTGCTGCTGTCAGCGCTGTATGTCACGGTGCTGCTGTCAGCGCTGTATGTCACGGTGCTGCTGTCAGCGCTGTATGTCACGGTGCTGCTGTCAGCGCTGTATGTCACGGTGCTGCTGTCAGCGCTGTATGTCACGGTGCTGCTGTCAGCGCTGTATGTCACGGTGCTGCTGTCAGCGCTGTATGTCACGGTGCTGCTGTCAGCGCTGTATGTCACGGTGCTGCTGTCAGCGCTGTATGTCACGGTGCTGCTGTCAGCGCTGTATGTCACGGTGCTGCTGTCAGTGCTCTGTATTACGGTGCTGCTGTCAGATGCCTCTATCACGGTGCATGTGTCATTCCGGTATGTCACGCTGCTGGTGATCATCTCCTGCACCCTCTTCTTTGCCTACCCTGGTCCCTGACCTTCCCTCTCCTCCATTGCCTTCATTAGCTCCATAGTCCTGAATTGTTAGAACAATTTCCCAAATAAAATAAAAATGCTTGTAGTTATCGATCCCAAATTCACCTCATACATGTATTATGTCATTGTCCAGATGGTGGGACTACGTTTTACCCCCTAATAATTACCACGTGGCCGCAAATTCGACATGAAGGTTTGCAAAGTTCGCCTCCCATTGAAGTCAATGGGGCCCGCGGCGAACGTTCTGTTTCGCGAACGTTTGGGTCCGTTCGCATTTCGCGTTCGCGAAACGTCCCGTCGGAAGTTCGTCCATCACTAATGTGTAGGTCTCTTCACTAGTGTACCTTCGATTGGACATTTTGGCCTCTAAATTTACTGGTACACTAGTGAGACTCACAGGAAAAAAGAGCACCTGTCAGCGACTGCTTCAAACGCTACCAAAAAACTGTTAGTGTTCGTAAGGATCGGGCCTGACTCTGCGAATGCTGCAGTTATGTGTTTAGTGTTTTGTAAGTGACAGTGATCGATTGATACTGCACTTGGGTGGGCTGGGCTGGGCTGGGCGGAGGGAATAAAATCAGGTGTTAGTAGGTATCTGGGATGATCCCTCTAACTCTGCACTTTTGGGAACCCTAAACTATTGGGGATGCTAATATAGTTCAGATCAAAGATATCAATCCGTTTAGACACTAGAATACTAAAGAAAGAATGTGGAAAAAACTGCGCTAAGGTAAAAGAAAAAGTGTAAATTATATGTACTCTAAAGTGATACCTGTGGGAATGAACGTTTAGCTGCGGCTTTTCTGTGTCACATAAATACAGAAAAAATGAAAAAATATACTACTAAGCCGCGCTTAACTTATGCAGACAACTGATTGTGCACAAAAAATTATAAATTGAAAACACAGTATGATAACCATATATAAATTAGTGAGCACGTGTGCATAATGTAAAGCACATATAAAGAACTTTGAACATAAAAATTAACCCTTACAACATAAATTACCGTTATGTGGGCCTCTATCGGCATAAAAGAAAATTAAACAAAAACATCCAGTATTTAAACAGTGAGTCCATATACATAAACCACAGAAACGATTATTATAAAGTGTGAAGATGAAGTCCTTCCAAAACTAAACCACCATATTCATGGAAAAAACAGCCACTTAGTCCAATGAGAGGGTAAGTGTTCAATCCGCCACCAACATGTGATAAAAATTTGCCGCTTACCAGAAAACCATGACCCCCCACTACAGAGGGTCACACGAGACTTGTAAGAATGACTTCCGGCCAGAGGGGATCCTCACTTTCCTCCTGGTTCCACTACTCCAGTGGGGATTGGGAAGAAGGTCTGTTCCCAAGCGTATTCCTCAAAGACCCAAAGAAGGACTCAAAAGAAGGGACATCGGGACCATAAAGGGAAGATAAAACTCCAAATAGTGTAAAACCCTTTATTTCTCCAAATAAAAAAAGTAAAAATGCACTTACAAATGTATAGAAGAAAATAAGCCTGAAGTCCGTTGCGCCGGCCGGACGCACACAGACAGACACGTTCTCCTGGAAACCGTCACAAACACGAGGTGATGTATAGCGTACCACTCAGCCCTACGCGTTTCGCAACAAATTGCGTCATCCAGGGGCACGAGCGGCACGCTGCGTCACCTCCATTTATATTGTCTCTATCCTCCAAACCTCACTCTGGGCACCTGGCTGTTCCCACCAAAACCAAGCCTCATTCTGATGTCCATACCTGATTGGTCGGATCCCCAACTAGAATACTAAGGGAGGTGTATCATGCGTGCGTGGGTAGAGAAGTTAAAGATTCAGCTTAACCATTTTTAAAATAACTTAATGAAAGAAAAGAAAACCGGTGCAAGAAAATACAGGCAAGTTAATACAAAACGAACCGTTAGTAACAGTAAAGGTAGATTTAGACATGCGTCTAAATCTCCCTTTCCTCTGAAATCTGGTCTACAATTGAATTGCGACCACTGACAGGTGGTAAGAAAGAGCTGTGATGCCTCCTCACCGCCTGTTTGAACCCCATTTTTGCAGACAAAAATGTTTGTGGCACTTCCCTATTTGCTTGAGTTTGTAGCCTTTAGCGTACATGTCAGGTAAATTGTGCCCGAACTCAAAGTAAAGCATCACTGCTATGAAATGTAAACACCCCCATCCACTGCCTATAGCAGCTTAAGTGGTGGGGTGGTTGGCAGCTGGAAAAACACCAAGTCACCAAATCATTTTTGCTGTCCCACAACCCACATGTCTAAATGATGCCTAAATTGCTCTCTTATCCATGCTCCCAGGCCCTATAGCCTCACAGAAGCGAGGCCTGTTACACTTCTTCATATCTGCAGCGAGGCAGATTATCCCCTTTTTTCTGGAAAAGAGATGTTACTCCCCCGTTGTCTCTATGGGTTTCTACTGTGAATAACATCATGCGCATGGAAGAAATGCTGGCGCTCCATAATGCCTCTTTTGGCAGGTTTAAAGTATTATGGTACAGTATATTTGGATCCACGTCTCTTCCTTTAATGCCCTTGCAGAAATGCTCTCAACTCCTGAGGGTGCAACAATAGCCCTCTCTTAGCTCAGACCTGCCACAGTACAGTTATTTGGCACATCTTTGATGACATTCACCTCCTTCGTTTACACTCCTACCGTATTTGTTATTACTCAAGTGATACGTCTCTTGACCATTTCTCTCCTCTCCTTCCAGCTTCCCCTTTTTCTTCTTTCCTACTTTTTGCTCTTTCTTTTCCCCTTTTCCCCCTTCATGCTTCCTTTTTATTTTCCTTCCTCTGTTTTTCTCCTATACAATTATTGCTTGAACATACTATATTCCAGGCTATGTTATTGTGGACCAAACAATGGAAATGGATTTGTTTTCTGATATGCATATATCCACTATTTTGTTTACGTACTACCTATACAACTAATTTGATTATGCTGTTTATACGAAGCCTGGCCCCTTTTAAATAGCACAATGTTTAGTTGTTCCTTCCTGACCTATACATGTCACCCGGCGGGTGGTAGCCATTTTGCTGACTTTTTGTACCCTTGTTGTTGTGACTTACCCTTGTTAAAAAAAGTGAAACAATAAAAACATTTTCACGTCTAAAGGAAGCCTAAAATAAACAGGCTTAAAAGTTTTGGTTTCATGCAAAGTTCAATTCATTTGCAAAGTTAGTTCAATACCTTCTCTCATAAATGACTCCTAGCAATCATGATTTCATGGTTTTGATGGTGAACGACTATTGCAGCTGCCAGTTGCAGCCTTCTTTTCCACCTGAAGAGGGCGTTTACAGAATTAACAGAACCAAAGTGTCTGAGGTGTGTGATAAAGGGGTGTTGAAGTGTTTTATGACATCCCAGGGCACAATGCCATTTCTTCTTACTACAGCAATAGTTCCAAATGACAAGGTTTGCAATATGACGTTCAATGTGTTATTAACCAGTTCCGGACCGCTCACCGCATATATATTGCAGCAGGGCAGCCCGGCTGCGCAAAATCACGTACAGGTATGTGTTTTGTACGCGTGGTTTTGGGCATGCGTGTGGCCACCAGAGCACCGCTCCTGTTGTGTCCAATCACAGCGGGAGCGGCGCTCCCAGTCATTGGGTCGGGCAGCAGCGATGGCTGTCACGGCCCACCGATCATTCACAGGAGAGAAGGATCAGCTGTCTCCCTGTGTAAACAAGGCAAACGGCGGATCTGTCAGGAAGGGAAAGTGAGATCTTGTAATTCA
This sequence comes from Lithobates pipiens, assembly GCF_037356315.1. Taxonomy (NCBI): domain Eukaryota; kingdom Metazoa; phylum Chordata; class Amphibia; order Anura; family Ranidae; genus Lithobates; species Lithobates pipiens. The sequence continues at coordinate 240,926,354 of NW_027507903.1, read as the reverse complement.
GCTGAGCTGAATCGCGGATCTCTCTTTTCCTTCAGTGTGACACTGCCCCACACAGTTAGTAAGCACCTCCCTAGGGAACATTTAACCCTTTGATAGCCCCTCTTGTTAACCCCTTCCCTGCCAGTGTCATTTATACATTGATCAGTGCATTTTTATATCACTGTATTGGTGTCACTGGACCCCAAAAAGTGTCAATTAGTGTCAAATTTGTCCACCGCAATGTCACAGTCCCGCTAAAAATCTAGCTAAAGATTACCAGTGAAAGCAACTTTAAAAAAGTCCCTAAATCTATCCCCTATTTTGTAGATGCTATAACTTTTGCGCAAACGAATCAATATACGTTTATTGAGAATTTTTTTCACAAAAAATATGTAGCAGAATAGATATTGACCTAAATTTATGAAGAAATTAGATTTTTTACATTTTTTTATTGGGAATGTTTTATAGCACAAAGTAAAAAATATTGTTTTTCATTTAAAATTGTCGGTCTATTTTTGTTTATAGCGCAAAAAATAAAAAGCGCAGATGCACTCAAATACCACCAAAAGAAAGCTCTATTTGTGGGGAAAAAAAGGACTTAAATTTATGGGTACAAAATCGCACAACCATGCAATTGTGAGTTAAAACGATGCATCGAAAAAAATGGCCTGGTCAGGAAGTGAGTAAAACCTTTCTGGAGCTGAAGTGGTCAAGCAAAATTAAATTACAATTTGTTAGGCACCAAATATGATATAGCCCTAATGCACATCCAGATAGGAGGTTTATTCAGAACTCCAGGAATTGCAGCACTTTTAAAAATATGCTGGTTTATAAGGTGTGAAGTCCAAGTGTATGCAGCCTCATGGACTTATCTCTTTTTTATGGTCTATTTATATTTTTACTGTACGCTGTCACTATACTCCAGTTTTTCTGACAGTAGAGATATGCTTTGCTACACAACAGTCACTCTGCCCATTCACAGAATACTTTGTAACACAAAACTTTCCTTGGTTGGGCAAGAGTAGAGGAGAGACAGGCAGGTCCAGCATGGGAGCTCTAAAAGTGTAGGGTTAGCTGTACTCCTAGCGCTCAGTAAAAATGAAAATAGTAAATAAAAGAGATCATTTTATAAGGTGGCATTCACATTGTTGAGCGTGACCCCCTATGAGTCAGCAGATTTTTAAGTGCTCAAATTCTTGGAATTTCACTTTAATGTGTAAATCTTGCTTGATGGCAAATGTGCCTCCTTTACAAATTATGGTAATTAAATAGGTTTTACGCAAGGGCTTTCTTAGAAGTCTTTTGAGACTTTGCACATTTAGGGCGCAGTACTGTTTATGATACTAGTTTGTCTCAATGTGTATTCAAGCTGGTCTGCTGCCCACAAGAGACTTAAAGTGATCGTAAAGGATTTTTTTTATGTTAAATGTTAAATTTACATGTTAAACATTTTATACTTACCTGCTATGTGCACTGATTTTGCACAGAGCAGCCCCAGTCCTCCTCTTCTCAGGGTCCCCTGCTGGCGCTCTTGGCCCCTCCCACTTACAGAGTGCTCCCATAGCAAGCCGCTTGCTGTAGGGGTACCCATGCCTGCTCACTCCTGTGCCAGCTCTCTGGGTCCATAAGACACAGAGAGCATGGCTCAGCCCCACCCCTTGCCCGGCCTCACTGGCTGTGATTAAAAGCAGCAGGAGCCAATTGCTCCTGCTGTTCCAAATCAGCCAGTCAGGAGGGAGAGACCTGGGATAGCCTCGGGTCTCGTGCACATCACTTGATTGGGCTCAAGTAAAGCCCCATACACACGATCAGAAATTCCGCCAGCAAAAGTCGCATTTGAGCCTTCTGGTCGGAAATTCTGACCATGTGTATGCTCCATCGGACTTTTGCTGGCAGAATTCCAGCCAGCAAAAGATTGAGAGCAGGTTCTCTATTTTTCGGTCGGAAAAAGTTCCAATCGGAAATTCCGATCGCCTGTACAAATTCCGGCGCACAAAATTCCTACGCATGCTCGCAAACAATTTGACGCATGCTCGGAAGCATTGAACTTAATTTTGTCGGCTCGTCGTAGTGTTGTAAGTCACCACGTTCTTGACGGTCGAAAGTTCAGATACGTTTTGTGTGACCGTGTGTATGCAAGCCAAGCTTGAGCGGAATTCCGTCAGAAAAACCATCCAAGTTTTTTCAGATGGAAAATCCGCTCGTGTGTACGAGGCATAAGTATTAGGGGGGGAGGTACACACTGAAGGTTTTTTTACCTTCATGCATAGAATGCACCTTCAGACTTTACAACCACTTTAAGACATGAATCCTAACATTTTTGTCCCTTTTTCTGAAAATAGTTTATAATGATGTATGCATCCCTAGTGGTGATAAATCCCCACCTTTCCTGTCCTGGTGACTTTACGGTTAATCATGGGAAATCTGCAAATGGTGATATATTACCAAAAGGTGATATAGACAAAGTCTTTTAAAAGTTTCTGACAATCCTATAGAGCAGAAGTCTCCAAACATTTCAAACAAAGGGCCATTTTATTGTCCTTCAGATTTTAGGAGGGCCAGATTGTGGCCAGCAGGGGCAGAAAATGTCACGGCACAGCATCAGTGAGAATAAATATGGCTTCAGGGTTGGTGGTCAATAGGAGGAGGAGTATTCCCCCTCTTAGTATCCCACCATTCACATCGGTGGAAGATATAATGCCCCATTGTTGGTGTCAGGGGGAGGAATAGTGCCTCTTATCAGTGGGAGGAATTGTGATTCAAGGGCCAGATAAAGGGCAGCAAAGGACCACATCTGGCCTTCGGGCCGCAGTTTGGAGACCCCTGCTATAGAGCATGTAGGCGGTTGCTTACATTAATGCACTTCTCCAAAAAAAACTTTTATTTTGTATTGGATTAGTGGAGAAGAGAACCTTCGTTAATTTTCTCATTTGCTTTCTGTGTCTTCATTGTGGAGGTTTGCTGTCACTTTCTGTTTATTTGACGGATGTCAAAGAGCAGGAAATGAGGGGTAATCCCCTAAACAGGGGCACAAGAAACGATAGAAAGAACATTTCTAACAGCGAGAAAGGTTAAGAAACTCCTTAAAGGTTTAATTGCTTTTTAAGTCCCTGTGAAAGAGATATTCCCTTGCTTCTTGTCCACATGACAGAGATGTCAGACAGAACTGGAAGAAAAGAGAAATGTCCTCTGTGGGGAAAGACAATATCACAGATATGACATTAAGTTATGTTCTGGACTGGGCACTGAGAGTGCTGGTATGCAGATCTATGAATACCCATTTTTACAGAGAATTGTACCGGGCTGTAACCTCAGACATATTAACATTAGTGTAAATAAATCATACAATAACACCGGGACACTGACTGTGAAACTGCTATTATGCAGCATCTACTGCCACAGTCTTAAGAAAAATTTCCTTTGAAAATGCAGCTGAGTAAATATGTCTATATGGTGTGTTGTCTTTGCCATTGTGCTTCTGGCATCAGCTTCTAAACACAACTTCTAAACAGGTGAGTGCCTGCCGACCTACAGGAACATGCATGTTAATGCACCCTCCTATAGTTTATCTTTAGCTCCCGGGACCTTACAGAGAGTTCATAGACTGGTGTTTAAACAATTAAAGCTGAGACTGATCCTATTGTTAGCTTATTGTGCTGGCCTAAATATCATGGTTTGGAAAATGTACATGAAGAAAGCCACAAAGACTTCTCTCTGCATTATTGTATAGTAATTAAAGTAAAAAAAAATAACAAAATTTTTTTTTTTTCTTTATTTTACAGGATGTTACAGAATAACCAGTTAAAACAGGTCCCAAGTGATGCATTTCATAATCTCCGTAGTCTCCAGTCTCTGTAAGTATGTTTCATAGTTTGTGAAATGGATAACAATTAAAATACTTCTCATCCTTTCTGCTTTATGTTCTCCAATTTCCTTATCACTGTCACAGAGAGAGAGAGAGATTCTAAAATAAAAGTGTGTAATGCCACGTACACACGACTGATTTTCCTGTCGGAATAAACTCTGAAGGTTTTTCAGACAGAGTTCGGACGGAATTCCGCTGAAGCTGTCTTGCATACACACGATCACTCTAAAGTCTGACCGTCAAGAACGCGGTGATGTACAACACGTACGACGGGACTAGAAAAAGGAAGTTCAATAGCTAGTAGCCAATAGCTTCCATCTCGTACTTGCTTCAGACCATGTGTCGTTTTTGGTCCGTCGGATCAGCATACAGACGAGCGGTTTTCCTGATAGGAATTGGTTCCGTTGGAAATATTTAGAACATGTTCTATTTCTAGGTCCGTCAGAATTTTCGACATAAAAAGTCTGATGAGACATACACACGATCAGAATATATGATGAAAAGCTTCCATCTGACTTTTTTGTTCGGACATTCCGCTCGTGTATACGCAGCATATGAAATACCTTATTAGACAAGCAAATCAAATGTCAAAGTCACAAAAAAAGTATTTTCATGTAAACTTTGCAAGCTCATGAAAAATGTGTACTAAAAACAAAAACTTTATAGTTACTCTTTAAAGCAGCGTTGTCACTGTAATGAACCAATCAAACCTGGAAACACCCACAGATACTTGCAGCAGATGCGCAGTGTCCCTGCTATTAAATTTTAAAACCAGGCTGTTTTGACAAGTGAAGTCCACCACTTGAAGTAGAATTAAACTCAGTTATTTTTACATGACCACTTTCAGATCAAGCATATAAACATATCGCAGCAGCTCTGGGCATTAGAGGCTGCCTGCAGGAAAATACGGGAGAGGGCAGATATGGGGAAGACTGGTCACCCTGTATAAGGTGAGGGAGCAGTCTTCACTACAAGAAGTTCCTGCACAGAGGCAAAGTGTAGGAGTTGTTTCATATTGGTTTACTGCAGAGGTTTGTATAAAATCTACCAAATATGCCAAATTCAAATTAGAATATATTGGGTGCATGTATTTAGGCAATATTTGTTTAGGCTGGACTTTACCTTTCAGTAGAAACTTTTGAGTCCTTAGAGTGAATTGCTGATGCCAAAAGTATTTACAAGAAGGAAATTTGGTGTGGTGTTCAGTTTAACCACTTGCCAGCCAGTGTGTATATATACACCAGGATTATATATGCTGTGTGTATGTATATATATATATATATATATATATATATATATATATATATATATATATATATATATATATATACACACAGCATATATAATCCTGGTGGTATTTTTCTCAGCCAGTGATTGACTTTACTGTAAAAGTGATCCGGGCAACACTGCAGCCACCTGATCACTTTTTCAGTACTGCGGAGCCCACCTCTCTCTTCTGTAGCCACCAGGCACCACTTTAAGCAGTTAGGTTGGCTGCCCACAGAGGAGACAGAGGAACATTAATTCCCCCATCTCCTCTGTGATGAATGAAGCCACAAGGATTTTGTTTGCTTCTTAGTTCCAGAGGAGGGATCAGGAGTCTAATAGAGTGCCTGTCACTGTTCAAAGCTATCACAAGATGTCTTGTTTACCCCCTGTGATAGCAACAAAGTTAAATGCAAAAAAATAAATAAATAAAATAAATAGAAAAAAATGTAAAGCACTCTAGTGCTCACCTGCAAATGTAAGTGTGCACTTAGGTCCAGTACACATATGTAAACAGCGATTGCACCACAAATGTGAGGTATTGCCTCAAACATCAGAGGGAGAGTAACAATTATATCACCATAGCTCACATTTAACTCTAAACTGATAAGCTGTAAGGGCTTTTAAACCATTGCCTATGGACAATCGTAGGTACCATAGTTTATTACTATTTCACAGGCGCGTGCAATTTGACATCTTGACTTGTTTGGTATCCATTTACTTGATGCAACATCAGTTTTTATATTTTACCAAAAATTGGGTGTTATGTTTGTGTGCACTAAAATTCATTTAAGTGTGTTTTTTCCTGAAAATTTGTGCTTGGTAAATGGCTTCTCAAATATTGTTTTCCAGGGCTTCTGCTTTCAGAAAATATATAACGTTTGAGGGTTCTAAGTAATTTTCTAGCAATGAAATGCTGATCTTGTATATGATTTTTTTTTAATTGCCCCAGACAGCAAGCAATTAAAACATCTACCATTAAGAAATTAAGATTAACATTGCATGACTATTAAGAAAAAACTGTTACACTGTAGTTTATACTGTATTTAGTTGCAGAATTTTTTACTTTATTTAATTTTTTAAGATGCAAGCTCTGCCGCTGTTGTTTCTATTTTTCTGTCACTACTTGGAGAGTTACATGGAACAAGTCTGTGTATATCAGGTGTGCTGATGTGTCACTGGCTGTATGCTTGTTCACTTGCTCAGGAAGAAAACAATTATAATAATCATCACCCCCAAAGCTTGCATTTTTATATACGTCATTGGTTGCAGTTGCAGTATTAAAATCTTGATCAGTTCCCTTTAAAGCCCCAGTGACTCCACTCTTGTCTAACGGGTCCTAGCACACGTGACTCCTCTCCTGTACCAAGATACCCCTCTAGTGTGTCTCCTGTGTCTGTAGAACTGCAAGTCCCTACTGGTGTTTTTCTTTTGTCCATAGCAAAATTAGTCCCCACATTCTCCACTACTCACTATAGAAATACAAGGCCCATGAATATCCCACTGGCATGCTTTTGTCTTTGTAGCCCATGTCCCATTTGCTGATATTGCTTCTGTAGAACTAAAAATACCAGAACTCCCTCCTGATATCTTTTTTGTCTCCCCCTTTTAGACTAACAGCCACATCCTTTGCTAAGCACTGGAGACCAACAGCTACTTGTAGAAATTGTTTAAATCACAAAAATCTTCAAGAAATATATATTTGACTTTTTTTTAAGTGAGAATATGGCTATATACCTAACTAGCCTTTAGCATGTATGCTTCTGGGCTGTAGTATTACTTTGAGCAGTGGTATCAGCCCTGCCCAGTTCACCTTTGTGAAGTACAGATCGCAGCCCCTCTATGTTATAAAGGAGAAGAGAGGGAGAGGAGTCCTCACAATTTCTTGTTCAAAGGGTGACAATGATGCTCCTCCACCAATCAGTAGAGTAACCATTGTCACCATTGGTCAAGAAGTGTGTTATTGGTAGGATCACCAGGTTAAAAAAAAGGGGAAAAAAAACGTGTAATCACTACCTTTCAGCCTCTAAATGCACCTCTATGTTAGCATATGTGGCCATGCACACATAGGTTTTTTTACAGGCGTGTTAGAAGAGGAGCTTTTAGAGACCGAAAAAAAACTCCTATCACTTGTGTGTTCAGGAGTGGAGCATTTGCGTAGAAAGAAACACTGAACGTGCCTAAATGCTAGAGTAAATGATTATTCTGGCCAGTGGAATAATAAACGCCCAAATGCTTGACGCCCCTAAATGTGTCTAAATGCACTTAAATGTGTTTGCAAAAGGTGAATTTAGGCACATTTTAAGGCTTCTTTTTCCTCCCCTGGTGCAAAGGCATCTAGGGGAGTAATTATTAAGTAAATTAAGAGGCCTTAAACTACTGTATAATGAGCACAAAACAAACATTATTAAAACATTTTATGTCACAGAAATATGTGTTCACTATCACTTCCCTTAGAATCAACCACTTTGTCCAGCTGGAATCCTCCTCTGATCGGCTGCAACCAGTATCTACTACACCTTAAGCACAGGGAACCTCTCCACACAGGAGTCCGATGTATAAGGAACCTCCCCTCATCAGAAGTACCCAGCAATGGAAACAAACAGTCTTATAGCGTAACTCTGTAAATGTATTGATCCCACAAATCCCCCCTCAAGTAATGAACTTGCGTTAAAAGCGTATGAAAAGCATGTAACACTTTGGATCATTGCTCAGTCTGAGGCCGCGTACACACGCGTGGACTGTTCGCCCAACCTTGTTCGTCAAACAGTTTGACAAACAGTCCGCTCAAAATTAGCATGAGCGGACTTGACCACACACGATGAACGAACAGTCCGCTGAAACCGTGCGCGATGACGTGAACGGCACGTACGACGGGACTAGAAAAACGACGTCCTATACATTGCAATACAACCTTCGGCGTGTAAATCCTTTCTGAGCATGCGCGGAACTTAGTTTGACGAACAAGCCTACACACGAGCGGACTGTCCGCTCAAACCAAGTTTCAGCGGACAGTTTTACAGGATTTCCGAAAAACTTTGTTCGTCAGACTGTCCGCTGAAACTGTCCGCTGAAGCCCACACACGAGCGGACTTGGAAAGTTGGGCGAACAGTCCGCCCGTGTGTACGCGGCCTGAGGGTGAGGCTCTCACCGTAGGGTGACTGCTCACGGTGGTCCCGGGTCGAGCGACACTCTCACTGATCGGCATTGCAGCTGTGTGGTCACGCCCTAACGCGTATCATCATATACTTCATCAGAGGAGGTGGCCACATAGCATAACTGTCTCAATTTATGGGCACTCAGGTTGTTAACGCTGCATGCACCCAACATGTTAAAAGATATCACAAGCATTAGAAGACGTCTCTTGGGAGGGACAGATCAGCTATCGTGCAATTTGGTCCTTCCATATATATCCTCTGCCAATAATAAAGTAAAAACTTAAATAGAGACATACAAATGTCTCTATAGTAAGGAAGGTATCAGCTTATCCCCAATCCAATTGTTCCACATAACATGTGTTCATCAAAAATCATACTATTATATCACTATATAAAAGTGCCATCACACATGCACTTGCCACAAAAGATATACATACAGTAAAAAAAATACAGCTTACATGAAATACAGTAGTCACTAATGAAGCAGTTAGGGTCTAGTTCAACATTCATACCTTTCAGGGTTAAAACAAACATTATATTCATTAAAACCACATAGATTTTAAAGGCAAATATACATTCTTTCTGTAAAATAAAGTGGTTCTAAAGGCTCAAGTTTTTTTTTTTACCTTAATGCATTCTATGCATTAAGGTAAAAAACCTTCTGGGTGTAGCCACCCTCCTGAGCTCCAGTGATGTTCATGAGAGCAGCAGCTCTCTGGGGTTTCTCTGTCCTCATTGGCTCACACAGCAGCCAATGTTAATCACAGTCAGTGAGCCAATGAGGAGAAAGTGGGATCATGATCGAGCCACACTCTGTGCGCGAATGGTGTTAAAACAAACATATTCATTAAAACCATAGATTTTAAAGGCAAATATACATTCTTTCTGTAAAATAAAGTGGTTCTAAAGGCTCAAGTTTTTTTTTTTTAACCTTAATGCATTCTATGCATTAAGGTAAAAAACCTTCTTGGTGCAGCCCCCCTCCTGAGCCCCAGTGATGTGCATGAGAGCAGCAGCTCTCTAGAGTTTCTCTGTCTTTATTGGCTCACACAGCAGCCAATGTTAATCATAGTCAGTGAGCCAATGAGGAGAAAGTGGGATCATGATCGAGCCACGTTCTGTGCGCGAATGGACACACAGAGCATGGCATGAGAGTGAGCCTGCTTAAGTGCCCCATAACAAGAGGCTTGCTATTGGAGGCCCTTGGCAAGGGGGAGGAGCCATGATGACTGTCGGGGAACCCAAAAAGAAGGAGATTGAGGCTGCTCTGTGCAAAATTGCTACCACAACTTGCTACCACTACCTGCACAGAGCAGGTAAATCTTTCCTTTACAAACACTTTATATATGCTTTTGTTTTTTCTAAGGCTATATCTGACATATTTGTTAAGAATTTCAGAGGTGGTATATTTATACGTTTGCATTTTCTCAAACAGTGATGGCATGCAGTGCTGAAAATCAGTAGGGGTGATAGGGCTTTGTAAAAGTAATTTAATATAGTTTAGCTTAGTGTTCTGAATGGCATAATAATTCCTTTCCTGGAAAACCACACGTCCCAAGACTATTTTTCCAGATTTTTTAATCGCTGGGGGGTTCCTTACACAAGGTTGTATCATATCTCTAAATCACAAAATGAAGACCCACCATTGGTGGTATAAAAAGCATGGTGTCCAATATCTGCATTACGGAAGAATGACAGTAATCAGTGGGAATGCTAAACAGCTGGGTAGCAGCCGTGAGATGGAATGATAAGGCTTAGAACAGAAAAGGCACTATGGCTAAAGGAGGAAAATTGGTGGAAAACTAGGATTGCTTTGTTCATTCAAGCTGGTCTGTGCCCCTCACATAAAGGTGTGTCATTTTTAGTTTCCTGTTTCATGCTGTTCACCAGGTGTCTCTTGCATTACAGATTTGCACAAGGAATGCAATTTCTGGAACAAGTTAAACAATTAGTACGACAGTGGATGGGGTTAAGAGCTTTAAGGCAACAAAGTAACCTTCACAAAACTTCCGCCCAAATGGATGCTTTTGTTAGATTCTGCATTTGAAGTTGGCATGGTTTTGTGTTCATTGTGTAGTAGGATATGAGAAGATCAGGTAACTCCCATTTAAAGACAAGAGCAGCTGTGAAATGGTAAATGGTAAACGGCAGTTAACTCACTATCTCCACTGCTATCTTGTCCTTTGTTACTCCCAGAAATTAGCTACATTTCTCTGGTATAGAGACATTCCTTAGTGCAAATGAGCTCCAAACTCTCCAAACAGATACAATGTAGCCTGGAGAGAAACAAGTGTAAGTGATATAGGAAATACATTTGCCTGTTGCGCTTAAATAGTTTTGGCATACTACCCAACCTCTTATTTATGTTAATTGTTAATAGTATGTGTGCTGATAATGAAGGTAACAGTAGAGATATCTTCAGCTCTTTACATCTATGTTAAATATAAACGAGAATATATGTAGAAGTGATAATGTTAAAAGGTGGGGCTACCCAAAAGTGTTCCTTTAGTTACACGGAGTTTGGTAGATTAGGTCACCCGATGACTTTTTCCTACCATAGTTCAGTTCTTGCCCATGCTGTAATCTTGCTTCTTTTACTACAAGAGATGAGTTCCCTCTCCTCTTCTTTCATTATTTTATTTCAATTAAAAATCCAACAGGGGAAATCAGATCATTATGTAATTGCTGCAAAGGATCTGCAGGTCTGGCAGCTGTATTCCAGAGATTTCATCATTGGATTCCACGAGAGACAAATCTGCAGCAACTGTGTGATGCTATCATGTCAGTATGGACCAAAATCTCTGAGCAACGTTTGCAACACCTTGTTGAATCTATGCCATGAAGGCCGTTCTGAAGGCAAAAGCAGGTCTAGCAAAGTGTGTCTAATAAAGTGGCCAGTGAGTGTGTATATATATATATATATATATATATATATATATATATATATATATATATATATATATAGATAGATAGATAGATAGATAGATATATGTACATACACTCACTGGCCACTTTATTAGGTACACCTGATAAATTGCTGGTAACACAATTTGCTAATCAGCCATTCATTTGGCAGCAACTCAATGCATTTAGGCATGTAGACATGGTAAAGACAACTTGCTGAAGTTCAAACCGAGCATCAGAATAGGGAAGAAAGGTGATTGAAGTGACTTTGAATGTGGCATAGTTGTTTACCCTTCATTTTTGTGATAAATAACATAAACATTGGTATTATACACTTTTTAATGGCTTAATGGCTGATTAGAAAAAAACTGTCTAACCAAGCCATTCAGCAACCCTCAATGTGACCGACAGCTTTTGATCTGTGCAGCCAAATGTGGCTGCTCACTGATAGTTCCTTGTAGCATTGTCAGTCGCTGCCAGCCAGTCCTGCCCTGACCAGCACCATCTGAATGAGCATGCAGAATTATGCTCATTCAAGAGTGAGCTCTGACAGGAAACAGCTTTCCAGAAATGACGCTCTACAGCTCTGCTCTGCAGACCTGCAGCTTTGCTCTGTAGCTCTGCAGCTCTTCTCTGTAGCTCTGCTCTGCAGCTCTGCTCTTTAGCCCTGCTCTGCAGCTTTGCTCTGTAGCTCTGCTCTGCAACTCTGCTCTGTAGCTCTGCTCTGCAGCCCTGCTCTGTAGCTCTTCTCTGTAGCTCTGCTCTGTAGCTCTGCTCTGCAGCTCTGCTCTGTAGCTCTGTAGCTCTGTACATGCCCCCCGGCCACCTTTTATTTATAACAGAGATGTTTGTATTTTGGGGGATATAGATCCTGTTGTATTGCAATAATAACTACATCTAACAATTTAGGGCAGTAAGGGTTTACAACCACTTTTCTCCATTATTTCTGTGGACTGTGCTTTTGGTGCTGTGGGGTCTCATGTGGATGATCTACATACACAGGCTGAAAAAGAGAAATATGGGATGACAGTGACACTTAGAAACAAGCAACAACCAGCAATTTAAGTGCTTTACAAATAAAGAGAGACAATACAGTTGCAATAGAATTTAAGAAGAAAAAGGTTAGGGGGAACCTACTCATGAGAGCTTACAATCTATAGGGAAGGAGAAATTATGGCAAAGGTAGTAGTTGTTGGTTGTCATAGATTACTCTGCATCATAGGTGCACAATATGTTTGCCAAGACAACAAATAGTATACATAGGCTTACATAGGTTTCAGACTGATAGATATGGAATTTCTTCAATAGCTTTTAATAAAAAACATAGCTTTTAATAAAAAAAAAACATAGCTTAGGGATCCAATAAAAAGAGAATACTTATAGTTGCAGGTTCTGCAACATCATAAAATTTGGAGCTCCTCAATATTACTGTGTGCGTCCTGTTAAAACTACTTACCATGTTAAGAGCACACTCCCAGCAAGTTAGTCGGCGCATACTAGAAAGCTCCTGATGCATACTAGCGATTGGGAGATTTCTGCTCATGTGACCGCTGTGACAGCCAATCACATGACCCAAATGCCTGCCTCTGCCTCCCGCCCCTTTAAGGGTTCTAATAGCGCTTATGGGTTGGCAGGAAGGGGTTAATGCATTCTCTGCATTAAGGTAAAAAAAAACCTTCTGTTTGCAGCTCCTCTTTACCTAAGCCAGATCTTGATCCAGTGCTGTGCGCAAGAGCTCTCTCCATTTTCTCTCTCCTCACTGGCCATGGAGGAGGCAGCAGGAGCCATTAGCTCCTGCTGCTGTCAGTCACAGCCTGTTAGAAGAGAGCAGGGCTGAGCCAATGGGCCCCCAGAGCGTGTCTCAGGATTGAACCTGCTGGAGTGCCCCCATAGCAAGCAGCTTGCTATGGAGCACTGACGGGGAATCCCAGAAGAAGAAGATCAGGGCTGATCTGTGCAGTGGGTTTGCAGGTAAATATAACATGTTTAGAATTAAAAAAAACAAGAGGGAGACTTTAGAATCACTTTAAAACAGAAAATGAAAAGCTCACAATGCTCCATGTAGTCATGTAACAGAGATTCCTGCCTTGGGGTACATGTGATGGAAACATTTAAACATTTCGGCCTGTCCTTGACCACTTTGTTGACAGAACATTGACTTGTTTGGATTTATAATCTGCATTTTAACAGCAAACACTTGTCAGATTTTTGACACCTATATTTCAACTGTTACAGAAACCTTGTGAGTTTTCCATAGAGTTGGTGTTACAGGAGCTCTGTTACCAGCTGTGTTTTCTGCATTTCATGAGTGCTTAGACTACAAGATTGAATCAATTAGTTGCCGATTCAGTCCTTTTACAGTTCTCCTTCTAAGCCTCTATGAATTTTCATTGTATATGTATTGAATAAATAAATGCATGTTAAATGTTCTAGACACATAAACGACTTATATGCAATGTTTAGTAGGTTTTACCAATTTAAATTAGTTAAATGTGTTGGTATTTGTTACCAGGACGTATAGCGGTTACTGAAACAAATACTCCAAGCTGGAGGTTTAGGAGCATGGGTTACAGCTATAATAACAGCTGTTCCTTCATTTGATAGGAACAGTGACCAGAAACACCTTCCCCGAATCCTGTAACCACTTTGCAGCCCATCATCTCTCTGTTGTGTAACCATAAAGACACCCATACATGCTTAAAAGACTCTCATTCTGTTTTATTTAAGTCTCTGAGAACAGGGAAGGCTCTGTGCAGCTCAATTCCAACATTTGGTTCCCTGCTCTTTTAATTAATGTGTTTGTAAACAATTTTTGGATAAAGTAAGGGGATAAACCCTTTACTAAGTTATTATCACTGCCCGTGTCCCCTCTAGGGAGATTCGCCCTTTGTCCTGGTAGCCATTGTCCCTGAGACAGATAGTAAGAGGAAATCCAATATTTTAGAGTTGTCATGAGCGCAAGAGGTAAGGAGAAGACTTCCAATGGGGACACATGTCCCAGTGACAGCTGCCTAAGGTTGTATTTCTTTTAGCTTCAGGGACATTCCCTCTGCCTTCCCATTGCATTAGTGGGCACAGACAGCAAAAAATAACCTGATTTTGGTTCAACCTCTTCCTACTCTATCCAAAACTGGAAAAAAAAATTGGCTATATACTGTAATTAATTAGGGAGTGTCTTGGCAATCAGGTAACCATTATAGGTGCTGAAATGGTTACCATCCACCATAACAATAAAAAACCTGCATGGATGTCAATAGAATTATTTTCCTATGTCCCAAAAAGAGTGAACCTCCTTTGTGTTTACTGAGCAAGGTTAGACCTACATTTGCCCATCTCCGTCGTTTACTTTGGGCCTCTGGGACTGACTAAGCATTCTGTTTAACTTTAAATCTCCTCATGGTCAATTGACCCCCATATTGAACAACCCTGTCTTTACCTGAGGTCTTACCCCCAACAATTTTCCATTGTAGACAAATAGCGGGGTTCTTGAAATAGGTAATTTTTGTAATGGTCAGGGCATGTTGTCCAAACTTTACAAGACAAACATCATCAGCCAGTAGATGAACACTTGTTATACACAAATAAAGCATTTCATTCAGACCCTTCATTCAGTCACTCAATGGAACAGCTATGCAAAAATACCAACAAGATTCCAGGACACATTTCTGCAATATAATAAATTACCATGTACGGTAAAGTAGGAGCTGGCCCTTTTGACATCTAAGTCCTTTATAAACACTTCCATTATTGAAGGCAATGACAAAGTGCTTTAAAGATGGCTTGTGCTTCAGGGGATGTCGATAGGAAGGCACAGAATATCATATATGGTGGACATGCGTGAGAGTTAGGAGCTTCTGGATCAGAGTCTGTAAATTTATATATCTTTATCCTTGACTCAGATCTACATCAAAAAATAAAGATGAAGCTATCATGGATAATGAAAAATTATCAGCCACTTTGAATGGCAAAATGTCTTTATTTGAAAAAATATGGGACCCATGGATACAGTGCATTTCAGGAGAACAATGACTAGCATTATAAGCTGAACCCATGGGATAGATGAAGATGTGGGACACACTTTTTCTTGTTTTCTCTCCTTTTTTTCTACCTTTGTTTTTTCTTTAGTTTTTCTCTTCTCATTTTTAAGTATATCTAATCATGTATACTAAAGTTTATTCTAGTTTTGTTACCATTGTATATACTGTAAGTCTTTTTTATATAATGGTTCCTTTTCTACATTAACAAGAAGTGGAACAGGATGTGAGCTTTGACTCAAGAAACCTTGTGTCACACGCGTTTGCAATATATAACAACAATAGCAAAGGTATTTGTTATTTTTAGTTTTTGAACTGCTGTATTCAAAACAATAGAAATTATTGTAAAGGGAAATGTAAAGTTCCTATAAAAGGAGCAGGGTCTACCTGCTACGCTGCTCCATTTTTATTTTATGTATTTATTTCTTTTTAATTTCTTTTTTATTTATCAACACTGACCATTTAATTTATCTAAAATCTGGAATTCTACTTTTGGTGATATTAGAGCGCCCCATGCCAGGCTCACTACTGCCTATATCATTCATAAAACCTGATATAAAAAATGGCAGTACTAAGAAGCCACCAATCAGATTCTAACTTGCCTTGGAAGTTTTTAATGCGATGCAAAATTAAGAGATGGAGGAAGTTTAACAGCAGATTTAAGTGTGCACATTTCTCTTCTTCTGACCCTCTAAGGAGCTGTGTGTGTTCGTATTCTGCAGAGAATTTTGCAGCACTCACACTAAGGAACATTGAGTGACTTTAACTCAGTTGTTCTGTTTATCCCATAGTATTATTACCTCCCCGAATATGTTTATATGTTGCCTGGGACTGTTTTTTCAAAGCCCCCAACTAACACCTTTCACCTCTTGGCCTTACGACATTTTGATGCTTTTGCAACATTTCCCAGGGAGTCAAATGTAGGGGCCGGCCCTTGGTGCTCTGGCCTCCCAACAAATAGATTGAATGATGCTGGGTGTCTTTTACCTGGTTAAAATTGGTAGGTGAGTCACAGTACCAGAAATGGGGATTGCAGACAGAGCTGTTTTATTATTTTATACAAGAGGTTAGGCCATCCTTTATTTTTTTGCTCAAGCTTGACTAGTGCTGCTGTGCAAAAAAAAACATATGATGCTCACCATACTAAGCGTACCAGACCTGCAATACAGTACTCCTTGTGGGTCCATTGGATCTGGTGAGTTCAACCATAAGGGAGGGGGGGGGGGGTGGTGGATCCCGTATGCACCTGTTTACAGCATCATACGTTTTTTTTTAGCACAGCAGCACTTTTGAAAGGAACTTGGGAAAGGAACTTATCAACTGAGAATTGCTAAATGCTTATGTGCACGTCTTTTTTGGACTTTCACTGGTCACATGCTTAATATTGATTTGCACTATTTCTAGCACAGCTGCACCTGTGGAAGACACCTGTAAAAGGAACCGCCCAGCTAGAAGTTTATGCTTTTTTGCACATGTTTTTTAAGTGTTCACTGGCTATATGCTTGATATATATTTTTTGTATTTTTGGATTCATTTTGCACTTAATTTTGTATGCATTATAGTTTTACTTTATTGTATTTATTCAAGCTGTCAGCACTGTGGTACTCATACCCTTTTTTACAAATGAAAACACCTGTCTATGAACATAGATAAAGTGGAATGCACATTTAAACATTGTATCTTTTGCTTTAAGCTGCACTTTACTGCTTCTAAACAAAAAAGCAGTTAAGCATCTGCCCACATTTGAAGCTATAATCCTAATCATTTTGATTGATCTTTTCAACGGGTTCCCTGATATAACAACATCTGATAGTGGGCTGTGTTGGGGAGCCAAAGGCACACTTGCTGGATCCTCTTCTGCTTCCAGTACCTGTGGGTATATATCATGAATGCATCAGCATGCTATCATGCATTTGCTCTCCGTTTTTCCTGTTTTGTTTGTTTTTTCTACGGAAAATAACTCAGTGGGAGGCTAGTTTGGAATCATGGTCATTGGTCCTCCTTTGAAAATAATGTCTTAACTAATTAGCTTCTTCCATTGAAAAGGTCTTTGCTGGAGTTCAGGTCAAATGTCGTCATTGTTGTTCTTTCATGACAGTGACACATAGTGGGCACTTATTGATACAGATTACTCCATGCAAACTCACATTTCATGAGTAAATAATCATTCTGCCATGTATGACAGTTTACATCTACGTCTTTACAACTAAAAGTTTCAGAAGTGAAAACATTGTGTAAGAGTGTAAATTTTTGTTTATCCAGTCCTGTAATTTTTAATGTTTAGCTGCATCCAGTATCACACAAAGATAATGTCACTGACAGGATTTTGGAGTTGCTACAGATAGTGCTTGATTAAATAAAATAGACACAATAATATAGCTACTCAATCTACACATTTGTTACTATAGTTTCTGGTTTGGGTCTCTCTTAAAACCTTGTTGGTCTACCATGATCCAAGGGAACAATGCAGAGATAGTATTTATCAATTTATTTCAATCCACAGGGGATCCATTGCTCTGTTTACATTTATGTCACCACATGAGTATGTCGTTCTGATCTTTTAATGACATTGGGTATACTTTGTTCTTTCTCTAGGCGCCTGGATGCCAACCACATCAACTATGTGCCACCCAACAGTTTTAATGGTCTTCTTTCTCTCCGTCACTTGTGGCTGGATGACAATGCCCTGACTGAGATTCCAGTGAAGGCGCTGGAAAGTCTGTCAGCCTTGCAGGCCATGACCTTGGCATTAAACAAGATTCACCACATACCAGATCATGCGTTCAGAAACCTGTCAAGCCTTGTAGTCCTGTGAGTTTACTTTAATATATTTGCATTTCAGATCAGATATAATTACTGAAACATAATTCTCTGAAGAATTTGTAGAAACAATATATAATATTGCTGTCTGATCGTGATGACTAAAGAATTACCATCAGGTGTCTAGAGGAAAAGGAGTATGTTACAACACCAGCAAGTCACCAAAGAATAAAAATTACATATGAAATGCCTTTCAAACCACAAGTGTGAGCAAAAAAAATAATAATAACCATATAATTAAATGTATATTTAATAAATAAAATGTTTCTGTTGCATTAGAACTCAGCTAAAAGTTTTGCTGGAAATAGCATGGAAGGCTAACAAATTCTGGTGTTTATTGAAAATGGTTCTCTTCACTTCTTGCCAAGTGCCAAGCTTGTCACTAGGACAGAAGGTGAGAGAACACAAGAGCATAGGTTCTAACCCTTCCTCTGTATTTCCAAAAGTATAACAAAAATTCAGATGATGTTTCACTTTCTATTATCCATCATCTTGTTTAAAGGATATGCATACTGGATGACTATATCCTGGGATAAGGTTGTGTATTTAAATACGAGGGGTCTTCAAAAATGTTAAAAAACTGTTAAAAAAAAGTGCAGAAACTTTTTGAAGAACCCTCCTAATAAAAATCAGTTGCCTTTTCTCCAGATAATTTCAGAACACTTGATAGACTCCCACTATTTTAAAACTTAAAGCGAAGTTCCACCAAAAGTGGAACCTACGTTTATTTGCTTCCTCCCCTCCGGTGCCACAATTGCCATTCTTTCAAGAGGAAATGGGGACCTGGTTTTGACAGGTCTCCATCCCCACTTCTGGGAGATAGCGGTCCTGTCCCTCGGAAGTTTGCCTCCTCCTTCCTCTATCGCCGGGCTGATGAGAAAGCGCAGTGCGCTTCGCCCATGCGCAGTAGGAAACTTAGTGGAGATGGTGGCAGCAGCACTCGACAGCCGATTCAATAATCGGCCAGAGTGCCGACATCACGGGCTCCCTGGACAGGTATAATGTTTGGGGGTTCTGAGTAATTTTCTAGCAAAAAAATTATGATTTTTACATGTAGGAGAGGAGTGCCAAAAAAAACCTAACCTGATTGGATCCTTGTACATTTTTTTTTCCTCTCACACTCCAGCTCCAAATATACAATGACTGCAGCAGGGCTGATACCAGGTCAAAATGAGAACTGTTCGCATTTAAAAAATACATTTTATAATGTTCTAAATAATTACAGAGCTGCATTAATTTGTGTATTTTATATCTGCTTGGAGTTCAGATTTACCCAGTTGTGGACATTGGATGTCCCATACACATGCAAAAAAAAAAAAATCTTCGAAATACACTTCGTTTACCTTAATCAGCCATGATTAACATTCTCCCCTTAACAATTTTTTTCATGTTTGTATGTATTTTTTAACAATTAGAAATTTCCTTTTTTTATATTCCCTTTGTTGATACATTTTTCCAATGTTTCAAACAGATGGTACAGCGCTCTAACTAAAATAAAATGATTACTAACATATTAAAATTAATAAAAAGTCCAAAGATAGCTTTTGAGTCAAAAAGTCCACGTGAGGAATCTTCAGTGGTATACAGTCAGTTCATGCATAAAGTGACTTAGTGCCAAGGGGGGGACCACCACCAATGGTAAAATTGGCTGCTCACCTCATCGTATGGACCCTTTAAATTACAGAGGGTCGTATGCACTTAAATATCAACTCATCCAATCGCTGTACTCCTCTCCGACAATATCCGACCGATTCACAAACGAAAACACAGCTTTCTCCCATTCAGAGTCAAATGAACTGACACGTTCGTGGAATACCCACACTGGATCGGTATATAGCAGTATTCACAATTCCTCAGACCAATAACGAAGCTTCATACGATCTTTAAAATGATCAATGACCGCGGGTGACGTCACGTGATCTCCGTACGTACGTTACGTCCCTATGGGCGGGACTTCATCATCGGACACGGAAACAGGTTTCCGTGTCCGATGATGAAGTCCCGCCCATAGGGACGTAACGTACGTACGGAGATCACGTGACGTCACCCGCGGTCATTGATCATTTTAAAGATCGTATGAAGCTTCGTTATTGGTCTGAGGAATTGTGAATACTGCTATATACCGATCCAGTGTGGGTATTCCACGAACGTGTCAGTTCATTTGACTCTGAATGGGAGAAAGCTGTGTTTTCGTTTGTGAATCGGTCGGATATTGTCGGAGAGGAGTACAGCGATTGGATGAGTTGATATTTAAGTGCATACGACCCTCTGTAATTTAAAGGGTCCATACGATGAGGTGAGCAGCCAATTTTACCATTGGTGGTGGTCCCCCCCTTGGCACTAAGTCACTTTATGCATGAACTGACTGTATACCACTGAAGATTCCTCACGTGGACTTTTTGACTCAAAAGCTATCTTTGGACTTTTTATTAATTTTAATATGTTAGTAATCATTTTATTTTAGTTAGAGCGCTGTACCATCTGTTTGATATATTGTATTTTGGGATTTGGTAATTGATCCTTGGTGTTCAGCAGCTTTTCGTAAAGGGGTTGTACTGCGCTGATTTTTTCTGTATTTATATTTTTCCAATGTTGCCTAGAAAAGTCTTTGCTACATTTCTAGAAAAACCTTTGCTACATTTCTAAAAAAATAAAAAAAATGTAACCATAATTTTAGCATTATTTTAAACAGGACAAACTATGTTATAAAACTATACTTTTTATCCACCACTTTTTATCTACAGTGATTTTTTTTTAGCTGATGCTGATCAAAGTAAAAAAGTGAATTTGTTTAAATTTTATCTTTGAATTGCATAAAGATATTAATTCAGATTTGTAAGACTACACCACCAAAAGAAAGCCTTTTTTGTCCTTAAAAAAATGATATATTTTATCTTTGTTATGTCCACCCATTGATGCAGATCTCACATATGCAGTATGTGCATCACAGAAGTAGGCCGTCTTCTGGCACAGAGACTGAACTATCACTGACTTGTTCTAATGATCAGAAGCAGTTCAGTTATGATGTCATGTCCGGGCCGCTGATGTAAACAAAGCTGAGATCTCGGCTGGAAAGCATCAGATCTTTCTTTTTTTTTTCATCTGACACTTTCCAGCCTGGAGGAGAGACGTGGGGTCTTACAGACCCCACATCTCTCTATATAAAGGACCTGTCATGCACCATTCCTATTACAAGGGATGTTTACATTTCTTGTAATAGGGAAAAAAAGTGATAAAAAAAAAAAAAAAAAAAAATTGCTCTCGATCACATAATTGCTGTGATAGCCTGTTATTGGGTATTACATTGATCATTCAGCAAAACCCACAGCTGTACTCTATCTTCTGAATGAAGAAAAATAATTGAATCTTTTTCTCCTAGTCAGAGGAAAGAATGTAAAAAAAAAAAAAAATGTGTGTATAAAAATAATGAAATAAAGCTAAAATAACTAGATTAGGGCTTGATCCAGGTTAGTGATAGGGTCAGTATGTTTTAGGTAGTAGGCTTAGAATGGGGGTGGAAGTAGGTTTAGGCTTAGTTAGTATTCAACTCTTTCTGAGTGGGCTACTGCAGCTTGTACATTGCTTGTCGCTTTATTTAAAGTGCCTTTGGTTTCTTTGCACTGTTTATATGTTAAAATTCTTATGAATATCACAGATTTTTGAGAAAAAAATAAGCTGCCTGAGTAATTATTTTTTTAGCTTACAAAATGGCTGCCAGTTTGCAACAGGTGCACTTAAAATGATACTTATTAACAATACATACGTTGTATTCCAAATGTATTTTCCTTTTTTGAATTCTTCATCATGTAATAACTTTTATAAGGCACTGAATCCATCCGGTTTGGAACATGTACGTTTTCACTTTTTGTATTTTTAATACAACCTTCAGGAAATTGTGTGGCAGCAGGAATTTCCATCCCTCTCTGGCGGAAATATTTTCTAAAGTAAAATGTGCCGCAGGCAGACGTTACATTGTTTTTCTTGTTGCAGGAAGCCTCAAGAGACACATAAGACCAGGTCGCTTATTAACATTCACTTACAAAGTTTCTTCTATATGTCCCTGACTTATTGAGGATTTTTTTTTTACTCTCAAATTTAATAAGTTGTTAGTAATATGCATGGAATTTTACGACGGGCCTAGTTTTATGGGTTTATGGTTAAATTTAAATTTGAAGACAGCTAACATTGAAAAGGTAATGTCTCTAACATATTTTCCTGTCACCATTTACACATATTGAAAAAGCACCTGTCAGTATTATCCAAGTAGAACTTGTGTAGGAAAGTTTCTGACAGAATAACTGTTTCCCATAGGGTCCAACCGGGATGTATTTTTCTTAAAGAGACCCTGTCACCAGACCAATCATTTCAACAACAATGTTCCCTTAAGATTATATGTGCAACTATCACATTTTATGCCTGGTATTTACCTGTAAAAGCCCTTATTGTGTAAAAAATCCAAAACCCTACAATTTCTGCTCGATGCTGCCATCTTGTCAGAAACCTCAGCTGTCTTAACTTAACTTAAAGCTGTCACTCAAATTATACTGTAATAAAAAGTTATGTAATGAAGTGAAAGGAGAGGTGGAGGAGCTGGGCCAGCACAGAGATTAATCAATCACTCCCAAAATAGTGCTATGACATGGCATGAGGGAGAGGTATTTTGGTTGTGCCAGAGAATTGGCATCCTGAAGTGGGCAAATTTGCTAAAAAGTTCAAAGGCACATTGAAAGTGGATACAATGTTTTATGAAAAGGAAAAATGCTTCAAGCAAGCAATACAATACTTGATTTTTAGGTGCTTTTACCTGCTGGTGACAGTTTCTCTTGAACTATAAGAGTATAAATCTGATTGGTTGCTACAAATAAAAAAGTCTTTAGAATCATTTGTTTCTAAATTGTTTTGAGGCATGACTGATCCCTTGTACTGCACAATGGCTTATTTTTTGTTAGTTTGTGCTCAGTATATTAATATGCGTGCCCCTCATAAACTAGCAGTATATGGAGGTCCCGGGAACAGCGATGCAGAACAGAGTACAAATAATACAGCACATCTTCAGTACTCGTTTCGGGCCCCTATAACAGCTGCCAATCTTTTTTGAAGGAAGAAAGTGAAAGCCTTGGGAGCATGCCCTCCAATAAATTCTTTGGCACTGCTTGACTTGTATACAATAAGTGCATGCTTAAAAACACGTTTCTTTAGAAGCGCTCATTGAAGAAGTTTGCCTAGGTTCACTGTGCGCAGCGTGCTGTCCTGACTGTGCTTTTAATGTTCCCCTGCAGACATCTCCATAACAATAGGATCTACTCCCTGGGAAAGAAATGCTTTGATGGGCTCCACAGTCTGGAGACTTTGTGAGTTGACCTCTTATTTGTTTCAGTCTTTTCACTGTTTTCATTGATATTCTAAAAAGAATAAAAATAGCTGAAAAGCCAAACATGCTTTTTGGCTTGCCTAATTGCCAAGCGGTTAGTGCAATTGTTCTTATGATGACTGTATAAAACAGATCCTGTATGTAGAAAGAAAAGATCTGAAATATGCTTTCTGGATCTATTTGAACCGTGATTAATGCATAGGAAGATCTTTGAAAAAGCTTGTACAAATTCACCACTTACAGTGATTTACAATTCTGGCTTTTTGGATGTAATTATGTTTATCTGATACTTGAGATGTAGGAAGGAAGAGTTATCTTAAAGTGTATGTAAACCCTAAACAATTAACTTCTATTTGGTCTTTTGGGTTATTACTCGAAAGGCATTTTGTTTTATCTTGCCAGTTGATAACTACCTGTGCTCTCTGCTTGTGCTACTCTTTTATCAATTATAAGGTTCCCAGTGATCTCTTAGGACTATAGAACCTCTCCCCTCAAGGTTTGTAGTCTTGAGCTAGGTCACTACATTGCTTTTCTATAGATATAGTATGGTGAGTAAGCATTATTACCCTAGGACAGGAAGTGTGTTGCTGGCAAGATCACCTGGTAAAAACGAATGCTGCCACCACATCTAACAACTGGTAAGCTGCCATATAGGGTAAAGAGATATTACATTAAACATTACAGTGGTTTTAACCCTTACCTGATCTATTGAAAACTAAAAAAATGTTTCTTGCATTTACAATAATAGTTCATAGAAAGGACTTCTAATATGCAGAACCATTGATTATCTCATTATAGTAGTATTAGTGTAGTACTAAAGACGCTAAAACGTTTAATAATGCAAATGTATTTTAAAGATGCAATAGATATGGGTGGTCTGTACTTGCAATTGTTACTGGCCAGATTGACAACCCGTGCTAAATAAATCAAGCCCATGATATTAAAAATAAAGGTACTTACTGATGGCTTAAATAGCGTCTGCTTGGAGCAAGGAAAAAAAACCTCTACTCTCTGTCACCTCCATAAAATTTAAATTACCCTACTGGTACTACATATTTGATTATGTGGGTGTAAAAACATACAGGAAATTGCCTCTGTGAAAGGAGGTTGGTGGGGCTTAACACTCAAGTTACTACTTTAAGGCAAAGTGAATGAAGGGTCCCATGTATGTCATGTCTTTTGAATATTAGATGAGATATTATTTAAAGTGTACACAGCATACAGTAAAAATACTGATGGTTGGCAACACTGTTTAGGCCTATTTCAGATTTCTCTTTAAAGCTACCTTTTCATATAGAAACTGCAGCTGATTTTATGTGGGAGGGAGGAGGCAGAGATTATAATGCCGTGTACACACGACCAGACTTTTCGATGGAATAGGTCCGACAGTCTTCCCGATTGACTTTCGGCGGATTTCCGATGGACTTTCCAAATGAAAGGACTTGGTCACACACAATCACACCAAAGTCCGACGGATTTGAATGTGATTATGTACAACCGGACCAGAATAAGGAAGTTCATAGCCAATAGCTGCCCTAGCATTGTTTTTTGTCCGTCGGACTAGCTTACACACAAACAGATTTCTCAATAGGAATTGGGCCCAAAAATTTGAAACATGTTCTATTTCTAAAGTCCATCAGATTTTTGGACAGCAAAGGTCCGATGAAGCCCACACACGATTGATTGTCTGACGGATTTGTTCCGTCAGACCTTTGCTGTTGAAAAGTCTGATCGTGTGTACGTGGCATTAGAAGACCTTGAATTGTACTGCAAGTACTGCTTTAAAGTCAACCTGTCATATTGAAATATTGCTGTCTTCCTTCTGAAAATGTTAGCTACCTGGCTCTACAGCCACCCTACTGGCCTTACTGCAGCCTCCATGTATTCCTTATGACAGCGTGCCTCTAACTAATGTGTACCTGCTTTATTCTAACAGAAAAACTCTGAAAGTGGAACTTGTTTTAAGCCTGCTGCGATAATTTTCCATCTTTTGCTCATAAGCGGCACCAGTCAGCTTAGAAAGGCTTAAACAAAGTACATATTTTTTGTTTTTCTGGCAGTTCATCCTTAATGGCAGAACTTTATTTTATAAGGATTACGTACACTAAAGTCTCTGACAGATTCCTAAAGTGATTTAGAACTATGTTTATAATAACATGGTTATTAAATCTAAAGATGAAGCACAGTTTCTTCCCTAGTAAATAATACAGTGATAAAAGAAGACTGCAGATTCTAGATTTAGACCTTTCATTTAGATACAGAGAAGTCAGCATTTACTATACCATAGAGAGCACTTAACAAACAGATTTCGGCATAACAGCCAGGTAGACAGTAGTGTCATGAGTTATGGTACAATCTGTATAGAAAGAATTATGAATTGTTCACTTTTTTATTACTTATATCATCTGTGTCAAACACAGAACTATATATCTAGTACTAGTATGGTGGGAACAATGTATACTTACTGCAATACTGAATACAGTATAACGGTAATAATGGAGTAATCACAGGACAATTTTCTTGCTACTGATTGACCAAAAGATATGACCACAGAATCACTGATTGATTACTACAAGGCAAAACAAGTGAACATAAAGAAATAAGCTAGCTGGCAGTTGGGTAATGTGGATCTCGGTAGCTATCACTAACCATATAAGTTAGATGAGTGTTACCTAATCTACACCATTTACAGTGGATACACCTGGCAGATCTGTCTTGAAGAATTTCCATTTCTCAGGAAGCTAGTATTATTCCCCAGAAAACATGCTCGGACCAGCAGTCTCTATTTACCATGTAGACATAGACATTAAAGTATAATGAAAGGCAAAACTTTTTTTTAGTTTTGGATAGAGTGGAGAGGTGTTTGAATGCTTGTCGGTTTTTCTTGCTGTCTGTTTCCCCATTAAGGAGATTCATCCTCTCTTTTTGCCCTGTTTACCATTATTATTGAAAGTGAAAATAAAAGTAAATTTTGAGCTGTCTCTAAAAAAGTAATAGAGGATGATCTGGGGGTCCCCAAGGAATTCCCTTAAATTGCAAGGATTTCCTCCCACTTCCTGTTTGGCTATGGGATAGGAAGTGAAATCTCCACAATGGGATACCGATGGCAAAAAGAAAATCTGACAGGGGTTATAATCCTCCCTTGCTCTATCCAAAATGAGAAAAAAAAAAGTTTTGCCTATAGTTCTACTTTAATGTAGTACAAGCGTATGTGTTTCTGTATTTTCCAAAAAATGAATGTTCGATCTTAACATCAAGCTAAGCATGCATGATGCTACCGCTGTCTGGTGTTTGTTCCAAGCTTTAATTCTTTTAGTTAAATCATTTAAACATAGATATTGTACTTGGCTCACTAGCAGACAACCATATAACTTTCCTTTTACACAAATCACCTGATATACTAGTTTTTTTCTTTTATCAGGTGCAAAATGTTTTTTTTTTTTTTTCATATAAGTATGTTTTATTTTACAGTGCAAAATCATTACTCTTCATATAAGACTTATGCCAGTGTTTGGTCGAGTCCCACCAACAGTTTATGGATATCTACTCTTGGATCCAAATGGCATTGCTGCATATAGTAATCAGATTACTATGCCTTTGTTTAGGTGAGGTTACCTATAAAATCTATTCTGTTGTTGGGACTCGAGGACAAGATTGAGAACATCATACCAGGATTTTAATAAATTTGTGTTCACACACTTGTGCATTTGTAACATTTTTTAGACATTGTTATTGACAGGAAGATAATACATGATCCAAATACAGGGGTTGATTTACAAAAACTGGAGAGTGCAAAATCTGGTGCAGCTCTGCATAGAAACCAGTTAAAGTATCTCACAAAAGTGAGTACACCCCTCACATGTTTGTAAATATTTTATTATATCTTTTCATGTGATAACCCTGAAGAAATTACACTTTGCTACAATGTAAAGTAGTGAGTGTACAGCTTGTATAACAATGTAAATTTGCTGTCCCCTCAAAATAACTCAACATACAGCCATTAATGTCTAAATCGCTGGCAATAAAAGTGAGTACACCCCTAAGTGAAAATGTCCAAATTGGGCCCATTTAACCATTTTCCCTCTCTGGTTTCATGTGACTCATTAGTATTAGTACAAGGTGTCAGATGTGAATGGGGAGTAGGTGTGTTAAATTTGGTGTTATCACTCTCTCACACTCTCATAATGGTCACTGGAAGTTCAACATGGCACCTCATGGGAAAGAACTCTCTGAGGATCTGAAAAAAAGAATTGTTGCTCTACATAAAGATGGCCTAGGCTATAAGAAGATTGCCAAGATCCTGAAACTGAGCTGCAGCATGGTTGCCAAGACCATACAGCGGTTTAACAGGACAGGTTCCACTCAGAACAGGCCTCGCCATGGTCAAGCAAAGAAGTTGGGTGCACGTGCTCAGCGTCATATCTAGAGGTTGCCTTTGGGAAATAGACATGAGTGCTGCCAGCATTGCTGCAGAGGTTGAAGGGGTGGGGGGTCAGCCTGTCAGTGCTCAGACCATATGCCGCACACTGCAAAAAGAAGGCTTTTTTTTAAAATGATGCACAAGAAAGCCCCGCAAACAGTTTGCTGAAGTCAAGCAGACTAAGGGCATGGATTACTGGAACCATGTCCTGTGGTCTGATGAGACCAAGATTAACTTATTTGGTTCAGATGGGGTTAAGCGTGTGTGGGGGCAACCAGGTGAGGAGTACAAAGACAAGTGTGTCTTGCCTACAGTCAAGCATGGTGATGGAGTGTCATGGTCTGGGGCTGCATGAGTGCTGCCAGCACTGGGGAACTACAGTTTATTGAGGTAACCATGAATGCCAACATGTACTGTGACATACTGAAGCAGAGCATGATCCCCTCCCTTCAGAGACTGGGCCACAGCGCAGTATTCCAACATGAGAATGACCCCAAACCTCCAAGACAACCACTGCCTTGCTAAAGAAGCTGAGGGTAAAGCTGATGGACTGGCCAAGCATTTCTCCAGACCTAAAACCTATTGAGCAGGGCATCCTCTAACAGACGGTGGGGGAGTGCAAGGTTTCTAGCATCCACCAGCTCCGTGATGTCATCATGGAGGAGTGGAAGAGGACTCCAGTGACAACCTGTGAAACTCTGGTGAACTCCATGCCCAAGAGGCAGTGCTGGAAAATAATGGTGGCCTCACAAAATTTTGACACTTTGTTCCCAATTTGGACATTTTCACTTAGGGGTGTCACTTTTGTTGCCAGATGTTTAGACATTAATGGCTGTGTGTTGAGTTATTTTGAGTGGACAGCAAATTTACATTGTTATACAAGCTGTACACTCACTACTTTACATTGTAGCAAAGTGTCATATCTTCAGTGTTGTCACATGAAAAGATATAATAAAATATTTACAAAATGTGAGGGGTGTACTCACTTTTGTAAGCTACTGTAGCTTCTAACTTCAGCTTGTTCAGTTAAGATAAGATGACAATAAAACCTGGAAGCTGATTGGTTTCTATGCAGAGCTGCATCAGATTTTGCACTCTCCAGTTTTAGTAAATCAACCCCATAGTGTATTAAAAAGTATCACAATATGTTAAAGAAACCTGGTCTGATATTTGTCTTCAACAAAATTGTTACTTAGACAAACAGAGACTGTCTAGTTTCCTGAAATCTTATTTTAATTGACTTAATAGCTAACTTAACTTAAGGGTGGAATTATAAACCTACTAAACCACAGGTAGCTGATTATGGATGCTGAGTATTGTCTTTTGAGAACTCATACAATGAGCATTATTTTCCTGGTAGCATTAAAACACCCTCTGCTGGGATTATGTGACATGGCATTTATCGGCTCTTTTCTCTCTTTAGAGATCTGAACTACAACAACCTAGATGAATTTCCTGCTGCTATCAAAACTCTTAGGAACCTTAAAGAACTGTAAGTGAAGCAAATGCTGAATGCTGCAACATGTATGCTAGTACTGAACCTTAAAAAATGTACTACAACTTTAGGGATGTAAAACTCTGTTTTTGAAGGGATACATATAAGAATGGATTTTCTCATAGAAATAAACTTTCCAATATCTAGAGAAATCTAAATCTTTAGCACTGAGGAATTCTAGCTTTAAAAAAACAATACTTCCACTGTTACTTGAATATACGTACAGTACTTACAGGACCCTGCATTCATTATATCTAGTCTCTCGCAGTACACAGAACATGAAAATGCAATTATTTTAGTAAATATAAACTGCTAAATACATTTTCTCATCAGCAGTATATAGCAGTCTTGTGACTTCCATCAGTGTCTGGATAAAGCTTGTAGGAGGAGTTTTCATTCTCTGACTGTCCTATGAGGCTGCATGACCCCTTACCCTCTGTCTGGACAGTGCTGATTGGCCCTGTGCTGATCACATGCACCCACTTGAACAAAAACTCTCTGGCAATACACACCAAACTGAGCATGTGTAGAGTGCCCCTAAGTCTGTTCTATCAGCAAATGGATTGGAGACGTGGAAGAAGGGGAGGATCAGAGAGGACAGGATCAAACAGCCTTTTTGCATAATGCAGAGGATTTACCCCTTAGGTTCCACAGTAATTATAACAAGCATGCTTTACTGCATATACAGACTGATTTTACTGTTGTGGGTTTAATAACACTTTAAGTTAGGTCTTAATACATGTTTTTAGCACTATCATTAGTGTGGGTCTCAGTCCACCTTTGATAAGCTAAAACGCAAAGGAAAGACCTCAGTTTAAGTAAAATAAACATCATGAAAATTGATTGATTAAAAAGTAATTAAAAAATAAACATAAATTGCAGTATTAGTAATGAAAGATATAGTTAAAGGTAATAAAATATATCTAAAAAACATTTTTTTAATTTTTGGAAAGTGCAGAAAAGGTTTGACACCCCATCTGTTTTTTTTTTTTTTTGTACTTTCTGACCCAGAGACACAACATGAAATAAGGAAATCTCTCCAAAGTGAGGGAAGACTTCAGTGACAACTTACAATTTGGTATTTTTTTTCAGTTTCTGTCCCGTAGCCAATGGCCAGCACTACAAATAAAGAGGGCAAACTTTCCCAGCATAGACACAGAAAGTGGGAAAAAAAAAACAGACAGTGGCGCTTATCCTTCCCTAATCTATCCAAAACCCAACAAAGAAAAGTTTGGCTTTAGATGCACTTTCAGTATTTGGTATTCCTAGTAATTTATAATGTGCGGCATACTGGAAAACAATGCTCATCAACAGTGTGACAACTTCTGCGCCCTGTTCCCAATAAACATGCAAAATGCAAGCTCCCAACAAAAGGATCATAACGTGACATCATATTACATGGAATCATATTGTAAAGCGCTGCGCAAACTGTAGGCGCTATATAAATCCTGAATAATAATAGTAACTATGCAAGTGATGTAACAGCATCCCCTAATGTGTCTAGAATCAGTAAAAATAAAACTAGGTAAATAGGCATGGTGGTAATAACAGGAAAGGATAACTGGACAAGATAACTGAAAAAGTAAAATTACATCTATATATAATGTAAATAGACAAATAGAAAACAGGAAAAACATAGCCTGCAAGGAAAAATCTAGATGAAAATATACACAGTAGTACATGAGAAAATGCAGAGGAAGTCATGGAAAAGAAAGGTACTATCGACATATTCACACCTGATGCCTTGAAAGTTTTCCTCTTCTGAATTCTGTTTGTTTCACATTTTTGAAGTGCATTTATTCGGTGCTTTCAAAATTAAAGGGAAAACAAAATGTACTTGAAATGTCAATCTACTACTCTGTTAACACTTGTAATATAATTCCATACACGTTCATTGTTCAGTTTTAGGTAGTATGCACTGAACAAAAAAAAGCTATGCTGCTTCCTAAATTACCTTTAGTTACCTTTAGAAAACGGGCAACTGCAGTAGAAAATGATCTTAAACATTTTTTTTCATCATACTTATTCGTAGATATATTTATTTTTCTTTATTTCAGCGGCTTCCACAGCAACAATATCAGGTCGATCCCAGAACATGCATTTATTGGCAACCCGTCACTTATCACTATGTAAGTTTACAATTCTTTTTATCAACGTGAATATTTCTAATGATTTTATATATGCATTTTTTAAATCGTTGTGCATTGTAAAATCTTTATTCTGCCAACTATTGTATAACTATTTTATTGCTCATATTTTAATTGTTAGAATTAACTGAATGGCACAAAATCAGCCTGAAAAATCAGCAAATCTGCAAATTACATTTTTGGTTCTCCTAAATATATGCTTGAGGATTTGTCTCTTCTAAGAAAAAAACAATTGCTCGATTTCCAGATTTACATGGCTCTTTGCAGATCAGACAAATCTACATGCAGATATTCAAGAGAATTAATTGATGAATCAACAATTCTTCTGATATTGATTGTTCCTAGTTATGAAATGCAAAGATATTGCCTTTGAGAGAGGCATCCCTGCTTCTGTACAATGGTAGTTTCGTTTTATGATACTACCAACACATAACAAGTAAGTTTAATAGTAATGAATATAAAAAACATAAGTAAAGCCGGGTACACACGGGCGGACTGTCTGGCCAACTAAGTCCGTCAGACAATCCGACAGACAGTCCGTCCTACTTTTGAATGAACGGACTTGACCACACACGATGAACAGACAGTCCGTTGAAAGCTTGCGCGATGACGTGTACAGCACGTACGATGGGACTAGAAATAAGACGTCCAATACACTGCAATGCAACCTTCGGCCGTGTAAATCCTTTCTGAGCATGCGCCATACTTAGTCCGTCCAACTTGCCTACTCACGAGTGGACTGTCCGCTGAAACCAAAGTTGGACGGACAATATTACGGAAATTCCGAAAGACTTAGTCCGCCAGACAGTCCGCTGAAAAAGTCCGCTGAAGCCCACACACGAGCGGACTGTCTGCTGAAATGTGTTTCAGCGGACTAAGTTGGACAGACAGTCCGCCCGTGTGTACGCGGCCTAAGGCTGGCCGTATCATTTTTTTCGATCAGTCAATGGGCTGAAAAAAAAACAAAAAATAAAACAGGACAGATACCCTATCCACACAAGCAAGGTGGATGGAAGGAATCCTCCCCACTGTGACATTGTAATCTAACAGCTGGTCTACCCCGCTGTCGCAATACACTGATCAGTGGCTGCCGCCATTTGGTTGCAGCCAGCTGATTAAGGAAAGTTTTACAACAGTCTTCTTTGAGGTAAGTCTATATTTAAATCAACTTCTGTCAAGCAGGAATAGCCATAAATGGATTGAAATTCACTACTACCTGCTTAACCACCCAAATTTTGATCCATGAGCGAATTTGATCTATGGGCAGCTTAGGTCTTCTACCTAACACTCTGCTGCTGCAAAGATTTGATCTAGGTGGGTTTATCATGAGAATTTGAAATAGCTGAAGCAACTGTCTTGATGGAAGTAGAGTATACTATAAGAAGTAGGAAATAAAATTGACATGTCCCAACCTGACATAATCCCATCATACACAAGCCATAAACTATGAATGAGGAGTTCCGAGACAGTTGTTTCAAATCGTAAGAACCATTAAATGACAAAAACAAAGTCTTACCACAGTGTGGCTCTATAATCCTGTAACCAAAACCACATTTCACACTGGAATGATTGGACAATTGAGCAAGACATAAAACAGTTCACAGTGCTGGCAAATCAAAGAAGACAATTAAAATTCACATGCCAAATTGCACAAAACATTAAACATATAACCCAAGGGTCAGAACACCCAAATATACAGTCTATCTCCTTTCGTAATACGAACATTCCTAAAAAAAAAAGTGTCTTTGGCATT
Source organism: Lithobates pipiens (assembly GCF_037356315.1). Lineage (NCBI taxonomy): Eukaryota > Metazoa > Chordata > Amphibia > Anura > Ranidae > Lithobates > Lithobates pipiens. The sequence continues at coordinate 240,893,141 of NW_027507903.1, read as the reverse complement.
GATCAAATGACAGCAAGGTCTGGGCATTACCTCTAACAATGTGCATTTTTCAATTAACACCTAGTGAATGTCTGTTTTCTGAAACAGACATGAATAAAGCCAATTATGGTTAGTCACATCATAATTGGGCATAGTGGTTTTTCTGATGTTTCTCCGGTGATTGGTGATTATGTTAATTAACCACAGACATTGCTGTTCCCATGCATATAATACAATGATGAAGGTACTAGGAATATGCATACATATGTATGCGCTGGAAAAAGTATTGCATAGTTAAATTTTCTTGCAGTGTTATTTCTATAGTTAGTATGTTACCCATTTATTATATGTTTAGCCCCTTTACAATAAAACCTTTTAATTGTGTAATTTTAAACAAACAACTTAAGCTGGTCAAAAATGATTCCTTTTTTTTTTTTAGCTCAGCCAGCCAGATGGTTAACTGCTTTCTGCCCGCCCACTGTCAAATGACAACCGGGCGGTGCAGCTCTTGTTCTGGGTGGTGTTCCAGAACAGGCGCTCTCGTGCAGTGCGGTGATCTTGGCTACTCTGTGTTGCTAGGACACGGCGTGACCCCGATCTCTGTAAAGAGCCTCGTCTGCGGCTCTTTAACCATGTGATCGGCTGTGTCCAATCACATCCAGTCACATGTAAACGTGGAGATGCCGGTAATCGGCTCTCCTCACCTCACACTGACAGAGTGTGAGGAGAGGAGAGCTGATCAGCGACATCTCCTCACAGGGGGACATCTAGGGATATAATCAGGGCACTGATCATCAGTGCCCTGATAACAATATAGAAATAAAGTGTAACAATAAATGCCCGCCAATGCCAGCATTTAGTGCCTACCAAAGCCAGCATTTAGTGCCCACCAGTGGCGGCAATCAGTGCCCATCACTGCCCACAAGTGCCACAAATCAGTGCCCATTAGCCATGCCAGTCAGTGCTGGAAATTTGTCTGGTCCCTGATGTACCTGCTGAATTTCAATCCTTCTATGGCCAGCATGTCTTAATGTAGTGTCTTGCCTGATAGCTCTTTATTGTACCAATATCATAATTGCAGGGTATACTGAACCCTTCTCATTGCCAGTTTAGGTTTAGGTGGTTATTGCCAGTTTAGGTGGCCATGAATCTTCCAATGCTTTTTTTTTTTTTTGAGGCATGGAGAGTAAATTAAGTTACCCAGGGAAAACCCATAAAAACATGAGGGAAAAAAGCAGGGTACTACTTTAGCAGGGTTATCCCTTTCATGACTAAGCCTATTTTTGGAATTTGGTGTTTACAAGTTAAAATCCATATTTTTTGCTAGAAAATTACTTGGAATCCCCAAACATTATATATATATATATATATATATATATATATTTTTAGCAGAGACTCTAGAGAATAAAACGGCGATTGTTGCAATATTTTATGTCACACGGTATTTGCGCAGCGGTGTTTTAAACGCAACTTTTTGGGAAAAGGGACAATTTCATTAATTAAAAAAAAAACGAAACAGTAAAATTAGCCCAATTTTGCATAATGTGAAAGATAATGTTACGCAGAGTAAATAGATACCAAACATGTCACACTTTATAATTGCACGCACTCGTGGATTGACGACAAAGTACGGTACCTAAAAATCTCAATAGGCGACGCTTTAAAAAAATTTTACGGTTACCAAGTTAGGGTTACAGAGGAGGTCTAGTACTAGAATTATTGCTCTCCCTCTGACGATCGCGGCGACACCTCACATGTGTGATTTGAACACCGTTTACATATGCGGGCACGACTTCCGTATGCGTTTTCTTTGCTTCGCGAGCTCGCGGGGACGGCGGGCGCTTTAAAAAAAATTTTTTATTATATAATTTATTTTAAAATGAATAAATAGTTTAAAAATAAAATAAAAAATGGATCACTTTTATTGCTGTCACATGTAAACATCCCTTGTGACAGTAATAGGTGGTGACAGGTACTCTTTATGGAGGGATCGGGGGTCCAAAAGACCCCCGATCCCTCCTTTACACTTCAATGTATTCAGATCGTCGAAAACGGGGATTCTGAATAATGTTCCTCCCGAGCAGCCGAAGGCACCGGAGCTTGAATCGGTGCTCCCGATTGAGCGCGAGCACCAGTAAACGCGGCGGGAGGGGGGACGTCCCCTCCCACTCCTCCGGCATAACAGCCGAGCGGCTTTTAGCCGCTTCGGTTGTTATGGCTGGATAGCCAATTGCCCGCTGTAGGTGCGGGCATCATCCCGGTATACCCCCGGAAGCCGAGTACGCAGATCTGCGTACGCTCGGCGGGGAGGGGTTAAAATATAGATTGTAAGCTCTAGCGAGCAGGGCCCTCTGATCCCTCCTGTGTTGATTTCTATTGTAAGTGTACTGTCTGCCCTCATATTGTAAAGCAATGCGCAAACTGTTGGCGCTATATAAATCCTGAATAATAATAATATAGGAATAATGAAAGCAGATTTTCTAAAAGTTTAACAAAACGTGTATGTAGGTTGCGATACCTCTCTGGAGGGCTATTCCAAATTTCTAGATATCTCTAGATATCAAGTTTGTAGTGTTTTGAGTAAGACACCTTTGTGGCTTTGTATAGATTCCACAGTAGTAATTGCTTTAAAAATAGAAGGAAACCAGAACAAAACCAGAGATGATACCATTAGCAAACACTCTTCACTTTCCATTTTATGGGGACAAGAATTCTATTTGGTGACTATGGGCGGCATTTTTAAATTTTTTTACTTTCTTACTTATTTTTAATGATACTGCCCCGTATTTGCAAAAGTGTGCAGCTGAGGCTTCTGCATTCGTCATGCAGAGGTTTTCCAGTGGAGTTCAGGTGTTCTCTTTTCATAAAAAAAGCAGCACAAATGGTGAGTATTGCCTCTCTTTTTTACACGTATGTGCTTGCTTCATAAACTTTGTTGATATAACCGAGTTGATTTAAATGATGCAGCAAGGTCTTTTCGTTTTTAGTTCCAACTTTAGCTCTTTTTGTTGGTGGTCTGATAGGAGATAATTTACTAAAACTGGAGCGTGCAAAATCTGGTGCAGTTGTACATGTTAGCCAATCAGCTTCTAACTTCAGCTTTAACAAAAATAAAAATGGAAGCTGATTCGTTTCTATGTAGAACAACGCCACATTTTCCATCTAATTTTAATAAATCAACCCCATGGTGTACTAAATATGCTTAACTTATATGATTCTCTTTAATTAATGGAAATCTAAAAAGATGTCAGAATCTACAGAAGGATTCAAAGGAAATACCTGCCATTACCTAAACTCTATTAATGTGAAAGGAATGTTTTGCAGTGAAAGGAGATTTACTATAATTATACATATGATTACTTGTGTGATTTAAATGGCGTTTCATTTTGTTTTTTTGCAGACATTTCTATGACAACCCGATTCAACATGTTGGGAGATCTGCATTTCAGCACTTGCCTGAGCTCAGAACTCTGTGAGTTTTTAGGACAATATAAAATAAATAGCTGTAAATGTAACATACAAGTCTGTCAGGAATGTCTCTCTATCGCTAGACAAGGATCACCTCCCACATAACCAGGATGTCCGTGTATAGATAACAAGTATAATGAAATAAAGATTGCTTACTGTTGTTTGCAGAAAGAAAACAGGGGTGAAAAAAGCAACTTTAGGCTAGAAACCTTAGTAGGAAATGAATTACAATATATATATATATATATATATATATATATATATATATATATATATATATATATATATATATGTATATATATTTTTTTTCACAGACTGTAAACACTTCTTCCTATTCTATGTTAGAATAGCTCACATTATTTAACCAGAGCAATTTTTACATTTCTACTATCGGCGTGTTTATTTAGTGATAACTTTAATACTTCAGATAACAAAATTAAAACGTACATTTATTTATTTATTTATTTATTTTTAACTAGTCTTTCTTTTGTCAATGTCTTTTTCAAAAAAATATTTTAATTTTCTATGGAAATTTTTGTCCAATTCAAAAGGACATTAAATGATGTTTCTGGTACAAAAAACAGTAAAGGGGGCATTTTTTTTGATTCTTGTTTTGTGACACTGAACAAAGTAACAAATAAAATTAATGAAAATTAAAAAAAAAATCAGCAAAAAATTAATAGCTAAGAGGACAGGAGGAATGGATTAATGAGGGCTGACTAACTAAGGGTTAAATAGAAATACATTAAAAAAAAAAAAACCTTGTAGGGTCATACGCAGATCACAACTTTTACATACATAGGAATGAAATAACAAATACAATGAAACAATACATTAATTAAGTTTATTTACACCATGACCCCAGCGGACTAGTTACAAGTGTAATTTTCCACAGCAGCTGCTGCACTTTGACAATTAGTTGACCAATAATTTTGAGTATTAGCAACAGGGTATGCAGTGGCAAGGAAAGAGGACCTGGATGTAAGAAATGCAACCTAAAAAAATGTTTGAAGTGTTTTAGGATGCATGTTATAAATTCAAAATCATCAAGTGGTTAAACCAGACCTCTACCCTCCCAAACAGAAAAATTAATGGTGCATGGCCAAAAAAGCCACATAAGTCATTTATTAAACATCACAATGCAGTGCATTTTCACCCCCATTCTGTCCTGCCCAAGCCATTTTTCAGCTTTCAGCACTGTTTGAATGACAATTGCACGGTCATACAACACTGTACCCAGATGAAATTGTTATCATTTTGTCCCCACAAATAGCGCTTTCTTTTGGTGGTATTTGATCACCTCTGTGGTTTTTATTTTTTGCGCTATAAACAAAAGAAGAGTGACAAGTTTGAAAAAAAACAATATTTTTTCTTCAGTTTAGGCCGATATGTATTCTGTAAGCGTATATTGATTGGTTTCCGCAAAAGTTAGCGCCTACAAAATAGAGGATAGATTTATAGCATTTTTATTATTTTTTTTTTTTTTGCTAGTAATGGCGGCGATCGTGACTGTGATATTGCGACAGACATATCGGACACCTTTGACACATTTTTGGGACCATTCACATTTATACAGCGATTCGTGCTATAAAAATGCATTGATTACTCTATAAATGTGACTGGCAGGGAAGAGGTTAACACTAGGGGGTGACCAAGGGCTTAATATGTTCCCTGGGAGTGATTCTAACTGTAGGGGGAGGGGATTCACAAGGGGAGGAGACCGATCTGTGTTTCTCTGTACTGAGAACACACCATCGGTCTCCTCTCCTCTGACAGGACAGTGGAGCTATGTGTTTACATACACAGATCCACGGTCCTGCTGTGTTACTGGGCAATCGCGGGTGCCCGGCAGACATAGCAGTCGCCGGGCACGCACATTGAGTCCCCAGTGACACGGCAGGTGCATGTACGCCCCCTGGTGGGCCGCGAAGGTGAGTATGTTATATGACGCCCTCCCGCAACGAGAGCTGTGCCGCCTGCCCATCAATTGACAGCCGGCGGTCGGCAAGCAGTTAAACAAAACATTTTCGGTAAACTTGATTTTTTTTCTTCTTCCGGTTTTCACTGAAGCACTGGGGATATACCCAGTGCCTCACAGGTGCACCCTCGGGAGTCTCCGTCTCCAGTGCTTTAGGAAAATCTCACCTGGTCTTGCCCTTGTGCCATACAATATTGGGAGGCTTGTACTAAACAATACTTGGCGTGCAGCAGATCACATGCACCAGACCACATACGATGCATGTGCCAGATCTTGTACAGCTATGCACCGAAAGAATTCTGGCACATGCATCTGGTACAGCTAGGTATTGTTTAATAACAAGGTGCCCTGATGTTATACTGCACAGGCATGAGCTTAGGAGCATTGTCATTGTGCGCTATCACAGAACAAAGAAGAAGATGCCAGCAACCAATGACATTTTCTTGTGAAAATGGAGGTGTGGGACACAGGAGGAGGGATTACCATGAGGCCAAACAGGAGGAGGCAAGCAGTTCTCTATAAATGTGTTTATATATTTCTAGTGCAGTAATGGTGTTAGAAACAGATAAAGGAGGATGTAGGGAAGGTCCATTTTAAGAATCTTACCTGCAATCCTTTAGTAAATTGGGATAGCATACATGTTTAGGAAGGGGGGTTAGTGGTCTTTAAAAGAATAAAACGTTTATGCATTTCCATATCTGTCTATTAGTTTGTAGAGGGATCCCACTTTTGTTTGTAGGATCTTATATTGAAATCTTCACACTAATTATTTGTTTATTTCTATAGCTTTGTCTAGACGTTTTCCAGGCATTTATTATAGGACAAAAAAAGTTTGGTAAACATGCAAATAGGCTAAGTCGGTGAGGGTTGTGGTTGGTGGGAAGGTTTGTGTGGAGGTGAAATCCCTGGAGGTCTGGTGTTATGCTATGTCATCTGAAATTTTGAAACCTAAATAACGTTTTCGTACAAATTAATTTTATTTTGTATCTCCACTTCAAACGTAAAGTGCATATTTAAACAAAGCACCCCTATCCATATTACATCTTTCGCCCCCCCCCCCCCAAATAAAAGTACCACACCCTTTGCCTCTCCAGATGTATACTTGTTGTTTCCATGTCATTGCTTTGGCCTGATGCAAAATCTTGTTTCTGCTGACCAAGCTTGTGGAGTTGATCCCCATGGATTTTAAGAAAGGATGTAAACGTTGCAGTGGGCCATGGGCAGGGGTCATAAATAAGTACAATGGCAAGAAAAAGTCACAACAATAGACAAACACAATGTGCTTAAGCTGATATCAGACAAACAATTTCAATTTCTTTTGTCTTTAATGAACATACCCATTAAACATTCACTGTGCTGGAGGAAAAAGTCAATAAACCCACCCAATTAATGAAATTAGTTTGGAGGTGTGGTTTAGAGCTACTTTGTTAAAAGATATTCAGACATTTTTAGATCGTTGTTCATGAGAAGCATCAGCTGGTGTGAACTATGCCTCGCAAAAGGGAGCTCTCTAAAGACATATAATCAATAGTAGTTGATCTGCATAAGGCTGTAAAGGGATACAAACCAATCTCAAAGTGTCATCCATCGGTCGACAGACAAATTGTCTATAAATGGAGACAGTTTAGAATCCTCAGTAAGGTGAAGAAGTACCTAAAAGGGAACAGCTAAATGCTTGACATCACTGGAACTGGCAAACATCCCTGTTTTTGAGTCTACCATATGTAAGTCTTTGAACAGGCAGGGTGTCCATGGAAAAACCAGGGCTGCTGTTAGAAATCACAGGGCACTGTACAGCTCCCCCCCCTTAAAAAATATCAAAATGCAAAAAAATACACTAAAATCAATATTAGAGGACACAAACACACCTTAACTTACAACATTCCTGCTAAATCTAAAAGATAAAAAATGTATTGATTGAATACATGAAGTTACCTGTGTAAATCAAGTCTCATTCACAAAAAGGGTGTTGTGGCCTGTACAGTACGAATCAGCTTTTTTTTAATGTGGCTGGAGCTGTGTGCAAGCAGCATGTTACACTATGGGGACGTATACAAACACAGCCACCGGGTCCTAATTTAACAGATGTGTGGGTGCAGGTGTACAGCCATTGTATGGGCCAGAGAACCTGTGTGAATTAGCCTGTAAGTACGTGTTTTTATTTTCATAATTTTTTTATTATTTTTTACTTTTTATATTATTTTATACAATTTAATTTTTTACAGTTTTTTTAACAGCTCTGTTGCTGCCGCCCCCAGCACCTCTCCTTTTGCTTAGCTGCCCGGGCCCCCTGTTGAACTGATAGAGCCCAGGCCCCATACAGAGGGACTGATGGTTACCCTCTTTTTAGTGACAGAACACCACAGAGAAAGCTGCTGTTCTCCAAAGAAACATTGCTGCATGGTTGAAGTTTGCCAAAGAGCATCTTGGCAAAACACAACGCTACTGGAAAAATGTTTTGACTGATGAAACAAAACTTGAATTGTTCAGAAAGAATACTCAGCTCTATGTGTGGTGCAAAAAGATCACAGCTTACCAATATCCAAACAACATCCCAAAATGAATTCCCAAATTCACCTAAATATCCTACAGGATGTCAGGGTAGCTGTCCGCTAGCTGAAGTTTAGTACAAGTTGGGTGATTCAGCAGGACAATGGCCCTAAGCATTAAAGTAAATCCATCACAGACTGGCTTCAGAAAAAGAAAATGTCCCTTTTGGAGTGGCCCAGTCAGGGCCCAGGCATTCACCCCTTAGAGATGCTGTGGAATGAGAAACATTCACACCAGACATCCTACAAATGTGTCTGGGCTGAAGCAGTTTTGGAAAGAGGAACGGCCAAAAATGTGTCCTGATTGTTGTGCAGGTCTGATCCAGAGCTGCCAAAATAGCTTGCTTGAAGTCATGTTGAAAAAGGAAGTTTAAACGCAAAGGATTCACTTACCTTTTCATCCAGCCTTATGACTGTTCAAAAAAGACACAATATATTAAAATTGTCTGTGTGCCATCAGCTTAAGCATATTGTGTTTTTCTATTGTTTTGACATAGATGAGGATCAGATCACATTTTATGGCATATTACTGTAGAAAACCAGTCAATTCAAACTTCAAATACTTATTTTGCCACTGTTTACAACAGGGAATGGGAATAGGGAATAGGAATAGGGAATGGGAATAGTGGGAATAGTGGGATGGGATCCTTATGTTTAGGGGCAAAAAGGCCAAGCACACTTTGTCTGAAAGTCCACATACCTAATTATCCCTTTTTTTTTATAAATATAGTATTTCTTCCACTTTATTTAAATGCATTATTTCCTGCAAATAATACATTGCCATATCGATGATAATAGCTTTGCTCTCTATGTCTTAAGGCTCAGTCTACACTTAAGGTTGTGACACAGTAAAAATGTGCGGTTGAAGGGTTAGTTCACCTTTTTAGAAAACAAATTCAAAGGTGAACTAACACAATACACCCTTTCCAATCCCTGCTGTACTTACCTCTATGGGTGATGAGCTGTCAGAGCTCACACAGCCGGTGTAGTGGTCCTGAAATCACTGTTCTTCTACATTTTCTTTCCGCAACACTTCTGGCATAAATCAGAGCAATGCTCTGTGAGGTTGCTGACCAATCAGAATCACTCTAATCTCTCTCAAAAGCCCTGCAGAAAGAAGAACAAAGAGCAAGGATTTTTAAATTCAGGGACCACTACACCGGCTGCATGGGCACTAACAGCCCATTACAGAGTAAGTACAGTGGGGACCCGGGGGGGTGCAGATGGTGTACGATGTTAGTTCACCTTTTAAGATGTACATATCATGCCGCTGTGATGCTTTGCATCGCCGAACAGTAGACATTTTCCCTACTGTCACATTCAGTGGGCAGTGCTGCCCACCAAACAAATCCCTTTCAGCTGAATGGGAGCATCCCGCAACCACATTCATTGTAACTTGTGGCGGATTTTGTGGATTAAAACGGGCAATGAGGAGTCAATATAATGCCTCCTTGCCACCTGTCAAATGCTCTCTGAAGAACGATCCAGCACATCATGTAAGAGCTCTGGGTTTTTAGACATTACGAAGAGGCTAGATGCAATCTGTAGGTTATGGCCGAATGTAAATGTACTTGTGTGAAATCTAAGGTTATTATATACAGAAGCACCTGTTTATATCCAAATGATAAAACCCTTGGTAGACTGCTATCGTCATCTAACAAGAATATCTATTTTGTTAACATTTTTAAAAATGATGATTTTGTTAATGTCAGCAAAATATTCTAAGCTTTATTCAGCTTGCTTCTCAGCTTTAATCTTGTTCATAAGAGTTTATGTGTGTAAGAAAACCTGTCAATATAATCTAGCCATTTTCATTAAAATATTTAATGTAACCATTGTTTGCTTGATTTGCCTGCATTTTGTTAAAGAATCAGCACTTGAATTGATCTACTTTTCTCTTGCTGGTAGAATTCTTAATGGAGCCTCTCAAATCACTGAGTTTCCTGATCTCACTGGAACCACAAGCCTGGAAAGTCTGTAAGTGCCTAGCAATTGTGTTCAATATTAGTGCCACTCTACTGTCGATATGATGTGATTAAAATAGATTGACTTTTTTTTATTTTACAGAACTTTGACAGGAGCGCAACTGGTCAGTCTTCCCAATGTTATCTGTGATCAATTGCCTAACCTCCAAGTGCTGTAAGTGTTACTATGTACTGTTGTGTCACTGACCTGATTTTCTAGCAGATTAGATTGTTTTATCCCTGCCATCATCAACATTTGTCTTGCTCATTCAGTGTTTACTTGGCAACCAATATGTCCAGCTATGACAGATCATTATTTTTCAGTACTGCTCTTTGGCCACAAGTACTTTCTGTGCCGCATTTACATTTGGGCACTAAAACTTTCATCTCAAGAAGTCTATCAGGCCAATCGTTTATGTGGTAACTTTGGATTAAATTATGCTTAGTGAACAGGACAAGTTTTTATCCATTATTATTTTTTTTTTTCTTTTGTTTAGTTTACTGTTTAAATTTAAATATTGAGAGATGTTGGTGTTTAGTATTAGAAATTGATTTTAGGGGGTAGTTTGGGTTGTTAAGCTTGCGTGGAGGTATAGATTAATGGTGTTAGGTGAGGATAAACGTAATTAATTGGTAAAATTTGAGAGAACGTGGATGTTTATACTTAATTCAAATCTAGCAAACCATTTCATATATAGTATACCTTTTTTAAATGTAAAGAATTGACAATTTTCAAGGGAGAGATAAATATTTGTACCAGAAACAATATACAATTCACTTACCAGAGGGCAGCTGACCTTGACTTCTAAAAGTAAAAAGTGCAAGTTAATAAGATATATAATATCTTCTGTCCTGGGACTCCAGGCTTCTCTTAGGGATAGTTCAGATGGGTGACTGGAGCGATAAAAACAGCTGATCTGCGATTTTATCACTTTCCTGAATTGTAAGAGCACAGTTGGGGCTGTACGAATGCCACAGCTGCAGTGCTTTGCTTCAAGGCCCTGGCATTTTTATTTTTTCCACATTTTTTATTTAGGAAAGAAAGGCAGTTTCCATTGGAACATACATAGCAAATACATTGGAAACAAAGCATCAGAACAAGAAACAGATACCAAAACGAAATGTAAATTGGAACAAATCTCTCTATTAAGGTTACTGAAACATATCAGTTGGGCGATCAAAAAGCTTCCCCCGTTCTAACAAAGGAAATAGAGAGGGAGGCCCAGAGGGCAAAAAATAAAAATAAAAAATCCGGGAGATCAATAGAAGGTCCCGGCATTTTTAACGTGGGGTGCATAGTTTGAGAGACGGCACCACCACTGCTGTTGTTTGCCTTTTTATGAGCATAGTATCCCTTCATTCTGCTCTCCAGTGTCACTGAGTCAACTAGTCAAATACAAGTAAAAAGAAAATTGACTAGAACCTCACATAAGACACAGGATTCATGTACAATAACAGCTTGACCGTTTGGCTAGATTGGATGGTAAATGGCATAGTTTGAGACAACAGAACGATTGTGTTATTTGAAGAAGAATAGAGACATGAAAGCATTGCATGATTTATTTCTGTTGCATTTTACAAGTCTAAAGCCCTTTCTTTGCCTTTAGTGTAAATATCAGACATCTACAAGCAGAATACTAGACCAATCTATTACCAGGATAACCTACAGTTGGCTAGTTAAACCTAATATTGACTGCAATATATAACTTAAAGGGTTTGTTACCCCAACACTTCATATACCTGATATGTGCCTGCTGTACCATGTACTTGTATGAGAAAGTATCCTGTTGCCTTTGTATTGCTTCCTTTATGTGAAATCCCTGGTGTCCTTGCCGGTCCCTCTGCTTTCCTATTAAAAACTGACCACACTATGCAGGAGAGCACACTGTGGTCAGTTTTCTAGCTTTGCTGGGAACTCAGCCTGCTCTTCTCCAATGATCAGACATGTCCTAAAATGCCCCCGCTGCACAGCCATTCAGGTGCTGCTGCTTCCCCCCCCCCCCCCCCAACTCTTATGCAGATGAGAAAAGACGAAACAGGTATTGTGATCATTTATAAAAAAAAGGGTAAAAAGTATTTCTCGTGTTTATATATATATATATATATATATATATATATATATATATATATACAAAAATGTTTTTCCTTTCATTCCTATTTTAAACTGAATGGGTTGTTTTACAAGGTGATTTAGGGCCCAAGTACACAGCTGCTGCTAAATGGACTTTCAGAGGCAGTTGGACACTTTTTTAAACTGCCCCTGAACTCATTCAATGTTATCATTCAATGTTATCTTATGTGTACATGTACACAGGTTCGTTTACTGTGGTTTTTAGGCAGTTGCGTTTATAGGCCTTTTTTTGAAGGCAAAAAAATGAGTTCAGAAGCCAAAGTTTCCATCGTTTCCACGTTTCAGGTAACCCGCGTTTAGCCGCGTTTCGTTTATAGGCATTTTTCATTTTTGCCCATTTAAAAAAAATATATATTTTTTTTAGAAACGCTTCTAAACGGAAATGCGGCTAAATGCGGCAAAACTGACGTTTTAGATGTGGGTTACTATCTGTCAAGTTAAATTGTTCAGGAGAGGTTGTAATAAGTACATGTACTCGCGCAAATGCTCGGTATCAGTACCGATACTAGTATCGGTATCGGGACAACCCTAGTTTTACTGTATTTGCAACCTTTCCAAAGATTTCTCTAATGTCAGTCATTACAAAACTACACATATCCCTTCTCACGTGCTGCTTATAACATTCAAAGATTTTTGCCCAAAGATAAGATAAAAAAGGTTGAATAATTAGTATATATGAATATTAAAATACATTCAAAAAATCATTGAAAGAAAAAGTATTTGCTACCAATAAAAACAATAAATCACGTGAACCAGAGGAGAGCTTGCCACGAAACTGACACTTGGTTTGATGTGATTGTTTGCTTGCCGTTCATGTTGTGAGCACAGAGTCTTATGGGAGAAGGAGAGGGTCCGATTTCAGTGCACATTATCTGTACACTTTAGGAGGGAATTTAACAGTTTTCATTTTGCTGGCATATCTGCCCTACATTAAATCCTTCACCCAGCTCAGAGCATGCAATGTTTTAGCAGAGGGAGGGAGATCTTTTTATGGAATCTGTCTGAGCTTGTTAAGTTACGGTTCAAAGGTAGTGAATGGTCCAAGGAATATTGAGTGCAGCCATGAAAGGACAAAGTTTGCTCTATCTTCCAATTAATTAGAAGAGGGAAAGGCAGCAGCACAGGAGGCAGAGCACTGAACTACTGCTCATTTGCTGGAGGCATATTGTTTGTCTGCAGCTCATTGTTTATGAAAATCATTGACTGCAAAAGTGTTTTCTACATACCATGACATTTTTTTTTTTCTGTACACAGTGCAGTCATGTTGTCTTCTATTCACATTTCCAATTAGCATTCAATAAGAACAAAGATTCACTGGTGAAGACTGCCCAGGAATCTGGGCACGCAGTCACTCAGTATGTTCCCAGGCTTAGCTGGCTTTGCAATACTGAGATGGTGTGCCTCTACCTTACCTGCATCCTCAGACATATCTCACACATATTAATCTACAGTATGTCAGTGGTTAGATTTGCATTGCGTTAAATTCTATTTTGAATTTCTTTCCAGTAATAGATGCACCATTTTGGCCTCCATGAATTACTGGAGGAGCAATATAACATAGGTCCAATGCATGGCAAACAAAAGCAAGCAGTCCAATAACTGGCAGTAAAGCAGGCACATACATTTTTATCTTAGTAACATATACTTGAGTGAAATCTGTCTACAAAAATCCAAATAATAGAAAACAGATAAAATATGCAATTCAGTGTGTATATCATTTTTCCCATGACCAAACACTGCTCTACACTAACTAAGCTTTCTTTTTAATATCAATATCTTCATGGAAACGAATTCCTCTTAGCCCTTGTACACACGGTCGGCAACGTGCTGGTAGTGGGGTACAGAATCAGTAGGCAGAACCTTAGTCAAAAGTCCAGGCAAGGGTTGGTAACACAAATAAGTAGCAGACATAACAGGTAAAGGGAATCCAAAGAGAAGCGTCAGATGTAGCCGGGTCAGTGGCAAAATCAGCAAGTTGTCAGGAATACAGAATGCAGGGATCAGATCTGAAGACAATCCAACAATGAGGCTAGGTAGACCTTAGGTTTAAATAGGCCAGCAGGAGCCAGGATCTGTGGGAGTGCACATGTGCACCGTGGTATGTGCATGAGTGAGTGCACTCGCATTCTTGTCCTCGCACATCTTGGTACACCCCTGTACTCAGGAGTATATGCATTTGAAAATGAGCACTTGTTGCCGGAAAATTAGTAGTTGCTGCACAATGTTCCTGACATGAGTACTGTTTCCTACAAATTGAGGCATGGCAGCTGGAGGCAGGTTAAATGGGCTTAACGTTGTTTGTTGCTAGTGTCTAGGCCTCCTGAAGTTGACAGTTTGGCCCATATGTCTAAAGGAATACTATCTTCCATAGGTGAACGTTGAGAAAAATAATTTACAGTAAATACAATTTTTTTTATGTAATGAAAGCACTATCTGCACTCCTAATCGTGAATAGGATAGGTTTGACCCTTGCATGCTAGCGCTTAGAACAGGGTGGTTCATATTACAATCCGCAACCTGAGTGTGCATTGGCTTGTTTTTTACTGTCTACTAAGCATACTCGGGAGTAACATGCTTCATGCCCATGTTTTGACATCATTTCTCCTGCAGTACTTATTGTAGTTACTGTATGTATATGATTGAAGGGCACGTCTACACAAGAATACAAAATCTATTTGGAGAGGGCATTGGCAGGTTCAGTTACAGTTTACAGTATTATTCTGAGCACAGAAAATAGCAAGGGCAATGTGACACATTGCTCAGCACAGCAGAAAAAAAAGCCACTGGGTGCATGAACCTGCCTTCTTGTGATACTACAGTGGTATGCAATAATACTATTTTGTACTACATTAGTTGTTCAGTTAACCTACAAAAACAATGAAACAATTCTCTAAGATTATAGTTTATCCTGTTACTAGTAGTATAAACTGCGACCTGTAGATAAGTCACTTTATACCCTGGGACTGGAAAGAAGAAAGAGAGTACATTATGTGCATCTATCATTACAAACGGCATTTGATAAGAATGAGACATGCATGAGTTAGCTGGAAACTCTCAGTCTGTGAACTGGTTTATTTTCTTTTAAAATGCTCCAGGGGAAAAAAAAAAATTTATGATGGCAGCTATTAGATCATGGTGAATATATCTGATGTTTTTCCATTTGACATTTGGTGTATTAACACTGATTGCAATTTATTGCTTTATTACCACTGTGAGTGCTGTAAACCATCCACAAATATTCTAGGTACATATTTTTTGTTTGTTTGAAGGGAAAACAGTGATAGTTATAGACTCTTCTTGTTGTTTGGTCTATAACTTTGTTCCATGTGCAATGGGCAGGATCCAAGTCGATGTTCTAAATATTAAACAAACCTTCACACTGAAATGTTGGGCACTTTGTGATACTACCTGAGCCAACAATGTGGAGTATTTACAAGGAGAAAATTATTAGGTGCAGATTCTGATTATATTTATTATATTCATTATTTCACTCTGTTATTAGTGTTTGGACTTTTACCATTACGCTGTTGATAGAAGTTTGTCTATCTCCATAAACACTTAGGAAGATTAGTAAAATACAGGCAGAATAACTATATCACAAGATTTTTCTCTTTCCATTGTTTGTCTATTGTCCAGATGTCATGTTTTATGAACATACCTTGTTATTCCCTAATCATCCATTTTATAGTATTGGATAAGGAAAATTCAAACTCTTCCAAAAAGTATTGTATTTAGCAATGAAACATGGGAGTAGCATACAAAACAGGGCTAAAGCTGGCCATAGACAGGCAGATCTACTAGAAAATGACAATAGAAGCATTTTATTAAAATGATCAATAAGCACCAGTCATTTTTTCTGGCTCCCGCCATGTTTTATTTGACACAATATTTTTTTTCCATTTCTTGTACAAAAAAGTATTGATTAAATGATTGGAAAGTAAGAATTTCAGTTGTGCTAGAAAGTCTATTCAAGGTACTTGGTTCTCAGAGTAACCTTGATAAGTTGGCAAGTTAACTCTAAAAAGTCTGACATTGGTTATATAGTGATTATTGCCTAGTGGATAGCCAACGAAAGACAATATAAAGTCAAGAACTTGTTAAAATTTGGCCAGTTATGTTGATTTCAAAATTCATAAACAATGACTGGTGGGTGGAGAAGCTCAAAACAAGGCCAAACCATGGGAAACATGGCCTAATGGCTCAATGTCACTCACTCAGAAACAGACAATACAATGGCTTGTAAGAACTTTGAAACAGTGGCATACTTATTGGCGTTATCCTAAAAAAAATGGCCTAGGGTTCAAATGAAAAAATGCTGCACACAGAAGTGGAGCTATATAGGGGAGCAAGAGGTGCTATGGCTGTAGTCTAATCGCTGGCTGGGGCTCAAGCTGTGTCCCCTATTGATATGGGGCCTGAATCATTATTATTGTGCTTGCAGAGGCTGCAAAAAAACTTACCAAGAGCAGTGTTCATGGAAAGTCTCCAGCCACCAAGGGAAACTACACAGGCACAATGATGTTCTACCACTCATGCTTTTTAAGGAAGGCATACATACACAAGGTCCATTTGTCTTTGTATATTCCATTTCCTACATGCGTTAAGGTTTTATGTAGATATTACATTATAAAAAATGTAGATCTGTGTTTGAATTTAAAAAAAAACTGGTAACCAAGAAGCAATATACTAAAGTTCACATTACTCACCTGAAACCATTCACTGATATGACAACTGAGTGTAGTTATTGAGCATGTCCAATGTAAACGCAGTCCAGATGTGTGTTAAATTGTTACCTGGCTCATGTCCAGTCTCCTAAAACTATGATTAATTGGGAATACTCATATTTATTTATTTGCTATAGTAAATTTTCTGTGATGCAAGGTAGCATTAGAGCACTTAAGGGGAAACGTAATACTCTTTGAAGATGCCGATGAAGCACAGAATGCTTTTCACCTAAGTCAGTGGGAGTTTCTGCTGGATGGGATTTCATTGGCTGCTTTTCATTTCTCTGTATTGAATTACCAACTTGAATTTCACTTCTTCATAGATTAGCATACCAAGATACACTTTTTTGTATTACATATTCCATTTTAATAACTGCTTTACACATCCTAATATATGCATAAATGTGCTACATTATAAACATATACAAACATTTTAACCCAAAATGCTTAGTAGTTATGTGTGATTTTGTAAAGTAAGCACAAGTTAAATATCGCCAAATATTCATGCTTAAACAGAACAGTACAATTAAGACAGATGATTATTAAGGTTGTTAAGCGCTGCAAGATTATTTTTTGAGAAAGTAATGTACATACACTTTCAGATAAGTAAGGCATTACATTTTTAAATTTAGAGTGTTAGAATTGTAAAATATACAATATTTATAATATATTTATATTATTTTAATATGCCATTTTCAGATAAAATAGCCAATGCTGTGCACATCATATATGCAAAGGGCTTCCTGCACTCCAGTTTGTTATAGTATTTACTCCCACAGCTTGCATTGTCAATTGGATAATCATAGGAATCCACCTGTATTATGAGCAGGGCTTTTAGCACCCCTGAATGCATTCGTTTTAATTCAGAAAGCTTTAACACAAGTACAAAAATCTTATAAGCTAACACCAGATCCTGGACTCTGCACCACTCCTGTCTCCAGAAAAGTTGCCTGTAAGCTCATCCAAGCCATAAAGCATTTGATGGGGCCCTGTAGACTCAGAGCCTGATGTCTTTAGAATCATGCCTGTGCTTCCCAGTGCCCTTTGATGTCTATGGGCTACCCTAAGCCAGCCATAGATGGAACAAAATTCAACCAGCCCAGCAGAAATAGAATTGTGATCCATGTGTGAGCAGGCTGGTTGTACTAAAGTTGATCCATCGATTGACTTCAGTAAAACCAACCTGTTGGATTTTTTTCATGCGATCAATGTTGGTAGCCAGAACACTTCGATCAGCCATTGGCTGAGAACGCTGATCGGAAGTTGGTCAGCTGCTGGTTTTCCAGCATGCATGTCTGACAGAAGACGGACTAATGGCAGACAGACCGACATACACATTGGCCGAATGTAGTACGTTTTTGTTTTTTTAAACTGACATTCAGCCTGTATGTATGGGGCTTTAGTCTTTGGCTATGGTTTACTAGTTACGTCTACAAACATTTCGCTGTTTGTAATGGAAGTGCAGTTAGTTCAGTTATCATTCATAATACTACCACATTATTTGAGGTTATTTTTACAGATAGAAACCCGCTATGTATTTTGGCCTAGAGCTTCTACATGGCCCTGATTTGTTTCTTGGTTGAAAGGCATAATTCCACTTTAGAGAATGTCATTGATCTGTTTCATAAATTGACAACACTTTATGCTCATGTTGATGTTCAAAGCTTCTGAACTATTGGCATGTTTTAGCTATGCTTTCAGTTTTACAATTAACTAGTAATGCTTTCCTCTTTGTACTTCAACTTACTGTTTATTATTTCAGAGACTTGTCGTATAATCGTATCAAGGACTTGCCAAGCTTCTCTGGCTGTCAGAGACTTCAGAAGATGTGAGTATGTATTACATATGCAGGTGTTTTTTACTTAAGCCTTCTACACCATATCACTTCAAACATAACATCTTTAACCCTATTAATACTACAGTGTTTGGGTTAAAGGTGATCTGAGAAAGGTTTGTTATGGAATTTCATGCTTCTACAATCCACTTATCATTTCTCTGTCGTTTCAGTGATCTTCGTCATAATGAAATCAATGAAATCAGATCCATTACCTTTCAGCAGCTGATTGTCTTGCGATCCCTGTAAGTGCTCTGCAAATCCCCTGCTTGTTTGATCCCATTTTACTGTGCTGTTTAAATAACTATAATTAAGAAGTAAACACAAAGCAATGTACAGTGAAATCTCTTTCTATGCAGTTCAAGAGACCAATTCCATTTGGTGTAGCCTGCAGTATGTAAATTGAGGAAAAAGGAAACCACGCAACTTGCACTTATTTTGTTTAGATTAGTTTACTATCTATTTTTTATTAGGAGATGCCCCAAAACATCATACATATACATAAAAAGTTAAAGGAAAAACTTAAAAAACAGAAGTATTTCTCCTTCATCCTACACACATACACACTCACCATAACACAGCTCATTCACTTCACTGAATTTGGAATAAACTTTTAATGTAATGAACGGAATGATTGGATTTAATAGGGCAGATTCCATCAGGTACTGTATCTATTACATACACCTAGCACATTCTATTATACTGTCACTTTGTACAGTACTTGAAACTTTGGATTACTGTTCCAGTAAAGAATATTGTGAGATTCAAGATGGATAATCCACTTTGTTATGGTAGATTTTGATTATCTAATGCATTATCAAATCACAATCTGCCATTGGTTTATGGACCATACTAATGTTACATTTCAGTAAACTTTTTAGAAAACTCATCCTAACTGTCACTATTAGCTGTAAACGCTAAGCAAAACAGTTCATGGTCCTAATACATGTCACATGTATAAGCATTTTCTTTCTTTTTTTTCCAACCAGTGACTTGGCATGGAACAAAATAACATACATTCACCCAACATCCTTTTCCTCATTACCATCTCTCATCAAATTGTAAGTAATTTTGAAAGCATTTTGTTATTCTGTCTTCTGCATTTTCACTTGTAATTGTAAAGTATTTATAGAAATGACACTAAAGGTTGCACCTATACTGCAGATTGTCCATGCTACCAACACCTCAGAGCCAGTGTACAACTACCAAATAGGAAATACAGTATGCACAACATAGTCCAGATTAGTCTCATGAACCCTTACCTAATAATTGTCTTCTTCTATTACAAGACAGAAATTGGGCTGTCCTATGCAGGTATCAGTGGCTTTTGTGGCAATCAAGCCCTCTGCCAGGAATCTGTTCACTGACTGCAGTTGGTGCTGGTTATGTGAACACCTTTGAAAACAAATGTGAATATGGACTTTCAGGCTTGTCTTTTTCTTGTGCTTGTTTATAATTGCAAAGCCTGTGATTCGATCATCTCATGCTTATAATGAGTATCCGTATTGTAGGATTATACAGAACTTTTGTAGTAAAAAATGTTCCTGACAGAGTTCACGTGTTTGTTTAAGAGTTTATGCACATAACAAGCAACCGCTGCAGCTCAAGATCATTTATTGGCTTTTGTCAGGAGTATGCTCTTGTAAGAGCTACGGGTACTGCAGGGATTAGTGTTGGGTGGTACTATTCTCCTCTTTTAATAGGAGGAGAACAGTAATACCTGTGGTAGGAACATTATGTAATTTGGTGAAGTATTCTACCCTAATTTTTTTCTCCAGTGTGCCACCCCATACTAGCATTGTCTTAACTTATAGGTCAGTTTAAAGAGCACTGGTGTTATGCAAAAATCAGTAACCCTTAGTGAATGAATGACTGTCAGTTCAATGTACTTGACTTTAATTGGCTTTCTTTTAATTAGTTTTGATTACCTGCTGTGGGGTTACTGTATGTATTTCCCTAATTAAATAAGACTGTAAACATTAAAGTGAAGTAGAGAAGTAGAATTAGGCCGCGTACACACGCGCGGACTGTTGGCCCAACTTTGTCCGTCCAACAGTTTGAGCGAACAGTCCGCTCAAACTTAGCATGGACGGACATGGCCACACACGACGGACGAACAGTTTGCTGAAACCGTGCGCGATGACGTGAACGGCACGTACGACGGGATGAAAAATACGACGTCCTATACACTGCAATGCAACCTTCCGACGTGGAAATCCTTTCTGAGCATGCGCGAGACTTAGTTGGCCGAACAAGCCTACACACGGGCGAACAGTCCGCTGAAACCTTGTTTCAGCGGACAGTTTTTCGGAATTTCCGTAAGACCTTGTTCGGCCAACTGTCCGCTGAAACTGTCCGCTGAAGCCCCACACACGAGCGGACTGTCCGCCCAAACACTGTTCAGCGGACAAGGTTGGGCGAACAGTCCGCGCGTGTGTACGCGGCCTTAGAAGTAGAAGTAGAAGACAGTCACGTTTTCCTTTTCTTGGAATTCTTCCCCTTATGAAGTTAATAACCTTAATACAGTACATACTGTGCACTTTTAGAGGAGTGCAGCCTTTTAAAGTGTCTTTAAACCTACATCATTAAAAAATATCAATACATTCTGAATTACATGCTGTTCAGCCACTATGGGATTTGTTTTCTATATTCTGCAAAAAAACTTGGTTAATCCTGCTGTTCTCTGTCTTCCCCTCCTGTCCAAGTCTCTGCTACAGATGGGGATTCAGCAGAGCAGTGTTGGCAGCTAGTGCACATGCTCAGTTTTCAGTGTATTTTTTACCCTGAGCATTTCCTCCCTATCACATCTCAGCAGCCCATGTGACTATAGAGTCACACACGTGGATGTATACACAGTGGTAAATCCCAGACCACTCTCTTCCTCCTCCATGCTCACTAACTAGCTAAACACAATGGGGGTTGGATATTACATCTTGATTAATGGAAGCTTCACCTCCCTGCTATTTTAAGACACAGGCTGGAGGGGCGTGACACAGCCTGTGACTGTCAGAAATCCTCCCAAACCATGTTATTGACAAAAAATACTAAGGTTTCATTTCAAATATACAGTATATTTGTATGACAGTTTATAAGAGTTTATTGATAATATTTATTTATCCTCTGTTTTTATATTTTGAGCATGCGAACAGCAGCAGAGGACTAGAAGTTCCTCCTGCCAATGTTTCTCTGCAGACAGGCTGGGAAAGAACTGGGTCATGTGACACTTGTATATTGATTTTTATTTTTCAGTAAAATAATTACAATGCCATCATCCATATAAAGAACAAGAAGGGATCATTTAAATTTAACAGTATGTGTGTTTAGTATCACCTTAACCCCTTCACACCTAAGGGTAAATCAATCTAAATGCCTAAGTTCAATTTTGCTATTTTAACATGTTTCAGTAAAACTGTACATATCATCACAACTACTTTGTGCATCCAGGTGGATTATACCTTGTTTTCTTTTCAGGAAAAATTGGGCTTTCATTTTGTAGTAAATATTTATTGATATCTCCGATTTTTTTTTTTTATTATCAAAAGGAATCTGGCTCAAAATAGTAAATAAAATCTTTTTTTTTAAATGTAGCTGTATATTTCTTGTTACTACCATAACCTACAACCAAAGAACAACCTAAAATAAATTCTCCTTCTCTTGACAATTGCAACAATACCACATATGTGTATGTTATTTGTTGTTTGTAGCTGTAGTATAGCCCAAAATCAATAGTGCGCATTTTGCTTCAGACGCTAACTGACAATGATGCCAATTTTAAAAAAAAAACCTGTCCAAAATATACTGACAATGATCTTTGACCCAGACGCTAACCCTGGCATTAACCTAGATCAAACCTTGATCTAGGTATTTTTATTTATTTTTAATTATTTATTTATTTTTAAAAAAATGTACAAAACATTTTTTTTTTCCTGCAAGAAACAAGAAAGATACATTGTATCCTTCTACTCCATTGACATAAAGAAGAAACACAGGGACAGGCTTCACAGTGACTGATCACTGTGGTAGCCAATCGGAGGCTACCTCAGCAATCATGTGACCTGGAAGGAGGGAGATTTGGGTCCCGATCGTTAGTACGGGGCCCAGGCTCTTGGTGAGACCCCGGTCTCTGTGCTGGGAGTGCGCTGTGCGGCACAAAAGAAACACATATGTGCAGCCCCATGTAAAAAAGGCCAATGCAGTGAGGCCGCATATATTTGTTACATCAGCGTGAAGGGGTTAAGGTCACCGTATGCTTTTTCATATCTCTGATGCATGTTCACCAGTCCCTAACTACACCATTTTACAATAAACAGCAAAATATAATAGAAACCCATTCCCAAAGTAGTGTCTTTTTCAAGAGGGTCATGCAAGGCTAGTTATTTGGCACTGGTTTTCAGAAATGGTTTGCAGAAATGTGAAAGTCCATTCAGCCTAGTCAGTTTCTATAGGCAATAATTCACAAAGTAAATTGACTCCAGTCATGCTTAAAATTCACCCAAGCTCACTGCTGTAATCATGCCATTTTTGTTTGGCGTAGAGAGATGTAAAAGAGTACAGTCTAGGTACATGTATCAAAAAGCTGTCAGTCATAAAGACAAAAGCAAGGTATGCCAACCACATTCATTATCTGAACAGAAAGAATTGTTTTGGTAAAGAAACCTATTGACAAGTGCTAGACAACCATTTATTTCTTGGGAGTTGGCCTGCCACACATTATTTTACTTGATGAAATAAACAAGAACAAGTTGTATCTGCGTTTTGTAAAATTGCAGTGGAATGAGGACCTTGTATGAGTTTTTTATTTAAAGCGGAAGTAAGTTAAACTTTGTAGAGGTGGACTCTTACTATAATGTGCAAGTATCCGCAGCATGGCACACATGTTTCCTAGTGTGCAGTCATCCAGCATTGACAGGTCAAGGGTCCAGTCACTGCTCCATCCGCTGTCATCTTCCTCTCTGCTTCTTTTGGGTTTGGTAAAAGGGTGCCAGGGGTTGTGTTGTCCTCAGCACCCAGCTCTATTCCTGACATGCTGAGATGTACACGGCTGTGTTAAATAAGTAATGTATAGAGTGCATCTATGCTGCAAATCCTGATTTTACTTTTGTCTCTGTTCATACAGACAGCTTGTGCATAAAGGAAGTAAATAAAACACTTATACTGCATATTTTTAGCCTGGCCAAGAGGGACTGTTTACTAGTAGCATTCAGTACTACTTTGTTACAGACATTAGCTGCCCACTGGCAGCCTTTACTTCATTGCTAACTTTTTTTAGTGCAAAATACACAAAACGTGTTCTGCAAATGAGCATTGAGGTGCTATGAAAGAGAAATTACATCTGTAGCTCAGTGACTTCTGGCAGCAATATTTTTCTCACGCTTATATCGTGTGCATATTTCAGCTACAACCCAGCATAATCTCCTAATAAAACAGAACATCAGAACAACACGTAGTTGGTGTTTGTTACTGAAAAGTAACTTTCATATTTTTACAAACACTATAAATTGTTTAAATAGTTTTTACAAGAGCAGAAATTAGGATGGAAAACTAAAACATTTGTTGCATTCCAGCTAGGGGGTTCACCTTAAATGTGGTTTTAATATCTAGACCCATTGTTGCAGTTTTTTAAAGTAAATAAGCCTAAAATAAAATAAAAAATTTACATGCTTAAATAAATTTATTGTGAACATCCGGGTTTTGTTGTAGTATTGCTGTAGCAGAGTTTTTAATCCACATTCCTCTAGGACTAATGCCCCATATACACGATTAGAAATTCTGCTAGCAAAAGTCAGACATGAGCTTTTGGTCAGAAATTCCGACCGTGTGTATGCTCCATCGGACTTTTGCTGGCAGAATTCCAGCCAGCAAAAGATTGAGAGCAGGTTCTCTATTTTTCGGTCGGAAAAAGTTCCTATCCAAAAATGCGTTCGTCTGTATGCAATTAGGACACGTAAAAAAATCATGCATGCTCGGAAGCATTAAACTTCATTTTCTTGGCTCGTCGTAGTGTTGTACGTCACTGCGTTCTTGACGATCGAAAGTTCAGAGAACTTTTGTGTGACTGCGTGTATGCAAGTCAAGCTTGAGCGAAACTCCGTCGGAAAAACCATCCAAATTTTTTCTGATGGAATTTCTGATCGTGTATATGGGGCATTACAGGTTTTTCTTGACATGCTTTCAGGTAGTAGCACAAGTGTAATTATTAAAGCCACACTATGTGTTTAGGAGAAGAGTTGGACTTTTGATGGTCCTAAGGGTTGACTTGGGAAAAAAACTGCACTATAGAAATATGTTGGTGACATGGTCTACTTAATCTTCTCCTCAGAGATCTCTCATCCAACCAGTTGACGTCATTTCCTGTCACTGGGCTGCATGGTTTGACTCATTTAAAACTCACAGGAAATTCCGCCTTACAAGAACTGATCCCTGCAGAGCATTTTCCAAAACTCAGGTGAGTACTTTCATTTTTTGTTAATTATACAAGAAGGATGACCAAGAAAAGATATTAATCTTCTGTTTCTTTTTTGTAATTCATTTATTTTGTAAAAGGTCGAGTAAAAGACAAATATTAACCAAATACATGCAATTATGGCATCAATACAATCTCTAGTATAAAAAAGGCTAACAGAAACCGCTAAAGCAGTAATCCAAGAAATGATGTCCAGCAAAACAGTCAAGTACCGAGACATAACCATGGGCAACTCTGTAGACTTATTTGGCAGAGACTAATACAATGGTTAACCTTGAAATGAGAGGCGACAAACATTGCATGATTAAATAAACATATCAACCGTTTAAAGCAGTGGTCTCCAAACTATGGCCCTCCAGTTGTTCAGGAACTACGGTTCCCATCATGCCCAGTCATGTCTGTGAACCATGGTCAGGTGTCTACAAATAGCCCAGCACACACCTGACAAGTCAGTGGGCTTGTGATTCTCAAAATCAGGACCCAGGACTGGAGATTTCATCCCACCTGGATCTCTAAGAAATCAACGGGCTCCAGGTCCCAAAGTGGACTTTTCTAAGAAATATGGATACTGAAAAGCCAGTTCCTCCCAAATAAGCAAATCCCCTGGAGCCCTTCAACCTGCCGGTTTGAGAATCCTGCATCATTACCATGGTGGTGTACCACACTGCCATACTACAAACACTGATTGTAGACCTAGGTATATTAAAAAAATGTGTAGCATAATTTTATCACATAGCTTTTCTTTTTTTTACATTGCATTTTTTTTATACTTTATTTTTCCATTATGTATTCAAGATTTAAGTTGACTTTATGTTCTAGAGCAGAGTCATCACACTCTGTGTTGCTAATATACAGTTCTCAGAATTCTTTGCCTTGGTTAGTGGTCCTATTCATTTGTAAAGTATAGACGAATGTAACAGTAATTACACTTTACTGGTAGGTTTTCATTTACAAGAAAACAAACAGAAAACCTCACAACAACAGGCAAAGAATAGTCAAAAATTAAGGCTTTAATCAGATTTTACTATATTGCCAGAAAAGTATGCCACATATTTTATTGGCCTTACCTTTTGTGATGTCTTGCATCATTTATTTAATGTCGCCTTAGTGAGCAGTTACTATTATACTCTACTGTGTGTGACGTTTGGAGGCATGTTTCTTTCAAATTATACACCCTGTGTTTTTGTAAAGACTGTCTATCATTAAATATACGTTTTTTTTTCTTTTTTTTTTAAGCAGTAAAAAACTTTATTGATAATTTTAAAAATTTAGTACAGCAATAACTGTCACTAAAAGCGCCACAGATCAAGTATCATACATTAGTGCAAAACAAGCAGAGAAATATAATCTGTATGAACCTCACAAAAAGTACAGTTCAGTGACAAATATCTGAAAAAAAGTGCTATATACCTTCTTAATCATCTTAATGGAAAGGTTTCAAGGCAGATAAAAGGAGGGGAGGGGGAGTGAAAAAAGGAGAGGCCAAGTGTAATCTAACCATGCAGGCCAGATTTTATCATATTTGGCTGGGTAGCCTCTGCTCACATATGTCAGTTGGTATAAGGGGAGTGCAGATCTAATAGCCGAGCACCAAACATTGTAGGAGGGTGAGTGATCTAGAGCCAGTGATAGTTTCAGGGGCTTAGCCAACCTGGATGTAACTTGCTTCCAATAATCGAAAATCAAAGAGCAGCTCCACACCATATGATAAAAAGTGCCAGTGACAATCACTGTTTTAGAATCAAGAAAGAATGGGATTTATGTGATGCAACCTCTGAGAGGTATAATATATCCTATAAAAAATTCAATTGGATCAAGTTTTCCTTAGCAGATATCATCAATTTTGTATACAGAGCTACTACATCTTTCCATTCCTCTTCAGAGAGGGTAGAGATATCTGTTTCCCACTTCTGGAACAGTAGAGAGGTCCTAGCTATGTAATGAGTTATGAGGAAGATATAAATTTAAGAAAGGGGTTTGTCAAGATCGGAAGCCTTTAGAATAGATTCTAATGAGTTCTGTTGGAGGATAGGTGTTTGGGGGAATAGGGTCCTAATGGCATACTGCAATTGTAGGTATCTGAAAAAATACTAGGTAGGAAGGGCAAATTCTTCTTTCAGTAAGTCATAAGAGTTCAATTCTCCAGTTGGGAAGATATGCCTTAGGCCCCTTTCACACTAACGTCCCGTTCAGGCCCGCCTGTCAGTTTTTCAGGCGGACCTGAACGGGTGCTCCATAGAGCTCTATGGAGCGTCGGATGTCAGCGGTGACATGTCCGCTGACATCCGACCCGCTCCGATCCGAAAAAGTGTGACGGAGGAAAAAGCTATTTTTCCATCCGTCTGCGGATCGGATCGGATGACGACGGGCACTGCGGTCCGTCGTCATCCGATCTCCCATAGGGGAGAGCGGCGCTGTGACAGGTCCGTCCCTGCACAGTGTGCGGAGACAGACCTGTCATCTCCCTGCTCAGCGGGGATCGGCGGAGTGATCCCCGCTGAGCAAACGGACATCCACGGGGCGGATCAGAACTGATCCGCCCCGTGTGAAAGGACCCTTAGAGTGTAAATACCTTCTCTTTTCCAAATCAGGGAATCTAGGAGATTGGATTTTTTTAAACTTTTGGATAGTGTTAAGAAGGGTTAAAGCTCATTAGGGTTTTTAGTTGCCTGTGTCCCAATGAGGAGATTTTGCATCACTTCCTGATCCAAAGACACAACAGGAAGTAAGAAGAAATCTCTCTAAAATGGGAGAAATGCTTTCTTAGACAGTTTTCACAGCAACAAGTGTCCCTTTTGGAAAAATTCCTCTCTTTTCCCATTCTGAGGAAATTCAAAATTTTCCATTTTCCCTTACAGTTACAGTTGATCTTAGGGACATTGGTGACCAGCGACTCATTCTCCCCAGTAGAGACACAGATAGCAACGAGGATTTCACAGAATACAAAAAACTGAGGCTTTTTAATGGGTTACCTGAGCTTAGTTCCAGACTAAACCAAGGTAAACATTTGACTGCTAACAGCAAAATACAAAAATACAAAAGAACATGAAAATGTATTTGTGGCTGCACAATGATTTTACACCAGCCCCTTTGTGTCACCTATAACATTTATCATGCAGGCAGACTAGTATTTATTTTATTTTATTTATTTTTTACATGTATTTATGTAGGACAATCAATTTATGCAGCACTTTAAATATACATTCACATGAGTCCCTGCCGCCCTCAAGGATCTTACAGTCTAAGGTGCCTAACTTCACATTTATACATACGCATACTTGGACCAATTTAGACAGGAGCTAATGTGGGTTCCACAGGGGACAGTTCTCTCTCCATTCCTCTTTTCTGTCTATACCACTGATTTCAGCTACAAGACAGTCTTGCTGTCTTCAGAAGTTTTCTGACCACTCTATGGTAGTGGGAGGTATCAGAGATGGGGAAGAGACTGCGTAAAGGACTGTGGTGGAGAACTTTGTCACATATTGTGAGGACAATCATCTGCACTTAAATGTGACTATGAAAAGGGAGGTCGTTGTAGATTTGAGAAGGAGGAAGGCACTGGTGACCCCTGTCTCCATCCAAGGAGTGGATGTAGTGGAGAATTACAAGTATCTGGCAGTGCACATAGATAATAAGCTGGACTGGAACAAGAACACTAAAGTATATATATAGAGGAGGCTGAGGTCTTTTAACATCTGCTGAACAATGGTTTATTAGGGCTCTGCTCTATGTGGTTGCATGCTGGGGAAGCAGACTGAGGCTATTAAATTATATAATTCTTCTGTGACGTGTGAGTGCTGGATGTGTGGATTTAATCTGGTTTATGATCCATACAGATTTTTATGTCGTTTTTATATTAAGTTGGTATTAGGTTAACTGTGTTTAATGAATTGTGGGTAATATTACAGAAAGTGGTGTAATTTGCTTGTCTGGGATGAGGGATTTAATGGGGATACTTGTCTTTTCAATGAAGCCTTTGACACGATTGTTATCCCTTGACCACTCGTGCCTAAAAAGAAAAATTTGGGCTTTTAAACTTTAAATTATTTTTTTCTTCCTTGTTATAGATAGAAATTATCATTAAAAAATACATTTTAACCTGTTACTGCTGTGTTATACAGTTATACCGCTACCTGACTATAGCATTACAGCTGTTGAGTTTTAGACTTTAGCTTACTATCAGAAAATAGCAGTCTTAGGTGCCCAAGGGCCTCATGATGCCTTTTGGTACTTGTTGAGTGGCCTCCAAAATTTCTAGTCAGTACTGGAAACACTGATTTGTAAATAGATTGCAATGACAGTGATCTCTAGCAGTCTCTTGTAACATGTTTCCAGTCTATGTGTTTGTCCTACAGCATGTCTCCAATCTCCAACAACGCCTGTAGCATAGCAACAGTCTCTGACTATCTCCTGTTGTATGTTCACAGACAGTCTTCTGTGGCATTTCATGTACTGAGTATTATGTGTTGGCCTTTGGTGGTATTACAGGGCCACTGTCGAGGCCCACCCATATCTCATAAGTTGACAACCACTGCTCTGGTTAGAGCAGCCATTCTCAGAGTACAGACTATATGCAAAATCCATGAAGTGATGTCATTAGCAGTGTAGCTGAAACGGTTCAACTTTTCTCAGATTTCATTAGAAACTTCTCAAAGATTTTGTTCTGAGAGTTAAGGATAAAGTGAACCTGTGCTTTGTCCCATGCAAGGCAAAGAAACTGGCTTGTTTGAAAAGAACTTCAGAGCACATATTACATATGCTTTGTAAAATTATTCACAGTGCTTATGTTCTCATTTTTGCATATCAAAGTGAACAAGTGGTTAATGATTTTTGTCAATCAAAAACTGAAATGCTGTGCTTGAGTAGTGTTAAGACATTTAGGATGTGACCAAGTAGAGCTTTGAGAATATTTCCAAAGATAATAGATTCATAGACATGTACAAGTACCTCTGAAGGGGGGTCTGTATATCACATAAAGTAAAATGCTATTTAATAGGGTGGAAGGTTTGTAGCCTTAACGACCAAACAGATACTTAAAAGGGACAGATTTTCTCTAGAGAACAATACAGCTATAAGAAGGATGAGGTCGTATAAAACAGAACAGGAAATTACTTAAAAATATAGGAAATAAGATTTAGCTGTCAATCTAGTAATGAAAAAAGTTAGATGGACCCTTGATAATGCCTTGGGAAGAATACTGTAAAGAAAATTAAATTGCTTGTTAGTTTTATATTTTCTTTAGTAACACGCAAACTAAGGTAAAGATGAAAATAAGTTTGTTTTTAAGCCACCGCTGTTGTTTTTTTTGGAAAAATTAATGAACTTGTAAAATTTAAATTCTACAAAATAAAATTATTTATTCACCCATACTAAGCTTTAGTAGAGTGTGATTTTAAAAACCCTAAATATTTCACTACAATCAAAGCTATTGGCTTCCTTTTTTCTTCTTTGCTTGAATTAGGAACAACAACATATCTAATGATAAGTTTAACCTAGCAAACAACTTCTGTTCACATTGTCCATGATCCCGCACCAAGTTCCATGTATAAATAATGTTATAATGGTAAGGCTAACTGTACAGGGAGAAGGGAGTGATTGTAGAAGCAGAATAATTGTTTCCTGTGTTCATTCATTGCAATTATCTGATGCCCCCCATAATTCAGAATGGGAATGCAATGCTTGTGACACATCCCTTCTGTGCCTTTGTACATTTAAATAAATAATAGGACACTAAATCAGCCACTTGCTGAAAACATGTAAAAGATAAGCCAGTAGATTTATATGAGTGTGGAACCATAATTGCAAGAGTTCTTAAAAGAAAAGATTACATAAAATAACCACAATTAAGAAGGGCAAATAAAAGTCACATAGCTACAGAAGAATCAAAGAGAAGGCAGTAAAGAATGTGTTGTGAAGAGACAGACACTCAAAGCCAAATGATAGAATGCTGAATACATTCCACATAGCCATTTACTTCAATTTCCCAGTGGCGAAGTAAGTAAATATTGTTTTCAGCTCTTTAGCATTGGCAAACTGTGTGTATAACCGCTGTGTGAACTCCTGCACACAGGTAACTGCGACAAACTAGCTCCTTGATATCAGCTCTGTAGTTTTTTATGTTATTACATCATGCTACTTATAATCACATAATGCCATTTGAGTTTCAATGGCTAACAAGTATAACAATATACAGAATACATTTTTCTACATGTATACACATAAAAGAAAAGCATTTAGCAACCAAAGATACTTGTTTATTTGTACCAGTATTGTAGCTCATCTACTTATGCCATAGTGATTTGTTTTTCTTTAAAGCAGGGGTCACAAACTCAAATTACCTGAGGGCCAGTGGACAAGTTTTCATATCCCATGGGGGGCCACATGCATATATATTTAATTAAAATAAAATAATAATAAAATAATTAATATTTTTGTTATTATTTATTTAACATTTTAATATATTTATATTCATAAATAGTTTGCCCCTTCTGCTTACCTGAGGGGTTAAAACAGTTAAACCCTGGTGGTCCAGTGGTTGAGGTCCTTTTTCCGGTGCTTATTGATCTGAGTCAGAACACAACTGCGCTCTGACTGACACTGAGCGCCCGCACCACGAAGGACACAGTTACGCGGTCCGCATCTACCGACTGAGGTGCAGACCACAATGCTCCTGCATCAGACCACCAGGGCTTAAAGGTTAGTTCTCACTGGATCCCCAGAGATATATTTTATTTAATCTATTTCCGGTTCGGCAATAGATTAAATCAGTGGTCTCCAAATTGTGGCCTGGGGACCAGATGTGGCCCTTTGCTTGCCTCTGCCTGGCCCTTGGGGCACTACTTCTCCAACTGACACCAAGGAAGGGACACCATTCCTCTCACTGACAGCACCAATGGGGCACCATTTTTCCCACTGATACCAACAAGGGGCACTATTTCTCCAATTAAAACCAATGATGGGGCACTATTCCTCCCACTGCTACCAACAAGGGGCAATATTATTCCCAATAAAACTAATGATGGGGCATTGCTTGCTTCCACTGACCACAGTTCGGGCTGCCCAAAACCTGGAGGACAGTAAACTGGCACTTTACTCAAAAAGTTTGGAGACCCTTGTAATAAATTATTAAAAAAAAGAAACTGCTGGTGCGCTGGCTTTCATCCGGCTTGCATTCCACGTCTCACCAGAAAATGTATCAGTAACCTGGTGGATCAGTCCTGCGGGCCGTTTGTAATTGGTCCATGGCCCGTAAAAGTACTTTGAGTACCCCTGCTTTAAAGGGAATATGTCACAAAACAAAATAAGTAGTCAGAAACCACAGACAAAGTTGTTTTTTTTTTACTCCTGCGCTGCATACTAAATTTAAGACAGTGAAATACTGTACATAGGATCACCTTGCAGAAAGAACAAATATGCAACCTATGAACTAGAGCAGGGGTCAGCAACCTTTTTCCACTTTAGATTACATGGCCTTCACACTTCTAGGCCCCTTTGAATTACACAGCCCGGCACCTCTGGCCTCCTTTACATTACACAGTTCCCATACCTCCCATACAGGTTACCAGTTTAGAGTTACAGATGAGGTCTTGCACTGTAATTATTGCTCTCGCTCTAACGATTGTGTGAGATACCTCACATGTGTGATTTGAACACTGTTTATATTTGTGGTCACAACTTACATATGTGTTCACTTCTGCGTGCAAGCACGGAGGGATGGGGCGCTTTACTTTTTTTTTTCATTTAATTTTTTTCACACTGTCCCTTTAAAAACTACATTTTTTTGATCACTTTTATTGCTGTCACAACAAATGTAAATATCCCTTGTAACAGTAATAGGCAGTGACAGGTACTCTGGGTATCTGGGTCTAAAACAGCCAAAACACCAAGTTTGGCTGTTTTGAATACTGTAAATTTTTTCATTTGGTGACTTTAAGTCTTCTGTAAACCGTAAGTGATGTCATGACACTAGACATCTAGATCTGAGACCCGATTGCGGCTTCGTTCGGGTCTCCAGCCAGCTGGCGGATGTTCCGGCTGGTCGCTCGAGCCTCCCGGTGGGATGGGAGAGCCCATTCGAGCCGCAGAAGGTGACGGGAGGGGGGATGTCCCCTCCTGCTGCTTGGAATAACAGCTGACCGGCTTCTTAGCCGCATCGGTTGTTATCCCGAGAATGCCGACCGGGGTTAAAATGTCCATGGCCCGGGTGCAGATGAATTCATCATGTGCACTGATAGGCCAGATATTTACTGGTGGTGGGCCAGGTGCGGCCCACGGGCCATAGGTTGCCGACCCCTGAACTAAAGAGTGGCAGGCTGTGTTTGAGGGATCTCACAAAGGTATTTTGTTTTATGACAGTTTCCCCATGGATGTCAGTAGATTTCATTTATTAAAGACAGCAACACAAAGCATTGCTAGAATATAACCATACATGCACTGTTACTAATTATTGGAATCAGTGCTACAAAGGATGCCCAATCAATTTTTCTTTTCACTGTAGAATCCTAAAATGAAGTACTATGTTCACTTGTACTATGTGATTTGTCCCACTTTTAAACAAAGGGACTTAAACTACTGTATTTATTAGCGTATAACATGCACTTTTTCACTCTGAAAATCGGGTGCAAATAGCCCGTGCGTGTTACACACCAATACTTCAATTTTAGCTACCTCTGATGGGACAGGAGGGGGTGGGATGAGCGCCGCCAGATTACATACAGTGAGAATCTCCTGTTTACTTGGCGGCCTCTGTAATAGGAAGTCCCGTCTCCTGGGCCGCCATTGGACCACTGTTCTGCCTATCATAGAAGATTCTCACTGTATGTAAACTGTTGGCACTCGTCTCGCCCCCCTCCCTGTCCCCTCTGGGCTGCAGATGGACATCGATCAGGCTGCACTGATGGCAATGGTGAGGCTTCTGCACTGATGACAATGGTGAGGCTGCTTAATTGATGGCTCTTGTGAGGCGGCAAATGGGCATTGATCAGGCTGCATTGATGGCAATGGTAAGGCTGCAGATGGGCACTGACCGTTATTTTGCTTCAGTTCCTTATTTAAAATTTAAGTTTTTTTCCTGACACTTCCCTCTTAAAATAATTGTGTGTGTTATTCGTCGATAAATATGGTATTTACATCATATACTGATGGAATCCTGCAAAAGAGTTTTCTTGTATTTACAGTGAAAGGCATAACGCATATTTATAAGGAAATTCTGCATCTTATACTGTTTGCTTGCTTTCACCTAAAGCGTTGTTTGTGTAGATTTAACATTTCATTCTTAATATGTTTACTTTTCTCAATAAATTGCTTTGTGTCTGGATTAATTTTATTGTAAGATGTTGAATACAGTCCATACTAAAAAGGACTGGTTACATTTAATGGACCCTGACAATCTTCCAGAGCATAGAAAATGGAATTTGGTCCAGCACCTAACACGTTCCTCATTCTTTCAGAAAACCATCATTTCAGAAAGTGTTTATGACTTGTTTGTATTCTCTGGTTTCATAAAATGTCTGCGCATACTGTATCTGATGAGTACACTGTGGAAAAGGTCATCCTATTTGTTCCATGAATTTGGGGATGATAGAGATTTGTAATCTGCTTTGGATAGCACAAACATGTGATGTGTCTTGTCAGGGTAGCTCCATGAAGAGCCGGTTCACAGCATAGTTATTTATCTTACTTGGCTTTTTGGGGAAAATAGTGATGACATGATATACAAGATTTTAGTAATGAGAATGGTATCATTAGCAGTAATCAGCATGAAGAATCGTTCTTGCAAAACCAATCTATTTACCTTCTATAAGGAGGTGAGTTGCCATCTAGATAAAGGAAGGCCCGTAGACATAGTGTATCTGGATTTTGCAAAAGCATTTGACACAGTTCCCCATAAACATTTTCTGTACAAAATAAGGTCCGTTGGCATGGACCATAGGGTGAGTACATGGATTGAAAACTGTTCAGAGGGTGGTGATAAATGGGGAGTACTCGGAATGGTTAGGGGTTGGTAGTGTTCTGTGCTGGGACCGGTCCTATTTACTTTGTTCATAAACGACCTGAAGGATGGGCTAAACAGTTTAATCTCTGTATTTGAGGACGATACTAAGCTAAGCAGGGCAATAACTCCTCTGCAGGATGTGGAAACCTTTCAAAAAGATCTGAACAAATTAAAGGGGTGGGCAACTACATGGCAAATGATGTTTAATGTAGAAAAATATAAAATAATGCATTTGGGAGGCAAAAATATGAATGCAATCTATACACTGGGGGGAGAACCTCTGAGGAAATCTAGGATGGAAAAGGCCTTGGGGGTCCTAGTAAATGATAGGCTCCGCAATGGCATGCATTGCCAAGCTGCTGCTAACAAAGCAAACAGAATATTGGCATGCAGTAAAAAGGGGATCAACTCCAGAGATAAATCAATAATTCTCCCACTCTACAAGACTCTGGTCTGGCCGCACCTAGAGTATGCTGTCCAGTTCTGGGCACCAGTCCTCAGGAAGGATGAACTGGAAATGGAGCAAGTACAAAGAAGGGCAACAAAACTAATAAAGGGTCTGGAGGATATTAGTTATAAGGGAAAGGTTGCGAGCACTGAACTTATTCTTTCTGGAGAAGAGACGCTTGAGCGGGGATATGATTTCAATTTACAAATACCGTACTGTGACCTCACAATAGGGATAAAACTTTTTTGCGGAAGAGAGTTTAACGAGACATGTGGCCACTCATTAAAATTTGAAGAAAAGAGGTTTAACCTTAAACTACGTAAAGGGTTCTTTACTGTAAGAATGGCAAGGATGTGAAATTCCCTTCCACAAGTGGTGGTATCAGCGGGGAGCATCGATAGTTTCAAAAAACTATTAGCTAAGCACCTAAACGACCGCAAAATACAGGGATATACAATGTAATACTGAAATATAATCACACACACAGGTTGGATTTGATGGACTTGTGTCTTTTTTCAACCTCGCCTACTATGAAACTATGTAACATGGGGTTGAACGGCAACTGTACCTTCAGCATAGAGAAGCACAGGGACCTAGAGGTGACATTTCTGGGTCTAAAATAAGGTATGTAGTAAAATCAGGTTTTGTTTCAAACTTTATTAGCATGTTGATGAGGGAGGTAAATATAGGTATATTAAACCTTTTAAGATTTAAGATGATCATAGACACTAATTGGCAAGTGTGTAGATTTCTCCCCTGGAAATTGATTGGGAATTTCTAATGTCTCATCATACCCACTGATTTCCTAACATTTTAAAATTAGCAAGCTAATGAGTACATTTATTTCTGATCAACTCAAAAAGGTAAAACAGAGTTTTACCTTTAAAAATTGTATTTATTAGGCAAAGGCTGATGATTTACATGTAAACGCTAATTGTTTGGACTGAAGGAGTCTCTAACTTAGAAAATCACTTCCAAAAGAAGCCTCTCCTTACTCCTAAAAACAGCCTACCTCCAACTCCTAAAATCAGCCTTCCATCTACTCCAATATGGAATGGGTATTTATCCACTTTTAGACCGGACCATTTTGCTGGCTTAAGACCAGACCACATTTTGCGATTCGGCACTGCGTCGTTTTAACTGACAATTGCGCAGTCGTGCGACGTGGCTCCCAAACAAAATTGCCGTCCTTTTTTTCCCACAAATAGAGCTTTCTTTTGGTGGTATTTGATCACCCCTGCGGTTTTTATTTTTTGTGCTATAAACAAAAATAGAGCGACAATTTAAAAAAAAACGCATATTTTTAACTTTTTGCCATAATAAATATCCCCCAAAAATATACAAAAAAAATGTTTTTCTTCAGTTTAGGCCGATACATTTTCTTCTACATATTTATTGTAAAAAAAATCGCAGTAAGCGATTATTGATTGGTTTGTGCAAAATTTATAGCGTTTACAAAATAGGGGATAGTTTTATGGCATTTTTATTAATATTTTTTTTTACTAGTAATGGCGGCGATCAGCGATTTTTATTGTGACTGCGACATTATGGCGGACACATCGGACATTTTTGACACATTTTTGGGACCATTGTCATTTATACAGCAATCAGTGCTATACAAATGCATTGATTCCTGTGTAAATGACACTGGCAGTGAAGGGGTTAACCAGGGGGTGGCAATGTAGGGGTTAAGTGTGTCCTAGGGGCGTGTTATTAACTGTGGGAGGTGTGGCTGTGTGTTAGTGAACACTGATCTCTGCTTCAATCACTGGGAGCAGAGATCAGTGTCACTTGTTGCTAGGCAGAACGGGGAGATGCTGTTTACTTACGCATCTCCCCATTCAGCCTCTCCGTGAGACGATCGCGGGTACCCCCGCGGCGATTGAGTAGGCGGGACCCGCGACCGGACTCACAGGGGTCCCAACCAGCATGCGCCGCTGGCAGCACGCACACGATGGCACGGCGGCAATTTCAAATGGACGTACCTGTACGCCAATTTGCCTGCCTGTGCCATTCTGCCGACGTACATCGATGTGCGCCGCTCTGGAAGTGGATATTCTCTATAGAGTTCATTTTTTAACAATGATAGGTGTTTTTTTTCTCTTAAGAGGCCATTGTATTTTGGGTAAGACCATCACATTCTAACTTATAGGTGTTAGACTAAGTATCAGTATTAATATACTTAAAGTGAACCTGTGTCTAGACTATTAAAAGACTTATTCCAAACAAGCAGTAAAAGCACTTTTAAAGAAGCCCCCTGCCACCTCTATAGCTATACGTGCTGTAGAGAAATTAATCTTCAAATTTCACAACAGAGGTACTGAAATCACAGTTCCTTTTAACATATTTCCAGTGGAAGCAAAAACTTAGTATTTTTCAAGCCTTCTAATAAAAATAAATACTAGGTTTTTCTAAGCTATTGGAAACTTGACCTCAGGGTCTCAGTTGTGACCTTTAAAGGCATACTAAACCTTTTCGTAAAAAAAAAGAAAGAAAAAAATAACTGTACCCATATTCAAAATAATGTGCATTTACTAATGTTTTTCTTTGCAATAGTTTTCAGTGCATCATGGGTGCAATGCACCACCTCCTGTGGACAATTCATGCAGCCCCAGGTTCATTTGGAGGTTTAGACCTTCCGTTATGAAGCCGGAGAAAGTAATAAGTGGGCTACAAGTGTTGTGGTGCCATCACACCTGTACTCCATTGATATCTGAGTCTCTTTGCCACAATGGAATATGGGACTTGTAGTTTTCCATGGCATGGAAAGGTGGAATTAGCCTTTAAGGATAAATTAGTTCACAGTACAAGCAGCTAGATGGGTCAGAGAGGGCATTTTAAAGTTGTTTTCTACTTTCTTTTGCACTTTAATGCAAAAACGTTAATGTTCATAGTCTGGATGCAGGTGCACTTTAAGTTAATAACATGAGGAATTTATAGACTTGTAATTTGTAAAATGTGCAACCTGGTCTAAATTTTTTGAATTTCATCAATCGTATTTACACCAGTTTAAGAGGAAATTCAAAAACATACTGGTTGGTTATGGATTTCAATCCAGTGTTGGCCTTATCATATATAAAACTGTGTTGTATTTGATTGTCTGCTTTTTCATGAAACACCAGCTGATGCAAATGATTCTCTGGACTTGTAAAGTGTTGTGCAACAACGTAATGGGAAAAATTATTTAAACAACCTGTGTAATTTGTAATAGCAGTTACTTCTTTGCTACAGGTCTTACAGATGAAATATGTTGTAAAGTAACACCCATTATGTTGTGTTAATTTTAGGGTCATGGAAATGCCTTACTCCTACCAGTGCTGTGCTTTTGCTATTTGTGAAAATGCTGTTAAACAATCAAACCAATGGAGCAAGGAGGACAACAGCAGCACTGATGAGTTTTTCAGAAAGGAAGCAGGCATGCTACATATACAAGGTGAGAATTAAGTGTTTTACACAAACCTTACCCAAGTGTGTGTTTTTTTTTCCATTGTGCATTTTCTCTTGTGAATATGTTCATTGAGGTAAATTAGGAAATACATTGTGAAATTATACCAACTATGTGCTAATTATTGTTAAATTTTGTCGTGCTAAAAAAAAATGTAAATGTATTGAATTGGGATTTTATGTGACAGACAAACACAAAGTGGCACATAATTGTAAAGTGGAAGGAAAATGA
Organism: Lithobates pipiens; assembly: GCF_037356315.1. Classification (NCBI taxonomy): domain Eukaryota; kingdom Metazoa; phylum Chordata; class Amphibia; order Anura; family Ranidae; genus Lithobates; species Lithobates pipiens. Next base: position 240,853,933 of record NW_027507903.1, on the reverse strand, counting down.
TAAATGGGTTTCAATTTTTTTTTTACAAATAAATATCTGAAAAGTGTGGTGTGCATTTGTATTCAGCCCCCTTTATTCTGATACCCCTAACTAAAATCTAGTGGAACCAATTGCCTTCAGAAGTCACCTAATTAGTAAATTGAGTCCACCTGTCTGTAATTTAATCTCAGTATAAATATAGCTGTTCTGTGAAGCCCTCATAGGTTTGTTAGAGAACCTTAGTGAACAAACAGCATCATGAAGGCCAAGGAACACACCAGACAGGTCAGTGATAACATTGTGGAGAAGTTTAAAGCAGGGTTAGGTTGCGAAAAAAATATCACAAGCTTTGAACATCAGCACTGTTCAATCAATCTTACGAAAATGGAAAGAGAATGGCACAACTGCAAACCTGCCAAGACATGGCCATCCACCTAAACTGACAAGCTAGGCAAAGAGAGCATTAATCAGATAAGCAGCCAAGGGGCCCATGGTAACTCTGCAGGAGATGCAGAAATCCACAGCTCAGGTGGGAAAATCTGTACATCGGACAACGATTAGTCGTGCACTACACAAATCTGGCCTTTATGGAAGAGTGGCGAGAAGAAAGCCATTGTTCAAATAACGCCATCAGAAGGCCAGTTTGCAGTTTGCGAGAAGCCATGTGGGGGGACACAGCAAACATTTGGTCAGATGAGACCAAAATGTAAGTTTTTGGCCTAAAAGCAAAACACTATGTGCAGCGGAAAACTGACACTGCACATCACCCTGAACACACCATCCCCACTGTGAAACATGGTGAAAGCAGAATCATGGTGTGGGGATGCTTTTCTTCAGCAAGGACAGAGAAGCTGGTCGGAGTTGATGGGAAAATGGTTCGAGCCAAATACAAGGCAATCTTAGAAGAAAACATGTTAGAGTCTGCAAAAGACATGAGACCGGGGAGGAGGTTCACCTTCCAGAAGGACAACGACCCTAGACATACAGCCAGAGCTACAATGGATTTTTTAGATCAAAGCACATTCAAAGTCCAGACCTAAATCCAATTGAGACTCTGTGGCAAGACTTAAAAAGACTTGAAAAGTGACGTTCTCCATATAATATGACAGAGCTTGAACTATTTTTCAAAGAAGAATGGGAAAAAATTTACTTTCTAGATCTAAAAAGCTGGTTGTGACATCCCCAAAAAAGACTTTCAGCTATAATTGCAGCCAAAGGTGGTTCTAGAAAGTATTTACTCAGGGCGGCTGAATACAAATGCACGCCACACTTTTCACATATTTATTTGTAAAAAAAATTGAAAACCATTTATCATTTTCCTTCCACTTCACAATTATGTGCCCCTTTTTTGTTCATTTATCACGTAAAATCCCAATAAAATACATTTAAGTTTTTGGTTGTGATATGACAAAATGTGGAAAATTTCAAGGGATAGGAATACTTTTTCAAGGCACTGTATATATATCTATAAAGCAGACAGTCCCTCTTGTGGACAGACCTGTGGGCCCGTGTGTCACCAGACAGGATTAAAATGATTGTAAACGATCACCTTGTAAAATAACCCATTCTGTTTAAAATAGAAATGAAAGGCAAAACATTTTTGTACAGATATAAAACAATTTATAAATACCTTTTTTCCCTTTTTTTATAAGGGATCATATTCCCTCTGTTCTCAGTTACATAAGAGCTGGGGGGGAGGAGAAGAAGCAGCACAAAGATCAATTACATGATTGATTGCAGTTATAACCTCATAATGGTTTTAATAATAATTTAATGAGAAAAAACATTTACACTACAGATGACCGTGACTTTGAAGATTTCCTTTTGGACTTTGAAGAAGATCTTAAAGTTCTTCACACTGTACAGTGTACACCATCTCCAGGTAAATAGTGAATTTTTAAATGCAATAATAGTAATAAAGTATATAACATAAAATGTAATCTTTAGATCTGGTGTTTATTGCTATTATAGATAAGGTATTACAGGTTTTTCTATAAACTATGTACTGTATACCAGTTGAAAGTTTTTTTTATAAGAAGACCCATAATGGAATATTTACTCTATTACGTCCAGATAGTATTTTATTTTAGTTGTTGGATATTTTACACATTCAATTACAGTATATCTGCTCTTGCAAAGTTAAATTGACATATTACTAATGTACTGCATCTCTCTTTTATGTAGGACCCTTCAAACCTTGTGATCATTTATTTGGAAGCTGGCTCATCCGAATTGGAGTGTGGCTTATAGTTTTCCTAGCTTTTATCTGCAACGGTTTAGTTATTACAACTGTCTTCAGACATCTCTCATACATTCCATCGATAAAGCTTCTGATTGGTTTTATTGCCATCATGAACACCCTAATGGGCCTATCCAGTGGTGTTCTGGCCACAGTTGATGCTTTGACCTTTGGAAACTTTGCTCAGTATGGGGCTTGGTGGGAAAGCGGGGTAGGCTGTCAAATAACTGGCTTCCTGTCAGTTTTTGCTGCTGAATCTTCCATCTTTCTTTTAACAGTGGCTGCACTTGAGAGAGGATTGGCAGTGAAATGTTCTACTAAATTTGAATCAAAATCTTCTTTTATAAGTGTTAAACTGTCTATCGTCTTGTGCTTCATTCTTTCGCTGGTCATTGCAGTGTCACCTCTGCTAAGTGGCAGTGCTTATGGGACATCTCCATTGTGTTTCCCTTTACTGTTTGGTGACCCCTCCTCTATGGGTTTCATGGTTGCTTTGGTCCTCCTGAACTCACTCTGCTTTCTTGTAATGACCGTTGCCTATACTAAGCTGTACTGCACTCTAGAGAAAGGTGAACTAGAAAATGTGTGGGACTGTTCAATGGTGAAGCATATAGCTCTGCTGCTGTTCACTAACTGCATATTGTACTGCCCAGTGGCGTTCTTGTCATTTTCCTCACTTCTAAATCTCACATTCATTAGTCCAGAAGTGATAAAGTCCATACTGTTGCTAATTATTCCTTTACCTGCATGCTTAAATCCTCTCCTCTACATCCTCTTCAACCCTCACTTCAAGGAAGACATTGGCACTTTAAAGAGTACAGACATGCTGTGGACCAGATCTCGTCAAACAAGTCTGGCTTCTATCAACTCTGAGGACGCAGAAAAACAGTCTTGCGATTCCACTCAAGCCCTGGTAACCTTTGCAAGTTCCAGTATATCATATGAGTTACCAGTCAGTTCCTCTTCATCGTATCGAGTGACTGAAAACTGCACATTATCATCTGCAGCATATGTGCCTTGTCACTGATGAGGCAGTCCTACCAATACTTGTTTTTGGTATGATTCTGTATTTACAATGACCACAAGTCTCTTAATATTTGATGTCATTGGGGGAATGTCAAATGCCTTTATTTAATAAGGCAAACCGTAAAGCGTAGTAAGCTATAGCAACCAATCAAACATTATCTTTCATTATCCTGTCTATATAAAACAACAAATGTTAAAATCTGATAGCCTTATGAACAGTATGTTCTTTGTTGCAGTTGTATCTATTTAATAATGTGGTACAAAAAGCAGGAATGGGCAGTAATATGCGCCAACCAATTTCAGATTAATTTTCTGCAGTTTATTGTACTGAAATTTAAGGAAAGACTGTTTATAATTGGTCGGTTTGGGTACAGTTTGCACATTCCTCTTTACACTTATTAAAAACAGTTGAGTATCTTTTTTCCTTGAACCATAACAAACAGTGCTGTTTTAGCTGGACATGCTTTAAAGGATGAAGATCTGGAATTGGTTATAATATTTCAGAGTTTTCTTGTATTCCCATCAAAATTATCTCTTTTAATTGATCCAAAAGAGCCCTGACTGAATGCCTAGGAAACACACCGTCAGCTTCCAAGTGATCTAGTATTGTTCCTAGCGTGCCCTCTAAAAATGTAAATGTAAAATTTAAAAACCTTTCTTTTTAGGCAATTTACAGTAATATCTATAACTCTATATCCTCCAGAATATGGAGAACATTTCTTACCTTAAGGGATTTTGCCTGGTCTTATAGCCAATGTTTCATAGATTCCAGGCAGTGATTCTATGCTGGACAGAAGTCTCAATATCTAGTAGATTGTTGCCCAGAAAAAAACGACACTACTGTGTCTTAATCATGTATACTGTATATTACCGAGAAATGTTTCATTTATGTTAAATTATGTAGACATAATGGTGACTCCAGGCATACAGCTCAGGTACATAGATAAAATACATACTGTATATGGAGCTGTTTTACCTGCCAAAGGATTTGTATTTCTGTCCATCCAGTTATGAGATTTACAGAGCTCTGCCACACAACACAGCCCTGTATAACAGTGCAGGGGACCTGATTTTAAGTAATTTAACTAGGCCTTGTTCTTCATGTCATTGGACTGTGAAAGTGGAAGCAGCAGACTGATAAACTTTCTATCCCTCTATGTTTTTATCCTATCAGTGTGTTTCTTGTTAACACATTGCATTATACCTGCCTGGAGTACAGCTTTAAACATCTTGGTAGGCAGTTAGGAGAAATATCAGTTTCAGGAAGAAAAAAACAAAAAAAAACATGCTACAAAGCCAATTGTTAATTTCCGGTTGGCTAAATTTCCTGCTAAGATGACTGCACCATTACCAAAAATGAACTCCACGCTGAGGCCCCATTTCTAAAAGTTCTAAACTATTAACTGTTTTGTTTTTGTTTTTTCATTTTTTTCCTTTCCAAACCTCCACATATTTATAAATGATTTTTTTCAGTACCCTGAATCAGTTTATTAGTTCTCCAATTTTAGATTTCAGTTTTTCACCATTCTGGGGCCTTTTTAAAGTGAAGGTGCAGGAGTTGGTAAAGCAGTTTTTTAGTATCAGTACAGCTCTGTAATGGTGGTATACATAACGACCTGTAATACCACCGTCTTCCTTTGTTTGAATTTGATGGTTTATTTCTAGTTTGACTTTTTTTTTTTTGCCTGGCTTGCTCCAAAAATGTAACAGTTGTGTTCTTCTAAAAGCCACTTCACCATTTTCAAAAAAATTGGCCTGTAAATTGCTACCACTTACGTGCAAGCCAAGCAAGACATAGTGCATCTGATTTGGGTTTGTAAACTGGCTGTGAAAATATCCTTACAGTTTTATTATCACTGCTGTGCTGATTTGTGGGAGGTCTGAACTGGAGATTACAAAAATAATTTCATACATTCATTTATTGCTTTAGTATATCCCCTTAGACTTGAATGAGCATATTCTAATTGTGTGAGAGTAAGCTCATTCCTTTTCATTTGTTTTGGCTCACCTGGATGACCTCACAGTATGAACACAGAGATAAAAGGGTTATATAAAGCCAGCTCAGTGGTTATCTTAATCCTGTATCTATTGCAGCGCCCTCAACTAGGGTAGCATGCCTTCCAAGCAGGATTCCATAAACAAGTTTGGATTACGTAAAAGCTCAGTAGACCATTGCACAAATGTATTACTGTGTTTATTTAGGTTGACTTTAACTGGCTTGGTGTGTGCTGTAATCTTCAGTATAAGTTCCTGTTTCAGTTAAACATTTCAAGTGATTCAATTATATATATTTATATATAATTGAGACTGCAGCATTGCTTTTAATTTTTTTTTTTTTTTTTTTTTTTTTTTTTTTTTTTTACAACTGCTACTGTCCATGTACTTGAAAACTTAATTTGGAATTTAAAAGGTATCATTTATCCCACAAGAGCCTGATCTTCCAGAACCACACAAATCTAATTTCAAGTTCCATAGAATCTATAAAATATTTAGAAACAGGTTTCAGCAGTCCTTTATTTATCCAGGAATTTTCACTGAACCTCAGAGATATATAATTAGTTTTTCAGCGGAAAACCATCCGTCAATTATTGGTTAACACATGAAGTTCTAGACTTTGTCAAGACTGGCCAAGACACTTTTAGAGAAAGCCACAGATAGAAAAACAAGTTTTACTGAAATACTGGATTAGGACTATTAAGTTGTAACACAACCTTTCCAGCAGCAGCTAAGGCATAACAGAGAATAGTATTTACTAAGTCAATGCTGGCAAAGACTAATGTAATTTTACACACTGCATTGGGATATCATGTTTTATTGACTGAGATATGAGGCAAAATAAACAATTTTACCCATTAGAGAAATTATTTTCACTAATTTGAAAACTGTGCAACATTTCCTTTGAATGATTGCAATCATTTTTAGAAGTATTTCATTTTGGCACCAACATACAGTATGTGCTCCGAGGTTCTATGTGTTAGGCAAATGTATTACTTTGGCAAAAATATGTCATATCATAAAATTGAATCGCTATTTTAAGCAGTCATACAGGTGGATCTTAAGCAGGTTTGGTCACACATTTGTGATCAAAGCCCTAAATGCCAGTAAGGAAGAGACTATACACCAAATGGATACACGGACATACATATCCATGACCTTGTTTATTCACACTAAACTGAACAGGACTCACCTGTGCTTTACAGCCGGTACACACTATCAGAAAATCCTACAAAAAATACAACTTTCAAAGTGATCGTACAATAATCTAATCGTTAGTACACAGCTTTTACCCGAAATTTGCAATACATTACATAACTTACAAATTTTTATTCTGTCGCACGAGAATTTTTGTATTTTAGTAACCTCTTCATTTTTTATATGAAGCACGCAAAAATAAAGACAATCATATGTCCGATAATCTCATCATGAGTACAAGGCTTTAGGGGGATTACTTACAAATCTACTACTAGACTGTGGCCATATAGTGTCTCTCTGGGCAAAAATATATATAATAGGTTGGCCTTTCTGACATTTCTTATTTTTGGCTTTCAATAGGCAGAGCTGCAACAGTTCATGCTGGTCCACAGATAAGACCAGACGTAAAAAATCATTGCAAAATGTCTATAGGACATGTAGGAGAACCACAAAGATATTATATTGCAGCCCTTGTGTGACCATATTTTTCTCCCCTAGGACCCATATCTATAAAGTTGATTTTAATTTAAAAAAAAGATGTAAAATTACCTTTCCTGGCTAATAATCAATTGATAAAGCACTGGTATATGTGAAGTTAAGGACTTGGGATTATATACTATACAATATGTAGTTTGTTTTATCATTTCCCAGTTGCCTTTGTGTTCATGCCTTTAAACTGAGTAATCACTCCATTTAAATGAAAGGGGAGCACAATGGATTTACTAAAACTGGAGCACTCAGAATCTGGTGCAGCTGTGCATGGTAGCCAATCAGTTTCTAACCTCATCTTGGTCAATTAACCTTTGGCAATAAAACCTGGAAGCCGATTGGTTTATATGTAGAACTGCACCACACTTTGCACTCTCCAGTTTTAGTAAAATAAAACCCTATGGCAATATATATTCTAACCGTAGTATTTCACAACCTAGTAAATTTAGGAGTACATTTGTTCCTGTTTCTGTAGCAATAAGTTATACATTTACACAACTTCACCATCGTACTGGTCAAGGAAGGTAAATGGAAATATATCACTTCAGTGCAAATCACATCTTTGTGCGATGCGAGTTCAGCCATACAGATAGTATGGCTGAATTCACATCGCATCCGGCCCAAACTCGCATAGGACCCTTTTTTTGGTCTGCAGCAGAATCGGATCACATGGGTGTTCACACCATGCGATCCGATTCCTGTCTGAGTTTGCAGATCGCACTGCGATATGTGAACTGATTTGGAGGTGTCATTAACTTTTCACTGACACTCCCAGCAGTTCGCATAGGGCAGTGTGAACTGCCGCCGGGAGGCATGCGATGCGGGAACCCGGAGTGGATTTGCAGCGTTCCTGCATCGCAACAGTGTGAACCCAGCCTAAAAGAGAATTCCAGGTTTACTTTGACTTTAAATTGTTTGTTTGCACCAGCTTGGCCCAAATTAAATATTTAAAATTCTACTTTAAATGTCTTGAGACTTTTAAGAAAACTGTTACAACCCTATGATATTTTGTAATCAATACATTTCCTGGCTGTAATATTCCCTTTAAAATATAGTTCAGTGAAGGCAGACACAAGTATTGCAATAAAACTTGTTATATGAATTATGGAATCAAAAATGTTGTTTCACCTTTCCTACATGGCGTGTATAAAAGGAACTGTCGTAACTAATTCTCAGTTCACAACTTGGCTGTTCTGTACATAGTTGAAAATCTAATTTCATTGTAACTCACTGGAAACTGTGAAATGATTTCTTCTATGTGCAGCATGTCTGTTGTATAGTAGTTTTAGCCCCCACATGTTGTCTTTGATGCCATTGCATAGACAATACTCAATACTAAAATTCAAGCACACAACAAAATACATGTTCATACAAAATACATGTTCATAGCACATAGAAAGGATAGTGACCACAGACCTAATAATGTTTCTATAATCCTGTCCTAAATTCAAAGCAGATATTCGATTCTTTAACATTAGGACAATTCTGTACTAGTAGTACATTGTATAAAATAACTATTTGCAAGCTCTATATAAATAGACACAAGGTTTTATTTTTATAAGCATGTTTGAAATATTGTGATTAGATGTTTGTAACATTTAAATAAAATGCATAATTTTTTTATGAGATTTGTAAATATAGAGCTGTATTTATTATGTCAGTAAAAATACAATAACAACAAATGACAAGTTGAAATGCTTCAAAATATGTATTCTGCTCGCTCATTCTGAGAATATGTGTATATACTGTACATAAAATCTAGTGCTTGTATATAGGTGATGCCTGCCTGCTTTTTTTATTGGTGTAACAAATATATACAATTTGTAATAAAATTTGCAATGAAACAGATGTCCATTTTCTGATTACAATAAATAATGCATGGGCTGGGTTATGTACAGATGTAAAACCGTGCCTTAATGGTTAGCACTCCTGCTGTTAAGCACTAGGCTCCTTGATTCCAATCCCACCAGGACACCACCTGCATGGAGTTTGCATGTTCTCCTTGAGAATGCACAGGTTTCCTCCCACACCCCAAAGACGTGCTGTTGGGTAAATTGGCCCTGGTATGTGTATGTATGTGATTTAGGGGCCTTAGATAATAAGCTCCTTGAGGACAGGGACTGATGTGAATGTACAATATGTGAAGTGCTCCTCCCCCAGAAGAGGATGGTGTCAGTAGGGCACTGCGTGTCAGTCGTTTTTTGATTTTTATGATTTAATTTATTTATTTTCCATTTGAAATATTATTTACAATATTAATATATTACATCAGTTTCCCCTCTTGCATCAATGCCCCCCTTGCATCAGTCCCCCCCACCCTTACTTCAGTGTCCCCTTTACATCAATGCCCCCTTACATCAGAGTCCCCTGACGGTGTCAGTAGGGCACTGCGGGTCAGTAGTTTTTTGATTTTTATGATTTTATTTATTTATTTTCCATTTGAAATATTATTTACAATATTAATATATTACATCAGTTTCCCCTCTTGCATCAATGCCCCCCTTGCATCAATACCCCCCCACCCTTACATCAGTGTCCTCTTTACATCAATGCCCCCTTACATCAGGGTCCCCCTAACATCAATGTCCCCCCTTACACCAGTATCCCTCTTACATCAGTGCCCTCCTTGCTTCAGCATCCCCCATTACTTTAGAATCTCCTTAACATCAGTTTCACGCCTATCATCTTCACTTCACTTTTACAGTGCTTTGAAAAAGTATTCATACCCCTTGAAGACTTCCACATTTGGTCATGCAGTGTCCCCCACGTGGCTTCTGGCAAACTGCAAATGGGACGTCTTATATCTTTCTTATACCCATGGCTTTCTTTTTGCCACTCTTCCATAAAGGCCAGATTTATGGAGTGCATGACTAATAGTTATCCTGTGGACAGATTGTTCCAACTGAGTTGTGGATCTCTGCAGCTCCTCCAGAGTTACCATCGGCCTCTTGGCTGCTTCTCTGATTAATGCTCTCCTTCTCCACAACTTTGTCCCCTCTTACATTCATGCCCCCTAACATAAGCGTCCCCCCTTACAATGGTGTCTTCCTTGCATCAAAGTCCCGACTTACATCAGAGTCCCCCCTTTATATCAACCTCCCCTCTTACATCAATGGCCCCTTACATCAGTGTCCTCCCTTATAATAGTGTTCCCCCTTATATCAGACCCCCCCTTTCATCACGTACATATATACATAGTTACATAGCAGGTAAGGTTTAATAAAGACAATAATCCATCCAGTTCAACTTGTGTAGATGTACGTGTGTCAGTGTTGATAATCATTTCCCATATCCCTGTATATTGTGTTCTTTAAGATGCACATCCAAGAGTCTTTTAAAAAATATCAATTTTCCCCACTGACACCACCAAATGTGGAATAGAGTTCCACATCCTTATTGTCCTGACAATGAAAAACCCCCTATGCAGCTTAAGGTTAAACTGCTTCTCCTTCAATCTCATTGTGTGGCCCCATGTCCTCTTACAATCCCTGAGACTGAATATTTTTTTTCCTATGCTAATGTCACCATTGAAGTAGTTGTATATCACTATCAATTGTATATGTTCCCCCTTTACATCAGAGTTCTTCCTTATATCAGTGTGCCCCGTTACATCACTGCCCCCCCCCCCTCCACTTCAGAGCACCGCTAACACCACTTGCTCCTCTCTTACATCAATCCCTCAATAGTGTCTTCTCTGCATCAGAGTCCCCCCCTTACATCAGTGTTCCCTCTTACTTCAGTTCCCCCTTATATCAATTCCCCATCTTACACCAGTGCCCCGCCCACTTACATCAGTGTTCCCTTTACAATATTGCATTCCTTGCATCAGAGCTTCCCCCTTTACATAAATGTGCCCCCATCCTGTTTACATCAATGTAGTCCCCTACCTTAATAAGCATGGTTATAGCAACACAGCAGGAACTGAGAGGCAGAGCAAGTGTGAATGGGGAAGTTCTGTCCTGTCCTGCAGGGGATGGCACAAACAAGTGATGTCATTGGTTTTGTAGCTCGCCAGCAGTGCCAGCAACCAAAAACTGAAGGTGGGAAGGTGTGCAGAGTTTTAGAGCCCTCTTCTAGGTGGTGCAGTAGTAAGAACACAGAGGAGATCTTTCACCTGCAGCTGCTCTTGTCACTGTCCGCTGCATCTGAAAGATCAGTTCTGTGAGAGTTCAGTGAAGGATCAACCGCTCTCCTACTCGGGAAGGATCAACCGCTCTCCTACTCCTGGTCCTAGAAGATTAGCTGTGCCTGCCTGAGGAAGGGCTTACCTGGTTTGCGCCTTCCTCATGCACACACAAACATCCCCAGGAAGGCTGCACAATGCACACTGATATGACATCCTCTGCCGCACACACTTAACCATTCAGCATGGCTGCAAGAAGTGAAGATCCCAGGGGCTGATGAGAGATGTAGTTCCAGACTGCCACTAAATGGGAGAACAGTACAGGCAGCACTGGCAGGAAGGAGAAGGGGGAGAGAGAGAGAAAACACAGCCCACACCTCCTCCCAGCTTTCTCCTCCTCGCTCCCATCACTAGGCTTACAGTAGTGATGTTGCTATCACTACTCCCGTCAGTGGCGGCATCCCTCTCAATGTGGCACCTGGGGCACATGGCCCCCCTAGTTTCAGCCGTGGCTCTGCCTACACAGTTGTTGTGCCCAGAAGTACCATTTTTTTTACCTGCAAGGAAGAATTGCCCAGAGTCACTCCTGACTCCAGTGTGCAAAGTTGTGCTCTTTCCACCAAAGGTTTTCTTTAAAGCTGGCCATATATCAGTTCAGCGGGGACCAGGTGAATTTCGATTCATGTGTATTTATGTCTGATGTCTGTTTGACAGAAGTCGATTGTTAGATCAACTTTTGTTGAGCGTGCTTGTTAAAAAATGGTTCTTGATCAGCGGCTGCAGCTGCTGATAGGTATATTCAATAAAATGTCCCAGTGGGGAGGATTCCTCTATCCACCATGCTTGTGTTAGTGGAGGTATGCGTTCAATGTTTTTTTTTTTTTGTTTTCTTCATCCAGCAAAAAGTATAATCTATGGAAAGCGTATGCCTGTTATTGCTGGGAAGGTGTTTTTACAAAATACCAAAAGTGTGTGAGTTTGGGGCTTTGAATCACAAGCAAAGGAAAAAAAATAGTGTGGGATTTATATTAGCTAAAGCAAGAGCTCTTCATCATGAGTCTGAATAACTGGTCAAGCCTTTTTATGACTTGCCCAGAGAGCTTGTGCCTGTGCCACAACATATGTTTAGGAATTAAGTTACCACTGAAAGCTAATAATGAATACACTTATTAAAATTAATTTCTTTATTACCGGGGGGGGGGGGGGGGGGGACAATCTACATTAGTCTTCACCACACAGCTGCAAAGCATTGATGATATTACTCACTGACATCACAGACATCTGGATGACAGCACACCATTCAAAATTATGAATTGCTGTGGTGGGTTAACAAAATGATTGACACATTATGATTAAATTCATTGCTTAATTACTTCAGTCTCGCTCTTGTTTATGTTATCAGATTTTTCGCCAGAGTTGATTTTAAACAGCTACAGGTCCCAATCTAGCATGTAGACATTAGACTAGATGTTCAGCTAAATCATAATGTTATTTTGTAGCTTGTATTGTTTTATGTAGGCTTTTTTTTGTATGGTCACTGCTTGGTTGGTTTACAAACACTTACCCTTGCACACTAACAATATGGAAGTCTAAACAACAGATTAACCAACAAGCTGATTTAATTATACTTAAAGTGGCACAGAATAATGTTTCCTCTTTGATATTTCAGCCTCCTTTGAATATGAATGGTAAAACATATTCTGGATGGGCGTACCGTTGCCCCTTCATTAAAGTTGAAATGCAGATAGAGCAGGGAAGGGTTAGATCTTCCCTCATGTTTTTTTGCCATTTGTGGCCGTTTTGGAGAGATTTCCTCTTATTTCCTGTTTTACAGGGAGAGCTAAAAGGACAAACAATGAATTCAGATTTTAGTACATTGGTATAAGGCTATAACCAATGTCATATTTTTATTTCAGTGACAGGTGAAGGTCTGGTGGTGGGCCCCAGTCCTGGGACAAATAGACGTTTTCTGACTTTGATAAACATAATGGCAGACAACTAGAAAAATCCCTTTATATGATCTGATATGGCTAAGAGCTGCTTTCAGATAGATATTTTTTTTTGTCAAAGGCTAATATTATTGAATGCAATCAGGTTTATGTGCATTTTCCTATTTAAAATATTGTTAGATACTGTAAAATATTTGATAGATTTTGTATGAACCAAGCACATGACATTTACTTGACATTATAAAACATGCTCTTGATGTACACAAAGCATTTTCACTAAGACTTTACCCAAACAGGAAAAAGAATCCACTGTAAAAACATAAATAACAATTTTCCTTGTTTTGATGTAATTTCACAAAGATTGTAATCTAGATGTTCCTGTTGTCAGCGATTCTTGCCTCGAGCGCAATTTGGAATTTGAAAAGGAAGTGGAAGAATGGAGCTTGTCAGGATATAGAACATTTTTCACAAGCATGTACATGGAAGGGGTTGCCTCAGACTTTAGCAATGCAGATCTTCATTTTCCAAACATCGACTTGCACAAAAGCAGTGATCACTGAAGGAAGGTATAAAAGTCTTGACCACATTCGGACGTACTGCTAGTCACTCCTATATGAAATAAATTAAATAAAATCTTTGTAAAGCTTACTAACTAGCTCAGTTATATAAAACCAAATAATTTCTAAAAGAGAATGGAACCAACCAACCTGTGCTGCCCAACCTGTGGGAAGGGCGAGTAACTTACAGTTTATGTAAGTAATGCATAGCAGTATTTACCAACCTATCTGGTTTGTACTTGTATTTTGTTACTTATTATCATGAGCAGCAGTGGCCACACAAGGAGAGCATTATTTGCATGGGCTTGTTTGTAGCTGGCTGCCTTTGGCATATGGAATTCCATATGTTTTGCCCTTCCTTGGCAACCTCGGCCCTCCAGCTGTGGTGAAACTACAAGTCCCATGAGACATTGCAAGACCCTGGCAATCACAGGTATGACTCCTAGAGACAGAGGCATGATGGGATTTGTAGTTTCACCGCAGCCGGAGTGCCAAGTTGGCCTACCCCTGTTCTAGTGTGTACATGATATCATTTATGGAAAGTGTGTAAATATATCAATTGACAATCCATTTTTTACCAAAGGATGCTTTGCTATGGTATGTGTCTTCCTGTTCATGCCTGTGACTGAGAAGCGATAGGCGTCAGCATTTTAATGTAATTTTTAGATTAGGCATGGTTCCATTCATAATTAATATCCCTGCAGTGCCAAACTAGGATTAAAAAGAAGCTCTGGCATATACATTACCTCACATTTGTGTACATGACCAAACACTGCCATATCTAGTAGAATAGTACTGTTTATGTACTATGTATGAACCACACCTGGCTTAGTACCTCATTCGGTCCCTGCTGTGCAATAGCTCTACACCAAGGTGAAGCTTGTTTTTTTTTTTTTTAAGAAAGGAACTCAGGTTAAACAGCCCAAGGAAACCAAACTGCTTGTCTGGAAAATGCTGGAGTTGCCAGATAGTTGGTGTGGGCCTCATATTCCAACCACACAAGACAAGCCAATGTACCTAAAGCTTGGTCATGCAGATGATCCTGCAGGCGGAATGTCTACTTGCATGGGCTATTAACTTGCTAAAAGATCTACCTACAATAAAAGGTATAATGTGGTGCAATTAAGGAGGTGCCACCTATCCTTAAAAATTGGTGGTAAAAAACTACCAAAACAGATGTTTAAAGATTCAGCTTTATAGGTGTTTTATATAGATTTATATTTATATATTTATTTAGGTAACAACCTAGGTAATATATTTATATTTATTTAGGTAACAACCTATACTACTTTTACATTGGGTGCAGTGCATCCGGAAAGTATTCACAGCGCTTCGCTTTTGCTGCATTTGCTTACATATTAATTCCAAAATAGAGTAAATTCATTATTTTACTCAAAATTCTATAAACAATACCTTATAATGACAGGGTGATAGAAGTTTGTTTGAAATCTTTGCAAATTTATAAAAAAAATCCAAAAAAATCACATGTACAGAAGTATTCACAGCCTTTGCCATGACACTCAAAATTGAGCTCAGGTGCATCCTGTTTCCACTGATCATCCTTGAGATGTTTCTACAACATAATTGGAGTCCACCTAGGGTAAATCAGTTGATTGGACATGATTTGGAAAGGCACACACCTGTCTATAAAAGGTCCCACAGCTAGAAGTGCCAGATGTCAGAGCACAAATCAAGCTATAAAGTCCAAAGAATTGTCTGTAGACCTCAGAGACAGGATTGTATCAAGGCACAGATCTGGGAAATGTACAGAAAAATGTCTGCAGCATTGAAAGGCCCAATGAGCACAGTGGCCTCCATCATCTGTAAATGGAAGAAGTTTGGAAACAACAGGGCTCTTCCTAGAGCAGGAAGCATGGTTAAACTGACCGATCGGTGGAAAAGGGCCTTAATCAGGGAGGTGACCAAGAACCCCATGGGCACTGTAACAGAGCTCCAGAATATCTCTGTGGAGAGAGAGGAGAACCTTGCAGAAGTACAACCATCTCTGCAGCACTCCACCAATCAGGTATGTATGGTAGAGTGGCCAGACGGAAGCCACTCCACAGTAAAAGGCACATGACAGTCCACCTGGAGTTTGCCAAAAGGCACCTGAAGGACTCCCAGTCCATTATAAACAAAATTTTCTGGTGATGAAACAAAGATTGAATCGCAAGCGTCATGTCTGGAGGAAACCAGGCACCACTCATCTCCTGGCCAATACCATCCCTACAGTGAAGCGTGGTTGTGGCAGCATCATGCTGTGGGGATGTTTTCAGCGGCAGGAACTGGGAGACTGGTCAAGATCGAGGGAAAATAAATGCAGCAATGTACAGAGACATCCTTGATGAAAACCTGCTCTAGAGAGCTCTGGATCATCCAACCTAATGGAGCTTGAGAGGTCCTGCAAAGAAGAATGGGATAAACTGTCCAAAAATAGGTGTGCCAAGCTTGTAGCATCATACTCAAAAAGACTTGAGACTGTCATCAGTGCCAAAGGTGCTTCGACAAAGTATTGTGAATACTTATGTACATGTTTTTTTTTTTGTATTTTTTTGTATTTTTAATACATTTGCAAAGATTTTAAACAAACTTCTTTCATGTTGTCATTATGGGGTATTGTTTGTAGAATCTTGAAGAAAATAATGAATTTAATTAGTTAAGGATGTGTTGGTAGGCTTCCTTCTTTAACAACCAGCTACACACTGTGTTATGAAGGGAAAAAACTAAAAACGCAAAATGCAAAACTCATGTAAAAACACATAAAAATCGCAACACTTGAGTTTTTAGTGCAGGTCCATTGAAGTCTATTAAATGCAAAATGCAATCTGCTGCTGGAAAAAAAGTCCCTTACCCTTTCCAAAAAATGCACCAGCTGAAAAACGCATAGATGTGAACGTGTATCATAGGAAACCATGTTCAATGGACTGTAGTGAGTTTTTGCAAACTGCAAAACACACAGATGTGAACCAAGCCTAAACCTTTAAAATGCAGGTAAAAAAAAATATTGGCCCTCAGTGGTGGTAGCGGTTATAATGTTTAATGTCTATGACTCATGGTGGCCATAGACATGAAGAGGCACACCATGTCTTCTCTGGATGTCTTTAGGTTGAGCATGAGACATGAACATGAACTCTCAGAGCACCTGAGCATTAATATCTATGCTGTGATGTGGAAAGTAGGGAGTTGCATATGGACACACACTTTCAGTGCCATCCTACATAGCAGAAAATAATGGTAAAATATGATTTTTTTTTTTAAGCTGCCTGTAACTGTTTCCTATGATCCCTTGACCGGCCATATCTGCAGCTGCACATACACATGAAATGTTTGCCCAACAGTAACGGCTGGTGCTCAAAAATTTTTGGGGGTGCAAACGAACTGAAAAATTCTGAAAAATACTGAAACAAAAACATCAATTGCAGCTTCACTGTGCCCATCATATGCAGCCACTATGCCCATCAAATGCAGCCACTGTGACCATCAAATGCAGCCACTGTCACCATCATATGCAGCCAACTGTGCCCATCATATGCAGCCAACTGTGCCCAACAAATGCAGCCACTCAGCCTATAATATGCAACCAGCTATGCCCACCATATGCAGACTCTGTGCCCTACAAATTCAGCCACCTGTGCCCATCATATGCAGCCATCTGTGCCCATTATATGCAGCCAACTGTGCCCATCATATGCAGCCAACTGTGACCATTATATGCAGCCAACAGTGTCCATCATATGCAGCCAACTGTGTCCATAATATGCAGACTCTATGCCCAAAAAATGCAGCCAACTATGCCCAACATATGCAGACTCTGTGCCCTGCAAATTCAGCCACCTGTGCCCATCATATGCAGCCAACTGTGCCCATAATATGCAGCCAACTGTGCCCATCATATGCAGCCAACTGTGCCCATAATATGCAGCCAACTGTGCCCATCATATGCAGCCAACTGTGCCCATCATATGCAGCCAACCATGTCTATCATATGCAGCCAACTGTGCCCATAATATGCAGCCAAACATGCTCATCATATGCACCCAACTGTGCCCATTATATGCAGACTCTGTGCCCAGAAAATGCAGCCAACTATGCCCAACATATGCAGACTCTGTGCCCAGCAAATGCAGCCAACTTTGCCCATCATATGCAGACTCTGTGCCCAGAAAATGAAGCCAACTGTGTCCATCACATGCAGCCTCTGTCACCATCATATGTAGCTAACTGTGCCCATCATATGCAGTCTCTGTGCTCATAATATGTAGCCAGTGTGCCCTGCAAATGCAGCTAACTGCTCCATCAATTGCAGCCTTTGTGCCCATAATATGCAGCCACTTTATCCCCCTGCGCCCACCCGCTGTCTGCCTGGCACTCACCCCATCATGGTGGTGGGTCAGGTGGTGAGCTGTGGGATGGGTAGCGCGGCGATGGATGCTGTGTCCTTCATGCGTGTCTTCTTCCTGTTTTGCTAGGCGGCCAATGGGATTGTCTCTGCCTTCAGCCAATCAGGTGCCCAGTATTGCATCCGTGCCTCCTGATTGGCTGAGAGGCGGTTCTGTGTTAGTAAAGCAATTTTCTTTGAAAAAATACCTGGGTGCACTGCAAGCACAATGGTTTGCGCTCGCAGTGCACCTTTTTTGAAGCCTATTAGAGCCTATGGCTCTAATCAGGTGTTTCAAAAACAACCCCCCGCACTGAATAGGGGGTGGCTACAGTGGCCGTGATTAGATTCATGCAATGCATGAATCTATCTATAGTACACAGAGGGGGAGGAGAGAGGCTGGAGAGAGGGGGCGGCGTTGTAATGGACGCACCGCCACTGTTGCCCAATCTGGCTGAAATTTAACTAAAGGCTATTCTGTTCACTGATATAAACAGACAAGGACTAGTCAATGTAAAAGTTTCCAGGACTCACTGATGGATTAAATAAGGGATTTAAACTCTCCTCAAATCACTAGCTTGTCATTATTAAAAGGATATACTGATAACATGGCCTGGCTCAGTGCACTTAACCACTTCATCACCGGAGAATTTTACCCCCTTCCTGACCAGAGCACTTTTTGCGATTCGGCACTGCTTTAGCTGACACACAGGACAGTGATCACTGCTCTCGATGAGAAAGAGCTGTGATCTCTGTCCTGTCACTAGGCAGAATGGGGAAATGCTTTGTTTACAAAAGCATCTCCCCGTTCTTCCTCTTCATGACACGATCGCGTTCACAGTCACGGAAACTGCTGCGGGTGCGCGCCCGCGACACCACTTCTTAAAGGGGACATACCTGTACGCCCTTTTGCCTACCAGCACCATTCTGCAGACATACATTGGTGAGCGGTGGTCGGCAAGCGGTTAACCTAGGTTCACACATATGCGTTTTGATGTTTGCAGAAACACACTACAGTCCATTTAACATGGTTTCTTATGGTACAAGTTCACATCTATGTGTTTTGCATCTGGTGCATTTTTTAAAAGGGTCAGGGACTTTTTTTTCCGCATTTTGCGTGTAATAGACTTAAATGGAACCGCACCAGAAATGAAAGTATTGTGTCTGTGATGCAATTTTTTTAAGTATTTTGCAGTTTTTATTTTAACACTGTATATAGCTGGTTGCTAAGCAGGATTCCGGGAAGCCAGCTGCTGCATCCTTAACAACCGATGAGTCATCAGCTGTCAGCGGGGTTTACAAGAGACGGTGTGTTATTAATTTATTTTAAAAATCAGCTCTTCTCCCACCGCCGTCTCTCCCCGAGCCTTCTTCTCCCACCGCTGTCTTTTCCCAGTCCTGTCTTCTGCCCGAACTGTCTTCTTGTGCTATCTTCTCCTGCTTCCATCTTCTTCCTTGCCACTGGTTACCCGCTAAAATAAAAAAAAGCCACTCTTCTGGGGCTGTCTTCCTGTTGTTTTGTCGCCTGCTATCTGGCATCTTTATACAGCCATGGGGCATGGCTATCCAATGATATCTCCCGGAGAGGCCGCCTCTTCTGACGTCCATTGTTTTGACAGTGTGCGACGAGGAAGAAGATGGCAGCGGGAGAAGACCACACCGGGAGAGAAGGAAGAGGGAGAAGATAGCTCAGAGAGAAGACAGCACTGGGAGTAGATGGCACCCGGAGAGACAGCAGTGGGAGAAGAAGGCTCAGAGCTATTTTTTAATAATGGACATGTCAAAAACCGGCTACCCGATACCCATTCACATAGGGGGGCCTCCTAAAAGGGGGGCTTCCAGATTCTCGATTAGCCCTCCGCTCGCAGACCCCGACAACCAGCAGCCAGGGTTGTCAGGAAGAGGCCCTTGTCCCCATCAACATGGGGGCAAGGTGCTTTGGGGGGCAGACGTGCCAGGCTGCATACTCGGATAAGGGTGTGGTATGGGTCTATACTAGACCAGAAGGGCCTGGTATGGACCTGGGTGGTGGACCTCACTGCAATTTTTTTTTCTGGCAACTTTACATTCAGCTGTCAGCAGGGAAACTGATGACTCATTGGTTGTTAAGGATGGGCGACCATCTTTCCGGCCCCCTGCTTAGCAACCAGCTATATACAGTGTGTTTAAAGAGAACAAAAAGCAAAATGCATGAAAATTGCATGCAAATACACATAAAATACAAGGGTTTAAAAATGCAAAACGCACTGCAAAACGTGCCTGAAAAACGCATCAAGTGCAGCTGCATAGATGTGAACCTAGACTTATTAGTCTGAATATAGATGGACTTTTGCAAATGTCTGATCCAGCAATAAACTGTGTAGTAATTTGTGATAATACTGGGCATGTTCCTTATTTTAAGGTATTTTATAATCTTTGAGATTGAGTGACCCCCCCCCCCCCCCCATACTCTCAAAGGGGTGAATTGAAACCTCTTTAGAGGGGTAGCACCTTAAAAACCCCAGATCCCTACCATGGAGAGACAGATGCTGCAGCATGAACACCATGCAAGGGTAGTTGGGCTACAATGAAATTAAGATCCAACAATCTTCTGCTGTTTTGCAGTGTAGAAAGTCGGGTATCATAATTAAGCAACATACTCCACTCCCTAAAGACACTGGCATATTTTCACAATTCAGCATTTTGCTTGGTGTAATTGTTATTTGGTTAACTAAATTTTTTTGCTCTTTTGGTCAGTTCAGATGTACAGACAGAAAAATCAACAATTTCTTTTAGCACCAATGAGAACTTTCAAATCAAATTCAAGCCATTTATTTTTAAGACGTAATATCCTGCAATCTACATGTGATAACATTTAGATGCATTCAACATTTGGGTGTCTACATAGTAGCCTAATTAAGTAAGAATGGAATAGTAGAGAGATTTTTTTTTTATGTACACATAAAAAAATCATTACCATCTGGAAGGTATTTGGTCATCTTTAAAGAATTTGTTTTTATTTGAGATTCAGTTCTAAATTGACAGCTGTCCATGTCATCAAATCGCAGCTGCAGATGGAACCTATTTGCATCTGTGTATAAATGGTACAAAAAAAAAACAGAATGTTTAAGTGGATATGTGCTTCATGAACACCTCTCATCCCAATTCAATGGCCTCAGTATACTCATACCTGGTGCATCCTAAATAACCACAAGCTACAGGAACCTTACCAAAGCAACCTCAGCTGAAAGGGCTTATGCCGCGTACACACAATCAAACTATTCACCCATGTGCGGGCTCCGGCGGACTTTTTGTACCCAAAAGTCTGGTGGACTTAGAAAGAAGTCTTGACTCAAAATTGTCTGCCAGACTTGGCAGTCCATTGGACAATCCGCCCGTCTGTGTGCTAGTCCGCCGGACTTTTCAAAAGAACGGACTTGCCCACACAGACTAAAGTCCGTTCATTTTGAACGTGACTCCAGGTAGACGGACTAGCGAAGGAAGTCAATGTCGCCGCCTCCATCGGCGAGATCGACATCTCACTAGCCCCGTCTCCTGGTCTCCACCCCCTTGGCTTTTTACATATTTTGTTACATTACAGCCTTTAGTTCAATGTTTTTTTAATCTGAATTATATGTGATGGATCAGAACACAGTAGTCTAAGGTGGTGAAGTAAAATTTGAAAAATATATACATAAAACAATTTTTCAAAAATAAAAAACTGATAACCCCCTTTGTTATGAATCCCATAAAAAGCTCTGGTGCAGCCAATTACCTTCAGAAGTTACATAATTAGTGAAATGATGTCCACTTGTGTGCAATCTAAGTGTCACATGATCTGTCATTACATATACATGCCTTTTTGAAAGGCCCCAGAGGCTGCAATACCTAAGCAAGAGGCACCACTAATTAAGCACTACCATGAAGACCAAGGAACTCTCCGAACAAGTAAGGGACAATGTTGTTGAGAAGTACAAGTCAGGGTTAGGTTATAAAAAAATATCCAAATCTTTGATGATACCTAGGAGCACAATCAAATCTATCATAACCAAATGGAAAGAACATGGCACAACAGCAAACCTGCCAAGAGACAGCCGCACACCAAAACTCACAGAAAGGGCAAGGAGGGCATTCATCAGAGAGGCAGCACAGAGACCAAAGGTAATCCTGGAGGAGCTGCAGATTTCCACAGCAGAGACTAGAGTATTTGTACATAGGACGACAATAAGCCGTACACTCCATAGAGTTGGGCTTTTTGGCAGAGTGGCCAGAAGAAAGCCATTACTTTCAGCAAAAAAACAAAATAGCACGTTTTGAGTTTGCAAAAAGGCATGTGGGAGACTCCCAAAATGTATGGAGGTCTAATGAGACTTAAATTGAACTTTTTGCCCATCAAAGAAAATTCTATGTCTGGTACAAACCCAACACATCACATCACCCAAAGAACTCCATCCCAACAGTGAAATATGGTGGTGAAAGCATCATGCTGTGGGGATGTTTTTCAGCAATCAAGACTGGGAAACTGGTTAGAGTTGAAGGAAAGATGGACGGTGCTAAATACAGGGATATTCTTGAACAAAACCTGTACTACTCTGTGTGTGATTTGAGGCTAGCATGGAGGTTCACCAAGCAGGACAATGACCCCAAACATACTGCTAAAGCAACCCTTGAGTGGTTTAAGAGGAAACATGTAAATGTGTTGGAATGGCCTAGTCAAAGCCCAAACCTCAATACAATAGAAAATCTGTGGTCAGACCTAAAGATTGCTGTTCACAAGTGCAAACCATCCAACTTGAAGGAGCTGGAGCAGTTTTGCAAGGAGTAATGGGCAAAAATCCCAGTGGCAAGATGTGGCAAGCTCATAGAGACTTATCCAAAGCAACTTGGAGCTGTGATAGCTGCAAAAGGTGGCTCTACAAAGTATTGACTTTAGAAGGCTGAATAGTTATGCACATTGACTTTTTCTGTTATTTAGTCCTATTTGTTGTTTTCTTCACAATAAAATAAAACATCTTCAAAGTTGTGGGCATGTTCTGTAAATTAAATGATACAAATCCTCAAACAATCCATGTTAATTTCAGGTTGTGAGGCAACAAAACATGAAAAATGCCAAGGGGGTGAATACTTTTGCAAGGCACTGTAATTGTCAATGGTACCAAAAAATGTGTCAAAAGTGTCCAATTTGTCCTCCACAATATCGCAGTCCCGATAAAAATTGCAACTCGCCACCATTACTAGTAAAAAAAAAAAAATGCCATAAATCTATCCCCTATTTTGTGGATGCTATACATTTTGCGAAAATCAATCAATATACGCTTATTGCGTTTTTTTTTTTTACCAAAAATATGTAGAATGCATATTGGCCTAAACTGAGGAAAAAAATATTTTTTTTTGATAAAAAATGTGGGATATTTTTTATAGCAAAAAGATGTGTTTTTTTTCAAAATTTCCGTTCTTTTGTTTATGACGCAAAAAATAAAAACTGCAGAGGCAATCAAATACCACCAAAAGAAAGCTCTATTTGTGGGGAAAAAAAGGATGTCAATTTTGTTTGGGTACAGCATCAAATGACCGGCAATTGTCAGTTAAAGCGACGCAGTGCCATATCGCAAAAAATGGCCTGGTCATTGAGCAGTCAAATCTTCCGGTTCTGAAGTGGTAAACATCCCTCTAGAATCATTACTGTTACTGGTCTTAACCTGTTTTTCAATATTCAGGTGATGTATAAATAAGTCTTGGTAAGAGGATTGTATTGAAAATTGAATAGCTTTTAAAGACCTATATGGTCTCTTAACCAATGCAGGCTACTGTGCAGTCTAAATAAAATAAAAAAAATGAAAATCTGCTCAAGGGACACAACTTAAATCAGTAGGATGTTTCCCTTGCACTGATCCCTGTTCTGTTAGGCATCACCCCCCGAAACCCACACACACACACTTTCGCAACAGTAATTTTCTGGTGTGGTGTAGGTTCATACAAGAGATACTCACTATGCCCGCCGTTTAAAGAGGTCATACTAAAGCTTCTATGAGCTGGGCAGAAAGGACAAGCATAGTCAGGCTCTCATTTTTGGAGTGCGGCTATCCAGCTATTCATTTTTCCTGTCAATTCCATATCTGGAAGTACAGTACGGCAGTGGTTCTCAACCTCAGTCCTCAATTACCCCCAAATAAAATATCTCTTCTCAAAACCATGTCATTGATATGGATTTAAAGCAGCTGCGCAAAGTAAAGGAAAACCTGAAAACATGGCTCATTGGGGGTATTGGAGGACTGAGGTTGAGAACCACTGCAGTACAGGACACAGGCAGAGTATTCTAGGACCATGGGTTATAAAGTAGGCATATACCTTTAGGTGATTGGACACTGGTAAAGCTTTGGAGTATATGCCCCCCGGCACCTCTCCTATAACCTCACTTCACTCGGATTCCTTCAGTTTTATAGAAAGCAACAGAGAGTAAACCAAGGAAGGGATGGAAGCCTGTGTCTTGTACTGTGCTCCAACCTATGGAATTTATAAGCAAGTCAAATTTCCTCTTATGTTAAATCATACAGTAAAGAATACAGGCAGAGTATTCATACATCAAGGGATTTCCCCAAACAATAAATAGTAAAGGTGGGCAACAATAAGACAAACAAATAGAAGACCCAACCTCGAAGAGCAAAAACCCTTTGGCCAAAAATGGAATAAGCAGAAGACCTGGTTCACCTGGTAAACCTTTGAAAAAATATGAACAGAAGACCAAGTGGCAGCCTTACACAACTGGACTACACAGCATTGGTGCAGAAATGCCCATGGGAGCATCGTCACTCTGAGGTTTAGTGTCGTGTGGGCCTTCAGTAGAGTGAATGTTCGCTTGTGATTTTGCATTGACTCCCTTCTGCCTGGTTTCTGCTATAGCTACAAGTGAGGGTATTCCCTTGTGGGGTACTCAAGGAATAGGGTGTGGAGTATGGAGTGTGTCCGTATGGAGTATGCAGTAACCCTGGTGTAGACCATCCTGTAACAATTCCTTGTGGTATAAGGGTGGAAATGCCTTATAAGGCAGAAGTGCCGGTAAAGTGTATGGCCAGTGGCATGATGTAGCACCTGGTCATACACCTGGGACTAAGCTCTGCGTGATTGAATTTTAGCACCAAGTTGTAAAAGTTTACACTGTGAAGTGAATACATTCCAAACATAGCCCAATATTTACATTAACGGTCAGATACAGGGTGATCCTGTTTTACCTGTTCACAACACTGGACTGGACTGTAAATAAAGTCCAGGCCATGCCCATCACAGTTGGCCTACCCCCAAAGGGGACTTCCAAAGGTTCTGCAGTGATAGACCATGGTCCACAACCTGTATCGAACCCTGCAGCTAACAACCCGTTGCAACAAGTGTCAAGGTGAATGCCCCTGCTGGATCCTGTACCCAAACATTGAACCAAGAAGAAGAGAGTTTTTCCATGTATCACAGTGAAGTATCCTTATAATCAGCTTCACAGAACACAGACATATACAGTATGTCCTCTCCCTGGGATCATGCACAAGTGGGGGAGATCGCTGTACTAACATTGCATAGTTAGTACAGAGGCTCATCCCGAGCTCTTCGGATTTTTGTTTTTTGTTCAGCCTACTGGGTTAAGTACTAGGCATGTGTACTAGGCTTAAGCTGCGGGCATGACGGTATGGTGAGAAAGGGGGGACATGGCCCCAAAACAACCGTCATCACAGAAAAGCAGAAAGCTAAGCTAGATTAGGGAGTGGACAGCACTCCTACACATGCTGACAGTGCTCTGTGAGCTCTGCTATGGAGCAGACATCAACTGGGAGTGCATGGGATGCTTTCCTCTGTCTGCCTGCAGTGAAAGAGAGGCTGTTATAAAACATGTATCCCTGGCCAGGATTCTTCTGCAATCTATGCGGGATGTTTAAAGGTGCACACCTGGTCTGGTTAAGGTGATTGCATTTATCTTTTCAGTTTAATATGCTGTGCTAGTTGTGCATTTCCCTTTGTTCCCTTATGGCCCAAATAAAACATTACAGGCTGTCTTCACAGCATGGGGTCCGGGTATGGTAAGCAAGCTTTTATCAAGGTTGCACCGCTCTATATACATTACTTCTATGCTGTCATTAGAAGACAGTGAGGGCTGGACTGAAGAATCAGAATAGATAAAATAGTAAAAAAATAAAATAGTTATGGCGAACGCTTATGCCAATTTTCTCTGTGAAGGAGAAAAGGTCCATAACCTTAAGACACTAGCACAAAACAAAGCACTGTCGGGTCACCTTGAGGCCAGGTGACAAATGGTGGCCGCCAGAACACCAAGACGGATCCCACCTCGGATAGAGCATAAGATTCCCTAGGGCGCAGAGTCTAAGAGCCAGCAGGTGTTCACCAGAGCCTCTAGTGGTGAGGATTGACTAGGCTGCAACTGGCTCCAGATCGCGACCCCCAGGGTCCCCCAGCTCACACCCACAGTAGGCAACAGAAGGATAGGGATAGTAAGGGAATAAGCCAAGGTCGGGCCACAAGCAGACAAGAACAGCAGAGTTCACGCCAAAGGTTCAGGGTCACAGTCAAACAGGGATAGTCAGGGACACGCCAAAAGGTCAGGGACACGCCAAAGTCGGTAACAGAAACAAATGAAGAGCACACGGCAGGTAACAGGAAACCAAACACACAAAGGTTAATCAGCAGGGTTTGCCTACATTGCACAGGTTAATATAGCGTTCTCTGATAGGAGCTAGGGTGGAGCCATGCCAGAGGAGGGATTATAAAAGCAGTCAGGTGAGAGTCGGCTGTTCTCTAGAGATGAACACATGGAGACAGGTAAGCAGACAAACTCTATTGCATAACCATGGCAGTACCCCCCCCCCCCCCCCTTACGAGGCCTCCCCCTTCCCTGCCTGGAACCAGGTTTAGAGGGGAACTTCAAATGAAACTTCCTCAACAGAAGAGGTGCAAAGACCTCGGAAGCTGTCATCCACGACCTCTCCTCAGGACCAAACCCTTTCTAGTGCACAAGGTACTGGAGAATGCCTCTATAGAGTCAGGAATACAAAATGTGGCTAATATCGTACTTCTGATTATCCTCAGAGACTGGTGCTACAGTAGAGAGAGGACGAGAGAACTTATTGAGGACTAAAGGCTTCAGAAGGGCAACATGGAAGGAGTTAGAGATTGAGGATTTTGGGAATATGGAGCTTGAAACAAACCGGATTCAGTTTAGAAGTTATGGTGTATGGACCAATGAATCTTGGTGCAAATTTGAGAGAAGGAACCCGGAGTGATGTTATTGGTGGAGAGCCAGACTTTGTCTCCTGGCTGAAGAGAAGGTGGCTTACGCCTGCGATGGTCAGCAAAACTCTTGAATTTGTTGGCAGCTTTCTGGAGGGAATCATGAACGTCAGCCCACATGGAATTGAATGATTCCTGAACAGTAGCCAAAGCTAGAATGTCAGAAGAACAAGTCATAGGAAGAGGGAGTTGAGGAGGTCTTCCATAAACAGTGACAAAGGGTGTTTTCTGAGAACTGACGTTGACATGATTATTGTAGGAGAACTCAGCCCATGGTAATAGTGATGCCCAATCATCGTGAGACTAAGGTACGGAGAAAGACTTCCAACTCCTGATTAACCCTCTCAGTCTGGCCATTGGATTGGGGATAGTAAGAAGAGGTAAAATCCAAGGTAATGTCGAGGGATTTGCAAAAGGCTCTCCAAAAACGAGAAGTAAACTGCACACCCCTGTCCGAAACAACATGGGAAGGAACACCATGAAGGCGGAAAATCTCTCGTACAAAAATGGGAACCAAGGCAGGGGCAGAAGGGAGACCAGGAAGAGGAACAAAATGAGAGATCTCGGAGAACCGATCGATTACCACCCAAATGGCCGTATTATTCTGTGACAGTGGAAGATCCGTGATAAAATCCACGGCGATATAAGACCAGGGCTCCTTAGGAATGGGCAAGGGCATGAGAAGACCAGCAGGGACTTGAGTGGAAGATTTAGACTGAGCACAGACGTGACAAGCCTTAACATAGTCTTTAACATCCGAGCGGAGATTAGGCCACCAGTAGTGACGACTGATGAGCAGGAAGGATCGGAGGAACCCAGCATGACCTGCCACCTTGGAATCATGTGCCCAATGAAGGATCTTAGCTCCGTGGGAACAAAGGTCTTGTCAGGAGGAATTTTTGAATCCAGGGTGGTAGAATGGGCAACAATGCATGAGGTCGGAATGATCGGCTCAAGATCAGGGGTGGACTCCTCGTCTAAAGTGTCAAATGACCTAGAGAGCGCATCAGCCTGACCGTTGCAGGAACCAGATTTGTACGTAATCGTGAATTTAAAACGGGAAAAGAAGAGACTCCACCTGGCCTGTCTGGGGTTGAGACGTTTAGCATTCTGTAGGTATTGCAGATTCTTGTGATCAGTAAAGATCGTTATGAAGTGAGGGGAACCTTCCAAGAGATGACGCCACTCCTCCAACGGCAATTTAATTGCGAGAAGTTCCTGATCACCAATGGCACCCATATGGTTCATGTTTCTTCTCAAAGAACTGAAGAAGCACAGCTCCCACCCCCAACGAAGAAGCGTCTACTTCAATAAAAAAATGGGTCCCCAGGATTTGGTCTCCTCAAGAGAGGTCCAGAGACAAAGGCCTCTTTCAGATCGTAAATGCAGAGACAGCCTCAGGAGGCCAGTCTTTGGCATTCACACCCTTCTTGGTCAAAGCGATAATAGGTGTGGCAATAGAAGAGTAATTCCTTATGAACTGCCTATAATAATTTGTGAAGCCAAGAAAGCGCTGTGTGGCCTTGAGGCTAGCGGGAAGGGACCAGTTGGTAATAGGCGAGACCTTTACGGGATTCATGCGAAGACCCAAACTAGAAATAAAACATCCCAGAAACAGGACCTCAGAACATTCAAAGGAACATTTCTCCATCTTGGCATAGAGATTATTCTAAGGTGCTGAAGTACGGTTCGGATATGGTTTCTGTGAGCAAGCAGATTTTCCGAAAAGATGAGACTGTCACCCAGATGGATGACAACAAACTGGTACAGTAGATCCTGAATATTTAATTGCCAAAGTTCTGGAACACAGCTGGAGCATTACACAAACCAAAAGGCATAACCAGGTCTTTGTAATGCCCGTCCCTAGTGTTAAACGTAGTCTTCCATTCGTCACCTTCCCGTATTCGAATGAGATTGTGTGCACCTCTGAGATACAACTTAGAGAAAATGGAAGCTCCCTTCAACCTGTCGAATAGCTCAGATATTAGAGGTAAGGGGTATCGATTTTTGATAGTCACTGCGTTTAAACCTCTATAGTTGATTCAGGGTCTGAGGGTAGCATCCTTTTTGGCAATGAAAAAGAACCCTGCTCCTGCAGGCGATGAGGATTTCCGGATGAAACCTCTCTCCAGATTCTCTGCGACATACTTAGACATGGCCTGGGTCTGGGTATGACCCCTGGGCAGGGTTGCTCCAGGGACAAGGTCAATAACACAGTCAAAAGATCTGTGGGGAGGAAGCACCTCAGCAGACTTCTTACAGAACACATCCCGGTAATCGCTGTATGCCGCGGGAAGATAAGGACGAGAAACACGAAGGACCCCAAGCCGGGATCTGCCCAGAGACCCAGTCCACATGTGGAGAGTGGAGCTGTAGCCAAGGAAGGCCCAATACAATGGGGGTAGAGGCCTTGGGTAGAATGAGAAAGAAAATCCACTCCTGGTGGAGTATCCCTACCAACATCCTAATAGGTAGCGTCTGGAAACGGATAGGGCCCCCACAATAAAGACACAAGCCCAGAGTTCTGCATCTAGCACATTCTTCGGGGTTAGTCTGGCCCGGCCCAGCGGCATGGGTTCCTCAGCAGGCAGAGGATGCTCCATAGGGCGACGGGGAAAGAGTTCAGGCTGACTAGGACCTAGGGGGTGCTGGTGTCTTTTTTCTAAGGACCTCTCCTGGAAACAAATGTCAATCTGATTGCATAAGGAAATTACATCGTCCAGACTGATGGGGATAGCTCTTCCTGCTAATTCGTCCTTCACTCGGTCAGAGAGGCCATGTAAAAAGGTTGCGACCAGGGCCTCATTGTTACAGCACAATTCAGCTGTGAGGATACAGAACTGAAGTGCATATTATCCCACTGAACAAGATTCTTGGCCTTGAGGCCAGGTGACAAATGCACAACTTTGGGATCAGGAGTGCACCGCAAGGTAGTGGACCCTACGGCTGACTGCTGCGGATAGCAGTCAAGGTGATAAGGAAGGCAGGGCGGCTGGAACACCAAGACGGATCCCACCGGGGTTAGAGCGTATGATTCCCTAGGGCGTGGAGTCTAAGAGCCAGCAGGTGTTCACCAGAGCCTCTAGTGGTGAGGATGGACTGGGCTGCAACTGGCTCCAGGTCACGACCCCCAGGGTCCCCCAGCTCACAACCACAGTAGGCAACAGGAGGATAGGGATAGTAAAGGAATAAGCCATGGTGGGGGCCACAAGCAGACAAGGACAGTAGAGTTCACGCCAAAGGTTCAGGGTCACAGGCATGCAAACAGGGATAGTCAGGGACACGCCAAAAGGTCAGGGTCACAGGCAAACAGGGATAATCAGGGACACATCAAAGTCGGTAACAGAAACAAATGAAGAGCACACGGCAGGTAACAGGAAGCCAAACACACAAGGGTTGATCAGCAGGGTTGGCCTGCAGTGCACAGGTTAATACAGTGTTCTCTGATAGGAGCTAGGGTGGAACCATGCCAGAAGAGGGATTATAAAAGCAGTCAAGTGAGAGTCGGCTAGTCTCTAGAGATGAACACATGGAGACAGGTAAGCAGACAAACTATTGCATAACCATGACAAGCACTCACAGAGCGGGGTAGGGTTATAGGGGAGGTGACAAAGGGACATGCCATCTAAAGCTTTGTCAGTCACCTGAAGGTACTTGCCTGTAACCCATGGCATATAAATTATCCCGCTTTCATGTAAATAAGCCTATTATTTGTTATGGTTTTAATAAGCTAGCTTTTCTGCATAGTTTGCAATTATACCTGTATGTGAGGCAGATGTATTTGCTCATTACATAGTCAGATTCTGCTTAGCAGTTGTGCCTTACTGCTCTTGTCTCATAGTGCAACTCTACCACGTCAGGTATGACATTCTGAGAACAATCTGCTCTCAGGGTAGCTAACATACATCTCAGCATGAAAGGTAACTGTAATTAATTACAACCACTAGAAGGAGGTACCTATAAACATAATACTATATGAGAAAAATGGTGAAGAAAGCATAAAATTAGACATCCACCATGCAAGTGCTATGAAGCCCAGAAGTTCAGGAGGCCTAGAGATGTCTGGCTACAAACTAATTTATGCAGATTGCAATAGCTAGAAAATTGCTTTTCCGATGGATATTATAAAAATAGGAGGCTTGAAACATTTTGTGATGTAGCCCCATCACACATAGCTATGGCCCTGTATGTAAACATTTACTACTTTAAAATGAAATAAGGTACTCATCATACCTTAAAATATTGTCAGGCCTGTTCTTTAAGTAGTGTAAAGAGAACTCTAACTTATCTCACATATATTAATAAATAGGAAGGCCATCCAAATCTATCATGTGGGTGTTTTTCCACATATATATTATATATATTGAAGAGTCAGAGCAACTAAAGGTTTCCTACATCTCTCTGAGGTGGCTGTACTACAATCTCTGTACTGGAAAACCCAAAGCAGCATAATGAATGATGTGGAGGTCCTTCTTTCCTTACAAGATGTTTAACCACCTTCAGACCGGACCATTTTGCTGGTAAATGACCAGAGGTCTTTTTACAATTTGGCACTGCGCTGCTTTAACTGGTAATTGCGCGGTCATGCAATGTTGTACCCAAACAAAATTTGCGTCCTTTTCTTCCCACAAATAGAGCTTTCTTTTGATGGTATTTGATTGCCTCTGCGATTTTTATTTTTTGCGATATAAACGTAAAAAGACCGCAAATTTTGAAAAAAAATGATATTTTCTACTTTTTGTTATTAGAAAAATCCAATAAACTCAATTTTAGTCATACATTTAGGCCAAAATGTATTCAGCCACATGTCTTTGGTAAAAAAAAAGTCAATAATTGTATATTTATTGGTTTGCGCAAAAGTTGTCACATCTACAAACTAAGGTACGTTTTCTGGAATTTACGCAGCTTTTAGTTTACGACTGCCTATCTCATTTCTTGAGGTGCTAAAATGGCAGGGCAGTACAAAACCCCCCCAAATGACCCCATTTTGGAAAGTAGACACCCTAAGGAAATTGATAAGTGGCATGTTGAGCCCATTGAATATTTTATTTTTTTGCCTCAAGCGATTGAATAATGACAAAAAATAAATTTTTTTTTTTTTTTTACACAAAGTTGTCACTAAATGATATATTGCTCACACATGCTATGGGCATATGTGAAATGACACCCCAAAATAAATTCTGCTGCTTCTCCTGAGTACGGGGATACCACATATGTGGGACTTTTTGGGAGCCTAGCCGCGTATGGGGCCCCGAAAACCAAGCACCGCCTTCAGGCTTTCTAAGGGCGTAAATTTTTGATTTCACTTCTCACTACCTATTACAGTTTTGAAGGCCATAAAATGCCAAGATGGCACAAAACCCCCACAAATGACCCCATTTTAGAAAGTAGACACCCCAAGCTATTTGCTGAGAGGCATTTTGAGTCCATGGAATATTTTATATTTTGCCACAAGTTGCGGGAAAATTACAAACTTTAATTTTTTTTTATTTTTTTTTCACAAAGTTGTCACTAAATGATATATTGCTCACACATGCTATGGGCATATGTGAAATGACACCCCAAAATAAATTCTGCTGCTTCTCCAGAGTACGGGGATACCACATATGTGGGACTTTTTGGGAGCCTAGCCGCGTACGGGGCCCCGAAAACCAAGAACCGCCTTCAGGTTTTCTAAGGGCGTAAATATTTGACTTCACTCCTCACTACCTATTACAGTTTTGAAGGCCATAAAATGCCAAGATGGCACAAAACCCCCACAAATGACCCCATTTTAGAAAGTAGACACCCCAAGCTATTTGCTGAGAGGCATGTTGAGTCCATGGAATATTTTATATTTTGCCACAAGTTGTGGGAAAATTACAAACTTTTTTTATTTTTTATTTTTTTTTCACAAAGTTGTCACTAAATGATATATTGCTCACGCATGCCATGGGCATATGTGAAATGACACCCCAAAATAAATTCTGCTGCTTCTCCTGAGTATGGGGATACCACATATGTGGGACTTTTTGGGAGCCTAGCCGCGTATGGGGCCCCGAAAACCAAGCACCGCCTTCAGGCTTTCTAAGGGCGTTACAGTTTTGAAGGCCATAAAATGCCAAGATGGCACAAACCCCCCCCAAATGACCCCATTTTGGAAAGTAGACACCCCTAAATTTAGGGGTACACTAGTGAGACTAGGTAATAAATGGCGGGTGCCCTGAAACTATAAAAAAAATAACTAACCAACCAGCGTCACCTGTAACAGTTATATGGTGATCACTGGTGAAAGGGTTAACTATGGGGCAATCAGGGGGCTTTATGCGGTAGTATATGGGGGTCCCTGGCGCTTTAAAAAGCTGCGGCGAACCTAAATACCTACCTGCCTAACTAGCGTCACCTGTGACACTAATACAGTGATCAGAAAAACGATCGCTTATTAGGCTGGGTTCACACTGGAGCGATGTGGGAACGCCACGAATGCGCGGCGGGTTCCCGCATCACATGCCTCCCGGCGGCAGTTCACACTGCCCTATGCGAACTGCTGGGAGTGTCAGTGAAATGTTAATGACACCCCCAGATCAGTTCGCATATCGCAGTGCGATCTGCAAACTCGGATCGCATGGTGTGAACACCCATGCGATCCGATTCTGCTGCGGACCAAAAAAAGGGTCCCGTGCGAGTTTGCGGCGGGTGCGACACGAATTCAGCCATACTATCTGTATGGCTGAACTCGAATCGCACAGAGATCGGATGTGATTTGCACTGCAGTGCGGTGCGAATCACATCCGTTCTCATAAACCGCTGCAATGTGAACCCAGCCTTAGTGACACTGGCGACGGGGGGTGATCACGGGGTTAAACCTTTATTGGGGGGTTAGGGGGGTACCTTAGAACTAAAGGGGGCTAACCCTAACTGCCCTAACAGTTATTACAGTCACAAATGACACCCGCCGGGTGATCAGGGGGTTAAACCTTTATTAGGTAATAAATGGCGGGTGCCCTGAAACTATAAAAAATAACTAACCAACCAGCGTCACCTGTAACAGTTATATGGTGATCACTGGTGAAAGGGTTAACTAGGGGGCAATCAGGGGGCTTTATGCGGTAGTATATGGGGGTCCCTGGCGCTATAAAAAGCTGCGGCGAACCTAAATACCTACCTGCCTAACTAGCGTCACCTGTGACACTAATACAGCGATCAGAAAAATGATCGCTTATTAGGCTGGGTTCACACTGGAGCGATGCGGGAACGCCATGAATCCGCGGCGGGTTCCCGCATCGCATGCCTCCCGGCGGCAGTTCACACTGCCCTATGCGAACTGCTGGGAGTGTCAGTGAAATGTTAATGACACCCCCAGATCAGTTCGCATATCGCAGTGCGATCTGCAAACTCGGATCGCATGGTGTGAACACCCATGCGATCCGATTCTGCTGCGGGCCAAAAAAAGGGTCCCGTGCGAATTTGCGGCGGGTGCGGCGGGTGCGGCGGGTGCGACACGAATTCAGCCATACTATCTGTATGGCTGAACTCGAATCGCACAGAGATCGGATGTGATTTGCACTGCAGTGCGGTGCGAATCACATTCGTTCTCATAAACCGCTGCAATGTGAACCCAGCCTTAGTGACACTGGCGAGGGGGGGTGATCACGGGGTTAAACCTTTATTGGGGGGGTTAGGGGGGCACATTAGAACTAAAGGGGGCTAACCCTAACTGCCCTAACAGTTATTACAGTCACAAATGACACCAATGCAAAAAAATAAATAAATAAAAAAAAAGCAATTGGTGTCACTGTGACTGGGGGGGCAGGGGTAATTGGGGGGTAAAGGGGGGGTGTGAGTGTGCCTGGCATGTTCTACTGTGTAGTGTAGTGCTTGTGCAACTCACCGATGCTCTCTCCTCGGTGCCGGAACGAAAAATACCGACACGGAGGAGAGAATACATCACTTCCTCTCCTGTGTTTACATTACAGGAGAGGAAGTGATGTCACGGGACATTTTCATTCGTCAGGAGCGATCGCGAGGGGGTGGCCATGAATGAATGGCCGTCCCCTCGTCTGGGATCGCTCCCGAACGAATACCGACCGCCGCAGGCACCGGGCGAGGGCCCGATCGGGCCCCCGACCCGCGGGCAGGCAAGGACGTACATGTAAGCCCTTATGCCTGCCCGTGCCATTCTGTCGACGTACATCGTCGTGCGGCGGTCGGCAAGTGGTTAAGTTACTTCATGTAACAGTGAATTCAAGAGAGGAAGTGGGAACATCCGGTTAGTAGCATAGAGGTTTGCAGTTGCATAGACAGGCATTATAGAGTGAATCTTCCAGAGACAATATAAGCTAGTGAGATAAGCAGCCCACCATACTTTGCCCATATCTGAAATCATATTTTGTGAGTTGGCCCCTTTAACCTCCGAAGGTGGTCTGATTATGTCAGATTTTTGAATGTCAAAGCGGTACATTGTTTTGCATGGAAATTTGTTTTATATTGTAGGCCTGTAATTCTTAGGACTAACTCACTTAAATCTGTCCAAACAAGAGTCTAGTAGACATCCCGGGTATGATAAAGTTTTGAACACGAAATCATAAATTATAAGATAATAAATAACTATAAATAATTCAAAAAAATTATATAATAATAATACATTTTATTCAATAATGTAATCAAATCGAGGGCATGACTGGATGTAATCGAGGTAAGACTTATCTTCCAAGAGCCTATCTAACCGACCCGTCTTTACCCCCATTACACTAGTGGAGATTTCAGAGAACAGAAGGATGCCACCCTCTGCACCCAAAAAGCTTAAGGAGCCACTTTCACAGCCTCTGTTGGATCAGAAGCAGCTCTGTTCTCAGCACAGCATGGCTGCTAGCTCCGCCCCACCATCTTGGTTCCTGTGTCAAACTTACAGCATTCCAGGCTGCAGAACACGAGGATGGAACAGCCTGCAGGCAGTGTGCCTCAGAAATCGGGGTTATCCCTGTCGCTATCCCCAGAGATTGAGGTGGATACTGAGGCTATTACCAAACCAATCCTGGAAGCCATTGCTGCATCAAAGTCAGAGCTCATGGGCCGCATTGATTATCTGGCCTCTGAATGCAACCTCATCAGGCATGATCTTGATAAGATCAGAGGCAGACTTAACACGGCAAGGATCACATTTCTGAGGTGGAGGATGTCTCCCACTCCCAAGGCTCACAACTAGCTGAGCTCAGAGATATGGTAAGATCACTCCAACATAGAGCAAATGACTTGGAGGACAGACAGAGGAGGAACAACGTGAGGGTGGTGGGGCTGAGGGGGCCACAGCAGTCACATTTGCTGAAAAGTTCTTTAAAACTCTGCTCTCTTTGGGAGATCTCCCACCCACATATGCTGTAGAGCGCACCGAGTTCCCAAGGGAGTGAGACCCTCAGGCTCCCCACCATGGCCTTTCCTGGTCAGGTTTCTAAATGACAGACACCATGACATGCTGCTGGCTGAAGCAAGAAAGTATCAAGATTTAAAGTTTGAAAATGCACGCATCATGCTATTCCTTGATTTTTCTGCTGAAACACAGAGAAAACTTTGCACCTTTACAGATGTCAGGAGGAGGCCCAGAGAAAAGGAATTCAAATATAGCATGCTCTATCCTACCCAACTTCGGGGTTCAGTACACAGTTAAATTCTTTGATACCCCCCAAGATGCCTGTGACTGGCTGCATAACAACCCATGATGTTAATCTGTGTATGATTTTCATTTCATGACACCTGCTGCTTTATTTACTGTTTTTTGAAATCACCTTCTACTGAGGGCGCCAGAATGATGCTCTCTACATTTGCTTTTTGTCCTGAAAGATCGCAGAGTGCAGACCATCTTAGGACTGTAAGTCTCTTTGCACTCATCTCTATGCTATACTCATCTGTCCTGCGGTTAGAAGTTTGCGCAGTCTTATCCCTTTGTTTGGCAAGAAAGCTCATGTTGGAGATGCCAGTTTTTATCTAGAACTGACAAACTTTTGACACCAATGGTTGGATCCTTCCGGGTTTTTTAGTTTCTGGGATCAAGCTGCATACAGGACAATTTTTGGGTGTTTTTTTAGTTTAATAGTTTCTGGTATAAAAGCAGGGGGGTTTACCAATCAGCTCCATGATTTATGCATACATTTTACACCAACCATAGCAAGGGCGCGCATGTCATTATGTGAGTTTTATCATCTTTTTTGTTGGTCACTGGCATATCACTGTTTGCTGCCGTACCCTTTAAGTTTTTTCAATGGATAGCAGGCTTTAGGTAGTATCTTGGAATATGAGGGGTTTAAATAACAAATTTAAGAGGGCAGCGATGTTCCAGTATCTTAACCACTTCCAGACTGGCTCACGGCGATATACGTCAGCACTTTGAAGAGGGATATCGTTGTTATGGCAGCAGCTAGCTGCCATAACCCCGCTGTCCTCTTCTTCAGTGAGCGGTCCAGTTTAAGATAAAAACAGTCTCAGTGGTGGATTCCCCGCAAGATCACTTTTATTGGCAGCGGGATAGGGCCCCCCTCCTGCCACTCTCTGGTGCCCTCCGCAGCTTGTTGGAGCCGCTGGCAGCGGCAGAGATCAGATCCTTCTCCCTGTTTTTTTTTTATTGCATTTTAGTGTAAATATGAAATCTGAGGTCTTTTTGACCCCAGATATGATATTTAAAAGGCCCCGTCATGCTTTGTTTACATGCTTTGCAATGTTTACATTCCTTGTAATAGGAATAAGTGCCAATTTTTTTTATAAAAGAACAGTGTAAAAATAAAAAATAAAATAAGCAGAAAAGTCTACCTGAGGCTAGCAAGGTTGATGACAAATTCCAAAAATGTAGATTATTCCCATTTTTTTCCTTTCTCGGATAAGTGGGAATTTTTATCCTTTATATTGATTATTCATCGTTTTTCCCCATAGATGGACTATTAGTGGGCATCTGTTTATACATATATATCTCTATGATTACACCAATTGATCCAAATTGATTAATTCCTATGACTCTGTAGCCTTCAAAATCTTTTACATTTTCTCATTAAATACACAGGTAACTAATTGACCTAAGTTTTGTTGTCGCTTGATTCTTGCCAACCTAGGAAATTAAATGTAAAATGTATATTTGTAAGCTCTGCTCACCAGGGGCCCGGCCCATCGCTCATTTCCCTTCCTTTCCCCTTCTCTATAACAATAACAAAAATTGTGTATATCACTGCAATGTATGGCCATGCGATGATTACTGTTCACCTGGGTGGGTACAAATTGCCTAATTGGTATTGGAGGTCTTAGAGGGGAATCTAGCCCCCTGTCCGGGAACGCTTACATGTTTTGTTTAGGCCTAAGCTTGGGACTGTCTCTATATCTCCCACCCGGGTGTTACCAGGATGTTTGTGTTTTGGAATTGTGTATGTTTTATCAATGCTGTCCATGCTTCTGTTATTTTTTCTTGCATTTAATAAAGGAATTACAAAAAAAAAATGTATATTTGTATATTCTGTATGTGTTATATTCTTTGTTTTTCTCTAAAAAATCTTTTATTTTTTCGACTCGTTAGTGATCATTTGTACAGTACCTGATACTAATTCTCCTGAAGAAGCCATTGGTATGGCGAAACATGTAGAGATTCAATCAGTTTGCACCTGTTTATGGATTGTATGATCATTTTGGACATATTTTTGTCTGCATATTGTTTTTAATGTTTTTCAAATAAAGTTATATTTTTTCTACTTTTTTTTAAATCCCCGAATTCTTCTCTGATATGCTTATGTTAAGCCACATGTCGTGATCCTGCAGGCGACCCACCCTGAAGGGAGTAAAATTCTGTCCCTACGCAGACCCTGGATTCAGATTTCACTCAACTTATTCCACATATGCCAGGGGGGTCTCCATTTTAATCAGCAAGGCTGTCCCGTGTAGGGTTCACCAGGTGTATATGGATCAGGGGAAGGGGTCGATATGTTGGTGTGATACTGGACATCTATTACCGTAAAATCTTACTTGTAAACATATACTTACCCCCTACCTTCCAAGTGCAATTACTGTATGATTTGACAGTTACATTAGCACCTTATGTCAATCTACCCATGCTGCTCATGGGAGATTTTAATGCCATTTTGGAACCTGTATTGGAATGCAAACAGGCCAGCCTCGACGGGCTTCTGCTCCTGCGCAACAATGTCAGGTCTGAATGAAATTGGCATTGGAAGCACCCAAATGTCATGTCTTATTCTCATTTATCTACCATGCATAAATCCTCAGCTAGAATTGATTTGGCGTTTGGTAATGCTCCCTTGCTACTATATTTGTATGATTCAGAATATTTAGCTGGGGGGAACATCTGATCACAATCCACTTTCTGTCACCCTGACTCTCCCAACAGGGGCGAGGCTGGAAGCTGTTGCCAGGGTGGTTGCAGGAAGATCAGGTGTCCTCCTAAGTACAGAACTCCATGGAGACATACTGGTCAACCAATGAGGACTCAGCCGAGCCGCCATTGGTGTGGGATGCATTTAAATCTGTGGTGAGGGGAAAGTGTATCACTGAAATTAAAGCAGCCAGGAAAAAACATAATCTGGGGGGTGAGCTTCTCCTAGCCAAGGAAAGAGTGAGCGGGTGCACGACGACTCTCCCTTAGAGGCTACATATGCATCCCTGATGGAGATGTGGTGCTCTTTGTCACTGCATTTTAGGGATCTTGCTCATACTGAGACTGGGCAGTCTATTTTTGCTGAAGGTATCAAAAATGGCAAACTCTTGGCCAACCTGGCAGCAGACCAAAAAACACCTGTTAGTATACCTGTTATCAAAAATACAGGAGGGACACAGACCCGGCCCATATTTTAGAGGAATTTGTGCTCTATTATTCTTCATTATATCTCCTATCCCTTCATATGACCCTTATGACTTGGACGAGTTGCTGAATGGGCTTTCCCTTCCTAGACTGTCAGAATCTTATATTGAGCCCCTAGATGATAGTATTTCAGTGTTGGAAATTGAAGCGGCCATACTAGCTTTTCCACCCCAGAAGGCTCCGGGTCCGGACGGATTCCTGGCAGACTTCTACAAATTGTATACGAAAGTTAGCCCCTAGCCTAAATCTGCTTTTCGCTCACCGCTTGGATCACTGGGCCCTTCCGATTTCAATGATGGAGGCATATATGGTTATTCTCTTAAAACCAGGTAAAGACCCACAGGAATGTTCTTGTTATTGTCCAATATGGATCTGAAGATCTTTACTAAAGTATTGGCATCGCAGTTGGTCAAGGTCATTCCATCCTTGATGGACATGGACCAGACAGGATTCATGCTTGGGATGTCGACAGACACAAACGTGAGGAGGTTGTTCACACATCTGCAGTTAAATACCCGAGTCTTTGCATTAATGATGGAGCCCAGAGCAAGACCACTTAGGCAGTCTAAAGAATTGGGAGCAAGTTGGGTGGGAAATATCCAAGAATGTATTGCAGTGTATGCTGACTTGCTCCTTTTCCTCAGGGACCCAGGACAATCTCTTCAAGTGACTTTGTTGATACTTAATACATTTGCCTCCTTTCGGGACCTATGGGTGAACTGGGGCAAGTCATCCATACTACCGTTGGGTCCTGATGCAGGGACCCAACAGTCCCTGTATCAGTGGGTTTCCTCTATCACTTATTTGGGTGGTAAAATTACAGCCAACATTCAGGATTACATGGGCTTATCAATCTCCTCAAAATGAACACCTTGCCAATAATCCTATATTTCTTACATCATTCCCCCCTGTGGCTTCCTAGAGCATATTTTCAAAAACTGAACAGGATAATTTTAATGGTCCCCCAGTCACCTCGTATAGGCATCAAGGTACTACAAGAACCTTGGGGTCAGGGGGGATTGGCGCTCCCAAATTGGTAAAAATACTACCTGGCTGGTCAGATGGTTTTTGTTAGGTGCTGGCGGATGACGGGGACTTTGCCACAGTCATAGAAGCTGTACAGTTGGGGTCCTACGAGAATCTACAGCTGGCATTGTATAGAGGCCCAAAATCCAGCCTGAGACAATGAAGGGGACTATAAAAGCTTGGGAAGTTACTACAAACCTGACATCTCCTAGCTATGTTGGAGTTACACCCTCGGTAACCCCCCGTGGATGAATCCAAATCTCCCTCATTTTTGCCAGATCCCATGATTTGGGCCAGTAGAGGCGTTAAGGTGTTTGGGGATATCACCAGGGAGGGGGAACTCATAACTTTCTCTCAATTGAAGGCAAGACATAACTTACCCAACTCATACTTCTTTCGCTATCTGCACCTGCGCCACGCATTTCAGGCACAATTCTGTAGTCAAAAGGTGGAGCATCTCCCTTCAGCCCTCAAAGATCTCTTGTTAGATGGGGACTTGATTAAAGCATTATCAGCAATGTACAAATCTCTATTTAAAAAAAAAAAGTATTCAGATGTCGGGAACAGTGGGAGAGTGAAAGCACAAATATCCAGGGGGAAGATTGGGACGACACTTGCGAACACCCCTTCAAGCACTTGGTGTCTGCAGGGACCGTTTGATACAGTTTAAATTCCTACATCAAATTTACTATACATTATCTAGGTAGGCACGCATTTATCCCTCCTCTAGTGGGGAATGTTGGAGATGTTCATTCTCCCCAGCTAACGCGGAACATATTTTCTGGAGTTGTTCACAAATCCAGTGTTTATAGTGGGAAAGTTACCCTACTGCACTGGAAAAAGCCAAATTCTCCTACCTTGTCATATTGGAAGGGACTGGTAAACTCTGCGATCCATCTTTATAGAGCAACTTATAGGTAAAGAGGTTGCACAAATTTGTTTTACAAACTGTGGCAAGCATGACTTGACTCTTCTTCTACTGTGGGTTAAAATACATATGCATGTTTGGGTGGTGATATAGTCCCAAATATTGGATGACATGAGGTGGCTAATCATTTGATCACACAGAGAGTTCCTGAATACGTGCTTGCCTATTTATTTCCTCAGCTAGTACTAAGCATCCTGCCTGGTGAATGACATGGTAACACTGTTGAATTTATGGGTGTTCTTGTTTTTAATTTCCTGGAAAGGATCTGATGGTCAATATTTGGGGGGAGGGAAATATTGTTTCTTGGTAGTTGAACTATGTTAGTTCGAAGTTATTGGCCCTGCGAGGCCTTGGGAAGTAGTAGGTATTTTGCCTGCAATGTTGCTTGTGTTATGTAATGTATAAAAAAAAACACAATAAAAGAAATTTAAAAAAAATTATGTAATCAAATCGAAAAAACAGAAATTTGTCCATGGTGCAATATTACTAGTCATTGCATATTGGGTTAGTAAACAACCCGGGTATGATACATTTTGAAACATGGTACTGCATAAAGTCGGACATCACAATCTGGACAATGGAACCTGGTTTCCTTTCTGATATTTTTTTCCACTGTCATCTCACTTCGAGCAGCAACCACGCACAATCTTGTAGGTGCTTTTTCTCGGTTGGTAGTCTAGTCAGGCATTCTGCGTTCACAACGCCAACAGCACAACGCCAACAGCACAACGCCCAGCTCTATTCACAGCCGTTGGTGGTTCACAAAGATATGTTCGGCAACTTTTCAAATTAAGTCAGAATGAAGGCTTGTCACTTTTTTTTAGCAGAATATAGGCTTTCCACAAGCATTGATCAAGAAGATACCATAGGCATCTGTTTTATTTTGCAGAAAAAAAAACTCAAAGTTCAGGAGACGTATAAAAGTTGTCGGTTGTTACACAATAGCCCTGATTTAGCAATGGTTAATGGAGTGAAAGAACGGAAGATGTTGTAATTTCATAGTTGCTTTATTTTGGATTGAATTTTCTTACTTTTCCAGTATATAGGACTGAAATCCAAATGTAGTCAGTTGACGATTCGCATAGCACGTAGGATTTTACACCAAATCATGCTTCGCAAATGGTCTTTAATTTTGGTGTAGGATGAGTAGTTTCAGCAAATTCTTTGTTGTTTTCAAAGTGTAAATATTTAATGATCAGGGAAAATCTGTACTCTGACATGACCGTGCCAAAGAATGGAGTGGCAAGTAATTAATTTGTTCTTGCCACTTCTGCACCACTCCCTGCAGTATTATTAGGTACCAGTTTGTCTCAGTAACTACTTTTTCAATAACCTCATCGATAAGAAATAGCTGTAAGCATGCCAAGGGGTTGTTGTCTTCAACATCTACTTTCATACCAGATGTTCTACTAAATAGGAATCTTGGGGGGTGTGCTGTACCACAGTCAATAGAACACCAAGTTCACACATCACTGAGCTCAGTTGCAGAATTGTCGCTGTCGTCACTTTCAGTGTCTGGCGATTTTCCCCACGAATCACCATCGCTCAATTCTGCAAGCGCATTCTAATTCACTATCGCTGCTTTCTAGCTGTTCTAAAACCGCTTTTGACAGAGGGATGTTTTTTGGATGCAATGGACTTTCTCAAGTTTCAGGCAGAAAGAATGGTAAAAGTGCAAGCAGGGCACTGGACAAAGCAGTAAGGACAAAACTGAGTATAAATGATTTGATACAGTAATGTAATCCTAACAGATTACAAAGTATTGTGTGCGTATGTTATGGTTTGTACTTTTTTGAATTTGCCACAGGTTCCTGCCCCATGTGTCAACGCTTGAAGGGAACAGAACCCAGAACACTGAAGTGTCAGGCAAAGGATACGGCCGGAGGACACAGTGGGAGGAAATCGCAGGATCCTAGGGACTAGGTATGCAACTGTACATGATTACTGTGGCGTAATCCCGAGTATGGCACGGGGGTTACCGCTTTTAGTATTGAAAATTAACCCCGAGCCACAGTCATGATTACCGCCAGGGAGGTTAAAGCACATCTAAAACCGAAAAAAAAAAAAAAAAAACGAATATATTGTAGATTACCAGTCCTTAAATGTGGTTGTATTAGTTTAATCTTTTTTTTTTTTTTTTTTTAAGCTAACATTTTTAACAAGCATTGAAAATATCTGTTCATTAAAACAGCATAGACAATGTTACCTCTTCTTTGTAAACTACCAATCCTATTAATCCACCGTGTAATGGAGATGAATAAAGGCAAGTACTGCCTGTCCGACGATTTTGGTTCCTTACATACGTATAATGAAGTGATGGTAAACACAGAAGAGCAAGTTAATGTGATATACCACATTACCAGGTAAATACAAACTGAAAAAAAAAAAAAAAAAGCCCCAAAAAAAAACCTAAAGCAGCCATCTCACTTTAGGACTGGTAAAAAACAGTATTTGTTTTGTATGTTTCGATATGCTTTAAGTAAGGGAATATAACAAGAGATTTTCAGAACTGGTAATTCAGAGACTAAAGGACAAAAATAATGCTTTTACGGATAGATTCCTTTGCTTGATGCTATAAACTTCCCATTGCT
Organism: Lithobates pipiens; assembly: GCF_037356315.1. NCBI lineage: Eukaryota > Metazoa > Chordata > Amphibia > Anura > Ranidae > Lithobates > Lithobates pipiens. Next base: position 240,809,366 of record NW_027507903.1, on the reverse strand, counting down.
TTCCCTGATTTGCCAGCAAAGTAAGATATTTTAAGTGGAAATTTGGTTGTTAAATTGGGCTTTTTATAGGCCAAAGAGCTGTTCAGTGTCTTGGAGCAAAGAAAGTATGTGTTAGAGCAGATGAAATGGGTAACTTTCCATTTGAAAGCTTACTGTCAGCTGCCAGAAGATAATGGCTTTATACAGCCCTATCAAAATTCTTGGTTCATTGCCTCAAGGCACAATTGCCAGTGATTTTACACTTAAACTTACTGTTTGCAAATTCCAGATGTCTTTCAACTTTATCAGACTCAGGTGCAGTAGCCAATATTATCATGTGCTTTGTTCAGTGCCGATCCCACATTTGTCGCTTTTTTAACAAGGTTAGGGTTACTGAAATGTAGAATCACTGCTGTAAAATAGTTTAGAACCACAGAATATGATTTTTCTTTCAAAGGCTGGTAGGAAACTCCAAAGACCCAATGGGGTTGATTTACTAAAACTGGAGTGCAAAATCTGGAAGCAGCTCTGCACAGAAACCAATCAGCTTCCAGATTTTATAGTCAGTTTAATTGAACAAGCAAATGTTAGACACTGATATGCTACCATGCACATCTGCACCAGATTTTGCACTCTCCAATTTTAGTAAATCAACCACATAGTCTTCTACTTGGGATTTGTAGCTAAACCAATCCTTTATAATAATGAGAAAAAGGCAGACCTGGATTTATTTTGCAGAAGTCTATTTCCAGCACCTTTAGCTCCACCAACACCATTTTATTTAGTTTACCATTTTATACCACATTAGACCTGATCCTCAGTAATTTGAAGTGTTATGCCAGGAAACAAGTGAATTCAGTTGGTGAACTGCCAATGTTTTCTAGCAACCACTGCAATTGTACTTAAGGCAGAAAACGTGCAAAATTTTCTGTTTTCTCCTAAATCTACTGCATTCAGAATCCAGACAACATTTTGGAGGTGGTACTGTATAATTTTCTTGATAGGTGAGTGGAAAGAGGTGTACTTTATGATATCTATAGATTAATATTATATATAGTTCCTTATGAAAGTCATATCCAGTTTATAAGAGCTTGCTGGCTGCAGTTGGCACTATGGTCATCAACCAGGGAAAATTAGGAGAAGGGCCGAGGTAAGAGGCAATAAGACAACCACGCCAATGGTTGTAGAGTGCAACATGAGCATGCTACAGAACTATTCTGAATTCAGAGCCGACGTTATTAACAGCTTCTGAACTACGATTTTTTTTGTAAAGGTAAGCAATCCCATAACTCTTAATAAATCTCCCCATTTCCAACCATTTGAAAGTGTTTTTCCACTTTTGCAGTCTAACCACATTATACGGTTGTGATGTTTTCCATTCACACAGCATGCCTTAAAAATAATCTTTTAGATGGTTTTAAGCAGAAGGCATCATGGCCAATTCGAGAAATTTCTGGACAGTCTTGGGGTGGCCATACTTGGATTGAAATTTGGGCAGTTTCAGCAGGGACCAGCCAAATTTTGATCCAGGCACGGACAAGCTGGTTGTACAGAAGCCAATCAACCGCACAACAAGCTTGTCTGGGTTTTTCCCAAAAGATCAGTGTCGTTAGCACTGAGCAGTATATTCTGATGGCGGGGAAGTCTCCCTGACATAACACCAAGTCTTAGTGGGAGCGATTCCCCTCATCCACCTCAAATGTGTGAATGGGAGAATCGGGTCTTTTTTGCTCAACCCACTGGCTGAACAAAAAAAAAAAATGATTAAGGTATGGCCTGCCTTATAGTGTCTTGTCCAACACAGACTCTAGATATCCACCAACATACAACACAAGAGGGTGGTTTCTATAGTTCTCAGCCGATAACGAAGCACATACAGGATATTTTTGTTAAACATTCCTGAGCAGGGGTGAGCATGTAAGGATTTATGAGTATTTAAAAACGGTTCTAAAGATGCTGGGTACCTTTCTAAAGGTGAACTTCACCTTTTTCTTTATTCTAAATTCCCTTAGGTTCCAATATAACATTAATGTACCTCTTTTGCAGAAAAATAAAAGCTTTCTTTGGCTAAGCCCTTACCTTAGCCCTTGGTGTGTTTGATAGAAAAGTCCAAGTGGTTGTAAACCCTTTACAGCCCCTTTTGACTAGAGGTAAGCTTAAAATAAGGTTTACCTCTAGCTACCCCTGGATATCTCCTAAACCTGCACAGTTTAGGAGATATTCCCTGTATCAGCATTTGTTTTTGACATCATCGGCACATGCGCATTGAAGCAACAGCACGTTCGTGCCATTGCTTCAGCTAGCATGGCGGCAGCTCCCGCGCGCATGCACGGCAGTGACGTCATCGCGGCTCTGGCTAAATCACAGTGCAGGAGCCCACGACACCCAGAAGTAGCTCCGATCTAAGGTAAGTAATTCATAATGAGGCAATATGCTATGCATACTAGCTCATTATGCCTTTGTAAACACCCCAGAAAAAAAAAACCTGCAAGACAACCACTTTCAGGACTTCCTGGTATGTAGATGTGGGATGTCAAAATCAGTAAGAAAGGAAGCAGCACACCAGCTGACTTACAAACCCTGAACCCATCAACTATGTTTGCACGGCATCTCCGGCATGATTTTGCCTGGCTTGTCAATGTGGGCTGTCACAGCTGCTAGGTTTGCACAGCCTCCCCAGTACCCTTCAAGACAGGCCCAGGCCACAATTAGCCCACAAGCTAAATACGCCTGATTTAGTGCAAGGGTCTGTCTGAATAGACAGAGTGAATGGATAGATAGGCGGGTCCACCTATTCCATCTCTTTGATGAATCTAAAGCAAATCAGATAGTTTAGTGTATGGCCAACTTTATACATGTACATAGGAGGGAGCGAATGGCGACACTGGCATTTTTTGGGGGGCATTTTGCAGTTTTTCTGCTCATTGTGCATAAGAAACAATTCGCTTGAATGGTATTTAATTCCACAATATATAAACATGTTATGAAAGGTGGATCTAGTAGGGCTCATTCACACAACCATTTAATTCACTTCAGAATGGTGTTTTTTGTCTTTGGGTTACTTCAAGCTGCTTCTAAATTGCCTTTGCATCACATTGGCTTGTATCGGTAAGTCAAGAAGCTCAAACATATTCCCATAAACAGGAGTCCTGAAAGACCTGCGTGTATTGGTTGTTAAATGCTCTAGCTGTACCACTATGCCCAGTATCCAATGCAAGAGCACCTTATCACTCGACAAAGGGCGAGATCCCCCAAAACATTTTGAGACAAATCTAAAAGTAGGCATATTCTTGTTGGCATTTTAAAGCCAGCCTGGCACAGGAAAACGTACCACTGGGCATGAGCAGGTGCACTCAATATTTGCTATTGGGAGTACAACTATTGCAAAAATTTTGTAGCAACTTGTTTTTATCTGTTCATGTATTTGAGCTTGTGTCTAGATTACTCATGTATTTTACACTGGACTGTTAAAGCAAATCAGTTTTCTATAGCTTTGATATGACTGCTGTATTCAAAATAGTTTTTTGCAATTTGTGGCACTGGAAAGCTTTTAATATTTTGCCAAGGATGAAGTCAATACCATATGATGTGGGAGTGCAATCCGATTAGGAAGTTTTGGTCAGAGGTCATGGCATTTATTAGCTCCCTGACCCAAATACCAAATATTTCTAATCCCCTGAGGTGCTTACTAGGATATGTTGATGATGAGGGCATATCTAAAAACGTACAAACTTATGTGGATAGTATTCTACGCAAAAAAAAAAAAAAAAACGATAACCATCCTTTGGAAATCACAATCCTCTCCCACCATAGCCTTCTGGCTTACTACCGTTAACCATGCTATTCCGTTATACAAGCTGACCTAGGAAGCCAGAGGATGCCCCAAAAAAATTCTTAAAGATGTGGGACTTATGGGTTAGAGCTGAGAGTACCATTCCAACCGCCACGTAAAGACTAAAGGAAAACTCCTGATCACTAAAAGACTATGGTTGAGCAGAGATATAACCGCAGAATTGTTATATACCCATTTTAATGTATACCAGTTGCTATATTTTATATTGGATTGAGCTCTGTTCGCTTCATATATGTGTATGTATAATTGTTTGTTATGTAATGAAAGTAATGAAAATAAATAAAAATTTACCTGCACCATCAAGGAGTTGGCTACATTTCTGGATCTGATAATTATACCTTACACCACAAGAAATTGGGAAGTTAACTACAACAAACGTTTACTTTAACCCCAGATTCTCAGAGGGAATGTCACTGAATCTTACTGGCACTGTACCGGTGGCACATTCTTGCAGAATTTCAAATGCCCAGCTATTACAGGAGGCAATGGTGAGGCATGAAAATGTCTGCACCTCCCATAAGCCAAGACAGAGGTACTTTATTTTTTGTAGCCAATATTGATTGGATGGCAGGTGGCCTACTAGACTTTCCATTTTCATAGAAAGTCAGCTTTAATTTGTAGGAACTAGCATAAGACACCGCCCCACCCCAGGAAAAAATATCCCCATTTGGTACCAAGATTAAAACACACGTAAAAGCTGTAACACATGGAAGAAAAAAAAAGTCAGACAGATTTTATTTTTTAAAAATTTTATATTTAAAATATCTTTATAAACAGTTTTCATACTACACAAGGTAGTACCAGAATACAAAACATATGTCTTCCATTATATACTGTTAAACTTTATTATAAATTAAACTTAACAAAGAAAAATTGCACATATCATTTGACCACTCTTCGGCTCTGATGCTCTGGCTTTTTGCAATAGTATCTTATGTCTTCAAGTTTAACAGTCTCCATTTTAGAGTCCAAAGCTCAGTAATGTAAAGGGGACATAAAAAAAACAAAAAAAAAACGAAAAAATAAAAAACGAAAAACAGAAATAGAAAAAGGGGTTTCCCTCAAGTGCACTTAGCAGACTGATGGCCTTGCTTCTGCTGAGGGCCTGCTGCTTTTTGCCTTAGCTATACAAATTACTCGGTTCCCCAGAGATCTTTAAAATGAGAAGAAATTAAGTAAAGGTTAAGAAGACTGAAGAGAGACTGAGTGTTCCTAAGTGGATTGTAAACAGCAGTCTCCATAGCTAACCAGAAGGTCTCACAGGCATCAGTGAGAGAGTCAAGCAAGTTAGAAAACGGCACGACAAAAGGGGATTGCAAAATAAATCAAGGGTAAGAGGAGAATAAACACAAAAACAGACAAACAATAAAACAGCAGTCGATTTAACTATACTTACGGACATGATGTTAAGAGAGAATCTTGTTGGGCCTAGAAGTAGGCATGAGTTTGGGATTCAAATCTTCCATTAAAGATGGGAAATAAATTTAGATTTCCCAGTTACAGAAAGCATTGTTGATTCAGAGGTCGTCTGACTTTCATATGCTAATCTGAAACAGACTTTTCAGGACCGTTTTGGCAATTTAGTATAGGACTTTGGCATGAATGCAACCAACCAGTGTTCAGTGATTCTTGCTTTCTGTTTTTAAATTTAAGAGCTCATCTAGGCTGACTCCAACCTCTTGGCACTTGAAAACTAGTTTTCTCAGGTTATCAGTTTTACCTCCTCCTGATGCTTCAAACAAGAGTTGCTGCAAAAGATGGGGAAGCACAACCGGTAAGGATGATGTACTGCGCACACAACTACAGACATGGTAAACAAAAAAAATATTTATATGCATAACCCCCACAAATAAAAACAGATGAAAACATTACATCTTTCCAGAGTTCAGCACACAGAGGCAACTTCTGAAGTGCTCTTTCATACAAACGATGGACCTGCAGAACAAGGTGCATTTGAGAAAAGGAGGGAAGAGAAAAATACATATGGGTCACTAGGAGTAAAAAATAAACATTTTAATTTTAAACAGTCATCCACGCTACATTATTTGTGCACTACATGACCTATTCTCTTTGGAAGGAAATCACCAGATTCTTAAAATAAGCAACTTACGTCCCTACATGAGTTTTATGCTGTAAATATAAATTCAGATTTAGTATAACCACATTATGAGTAATATGTATTAAACCCCCCCACCCACTGTAATTGTATACAGGAGACTGTCAGCAAGTCCCAGCAAATCATTTATAGCTAGGACCTGCTGAGCGGCTGTGCCTAATCAGGGAATGATCTTTGTTTCTCATATCTGCAAAGTTGGGATAAGAAACAAAGATCTGTAGTAAAAAGCAGCACACTTTACACATTGTTAGGGACACATTTTACCATGTGATCACCCCAGATGTTAACCCCTCTACTGCCAGTGTCATTTGTACAGTGATCATGTAGATTAGCACTGATCACTGTATTACTGTCACTAGTGATGTTGTTGGCAGTTAGCAAGTCCCCCGCATTAGTGTCAGATTGACTGCAGCACTATCACAGTTCCGTGACTGACCACCACCATTCTTAGTATAAAAAAGAAAAATAATTTCAGTATATAATCAGCATAGTTTGTAGGTGCTATAACTTTCATGCAAACCAATCAATATACACTTATTGGAATTTTTTTCAAAACTTTAGAAATTTGATTTTGTCATTTTTTTTATTGCTTGTTTTATAGCAGAAAGTAAAAAAACATTTGTTTCCCCCAAGCTCTCTCGGTTTTTGCTTATATCACAAAAGTAAAAAAAAAAAAAAAAAAAAAAAAAGTGATGAGCAAAGTGGTGATCACATAAGGAAAAAAATACAAATCTAGTTTGGAAACGGAATTGCATGACCATGCAATTACCAGTTAAAGTAGTGCAGTGCTAAACAGCAAACAAAAAAATGGCCTGTATGTGAAAGGGGTAAACCCTTCCAGAGGTCAAGTGGTTAAATATAAAAAAAAAAAAAAAAAAAAAAAAAAGCTTCAAGCAAGTGACATTTATCATTCACCCATTCCACTGCTAGTGCAAGTGATGTGACCAAATGCAGGCACTTTAGTCATGCAATCTCAATTCAAGATGCCTGAGGCCGGGACATTAATGCACAGCCATACAGCATTAGCATTCAGGCAGAACTGACCAGATTGCAAGATAAGTATTTTGTATACACCATTTTACTTTAATAATCTACTAGATGGCGAGACATTACTGACACCTCATTCACATTTGTGCCATGTCAGTGAGCATGGTAGATGTGTTCTTTTTGCTGTCTGGTCAAAGGACCTCAGCAAGTACTGCATGTTCCGTTCACTGAATCCCAAAGAGAACAGTAATTGTAGCATGAGCACAGAATACGCAGACTGTGGAATACAGTAGGGCAGGTCCCATTTCTTTTCATCTGCATCCACTACTCTGCTGCAGTTCGATCCCAGCCCAAATGGAACAAACTAAATGAGGGAGGCCAAGTATTTAAGCTCATACAAGCAATGTTCTGGAAGTTGCAACATTTGGCTAGCTTTCATTCCTGTTTTGGAATGAATATATAAGTACTACTTGTAGAATACATAATACAAAGTCATAATGAAACCCCATTAATACCAGTAATGTTGCTCCTGCAGCTCTCCTTTATAGCAATACAACTTTTAAAAACTTACCTCCTTCTGTCCCTTTAGTAAAGATTCGGCTGCAATGGCTCTAAGGGTAGCAAATAAAAGAAAGATTAATTACATTATATACTATACGTTAAAAAAAATTACTACCAGAGGATGAAGACATACAACTCAAAAAGGAAACTAATACAATATGATCAGTTCGAATGATTATAAATAGTAGATGGCTTCAAAATTAGAAAATAAAATTAAATGATTAAGGTGACACACAGGGGCCACTATTTTTTTTATTACATAAAAGTCTTTAGACTACTCAAAACTGGTATCCCCATCACAAATCATATAAAATGTATCATTACCTGCACACTACATAAAATGCAAAAATATTTGTACATTACATTTTCCAGATGGGCAGGCACATTGGGAAGTTATACGTAAACATCTTCGACTGCATTTTCACAGTTTGCATATTGTTGTCTTCCAATTCTTGCTTAAGTACCCTAGAGATGGATAATTATAACACACACACTGTCTGTACATGTGATAGTAAAACAATGTCAAGCTGCTTGTATAACTATAAAAGGATAAGTGCACCTATTAGTGCTCAATCTCCCTCCTTCCCTGCTCTCCAGAAATGGTATAATACTTTGTACTGTAAAAGTTGCCCTAGATGTAGTTTACTCACAGAACAGTGCACCTCACAAGACTTTTAGGGCTCATTTACACTTGCTTTGACTTCGAACGCACATTAAAGCACCTACCTTTTTTTGATGTGCTTTTAAGATGCTTCAATTATGCATTTTATGTGTTAAAGTGACGTCATGGCGGCTCCGCCGAATGACAGCGGCGGAGCTGCGAGACCCCACCGAAAAGATGGATGCGCCGGACTACAGGGGACAGCGGTGACATCGCTGGCTCCTGTGTCAGGTAAGTGACACATAATGGGCTACTATGCGATGCATAGTAGTCCATTATGCTTTGCCTTTGCAGGGAATAAAAGAGGAAGTAACACCCATCAGGGTTTACTTCCTCTTTAAGTGTTAATGAAGCTTGACAAATTCTCTGAGAGTTATGATTTTCTATTTGTTTTAAAGGGGCCCAGATGAACCCCAGTGCAGTAGTAGTACCCCAAGTCAGCAGATCCCCAGCTCATTAGCTCCCCTGTTCAGCAGATGCCCAGCTCATTGGTACCCTCGTTCAGAAGGGCAGGGAGGAGTTAGTGGAAACATGCCTATGAATTGGAATGGGGTGTCTAAAAAGCTCATCTATGTATTACGGTCAGATGTCCATAAACCTCTAACTACATAGTATGAGCTAGAAATGTGTTACACCTTGCTTCTGAACGCATAACCTGTTATCCAATGAAAAAGGAAACACCACAAAAGACAATATAGTCCTATATCTATCCATCTATATATAGCATTTATTTGCAATATGCTATTTTCCTCAGAAGTACACATTTTGAATTTAAAAGTTCATTGGTGGCTCTAGTGGATTTACATCTGGAAGGAATGGTTTGCTTTAGTTTTCTAGAGCTCCCTGGGATATCTCATACCTGCAATACACCCAAAAAAGTGAAGTAAAGCTAAAGCCCAATAAAAACATCTTAAAAGCTGCCAGTGCTTCAAGCGAGTTTTGTCAGACTTATGGAGGCTTCCGAGGCGATTTTAAAAAGACATGCGGGTATAACGTTTGAAGCAAAAGCAACATGTAAACGGGACTGTAAGCCAACCATTTTATTTGGGGACAGGGGCTTTGGAATTCATCGTTCTAAAAAAGCATTTCCAATTTTATTTGGGGACAGGGGCTTTGGCATTCATAGTTCTAAAAAAGCATTTCCAATGCTACATTTTGAAGCAAGTGTAAACAAGCCCTTATAGCAGTTTCTTAATTCCAGTCCTCAGGGCGCACCAACAGGTCAGGTTTTCAGCCTTGACATTTTGCACAAGCGATTTGATAAGTTTCACTGCCATAGTAATTACCACAGTCGTTTCATCTGAGGGAAATCCTGAAAACATGACCTGTTGGTGCACCTTGAGGACTGAAATTGAGAAACACTGCCTTAGAGCATCATGATGGTTTCACACACACATGCAGATTGCAGAGCACCTGAAGTTAAGATTAGACTTTGGAAACTACATCTAAAGTCCCTACTATATAACTACAGAATTGCTGGGGGGTGGAGTGGCAGAACTGAAATACTGCACTTATAAAGTGAACCCATTTAAAGAGAATGAGTAAAGAAAAAAAGCATCTAAAGGGATCTAAACCCCCACTCTTAATGGGTTTTGAAAAGTTTGGCCTTGGTATCCAGAAATACGTATGGCTCATATACTCTTCTAGTCAGAGAAGAAATGTCAGCTCTCACACAGGTTGAAGGATGACCTGTCACAAAATCTAGTTAGCAGCAGCCGTCAAATGCTCCACCAACATCTTAACCCAGAAAAACACTTGCAAACTATTGTTTGGCTGGTATATGACCCTGAATCTGGTTTTAGCCTGGATTCACACAGATGTGTATTGAAATCCCCCCCAAAGTCACCAAAAGCAGCGCAGGAACTACTTTTGGGAATTGGTGCAGCGCCGCAAAGTCAGCATCGCACAGATTTGGACAGAGCTGTTGCCGTGTTCCATCGAGAAATGCCTGCCATCTAAAATTGCCCCAGATGGGTCAGTGTGAACAGCGCATGTGCAGATTGGAGGCATTTTTCGAGATGGTATTCAACAGGCATCATTCAAAGCTACGCAAACAGCGGAGGGAGACTGTACTTGTCAGATTGTGCCTCGATGTTGCAGGGCAGGTTTTCCATGACCTTAAGGGTGGGTTTTGTCTGTGTTGCAGTACAGGTTTGGTGTGTTGAACGGAGGGTTTTAACGCACACACAAAACCCACCCCACAACAGCGAGGCTCAATCTGACAACTATGTTCCCCCCGCTGTTTATATAGCGTTGGATGCCTCTGACGATCTGCGCATGCGCCATTTACATCACGCCAGCTGATCAACATATCAGCTGGAGTGACGCTTGGTACTGTGCATGCACAGGCCCATCGGGGGCAATTTTTGATAGAACACTGGCAATAGGCTGCGATTTGACATGTCAAAATGGCCCGATGTGAACGTGGGCTTCAGTTCCTCCTCTCTGCTTTCAAGGGTACTTAGCGGCAATGCCTCAAAGGCCAGAGACTATGGATATGGCTAAGAGTATATAAATATCCAAATCATCCTTGACAAAAACTTAAAGTGGTTGTAAACTTCAGACATAAAATATGAACAAAGCATATCCCTCTATAGCTTGTACTTGTCTCTATTAAGAGCCTCTAAAGCCTGGTACACACTAACAGTTGGGGTTGCACAAATTAAACAAAAAACTGACTACTCAAGTCGGAGACACTGTACTAACCATGTGATTTTAGTCCAGCAATCTCCCCTTCTGAGCTGTTGTGTTTTGACAGGGGACACCCCCCCCCGCTCCCAATAGAAGACACTGATCAGTGCCCTCTGCCATTGGCTGAGAGCGCTGATTGAGAGTCTGTTGGCTGCTGATTTTCCAGCATGCACATCTGAAATAAACTGGCCAGCTTCTGTCACACAGATCGACATACACATGGGCAGAATGTCTTTTTTTGAACTGGAAAATGTCACCCGAAATTTTGGCCCTGTGTACTGTTGCTGCTTTGAGCCTCCGTTATCAGCATAAATCACTTCTGAAAAGTTTCCCTGACACCAATAGAGAAATGGTGACAAGGTAGGTACCTCCAGCAGAGTGACAGCCACAGCTGTGCTCCTGTGTGGTGTGTGAAGGGGGGCGTGTACCTTCCCTCTAACCAGTTCTCAGAGGACTCCTCACTGAGCTCTGCAGAGTAATTCCAGCTTCCCCCCCCTTTTTTTCTGAACTCAGACGAGCTTTAGAAAATCAGCACTTAGAACGGTTGCAGACATGGCAGCAGATAATATAAGAGGGCGCTTGAAGCGGAGGTCCACCCTAAAGTGGACCTTCCGCTCATTGGAATCCTCCCCCCCTCTGGCGCCACAGGGGGAGGGGGGTGCAGGTACCTGTACAGTACAGGTATCTGCACCCACTTCCGGCGTAGATTCTGCAGAAGGTACGCCCCTTTCCGCAGAATCTACGCCCCTTTCCGAAAGTCCCCCGCTGCCTGCTGGGAAACAAACGGATCCCAGAGACAGCGGGGACCATCCTTATTGCGCAGCGCGACTCGCGCATGCGCAGTAGGGAACCGGGAAATGAAGCCGAAAAGGCTCCACTTCCTGATTCCCATACCCAAGATGGTGGCGGCAGCACCCGAGAGACGATCGAGAGATCGGCTTCGGGTGACGACATCGCGGGCGCGCTGGGCGGGTAAGTGTCACTATTTTAAAAGTCAGCAGCTGCAGTATTTGTAGCTGCTGGCTTTAAAAAAAAAAAAAAAAAAACGGCGGACTTCTGCTTTAAACAAAAAATAAATAAAAAAAAGTGTACACAATATTTAAATAACGTGAAAATTTAAGTGCAAAATACTATATATGCCACTGGTAACTTATTCCAAAATAATACAGAAAACACAAAGTGTAAATGGGATAAACAACAAGAGTGTCCATAAAAGATTTAAAGCAATTTAGGTCTTTACACCGTCACCACTGGAAATGATCATGGAAAACAAATGACACCTGGTGGATAAGGGTAAGTAGCCTACTTACCAAAGCACCATGACCATTTTAATAAAAAAAAAAAAACAGGTCAGGTGGAGCTTTGACAGATTTAGGTACTGTCGCCTGTGCTGGTGGGATAAGCCTGGGGAATCACTCCATTTCAAGATTGCTCAGAAAAAAAAATATGGAAAAAAGCAGGACCATAGCATAATTCCGTTTTATTTAAAAAAATAAGTAAAAACATCAAGCCAAATGGCCTCTTACTTTACGAAGTGCCTTGACTCAACACTGAAGGGAAACCACATGCAATACCAGGCGGGTTGTGAAGCAGCCGCCCCACTCGCGCTTTGTTTGGCCAGTGTACGTTCTACCGCCTGGAGATGCAGAAACCAGAAGTGAACACGTGACTGGGATGCACCTCAACGTAAGCTTTGTCGTAATGCGGTTTCCCTTCAGTGCCGAGACCAGGCACTTTTTAAAGAGGCCATTTGGATTGCTGTTTTTACTTTTTTTTAAATAAAACGGAATTATGCTATGGTCCTGCTTTTTTCCTGAGCAATCTTGAAATGGAGTGATTCCCCAGGCTTATCCCATAGGTGTCCACCAGCACAGGCGACAGTGCCTAAATCTGTCAAAGCTCCACCTGACCTGTCTTTAATTAAAGGGGCCATGGTGCTTTGGTAAGTAGGCTACTTACCCTTATCCACCGGGTGTCATTCGTTTTCCATGATGGTTTCCAGTGGTGATGGTGTAAAGACCTAAATTGCTTTAAATCTTTTACAGACACAGACACTCTTATATAACCCATTCAGACATTTGTTATCACTTTGCACTTTGTATTTTCTGGATTATTTTGGAATAAGTTACCAGTGGTATATATGTATTAAGTATTTTTTGCACTTTATTTTTCACGTTCTTTAAATTTTGTGTTTAAGTATTTTGTTTAAGCACCCTCATATTATACAACCCACATTTCACAACGTTAGCACCTTAACTTTGAGGGAAGCAGCTAATATATTGTTGAATTCAGCCATAGCGCGGGATTGTCCTTATTTTTCACTTTTATGGCCACAGATAAACATGTACAACTTATGTACACTGATTAATCTCTGTGCATCACTTGAGGCCAGTAACTTCACTGAGTATATGTAAGGGTTTACAATCACTTTAACCCGCAACCAATGGTATGTGTTATTTCACAAACCTACTTTTCCATCTCACTAGGTGCAAGCTAAAATTTGCATCATTTTCTTAGAAACACATCAACCTATTGCTAAAGCCTGGTGGCAGCCAACCCAAAACTTAATGGAGGTGAAGCAGCGGATTATGGGTAATATTATACTCTTTCAACTCGTCTTCCTTTCCTTGCCTCTCCCCCAGTTACTGCACACCTAGTATCACCATTTCCAATGCCCAAGTTGTTGTACTTACTCACTTCCCCCAGTTTCCCTACTCCCCTTCATGCCAACTAGATCATTTTGATGACAGACAATACAGTCCTCTATTCAAGATAACCACACCAAACATGCGGCATAAGATATTTCTTCTTTGCTTCCTACATCTTAGCTACTTTTGGAATTATAAGGTATTTGAGAGAAGCTAGTCACAATCTTACTGCGTTTTTCCTTTGTACATTGGCATTTATACAACAACAACATGTCTTTCTGTAAAACAGTTAACTCACAATTTATACTGACCACAGCTTACCTGTACTTGTGCTTTTGGAAATATATTTAAGAAAATAATTTCTAAAAGAAGGATGACCTGTTTAATGTATAGGCTTAGAGCTCATAAGTGACACATGGGTCCAAGGTGCTGGAGAAAGCCTTTAATGTTTGCCGCAAGAGATTTTGCGACTCATCACCACTGACATCAGCCAGGAGATTGGAGAGCCTTTTAAGCTGGCCATAGATTGATAGAATTTTTAAAAAAAAATTCTTATAACATTCAAAAGATAGTTTGCTTTTGTAATGAATGGACTTTACCAAGCAAAAAACCACAAACTGTTGGAAATTTGTTCAAGAAAAAAAAAAAAATCCAACCCTGCTCCTTTAAATCTCATCACTGCAGTCAAAAATGAATGTCAAACTGACTAATGATTTGAAGAAAAAAAAAAAAAAAAAAAAAACTTCTTTAGAACATTCCTTTCCTGATAATTTTTGTTTGAAAACTATGGCCAGCTGTATTTTTTCTGCTCTGCCTGGAAGAATACACGTAAATAATTAAAAAACAAAATTTTTATTGCTGAGCAGTATAACAATTTAAAGCGGGGAAACACTCAAAAGTGGAACTTCCACTGATCTGCTTCTCCCTCCTCCAGTGCCACATCTGGCACCTTTCGAGGGGTATCCGTTTTTGACAGGTACCCTTCCCCACTTCCGGGAGACTGCATCGCCCCTCGAAAGTTCAGCCCCCTGCCTCCTTCCCCTGCAGGGCCAGTTAGAAAGCGCCGTGAGCTTTGTGCATGGGCAGTAGGGAACTGGCTGTGAAGCTGAAAGGCTTCACTGCCAGTTTCCCTTACTAAGAACAGTGGGGGATGCACCTGACAGCCGAACAGAAAATCAACTGGGGTGTAGAGATCATGGGCTCCCTGGACAGGTAAGTGTCTATATATTAAGTCAGCAGCTGCAGTATTTGTGGCTGCTGACTTTTTCCCCAGGCGGAACACCGCTTTAATTCTGCGATTCGTTATTGCCATTCGTATTTGCTTCTAGGCTTGCATAAAAGTTCTATATATTCCTTAGAAGGCTCCATTCACACTTGTACGACTTTGGAGTGCAACACAGAGGCAACTTTGGATGGGTGCAACATGAAAAATTTTGGCTTTGACTAGTGGCAAACTGTTGCACACAAGTTACATTCAGGTATTACTTTCATGCAGCTTTTGAGGGTTAACATTGAAGTCTATGGCTCTCAAGTTGCATGAAAGACAGGTTAAAGTAGTGCATGAACTACTTTGAAGTTGCTACAACTTTAAGTCGCACATATCTTAAAGGTCATCATTAGAAAACATAGGGTACACCGGTAGATTGCCTTTAAAAAAAAAATTGCTTACAATTTGCAAAAGAAATGACAGTTTAAGTATCAAAATTAACATGTATACGATTTAAAAATAACACTGCTGCTGTATTACTAACAGAATCCAAACAAGTGAACTCTTAAACACTTTAAAAACAATTAGCTCACCTGAGTGCAAGACCAAGATTTGCAGGCATCATGGAGAAAAAGCGCTCCAAAATCTTAGAATGCTGCGACTTGGGAACACAGCTCACATAGAAGTAAATAACCTGAAAGCAAAAACATAACCCAATAAAAATGCTATAGTGTCTATATTACAGTGCAAGCCTACAACACAAAGCAATCACCACACACATGGAAACCTGGGGACGGGCATATGCTGAAGATTACAGCCTCTTCTTAATGGTCTTCAATGAGAACAATTCTATGTAGCTCCAACAACCAATCCAATTCATATTTATAAAAATATGAATTGGATTGGCAGCTGTGGACCAACACTGAACAATTCCCATTTCTGAATTATACACGAGGGAATCTGACTCTTTCCACCAGCCCAGTCATGCTGCACTGAGGTGGAGTAGAATAAATCAGGTAACACTTTGCTCAGAAAAAGAAGCACAGTTTAGTGACTGCACTACTGATTGTGCATAAAAACTTTATAAGTTACCTGCCAAAACCCTTTTCACACAGGCAGACCGACTGAGTGTGCCTGTCAGTTTTTTTAGGCAGACACGATCGGACCATCCTTTGCCCTCTATGGAGCTGCAGGAGTAAACTGACATGCGTCTATTTACACCTGCCGGCACTGGATTCTATGTGCTAAAAACAGACGAATAAGAAATCCGTTCCTCATCTGCCTGTCCATTTACATCGACCACCCATAGAGGAAAGCGGGCATTGTCCGTGTATACTCTACATAAGCGGAGCACACATAGAATGGTCATCTGCCTGCTCGGCGGGGATCAGCGGAGAGATCCCACGTTGAGCAGACGGATCCGCTGGCAGAACCCGTCAGTGTGAAAGAGCTCTTAGAATTTGTACGGAAATGAACAGCTTTTCTAAAGCTGGATGTTCTGCTCAATGTTTTAAGCTGAATGGTGGAGTGGCATAAAACCCAAATAAAAGTCTTCAAATGAAAATATGGGAATATTAACGTAGAAAAAAAATTAAAAGAAACTTACTGAATTGTGAAACTCATAGTTGGTCCAATAATCAGCTGTGCTAAAAGGAGTTGGGTGCCGTGTAGGAACAGTCAGTAGGCATCTGTTAACTAAATCTGTAAAATGCTTACAATCTTGGACTTTATTTATGAATCCCACAAGTTTGCCGTTAGTAAAGGCAAGATAACTGAAAACGAAAAAAAGGCAATAAATATGACAGTTGTAGGTGTGAAATGTTTCATGTGAAATGATAGAACACTTTTACTCACTCCATCCAAAGCTTCTGCAGCATATTCTGTTGAGCAACAGCCCCCAACGCAGATTCATATGCATCAACTGACTCCGCTGTGCTCGCATATAGAGATTGCCATAGGCTGCAAATACAAACAAAGTGCATGTCACAGTGACTTTGGTTGGCGATACAGGATATGCAGCACATTACTTAAACCCTTATACTCTGGAGGACAACATGAAAATTAAAAGTAGTCATCCAATTTCACTTCAAAACTGCTATGCCCATAACTGGGTTTGGGAACCGTGGTATCTGTTACAAACCCCTTCAACCTGAAGTATTCCTAAATTGTTGACACCCTGTGTGGATGGGAGATCCTGGTATGGTTGGTTGCTCGCTGCCATTTTCTCTTTTCTTTCTTTGTCTTGCTGTATTGTATTTTTCTTTTTTGGTTTTGGCCATAGTGCTCATTTCAGTGTCCCCCCCGTCATTAGGCAGTTGTGTAGTATTACTGCTGCGGTTGTGATTAGACCTGACATGCTATATTGTCTCCAACTACAGGATCTACGTGTCTTATTCCAATTAGAATCCAATGTGATTGCGATGTCAGTGGACACTTATTGGCTTTTGTCATGCATACTTTATAGTATTTTTTGTTTTAATGTTGAAAATTAAAAAAACAAAAAAAAACAAACAAAAAAAAAAACCTGCTATATCTTTTTTTTTTTTAAGAACAGAATACTGGAAGCTGTGCCCTAAAAAGGCAGACACAGGGCAAAGGACCTGTATTTCTTGTGGTCTACCTGCAGCTGATCTTTCCCCATTACTGTCTGACCATGCCTTGTTTTGGACTCTCTCCAAATTGAGATGACAGATGCACGATTTTGCTCCAGCAAT
The DNA here is from genome assembly GCF_037356315.1 of Lithobates pipiens. Classification (NCBI taxonomy): domain Eukaryota; kingdom Metazoa; phylum Chordata; class Amphibia; order Anura; family Ranidae; genus Lithobates; species Lithobates pipiens. The sequence goes on along the minus strand of NW_027507903.1, from coordinate 240,791,949 downwards.
TGAAAAGGTGAGCTGCAAGGGCGTTACATCAACAAATCTCCAGAAACTAAATATCAGAGGCATGCTCTGATCTATACTGTATAATGCAAATATACAGCTATAAGGTTTTACGCACAGGAGTGCTTAGGTACGTTCAAATACCAGTAGGTGCACTATTTTCAGAAAGAATTCAAGATAGAGAGATAAAAAATGTACACTTCTTAAGCACAATTAACATTTCTAACAGTGCCTTATAATGTATGAAATCCTCACGTTTTGAGTTGAGGACCACTTTAAAACTTTACCAGATAAGCATGCAGCTGACTGCATAAAAATAGCTCACTTAGTGAACCTGTTTTCTCCAGTAGCAATGATTTAAGAGGACCATAAAAAAAATAAAACTCACCAGAAAACAAGCCATAGATAGGACGTTTGCAAATCTGAAGCATTAAAACATCCTTCGACTTTGCATACAGGTGCTTTGAAATCCAGTGGCACAGAGAGATTCAGTAGATGCCTGTGTAGGAAAAGTATCAGTAACTTACATAATTAGATAATCATGCATTTTTTTTAATAAAAATATTTCCTTCCTGTGATTTGGAAGACTTTGGACACCCATATCTCAGGATTACATGTGGTCATATTAAAGTAGGCTCTCCATTTCCAGTGAAAATACATAGCAGTGGCTCCCTCAAGAAGCTCTGTTCAGTAAATTCTGTTTAGCACCTTTTTAGAGATGGAGAAAATGTATTAAAAACTGATGTTAGCACCACTGGTGGTAACTAGTCACTGGAGTTAAAATGGTCAGGGACGTGAAAGTGAGGACATTCACAATACAGTGGGTAAAAATAACTCCATTGTTAATAAGTAGCTCAACTGTATGAAAGATTCATTTAAAGAAGTTCACAAAAAAAAAAAAAACCCACATGCTTTATGCATCTATAATTTTTTTCTTAGGAGCCTGCAGAACATTGCACCTGTGATCAGCACGTTGCGGGTGTAATGTCAGGCTTCTGCTGAGACCATGTTCCCATACCACCCATACGAGCAGACAATTGCTGAAGTCCAGGAAGAATCTATGAATTACAAAAGCACTCAGTGTCCTCACAGTTTACCAAGAACTACAAGCAGTCCATGGTGGAAGATGGGACAAGTAGCTCATTAATCACAGAATTCAGAATGAGCAAAATTGCTGTGTATTTTGCATCTGTCACAGCAAACATTAAAGCCGTTAGTTATAAACCCTCACGGTGCAGCCAGAGCTCCACCTTTGACATTTTAGGTTACAGCATTATTCCAAAAATTCAACAATTTTCCTCAAAAATCTACAAACACCACCCCAGAATGACAACATGAAAAGTTTATTTTTAATAAATTTGAAAAGCTTTCAAACAAATGAAAAAATAAATATAAATCACATGTACAGAAATATTCACAGCCTTTGCCATGACACTCAAAATTGAGCTCAGGCGCACCCTGTTTCCACTGATCAGCCTTGAGATGTTTCTACAACTTGGAGTCCACCTGTGGTAAATTCAGTTGATACCCTTTTAGAACTAATCTGGGTGCCTTTTTAAAATGCCCTGGCTACATATAACCCCTTATTTAAATGTAAGATTATTGATATGGATCTCTATACACACACACATTGTTATGCAAATGTTTTAACCCTATATGCTCTATGATTTAGAGGTCCTCATCCCCCTGAGGAAGATTTGAATTAGTATAAACGAAATGCAATGGAGTTCTGGGCAACAGCATTGAATCACCTTTTTAATATACACTGTTGGTTGCCAGTTAAATAAGGACATCTATTTGATGTAGAGGTTATGCATACCAGAGCTCATAATTTTAAAAGTTGATTAATTTCAAAATGAATCAACTCAAGGGTTTAAATTTGATCTTTTGCTGCCTGAAAGCCTTCGGGAGCACTTTTTGGTCTGGTTATAATTCAGTTGATAGGACAATTTAGAAAGGCACACACCTGTCTATATAAAGGTCCCACAGTTTACAGTGCATGTCAGAGCACAAACCAAATCTTAGATTGTAAGCTCTAGCGAGCAGGGTCCCCCGATTCCTCTCGTACCAAATTGTAACTTTCTTGCCTTCATTTTGTTAAGCACTGTGTAAATTGTTGGCGCTATATAAATCCTGAATAATACTAGAAAAATAAAATTCGAGGGAAAGATGAATGCAGCAATGTACAGAGACATCCTTGATGAAACGCTTTGGACCTGACTGGGGCAAGGTTCATCTTCCAAACAGGACAACGACCCTAAGCACACAGCCAAGATAAAGGAGTGGCTACGGGACAACTCTGAATTTCCCTGAGTGGCCCAGCCAGAACCCAGACTTAAAGCCGGTTGTACATCTCTGCAGAGACCTGAAAATGGCTGTACACTGACACTCCCCATCCAACCTGATGGAGCTTGAGAGGTCCTGCAAAGAAGAATGGGAGAAACTGACAAAGAATAGTTGTGCCAAGATTGTAGCAATATACTCAAAAAGACTTAAGGCTGTAATTGGTGACAAAGGTGCTTCAACAAATAGCAAAGGCCGCAAATACTTATATTTACATGTGTTTTTTTTTATACAATTTTCAAAGATTTAAAACAAACTTTTCACGTTGTAATTATGGCGTATGATTTGTAGAAGTTTGCTGAAAATAATTTATTAAATATTTGGAATAGGGCTGTAACAAAAATGTGGAAAAAGTGAAGCATTGCAAATACTTTCCAGATACATTGTATTACCCAGTGAACAGCCTCAGATGATACACAGATGAAACAAAACCTCCACTGTCACAGCTGAAATTGAGACTCATCAGACCAGGCAACATTTTTCCAATCTTCTATTGTCCGATTTTGGTGAGCCTGAGCGAATTGTAGACTCAGTTTCCCGTGCTTAGCAGACAGGAGTAGCACCAGGTGTGGTCTTCTGCTGCTGTAGCCCATCAGCTCCAAGGTTCCATTTGTTGTGCATTCAGAGATGGTATTGTGCATTCCTTAGTTGTAACGTGTGGATGTTTAAGTTCATGTTGCCTTTCTATCACCCCAAACCAGTCTGCACATTCTCCTCTGACATCAATGCATTTGTATCTACACAACAGCCACTCACCGGATATTTCTTTTTTCTGACCATTCTCTGTAAACCCTAGAGATGATTGTGCACGGAAAATCCAGCAGAGCAGCAGTTTTTGAAATACTCAGACCAGTTTGTCTGGCACCAACAGCCATGCCACGTTCAAAGACACCTGAATTCCCTTTCTTCCCCATTCTGATGCTCAGTTTGAACTTCAGCAAGTCTTCACCATGTCCAGGGCGCCCTTCCACAAACATAATGCCAAGTACCCGCTACCAGTCTCATACAGAAAAGACGACGGCATACAAAAAGTTAATAAAACCTGGCTTTGGAGAACTACCATATTTATTGGAGTATAACATGCAACCCAATTTTAAGAGGGAAGTTTCAGGAAACAAAAATTTCCACAAACCCATTACATTACACAGTTCCCCACCCACCTGCACTCTCAAGAGACCCCCAGTCTCCTGAGCCTGCATACTCTAAAGTTAAGTAAAAAAATCACTACCAGTCCCTTCTCATACACAGCTCCTCCTGTGTAACCCATTGTAAATCAAAGCCTCTAAATATACCTCATTAGTGCCGTTCTTTCATGCTACCCGGTCGCATGAGTGCTCTCCTCTGATGTTTTATGGATGGTTATGTGACCACTCTCCTCTAATCTAAAGCAACACTCTGAGAAGGAGAGTGGCCATAAAGAACGGAGCTAATGAGGTATTTAGAGGCTTCGTTTTACAATGACGCTGACTGGAGGAGCGGTGTATGAGAAGGGGCTGGCAGCAATGGTATCCTAACTTTAGACTATGCTGGCAGTGCTGTGCCAAGACCAAGAGAGGCGGGAAGGCCAGCCTGACAACCCCGCCCCCCCAAATGTGTGGGACCCGGGGCGGACCACACGATCCCCACCCCCTCGTTGGTATTAAAAAAAAAAAAAAGAAGAAGATTGGCGTATAACACGCAGGCACTGTTTTTCCTCTATTTTCAGGGGAAAATATAGTGTTATATGCCAATACGGTAATTATAGTTACAATATATTTGCTTACAATTATATAAAAAGATTACTTACTTTAGAAGATCTGCTGGACTGTACTGATCGACTGTTTCAAAGAATGACTTGAGGAATTCTTCCATTAACACTGGTATTTTATCAAACCATCCCTGCAAGATGAAACATTTCCTTGGGACCATAAAACAAAGAAAAAAACTATGCTTTTCTCGGGCCTTGATTAATCTGACACTAAATTGCTGAGCTTCATGAGGGGAGAGAGAGAGAGAGAATTCAAATTTACACAGCTGGAGAAAACCAAGTAATCCTAAATGTATGCTAATGTAAATGTACTTTGCACCAACACACGGTGAGGTAAAAATACACAGGTGGACCTTGACCAACAAAGGATAACTTTTTTTTTTTTATTGTGGTTTTTACTTTTATAAACCAAGTTATGGGTTGCCCTACTCTTTGTACTGTTGTGATAGTGCGGCCAAACCCTTGTCTGTTCAAAAAAAAAATATAAAATACAGGTAAAAATGGCCATGTCAAAGTCAATCCTTTTAAGGCTATACTAGATTTGGTGCAAACTTCACACAGGGAAATCATCACACAACATAGAAGAGATAAATTGTAACTCAAGAAACACTAACACATTTCTTATGGAAAATATTGGTTATTGGACTGGGAAAAAGCAACTGGAATATGCAGAAAACACCACAGGTCTGCACAATACACACACAAGTAGTACAATTACCTGTTCTACTAAAAATCTGCAGACATTATATAATATTTGTGTGTTTCCAGGGCTATTTCTGAATGCAGTCATCCAGAGTTCCATGCCATCATTTGGTTGTTCAATTTTAAGATATACAGAACATAAAGCCTCTAGGATGTCACAATTATCACTCCAATCATCAAGCAGCTGTTTACACATGTCCACTGCCGCTGAAGACCTAGGGGAAAAAAGTCCACAATGTTAACAAGTGTATACTAACAACTTTTTACACAATAGTGCGTACAGTTCTTACCTATTTAGAATAAGATTGACGAGGATCATATTTTTATAAAGTGGAAGGCAAACTTCTATTCTTTCCTTGGCATTTAAGTTTTCATCGGAACATGAAAAAACAGCAGCTAAGAGAAGAAAACAATCAGTGAATATGTGATGTAAATATTAAAATTTTCATGCTGGTCTTGGCATGGTGGATTTAGAGATGCTGGTTTGAGTTTTAGCCAAGCATACAGAAAAATAAAATTGTACTTATCATAAAATCCTTTTCTTGGAGTCCATTGAGGGAAACAGAAGTCTTGTAAAGTTGGAATATATGGTTGCCTACAGGAGGATTCAATACTGGCAAAAAATAAATAAAATTGTAGGTCAGCCCAGGAGAACGCCTCTTCCCAGCATGTCTGTAGCAAAGCAGCACCAAGAGCATATTCAAACACAGAGGGGTGGGACCTATGTTCCTCACTGAACGCCAAGAAAGGGATTTACAGTACGTGTAAAAAATGTCTATTCTCATCAAGTGAAGGCTACAGAAAGTCCTGTACAGTTGGGGCATCCAAAATCAGTTCAAATGAGGGATGAGAAAAATGCTGACAAGCCTGCAACAGAATTGGGGACTGTCTGCAGTTCATAGTCACTTGGAAGACCACCTCTCAAAGCTAGCATTAGATTAAGCTAAAACATTCCCTGGTAGAAAATGAACAGCAGACCATGTGGCAACCTTGTAAATCTGAGAAACCGTTGCAGACTGCTAAAGCGCCCAAGAGACATTAATAGAATAAATTGTACTCCATCCTTCAGATCATAACTTAAAAGGGCAGTCTGTCTGAGCCACCCATAAATTGAACAAGAAGCTGGCTTACCCTTACAGGGCCCACAAGGAACGGCAGTCAGTCTTTCTGAAGAAAGCAGTGGCTAAAAAACTCACAGCCAGAATTACATCCAATGAAGAAAATCTTCTCCTGAAGAATTGGTGCCAGAGGGAGAGTGAAAGAGACAAAGATGGAAGGGGAAGCCATATAGGAGGCTCAAAGAATGGGAAGCCAGCAGTCTTTGGAGCAAGATCAAAAGCACAGAGACCTGACCCTTCATGGTGCTGAGGGCCAGATGCTTGCTGAGACCCACCTGTATGAAAGTATACATTCCATGGAGAATTTCTGGGGTGAGAGCCTCTCACCTCGCACCAAGAGAAGCTTCCTAGCTTTTACTATTGTGTAAATAATGGTAAAAGCTAGGACAGTAAATCAGTCCTCGGGAAGATCCAGAAGATCTGGAAAAGCCCACTGAGTGCATGCCAGCAGTCTGATCAGGTTGGACTTCCACAACCACCTGGGCCAATCTGAAGCCATGAAGATCATTGAAATTACCTCCATCTAAACCCTGCAAAGCAGGCAAGGAGAGAGTTCAAGACTTAGGTGTACATCAGGATGTATTAAATCACAAAAAGCTACCAGAGCATCCACTGGAGACAATCCTGTCCAATTTAAGTTAAACATGGGAGGTCCACATGCAGGGTACCCCATCCATGGCACAGGTTCTATGTGCCATGGTGGTGTCCAACTGAATCTTGGTAAGTTGACCCTCCAGCCAAGAGTCCTAGACTTACAAGGACAACTAAATCACAGAAGGTTCCAGAATGCTGATGAGCGAACAAATTCCTCTGATGCTCAAGTTCCCTGCACAGAGGGGTATTTTCCCAACTCTCATGCAGAATTCCTAATGCAAAAAGGCAATCTTGTCTTCAGAGTCAGAGGAATCCATTTGTCCAAGGAATGTACTGAATTGTCCCACAACAGCAGTATTTGAAATTGTAGGGATCTGGTCCTGAGCATCAACAAAATCAGGGTGTTCAGAGACAGCACTGACTTGACAGTCAAATAATTTCTGGATTGAAGAGTCTGAGGCTGGGAGCGGCAAGTTTGAAGTTTCACCTGGGGATGAAAAATTCTGCTTTAAGCTTTCTCTAGAACTTGGCTGAGATATTCCAAGTAATGCATCAGTTAAAGTGCAGTGGTCCGGCTGGATCCTGAACCTTCAAAAATTGGCAAAGTCTGGATAGTCAGGGCTACTTTGTCAGCTCAAACCTGTGCTGACTGTTACCTCAGCAGAAGACTTACTGAAGTGGAAGTCTAGACATACCACAATAGGAATTCCCCAAGAGTACGGTAAAGCTATAACAGGGGCCAACTACCTGGTGATCACCTGAAGTGCAGACGACAGACCAAATGGAAAAGCCAAAAACTAAGTAACTGGATCCAGAACAAAGCCTAGAAATCCCTGAACAAATGGGGATATGCAGGTGAGGTTAAGACAAACCTGTGGGATTCTATATGGAATTTCAGGGCTTGAATGCAATGATTCAAGGCCTTGAAGTCCAAGAAGAGACAATGCCCTCCTTTTATTTCGGAACTGAAACCACTCTACCACAGGGACTGGAGCAATGATACCCTGCATGGAAATTTTCTAACTTGTGCATTGATACAGGCAAGTTGAAAGTAAGGAGTCAAGGAGGAGGCTGGGAGGAAAATCAGCTCATAGCTCTCGGAAAACCACCTCCTGCACTCAAAGATTTGGGATGCAGGCTGTCCAACTGTCTGCAAAAGCCATATACAAGAATAGCAGGTGGACTGTATGCTAGGTCTAGATTTGGAGGATGTTTGGTAACCAAAATGATTTTTCTTGGCCTCCAAGGAGTGAGTCTCAGATTGAACACTAGGGTTCTTTCGCTGAATAGGAGGATTAAGCTTGCCATTAGCAGCATACTTAAGTGCATCCAGGGTGGCCCCAAAGAGGCATTATTCCTCGAAGGCCATGTGTTGCAAACGCTTCTTGCATGTGGACTACCCATCCCAACTTTCCAAAGGGACTTCCTCCTGTTAACTGACAGGAGGTGACTTGGGAGACCTCCAGCAACCCATCAACACTGTAGCTTAAAGCTCAATCTCAGGCCAGCCAAAGTTGAACAGATTAAGGTCACGGCCAAAGCAAGTTGCAAGGTAGGGCCTGCTAGGGAGAACCAAGCTCTAGACAATGTTTCCAGGCATTTGTTGGGATCCATAATGGGTATCCCCAACCGCTAAATGGGAGAACGGCTTGTGGTCATTGATCAGCATAGTCACGTCACATAGCTGGTAAAATTCTTCCTGGAAGGAGGCTACACCAAACAATTAGGAAAGACTCCCAAGATGGCTTACACTCAGAGGGCAAAATTCCAGTCAACACACTGCAGGTGACACCCAAACTGTCAATGAAGTACAAAAAGGAGGCATCTAGTACAGTGGGACTTTTCTCCCCCTGTATTTAGAAGGCTTGTTGCATTGGAAGACAGATGGCAACATAGCTCAGGTAAAATAAAAAGCAAGGCCTCAGGTACTCACAAACTCAGCCTCTTGGAGCAGGTGTAGGATCAGGCTACAGAAGTTTACTAGGTCACTAGAGACAGTCAGCAAAGCAGACCGATGACTAATGCCACAGTTCTCTTACAAGCCAGAGAAGCAGAGGGAAAGTGCTCTCTCAGTGCTTAATGGCAGGGAAAAACTGATCATTACACTCTACCTAATAAATGGAACCGACCGAAAGTGAGGAAACAAACATTTATCAGTTCTAATTATGCAGCTCCCAGAGCTCATTCAGAACAGCATACTTACAAAATGAGCCTTCAGAGACCAGGTCAAGCTCTGAGGCAATGCCATGGCTCTGGACCTCGAAAGCTCTCCGTCTAACTTTTACCAGTACACACAGGTCTGGAAAACACCACAATCTGAAACCCAGTTGTGAAGGTCGCCCTCCAGACTAGCACCGCAATGTTCACTCCAGCAGCCACTCCAAAGTCAAGCTGGGGAAAGGCTGACCTGGCTAGCTGAATACAGAGAACAGCTCAGCAGTAATGAAGTAGCAGAAATCTTGAAGAATAAATGGACAACCAAAAAAAAAAAAAAATTAGATTGTGTTTCATAGAAGAAGAAGAGCTGAAGAAAATACATACATCCTTCAAATACATTAGAATAGGAAAAAAGAAAAAAAAAAAAAAACACCATGAAGTATGCTGAAGTAGGTGGGATTTTCCCGGTCTGATCTACAATTTTTCTTTGCTTTTGAGTGCCCCGTCAACCTGTAGGCAGCAGCCTATACTGTGTCCCTCAATGGGCAAGTTTGAAAACTGCATTATAGTAGGGTAATATGTACCCTACTAACATTAAACAAGTCACCTATAAATCTATTTTGCAATACTTCAGGGATATTGTTTCAGGGGTAGGATTTTCAGGGTAATCTTTATTTAATTCACTTTAACAATCTGGTAGACATCAATTTACATGTACAATACCCCAAAACATGCAAAATGTAGAGAACGACAAAGGCATTGCTCAGTTTTCGAAAGACATGTTTCCTGCTCAACACAATTACCATGGAAAAAAAAAATTAGGTGCAGTTACTGAAAATTACATACACATTTAAAAAAAAATGAAAGCACAAGACTGTATCTTAGCACTTTGGCTGTGTGGAAATAATCCACAAAGTCTGCCTCTTATACAACACTAAGGCGCATGGGTGTAATCAGGAGCCATTTTTGATAGATTTCCATTAATACAAAACATTTTGCACGATTCTTTACCCCGACTTTGCTTTGAGATCTTAATTTTCCATTTTTTACCTCAGATTGGCAGTACCAAAGTAGCGCATACCTTGTATGCAGCAACTGAAATAATGCGTACGGGAGAGGAGTTTGACTTTATACACCAGAATTTGGATGTAGGCAGCGACCATGTTTACAAAAGCTAGAATACTGGATTGTGGGAGTTATATTTAGGCAAAAACTACTCTGATAAACATCTTCAATCATTTTGCTGCTGAAAATGTATACCACTACAAATGTATTAACTTTTTTTATCTTGTCTGAAAACTGACACTGAATATGTAAAACTAAAAGAATAAAAATTGCAGGACAGAATGCTGCTAGCATACAAAAACTACAACATAACATTAGGAAATTATGGCAAACCTGTATCAATCACTCTAGAACTGCTAAATCCCTTAAAGAAACGAATTGCAATTCATGATTCCTAATCCAGCATTACTCCAGTGAGTAACACTATTGTTTTAAGATCTTCATCTTTAATTCTGTCCAATTACCGTTATAACTGTTTACTATGCTTCTTTGCACCTGTGTACAGTTTGTTCCCAATGGGGTAAATAGGAGCCTAGCCATTTAGCAGATATTTGTTGTATTTATACAGCCTTGCCTGGAATCCTACTTTGTTTTTTTTTGTAATTTTATCTGTGGCTTTTCTGCTGTTATAACCGATTGTCATACAACGACAATGGATGTTTTCTACTATCTTGTTTACCTAAAAATGTAATAAATTTTTTTTTAAATTAATAAAAATTACAGGACATACTACTTTTATAAGTAAATATGGCCAAAGCTTCTTTGGATATACTTTGCATGTGGGTCGTAGGAGTGCATGCACTCCTGTGACTTCAGAGCGCTCTAGTATCTGGCTGTATCCCAACAACATTAAGATCCACCCAGATGCTTGACTGTGCCGAACGAAGGAGGAGCAAAGCACAGAGCCCTATCACTGCTCTTTGCTTGGAGTTAAAGCGGTTCTTCACCCTAAAGGGGAAGTTCCGCTAGTATTATCCCTCCCCCCCTCCGGTGCCACAATCGGCACCTTTCGGGGGGGAGGGGGTGCAGTTACCTGGATAATCCAGGTATCTGCACCCACTTCCGGCCAGACCGCCGCATGGCTCCGCCCCCCCGCATGGCTCCGCCCCCCCCCCCCCGTTGTGTTCTGGGAAACACACAGTTCCCAGAGACACAGCGGGGGACCATAACAGAAGCGCAGCGCAACTCGCGCATGCGCAGTAGGGAGCCGGGCAGTGAAGCCCTCATGCTTCACTTCCCGATTCCCTGACAGAGGATGGCGGCGGTGGCTGCAACGAGACGAGCGATCGCTCGTTATCTGCCGCCGACATCGCTGGAACCTGGGACAGGTAAGTGTGATATTATTAAAAGTCAGCAGCTGCAATTTTAGTAGCTGCTGGCTTTTAATATTTTTTTTTTTTAGGTGCAGCTCCTCTTTAACTTGACAACTGAGCAATCAGCAGTCATGTGATCTAACAGTTCTCAGGCTTAGAGCCAACATAGGGGGACTGAAGCTGCAGCCATATAGGGACTGATGCTGCAGCCTTTCCTGCACCTCTAACCTCTAGCAATGCCTTTGTTGTACAGTACAAGAATTGTTACAGTTAAGAAAAATAAGCATGCAAAAATACAACTCTGACACACCTTCAAATAGAGCAAGCAGCATGGTAGGATCAGTCTTTATACTTTGGGAATTCAGCCAGTGCATTATAAATGGCTCCTTGTTAACTATCCTGGAAGGGTTTGCAATTGTTGGGTCATAGAAATTAGCAGGTAGAGTATTGTACTCCATGAGGTGAATGTAAGAAAGCCATGCTAAGCAGCGGTCCTGGGGAGTAAGGTGATCTGCTATACTCTTCTCACAAGGAGACTTTAAAGCATTCTGTGAAGCATATTGAAAAAAATATATATATATAATTAAATCAATTTATATTTGAAAAAGACAAGACAAAAGAAAAAACGTATCAGTTTCATGGTCGCTAAACATACTATAAGTCAAACTCAACATCAATAAAAAAGGAGTTTTGGCTTTCCTGTAAACTTCATCTTGAAATACAATACAGGACACTTTAGATCAGCTTGTAAAGTTGATTGGACACAGGCAAACTTTTGAAGACACATGGGCGGCATGAGGCCCTTTGGCACTTTTCTTGTGGACCCCAAAGCCCCTGTAGACAATCTGTTTTTCGCCTCTTAACCCAGTTGTGCATTTCAGTTATCTTGAAAACCTGGCCTGCTAGTGGGTCCTGAAGATAGGCGTTGAGAACCACAGGGTTAGGGAGAGAGGCCTGTGCTCAAAGATATGAAAGTCACAATTAAACCAAAATTTCCATTTATATTGATAAATTATGGATCGCACGGAAAGTATTCATAGATTCTGGGATGTCCCTAAGCAATAGATGGGAAACTAGGCAAACAGAACTGTGCCAATAGGCCCAACAAGAGTCAAAATGACCCAGCTTCTGAGTGCCTAAGAGATGCATCTGCAGGAGATGATTGGACATCCACCTGGCAGAAATTTGAAAAAGAACAGAGGACTATATGGAAGCCTTACACAGCTGCAGAGGCCTGGTGCCAAAATGCCTACTGATCTGGTGCAATGGACACAAAATCGCAGGGAGAGATTTGTTCTCTAAAGTGTAAGCTCTATTGATGAGATTTCTTTGTCTCACAATGGTGGATTTGAAAGCATGGTGTTCCTTGAAAGGTTTTGAGGACAGAATACAGAATCTGTCTGATCAGCATTGAGGTAGACTAATGGTTCTGGCTATGTCCAGGTAATGAAAAGAGACCTCCTTTGGAACAGAGCATAAGGATGGTAGAACTATGCCCTCACTGAGGTAGAATACGGATACCACCTTGGGATGAAAGGTTGATCTTGAGCATAAGACTACCCTGTCTTTTGTGAAGAATGAGGAATGGCTCCTTACAAGAGAGATAGCTGGCAACTCAGAGAAATGTCAGACAAATGTGATAACCACAACAGGCTACTTGGCAAAAGCAGTCATCTAAAAGGAATATCCCTAAGGGTAGTTTTACAAGACAGGGAGAACCAAGTTGAGATTCCAAGGAAGCAAAGATGCTGCAATGGAGGCTTAATATGAGGTACACCTTGAAAAAAAAGTTTTTTGCAATGTGAGCAAAGCCTGGCATAAGACTGGACAAGGCAGAATAATGTTCTCTCGGAGTGCTTAAAGTGGATGTTAACACAAATTTTTTTTTTTGTCTGGCACAATATAGAGTATGGGATTTCAGATCAGCTGTGCCCAGTCTTGCCACAAAGACTTAATCCCGCTCTGAGCAATCCTCATATCTTTTTTCAGTAAAATAGAATAGGACAAACTGAAATCTTTGTCTCTTCTTCCCCCTTGCTGTGATTGATAGGTGATTTACATATCTTGTGCATGAGCCTAAGGGTCCTTTCACACGGGGCGGATCAGTTCTGATCCGCCCCGTGGATGTCCGTTTGCTCAGCGGGGATCACTCCGCCGATCCCCGCTGAGCAGGGAGATGACAGGTCTGTCTCCGCACACTGTGCAGGGACGGACCTGTCACAGCGCCGCTCTCCCCTATGGGAGATCGGATGACGACGGACCGCAGTGCCCGTCGTCATCCGATCCGATCCGCAGACGGATGGAAAAATAGCTTTTTCCTCCGTCACACTTTTTCGGATCGGAGCGGGTCGGATGTCAGCGGACATGTCACCGCTGACATCCGACGCTCCATAGAGCTCTATGGAGCACCCGTTCAGGTCCGCCTGAAAAACTGACAGGCGGGCCTGAACGGGACGTTAGTGTGAAAGAGGCCTAAGACATGCATTTTTTAAATCACACCCCCACTCCTTTCTTCAGCAGCTCTGCAAGGATTAGCTGTTCCACACCTGAGCATGATTTGGCATGATGAAGTCATGTGGGGACTTTTCTGGGTTTTGACTGGATGTTAGTGATCATAGCAGAAATTCAGTGTAAGAAATACACATGAGAAAATGTATGTTGATAAGGGGAGTGCAGAGGTGGGCGGGGAGTCTGACATCACGACTCCACCCACTGAGCCCTGGAAAACAGACCCGCCTACAAAATCTGCAATTTTTCGGGTCTCATAGCCGACAGAGGGGAGACATTTGACAGATAAGTATACAAGAAGAAGGCATGTATATCCTTCTAGATAACCAATATTGCACTAGTTTAGAAAGGATGAGAGTGGGTTTACATCCACTTTAAGGCCAAGACCTGGTCGTAGGAAGGCCAGAAGACAACCTATGTTGACAACAGTTGAAAGCATTTTTGGGTATGATAGTAGGCCTTGGCTTTTCTTGTTTTTAGCACAATAGGATCAACAGACCCCTCTATCTTTTAAGACCTGGGCTTCAACAGCCATGCTGTTAAAGCCAGCAGCTGAGCAGCAAGATGGAACACAGGGTCCTGAGACAGGAGATCTGGCCTGTTGGGAAGAGACCAGGGGTGTCAGCTAAAAATCTGTAACAGGGTTTTCTGGACCAGTTCTGTGTGAAGAGAATAACCATTTACCTCTTAAAGGGTTTACTTCCTCTGATACCCTGCAAAGGTAAAGCATAATGGACTAATATACATCACATAGTAGTCCATTATGTGTCACTTACCTGACAAAGGAGCCAGCGAAGTCACCGCTGTGCCCTGTAGTTCCGAGCGTCCATCTTCTTGGTGGGTCTCGCTGCTCCGGCGCTGTGATTCACCGGAGCAGCGATGACGTCACTCCCCCGCATGCACACCGGAGCCGACACTCGCGGCATATCGCCGCGATCTGCGGCTTACACAGTGCACCTGCGCGCCGCTGTCTTCAGGTAAATATCTCCTAAACAGTATAGGTTTAGGAGATATTTCTTGGACCTACAGGTAAGCCTTAATCTAGGCTTACCTGTATGTCAAAGTGGTTTGTAAGGGTTTACAACCACTTTAGGTGGTTATGTTTTAGAGGTCTTAAAAGAAATTGGGCACATGGTACAGCCTCAAAAGGAGACTACCATGAGGCTGAAAATTCTCAAGGGGAACATAACATGTCTCTATTATAAACCCCCTTGAAATGACTGATTGCATCTCCAGGTAATGAGGGTGCATAACCTCCTACAAAACCCGGTCACAAATACAGGAAAACCCCATCTTACCTTATCCATGCAGGTTACCAAAGAGGATCAATCTTCAGTCGTCATGGTGGGCATACCCCCAGGGGGTCTTCAAGCTTTAGGGATTATAAGAATGAACCAAGACTACGGACTTGTATCACCCTACTGCTAATTGCCCTTTGATAAACCATGTGCCAAGTTGAGCACCATATTGGTGCCTGAAGCAAATATTACAAACTGGCCCAACCGCTGTGGGTCCAGGTACAGTTCCTTAGATGTCATCGAGAGAAACAGATCCAGAAACTGCTAGAGAGAGGCAATAAATAGTAGGATCCTGATAGAAGTGTCATTCAAAGCAGTGAAGATAAATGGTTAAAAAAAAAAAAAAAAAAAACTTCTCCATAGGAGAAGAGATCCATCACCTAAAAGCCATTAAGAAGGGAAAATCCCATTTGTGGGTGGGGTTACATCAGGGTGCACTGGGAGCATTCAAAGCAAAGATTTTGCCAGTGTCCAACCACCTGAAGGCAGTGGCATATAATACATGGCCTAGGATGTCCTGGGTAGTATACTGTTTGATTAAGATCTAAATTTTACTGAGCTGTAGGTCAGCTTTTGTAGTCTGTTAATGTATAGCTACCATGAAATGGTTTCTGAATTCTGGTGTCCCTTGGTGGACTATAGAAGAAAATTGGCGCAAGTACCTGAAATTGACTAGTCAGTTTGAGATCCCCTAAAAAGCTGCACTTGGCCTTGAAGAGAGAGGGGCAAGTTTAGGAGCCAATCAGGTGTGATGTATGTAAAAATGTTAAGGATAAGGCGATGGGAGGGAATATTGGATTAGTTCAGTTCTCCTATTCATCTTTTTAAAGGCCTAGAAGTGATGACTACACCCTGCAGCACAGGCTCATGTTTATGAAAATGTATGTAAATATTTCAAATGCAGCAGAGCGCAAATAAGCTAATAAGGAAACAAACAATTCCTTTCAGAATGTAGATGGCATTGGTTTTATGACAGTTTGGGTTCCAATTCAAACCCTTAAGCTGAACGAGGGCCACAAAACCTGCAAAGGACAGTATGCAGACAAAAAACAACTCTGACAGTGATGCTATTGAACAAGCATATCGGTTATTCTGAACCTACTTTGAGAGTTTGACTAATGACACACTGAAAATATATATTAATGATAAAGCCTACTTAAAACACTTTTAAAGCTGAACTCCAGGTATGATCTTCACTGCATACGTACATTGGAAGAGCTTGGACCAATGCAAGTATGCACACTTTTGATACCTGAGGAACCACTGGGTTCACCCTAGCTGGCAATCACTGTAGTATTTGGCACTACTACAGAGATATCAGCAATCATCTGGGTTCTGTACCAAGCAGCTTCCCCTCTGGATACTGGTCACAGTGAGTAGCTCGCTCAGAACCGCTGCTATTCACATAATGCCATCCAGATCTCTATATCCATATATATATATATATATATATATATATATATATATATTTTTTTTTTTTTTTTATGAACACAAGATTGGATGAGATGGAGATTGTGACATCACTGTCCATCACTCCACCAATGAGAGAAAACCTTGGACTCAAAGAATAGTTTTATGAATGACAGCAGTGTTGAGCAAACTCCCCCCTGTAGTCAATGTGCAAAAAAGAAGCTGCTCAGCATAGGATGCAGAAGATCGCTGCTGTCACTGTAGTAGCACATAGTGATTGTCAGCTTCGCCAAAGGCCTTTTAGGTATGCAATATTCATACTTACATTGGTTCAAGGTCGACCAAAGTAATAAGGATTATAGCTGGGGTTTAGCTTTAAATGTCATCTTGTAAATGCTTGTAGCCTTTTCTCCTTCTGGCATTTGAGTTGAGATCAACAAAAAGTAAAACATTCAATGTACTAAATAAAAAACAGGCTTAGCCACACTTATTTTACACAAGTTCAGAGACTTCCTAAGCATCCTTGCACTCATAAGGAGGGGGGGTTGCTGAGGGGGAAGCCACTCTACAACCACGCAGACTACAAAAGTGTGACCTCCAGAAATAATCATGTGCAGTACCTGTAAAATAGCCTGGGCGTTTTGCATTCTTCCGGTGAACAGGTTTAGATGTGCACGGTACAGCAGAACTTCCAAACACTGCAATGAAAAGATTTCAGATTTCTGATCTTCCTGTATTTGCTGCATAAGGTACTGTATTGCACGGCTGCACACTTGATCCTTCCCATCAAAGGAATTCTCTAAAGTCAGAAACTGGAGGGTAAAAATTAGATGAGAAAGAACTATTAGTATACACCGATTATAGACAGGTTTTCTAAGCCACTTTTTTTCTAGCAAACATACAAATTTAATACAGAAAGTGTTAAAGAACGAGTTAAAGATTTATTTTTTATTTATTTTTTTTACAAAAATCATCCCAAATATAATTGTCTGTTGAAAGGTTGAACTATATTTTATTCTATAACTTGTAAAGTGCTGTAAATTACAGCGCCAGATAAGCAGCTGCTTGACCTGTTTGTCAGCATAAAACACATACCCGCCATCCCAACTAGTGTCATTTAAGAATTCTAACTTTCATACCGGAAAGAAAAAAAAATAATTGAATGTCAGATAAAGTAAATTTCTTACAAAGACCACAACCATTTATACTTTTTCAGACGACATAGTGTCATTTCACAATACTAATATTTCTCTCAGCCTTAGATCAGGAAAACTTACACTCCACCAAATCTGAAAGGAAGGGGCATATTCCACAGCAGTCTCGCACATCTCCCGAATTTCTTCTGCAGTCCCTCTTTTAGAAAATAATTTAAGGTAGTGGATCCAGATTTCTTGATTGTTTTTGTTATGTTCTAATGCTCGGGATAATACATTCAAAGAAGAATCCAAACGTTCAGAGGAAGTCCTTAAAAAAAAAAAAAAAAAAAAAAAATCACTTAACAAAAGAATCAAAACTACTAGTAAAATATCAAAAATCATATGATAATGTTCGCACTTTACGGGGAAAAAAAATAAACAAATAAATAAATGGGTCGTACTCTGAAGCCACAAAAAGTTAATATGAAGCTATGGTATAAAAACTGAAGAAAAAAAAAAAGTGCAGAAAGGTTTCTTTGTAAAACGTTTTTTACCCTCCTTGATGCAATCATCTTTACTCTGTGCAGCTCACTGTACAATCCTGCCATCTGCCAGGTATCAGAAAGCATTAACTCTAATGATGCACAGAAGGTAAGGCCATCCTGCACCAGGCGGCTGTTATTCTCATGATATAACTTCCTAATATGTTCCCAACTTCTGGTGTTGCTTGCAATGCTTTGCTTAAGATACCTCAATGTGATGTGGGACCTAGTTCTTATGTGTACTTTGTTTAATGTTGAAAAACAATTAAAAAAAATTAAATAAAAACCACACACAAAAGTGGACATGTATTTCTGTAGTGTAGTGCTTATATATATATATATATATATATATATATATAAGGCATTTGATTCTATACTGTGTGATTGCTGTGAGCCAATCATAGCCATGAAAAGTGTAAACACTGGAGTGCAAACAATTTTTTTTTTTTAGCCCATTCACCACAGAGACGGCTATCTTGCAGTGATTGCAGGATTTTATCAAAAGGAAACGGTGGGGGGCGTCAAACTGACACTGACCACCACCGATTATGGAGGAAAGATTGTGCTCTGGCAGTAAAAAAAAAAAAAAGTGTTAAAGTGCTAAGATGCTGCTGAGTACCAATGATGCAGGGAGTGCTTTCTTCACAGGTGGGTGGTTTTTAAAAGTGTTAGACCCCTTTAACAATGGGGTGCTTTGCAGGCACTACAGCGCTAAAAATAGCGACTGCAAAGTGCCCTGAAAGAGCCGCTCCTGTGTCTTCAATGTGAAAGCCCCGAGGGCTTTCACACTGGAGCGGTGCGCTGGCAGGATGCTAAAATCTTTGCTAGCATCTTTGGGGCAGTGCGTATACTGCTTATGCCCATCGAAATCAATGGTCAGTGCGGCTATACCACTGGCAAAGCGCCACTGAAGCATCGCTTTGCGGGTGGTTTTAACCCTTTCTCTGCTCCTAGCGGGGGTAAAGGCTAGCAGCCGAATAGCGCCGCAAAATTGACGGTAAAGCGTCGCTAAAAACAGCGGCGCTTTACTGCCGACGCACCCACCGCCCCACTGTGAAAGGGGCCTTAGGTCACCAAAGAGGCCTGGTAATTTTGGGGCATATTACGTAATACATAAGCACAACTAAAGTCTCCTCCTGTATGACAGTCTAAACCAGCACCAAATCCAGTTACTATGTGCTGCACAGGCCTTAAAAAAAAAAAAAAAAAAAAAATCATTAACCTCTCCCGACTGAACCAAATCTGTCTCACTTGCCCCCCTCCGAGGCACAGCAGCTCACAGTGGGAGGGTTTCATCAACAGAGGCAGCGTTGTCCACCCAGAAAGCAGTAGACAAGACTACATGTTGCCAGGTGCTGTTTGACAAGTTATAGGCTTGTGAATTAATGGTGACAATGCCGATAACCAGACCTTCTGCTAACTTTTTTCATCTCATTATAATGTAAGCAATCTTCCTAAATTAGAGAATCATCGCTGCAGTACAAATCACAGAAAGCTGCATTAGGTGAACTTCACTGGCAGACTATGGGACTTTTCAGGGGGACACCAAGTACATTATACACTTATTAAATGCTGCAGCCCCTTTTTTTTAATTGGAGGCCATAGATATATTTTAAAGCAGAAACCTACTATTTTATGTATATACATTTTTCAAAAATGCAGCCAACAACAAATGGAAAAACAAAATGGACAGGGAGGAGTCGCATTGTTCTGTGCAGTGATAGTCTCTGGCCCTTATGTCATCATGATTCTATATCTAAATATTTCCAAGGTAGTGCTGCTAAAGTATAGGTTCCTACAAGTACAATGTTTAAGTTAAATTTCTTTATCGCTGTTTGGGTCCCCTTGGATCCGAGACCCAGGATGTGCATAGGGACTCAGTGATTGACTGAGTAGAGATTAAAGTGGTATTAAACCTAAACCAAAAATGTAGAGATGGGCTTGAACGTGTTCAGTATCCCACCTGCCCAATTCCGCCAGGAAGGAGACATTGCACATGGCTAATCACAGGCAGCAAGACATTTTGGTTTGCGCAGCTGCGGACGCCTCACTTCCGGTGATTAGCCGTGTGCAGTGTTGGCTTTCTGAACAGGCAGGTGGAATCCCAAATGTGCCTGAGCCCATGCCTAAAAAAAGAGTAATATGTTGCAACTTACCAATCAAATGTGGTGGCTGCATTCATTTTTTTTTTTTTTTAAGCCGTTTCTAGATTTGGCCACTCGACCAGCTTAGTCCTAATGAGCCATTTAAAGGAGACATGAAACATGGCCATCAGGTTTATGTGGCATGGATTGGGCTTTACACCCAACGGGTCCTAATCTTGATTTGGACAAAAGTTGGGGCCAAATCTACAGCCCGGACCTAGCGCCCAAGTGTGTTTCACAGAGAAATAGATGGAGATCAATAAAGCTACTTGCAGGCACCATAAGACATCTGTAGTATATTTTCAGAACCATTTAAAGTGTTACTAAACCCTAGGATGCTGCATGACCCCTGGCCCTGTCTGGACAGTGCCGATTGGCTCTGTGCTGATCGCATGCACCCACAAAAAAACAAAAAAACACACACACACACACACACACACACACACACACACACACACACACACACACACACACCACACAGAGCATGAGTGGCGTGCCTCTGAGGTTCTCTGCCCTCAGCAGATGGGATTGGGGACTGTGGAAGGGGGGGGATCAGAGTAGACAGGATCAAACAGCCCTTTTACAAAATGTGCAGTGTTAACCCTTAGGCTCCACAGTGAGAACAAGCATGCTTTATGGTATATACAGGCTGATTTTCTGATTGTGGGTTTAGTAACACTTTAAAATCAGCTTACAGTGGGGACGGAAAATATTCAGACTCCCTTACATTTTTTACTCTTTGCTATATTGCAGCCATTTGCTAAAATCATTTAAGTTAATTTTTTTTCCTCATTAATGTACACACAGCACCCTATGTTGACAGAAAAAAACAAAACAGAATTGTTGAAATTTTTGCAGATTAAAAAAAGAAACCCTGAAATATCACATGGTCCCAAGTATTCAGACCCTTTGCTCAGTATTTAGTAGAAGCACTCTTTTGATCTAATACAGCCATGGGTTTTTTGGGGAAACAAGTTTTTCACACCTGGATTTGGGGATCCTCTGAGTATTCCTCCTTGCAGATCCTCTCCAGCTGTGTCAGGTTGGATGGTCAACGTTGGTGGACAGCCATTTTTAGGTCTTTTGCAGAGATGCTCAATTGGGTTTAAGTCAGGGCTCTGGCTGGGACATTCAAGAACAGTCAGAGTTGTTGTGAAGCTACTCCTTATTTTAGCTGTGTGCTTAGGGTCATTGTCTTGTTGGAAGGTAAACCTTATGAGGTCCGGAGCGCCGTGGAGAAGGTTTTCGTCCAGGATATCCCTGTACTTGGCCGCATTCATCTTTCCCTGAATTGCAACCAGTCATCCTGTCCCTGCAGCTGAAAAACACCCCCACAGCATGACGCTGCCACCACCATGCTTAACAGTTGGGACTGTATTGAACAGGTGATGAGCAGTGCTTGGTTTTCTCCACACTTACCACTTAGAATTAAGGCCAAAAAGTTCTATCTTGGTCTCACCAAACCAGACAATCCTATTGCCCCAAATGTCTTCCATTTAAGGATTATGGAGCCCACTATGCTCTTAGGAACCTTAAGTGCAGCAGAATTTTTTTTTGTAACCTTGGCCAGATCGGTGCCTTACCACAATTCTGTCTCTGAGCTCTTCGGGCAGTTCCTTTGACCTCATGATTCTCATTTGCTCTGACATGCACTGTGAGCTGTAAGGTCTTGTATAGACAGGTGTGTGGTTTTCCTAATCAAGTCCAATCAGTATAATCAAACACAGCTGGACTCAAATGAAGGTGTAGAACCACCTCAAGGATGATCAGAAGAAATGGACAGCACCTGAGGTGTGTGTGTGTGTGTGTGTGTGTGTGTGTGTGTGTGTGTGTGTGTGTGTGTGTGTGTGTGTGTGTGTGTGTGTGTGTGTCACAGCAAAGGCCCCTTTCACACCACACCGCTGATAGCGTGGGCGGTAAAACGCTGCCATTTTTTAGCGGCATTTTACAGCCGCATTTGCGGCGCATTTCGGCCGCTTTTACCCCTGCTAGCAGCCGCGAAAGGGTTAAAACCGCCGGCAATACACCGCAATAGCGGCGTTTTGCTGGCGGGATTACAGCGCTGCCCCATTGATTTCAACGGGGAGCAGTGGTGGAGGAGCGGTAAACACACCGCTCCTTCACCGCTCCAAAGAAGCTGCTGGCAGGACTTTTTTCTAACGTCCTGCCAGCGCTCCGCTGTAGTGTGAAAGCCCTCGGGGCTTTCACACTACAAACAATGGTGCAGCTTCTTTAGGGCGTTTTGCAGGCGCTATTTCTAACGCTATAGCGCCTGCAAAACGCCCTGGTGTGAAAGGGGTCTTAGGACCATGTGATTTTTGCAGATTTATAAAAAAAAAAAAAAAAAAAATCAACAATGTGTGTTTTTCTGTCAATATGGGGTGCTGTGTGTACATTGAGGAAAAAAATGAACTTAAATGATTTTAGCAAATGGCTGCAATATAACAAAGTGAACAATTTAAGGGAATCTCAAACACTTTCCATCCCCACTGTACATAAAAAACCTGTTTTTTTACAACAGCTTTTCTTTGATGTACATCAGGGGACACAGAGCCATAGTACTTACTATGTGGGTTATAGTGCCACTGATAGGTGATGGACACTGGTACACCGTAAGGTAAGAAGTGTACTCCCTATATAACCCATCCCACTACTGGGAGTCCTCAGTTTTGTAGCCAAGCAATACAATTGTATACCAAGAAGGGAGGGACCTGTGTCCCCTGATGTACATCAAAGAAAAGGATTTTACAGGTAGGCCGTTATAAAAATCCTGTTTTCTTTACTTGCATCAGGGGACACAGAACCATAGTACTTACTATGTGGGATGTCCCACAGCAATGGAAACTGAAGGGAGGGAGACAACAAAAAAGTAGGGCAAAAAGGAGGCCAGAGGACTCATACTGCAGCATACTGTGCCCAAAGGCAATATCCGCATGACCTTTAATATCGATTTGATAAAATCTTATAAACTTATGGACTGAAGACCAAGTTGCGGCATTCGAGATCTGAGCTACAGAGGCCCGATGATGCACCACCCAAGAGGCACCAATTGCCCTGGATGAGTGTGCTCCAACATGAGGAAGGAAGAATTTTCCTCTTTAAGCCGAAGCTTGAACAATCACTTGACAAATCCATTTGGAAAATAGTGGATTTTGGACCCTTTGGCAGTACAAACAAAAACATTTGTTTTGCGAACCTGAGCGGTTGCCTTTAAATAGACTCTGATCGCTCTCACTACATCAAGAGAATGTAGCGCTTTCTCTTCCCTAGATTGAGGCTCTGGGGCGAAAGAAGGAAGAATATCTTGGTTTAAATGAAAACCAGTTACATCTTTTGGTAGGAATTCAGGATGGAGAACATGAAACCACCTCATCCTTACGCATGATCAAATATGGCTCTTGACAAGACAGAGCCGCTAGTTCTGATACTCTTCTAGCAGAAGAAACGGCAACCAGAAAGATTATCATTCTTGTCAAAAGAACCAAGGGAATTTCTCATAAAGGCTCAAACGGCCGATTCAGCAAAGCCGATACGACCAAATTTAAATCTGATGGATTTAGAGGTACCTTGATAGAAGGATTATTCTGTGTTAACCCCTGAATAAGCTACGCACAAAGATTGGGAAGAGCCCATTGAAAAAACACTGACAAGACCGGATCTGGCTTTTGATAGAAGTCAAGGCCAGCTTCATTTCAGACTCCATTTGCAGGAAATCAGGGATCCTGCCTAAGACATAATTCCTGGGGTGCCAACCCCTGGATCCACACCAAAAAACATATGCCTTCCAGACTCTATAGTAAGTGATTCTGGAAGCCAGCTTCCTGGCATTAATCAAAGTAGACACTACCGAAAGAGATCACCCACGATCCTTTATAAAGTGGAATTCAACAGTCAAATCCATTCAATTTTTCATCCGTAAGGTAGGATGGAATACCGAACCTTGTGCAAAAAGGTATGGCTATAATGGCAGAGTCTGAAGGACTCCTACTGCCATCTTTAGGATCTCAGTAAATCAAGATATTCTGGGACCCGCTGGGGCCGTGAGAATCCCCTACGTTCGTTTCTGCTTGATCCTGTGAAGAAGGCGCGGTAGTAGAACTGGAGGAAACGCATACATCAGTAAAACTGATCCCATGGGAAGACTAATGCGTCTGTTCTGCCTGCTAGTGGATCCCTTGTTCTCTACACAAAGGTGTCAACTTTGTTGTTGAATCTGGACGTGAATAGGTCCATGTCCGGAATACCCCATCTCTGACATATCGCTAGGAAGATGTCGTGAAGAGACCATTCTCCCGGAAATATTTGTTGGCGATAGGCAAGGAATGCTGTGTTCTGCCCAAGCTAGAACATTATTCACCTCTTTTTGGGCTGCACGACTTCTCGTGCTCCCCTGGTAATTGATGTAAGCCACAGCTGTGGCCTTGTCAAACAAACCCGACAGGACAGTCCCGTAGTCCGACCGTCCAAGATTCTAGGGCCAGATGTACTGGCCAAATCTTCCAAAATGTTGATAGGCAAGTAACCTGGACCATCTCCCCTGGAAAGAACCTTCTTCCAGGGCTGCTCCCCAGCCTAGAAGGCTGGCATCTGTTAACACTTTCCAGGATACAGGTAGAAAAGATTTTCCCTTTTGCTGGATAACCACCAATTAAGGCTCTGACTTACGTCGGGAGCCAAGCGTATTTGGAAGAAACCAAGGCTTAAATTTATTTTATTCAAGACCAACAGGATGGTGTTTTGAAGCAGTCTTAAGTGAAAACTGCGTAAGGGACAGCCTCGAAGGAGGCCACCATTTCCCCTAACAATCTCATGCACAGCCGAATGGAAGGATTTTTCTTTGTTTTGATAAGTTGAATTAGTCCTACAATGGAACGGATTTTTGTCTGGGGTAAGAGTACCTCCTTCTGTACAGTATATATAACCAGCCCCAAGTACTGTAATCTCCTTGATGGTTTTAAGGAGGATTTTTCTAGATCGAGTGTCCAACCTAGAGATTCCAGGAAGTTTACAGCTGTGATCAGACTCTGGTTTAGACCCGAGACTGAATGATTAAAAGTAGATCGTCTAAATAGGCTAGGACCGTTATGCCCTGAGCCCTTAATCTGGCTAATTATGCCAGAATCTTTGAGAACACCAGTGATGCTGTGGCTAGACCGAATGGCAGGGTCACAACTGAAAATAATGTTTTTTTATTTCAAAGCGCAGAAATTTCTGGTGAGGGAAATATTGGCACATGGAGATATGCATCGTTGATAGACATAAGCCAAAAACTCCCCTCCTTGCAGGATGGACACAACTGATCGGATTGACTCTATGCAAAAGGATTGGATGTATAAGTGCGGATTCAGACCTTTGAGATCTAGCATGGGTCTTACCTCTCCGTTTGGTTTTGGAACTGTGAAAAGGTTTGAATCAAAACCTGTGCCCTGTTTCACTAAGGGAACCTCTGATATAACCGACTGGGATAGTAGATGATCCAGAGCGAGAGACTTTTTTCTCTGGATCCTTGGGAACATTTGACCGAAGAAAAAAAACGAGGAGACAAACTCTGGGAACTCTAGAGAAAACTGCAGAAGCCACACATCTGTTCCTCTGAGAATTGCAGGAGTCTACCCCCCCCCCCCCCCACCCGAGCGAGTGTGGCGACCCTTCATGAGGTGGCTTTAGCATCCTGCTTTGTGGGCTTTCTGCTCAAAGATCTCTTCTGACCCTGGTGCTGCCCTTGGGGTCTTCCCCTTGAACCTGACGGTTGAGGCAGTCGAGACTGCCTAGAGGCTGATGCCCCTGGCACAGGAGAGGCAGCACGCTTAGAGAAATATTTGAACTTCTTTAATGGGAAAAGCTCTCTTTTACCAGTAGAGATCCTTTGGGTGTATTTTATCCAGATATTTCCAAATAGCCGTTCACCATGAAAAGGGGAAACTGGCTAGGAGCTTTTTACAGGATGCTCCGGCTGACCAATTTTTTCAGCCATAGAACTCTGCGAGAATGCACTAGGCCAAGCATAAGCCGTGAGGCTTAAATTATAGAATCTTTCATAGTATCTACTGTGAAACCTAGTGCGTCTGATACACCAGCTCATTGCTGGGCTTGCTGATCAGGCAGAATTTTAAGTATCTCCACAAACTGATCCTTAATGGACTGGGATACACCAATTGCAGCAAGAACTGGCTACACTACTGAACTTGCTAAAGACATATTGCTTTTAGAAAGAAGTTTCAACTTTTTATCTGTTGGATCTTTTAACATCAGCGCATTATCCACCGGACATGTGAGATTCCTGTTCACTGAGGCGATTGCTGGAATCCCCCATATTTTTTATTTTATTTTATTTTTTATAGAAATCCTCTTCCATAGGATAAAGTGTGGAGAATTCTTAGGATAATATTGTTTATCCGGATGTTCCCATTCAGAATATAGAAGCTTTTTTAGCCATGCATGAATAGGAAAAACATCCCCAGATGGGGAAGGTTCTAATGAACCCAAATTAGAGGTGGGTTCCTCAAAAGCCTGCGCTGCAGGCAGCAAAAAAAGGTTGAACAAACCAATTTAGTAAGGGAGTGCAGAAGCAACCTGTCTTGTGCTGTTACTCCTATATTAGGATCCTCTGAAGAAGATAAATAAGCATCTTCCAAATCTTTGGGAAGATCCAACTGATCCCCAGCCTCCTGCACCTCAGAGGGTCCTGAGCACTAGATGGGAATCTGCTATGTTTGGCCCCACTATGGAGTGATATCATAGCATTGATCTTCTTTCCAAATTCCAAATGGTAGAAGAAAAACCTTGTGTGGTATATACAGGGACTGAAGTGTCTAGCACAGCTGCAACAACAGTTCCCCCCTGACAGCTCAATCTGACCAACCGCATCCCTCTCAGAAGGGGATGGCATTCTTTTGGAAATGGATTTAGTTTATTGTGAAACCATAGACCCCTTTAGAACCCTTAGAGGAGTTCCTGGTCCCATTACCACTCATAACCTGAAGCATAAAACAGAGGCACTACCAGCAAAAGAATGTACACTGCTAGGTTTTAGTCCAGCGCATATAGCCGCTATTAATCCTAGCTTGGTAAAGTACAATGTGTCAAAGGGAAATGCCTGTGTCACCAACCTGAAACAAGCCATCCTCCTGCTGTGTCCCTCCACAGCCAGCAGCAGCTACACACATACAGTGCTTTAACAACTTCCTGCACGTGTGGCTGGCGTCTGAAGCAGTTAGCCACGCCCCCCCCCCCCACACACACACGCAAATTACAAGCCCCCCCTTTCCTTTCAAAGGAAAGTGTATTCCCGCGTGAGCGGCGTCCTGTGAAAGAGCAGACATGGAGGGGGGGAGGGGGTTGGTGTAAATCCTCCACTGAACGGCCTTAAAAAGAAAGGAAACTGCTTTTAAAAAAACAACAACATTGGGGTGCAGGAGGAGAACCAGACCCCCTTTTCTTTCTGGAGGAAAGGAGAAATTAAGGCGTCTGCGCTGTTTCTAGCATCAGGTTGGTGAGTGCTCAATACAGCCCCCAGTGGTGACAAATAGGCATGACAGCATTATAGGAGAAATTCCTGAGAAAATCTCCCTTACCTTACCTCCCAGCTGGGTTATCTGAGATTAAACCCAATCCTCACCCTTCGCGGTGGGCTCTGAAACCTTTAGAAAACCTTCAGGAACAGGGGAACCTCAGGTTACCCTCAATCCTGGTCCTGCGACAGCACCCTGCCAAAAACGTTATCTTACTACCAAAAAGTACTGGATCCCAGGGTCCCGCTCTCTAAAAAAAGAAGCGCTCGCAAGCAAAACCTTGTTTCTTCGGACATGAGGCCTGGGTACCATTCATTTAGCCCATGAAAAAGGACATCAGAACGGATCCGGTTAGCATGGCTAGCCCCAGCAAGGAAGCTTCCAGTGGAGTTCAGCACATCTTTACTCATGACCAACACCTTAGACACTGGTGAAAAAACTGAGGGCTCCCAGTAGTGGGAGGGGTTATATAGGGAGTACACTTCTTGCCTTAAGGCATGCCAGTGTCCATCACCTATCAGTGGCCCTATAACCCACAAAGTACTATGGCTGTGTCTCCTGATGTAAGAAAAGAAAAAACATTTTAAAATAGGCTGCATCCATGGCACCTAGTTTGAAAAACATGCTGGAGTGTGGAAGCAACCTAGTCTGACCAATCTGGCTTAACCACTTCAATACCAGGCCATAGTCAAATGGGATCTCCCATCCTGAGTGGACGTCATATGACGGCCTCTGTATTTCGCCGCCCCTGCGGGCCCCCGGGGGACCTCCGCGTGGCAATCGTGGATGAGGCGCGTCCCTCGGACACAGCCCATCCTCGATTTGTGGGATTTTCATCCCCATCCACCCCCCGATACACGTGACAGACCATGTCCAATCACAGCCGGTCACAGAACTCGTGCACGTGCCTAGGGCACATGCAGAGCGGAAATCAGGGATGCAGCTTGTCACCCTGACATAGCGCAACCCGGATCGCAGTAAAAAGCCAATGAGATTGGCTCTACCACGTGACCGGCTGTGTCCAATCACAGCCAGTCACAGTACGTAAACAAACCGCGGTAACGAGATGTTACTGGGTTCTCCTCCTCACACACTAAGTCAGGAGATTGCGGTAACATCTCGTTACCGTCTAGTGTACCTACCAACACACAGATTACCACCCCCCCCCCCCTCCAATAAAGAGGACCTGTCACCAGCCATCAAAGTACCTGTCATCACCCTTCACAGCCCACCCGAGTACCCGTCACAGCCCATCTGAGAGCCCGAGTACCTGTCACAGCCCATCTGAGAGCCCGAGTACCCGTCACAGCCCATCTGAGAGCCCGAGTACCCGTCACAGCCCATCTGAGAGCCCGAGTACCCGTCACAGCCCATCTGAGAGCCCGAGTACCCGTCACAGCCCATCTGAGAGCCCGAGTACCCGTCACAGCCCATCTGAGAGCCCGAGTACCCGTCACAGCCCATCTGAGTGCCCGAGTACCCGTCACAGCCCATCTGAGTGCCCGAGTACCCGTCACAGCCCATCTGAGTGCCCGAGTACCCGTCACAGCCCATCTGAGTGCCCGAGTACCCGTCACAGCCCATCCGAGTGCCCGTCACAGCCCATCCGAGTACCCGTCACAGCCCATCCGAGTACCCGTCACAGCCCATCCGAGTACCCGTCACAGCCCATCTGAGTACCCGAGTACCTTTCACAGTTCATCTGAGTACCCGAGTACCTGTCACCAGCCTGTCAGAGTATCAGAGTACCTATTTGCAGACCATGCCTCAGAATACACGTTGAGGTGTTATCTTTCCAAAATGGGGTCATTTTGTGGGTAATTCCATTGTCCTGGTGCTCCAGGACCTTCAAAAGTTTGATAGGTAGGAACGAAATGAGATGTGCAATTTATGCTCCTAGAACGCCTGAAGGTACTACTTCCATGTTGGACCTCTGTATATGGCCAGGCTGTGTAAAAGTCTCACACATGTGGTATCGCAATACTCAGGAGGAGTAGCAGAATGTGTTTTGGGGTGTAATTTTTGCTATATACATGCTATGTGTTAGAAATATTTTATAAAAAAATAAAAAATAAAAAGATTTTCATTTTCTTTCCACGTTTTCTGAAGACTTGTGTAAAAAAATTAACCATTTAAAAGACTCATAATGCTTCATAGAATATATTTTGGGGTGTTTGTTTTCCAAAATGGGGTAATTTCATGGGTAATTCCATTGTCCTGGTGCTCCAGGGCCTTCACAAATGTAATAGGTCGTTAGGAAATTAGAGGTGTCTTTTATGCTCCTAAAACCCCTTACGGTGCTCCCTGCATGTTGGACCTCTCTGTGTGGCCAGCCTGTGTAAAAGTCCCACACATGTGGTATCGCCATAGTTGGGAAGAGTTTCGGAATGTATTTTGGGGTGTAAGTGGAAGTATGCATATGCTGTGTATGAGAAATAACTTGACAATTTTGTAAAAAAAATAAAATAAATAATAAAAAAAAAACTTTCCCCAAGAATTGTGGGAAAAATTACAACTTGAAAAACTCACGATGCCTCTTACTAAATACATTGGACTGTCTACTTTTCAAAAAGGGGTCATTTGGGGGGTATTTGTACTTTCCTGACATTTCAGAGCCTCAAGAAATGAGATCGGCCGTCAGTGCATCAGGTGTGATCAATTTTCAATGATTTGCACCATAGCTTGTAGACTAACTTTCAAAGAGACTAAATATCATCCACTAATTTGGGTTATTTTTACCAAAGAGATGTAGCAGTATAAATTTTGGCCCAAATTTATGAACAAAAATTACTTATTTGGAAAATTTTCGCTCTTTTTTCACTTATATCTCAAAAAATAAAAAACCCAGTGGTGATTAAATACCAAAAGAAAGCTCTATTTTTATGGAAAAATAATAAATTTGTTTGGGTACAGTGTTGCATGACTAAGTAATTGGCATTCAAAGTCTGAGCGCTGAAAGCTAAAAATTGGTCTGGGAAGGAAGGGTGTATAAATGCCCTGTATTGAAGTGGTTAATTATACTAGGAGAGAGGATGAGGAGGAAAAAAAAATATGTCCCCCTGTAAGCCATTCAGCAGTGTGACTACTCTGATTCCCTACCAATTCAGGTCTATTGAACAGCAGCTGAGACTTCAGAATGTCTCTACACTTGCTTAGGGCTGTCGGAAATATAAAATACATCTACAAAATCTTTTATAATAAATATAATTTAATCTACATTGCAGTGCCTGTCAATACAACAGATACGAGGCTGCACATGGCTAGCAAAAACTACCCAGCGCAGGCTGATGTATTGTAAAATGGGTCAGCGTCGCATCAGACACTGGAATTTTTATTTTTTAATCCTGGTGGGTGGGGGAAGGCATAACTTTTTACCTACACCTTAAGCCAGTGCTGTAAAAAATCAGCAATTGTTTTTAGATAAAAGGTGTACAAAAGGCAGAGCAAATAATTGATTTCTACTTTGTTTTAAAAAAAATTAAACTGTCACATTTTTATATTAAGTGCCCAAAACGCAAAAAGTAGACATACAATAGTTAGTTACTGCTTAGTGCTCTAAAACAATAAGCCAATTGTTGTTTTGTCAATGAACAGAAGCTAACAGTAGGAGGAAAAATTTAATTATTTAGCAGCTGAAATAAATCACACCAATTATTGCTAGAATAAAATGCCACATTCACTGAAAAGAAACCAAGATCACCTACCCTTCATTTTGATTTAAGCACCTGTATGCCAACTTGATCCACAGCTGAATACCTTGAGGGTTATCAAGCACGCTTGCTTCCAGGTTAGAAATGTCATCAGTCTCATTTGTGAAATACCTGACATCATCTGTAGTGACAACACCATCATGAATAGGAACCTTTGTTTTGAGCTCTGGGGAACTTGATGGAACTGTAGGTGAAAAAAATGGGACAAGAAATATCAGATCAGCTGTTGACCTCCAAAAAGTATTGCTAGAAAAGCAATGCTAGCACAAGCATGTCAATGATATGCATCATGGCTTTCTTTATGGTCATCTATGGAGCGACAAGGTGAAGAATGCAAGGTTTGGATAATCCTATGTCCTCTATAGCATGTTTTTTTGTTCCAAGAAATGTTTCTTTTTTGCTAATATATTAGATTTATATAAAAAAAATAAAAAAATGCAAGGTTTATTAAGAAAATTTGATAATAGGAAAGCTAGTGATACAAGCACTTTCAACAGCAAATCAACCAGTCACTGGTTTCATTTCTACAGAGTGGTTTTGGAAACACTAGCTCTCAAACCAATTTTTTTTCTTTGTTCTGGCTTAGATGGGAAATCGCTAAGGTTTTTGTCTGTAGGGGAGAATTTCTCTGACTCCCTGTCCTGGAGACATAACCATGAGATGTGACTCGCCATTATCACGAGAAAAGCACCCCATGGTTTTGGTTTTATATGCCCTGAGAATACATTAAAAGTGGAAATTATTCCAGGAAATCACTTGACATACGCACATAAATCTGGATCTGTTTTTGCCCGAAGCTTACAATATCTCGCACCATTATATGGAACTAGCCCAGCATATGACTTTCTCTTGGGTATATTGTTTTTATATCACTGTTGAATCATGATCCAAGGAACTTCTCTTGGCTTACAGATCAGAAAGGAACCTTTTCCCTGTTAGAGCAAATTGGATCACACTTTACAATGTTCTTATAGCCTCCCTAGCGGTAATCCCGAGTGTGGCTCAGGTTGGGAATTTACTAGCAGGAGCGGTAACCCCGAGCCAGACTCGGGATCGCATCGCTGGATGCAGGGAGGACACATGGAGAGTTACTTACCTTGTCCCCTGGATCCAGCGATGTCCCCCGCGCTGTGTGATCGAGCTGTCCTCCGCTCGATTCACAGTGCCGAATGCCGCCGAGCTCCATTCCCTTCGACATTACAGCGCACGGAGCGGAGAACGGCAGCAAATTCAAAAAAGTAAAAACACACAAAACAGACAGCACTGTAATTTTACAGATTACAGTACTGTATTACAAAATTACACACCCCTTTGTCCCTAGTGGTCTGTGCAGTGCCCTGCATGCACTTTTATATAAATACTGTTTTTTCTGCCTGGAATTTGGAGATTGTTCATAGCAACCAGAAAGTGTCCCTTTTTCAGTGTTTTAGGATTTGATTACATTATTGAACAATTTTTATTATTCTTTATTATATTATAAACTTTATCATACCCGGGATGTCTGCTAGACTCTGGCTTGAAGAGATTTAAGAGCGTTATTCCTAAGAATTACAGGACTACAAAATAAAACGCCAGATTTCCATACAAAATAATTGTACCGCTTTCAGCACCTAATTCCAGACTGAATCATACCGCCAGGCAGGTTAAAGAGTTTGTCAAGTGTAAAATAGCTTCTGCGGGAGGGGCCATGATCCGTCTCCGACGTCAGCCGTGGAGATCACGTGACCTCCCGCAGAAGCAAGGTAGCGGAGCTGTAAAGCGGTCGCGAGTCATGTGCCCCATGTGACAGCTCTAAAAAGCTACAACGCTTGTTTTTACAAAAGGACTTACATAGTGTGGTGTGCTAGCCTCTAATAGAGGGGCTGGCAGTGACAACTGTAGGTTTTTAATTTTTAATAGTAGTGGCAGGGGGGCGTAGACGGAGACAGAGAGAGGGAGCCGACAGGCAGGAAGGAGGGTGAAAGGAGAGAGAGGAGAGCAGATAGGACAGCTACGTATGACGGAGGGATGTACTCTAACCACGGTGGTCAGGGCTGGACAACCCTGTTATCGTGGTCAGTTTTTTTTTTTTTTTTTTTTTTACAGTTTAGTGGTGGGCAGATTACACAGCACAAGCACTGTGTAATCTGCTTTAAGGAACCAGAATCTGAACTATTTTTTGGGTTAACATTCCTCTGGATCAAATGCCGCTTTTGAGTTTATGCAAGATTTTGATCTGTTTATTTACTTTTCTATTGGTTGAACTCAATGAACTGTCTAACATAACTTGGTATTTACAAATCAATCTTACCACAGTTAACTGCTTTTGTAGTCTCTTCATCACTGCTGCTACTATCTGAAACAGGTTTTTTCCAGTACATAGGCTTCCATTTCCTCTTATCTTTATATGTAGTGTGTGGGGGGACTGTGAAAAACAAGATTACAGAAATATTAAATCACGATTGCACTAAATTAAAATCAATATATCAAAAGGAACAAAAAAAAAAAAAATGGATGTAAAATAGGTTTATTTTTCTCTAATACAAATTTATCTTCACTGGATGAAGAGATATAAAACACATTTGTGTTTTGAACGGAGAACAGTCTTACAAAGAAGACTGTTGATTTACCTATTTAAAAGGTGTTGTAAAGGCTTTTTTTTTTTCAATAGTAATGCACAGTGCAGCCCCAAACCTCCTCTTCTGGGGTTCCCTACCAGTGCTCATGGTCCCTCTAAGCACATACCCATAGCCACTTGCTATGGTAGCACACCTGCAGACTCACTCCCGAGCTGGGCTGTGTGCAACTATAGAAGCAAAGTGTGGCTCAGTCTCCCTGCTCACAAGATTTGAGGAGGGGGAGAGAGATCAACCTATTCTCAAACTTTAAATGGGTAAGAAGCCTTGCTCGCTGGCCTGGAGTCGGGGCGTGGAACGTGAGCTCCAGGGGGGGGGGGGGGGGGGGGAGAGGGGGAGAGGGGGAGAGAGGGAGAGAGAGAGAGAGAGAGAGAGAGAGAGAGAGAGAGAGAGAGAGAGAGGGGGGGAGAGGAGGAGCCATTATAAGTGAGGTGGATGCTTAGTCGGTTATAGACCAGATGTTCAAGGGGTTTGGATAAGAGGGGGGGGCAAGGAGATGTGGCGTAGGTTAAGATTGGATGGGTCCAGTGAGGGCTTTTTAAGTATGGGTCTGACAAGTGCATGTTTTAGAGAGTTGGGGAAGATGACAGAAGAGAGGGAGAGATTGAAGACATTGGTTAGAGAGTGTAGCATAAAGCCAGAGGGTGAATGTAGCATTTGCAAGGGAACAGGAACCAGAGGGCAGGTGGTAAAGTGGATGTTAGCAAGTAGTTTAACAACCTTGTCTATAATGGTGGGGTTGAAAGAGGGAAATAATGATTGTATCTGCGGACATGAAGTGTAAAGCGTGGAGGGCATCCGAACAGTAGAGATCTCCTTGTGACTTGTATCAATCTTCTTTTTGAAGTGATTGGCGATTGCCTGGGCAGTGAGTGAGTTGGCGGGTGGAGGACTTAGTAGAGAGTTGAAGGGGACGGGATAAGTTGTTTATGAGAGTGATGAACTAGGTCTGCTTGGCAGCAAGGAGGCTGGAATTGTATCTTTGGAGGGCAGATATATATTGGTTGAAATCTGAGTCTTAGGCCACAGGCGCTCATAAGCACAACTATGTTTTTTCAGACTTCTACTGGTA
This sequence comes from Lithobates pipiens, assembly GCF_037356315.1. Lineage (NCBI taxonomy): Eukaryota > Metazoa > Chordata > Amphibia > Anura > Ranidae > Lithobates > Lithobates pipiens. The sequence goes on along the minus strand of NW_027507903.1, from coordinate 240,756,967 downwards.
TCATCCGTTTGCCAAGGCTGAAGGGGACGGGGCCTGATTCTGTGTGTAGTGAGCGTGGCCAGTGAGTCTAGTGAGGCTAGAAGCTAGGCGTTGTAGACAGAAGTGGCTAGGTTGGTGCATGATAGGGGTGAGATTTTGTCGTAGAGGTTGTTGATAGAGTAGAGAAGGGTTGAGATGACGTAGGTTTCTGCAAGTAACTTTTAGGCAGCTGGAGGCAGAGGAGGTGGAGAGGGAGAGAGTGAAACTAATAAAGGAGGTGATCAGAGAGGGAATGGATAATTAGAGGTTGCATGGAGTGCAAAGGTGAGAAAAAAAACAAGGTCAAGGGTATTGCCTTCACAGTGAGTAGGAGCACGTATCCACTGCTTCAGGTCAAAGGAGGAGGTTAGGTTGAGAAGTTTGGAAGTGGCAGGAGTGTTATTAATAGGAATGTTGAAGTCCCCGACAACGATTGTGGGGATTTCAGAAGAAAGTAGGGTAGCCAGGCAAAGAAGTCATCAAAAAAAGGTTGATACTGGTCCAGGGGGCCTGTAGATCACAGCTATCCTTAGAGAAACTGGAGTGAAAAGACGAATGCAGTGAACTTCGAAAGAGGAGAGTGACAGAGAGGGAGGTGGTTTAAGTACCTGAAAGGTGCTATGTGGGGCTAGGATTTTGACACCTCCTCCCTTACATCCATTGGATCTGGGGGATCGAGTCCAGAGAAGACAACCATGGGATAGGGCAGAAGACGCAGTGATGGATTCATGAAGCCAACTTTTGGTAAGGGCGAATAGATTAAATGAGTTGGCGATAAAGAGGTCATGGAGAGATGCGAGTTTGTTATAGAGCAGGAATTCCAAATGGCACAAGAGAAAGGAAGTCTGGTCTTGGGAAGACTAGAAATGGGAACTAAAGTGTGTTGATTGCGGCTGCTGCCAGAGGGTGCAGGGCAATGGGTGCATGGGGCACAGTTAAGTGGAGGCCCGGGGTTTGGGGATAAATCTCCAGAGGTTAGGAGGAGGGTGAGGGAGGCAATATGGGAGTGGGATTTATATGAAAGGACATGCCCCAGGGTCATGGGGATTTTTTGTGTGTGGGGATTTAGAATTAGCAGAAGTTAGTGGGTGCAGTAATAAAGAGAGGACATAAGTAAGGGTGATATATATGCTGTGGGAGGAAAAGAGTGGTGAAGGAAAGATAATTTAAGGATAGTGGACAGAGCTGTCAAAAAGGAGTGTTAGAGAATGCATGTTACAAGGAGAAAGAGCTGAAGGGGGTAAACTAGGTCACCTGATGTCTGCTTTTTGCATTAGCTGAAATGCAGAGTCAAAAGTGTTCCTGCTTATAGAAATAGTCCAGTTCCAAACAATGAGATGGAATAGGTGAATTGCAGAACAGGAAACACTTTGCCCAAAAAAGCGTTAGGATTTACAAACAATAATCCCTACTGAATTTAAAAGGTAGAAAAAAAACAAAAAAAAAAAACTTACCGTGATTTCGGCTCTCATTGACATGACTCACAAGAAGAACTGACATCAGATCCATTGACATGCGATCCCGGTTAACTCCAAAAAGCCGGTCAACGTATTTTTCTGGAAAGAAGTTGGAACATTTCAGACATAGAAGGACATATCACGACATCCGATTATAACTTGCCTGAGAAAAGACAGTTGGAGTACAGTGTAGTTCTAATTGGTTGCTATGGGGCATATACAGCCAGTTCTTAGTCCGGAAATGAAATATTTAGGCTTATTTTGACCTACGTTTGGGAATGGCTAGGATTGGAGAAAACTATTGGATTGGAAACTACTGATTGTGTTTAAAAGTTATATTACATAACTACACAAGACAGAGAATGGGGGTGGGGGGAATATATGTTCCAATTTTAAAGGACAGGTTACAAGGTCATAAAGAAATCTGAAAAAAATTGTGATTGCTACCTGGGCATGTGTAGAGCAGGGAGTATCAAGTGATGGGGGGGGGAGGAACAAAAAAAGAAAAAGAAAAAAAGAAAGAAAAGAGGAAGAAAGAAATTTGTATTTCGATTACTATCTTTTTCTTGGTGTTGAGGGCTTTAAGCAACAGTTGGATGAAAAATTGCAGGTTCACCCCACATATAACCACCTCTCTAACCAGCATGCTTTACGGCAAATCTAAAAACCCTATATTTCTTTCCTTGACCAGAAACAGTCAGGACATTTAAAAACAGCCTGTGGAGGTGGGCAATAAGCACTGATAGATGGAAGAACATTTTGGGAACCCTCTGAGGAATCAATGCCCAAATCTTAGGCAGAAGAGGTAAAGCCCTAGCACAACCACAACCTGAAAAACTCTGAGGCATCAGTTGAAGCCTGATCAACCTGGTACAACATAGCAAATATACACACAGAAGATCAAGTAGAGGTTCTAAAAAAGCTGCACAACAGAAGCTTGATCAGAAAGAGGCTCCTCATCCTTCAGAGAACAGGTACGAGAAATGAACAAGTGAATCCAACTAGCAATCATGGATAGCAAAGCAGAAGGCTCCTTTTGGCCCAGTAGGGCAAAGTTCAAAGTGAACCCGACTTTCGGATAGAGGTCATGACAGCAATAAAAAAAAAGCTCACAGCCTGTACCACATTCAGACAAAAAGGAGAGCTTGTTCCTACTGAGCAAAGGTGTAATTTCCCATGTATACTCTTCTTGAGGTAGGCATCCAGGGACTTCCCGCAGAGGGGTTCACCTTCAAACAGCATCCCTTCTTTTCTTAAAGGCTGGTCTAGCAGACCAGCCTTTCAGAATTCTTTGCATCTGTAAAGACTGAAGTACAATACAACAACTGATGTAAGACAGGTCCAACTGACATTGAAAGGAGGGGTTAACTAATGCCATTAGGGTTCTTAGTCAGATGCCTGGACCAGACCCAGGGCGTGAGACTGGATCTACTTCGAGGAACTTTTTGGAGAAATCCCTGTCAATGGCATACTGTTCCACAGAGCACTCAGCAGGAACATAAACCTTTTCTGGAGGTTTCCAATCTTCACACAAAACATCCATCACTAAGCCATGAATGGAAAAATACACGAGGAGTTTTTTTTTCAGTTTCCTCGCACCCATGCTTGTCACTTTCAGGCCTTCAGGCATAGCAGAGTCTAGCTTAAGACATCTGAGCACTCAATCTATAAGCATGAAAATAGGATTTTTACATCATACTTACCTGTAAAATTCTTTTGAGTACATCATGGGACCCAGAGTCAGGCTAATATTCATTACCTGCTGGGTTATACATCATTAGGTGAATGGACACTGGTAGACCAAAGGTCTTAACACAGGAAGTGACCCCCTATATATCCCCTCCCATACAGGAAGTACATTAGTTTTGTAGCAAGCACTACATTTTCAAACAAGAGGGGAGGGATCTCTGTGTCCCATGGAGTACTCAAAAGGATTTTACAGGTAAGTAGGACGTAAAAATACTATTTTCTATTTCATACATCATGGGATACAAAGTCAGGCTAATATTACCTACTGGGACTTCCCAGAGCAATAGACTTGGGAGGGAGACACCCTGCCAAACAATAGCCATCAGAACTTATACGGCAGCCCGCAGCACACTGCGGCCGAAAGCAGAATCCCTGGTTGCTCGAACATCCACTTGATAAAATTTTGTGAACGTATGCAATGAAGACCAGGTAGCAACCTTACAAATCTGAGCCACATATACCCAATGGCAAAAAGCCCAGGGGGTTCCTACACCCCTGGTAGAGTGAGCTCTCACCCTAAAGGAAGGAGCTTTATGTTTCAGACCGTAGGCCTGAATGACCAACTGACAGACCCAATTGGCAATGGATGCTGCTTGTCCCTTCTTGGGTCCTTTAGGAAAAAAGAAAAAAAAAAAGTCTGATCCTCGGATCTTCGCAGATCGAAACAAATAAACCTTGACTGCCCAACAATGTCCAAAGAATGCAATCGTCTCTCTTCCACCTAACGAGGCTGAGCAAAAAAAGGCAAAATAATGAAAGGTCGACAGGTCGTAGCACGACTGTCATGGTAAAGGATCAAGAATGGTTCCCTGCATGAAAGGGTCGCCAACTCAACACCCTTCTAGCTGAGGTGATTGTAGGAAGGCTAACTTGCATGACAGCAAGTCTAAGGCTCGGTTCACACAGTGGGCGACGCGAGGCGACACGACTTGCCGTGCCGCGACCTGACAAGTCGCCCCCGTTTTGTACTACGGAACCGTTCTAAGAGGAGCGACTCGAGTCGCTCCGACTTAGAAAAAAGGTTCCTGTACTACTTTTGGGCGACCTCGGGCGACTTGCATTGACTTCTATACAGAAGTCATTTGAAAGTCGCCGCTGAGGTCGCGGCGCGGCAAGTCATGTCGCCTCGCATCGCCCCCTGTGTGAACCGAGCCTAATGGTATTTCCTTATTAGATTAAAATGGTTGTTTCTCTAACACAGACAGCACCAATTTCAAGTCCCAAGGACACATAGGGTGACCTAATAGGGATAGCAAGCGAGTTGCCCTTTGCATAAAGGGCCTTTGGAAGAATACAGATAGGGCCTAAACCTTTCTCCCAATCACATATTTCTGAGGATGCCATTTTCTGGCTTCACACAAAGCAATAAGTCTTCCATACCTTATGATAAATCTCCCTAGCATTCTCTAGAGTCCCAAGATGCCAGGGTCCTTTAACACCCTTGCTTCAATAGCCGCGAACTTAGAGACTGTAAATTAGGGTGGAATATAGGACCTTGAGGACAGTAGATTGGGGAGACGTGGAAGCCTCCTTAGCCCGTCTATTGTCAGTCTCACAATCTCCGGGAACCAGGGCCTTCTGGCCCAGGCTGGTGCCACCAGAATGACTGGAACCCCCCGTCTCCGAATCCTGCGCAACAACTGTGGAAGAGAAAAGGATCAGAGGGAAAGCATAAACCAGGGAGTACTGGCTCCATGGAAATATCAGAGCATCTGCTCCAATTGCCAGAGGATCTCTTGTTAGAGACAAAAACTTCTGTAGCTTGTGTTTGAACCTGGATGCCAGTAGGTCGACCTCTGGCCATCCCCAACGTTAGCAAATTTCCTGTAATACCACTGGTTTCCCCCAGGCAGATCTGCTGGCTGAGATATACTGCCTTCCAGTTCTCTACTCCCGGGATATGGACTGCTGATATAATTGGCACGTTCCTCTGCCCAGGCTAGTATGTAGTTCACCTCCTTCAGAGCTGAACTCCTAGTAAAGCCTTGGTGGTCTATATAGGCCACTGCCATGGAATTGTCAGACTAAACCCTGATGGGGCAGTTCTGAAGCTCCACCGTCCAGGACAGTAGGAGCGAGATGTACTGCCCGTAAGTCTTGGATGTTGATAGGCAGGGTCTGCTCTGTCCCTGACCATTTCCCCTGAGCTGTGAGCCCGTCTAGGGTCGCTCCACAGCCTGAGAAAGACTGGTATCTAGAGTCCGTACTCCAAGTTACCGGGAGAAAGGATTTTCCTTTTTGAAGGTTATGATCCTGCAACCACTAGTTTGGGCATAAGCATGCCTGAGCAGATAAGCACATTGGATAATCCGGACCTTTTCTTCCTGTGTACCAAGCCAACAGGATGTCTTGTTGTAAGGGCCTGGAATGGAACTGGGCATAGGGCACTGCCTCAAAGGAGGATACCATACTCCCTAGAAGACTCATACACAGTGCCAAATGGAGGGTTGTCTGGTGCCCCTTATCTGACACACCTGATCCTTCAGGGCACAGATCCTTACGCTTGGACTGTGTTTAGGATCAGACCTAAATACTTTAGACTTTGAGCTGGTCTCAAGGCTGACTTTTTGGTATTTACGATTCAGCCTAAGCTTTTTAAATACCGCACTGTGTATATTATGCTCTGTTCTAAAGCCTGTACTGAGTGATCTTTGAGCAGGAGGTCGTCAAGATACCCAAGCACCAGGATCCCTTGGACCCTTAAAAGACCCAGTACTGGTGCTAGGACCTTTGTGAACACCCAGGGAACGGTAGCAAGCCCGAAGGGTAGAGCCACAAATTGAAAATTACGTTCCTCTACTGCAAAACGTAGGAACCTCTGATGAGTCTGAAAGATAGGCATGTGTAAGTACGCAGCCTTTACATTGATGGAGGCTATAAAGTATACCCACTGGAGTGAGGTTACTACTGAGCGAACAGACTCCATCCGAAAAGGACTGTATCAATAGATACTTTTTCAGGGACCTTAGGTCCAAAATGGGCCTCGTGTTTGTTTGGTTTCTGAACCGTAAACAGGTTTGAGTAAAACCCTGTGCCCCTTTCGAAACAAAGGAACCTTGACAATAACTCCTTGGATGCACTAGATAATGTAGTACCTGAAGCAATAGGATTTTAATAACCGCTTACCTGTAATAAAAAAAAAAATCGTTGAAGTACATCACGGGACACAGTGGCATAGTAGTTACTATGTGGGTTATAAACCACCTTCAGGTGATGGACACTGGCACATCCTAAATTAAAAAGTGCACTCCCTATATAACCCCTCCCACTGGTGGGAGTACCTCAGTTTTGTAGCACAGCAATACATGTGTATACCAAAGAAAGGGAGGGACCTCTGTGTCACGTGATGTACTTCAAAGAAAAGGATTTTACAGGTAAGCCTATTTTCTTATCGTACATCATGGGACACAGAGCCATAGTAGTTACTATGTGGGATGTCCAATACCAATGCCAACTGAAGGGAGGGAGACAACAAAAGTAGGGTAACAAGAGACTAGAGGACTCAAACTGCAGTCTACAGTACATATCGCCCAAAGGCTAGACAATCTGGTAAATGTACTGAAAACTAAGTTGCAGCCTTGTAGATCTGAGCCATGGAGGCTTGGTGATGCACTGCCCAAGAAGTAGTAACAGCCCTGGAGAAGAGTGCTTTAATATGAAAAGGAGGAATTTTCCTCTTTAAACCATAGGGAATGTATAAAATCAATGAAAAACTGATCCCACTGAAAAACCAAGGCATCCGTTCAGTACGCCATGGGATCCCTTGCCCTTGACACAAAGTTGTTGATCGTGTTGTTGAACCTGGATGCAAACTGATCCACGTCCGGAACTCCCCATTTTTGGCATATTGACAAAAAAATATCAGGGTGAAGGGACCATTCTCCCGGGAAAAATTGTGGGTAACTCAATTAGTTCACCTGCCAATTCTCTATCCCTGGAATGAAAATTGCTCATAGGTAAGGAATGTCGGTTTCCCAAGATAGAATGTGATCCACCTCTATCTGGGCTGCACGACTTCTCATGCCCCCTTGTTGATTGATATAGGCCATAGCTGTGACATTATCGGATTGGATCCTGATAGGACCAGTCTGTAGTCTGAGCATCCAGGCCAGCCCAGAAGGCTGGCATCTGTTACCATCTTCTAGGTAACTGGTAGAAAGGATCTTCCTTTCTGAAGACTCTTTGATATCAACCACTGAGGCTCTGACGCACTCTGGGGGATAAACACATTGGTCCAGAGCTTGGACCTTCTAGATCAGTGGTCAAGTTGACAGGATACTGTTTTGCAGCAGTCTTGAATGAAACTGTGCATAAGGAACGGCCTCAAAGAAGCCACCATCTTTTTCTCAATAATTTCATGCAAAATCTAATAGGATTCTTTGTCTTGATCAACTGAATCAGTTCACTTATGGAACCGATCCTTTCCTGAGGCAAGAACACTCTTCTGAGCTGTATCTATGATCAGCTCCAAGTACTGCCATCTCCTTGAAAGTTTTAAGAAGATTTATCTAGGTTGAGAATCCAACCTAGGTATTCCAGGTTAAGCTTACCGTGGTGACCAAACTTTGGATTTAAAGCAGGCTACCGATTGATCAGTAGATTGTCTAGGTAGGCTAGTAACATTATACTTTGAGTCCTAGCTCAAGTTATAACGTTACTCCAGGCTAAAGGAGGAACCAGGAACTTTGTAAAACACTTGAGGTGCAGTAGCTAGACCGAAGGCAGAGCTAAAAACTGGAAATGAAGCTTTTCTACCTAGAAGCATAAAAATGTATGGTGGGGAACAAAAATGGGACATGGAAAAGCATCCTTGATGTCGATTGACGCCAAAAAGTTCTCCCCCTTGTAGGATGGAGACTTCTGATCGTATTGACTCCATGCGAAAAGAATGGATATTCAAACCCGGTTTAGATCTCTGAGATCTAAAATGGGTCTGACATCTTGTACGGTTTTTGAACCGTGAAAAGGTTTGAATAAATCCCTCAACCTTGCTCTACCAAGGGGACCACCGATATCACTCAGACAAGAGATGATTCGAAGCTAGAAAGACTTTTTACTGGATCTCTGGGAACGTTAGATCTGGCAAAACGAGGAGACGGGAATCCTCTGAACTTTAGTTTGTAACTTAGAGAAATTGAGGAAGCCACCCATCTGTCTTGACATTGTTCCAGCCAGACCCTTGAAAACTGTAGAAGCCTTCCCTCCACTCGAGCGAGCAGGGGTGCTTTTTCATAAGGCTTTAGTATCTTGTTTTGTGGGTTATCTCCACCAGGTCTTCTTTTGACCCTGGGACTGACCCTGAGGTTTACCTCCTGAAACCCAACGGTGGAGACCGTCATAACTGCCTGGAGGCATATGCCCCTGACACTGGAGAAGAAGCACATTTAAAAAGAAAAATACTAAAACTTCTCCTTAACCGGAAAAAGGGGAACTTTTCCCATTAGAAATTCTATGGATATACTATCCAGATCGTCTCCAAATTCCACCCTAAAAAGGCAAACAGCTTTTTGCATGGTGCTTCGGCTGACCATTTTTCAACCATAGGGTTCTATGCACATGTACCAGCCCTAGCATAAGCCATAAGGCCTGGAGAATAGAATCTTTCATAGAGCATCAACGGTAAAACAGAACGCTTCGGATATGCCGGCCAAATCCTGGGCCTGCTGATAAGGAATAAAAAAATATTTTTTTTTTAAACCAGGAACTCCAACTTCTCTATCTGTTGGACCCTTAGCATATGAGCATTGTCTACTGGACAAGTCCGTTTTTTTCTTTACAGAGGATGTAGCAGCGTTAATTGCTGGAACTCCCCTTAAAACCCTTCCTCCATTGAATAAAGTATTGAGATTTTTTTCAGAGGAAAAAACTATTTATCTAGGTGCTCTCAGAATACATAAGCTTTCTTAGCCATGAATGGATAAGAAAAAAAATGAACAGATTGGGGGGGGGGGGGGGGGGGGTTTAGTAAACCCAAAGCAGTAGTGGGCTCATCGACTGACAACATTACTGGTAGTAAAAATGTGGAGCGGACCAATTTAGTGAGCCCGATACTCCACATCAGGTTCTTCGGAAGAGGAGACAGCCAGCCGCCTTTTCCTGGTTTGAGAGAAATTCGTCATCTCTTGCATCTTGTTCCTCAGTATGAGGGTCCTGAGCAATGGACAGGGACCTGTTACGCTTAGTCCCACTCTGAGATGCGATTAAAAGCATCAAACAAAATTTTGCTTCAAGCTTAAAAAGGTTGAAGGGAAAAAAAAAGAAAACCTCCTTAGTAATATACACAGGGGCTGGAGTGTTTAAGAGCAGCTGCAACACTTGCCCCTCCTGATGGCTCACTCTGACCAGCCATATTACTCTTAGGGGAGGATGCCATCTTACTGGGATGAATCTAGGCTTCCTGTGTGGCTATAGAAGTCTTTTCTCCCCCTTCTGACCATAGTTTTCCCAATGTCCACAAAGTGCAGCAGCCTACCCCCTACCCAATGGAGTGGGGGTGTCCCCTCAAAAGGAGGGCTTTGTGCTGGGTTTAGAAGAATTCTGGACCCGGGCTTTTTCTGGCTCTTGCCTTGCAGCTTGCCCCTGGCCCTAGCACCCTGTTGGCAGCAGAACCACCCTGATGCGGATACATTTGAGGAAGCAGTCCCTGGGTTTTCAAATGAAGGACATCTGGTGCTTTTCTTCACAGGAAGTAGAGCACTCTTTCCTTTGGAAATCTTTTGGATATATGTTTGTCCAAGTGATCACTGAATAAACGATCCCCCCTAAAACAGGAAACCTGCCAATAACTTTTTACAAGGAAGCTCGGCTGACCAGTTCTTAAGTCATAAAAGACTGCGCATATGTACAGACAAGAGCCAGATGAGAAACCTGCTGTAATGAATCCTTTAAAGCATCAAAAGCAAAAAGCACAGCACTCAAGGAATATCTGTCTTACCTTCAGGCAGATCATCCTCCTGGTTAGGCCTATCGGACCGTTTGACTTGATCCTTTACGGACTACCAAATAAATATCAATTGCTGCAATAGCTGAACTGGCCGAAGAAAAGGAAGCCTTTAATAATAACTGCAATTTCTTGTCAACAGGGTCTTTCAAGACCTGTGCGTTATCTACCCGACAAGTTAAATTCTTGTTTAAGGAAGAGACTGCTGCATCTACAGATGGCACGCTCTATTTTTTAACAAACTTTTCATTCATGGGATATAAAAAGGGAAAACCTTTTAGGAGGAACAAAAGTTCCTGTCAGGATGTTCCCTATCAGCGTACACCGCATGTTCCAACAGGGGGTGTAGAGGGAAAGAAAGTGCGACCTGAAGAGGCCTCAGAGATCCCAGAGAGGACTCGGGTGGGGGGGCTCAGTCACCTCTGCAAGAGGCAACCTAAAGGAGTAAGGATCAAAAGACTCTGCAACTGAGAGGCAGACATCGATTGGAAAATTTCTTGTCCAGATTGCTCGGAAGCATACTCATCTGCCAGGCACTCCACCAAATCCTGAGCTTTAAGCTCTTCCCCCATCCTCAACCCATTTCCTACTCCAGACTAGGAAACTCTGGGGAGGGGAATCTGTTACACTTCCTAGCCCTCCCAGCGAAATGGAGGCAATAATGCCAGCAATCCTATGCTCTAACCCCGCTAGGGGTGAGAACAGTTCATCCTTCGTGATAAAGGGTGAAGCAGCAGCATCGACTGTAGGCACAAAACCAGATAGGCGCAGCAGCTCAGACTGCCCAGAAGCCCCTGATCCTTCAGGGGATACAACACTAAGGATACAACTAGGTTCATCAGGAACTACTGACATAGGTGTGCCCTTCCCTGTGGCGTTAGTCCCACTCCTCTTTTTGGAAGACATTTAATAGCCAAAGAGTACTTGGGTGTAGTACGAAAACAACTCAGAAGGGAGACCCTTTAATAGGGCTCACCAAGCCCCTATGCAACAATCCTGCTAAGCACCTTTAGCCTGCCAAGCAACACCTGGCAACTCACATGACCCGGGTAAGGAAAAATGAACTACTGCAAGTGTTTGTTCAGAGTCTGCTCTGTGTCCGACAGCTGCCTTCCAGAAGCACCACATGCTTGGCCTACACAGCTTAAATAAGCTGGGTGTGCGCCGGAACGTTCTGTGTGCGCACGCACACGTTTCGTGGTCCAGGCAAATGGAAATGACTATTTGCATAGGACGTAAATATCCGTGCACCCAGATAAAGGCTACGGAGCATGTGCAGCAAAGCCAAGTGCGCCATCATACAGGTAAAAAAAACAGCCAGACAAGAATCTTAAGCCTCGTACACACAGTACTATTGTTGGCAGGCAATTGTCTGTTGACAGACTTATCCTAAAATCCTACCATTAGAACGCTCTTTTTGGCAATTGTCCAACTTTCGGCCAACAAATGTTGGATGACAGGCTAGCAAATTTTAAGCGGACAACAGCTTGACGTCCGATTTCTGTATGGTCAGTACACAAATCCATCACACAAAAGTCAAAAGTACAAACAAGCATGCTTGGAATCAATGTTTACCAAAAACGAAATTACCAGAAGGGGCCCAAAGGGTGGCTCTCAAGAGCTGAAATTCCTCGTAGTACGTCACTACATTTGTGTTTGTGGCATGACAATTGTGTACCATTAGTATGCAAGACGATATCCTGGCACACGTCCTTTTGACAAAAATCAGACGCTCGGTTGGTCAACAATCGTACCGTATGTACGATTGTTGTCCAACTGAGCGTCTGATTTTTGATTAGGAAAGACAGAATCTGAAGTAAACTTTCTGAACAGACTGAAAACCAGCCACATAAGCAAAACAGTGCAGTCAATAACAGCACACTCAGGGTCACCCAACATAAGGGCCAGGCTTCTTAGCCTATCAAAGTGAAAGCTGCCAAACCTTCCCGAAGATGAAGGTCCTACAAAACTTAAGTAATGGCTAAAGGTTCTGGAGCATCTCTGGGTGCAGACGCTTCCAGCTGAGGAAACCAAGCAAAAATTAGTAACACCTGCTAACCAGCGCCACTAGCCCACTCCCTAGGAGTCTTCAGAGCAAGTGCAGAGACAATGCCAGCAGTTTTGGACCTGGAAAGCATTGCACAGTGGCAAGAACCAATCTGGAAAGCACCCCCACACAGAGCTCACTGACTAAGGGTCACTTACAAGCAGATCCTGCAATCTCCAGTGGGTTATGGATAAGACACAGTCCAAAAACTAGGCTGAGAACGACCTCAACAGAAAAGCAGGAATTAGTGTTGCTGATTGGCTGTTTACTTACAACACAAATATCTGCAAGCCCATGCAGGTTTTAATATGTTTTATACAGACAGTAGAAAAGAAAAAAAAAAAAACAAACAAACACACTAGCATGCATTTCAGGGGCACGAGGAAATGTTCCCTATACAGAAGTACATGTAAAAGTATATTTTTAGCCTGAATCTTTTCGAAAAATAACTGACACAGGACAGGTTAGGGCACAATGCACATTATGGGGACATGACAAGCTATAAAACAAATGTACATAGATTCCACAGCTTAGATCCTCTTCAATGTCCTGGCTGGACAGCAATCCCATTTACAAAGCAATTCATGGTACAGCCAGAGTCCTCTTTACTATGTTCTTGAAGCTCTCAGAGAATGGCCTGTTGATCTACATGCTGTTATGTCGAAAGCCATCATCACCTATGTAAGGTGCAAGCGCTTTGATATTAGTGAAGAAAACACTGGAGAAACCAGCTCATTATGGGGCCTGCACCAGAGTTTGCATATTTAACCACTTTCAGACCGGACCATTTTGCTGGTAAATGACCAGAGGTCTTTTTACACTTTGGCACTGCGCTGCTTTAACTGGTAATTGCGCGGTCATGCAATGTTGTACCCAAACAAAATTTGCGTCCTTTTCTTCCCACAAATAGAGCTTTCTTTTGATGGTATTTGATTGCCTCTGCGATTTTTATTTTTTGCGATATAAACGTAAAAAGACCGCAAATTTTGAAAAAAAATGATATTTTCTACTTTTTGTTATTAGAAAAATCCAATAAACTCAATTTTAGTCATACATTTAGGCCAAAATGTATTCAGCCACATGTCTTTGGTAAAAAAAAAGTCAATAATTGTATATTTATTGGTTTGCGCAAAAGTTGTCACATCTACAAACTAAGGTACGTTTTCTGGAATTTACGCAGCTTTTAGTTTACGACTGCCTATCTCATTTCTTGAGGTGCTAAAATGACAGGGCAGTACAAAACCCCCCCAAATGACCCCATTTTGGAAAGTAGACCCCCTAAGGAAATTGATAAGAGGCATGTTGAGCCCATTGAATATTTTATTTTTTTGCCTCAAGCGATTGAATAATGACAAAAAAAAAATTTTTTTTTTTTTTTTTACACAAAGTTGTCACTAAATGATATATTGCTCACACATGCTATGGGCGTATGTGAAATGACACCCCAAAATAAATTCTGCTGCTTCTCCTGAGTACGGGGATACCACATATGTGGGACTTTTTGGGAGCCTAGCCGCGTACAGGGCCCCGAAAACCAAGCACCGCCTTCAGGCTTTCTAAGGGCGTAAATTTTTGATTTCACGCCTCACTACCTATTACAGTTTTGAAGGCCATAAAATGCCAAGATGGCACAAAACCCCCACAAATGACCCCATTTTAGAAAGTAGACACCCCAAGCTATTTGCTGAGAGGCATGTTGAGTCCATGGAATATTTTATATTTTGCCACAAGTTGCGGGAAAATTACAAACTTTTTTTTTTTTTCACAAAGTTGTCACTAAATGATATATTGCTCACGCATGCCATGGGCATATGTGAAATGACACCCCAAAATAAATTCTGCTGCTTCTCCTGAGTACGGGGATACCACATATGTGGGACTTTTTGGGAGCCTAGCCGCGTACGGGGCCCCAAAAACCAAGCACCGCCTTCAGGCTTTCTAAGGGCGTTACAGTTTTGAAGGCCATAAAATGCCAAGATGGCACAAACCCCCCCCCCCCAAATGACCCCATTTTAGAAAGTAGACACCCCTAAATTTAGGGGTACACTAGTGAGACTAGGTAATAAATGGCGGGTGCCCTGAAACTATAAAAAAATAACTAACCAACCAGCGTCACCTGTAACAGTTATATGGTGATCACTGGTGAAAGGGTTAACTAGGGGGCAATCAGGGGGCTTTATGCGGTAGTATATGGGGGTCCCTGGCGCTATAAAAAGCTGCGGCGAACCTAAATACCTACCTGCCTAACTAGCGTCACCTGTGACACTAATACAGCGATCAGAAAAACGATCGCTTATTAGGCTGGGTTCACACTGGAGCGATGCGGGAACGCCACGAATGCGCGGCGGGTTCCCGCATCGCATGCCTCCCGGCGGCAGTTCACACTGCCCTATGCGAACTGCTGGGAGTGTCAGTGAAATGTTAATGACACCCCCAGATCAGTTCGCATATCGCAGTGCGATCTGCAAACTTGGATCGCATGGTGTGAACACCCATGCGATCCGATTCTGCTGCGGACCAAAAAAAGGGTCCCGTGCGAGTTTGCGGCGGGTGCGGCGGGTGCGACACGAATTCAGCCATACTATCTGTATAGCTGAACTCGAATCGCACAGAGATCGGATGTGATTTGCACTGCAGTGCGGTGCGAATCACATCCGTTCTCATAAACCGCTGCAATGTGAACCCAGCCTTAGTGACACTGGCGACGGGGGGTGATCACGGGGTTAAACCTTTATTGGGGGGGTTAGGGGGGTACCTTAGAACTAAAGGGGGCTAACCCTAACTGCCCTAACAGTTATTAGTCACAAATGACACCTGCCGGGTGATCAGGGGGTTAAACCTTTATTAGGTAATAAATGGCGGGTGCCCTGAAACTATAAAAAAATAACTAACCAACCAGCGTCACCTGTAACAGTTATATGGTGATCACTGGTGAAAGGGTTAACTAGGGGGCAATCAGGGGGCTTTATGCGGTAGTATATGGGGGTCCCTAGCGCTATAAAAAGCTGCGGCGAACCTAAATACCTACCTGCCTAACTAGCGTCACCTGTGACACTAATACGGCGATCAGAAAAATGATCGCTTATTAGGCTGGGTTCACACTGGAGCGATGCGGAAACGCCGCGAATCCGCGGCGGGTTCCCGCATCGCATGCCTCCCGGCGGCAGTTCACACTGCCCTATGCGAACTGCTGGGAGTGTCAGTGAAATGTTACTGACACCCCCAGATCAGTTCGCATATCGCAGTGCGATCTGCAAACTCGGATCGCATGGTGTGAACACCCATGCGATCCGATTCTGCTGCGGGCCAAAAAAAGGGTCCCGTGCGAATTTGCGGCGGGTGCGGCGGGTGTGGCGGGTGCGGCGAATGGCTGAACTTGAATCGCACAGAGATCGGATGTGATTTGCACTGCAGTGCGGTGCGAATCACATTCGTTCTCATAAACCGCTGCAATGTGAACCCAGCCTTAGTGACACTGGCGACGGGGGGTGATCACGGGGTTAAACCTTTATTGGGGGGGTTAGGGGGGTACATTAGAACTAAAGGGGGCTAACCCTAACTGCCCTAACAGTTATTACAGTCACAAATGACACCAATGCAAAAAAAAAAAAAAAAAAAAAAAAAAATGACATTGGTGTCACTGTGACTGGGGGGGCAGGGGTAATTGGGGGGGTGATCGGGGGGTAAAGGGGGGGTGTGAGTGTGCCTGGCATGTTCTACTGTGTGTGGGATGTGTTGGTGCAACTCACTGATCCGCTCTCCTCCGTGTCGGAACGAAAAATACCGACACGGAGGAGAGAATACATCACTTCCTCTCCTGTGTTTACATTACAGGAGAGGAAGTGATGTCACCGGGGATTTCCATTCGTCGGGAGCGATCGCGAGGGGGTGGCCATGAATGAATGGCCGTCCCCTCGTCCGGGATCGCTCCCGAACGAAAACCGACCGCCGCAGGCACCGGGCGGGGGCCCGATCGGGCCCCCGACCCGCGGGAGGCAAATCACGTACATGTACGTGCTTATGCCTGCCCGTGCCATTCTGCCGACGTACATCGGCGTGAGGCGGTCGGCAAGTGGTTAACCATTAGTCAGAAAATCAGGGTAATGGCATATGGGAAAACAGAGTAAAATTGCACCCATCATTTAGCTAACAACTCGGATTGAAAATTGTAATGCAAAACATACCAGTTGCAGCTATAATTTCATCATCAGCACTATTCTCAGAGCATCCAATCAAGTCCAAGTCATAAGACAAAATATCTTGAAATAGCTGTTTACGACTGAGCGTGCAATCACGCATGTGTTGCCTAGAAAGTTAAAAAGTAAAAAAGTAGTACTTTCAGTATGATTTGCTCATTTGATGTGGAAAAGGGAGACCTTGGTAGGAATTCCAACTTACCACTGACAGTCATCATCATTGCATGTGCCTGTAAGGTCAAAGTGACAGAAAAAAGTCTTGGGTTCGATCATGTTGCTATAAGATACAGAGCTCAAAAGCAGCTTCTCTTTCGTGCGAAAATATGGACTGAATCTGAAAAAAGATTGTGGATTCATAATTAATACAATTTGATACCAGACTCAAACTATGGGTCATGTTGGAGCAAAAAAACTATTTGGATATATGCATATACAGCCTTATCTGACTTTTGTACATTTATATACACTATGCTTTGAGGTTTCCTAGGCATGGGTTCCTATTTTGCGGCCCATCTTAAATTCCCAGAGACCTTATTGTTTCCTTTCAACTGAATCCCATCACCCAGTTTAGTTATAATACTGTACCCATCTGCGATTTTTCTGGGTTTTTTAAACATTTTTTGCAAATTTCCCTTGCAAATGTTTCAGAACAATTGTCACTCATACAGTTATAAATTATTTTGTTAACTGATACAAATCATCTAAACAAAAAAAAAAAAAACACAAATTTGAATCCTGACCTGTTCCAAGTAGCCTTAAGGGATTGCAATTCTCTTTTTCTCCCGTCTACCTCGATTTACATTTCATGGTTTTCTCCCGTTAATATTTTCAGAAATTAGCATTCAATTTTTACATACAGCTAAGATTCAAATACATGCATCTGGAAACTAGCAGCCATGTCATAAATTTGTGATCAGAAAAATAATATTTCTAAAAAGTAATCATTAATTCAACACAGTTGTGATGTACTCAATAGTCATTTTAAAGGCTACAAAGTGTGAAGTACCATCTGTAGATCTAAAAGAAATAAACAAAAACACACAAGTCTAAAAGATCAACCAAAACACAGGGCATTTAAAGCAATGGTGAAAGGATGCCACCT
The DNA here is from genome assembly GCF_037356315.1 of Lithobates pipiens. Classification (NCBI taxonomy): domain Eukaryota; kingdom Metazoa; phylum Chordata; class Amphibia; order Anura; family Ranidae; genus Lithobates; species Lithobates pipiens. The sequence continues at coordinate 240,739,458 of NW_027507903.1, read as the reverse complement.
TGTGTATGCCAATCTCGCAGCCTCTTTATTACAGCAAATCAATGGTTTTAAAATAGCACATGCTTCAGGCCTCACAGTACAGATTTACAATAGACTACTGTATACTAATAAATGACAATAGTTCTGTTTCAATAACTGAGTGCATTAGCAGTATATTAGTAGATGTACTTAAGGGGATAAAAAAATAAATTCTTGTGCACCGATTGCTCACTGGAGAGCACTGGCTGATATACATGCCTTGACTAAAGGAGGTTCACAAGAAAGTTAATAGTTGCTTCAACCTTGAACACACAATCATAAAATTGTAGGAAAAATACTGCTTTCAAAGCAAACGTACGATAATCGCATCGTTCGTACAGAGCTTTCGTGAGCTGATCAAAACATCTGATGTTATCTTAACAGACATGCAAGAAATTAAAAACCAAGATGCATTACAACTCCTCACTTTTGAATTTTTATTCTGTTGTACGAGAATTTTCAGGACTTATTAAACTTCTGTTCGATCCGAGATTAGCATGCCAAAAAAAAAAAAAAAAACACAGACGATCATTCGTCTGATAAAATCATTGTGTGTACCAGGCATTATGTTTGTAGCAAATAGTAAGGTGGTACAAACAAGAATGCAGCAATAGAAAGCCAATCTAAAGAAACTGGAAATAATCAAGAGGGACCCCCAATAAAAGTAACAGCTTACCTGTAAAATCATTTTCTTTGACGTACATCACGGGACACAGTGCCATAATAGTTACTATGTAGGTTATAGGCACCTTCAGGTGATGGACACTGGCACGCCCTAAGACAAAAGGTGCCCTCCCTATATAACCTCTCCCACTACTGGGAGCACCTCAGTTTTGTAGCCAAGCAATACCAGTGTATACCAAAGAAAGGAGGAACCTCTGTGTCCCGTGTTGTACTTCAAAGAAAAGGATTTTACAGGTAAGCGGTTATAAAAATGCTATTTTCTTATTGTACACCACAGAACACAGAGCCATAGTAGCTACTATGTGGGATGTCCCATAGCAATGGCAACTGAAGGGAGGGAGACACAACAAAAGTAGGGTATTAAGAAACTAGAGGATTTGTACTGCAGCCTGCAGTACACTGCGCCCAAAGGCGATATACTCATGACCTTTTACATCGTCTGATAGAATCTGGTAAATGTATGGACTGAAGACCAAGTTGCGGCCTTGCAGATCTGAGCCATGGATGCACTGCCCAGGAAGCACTAACAGCTCTGGTGGAGTGCGCTTTAACATGAAAAGAAGGAATTTTCCTCTTTAGACCACAAGCTTGAACAATCACTTGACAAACCTATTTGGAAATTTGATTAGACTTTTACGGTGCCTGTCCTCTTTTAGGACCTTTTGACAATATACAAAACATCTGGTTTTGCGAATCTGAGTGATCACCTTTAAATAGACTGACCATTTTCACTACATCAAGGGAATGCAGTGAACTCCCTTCCACAGATCGAGGTTCTGGGAAAAAAGTTAGGACAATATCCTGGTTTAAATGAAAACCTGTCACTACCTTTGGTAGGAATCTAGGATGAGGCCGTAATACTACCTTATCCTTATGAATAATCAACTATGGCTCTTTACAAGAAAGAGCCGCCAACTTTGATACTCTTCTGGTAGAGGATATGGCAACCAAAAAAAATTAACTTCCTCGTCAGGAGGACCAAGTGTATATCCTGTATAGGCTCAAAAGGCTGTTTTTCTAAAGCCGACAGGACTAAATTCAAGTCCCAAGGATTCAGGGTTGCCCTGACTGGAGGATTAATCCGTGTAACCCCCTGAATAAAGATAAGAACCAGGGAGCAAGAAGCAAGAGGCCTTTGAAACAATACCGATAAGGCCAAGACCTGGCCCTTGATAGTACTCAAGGCCAGCTTAATTTCCAATCCCATCTGTAGGAATTCAAGTATCCTACCTATGACATATTTTCTGGGGTGCCCACCCCTGGATGACTCTGTAGGCTGGCTTACTAGCATTACCAAAGTAGACACTACAGAAGGTAACAGCCCATGGTCGTTTAGAATGTGGGTTTCAACAGCCGAACCATTAAATGTAGCGTTGGTAAGGAGGATGGAATACCGGACCTTGTGCGAGAAGGTCTGGCCACGGTGGCAGGGTCCAAGGGTCCCCTAGCCCCAAGATCTCCTGGACCACCAGAATCGCCTCCTTCCCTTCCCAATTGATTGTGCAAAGGCTGCGTGGAAGCAGCAGAACCAGAGGAAACGCATAGATTAGTGAAAACTGATCCCATGGAAAGACCAAGGTGTCAGTTCCGCATGCCAGCGGATCCCTTGTCCCAGTCACAAAGTTGTTGACCTTGTTGTTGAATCTGGACGCGAACAGATCCACGTCCGGAACACCCCATCTTTGACATAACGACAGAAAGATGTCAGGTGAAGGGGCGTAGCCTGCAGCTGCATGGCGTAGGACGCACTTTGTAAGAGCTCCGGCTGCACTTCATCCTTTATCTCATCCTTGTGGACTAATTTGACCCTTTTAAATGGCACATCATCCTACCTCTCTCGGGAGAACACCCCATGAATATGTCGCCGCTGAAAAGATCTCAGGGCGCGTTCGCTAGACTCCGAGTTCCGAGCGGACGGCCCGGACCTCGTGGAGGAAGATGGCGCTGCGTCGGGACCGAGTGAGGAGAATCTTCCCTCCGGCGACACAGCTCGCATCCTCGAGGCTGTTACTCTCTGCCGCACCTCCCTTACCTCTAAGATCGAGCAGGTTAAAGTGGACATATCCCTCATTCATCAAGACCTGCATAAACTGAGGGAGAGGGTCGGCAAAGCGGAGCGCAGGCTGGGGCAGGTGGAGGATGACATCCCCCCTTCAGGTCTCCACTGATAGGCTGCAGCATCAGCTAACCGCCATCCTGAGCAAGCAGGATGAAAATGAAAATGGAATGCGCCGCTGTAATCTCCACTTCGTGGGATTACCTGAGAAGGTGGAGAGCTCTGACCCCCCTGCATTTCTTTAATTGCCTGCTGATTACAAAATTCTGGCCAGGAGGCCTTCTCCTCTACATTTGCAGTTGAGCGCGCCCATCGCCTGGCCTCTAGACCCCTGCCTCCTGGTGCCCCACCGTGCACTTTTATTGTAAAGATGCTCAACTACAGTGACCGGGATGCGGTCCTGCGCCTTACCCGCGAGAAGGGCAACCTTCCCTATGAGGACAAGCGCATCGCTGTGTTCAGTTTACCGAAGCCAATCGTCAGCTCCGCATCCGTCACCTGGCCTACGCGATGATGTTCCCTGCTAGGCTCCGGGTTGTACGGGACGGCAAAACCCACTTGTTTGAGGACCCCGTTCCTGTACTCTCCTGGCTGGAGCAGTGCCCGGATGATGCCCCTGCCTGACTCTGCTAGCCATTATGCTGCACCACAGCGGCCCCGATGCTTACCTCAACGGACGAGTGACAGCCATGTTATGAACTGTGAGTAGCCTTGGGTTCTTGCTGCCCTCTCCTATTTTATTAGCCCTTCACTGAATGGAGTGCCTTACACATGTCTATGGGCACCCCTTGATGCCTCTTGTGAGCCCCTGTTGATGCCAAGCAATACTGTTGCCCTATTCCTTATGGGTCCCCCCTTTCCACAGAGACTTTGCAGCCGGGAATCTGGACACTGTTCTCGGCCAAAACCTTTCCACGATGAGACTACCTACCCAGCCATACAGCACAGATAACTTTTGTTCGTCCCCGTTTCTGACGGGGAGTGCATCTGGCTACGCACTCTCTATACACCTGGATATACCCCTCATTGTCCTTCGTGGCCGAGTGCGCTTCTTGCTGCCATTTCAAGTCATGTTTCCCTGGCCGGCCTCAGCTCTCATGAATTTAGAGTGCTGCTTTGTATTTTTACTGCCTTGCCGGTCCAGTGTAGGCACTGTTAAGCTACACCTTACAACCTTATGGTTTTGTTTGAAGTTTAAGTTGCACATTGTTTTTATGTTTGTACTTTACATATGTCTGACAGCTGTTCTACTGCTTGATTCTGTTTACCGTGAATTAACTGTGCCGCCCCTGGATCTTATTCTGGGTGTGAGAAGAGTCAATGAGTGTGGGTGCGGGGTGGGCCTGTGTCGGGTGGGGGGGGTTGCCATCTCCCTGTGCATTGTCCTGTGTGAGGGTCCAACTGAGGGAGGTTGTGGGCTCGGGCGGTTACCATTTGTTCCAAATGTCCTGTAATGTGATGACTGTTTGCAATGGCGACCCTTAAAGTGGTTAAGAGGGTGGCGGTGCTTTCTCACCTTAAGCAAATGCATGCGGACATTATGGTGCTGGTTGAGACTCACATTACGTGTCAGCTACAATTGTCCCTTAAGAAACCGTGGGTGGGGTGGATGTATCATGCCCCCCATACCAACAATTCTAGTGGGGTTGCAGTTCTGGTGGCTAAAACCGCCCAATTTTACCTTCACACTCTGCAGTTGGATAGACGGGGGCGCTATTTATTTTGCATGTTACAGATGGAGGCCTGGAGTTCCTTTTACTAGCCTTTTATATACCCCCGCCCTTTCAGTTTGGAAGCCCTTCAGGAAGGGATTGATTTTATGTTGCAGCACCCCACGTTGCCAGCCATGTGGCTAGGGGACTTTAACTCAGTGATGGCCCCCGATCTGGATAGACTCACTCAGTCCCCTGCGCCCCCCCCACCGTTGAGCAGGTTTGGCAGGTTCCTTGCTGAATTTGCCCTGACTGATACATGGAGGTATAGACACCCTACCCTGAAGGCGTATTCCTGTTTCACGCGGGCACACAATGCCATGTCCCGGATAGATATGATCCTGCTTTCCCCTGCCCTGCTTCCATGTCTACAGGATGTGCTGTTTGGAACCAGGGTCCCATCTGACCACTCGCCCTATTGGGCCAGGATTCGCCTGCCTTCCACCCCGGCGTCCCGCCTGTGGAGGCTGAATCCTTTTTGGCCAACGGTCCTCCCTGATTTGGAGGCCGTCCAGCATGAATGGGAATACTACTTTCGAGTCAATACGGACTCTGCTTCGTTTGGTCTGGTGTTGGAAGCCTTTAAATTGCACGCCCGCATGCCGATGATAACTCGCATTAGTTGTTATAAGGACTCTTTGAGGCTGGCTGTACAGCAGGCTGAAAAGACGTTGGAAGTGCTGGAGAGCGAATTCCTTGCGCACCCCACACCCTCCAATTCCGCCAAATTGCGATTGCAGTCTAGACTCACCGGCCATCTACACCTTGATAGAGTGGGGAGGAAAATCTTACAGCAAACAAAAAGCTTATGAATATGGTGAGCGGGCGGGGAGGTTGTTGGCCTATATTATGGCTCACCTGGACCATAGTCCCCCGGTGGTGGTCCAACTTGAGTCTGCGGCAGGAACCACACTGTCGGATCCGATGGAGGTAGCTCAAGAATTTCGATTTTATGCCGACCTATACACCTCTGAGGATACTGGCTCCTTGGACGACTTGCATACCCTGCTGCAGACCGTGAACTTCCCAGTCCTCACAGAATCCCAGGTTGAGCTCCTTGAGGCCCCTATAACTGAGGAGTGTATAGAGGAGGCAATGGCATGTTTGCCACCATCCAAAGCCCCAGGTTCAGATGGCCTTCCCCAGGAGTTCTACACCCAGTTTCAGGAGGTTCTACTCCCTAAACTTCATATGCTCCATACTCACATATTTGACACTGGCGTGCATCCTCTTACCATGAATGAGGCGCTGTTAGTCCTCATCCCAAAGCCAGGTGAAGATCCCCTCTACCCCGAGTCCTACCGCCCCATATCGCTCCTGCAACTGGACGTCAACATATTGGCCAAGATTCTCGCCCTTAGACTTAATAAAGTAATACTTCACCTTATTCACGCAGACCAGACCGGATTTATGCCCAGAAAGAATACGCCATTTAATCTTAGGAGATGGTTTATGAACTTGCAGGCCCCTCATGACAACACCGGTTCTAGGGTGGTGGTTAGTCTGGATTCCGCAAAGGCGTTTGATTCGGTGGAGTGGGGTTACCTGTGGGAGTGCCTGCACAGGTTTGGCTTCGGCCCTAAGTTTGTGCGCTGGATTCCGCTCCTCTATCAGGCCCCCACTGCCCGAATCCTTGTAAATGGCCAGATTTCCAGCCCCTTCTCTCTATCACGCGGTACACGCCAGGGGTGCCCCATATCGCCCATGCTGTACGCGTTGGCTGTGGAGCTCCTGGCTATTGCTTTTGAGAGAGCTTCATGAGCTCTTACCCCTTGTTCCTCAGTATGAGTGTCCTGAGCAATGGACAGGGATCTGCTACACTTAGGCCTAATCTGGGAAGCGAATAAAGCATCAATCTTCTGTTCCAAACTTAAAATAGCAGAAGAAAAAACCTCACGAGTGATATATACATAGGGGCTGTAGTGTCCAGAGCCTGCTGCAACACCAATCCCCCCTGATGGCACCCTGACTGGCCACATCACTCTCAGAGGAGGATGCCATCTTTTTAGCCCCCCTTACGCCCGCCCCGCCGCTTCCACCCTGGCAACGAAAATCTCCATGGGCACCGCAGGTGCAAGTGAGCCAGTTGCAACAGGGATGTCTGGGGAAGAAGCGCCAGCTCCTGATGCCATGCTGACCCTCACTTGCCTGTCACCACTCAGGGACCTAAGGCAAGGCACACCAATCCCACCCTCCTAGCTGCTTTACAGATTGAGGGACCCCTCTCGCAGGACTCCCCACCCTGACCCAGGTACTGCACCGTGCCCTTGCTGTCCACTCGCCCCTGTGTCAAGCTTGAGGTGTTTTGAGGGGGAAAAAAATAAATTAAAAAAATCACACCATTCTAGATGCATACAGTCACCAGTGCTGGAGTAAAAACAAGCTGAGGCTACAAGAAAATGGCCACCGGCTGATCTATCAAAGAAAACTCCAAAAAAATTACCGCCAAACCTTCTAGGAAATGGCCGACAGTAATACACTGATTAAGGCTACAGGAAAATGGGCACGGCCTCTGAAAAAAGACCGCGGCCTGCTCGAGACAGGTGGAGCCATACTTACCCCTCCTGTCGGGACCGCTGGACGCATTACACCACAGACCCATCACCCGAGTATTACGAGGTGGCTGTCGGCCACAGCACACCGACACGGACAGCAGTAGCCTGGTCATGTGTGCCCCGGAGCATATAGCTCACAGGCCGCCCCTGGACCAGAAAGGGGCATGTCGTGGCTGACTCAGCATGCTGTTGATTGTAGATCACAGGATCAAAAATTGTAGGGAAAAAAAAAAGAAAAAAGAACTCCAGCACCAGGGAACCAGGTCCTTCTACACTAGGCAGAAAAAACTGAGCTGCAGGAAGCAGGGTGAGGGGTTGGAGCCAGCGGGAGTGCCCCCTGGGTGGTGCTATGCAGTTCTGCTGTTTTTACATGTTTTACATGTTCTGCCTAGTCCTCTCCTGAAGGTGGCGATATAACCCAAGGTCATCAATGAACAAAAGAGAAACCTAGTTTCTTCGGATACGAGGCCCGAGTACCATTCAATTTGGCCAGAAAAGACACTCCGACTGGATTCAGTCAGCATGGCTAGCCCCAGCAAGCTCAGCACAGCTTTACTTGTGATCAACACATTAAACACTGGCGGAAAAAAAAACTGAGGTACTCCCGGTAGTGGGAGGGGTTATACGGGGAGGGCACATTTTGTCTTAGGGCGTGCCAGTGTCCATCACCTGAAGGTGGCCTATAACCCCCATAGTAACTACTATGGCTCTGTGTCCCATGATGTACGATAAGAAAAAGGTATTAGGGTATTTGACTTAACTGTAAACTCAATATCTTGAAGTAGAGCACAGGTCACAAAGTGAGTATTCTTAGACCCTGAATAGAACATAATTCAGGGACTGTTTGGATGCCCAAAAGCAGTCCAAATGAGTGATGAGCAATAGCAATGATTAGCTACAAATAGCCCAATTGAGGCTCCCATCAGTCCCAGAACCCGTACGCAGATGTGAAGAGTTAGGTTACTCCTAGATTGAGAGTACAAGTCTAGGGGCAGAGAATTTGAAAATTCCCCTATTCAGTTGAAGATGCATCTAGATATGCATTGTTAGATGAAATGGTTGATAGTAATCTAATTTTTTTTTAGATGCATTTAGGAGCAGTGTTTACAGTAAAATGCATAGTCCATTTATATAGTCTTGGCCTGCTTATCCTACGGAGGCCAAGAAGGGTTCCTTTTGTTACTTTAAGGTCTCAACCTCCAAAACCAAGCCCAGGCCTGGTAATCAGTTCTCCTACAAACTCTGGAGTTCAAGTCCCCAAAGTTTGTGTTTAACTCCTTTCAGCAAGAAAGGGTGCCCCCATTTTCCAAAGTGGGAAGACATGTGTCGGCTTGTGAGCATTTGCTCAGTCAGCATATCAAATGCTTGGGCGTTAGAGATATTTCCTAAGGGATGAAAACGAGAATTCTGCCGTCAACCCCTTCCTCACTTCATGTCTTCCAATCTATCATTGTGGAATAGAGGGATGACCTCTGTTGAGGAAACAGTTAATGGAAGTTGTGGACAACAATGTGGTGTGGACAGTTCAAACTTTACGAAGGTGTGACTGGATCATAAACCTTCAGAAGTCAGCGCTGTAACAAAGAGCGCAAAACCCCTCCCTTTGACAAATGATGCGGCATGGTTTACTCCCACTGATGCCAGGACTTTTTTCTCCCAGTGACCACAGTCTGGCTCCCTAAATTTTGAAGGACAGTAAACTGGCCCTTTGCTTAGAACGTTTGGGGACACCTGCCATAGATAATGCAGATGCTAGCTCAGTGCATAAATACACATGTTTAAAACCATGCAAGAATGCACTTTTATGCAACTGAGTAGCCAGTCCATGGTCACATGCTCAGCACAAAGTGTGCCAAGAGGAAAACAATCATGTTATGTGGACCTAGCTAACAAAATCAAGAGTACTGTAGGGAACCATAGCATACTGAAGGGACAACCGATGACCCAGAGATGTTCCTATAACCCTAAGTGAATTTCTCAGAGCACCCAGTTATATGGATGATCTCACACTATACGCATGGTAAAATATCTGAATGAGTACATGACCCTGGCCTTCTCTTAATCTGATGACCCTCACATTGGGCCACAAAAGACACATCTGATGAAGAAAAAGGTAAGAAAACTGCAGAGAAAAGACATCCAACCGTCTAGGGAACAAGCATGCCAATAGTAGGAGGGATTATATTCTGAGCAAGCTCACAGTTATATTAGCCAGTGTCCAATCTTGCTGAAGGTGGCAGAATAACCCTGACTTCCAGCGTTCCCTAATGGACAAACAAATCCTGTTACCTGGAGTGCTTTAAAGCGGACATCCAAGTTTCACATCACATTAGTTTGTAAGCACCAAGCTGGTCCAAACAAACTATTTGCTTCACCAAGTACTGCAGTGTCTCTAAGCACTGTATGTACTGCATGTAACCTCATAGCTACATACGATGATGGGTTCCGGCTGTGAGACAGACTGTTACACCGGAACAAAACGAATAAAAATCTTCCTCTGATTGGCCAAGTCTAATAGCGTAACGTCAACAGCACACCCCTCCCACTCAGCCAGAGGAGACTGCATTCATTCACACAAAACACTATTATTCTGGGTGTGATTTGTGAAGTCTGTCTCACAGGCGGAACCCAGCATTGTGTATTGTATGTGGCTGAAGTTACATGCCGTACACATACAGTGCTTAGGAGGCACCGCAGCACTTTGTGAAGTTGGTCCAAATTAACTATATAGCCTCCCTAGCGGTAATCCAGAGTCTGGCTCGGGTTGGGATTTTACTAACAGAAGCGGTAACCCCGAGCCAGACACGGGATCGCATCGCTGGATGCAGGGAGGACACAGGGAGAGTTACTTACCTTGTCCCCTGAATCCAGCGATGTCCCCCGCGCTGTGTGATCGCGCTGTCCTCCGCTCGATTCAGAGGGCCGAATGCCGCCGAGCTCTGTTCCCTGCGACGTTACGGCGCACGGGAGCGGAGAACGGCGGCAAATTCAAAAAAGTAAAAGTACACAAAACACACACAGCACTGCAATCTTACAGATTACAGTGCTGTATTACAAAATTACACACCCCCTTTGTCCCTAGTGGTCTGTGCAGTGCCCTGCATGCGCTTTTATATTATAAATACTGTTTTTTTCTGCCTGGAATTTGGAGATTGTCCATAGCAACCAAAAAGCGTCCCTTTTTCAGTGTTTTAGGATTTGATTACATTATTGAATCATTTTTATTATTCTTTATTATATTATAAACTTTATCATACCCGGGATCTCTGCTAGACTCTGGTTTGAAGAGATTTAAGAGCGTTATTCCTAAGAATTACAGGACTACAATATAAAACGCCAGATTTCCATGTAAAATAATTGTACCGCTTTCAGCACCTAATTCCAGACTGAATCATACCGCCAGGGAGGTTAAAGTGACATAATTAAAAGGCTTTTTTTGGAGAGGGATTAGGACCTCTCTGTCAGGTTTCTATTACTGCCTCTGCCCAATTGCAGCGTTTCATTCTGTTTATCATCATCACCAAGAATAAAAAACCCACACAAATTTTGGGCTGTCACCAGAACTGTAATGTTTGGGAAATCCTCCAATGGTGACACTAGTTCTGGTAACAACCAGGGTTCCCTCACTTGGGATAAATTACATTGTTCGGGTGGACGCTAGGAGACAGGAATTGAAGAAAAATATCCAAAATGTAGTCTTGCTTTTAGTTCTAATTTACTATATATGCCATTACTGACCGACTACATGATATATGCTTTTGTTTTATAATTTAAAGAAAACCTCATGAATCAAGGTGGCTTCCACCCCGATAATGCCACTTACCCTGCTGTCACACTTAGAACAAATATTTTGCCTTCTTGGTTAACAATTCCATGTTTTAACTTAACTTTCACCTACCTGCTTCTCCTGGTGAGTAAATTAATGTATCAGCATGACGTTTAAAGTGGAAGTCTTATTTTTTACTTCTACCTACAGGAAAGCCTATAATAAGGCTTACCTGTAGGTAGAGTCAATATTTCCTAAACATGCATGCACAGGAGTGACGTCATTGCAACTCCAGCCACTCACAGTGCCGGACCACGCAAACCCACAAAAAACACCAGGGAAGGAGTCACACCGTCTCAGCGGTGTGCAGGCGACACTAAAGGGCTTTGTTCTAAGGCAAGTATTTCATAATGAGCTAGTATAAGATACTAGCTCATTATGCCTTTGTCTTAAAGCTGTTACAAATCATCCTTCTCCCCACCCGGGTTTACAGGAATTAGCACCAACAATTCCTGCATGGTTTTCTTTAAGAAAGCTTGTTATGAACATCTACAAATAGTAAAGATGGCCATTTTCTACATTCGCAATTTAATGTACAACCAAAGAGCATTATCTTACGTTTTTTGCTTCTTACCTATAGGACTTAAATACAAGAAGTGGGCTCTGATATGCCCCAAAAGGGACAGGTTTTACATCTGCCTGTTTTGTCTGAGTGGCAATCAAATCCATATCCACAGGAGCCACCTGAAAAAACAAAAAAAAACAAAAAAAAAAAACTTGTATATAAAACATTCAGCTCAGGGTAAATTATGTTTCACTCTTATCACATTGTGGGTCATTACATATGAACACAAAAAGGTACCCATACTGCCAATTCTAGGAACTCTGCAATTTATTCAATAACTGGGAAGATGTAGTTTAACACTTTGGCATAGGGTACCTAAAAAGCACAACAGTTACAAAAAAAATATTTATCAAGAAAGTTAGCAAGAGAATCAAGAACATATCTAGTGCAAATCAGTCTACCTCAAATTTAGTTGGAAAAAAAATAATAAATCATAACAACGTTTCCGGTTACTTAAGACTTTCATAAAAATGTATGCACATCCTGCAAGTAGTTTGCGCAATTTCTTGTACTAAAGTCTCCGGTTCTTTCCCACTACTATCCCCACAAGGCCATTCTGCCTGCCATCACATACCCCAGCGCCCACATGCAAACCAGTGTCTTTATGCTAGGTGCCAGGGAGCTGCTACCTGTTGAAGCCTTTCTTCTGTCCTCTAAGCCAAGCATCTGGCATTCTGCATGTGGATTCACCACATGCAGACTACTATGCCATACCCTGCTGCCCGGATTATTCACGGCCAGGCTCCCTTACTATGAATGGTGGCGGCAGCACAGAGAGCCGATGGAAACATCGGATGGGGTGCCATCGTCGCTGCATTCCAAATAGATAAGTGTCCTAGTATTAAAAGTCAGCAGCTACAGTATGTGCAGCTGCCAACTTAATTTTTTGCTGGGGGGAGGACTCCCCTTTAATGTAGTATTAAGAATATGCAGCATGTCTTGTGCATTGGCAACCCATTCACTAGAATGTGCTTCTTTATCTAAATGCACCTTAATAAAATGTGCATTAAGGCGACGCAGAACATGATGATGTTAACGGGTTCTAAATCCTGTTAACTGCCTCTCCTCTACAGCCAGTAAAGGCACTTCCATTAACCACTTAAGGACCGCCTCACGCCAAAATACGTCAGCAGAATGGCACGGCTGGGCACAATCACGTAGCTGTAGGCGCTTCTTTAAGTGCCCAGCCGTGGGTCGGGAGCGCGCCGCCAGCCACACGCTCCCGACCCGGTCCTGTGCTCTGTGACCGTGGCCGCGGGACGAGCAGACCCGATTGGGTCATAGAGCTGCAGAACGAGGAGAGGTCTGTGTAAACAAACCTTCCCCGTGCTTCCCTGTGTGGCTGTCACGATTGTCTCTTCCCTTTTATAGGGAAGGACGATCAGTGACGTCACATGCCAGGCCACGCCCCCTACAATAAAAAAAAACAACTAACGTCGTACATAACACTACACGGCCCCCTGTGGTTAACTCCTTCACTGCCAGTGTCATTTACACAGGAATCAATGCATTTAACCACTTTCAGACCGGACCAATTTGCTGGTCAAAGACCAGACCACTTTTTGCGATTCGCTTTAACTGACAATTGCGCGGTCGTGCGACGTGGCTCCCAAACAAAATTGACGTCCTTTTTTTCCCACAAATAGAGCTTTCTTTTGGTGGTATTTGATCACCCCTGCGGTTTTTATTTTTTGCGCTATAAAACAAACAAAAATAGAGCGACAATTATGAAAAAAACGCATTATTTTTTACTTTTTGTTATAATAAATATCCCCAAAAATATATAAAAAAACATTTTTTTCCCCTCAATTTAGGCCGATACGTATTCTCCTACATATTTTTGGTAAAAAAAAAAAATCGCAATAAGCGATTATTGATTGGTTTGCGCAAAAGTTATAGCGTTTACAAAATAGGGATAGTTTTATAGCATTTTTATTAATAATTTCTTATTATTATTTTTTTTTTACTAGTAATGGCGGCGATCTGCGATTTTTATTGTGACTGCGACATTGTGGGGGACCCATCGGACATTTTTGGGACCATTGTCATTTATACAGTAATCACTGCTATATAAATGCAGTGATTCCTGTGTAAATTACACTGGCAGTGAAAGGGTTAACCAGTGGGTGGCAGTGTAGGGGTTAAGTGTTCCTAGGGGTGTGTTACTAACTGTGGGGGGGTTGGGCTTTCATTTAGTGTACACTGATCTCTGCTCCAATCACATGGAGCAGAGATCAGCGTCACTAGTTGCTAGGCAGAATGGAAAAATGTTGTTTACACAGCATTTCCTCCATTCGGCTGCTCCGTGAGACGATCGCGGGGATGCCCGCGGCGATCGAGTCCGCGGGTCCCGCGACCGGACTCCCGGGTGTCCCGACCAGCGCGGGAGTGCGCCGCCGCCGGCGCGCTCCCAATGGCAGGGCGGCATCGAATATTGGACGTACCTGTACGCCAATATGCCTGCCCGTGCCATTCTGTCGACGTACATCGTCGTGCGCTGGTCGGGAAGTGGTTAAATAGCATTGATTTCTGTATAAATGATAATGGTCCCAAAAATGTGTCAAAAATGTCCAATGTGTCTGCCATAATGTCACAGTCACAATAAAAATCACTGATCGCCGCCATTACTAGTAAAAAAAAAAAATATTAACAAAAATGCTATAAAAACTATCCCCTATTTTGTAAACGCTATAACTTTTGCGCAAACCAATCGCTAATTGCGATTTTTTACCAAAAATTTGTAGAAGAATACGTATCGGCCTAAACTGAGGAAAAAAACGTTTTTTTATATATATTTTTTGGGGATATTATAGCAAAAAGTAAAAAATATTGCATTTTGTTTTCAAAATTTTCGCTCTATTTTTATTTATAGCGCAAAATATAAACCACAGGTGATCAAACACCACCAAAAGAAAAGCTCTATTTGTGGGGAAAAAAAGGACGCCAATTTTTTTGGGAGCCACGTCGCACGACTGCGCAATTGTCAGTTAAAGCGATGCAGTGCCGAATCGCAAAAATGGGCTTGGTCCTTTGGCTGCAAATTGGTCCGGGGCTTAAGTGGTTAAATATTAAAACAGCAATTGGTAGAGTTCAGCCATAAAGTTGGATCCCTGTAACAATTTCATTTTTTAGCTAATATAAATAGGATGCTCAAGGTGTCAGTACATTGGTAGAATTTTTACTTTTAAAAGCTTTAAAATTGAGCACAAGTGCAATTTATCCTAAAATTGGAAAGAAGTTGGGACCATGTGCACAATACTCACTTTTCCTGAAGACAGTTTGTCCTGTGATACTAGTAGTGAATCTCCCTTTGAAAGAAGCTCTGCCAACAGGTCAAAGCTGGAGGAATTAAGACTTCTAAGTTCATCAATATTTAAACCCATAAACAGTTCTGGTCCCTCTGTAGAAGTCTTGGAAGGCTTAGCATTACTGTCCTTATAAGGCGTTAGCTCTGGGTGCTTTAAGTTAGGTTTGGTAAAAGAGTTTATATCACGGAATGATCGCCGTCGTTCTTTAACAGAGGTAGATAAATCTTCATCTTCTGGCTCATTTTCCTCTGCATCAAGAGTTATTTTGTCCTGGGAGAGGTCAAGGAGGGATGGCTGTGGTAGTACAAACTCTGGTTGCTCTTCAATCACAGGTGGATAGTGAATAGTCTGTTCTTTAAATTTTCTAGCTTGCATTTCTTTAAGTTTTTGAATTTTCAGAGCATATTCTTTTTCCAATTCTTGCAGTCGTTTCTTTTCAAGTGCAATAGACCCTGCAGACTGCTTTCTGGGGCTGTCCGATCCTGGATTTGGTTTAAAGATCTTGCTAGCCTAAATATATGATAAGACTAGTTAAACCAAGATACTTATTCAAAATGCAAAAGGTTTAATTTAGCTAAAAAACATGAAACTGCTTAAACAGTACATTTAGATATAAACTGACAAAAAATGGAATCTTGACTTACCTGTCAATAACATAAATGCATAGTCCAGAGTTTTATGGTTGCGCCGTCAGGGATTGAACAATGGCAAAGCTTTTGAGGACACAACCCTGAGAGTTACCGTATAACCCAACTCTGCTACGCAAGTTCTCAATTTTGTAGCAAGTACTGCAGTGCAACAGGGGCAAGAAAGGGTAGGATTGTCTGTGTCCTGTACTTAAAGTTTACAGGCAAGTCAAAATGGCTTTTATCTTAAATCAACAGTACAGGACACATGCTCGATATTCATAGACCCTGGGACATCAATGAATAAGAAGGGAGGGCAACAACAAGGCTAACAGAACTGTGCCAACAGTCCAAACTCAAAGTGCCAAAGCTGCATCTACAGAAAACTAGAAATTAGCATGATAATCATTTGAAAATGAATAAACAAGTCATTTAGGGTGCACAATCTTCAGATTAGCTGTTTTATACACTTGGAGATGGTGGATCAAGAAGCAGAATGTCCCATGCAAAGTCCTGGGGATAGGACAAAAAAAAATAAAAAAATAGTATTTTTGTACTCACCATAAAATCCTTTTCTCTGAAGTTCATTGACGGACACAGCGCCTTTAAATCTTGACCTTAGGGTTATAGCGCCACTTTCAGGAGAGGACTAAGCAGAACATGTAAAAACAGCAAAACTGCACAGCACCGGCCAGGGCGCTGTCCCACTGGCTATAACCCCTCACTCTGCTTCCTGCAGCTCAGTTCGTCAAAAAGCAGTACAAACATAAATAGGAGGGGTGGGTGCTTTGTCCATCAACGAACCTCAGAGAAAATAGGATTTTTGTACTCACCGTAAAATCCTTTTGTTTCGTTCATTGACGGGAACAGCTCCTTTAAATCTTGACCTTAGGGACGTCCCCAAGCAGTGTCAAAAAAAATAAAAAAAAATAAAAAGGAGGGATTGAAACAGCAATAACTTAAACAAAACTCCTAAACAGAGGAGTTGCCAACTTAAAAGGCCATCAGCAAAATCTGCGGCCATCTTATGCATCCGAAGATGCATTCACAACAGCCTTGTAAACTTAAATGAAAGTGTGAATTGCAACCTACACAGCTGCCTGCAAAACCTTGCGGCCAAAGCAAGCATCCAAAGATGCGCTCACGTCAACTTTGTAAAATTTTGTCAAAGTGTCAACGCACGATCAAGTCGCCGCCTTACACACCTGGGAGACAGACACTTGATGTCGGAAAGCCCAGAAGGTTCCAATCACCCTGGTAGAATTGTGCTGCGACAGGAAAGGGGGGGCAACCGCAACTTTAAGGCAGAAGCCTGAACCACTATCTGTCTGATCCACCGAGAGATGGTGGTCGATGAGACTGCCAGACCCTTTTTCGGACCAGCCACCAATACAGAGTCTGACCTCCGAAAAGGAGCCGTAGCAGACAGATACACCCGTAGAGCCCAGACCACTTCCAGGGAATGCAAGGCAACTTCCTTCGATTGTGTCAGCTTAGGACATAAGGACATTGCGCTATCCCTATTCAGATGAAAAGCCAAAACCACCTTTGGAAGAAAAGAGGGCTATGGACGTAGCACCGCCTTATCCTTATGGAGAACAAGGTAGGGAGATTTGCACGACAAGGCCGCCAATTCAGAAACTCTCCTGGCAGATGTAATTGCCACTAGAAAGACTACTTTCTGAGAGAGTCAACGGCAGTTTCTCAAGAACCGATAGCACCAGATTCAGATCCCACAGAGGCAGCGGTGGTCGAACCCGAGGGGCTACGCGTCAAACCCCTTGCACAAATGTATTCACCAATGAGAGTCACCAAGGGACATTAAAAGAAGACAGCCAAGGCTGATATCTGCCCCTTGATGGTGATTAAAGCAAGTTTCTGACTGGAGCCCTCACCCCTGCAGCCTCTTTGACCATGTGGAGAGGCACCGCCTAATTGCCGAAGCTCAAGCACATTGATTGGCAGGTGGGATTCCTCCCACACCCAATGGCCCTGAGCCCACTGCAAGGTCAAAACTCCCCCCAAACGGTCAGGCTGGCGTCCGTTGTGATCACCGTCCAATGGAGAGGAAGGGACGATTTCCTGGACCGAACGGCCGAAGACCTCAGCCACCAGAGAAGGGAATCCCCGACTGGCTCACCCGAATTTGACAATGCAGGGATAACTGAGATTTGCCCCATTTTGACAAAATCTTTCTGCAAGACTCGAGTGTGAAATTGAGCGTACAGTACAGCCTCGAAAGTGGCTACCATGAGACCCAGGACTCGCATGCATAAACGCAGCGACGACCACCTGCAGTTCACCAATAAACTCAACACACCTTGAAGAATCTGCAGCTTGTCTGAGGGGAGAAAGACTCTTGCTGTATTATAAGCGTATTGGTCAGACAGTAGGGAGGCCACCGATCTGCAAACTCCCATAGGCGACCCCCCACCCGAGAGTCGGGCGGGGGCAAACCTTCATGCGGAAAAAAGTTTGTTCGCAGACTTGTTTAGTTGGACTGGGAATGCTTACCTACCGACCCGGGCGGGTGAAAAAGCCGTTTGAGCCGAAAAAGAGGGCCCTTGCCTATGGCAAGACTGCTTACCCTTCCTAGACTGTGGGAGCAACGTGCCCTTTCCACCGCAGACCAGCATTTCCAAATCAGGCGCTGTAGGACCACTGCTGATACAGGTGCCCTAGAGAGCAGGAGGACCCTATCCAGGGCCGCATCAGACATACTTAAGGCCATGCACCAACAGATCTGCCAGTGCTACGCAGACCGGGGAAGCCTGTTGCTTCTCCAAATCACGGTGCAATAACTTTGCCCATTCAGTAAGCGTCTGCGACACCAAGGCCGTGGCCAACACAGGTCGTAACGCTGACCCCACCACTGTAAAGATGGACCAGGCCACTGCCTTGGCACTCCTGTCAGCAGGGTCATTGAAGGCAGGAGTCCCTTCTACCGGAATCGTGGTTACTTTATTCAACCTGGATACCTGGAGGAGATGCCCATTTTTTCAGGAGGCTCTCGTCAAAAAGGGTAACAGACCTGTTGCGGGCTATCCCATTCCTTGTAAATGAAGTTATCAAAATAAGTAAAATACGGAAACACCTTAGATGTGCCGGCCGGTTTGCGGGACCGCCACGTCTGCAGATGCCCCTGCTGTGTCCTGCATCTTAAGGGTATCCCGCACTGCAGTGATAAGTGCTCCTACTAGCGCTTTTCACTGCGCTAACCCAGACACAAAGTCAGCTCACCGTCTGAACGGTCCTGGTTTGCATCCTCTGACTCGCAAGAACAGGGGCCGCCTGTCAGAGCTTTCCCCAGGGGATGGGGGGGTTTGGGGTCGGCATTTTTTACCTGCCTTGCGCCCGCATACCGCCTCCACCCTGGCAAAAAAGGACTACAGGACTGCCGACAAAGCGTCCATAGGCACCGCATTTTGTGCAGGTGAGCCAGTTGCAATAGCAGGGATGTCTGGGGAAGAAGCGCCAGCTGAGGGTACAAGAAAAGGGCCGCCGACCGTTCTAGAAAAAAAAACCTCAGAGAAAATGGCTGCCGAACCTTCTAGTAAATGGCGGACAGTAATACACTGACTAAGGCTACTGGAAAATGGCCGCGGAACGCGTGGTGGCCTCCCCTCGTGGCAAACAGCCTAAACACCTCACTGTGGCCAGAAAAAAAAACAGAAAGAAGGAGCGGACCCAGACAGTCACTGCAGCCCCCCCCTGCCAAGGCCCGGAGCCAAGACCAGGTACATGCACTGCACCTCATGCCCAGTCACACAGTGGCCCCAGCAGGGAAGGAAGGAATGAGGGACAGGGATAGAAGAAAGGGAGAGTGAGAAACCACCCCCCCCCCCCCCCCGGTCGACCTCCCAGGGAATGCCCAGCTGCGCCATCCTGCTGACGGAAGTGGAGCCCTACTTACTAGGGATGCACCCAAATTTCGGCCACCGAAACATATCGGTTGAAAATGGCCCTTTCGGCAAAAAGCAGAAAGAGTATTCTCGTCGATACTGGCGCTGAAAATGGGGCAGGGCTGCTGGGCTTGGCCCTGCCCATCACAGGGGTGTCATCCTGGAGCACCTGTCCTTAATCTCTCCTCCCTCCTCACCCATGCTGCAGGCGGCCCGTGGGGTCTCAGTGTAAAGTCCCCCCTCTCCCCAGCGGCGGCTGCATATGGATCCTCAGCTAATGTGTAAATCGGCTGTGCAAGAGCCCAGTCATGCTGTTGAGAGAGAGCGAGAGAGATTATAGCACACACATAACACACGCACACACGTGTGTGCATGTTTATATATGTGTGTTCGCGTGTGTGTTTTTTTATTAAATCTTTTTATTTTATAAACATATAAAATGTACATACTGTTAAGAATAAAGAAACTACCAAGAGATAATCTTACACAATTCCATCAGTGTCACGATTAGTAGCTCCCTACATACATTATTCTTTCTATAACCCTTTAAACCCCTCCCATCCCCCCATCCCGCCCTAGTGCCTTGCGTGTGTGTTTTTATATGTGTATGTTTATATGCACTGGTGAGGCACAGGCAGGCTACATGACGGGCACTGGTGAAGCTGCATTGATCTCCTGTACCATGTCGTCAGTCTCTGACCATCTCCTGTATAAACAAATGTTTTAAATACAGTCAATTTCGTTATCGTGCCATTTCAATATCGGTTTTCGGGATCAAGGAAGATTTTCGATATCTGTTTCGGCACCAAAAACCCATTCGGTGCATCCCTAGTACTTACCCCTCCTGTTGGGCCTGCTGGACGCATTCCACCACAGACCCGTCACCCGAACAGTATGGGGTGGCTGTCGGCCACAGCACACTGACACGGACAGTAGTAGCCCGGTCATGTGTTCCCCGGAGCATATAGCTCACCGGTCACCCCTGGACCAGAAAGGGGCATGTTGTGGCAGACCCGGCACATAGCTAGGGTCTGCTCATGCTCGATGGCAAGGCTGGGGAGACTACAAGGATCTAATATCCAGTCTGTCACCCAGCCCGGCTGTTGATTGTAGATCACAGGATCAAAAGTGCAGAAAAAAATTAAAACATTTCCACGACCAATGGTCCCCTCAGGCATCCAGGTGCGTCTCCTACAGTAGGCAGAAAGAAAAAAAAACTGACCTGCAGGAAGCAGAGTGAGGGGTTATAGCCAGTGAAGCACCCCCTGGGCGGTGCTGTACAGTTTTGCTGTTTTTACATGTGTTACATGTTCTACCTAGGCCTCTCCTGCAGGTGGCACTATAACCCTTAGGTCAAGATATAAAGGAGCTGTGTCCGGCAATGAACGAAAGATAAAAAGGAGACAGTCTTCCTGATAGAGGTCTTCACTCCAAGGTAGACTCTGGCTACATCCACAGCGAAAAACAATATCCTTTGGGGGTAGGGCATTGAAGAAAGAAGCTAATGTCTTTATTGAGGTGGAAGGCTGACACCACCTTTGGAAGAAAGACAAGTCTTAAATGGCTAAACTACTATGTCTTTGTGAAGAATGGCACCATACAAGAGAGCTGCTAACTCAGAAACGTCTAGACCAAAATTTGTACAGTATATCGGAAAGGGGACTTTTTTGTTACCACTAAAAGAAATGTTACAACACCAACAAGTTTGCATTTAAAAGGTTTAAACAAAAACATTTACACAAAGTTTTATTTATTTTTTTCTATTTTTTTACAAAAACGTACCCTTAAAAAAAATCCAAAATCATAGGTGCTGTGAAGTTTCTCTTTTCAGGGGCGAAAAAGTCCCTTGTACATTACAACTTTTGGTCTAAACATTTTTGGATGATAGTTCCCCATAACTATGCTCATATGTATTTTTGCCATGCTTACTAGTCTATTTCAAAGACACGTCTAACAGATATGATTGCCACCAAGTAAGCTACCTTGTAGCAGAGATCGTCCGATTGGTTGAAAGAGTGGTTTCTGCAGGGCAGAGAAAACCAACTAAGGGTCTTAAAGAGGCCCAGGGTGCGGGAAGGGTAGTTTGATCAAAGAAACGCCTTGAATAAAGTCTTTACTAGGAAAACAAACCCAGAGGTTTTTAGAAAAGAATGGACAAGGCCAAAAGAGCTTGTTTAAGAGCATTTAAGGTCACGGTCTGGTCAGTCAGTCACAAAGGAAAACAAAAATAGAAAATGAGCAGAGATGTTTTTCATACAAATACTTGACATCTTGTTCTGGACCCTTAGACAAAATACCATGCTGCACAAAGAATTAGTAGTTGAGTGCAGTGAAATACAGTCCTTAGTAACAAGGAACAAATTTAGACCATCACAAAAAAAATGAGTTTTTCTGAATTGGTCAAGAATTGCTTATACTTTGTTAAAAGCACAATGCAAGGGTTGACTTAAATTTATTCTGGGGAGAGTAATAGCACTCTTACTCGATCCTCTGCTTCCTACCAGACAGTGCTCCCTTAGGAGGGGGAGCTTAGACTGCTGGAGCATGAGGGAAGAAGAAACTGTAGGAACTGGTCGAGCAGCCTAAAGGAGTGGAGGATTGGGTAAGCAAAGCCTCTTTTCTATGTCTTCATGATTGGTTAGCCTTGCAGTACAGGCAAATATCAAAAATGAATGCTTTTTATTATTACTTACAAAATGTTACTTAAAACTTGCCAATGATTACCCCCATATCCCAGGGTAATTACACAATAAGTTAATACTTACTTTAACAGTGCTCGGCTCCAGTTTCCTTTTCCCCAACTCTTGACTAACCAAAGCTTTAGCCCGTGCAAGTTCTTCCCCAGATTTTAATGCAAGACTCCTTGTATCTAGAACTCGGTGCTGTACTTTGGCAATCTTCAAAAGAAGATATAAAAAAAAAAATTACTCGGGTGTCAAACATTTTCTCAACAAATTGCAATGAAAGCTTCAGAACCTAAATAAAGGGATTTTCGACTTGGCTGTAAATCTCTAAATTCAGAGTACAGTGTAGAACACAGGCATTATTTTCACAGACTAAGTTTATGCTGCCAACCTCTGGCCATTGGACAATTGCACAAATGTTTAATAGGGCTGTCCCCAGAGTGTATCCATATCACCCCGCCCACTCCATGAGGTTCCAGTTTTTTAGAAAGGAATGGGATCAAGACACAGGGAAGGGAGCGGTGTCCTTTACTGTACTCCAAGATAGGAATTTTGACCTACCTGCATTTTACTTATCTTAATTTTTTTTATTATATTTTTATTAAACTTGTGTCAACATACAAAAAAGGTAGAAACTTTGGTGATTCACAGCATTATAATATTACATAAGTTCACTGAAGTGCATAATAGGATTTTTATTACAGCTTAAATGTAAAATCCTTTTCTTGGAGAATATCATCGGACACAGAGCCTTAAGTAATTACTTAATGGGTTATAGGCCAGGTGTTGACACTGGTAAACCCAATCAAAAGGAAGTTTACTCCCCTATATAACCCCCCTCCCCCCATCCTTCCAGGAGCATATCAGTTCTTGTAGCAACGCAATATACTTGTATCCCAAAAAAGAGGGGAGGGAACTGTGTCCCATGATGTACTCCAAGAAACAGGATTTTTAAAAAAGCTTACCTGTAAAAAACCTTTTCTTTGATGTACATCAGGGGACACGGGAGACACAGAGCCATAGTACTTACTATGTGGGTTATAGGGCCTGATAGGTGATGGACACTGACACATCCTAAGGCAAGAAGTGTACTCTCTATATAACCCCTCCCACTACTGGGAGTCCTCAGTTTTGTAGCCAAGCAATACAAATGTATACCGAGAAGGGAGTGACCTCTGTGTCCCCTGATGTACAAAGAAAATTATTTTACAGGTAAGCCCTTTTAAAAATTGTTTTCTTTTCTTACATCAGGGGACACAGACCCATAGTACTTATGTGGGATGTCCCATAGCAATGGCAACTGAAGGGAGGGAGACAACAAAAAAGTAGAGCAGGGACTCATACTGCAGTATACTGCGCCCAAAGGCAATATCCTCATGACCTTTAATATAGATTTGATAAAATCTGATAAAAGTATGAACCAAAGACAAATGGCAGAAGAAAAAAACCTTGTGTGGTATATACAGGGACTGAAGTGTCTAGCACAGCTGCAACAACAGTTCCCCCTGACGGCTCGATCTGACCAGCCGCATCCCTCTCAGAAGGGGATGACATTCTTTTGGAAATGGATTTAGTTTATTGTGAAACCATAGACCCCTTTGCTGGTCCCATTACCACTCATAGCCTGAAGAATAATGCAGAGGCACTACCAGCAAAAGAATGTACACTGCTAGGTTATAGTCCAGCACTAATAGCTGCTATTAATCCTAGCCTGGTAAAGTATAATGTGTCAAAAGGTAAATGCCCATGTCACCAACCTGAAGAAGCCATCCTCCTGCTCCGTTCCTCCACAGCCAGCAGCAGCTATACATACACAGCTTTTAAACACTTCCTCCATGTGTGGCCGGCGTCTGACGCCATTGGCCATGCCCCCCGCACGAATTACCACCCCCCTCCTTTCAAAGGAAAGTGTTTTTCCGTGTGAGTGACGGCTTAGGCGTCCAGTAACAGCAGAAATGGCGGGGGGGTGTAAATCCTCCGCTGAACAGGAACGCGTTCTGTCCCTATTTTTTTTTAAAAAGGAAACTGCTCTTATATCAATCCCCCGAAGGGGAAAGGGATTAATATTGGGGGCGCAGGAGGAGACCCAGACCCCCCTGTTTTACCGGAGGATCTGTTGTGGCCGGAGGAGAACGAGAAACGAATGCTTCTGTGCCGTTTCCAGCATCAGGTTGGTGAGTGCTCAATATAGCCCCCAGTAGTGACAGGCATGACAGCATTACACATAGACATTTTTTTGAGCTAATGACACAACCAAGCTTCTAATTCACTCCCTGGTCATCTCTCGCCTCGACTACTGCAACTCCCTCCTCATTGGAATACCTTTACACAGACTATCCCCCCTCCAGTCCATAATGAATGCCACTGCCAGACTCATCCACCTTACCAGCCATTCAGTGTCCTCCACCCCTCTCTGCCAATCCCTGCACTGGCTTCCACTCACCCAACGAATACAATTCAAAGTACTAACAATAATTTACAAAGCCATCCATAACTCTGTCCCTAGCTACATCACTGACCTAGTCCCAAAATACCAACCAAACCGCCCTCTTCGGTCATCTCAAGACCTCCTGCTCTCTAGCTCCCTTGTTACCTCTTCCCATGCTCGCCTCCAGGATTCCTCCAGAGCTTCTCCCATCCTTTGGAACTCCCTACCCCAATCTGTCCGACTGTCCCCTAATCTATCCATCTTTAGACGATCCCCGAAAACCCTTCTCTTCAAAGAAGCCTATCCTGCTTCTAACACTGTTTTACTTCATCCATCAGCTCATCCCCCACAGCTATTACCTTTTGTATCAATTGCCCCTTCCTTTTTAGATCGCAAGCTCTAACGAGCAGGGCCCTCTGATTCCTCTTGTACCAAATTGTAATGCAAAGTCTGCCCTCATGTTGTAAAGCGCTGAGCAAACTGTTGGCGCTATATAAAACCTGTATAATAATAATAAAATAGAAGGAGAAATTCCTGAGAAAATCTCCCTTCCCTTTTCCGAGATAAAAACCCAATCTTAACCCTTCACGGTGGGCTCTGAAACCTTTAGGAACAGGGGAACCTCAGGTTAACCACAATCCAGGACCTGCGACAGCACCCTGTCAGTAAAAACTTTATGGCCTTACTACCAAAAAGTACTGGATCCCAGGGTCCAGCTCTCCAAGGAGAAGCGTTTGCAAGCAAAACCTAGTTTCTTTGGACACGAGGCCCGGGTACCATCCTTTTAGCCCATGAAAGGACATCAGAACAGATCCGGTCAGCATGGCTAGCCCCAGCAGGGAAGCTTCCAGTGGAGCACAGCACATCTTTACCCATGACCAACACCTTAGACACTGGCGAAAAAAAACTGAGGACTCCCAGTAGTGGGAGGGGTTATATAGGGAGTACACTTCTTGCCTTAGGGTGTGCCAGTGTCCATCACCTATCAGTGGCCCTATAACCCACATAGTAAGCACTATGGCTGTGTCCCCTGATGTAAGAAAAGAAAAAGGATTTTACAAGTAAGCTGTAATAAAAATCCTAGCTTCTTTATTGTAAATCATGGGACACAGAGCCTTAAGCAATTACTTAATGGGATGTCCCAGAGCAATGCCACATGAGGGGTAGGAGAAAGCAACCCGCATGGTACACTCAGACTTAATGCGCCCGAAGGCGATAGCCTCATACCTCCTTACATTCACCTGATAAAATGTTGTGAATGTATGCACTGAAGACCAAGTTGCAGCCTTACAGATCTGAGCTATGGAGGCCTGACTACGCACTGCCCAAGAAGCACTAACCAACCTGGTAGAATGCAACCTAATTTGAAACCAGGGGAATCTTACCCCTTAAGATGCTGCCTGTCCTTTCTGACAGGCAGCATCTTAATGCCTGATGCTTAATGCTGCCTGTCCTTTCTTAGGACCCTCCAGCAGAATAAATAAGACAGTCTTATGAATCTGAGCAGTTTTGTTTAAACAGATTTTCACTTCTCTTACCGCATCAAGACAATGTAGTGACTTTTCTTCGCTGGAACATAGTTTTGGAAAAAATGACAGCAGGACAATATCTTAGTTTAGGTGAAAACCTGAAATTACTTTTGGCAAAAAGTCTAGACGTGGGCATAACACCACTCTGTCTTCATGAAAAATCAAATATGGCTCTTTACAAGAAAGAGCAGCCAATTCTGAAACTCTCCTTGCTGAGGATATAGCAACCAAAAATACCAACTTCCTTGACAGAAGGACTAGGGGAATTTGTTGTATTGGTTCAAATGGCTGTTTTTGTAACACAGACAAAACTAAGTTTAAGTCCCAAGGGTTCAAGGGAGGATTGACAGGTGGATTAAGCTGCGTTATCCCTTGTATAAAGCCCCAGGCTAAGAATGAGTAGCAAGTGGTCTTTGAAATAAGGCTGGTAAAGCTGAGACTTGGCCTTTAATAGCACTTAAAGTGGTGTTCTGGCCGCATTTTAGTCAGCAGCTACAAACACTGTATCTGCTGACTTTTAATAAGGACACTTCACTGTCCAGCGAGCCCACGATGTCGGCCGCCCGAGGCCGATTCATACATCAGAACGGCTGCCGCCCCCTCCATCTTAACAAAGGGAAACAGGCCTTGCGGCTTCACTGCCCATTTCATACTGCGCATGCGGGAGTCACGCGGTGCTTTGTGAACAGCCCCGTTTTCTGGGACACACACACACGTTCCAGAAGGCAACGAGGCCGCTCACCGAAGAGGAGGAAGTGCCGCAGAATAGGAGGAAGCAGATTAGGAAGACTGCCTAGCAACAGCGGATTCAGGCAAGTTAAAAAATAAATGAAATATATATTTTATTATTTAAAAAAAAAAAAATGGATGCATTTTTTTTTATTTTAGCGTGGCCCTCCACTTTAAGGCCAATTTCATTTCTACCCCCAATTGTAGAAAGGCAAGATTTCTGCCTATATCTCCAAGGGTGCCAACCTTTGGATTCACACCAAGAAACATAAGGCTTCCAGACTAATATATAGTTCTGGAAGCTGGCTTCCTAGTATTAATCAGGGTAGAGATAACTGACCTGGAAAACCCACGTTTCTTTAGAATGTGGGTTTTAATAGCCAAGCCATTAAATTTAGAGACGGTAAGGATGGAATATCAGTCCCTGAGAGAGCAGATCTGCCATCTTTACGATTTCTGCATACCATGACCTTCTGGGCCATGCAGGTGCCACCAGAATTATCGTCTTTCCAGCTTGAACCTGCAAAGTCGTCAAAGCAGCAACTGAATAGGGGGAAATGCATAGATCAGTGAGAACTGATCTCATTGGGTCACTAACACATCTGTTGCGAATGCGAATGGATCCCTTGTTCTGGCCACAAAGTTGACCAACTTCGTGATGAATCTGGATGCTAGAAGATCCACAGAGTCCCCCATCTTTGACAAACAGCCCAAAATATGTCAGGGTGAAGAGACCATTCCCCTGGGATTAACTGCTGGTGACTTATGTAGTCCGCCTGCCAATTCTCTACTCCCAGAATGAAGATTGCAGAAAGGCATGGAACATTCCTTTCTGCCCAAGTTAGACTATGGTTCACCTCTCTCTGCACTGAGAGACTTTTGGTGCCCCCTTGGTGATATAGGCCACAGCTGTAGCATTGTCAGGTTGAATCCTGACAGTACAATCCCATAACCTGAAAGTCCAGGCCTTTAGAGTCAGCCGAATCTCTAGGATATGGATTGGCAAGATTCTTTTGGTTCTTGACCACTGTCCCTGGACAGTTGTCTTTTCTAATACTGGTCCCCAGCCTGAGAGGCTACCACTTTCCAGATGACTGGTCTGAAGAATTTTACTTTCAGTATATTCTGGGTTAATAACCACAAAGTGAGGTTTTGGGCCACTCTTAGGGACATCCGCATTGGTAAGTCTAAAGCTTGAATTATTTTGTTCCAAGCAGATAGGACACTGTTTAACAACAGTCTTGAATGGAACTGGACATAGGGAACTGCTTTGAATGAAGCTACCATGGTTCCTAGCAACCTCATGCAGAGGCGAATGGAGGGATTGCCATTTGACCTGACCCTCCACACCAGCTCTTATGGAATTGATTTTTGCTTGAGGCAAGAACACCCTTTCCTGGGCTGTGTCTATGATCAGACCCAAGTAATCCAGCCTTTTTAGCGGTATTAAGGAAGATTTCTCTAGGTTGTGAATCCAACCCAACCTTTTCAGATAGTTGTAGTGCTTGCGCTTTGCTCCAAACAAGTCACCAATTGATCTATAAGTAATAGATCGTCTAGGTACGCTATAACTTATGCCCTGTGCCCTTAACCTGGCTAGAGGTGGGGGTCAGCACTTTGGTGAACACCTGAGTTGCTGTGGCTAGCCAAAAGGGGCAGGGCTACAAGTTGGAAAGGCTGCTGTAATAACTCGAACCAAAGAAACTTTTGATGAGCAGGAAAAATAGGAATATGCAGATATGCATCCCTGATGTTGATTGACGCCAGAAGTTCTCTTCCTAGAAGAGAAACTAACAACCCGATTGTTTACATGCGAAAGTAACGGATATTCAGGATTGATTTAGCTTTCTTAGATCTAGAATGGGTCTGAGGTCTCCACTTGGTTTTGGTACCATAAAAAGATTTGAATAAACCCCAGACCTTGCTCTTTTGTGGGTATCTGTATGATCACCCCTTGGAGATATTAATCAGTCTAGTGCCTGAAACAGATTGTTTTTTTTCTCTGGATCGTTGGGAATGCTAGATCTCAGGAAACAAGACAGTGGAAAGTCACGAAATGACCCATCTGTCCTGAATTTCCTTTTTCCAGACTTCAGAAAATTGCAGAAGTCTTCCCCCCACCTTGGTGAGGCGGGTTGTCTCTTCATGAGGCTTTAGGATTCTGTTTTGCAGATTTCCTACCCCAGGGCTTCTTTTGAGCCTGGATCTGACCCTGAGGTTTTTCTCTAGAGTCTGACGGCGAAGGCCGTCGCCACTGCCTAGAGGCGGAAGCCCCTGGCGCAGGGGAGAGAGCCCGTTTAAATGAAGCCGGTTTATATTTTGACTGGTAAAAAGGTACTTTTCCCAGCAGAAGTTGTCTTGATATATTTATCCAAGTCTTGTACAAAAAGTCGCTCCACATGAAAGTGGAACCCAATTAGGAGGTTTTTACATGGTGTTTCAGCTGACCAATTTTTCAACCCCAGGATTCTGCACATATGCATAAGCGTAAGGCGGGATGCCTGGTGAATAGTCTTTAATGGCATCTATAGCAAAACAGAATGTCTTCGGTATTTCAGCCAAAACACAAGCTTGTTGTGTAGGAAGCCAAGGGCCTGTTTAAATTGGTCCTTTAGGCATTGGCAGACGCCCATCGCTGCGACTGTGGGCTGAGTGATGGCACTCGCTATGGAAAAAACAGATTTTAGCAGGGATTCCAACTTCTTATCTGTTGGATCCTTAAGCATCTGTGCATTGTCTACAGGACAAATTATTCACATTGGAAATCGCAGCATCAATTGCTGGTACTTTACATATTTTGGAGAATTTCTCCTCCAGAGGATAGAGAATTGAAAACCTTTTAGGTGGGAGAAAAAGTTTATCTGGTTTATCCCATTCTGAAAATATAAGCTGTTCAAGTAATGCATGTGCTGGAAACGCATGCAAAGGATGGGAAGGTTTTAAAGAACCTAAGGAAGAAGCCAAGTTTTCATGAAACGGTTAGAGGCAGCGTGAAAGTGGAACGAACCATTTCTTAAGAGATTTTATCAGCAATTTTTCAGATTGAGAAGCTGAAGAAAAGGTTAAGCTATTGTTTCCTCAGCAGAACAATCGTGAGTTTGTTTCTCTTCCTGATCGATTCAGGGTAAAACCTCATTGTGTGCCCACTGTTTCCCTTGCAAAGCTGAAGCGGGGAGGGGGAGGAACCTAGTACGCTTCCTACCCATTTAAATGGAGGATGCGATTAAAGCTGCTAATCTTTCTTCCAGACCCTGAAGGGAGGAAGAAATGGCATCCTTAGTCACGTATACAGGTGCTAAGATGCGAGAGGCAGCTGCAGCATCAATTTGCTCAAATGGCTCACCCTGAGTTGCCATAATTGGTAATTCAGGCAAGGATGACAGCATGGAAATACAGCTGGAAATTCCAATGTCTGGGGGTGAAACATTTACTTTGTCTTTTGTGGTGTCTTTTTTGGAAGTCATAGTTCTAAGTACAAAAATAGAGGCGCTATACACATTGCACCAAGTTGTTGAAAATAGCCATGACTTTTTAAAGCTGCTATAAAATTCAGCCTAGTGCTGAAAAAAAAAAAAGGAATAAGGAATGACAGTTTTGCAACCCATACGTGTTCCACAGCTCGTGCCCAGGCCGTGCGCAGGCAGCTTGTTTCCACCTCATCGGCAGAGGAAAGACTGACACAGCCATATAATTATTTGCTATTAGTCTGTCGTGGACATTTCATGGCAAATGCGATAGGCCCTTTCCATGTGTGAAAAAATACAGTAACAGACTTTAGCGGTAAAAACAGTGTGACCTTCCATATCCCCCATAGCAGGGGGGTAAAGTAAGGGGGGGTGCAGCGCTTCTGTCCCACTTTAACCCTCTGGTCCCATCAGGGGAAGAAAAAAAAAATTTGATTTTTTTGTACTCACCGTAAAATACTTTTCTCCAATTCACCAACCGACACAGCTCCTCTCAGCCATTGGGTTGTTATGCCCATTACTAGAATACTAGGCATTAGTTGTAACACTCAGACCTCTAATAGTTCCGCCCAGCGGGCGGTCCCTTGGACAACAACCCTCCAGCCTGCCATGCAGTCATCAGTACGTCAACAAACCGTATAACGTAAAGAGAAAAAGGAGGCAGGTGCTGTGTCGGTCGGTGAATTACAGAGAAAAGGATTTTACGGTGAGTACCAAAAAAAAAAAAATCCTATTTTCGCTTATATTCACCGACCAACACAGCTCCTCTCTTAGCCATTGGGACGTCCCCAAGCAGTGCCAAACGAGGGGTGGGAAAACAGCATAGAAAACTTTATCCACCATGGCGAGTGGGAACTAGTGAAACTTTACCCACAAAAGTGTGTGGAGAGATCCACCAGAAAACCAGGGTACCCTCAACAGGAGTGACTACCCACAACTGCACCAAAACTGTGGAATGTGATGCAACAGCACATTAACTTTACTACGCAATTTACTTTAACAGTACTGCGTTTTTATCGAAAAACCGGGAAAAAAAATATATTGCATATTCAATTGCAACTATACGGCCGCCTGCAAAACTTTGCAGCCAAAACAAGCATCAGCCGATGCACTGGCCTCTACCTTGTAGAACTTGGTAAACGCTTGGACAGACTACCAGGTCGCAGCTTTACACACCTGAGCGACAGACGACTGGAGTCGGAAGGCCCAAGACGTTCAGATTGCCCTTGTGGAGTGGGACGTGACTGCTAAAGGGGCCACCCCTACCCCTTCAAGGCGTAGGATTGTACTACAATCTGTCGGATCCACCTGGAAATGGTGGCAGACGAGACCACCATGCCGTTCTTGGGACCAGCCACTGAAACAAACAGTGAGTCTGAATTCCGAAAAGGGAGCAGTGGCAGACAAATACACCTTTAGAGCCCGAACCACGTCCAGAGCGTGAAAGGCCACTTCCTTAGGGTGCTTCGGCTTAGGACACAGATGGTAACACAATGTCCTCATTGATATGAAAAGCCGAGACTGTCGGTAGAAAAGACGGTTGCGGACGCAACACCACCTTATCCTTGTGGATAACCAGATAAGGAGACTTGCAGGACAAAATAAATTAATACTGTTGCGCACAACCTTGCCAGAAGGACTAAATAAATGTTCTAGAAAGCTGCTCACATAAAGTGTTCTCTACACTCAAGCATAAAAAGGGGGGGGGGGTAATTTATGTGGCGCTAACTATAATGAAGCTACATGTGTATACTCAAAAAACCATAATATAAATAGTTAAAATACAAAAATAATAACAAAGTGCATATAAATACAGTACATAGAGATGTGCAAATAGTGCCAGACAATAAAGTGCATAGAAATATCCATATTAAAGTGCACAAAAAGGTATATCAATATACTAAATAACATCAAGCAATCAATCCATGCAAATAGTGCAAAATGGTGCATAAAACAAAAATGATCATGCCAAATAGAAACAAATCTTCAGAGAGAGATCAAAAAATAGATCAATAAAAAAATATATATATCCAGTGAAATGTGTAAATACAAAAAATAGTCCACTCAAATGATATGCAATACGTCCAAACGGCTAAATATTAAACCGTGCAATGTGAATAAAGTGCAATCTACATCCTTCTTCCAGGCTTCAGTGCTTAGCGTGCACCCCTCCACACTCCGGTTTCATATACAAAAAAGGGAGCCGCCAATGTGTAGTAACGTTAAATCACTTTATTAATAAGAAATATCCACACTTACATTTAAAAGTTCCGAGACCGGAAGCACCAGTATTTACATCTTTATTTCAGCTTTTAAATGTAAGTGTGGATATTCCTTTTTAATAAAGTGATTTAACGTTACTACACATTGGCGGCTCCCTTACTCTTTTGTATATGAAACCGAAGTGTGGATAGTGGATGAACTAAGTCTGGGTCCCGGAGGTGTACTGTTAAGAGGTGGAAGATTATTTACCAACTACCCCCTAAGCAGCATCCGGTCCATAGGGACCTTTAGTAGAGGTGAGAGGCTGGGGGAAATAAGGGGTGCACGCTAAGCACTGAAGCCGGGAAGAAGGATGTAGATTGCACTTTATTTGTTCACATTGCACGGTTTAATATTTAGCCGTTTGGACGTATTGCATATTATTTGAGTGGACTATTTTTTGTATTTACACATTTCACTGGATATATATATTTTTTTTATTGATTTTTTGATCTCTGAAGATTTGTTTCCATTTGGCATGATCATTTTTGTTTTATGCACCATTTTGCACTATTTGCATGGATTGATTGCTTGATGTTATTTAGTATATTGATATACATTTTTTGCACTTTAATACGGATATTTCTATGCACTTTGTCTGGCACCATTTGCACATCTCTATGTACTGTATTTATATGCACTGTTATTATTTTTGTATTTTAAACTATTTATATTATGGTTTTTTGAGTATACACATGTAGCTTCATTATAGTTAGCGCCACATAAATTACCCCCTGACTTGCAGGATAAATCCGCCAGTTCCAAAACCCTTCTGGCTGATGTGATGGCCACTAGAAAGAGAACTTTCTGGCAAAGAGTCAACAGGGGAATCTCCCTATTTTCAAGTGGTGGTTTTTGATGCGCCGATAACACCAAGTTCAAATCCCACGGGGGTTAATGGTGGACACACCGGAGGGACTACATGTCGGACCCCCTGTACAAAGGTACTCACTAATGAGTGAGCCGCCAGGGGGTCTCTGGGGAAAAAAAAAAAAAAAAAAGCGCCAGCCAAGGCTGATATTTGCCCCTTAATGGTGCTTAACGCCAATTTCTGGTATACTCCTTGCTGAAGAAACAGCAGGATCCTGGATATAGAAAAGGCGCACGGATGCCATCCTTTCTCCTTACACACGGAGATGTAAGCCTTCCAGGTACGATGATATCTTCCGAGAAGATTTCCATGCCCTCAACATAGTTGGGATCACAAAGTCCGACAGACCCCGGTACCTCAACACCTGGCTCTCAATAGCCATGCCGTTAAAGTCAGCTATGGTAAAGCAGGATGGAGAATCGGACCTTGAGATAGAAGGTCCGCTCGTAACGGCAGTCGCCATGTGGCGTCTGCCACCAGGAACACTAGGTCTGTGTACCAAGGACGCTGAGGCCAATCTGGGGCAATCAGTATTACTGGAATCCCCTCAACTTCCACTCTGTGAAGCAGACATGGTAACAGTTTCAGTGGAGGAAAGGCACAGATCAGCTGGTACTGATCTCACGGAGCCACCAGCGAGTCCTGGACACGAATCTCGGCACCTTAACAATAATGAGGCTTAAAGCCAATTTCTGGTCGACTCCTCGCTGTAGGAGCAGCAGGATCCTGGAAACGGAATAGGTGCGCAGACGCCAACCTTTCTCCTCACACATGGAGATGTAGGCCTTCCAGGTACGATGGTATATCTTCCAAGAAGAAGATTTTCGTGCTCTCAACATAGTTGAAATCACTGAGTCCGACAGGCCCCGGTTCCTTAGCACCTGGCTCTCAAAAGTCATGTCATTAAAACCAGCGATAGTAAAGCAGGATGGAGAAGCGGACCTGGACACAGGTCTTCTCACAGTGGCAGTGGCCAGGGAGAGTCTGCAACCAGGCGTACTAGGTCGGTGTACCAGGGACGCCGAGGCCAATCTGGGGCAATACATATCACTGGAATCCCCTTGGCCTCCACTCTGCAGAGTAGACGTGGTAACAGTTTTATCAGAGGGAAAGCGTAGATCAGTCGGTACTGACCCCATGGAGCCACCAGCGCGTCTGCCTAAGGATCTCGTCCTGGATACGAATCTCGGCACCTTCCGATTGAGGCGGGAGGCCAGGAGATCCATGTATGGTGTGCTCCCCTGCAGGCACAGCAGCCTTAACACCTCTGGATGCAACGCCCATTCTCCTGGGTCCAGCATCTGGCGACTTGGGTAGTCCGCCTGCCAGTTTTCTACTCCCAGGATGTAAATGGCAGACAAGGCCAGTACATGTCGCTCTGTCCACTGAAGGATGTGAGCGACCTCCTGTGCTGCAGCCGAGCTTCTTGTTCCTCCTTGATGGTTGACATATGCCACTTCCATAGCGTTGTCTGACTGGATCCTGGTCGGACGCCCTCTTAGTCTCAGCGACCACATGGAGAGGCATAGCCTGATCGCTCGGAGCTCGAGCACACTGATCGGCAACTTGGATTCCTCCCTCGACCAGAGGCCCTGGGTCGACTGTACTCCTAGTACTCTAGTCAGGCTGGCATCCATTGTGATCACTGTCCAATGCAGAGGTAGGAGCAACTTCCCGGACCGAAGTGCCAGGGATCTCAGCCACCAGAGGATGGAGTCCTTGACTGGCTCACCCAAATCTGCGGATCCAGGGATAGCTGAGATTTGTCCCATTTTGTCAATATCTCCTTCTGCAAGACTCGGGTGTGAAACTGGACATACGGTACCGCCTCGAAGGAGGCCACCATGAGGCCCAGGACTCGCATGCAGAAGCTCAGCGACGACCACCTGCGGTTCATCAATAGTTTTACCGTAGCTCTGAGAGACTACAGTTTGCCTGAAGGGAGAAACACACTTGCTTCCATGGAGTCCAGCAGTAAGCCTAGGTACTCCAAGCGCCAAGTCGGTATAAGCACCGACTTTTTGAGGTTCAACAGCCACCCAAATTCCTGCAGGGTTTGCATGGTGATCTCAACATCCTTTAATTCAGAGGCGGAAGCTGCTCTCAGGAGATCATACAGGTAACCTACAATTGCGTTCCTGTGTTTTTCGCAACCACGCCAAAATTGGAGCCAATACCTTGGTAAAGACTCTGGGTGCTGATGCCAAGCCAAAAGGGAGAGCCACAAACTGGTAGAGAGCTTCCCCAACTGCAAATCGCAGAAACTTCTGATGCCCGAGTATGTGCAGGTACGCATCCTGATGTCCAAAGATGCCAGGGAGTCCCCTTGATGGAGTGCAGAGATTACTGAGTGAACTGATTCCATTCTGAACCTCTGTACTTTTACAAAGCAGTTGAGGGCTTTCAAGGCCAAGATTGGATGTACCCCTTCCTTTTTGGGGACTACAAACAGATTGGAGTAGAACCCCTGGAACCTTTCCGATTCCGGAACAGGCACCCTCACACACAGCGGCTTAGCAGGTCCCTTACTGCCCCCAATAGGGCCTCCCGAGAAGCTGGGAGTAAGGGTATGCTGGAGGAGAGGAATCCGTTTGGTGGCCAAGAGAAAAACCATCTTGCAGCCAGAGGAAATCAGTTTGCAGACCTATTGGTCAGACAGCCAAGAGGCCCACCGGGCTGCAAACTCCTGAAGGCGACTCCCCCACCCGAGAGACGTGTACTAGCACTTTTGCTCATAGGCTTGTGGTTGGAGGGATGCTTTTTGTCCCTCAGCGGTCGTCCTGTCGGACTGGGAGTGTTTAACCATCCTGGATGGACGAAAAAGCCTAGAGTGGAAAATGAGGGCCCTTGCCTGCGGCGTGGCTCCTTAGTCTTCTCCTGGCCTGTGGGAACAAGATATTTTTCCCACCTGTGACATTCTTAATAATGTCATCCAACGAGGCTCCAAAGAGCCGCTCACCAAGTGTAGATCCGTCAAGGCTTTTTTGGATGCCTTTTAGCCAAATCAGGCGCCGCAGCACCACTGCTGACACTGAAGCCCTGGAGAGCAAAGGAAGCATATCCGTGGCCGCGTCACAAACGTACTTAAGGCTGTGCACTAACTGGTCTGCTAGTTCCACGCAGACGAGAGTAGCCTGCTGCTTCTCTAATTCGCGGTGCAAAAGTTTTGCCCATTCAGTAAGTGTGAGACACAAGTGCTGAGTACTGGTCGTATTGCTGACCCCTCAACCGTAAAGGAACAGGCCACTGCCTCGGCCTTCCTGTTGGTAGGATCCTTGAATGCAGGTGTCCCCTCTACCAGGATTGTGGTTACTTTGTTTAACCTAGATACTGGGGGGTCCACGACCGGAGGAGACGACCATTTTTTAAGAAGGCTCTCTTCAAAGGGGTAGAGCAACACCATTCTTTTAGGGACCGAGAAGGTCCGTTGTAGGCTTCCCAGTTCCTTGTGCATGAACTTATCAAAATAAGTCAGATACCGAAACACCTTAGGTGTACGGGCTGACTTACGGACCCAAAGGGCTCCACTTCAGCAGAGGAACCTGCTGTATGCTGAATTTTCAGGGTATCACACACAGCTGTGATAAGTGCTCCAACTAGCGCTTTGTCTTGCGCGGACTCGGACGGGCACTTGCTCTCACTGTCCGATCAGCGTCATCTGAAGCGACAAAGCAGGGGCCACCAGTCTCAGCGGGGCCCAAGTCTGCTTCAGAACTCTCCCTGGATGGGGGGGGGGGGGGGGGGGGCAGGGGCCGCTTTTTACCACTTTTGCTCCCGCACATCGTCTCCACCCTGGCAAACAAACATATCAAGGACAGCCGGCAAAGCGTCCAAAGGCACTGCACTGTTTGTAGACGAGCCGGTTGCAATTGCGGGGAGTTCTGGGGAAGAAACACTTTCTGAAGCCATGCTGACCCACCCCGTCTGCCACCCTTGGGGACTTAGGACAGGTGCACAATCCCACCCTCCTAGCTGCTGCAGACTGAGGTGCCCCCACCGCAGGACTCGCCACCCCAAAAGAGTGCTGCGCTGTTCAGGTACAGGTGCATGTGTCCAGTATCTGTTCTGAGCAGCAGGAACCAGCACTGAGCATAAAAACGTGCTGGGCTACAACAAAATGGCCACGCTGTATAAAAGGACATAATCTCAGAGAAAATGGCCACGAGCTAAAAAAAAAATTGCCCCTGACCATGCTTTCCACTGAGGCACAACAAAAATGGCAGACAAAACTGTACATAGTGAAAGGACAGGGAAAATGGCAGCAGAACAGCGCTATGGCGATCAGCACATGTAGACCTCCAGACACCCAGCGCAGCCCCAAATCTAAGGTGAGAGCCCCCCAGGGGACCCCTGGCTACAGGTACACACACCGCTCAGCAGCCCATCATGCAGCATCCCCCCACAGAGGGGAAATAGGGACAGGGAGCGAAGAGGGGGGGAGGAGAGGGACCCCCTAATTGACCTCCCATGGAATACCCAGCTGCTCAATCCCTCCAAGGCAGGGAGACTTGCCATCCAGACGAGCTGGGGACATCCCATCACAGACCCACTCTGAGCAGTACGGGGTGGCTGCTGGCCACGGCACACTGTGACAAGGACATCGGTAGTCCGGTCATACGTGTGCCCTGGAGCGTTGCGCTCAGCGCCCGCCCCTGGAGCCTGAGGGGCATGTGGTGGCCGACCCAGCGCATAGCTAGGGTCTGCACACGCTCGATGGCCAGGCTGGGGAGACTACAAGGATCTAGATTATCCAGCCTGTCACCCAGCCGGCTGTTGATAGCAGATCACAAGATCTTAACATCTTGCGCAAAAGGCAAACATTCAGCAAAAAAATCCCAGGACCGATGGTCCCGCAGGGAGCCTAGGGCCATCTCCTTCACTAGTCAGAAAAATAAAAAAATAAAACTGAGCTGCAGGAAGCAGGCTGGAGGGGTTATTACTAGAGGAACCACCCCTTGGGCGGAATTGTAAAGTTATGTTTTTTCATATGTATAACATGTTCTGCCTAGTCCTTTCCTGAAGGTGGTGTAATAAATCTATGGTCAAGATTAGTGGAGCTGTGTCAGTCAGTGAACAAAAGAGAAAACCCCATTTTCTCTTTCATCCATTAAGGGACACAGAAGGTCACAAGGAGGCAAGAACCTGGTCCTCCACATACGCTGTGACTTCCACTGATAGCTTATGACAAAACATGTAGGACGGAGCTGGACACATTGACAGCACTATGCATCTCGAGTTGCTAGGCATCGGACATTCTGAAGTGTCAAGTTTCTAATGATGTCATCAGTACTGATAAGCTATCTTTATTTGGGGGAAGCGGGCTCAGCTAGGGACACCGGCAAAGGCTATGAAAGGGCCCAACATACTTGGAACAGTAAAAAAGTTAAGGTGACAGGTGTAGATAAGAGAAATGTAGGAATATGCATTTAAAATTTCCACCTGTTCCTGTAAGTTTTTGAGAAAGGCTCTGCTGGCATTCAGAAAGGTTTCCGTTGCTTTCAGTTGTTCAGTGAGTTTGGTCATTTTTAGCTCTGCATTTTTGATAGATTCTTTTTTCTTCACCTCCTGCTGCAAGAGATTTTTCAGAACAGACTCATCCTTAACCAAGAGCATCCTGTACAAACACAAAGTAAAGTAAACAAAAAGGTGATAAAACACACTATTAAAATAAAAAAAACACCACACTAAAAATAAGTAGGACAAACATACAGAAGCGGTTTAGATAACAAAAGGAACCATTTCATCCCCAGAAGAAATTTACTCCCTTCTGACTAGGGCACTTTTTGCAATATGGTACTGCGTCGCTTTAACTATTGGGCGGTCGTGCAATGTTTCACCCAAACAAAATTGATGACCTTTTTTTCCCCCAGGGGTTAAGTGTGTCCTAGGGAGTGATTCGAACTTGGGGGGCGAGACTCACTACAACATGACAGATCACTGCTCCCAATGACAGATAGCAGTAGATCCTGTCATGTTGCTAGGCAGAACAGGGAAATGCCTGGTTTACCTCGCTCGGTTCTGCAGCTCCGTGTCACTTATTTTAAAAACAAAAAAATGTAAGCACATTACTTCCATACATCATGGGACACAGAGTCAGGCTAATAGTCATTACCTGCCAAGTTATACTTCATTAGGTGAATGGATACTGGTAGACCAAAAGGTCTTTAGACAGGAAGTGATCCCTATATAACCCCTCCCACACAGGAAGCAATTCCGTTTTTTTACCAGTGTCTGCAAGGTGGATGGTATGGTTTGTTTGAGCTCTGAGCTTCAGGTCACTAGTCTCACAAACGGTCCCAACAGCGAATCAAGGAATTGACCGATCATATCCATTTGACACAGGCTTTTATGCTTGGTACCCAAGCTTCGCAAAGATGACTCAATCCTGCAAGTATTGCCTTTAACGTGGCCTCAGGGTGCTGGACCCTGCGGAATGGAAATCCTGGACACTACAGCGCTAAGGCATTTCATGCAGGGTGCTGTGCATCCAAGGGAGTGGACCCTAAACATGAAGGGTAACCAGTCCTTGAAGGTCCTAGTGACAGGAACCCACTGCGAAGTGTGAAGATTGGGCCCTTCGTTTCCAAGTAGCCCTGCGCCTGGAGGGGTAAATGAAACCCCTTTATTATTGTGGGGTGTCCCAGTGATTGTAAAAATCAGTCAAGCTAGCTAAAGGCTCTTGGCTCGCTGTGGTTGTTTGCGAAATGTACTTTTTTGCTTGTGTCTGGCTGTTTTTTTACCTGAATGATGGCACACCACGGTGCGCCATGGCGCATGAGCGTTGGCGAGAGCGCTGCTGGGCTCAGCAATTTGGCAGCAATGGCGCACGTGGCTTTCGCCCACACATGCACCACAGCCTTTATCTGGGTAACAGACGACGTGCGTCATATGCAAATACAGCCATGCCTGCTAACACCCACATAGAACGTTCCGGACAACACCCAGCTTATTTAGGCTGCGCAGCCAAGCATGCGGTGCTTCGAGAAGGCAGCTGTGGGACACAGAGCAGACTCTGAACACTTGCAGTGGTTCATTTTTCCTTACCCGGGTCACGTGAGACACCAGGTGTTGCTGGGAAGCCTAAAAGGTGTTTAGCAGGATTGTTGCATAGGGGCTTGGTGAGCCCTATTAAAAGGGTCTACCTTCTGAGGCGTTTTAATTACACCCAAGTACTCTTTGCAGGAACTGAAGGTCTTCCAAAAAGAAGAGTGAGACTAACACCAAAGGGAAGGGCACACCTACGTAATCAGTAGTTCTTGATGAACTAGTCATACCCCTAGCGTTTTATCCCCTGAAAGACCAGAGGCTCCCAGGCAACCTGAGCTGCTGCTCCTATCTGATATTGTGCCTACAGTCAATGCTGCTGCTTCTCCCTTTATCACTAAGGATGATCTGTCCTCAGCCCTAGCCGGGTTAGAGCACAGGATTTCTGGCTTGATTGCCTCCATCCTGCAGAATGGCAGGAAGCGTGACATCACCCTCCCCGGAGTCTCCTAGTCTGGAGCAGAAATGGGTTGAGGATGGGGAAGAGCTTAAAGCTCAGGATGCGGTGCAGTGTTCGGGAAATGAGTCTGCTTCTGAGCAATTTGGAAAAAGAAGATAGCCAGTTGATGTCCGCCTCTCAGTCGCAGAGGCTTTTGATCCTGACTGAAATGGTTCGTTATGCTTTTAAGTTGCCTCTTGCAGGTGACCGAGCCCCTCTGGCTCTCTGAGATCTCATACCTTTTCAGGTCGCACAGACTTTTCCCGCTACACCCCTGTTGGAATAGGTGGTGTATTGCTGATAAGGAACATCCTGACAGGATTTTTTGCCTCCTAAAAAGGTTTTCCCTTTTATAGCCCATGGATGAAAAGTTTGTTAAAAAAAATAGAGCATGCCAGCCGTAGATGCAGCAGTCTCTTCCTTAAACAAGAACTTAACTTGTCCAGTAAATAACGCACAGTGCTTGAAAGACCCCTTTGACAAGAAAATAGGATACTCACCATAAAATCCTTTTCTCTGTAATCCACTGACGGACACAGCTCCTCTCTTAGACTATTGGGTTTGTTACGCCACCTTTAGGAGAGGACTAGGCATGACATGTGAACATGCAATATAAAAACTAGAACTTTCTAGTTCCGCCCAAGGTGCGGTCCCTTAGGTAACAACCCCACAGCCTGCCTTGCAGCTTCAGTACGTCAATAAGCAGTATAACGTAGAGAAAAATAGGAGGGGCAGGTCTGTGTCAGTCGGTGAATTACAGAGGAAAGTATTTTACGGTGAGTACAAATAAATAAAAATCCTATTTTCTCTTATAGTCACCGACACAGCTCCTCAGACCACAGGGACGTCCCCAAGCAGTGGCAAAACGAGGGGTGGGAAAACAGCATAAAAACTTCACCCACAAAAAATTAGGGTGCTCGTCAACAGAGAGGCCCTACCTTTCAAACCGCACCAGAACTGCGGTAACAGATGCAACAGTGCATTTAGTTAAAAGTACTGTGTTTTTACCAAAAACCAGGAAAAAAAAAAAATGTATGTGCAATTGCAATTAACTATACAGCCACCTGCAAAACTTTTCGGCCAAAACAGGCATTAGCTGATGCACTGATATCTACCTTGTAGAATTTTGTAAAAGTGTGAACAGACGACCAAGTCACAGTTTTACACACTTGATGTTGGAAGGCCCAAGACGTGCCGATTGCCCTTGTGGAGTGGGACGTGACTGCAAATGGGGGCACCTGTCCCTTCAAGGTGTAGGCCTGTACTACAACAACTGTCTGATCCACCTGGAAATGGTGGCCGACGAGACCACCATGCCTTTTTTCGGACCAGCCACCGAAACAAGGAGTCTGACTTGCGAAAGGGAGCCGTAGCAGACAAATACACCCTCAGAGCCCGAACCACGTCCAGGGAGAGAAGGGCCAACTCCTTAGGATGTTGGAGATTTGGACACAGAGATGGTAACACAATGTCTTCATTGATGTGGAACGCCAAAACCACCTTTGGCAGAAAATAAGGCTGCGGACACAACACCGCCTTATCCTTGTGGATAACCAGATAGGGCGACTTGCAGACAAGGCCAAGGCCACCAGTTCCGAGACCCTCCTGGCCGAAGTAATGGCCACTAGAAAGACCACTTTCTGGGAAAGTCAACAGGAGGGATCTCTGATATTTTCAAATGGCGGTTTTTGAAGCTCCGATAACACCAGGTTCAGATACCACGGGGGTAACGGTGGATGCACTGGAGGAACTACATGTCGGACCCCTTGAACAAAAGTGCTCACTAGAGAGTGAGAAGCCAGGGGTCGCTGAAAAAAGCGAAAGCTGATATTTGTCCCTTGATGGTGCTTAAAGCCAATTTCTGGTCTACTCCTTGCTGTAGAAACAGCAGGATCCTGGATATAGAAAAGGAGCGCAGACGCCATTTTTTCTCCTCACACATGGAGGAGATGTAGGCCTTCCAGGTACGACGATATATCTTCTGAGAAGATTTCTGTGCTCTCAGCATAGTTGGAATCAACAAATCTGAAAGACCCCGGTTCCTCAACACCAGCGATGGTAAAGCAGGATGGAGAATCAGACCTTGAGACAGAAGGTCCTCTCGTAACAGCAGTCACCAAGGGGCTTTCGCCACCAGGCGCACTAGGTCTGCGTACCAAGGACGCTGAGGCCAATCTGGGGCAATCGGTATTACTGGGATCCCCTCAGCCTCCACTCCGCGGAGCAAACGTGGCAACAGTTTCAGCGGAGGAAAGGCATAGATCAGCTGGTACTGATCCCACGGAGCCTCCAGCGCGTCTGCCCAAGGATCTCTTGTCCTGGACATGAATCTCGCCACCTTCCGATTGAGGAGGGAGGCCAAAAGATAGTCTGGTGTGCCCCAATGGAGGCACAGTAGCCTGAAAACCTCTGGATGCAACGCCCATTCTCCTGGGTTCAGCATCTGGCGACTTAGATAGTCCACCTGCCAGTTCTCCACTCCCGGGATGTAAATGGCCAACAGGGCCGGTACATGTCGCTCTGCCCACTGAAGGATGTGAGCGACCTGCTGTTCGTTGGCCAAGCTTCTTGTTCCTCCTTGGTGATTGACGTATGCCACCGCCGAGACGTTGTCTGACTGGATCCTGATCCGACGCCCTCAAAGTCTTATCAACCATGTGGAGAGGCACAGCCTGATCGCTCTCAGCTCGAGCAGATTGATTGGCAACTTTGATTCCTCCCCTGACCAGAGGCCCTGGGTCGACTGAACTCCCATTACTCCATCCCAGCCGGTCAGGCTGGCATCCATTGTGATCACTGTCCATTTCAGAGGTAGGAACAACTTCCCGGACCGAAGTCCTGGGAACCTCAGCCACCAGAGCAGGGAATCCCTAACTAACTGGCTCACCTGAATCTGCCAATCCAGGGACAACGGAGATTTGTCCCATTTTGTCAAAATTTTTCTGCAGGACTCTGGTGTGAAACTGGGCATTCGGTACTGCCTCGAAGGTGGCCACCATGAGTCCAGGAACTCGCATGCAGAAGCGTAACAAAGACCACCTGTGGTTCATCAACAGTTTTACCACGGCTCAGAGTCTGCAGCTTATCTGAAGGGAGAAACACTCTCGCTTCCATGGAGTCCAGCAGTAAGCCTAGGTACTCCAAACGCCGAGTTGGTACGATCACCGACTTTTTTAGGTTCAACAGCCACCCAAATTCCTGCAGGGTCTGCATGGTGATCGCCACATCCTTCTCCAACTCTGAGGCGGAAGATGCTCTCAGGAGGAGATTGTTTAGGTATCCCGCGTTGCCGTAGCAACACCAAAACAGGAGCCAATACCTTGGTAAAGACTCGGGGGGCTGATGCCAAATGAAAAGGGAGAGCCACAAACTGGTAGTGGACTTCCGACATGCAAAATCCCAGAAACCTCTGATGCCGAAGGCATATGGGCATGTGCAGTTAAGCATCCTGGATGTCTAAGGACGCCAGGGAGTCACCTTGATGGAGTGCGACTACTGAGCGAACTGATTCCATTCTGAACCTCTGTACTTTCAAAGTAATTGAGGGCTTTCAGGTCCAAGATTGGACATAACCCTTCCTTTTTGGGGACTACAAACAGGTTTGAGTAGAACCCCTGCAAACTTTCCGATTCGGAAACAGGTACTATCACCCCGCAACTCAGCAGGTCCCTTACTGCCCCCAAGAGGGCCTCCCAGCGACCCGGGAGAACGGGTATGCTGGAGGGTAAGAATGTTTTGCGGCCAAGAGAGGAACTCTATCTTGTAGCCTGAGGAAATCAGATCGCAGACCCATTGGGTCGGACAGCCGAGAGGCCCACCGGGCTGCAAACTCCTGAAGGCGACCTCCCACCCGTGTTGCGGGCGGAAGCAAACCTTCAAGCGGTAGCACTTTTGCTCGCAGGCTTGCGGTTCCAGGGACGCTTTGGTCCTTCAGAGGTCGTCCTGTCGGGCTGGGGACGCTTGAGCGAAGCGGACGAAAAAGCCGTCTGAGTAGAGAATGAGGGCCCTTGCCTACGGTATGGCTCCTTAGC
This sequence comes from Lithobates pipiens, assembly GCF_037356315.1. Taxonomy (NCBI): domain Eukaryota; kingdom Metazoa; phylum Chordata; class Amphibia; order Anura; family Ranidae; genus Lithobates; species Lithobates pipiens. Next base: position 240,694,725 of record NW_027507903.1, on the reverse strand, counting down.
CTTCCTGGCCTGTGGGAGTAGTGTACTCTTACCACCTGTGGGATTTTTAATAATGTAATTCAATGAGGCTCCAAAGAGTCGGTCGCCAAGGAAGGGAAGATCCGTCTGGGCTTTTTTGGATGCCTGGTCAGAACAGCATTTTAGCCAAATCAGGCACCTGCCTCAGCACCACTGCTGACACTGAAGCCCTGGATAACAGAGGGAGAGTATCCAGGGGCGCGTCACAAACGTACTTCAGGCCATGCACTAGTTGGTCTGCTAGTTCCACGCAAACAGGAGAAGCATGTTGCTCTACCAATTCGCAGGGGTCACCAGCCTCAGCAGGGCCTACACCTCCTTTCATAGAAGAATGTCATTTTGCTAGCTTTAGAAAGTGGAGCTTGGCAATGCATGCTATTAAGTCTACTATCTGCCAGAAATGCCCAGATCTTTCTTAACCATTGACGCCCTGAGCTGTTCTACAATAAATGTTGCATGAATGTTTTTAGCCCCCCAAGTGCACAACTTCGAACATTCAAACTCATTTGTTATTCCACTGCATATCTTGGTTTCATCTGCAACGACGGTACTATTTTAATCCCAAACTCTAGATCATGTATAAAATAGGTTAAAATGTAAGGGTCCCAACACTTAACACAGTCTTTTAGCCAGTTTTCTCTCCATTTACGAACCATGTCCAATCCTCATGTAGCCAATAGCATAATCTTGCTGTCTTTTGAATCCTGTGCCACCCCCCTCCACAATGGATGAGAAACAACTCCACCGCAAGTGTACAAGTCATAAAAACAATAAAACATCTATTCAATAAAACATTCTAGTGTTAATATATTAACTCAGAAAAGACTATACAACAATCTACAAATTGATTTTACACCACAAAAACTCACTTTTGCTTTGTATGCCTTGATTCAGCCTCTGCCACTTTCGGGTCCTTTACAGGTTTACGGTTGCCATCTACTTCTATATCAGAATTTGCTGGAGATAGACTTGTTACTGTCTGGTCCACTTTTAAGAGTTTCTGTTTTTCCCGACTGCACACAAATTAAGAGGTTGCACTTTAGACTAGAACATGTGGTTAAGCAACAGCATATTTGCTGGACAGTATGAAAATTACCTAGAAATCTCTTCCCTCAGAAGTCTATATTCAATCTTCTTATCATCTGGTAAAGTTTCTGGGGTCCTCAAAGGATCATTTTCCTTTTCAGATTTAGAAGTTGCTTTTGGTTTTGATGCCTAAGAAAGAAAGAAAGAAAGAAGGGAAGAATTGCAAAGTTATACTACAGTTAGAAAAACACTCTGCTTGATATACAAATGTCATAAAAGTATGAAAAAATACAAGCTTGCTCTGTGCACCTACTACAGCCGACAAATGGCCTTCAGATCACCTCCATAATTTTTTTCGAATGCATCTTCCATGGAAGTAAACCTGACGTACCCTAAACAGTGCTAAGTGCAGGAACTCCAACGTCTGCAAGTAAGATTTACAAACACACATACTGTGAATAGGATAAATCATGGTTGAAATAACTACAGGTAGACCCCAAGTTACAAACACCCAACTTGCATAAGACTCGAACAGAGGCAGGGTGACATCACGCTAGTCACAAAAACCATCTGGCGTTTAGCTTGCTGCTCACCGCATACTGTAACCTACTGTCCAGCGGACCTGTCAGGAACCGCTGCATGGCCAGTTAACCCTTCCCTATGCTATCCAAAACTTGAAAATATTTATTTTTGGCTGGAGTTGCACACAAAAAAAAAATAAAAAAAAATAAAAAATAATAATGTACCCGTACCAAACAGGCATACAAAGTCAACTTAAAACAAACCTACAGAACCTTGTTCATAACCCAGGAACAGCCTCTACTGACAGACAAAAGAAAAAAGAAAAAGGAAAAAAAAAAAAAAGCACACGACACACACAGCCAAGAGATTAGAATACTGTGATATAAAAAGTGAAAAGTGAAATGTTAATAGGCCAAAGCTGGAACGTGAACATGAGAAACTAGGGGACCTACATGATTGCAGACAACTCTTGGAAAAGGTATTGGTACACCTACTAAAGACATATAGCAGTACATACACCACTTGTAATAGCTAAAAATTCATATCTAGGGTTGCACAGATACTGGTATTGATACCTGCTATTTTTGCATCTACCAAAATGTTCCGATACCGTAAGCGACGTCAGCTTAGGAGCGAAAATGCTTCCTCCTCCAGAGCAGGGCCATCTTAATGCATGGGTCAACCTGGGCTCAGGCCAGAGGGTGCCTCCTGCAATTCCTCCACCACTCCCATGTTACTGCTGCCTATGTGGGTTAGATTTGTCCTGCTCCGAATACAGGGCATAGAGGAGAGCGGCGGGCATCGAAGCTGAAGACATTCCACCAGCACAGCAGCGGTAAGATGATGCCTGGATCTAGAGGGGTACTGGGGAGGGGTGGGCCTCCCCGCTTCTAAGCCCTCCAGCACCTCCGCATGGTACACAGCAGCATTAAGTGCTCCTCCTCCCCATCCCATTCCTTTACAGCTATGATGTGCACTGTATGTAGCTAGCTACTGCAACTAATTGGCGTTCCTACCATGGAATGTCACAGGTTGGAACTGAAACCAGTAGCCAGCTATACACTGCAGAGAATGGGATTTCAGCTCCAGTGTGTGTGTGTAGGGATCAGGAGCTCTGCCTGTGTTCAGGCTGTGTACAGTGCAGGGATGGGAGACAGAGCTCTGCCTAATGCACTGCCAGCAGTGACCCCTGTACTGTGCACTTCCACCCCCTGTACTGCACCCTCCTACCTCACCCCCCCCCCCATACTGTGCCCTCCTAACACCATGTACTGTGCCCTCCATCAGCTGTTACCTCTGCCCCCATGTCTCCCAATGACCCCCCCCCCCCACCGTGGTAACAGCCTTTTCCATCCCAACTCTGCCACTCCACAATCCCTATTTTACCCCACCTTCCTAGGTGATAGGTATCGGTAATTGGTATATAAAACATTTATATATATATATATATATATATATATATATATATATATATATATATATATATATATATATATATATATATATATATATATATATATATATACATATATATATATACATATATACACACACACACACACACACACACACATATACATAGACATATACATACATATATATATATACACATACACATATATATATATATATATATATACATATATATATATACATACACACACACACACACACATACATACACATACACACACACATCCCTATTCATATCTATGGGACAAATGACCAGGAAGGGGATAACTTAAGTATTAATGTAAAAAATTACTTTGTAAAGATACGCTCACCTCTGCAGTTCTTCTGGCTTCTTTGATCATAGATTCCAACCCTCCAAAAACACCAAGGCCCGGACTGGTTGGCTCTGGGTCCGACTCATCAGAGTCAGAAGCATTCAGTGTTACGACTACTGACTTGTGCTTTGGAAGCTGCAGTACACAGAACAAAAAAAAAAAAAAAAAACAGCTAAAAATGTATACAAAAAAAAAAAACAGAAATGTAATTGACTTATGCTTTTTTTTTTTTTTTTTAACTGTGGTTAGTTGTGCATGTTTTTTTCTTAATTGACTATGCTAAGAAAGGAAAATAAATAAGTGATAAGAAATTTTTTGTGTGTTTTCCACCTATTTTATGAGCCCTCCAGTGCAAAGATATGACAAAAAACAAATAAAAAAAACGCACTAACCAGTTTAAATGCATTGAAAACGAAGAACGCACCTGTGTTACAGGAGCCTGGTAAATAAAGATAGAAGAAACACAAAAACCTGGCCCTTGACAGTGATGAAAGCCAAAAATGTTGGTGCAGGTCAAGCTGCAAGGAGAGGATTTGTCCCAAAGAGAAACTCCAAGATGTGCCAAGTGAAGTATACCTTCTATTCCAGATAGAGAAAGTAATCTTACTAGTTTTTCACAGAAGCAATTACAGATGACCTAGTTTCTAAAAAGCCTCTGTTTTTTAAAAGCCATACCATTAAATGATTTGAGACAAACAGTCCTAACATTCTGGGAAAGGCCAAGGAGTATGCATCAGGAGTTGACAAAAAAAATAAATAAATATCAGTATACCACATCTAGGAAGTAATGGGCCAAGACATTACATTGGGGGGGGGGGGCACCTTGAATGAACCTAGGTAAAAAGGGCACTGCTTCAAAAGAGGAGGTTACCATCTTTTCCAGAACCCTCATGCAAAAAGCATAACAATAGCTTTCACCAGTCTCGAGCAAGTCCATCAAAACCCTCACAGCAAGACATCTGTCCTAAGGATGACTCATCTGGATGGTATCCAGGACGAGTCCTAAACCAACCTTGCAGTTGGTACTAAGGCCGACTTCTGTAAATTTAGAACCTCTCTGATCCCTTCCGGAGTCTGCACTGTGCGGGACACATTGGTCTTCAGCAGAGAAGCGGATTTCTCCCTCAGAGAGAAGTTGTCCAGGTATCCTATAACAGAGATACCCCCAGGTTAAGCAGGAGCCCCACAACCAAAGGCAGAACCTTGATGAACCTTCTGGGAGCAGTGCACAGGCCAAACAGCAAGGCCACCAACTGAAAATAGTGGACCTCCATGGCAGAAACCTTTAGTGAGGTGGAAAAGATCAGAACGCGTGCATAAGCATCTGATATCCACTGATGCCAGGAAATGTCCCTGCTGGAGAGAGGCCACCACTAACTGCACCAACACCACCCAGAACTCGTGTACGTGCAGAAGCTTGTCAAGTCTCTTGAGACCCAATATGGGACGAACACAGCCATTGTGTTTCGAAAACACAAACAAAAAATGTAAATAACCATGAAACCTTTAATCCTCTGGGATCAGAATGATCCCCGCTTGAGCTAAGAGATGATCAAGAGCTCAAAGAGCAAATTTTTTTGGAGGATTCAAAGAAACAAATCAGAAAGCATAAAGTGTAGAGGGGGAAAACACTGAAATTTTAAATTGTATCTGTAAGCCACTATATTGCAGACCCACTGGTTCATAATCCCCTACTGCCAAACAACCTCAAAGGCCAGCAAGCAAACATTTTTTGGCAGCATGAAGACCTTTTCAGGGTGAGCCCAGTTTGCGTATCAAACATCCTTTGGAGTAAAGGACCTCGGGAAGTGTCAACTTCAAATAAATCCAGAAAACTTCCACAAGAAAAAAAAAAAAAAAAAAAATGCACAAAGGTCTTTTGGATCCAAGATCAACTTTACTCCTGAAGGACCTCTGGGGCAGAGTCCTCTGATTAAAATTCTTCTGCATCCCCTTCTGCTGGAACAGAGTCCTTCTCGGTTAACAGAGGGGGTGAAGGGCATTGCTTTCACTTGCGACCAAGGTGTTGCAAGCTGGCAAGTATTCTCGAAAGCTGCTGCTGTACCCCAGCAATGGAAAATAAGAATTACTCCCTTGTCAGAAAAGAACTGGAGGAAGCTGGCCCAGGAGGCAAAATACCAGATGGTGCATGTAGTTAGAGCAGCAAGAAACACATTGATGGATTGGATGAATCCCAGGGCATACATTACATAGGGGCTGCACCAAGGTTGCTCCCTACCTGATTAAGATATGTGGGATGCCTCAATCCCTATAGTTCCCCTCTTTGCCACTGATGAGACATGCCCTGGTGGCGTGTACACAAGTCAACCAAGAAGACACTGTGCCAATAAGGACAAGTGTGCTGGTTACCCCAGGAGATTTCCTACCAAAACGGTAATTCCCCTAAACCCCCACAATGAAAAAAAATAGTGTGGCTTCTTATACTTGCTGTGATCAGTACTCTCACTATAGCAATTGATGTGCATGAGAAGGCCCGGCTTGCAGTCTCCGCTCCAATTCATCCCAAAGGTTTTCTATCGCGTTGAGGTCAGGACTTTGTGCAGGCCAGTCAAATTCCTCCACCCCAAACTTGCTCAGCCAAGTCTTTATGGACCTTGCTTTATGCACTGGTCCAAATCATTTGGTTAGGGGGGGATTATGGTATAGGGATATTTTACAGGGGTTGGGCTTGGCCCCTTAGTTCCAGTGAAGGGAACTCTTAAGGCATCAGCATAAGACATTTTCGACAGTTTATGCCCCCAACTTTGTGGCAACAGCGGAGTCGGAGCTTGACTGGCCTGCACAGAGTCCTGTCCTGACCTAACCCTGATAGAACACCTTTGAAATTAGAGTGGAGACTGCGAGCCAAGAAATAATGGTAAAACATTCCCATTGACACACTCCTAAACCTTGTGGACAGCTTTCCCAGAACACTTGCACCTGTTATAGTGGCAAAGGGTGGGCCAACTCAATATTGAACCCTACGGACTAAGACTGGGATGCCATTAAAATTGATGTGCGTGAAAAAGGCATATGTCCCAATACTTTTCATAATATAGGATCTTGAACTCTCAATCTTGAAAGCTAAACTTCTTGGCAAGCTGGAGAGATTAGCAGGATTTCCAAAGCCAGCCTAAATCTACCTGTAGCTGTAGATGACTGGAGAAACCTCCAGAAATGTAGCAGTCAGAACATATATAAATTTGGAAAAACACATTTGTCAATTGGGGCAGGGACAGCTCAGGGTCAAAAGCTGCCCGATCCAGCTTTTTTCCTTGCTGGAGCAAAAAGTGCAGCCTGTGTTTGCGTGCACAAGCCTGAGACAGCCTCCTCAATTGGCCTCATGGGTAGTAGCACATAGCCCTGACTGGAGAGACTTTCAGGATGTCACTTTTCAGCCTGAATGAACCAGCAGGCGTTGATGGAAGAAATCTTCCAACTGTAAGCAGCAGTATAGCCAAGTCTAAGAATCCTACATCCCTCAAAAGAACGAGAAAGAACAGCCTTGAGATAACAGCCTGACAGAACATTTTAAGCCAGAAGTGTAGACAACACTCATATCCGAGGCAGACCGCATTGACTAATAATTTATGGGAAAACAACGATTTGGTTAAATCTTGTGTTCAATCATCATTTCTCGGGGTTTATGCCACTGCAGGTGTATATTTAGGGGAAAAAAAAAAAAACACTCAATGCAGAATCACCTTTATTACACGTCTTATAGGTCTCAAGACTCTAGCAATCTGAGTATTATTCTTGCGATGAGTGGTAGAGTTCATACTGGCTGCTGTTAACGTGATCCTTGGCACAGGCATAATATTGTTAACAATAGAAGGTGACGGAGGTGGATTACTCGGCTTCTGGAAAACAAAGATGAACCATTACATACCATATACATGACAAACACATGCCACAGTAATCTTATGCAGTTAGGCCAAGAGAACTAAGGGCTGCGACAGGCATTCCATCATGAGTGACCAATTTGCCCACCCTTTCCTCCTCACCACTACTTTCATGGAAGCCGTTACACTACAGCTTCTATGACTTAAACATGATCCTTGAATGGAGGCAGGGTGCAAGACTTCACCCCCACACATAGATCATGCTTCATTCATAGAAGCTGAACAGATTCTAAGAATGGAAAAGCTGGGCGGAAAAAGCAAGCATAGTTGGTCAGTGTGCCTGTTGCCCCTTAGTTATATTAAAGGGGTTGTTGGGATGCATTAGGGTGAAAAAACACCTGCCAGTCAATGGCCCCATGGGAGCGCACTTGCAAGGTAACCCCCTCAGGGAATCGCTTCTCCGAGGGGGGTTACCAGATGTGTGGAAGAGGCGCAAAAGCCGCTGGGGGACCCCAAAGTAGTAGGTTCGGCCACTCTGTGCAAAATGAGCTGCACGGTAGAGGCAAGTATGACATGTTTTGCCTTTACAATCACTTTAACTTCTGCTACCCGGTAAGATTGCAGTGGAAAGGGTGGGGGATGATCAGAGGAGGAAGATTTTGGTGAAAGGAGGCCATAATGGCACAAGGGACACACCTCACACTGAAGGCAAGTAATGCCCCTTATGCAGATTTTTTTTTTTAATATATGTTTTTTTCTTTTAGGTGACCTCAGATATTAAAAGTTAATCGGACAACTGAGCAAACAGGTTTAGGAGAATGGACTTATACAGATTACATAATTTTGTCAAAGTTGAACTACACATACGGTACACAAACATTAAAATATTTTTTTTTATTGTGTCAGTCTTGCAACCCAGAAACAAAATGGCAAAATTAAAAAATATAGATAAGTTGTTAACTTCACGAACACCACCACTGATGGGGCATCAATCTGTCCCTTTCTGTAATCAAGTTCATGCTTTTTACTAACAGCACTAAGCAAAGCAATAAAGCTACCCTCTCCAAGTCTAAATTATACAGTGCAGAAGACTGCCACCTGGAAAGAATCAGGTATGCGTGTCCATGCTAAAATACAGTTCCTTTAAAAGGATATGCAATTAGCTTTTTTTTTTTAAAACTCCATTCTTTAAAACTGCCAATTTGAGGCATTAACCTTTCCTGAAAGTCCTGTTTTATGTAATATTGCTGCTGTGCAATGATCAATTTACCCCTTGTACAAGCTGCTTATTTTACCCAATGCAGAACATATCTTCAGTCTACCTCTAGTGGTGGCTAGTAACTTATAAAATAAAAAGCCAAATCATGTTGCTGGATGCAAAATTTTAGGCAGATATACATTTTAAGTTTTCAATATCTTGAAAGATACATTCTTGGATATCAGTAAAACAGGGTTCTAAATAAAATTAAAAAAAGCATAATTGTGGCATATACCCATGACCATTAATGGCCAGTTCACACCATAAAAGCGCAGTCCGGATGCGTACAAGGTGCTTTTTTGCAGCATATTCTACTTTTTTCCTGGAACTGGAACGCACTAACTGCAAGCTCTTGTGTGACGTATGCCATTGAAAACCATATAATCTACTTACCATCCATTTTTGATGCATAAAAAAAATGCACTGGACTGCATGTGGTGGGAACTGGCCCTTATAACATTTTGGATTTTGCAGTAACATAACTAGGAGATTCAAGAACGACCACTGAATGATGATACTAAAACATCCAAGATATATACTGAAAATGTTCTAACTTTGAAGGGGACAGCCTTTTCTACCAGTTTTATAATAGGTCAGTCCTGTTATACAACACCGCAACTCAGGGATTGGGCAGGACTTCTCTACCATCTAATCCTTACCTCTGGTCTGACAGTCCTCTTGTTAGCCAAAGATTTTAAAAGTTCTTCACGAAGTAGCATTTCCTCTTCTTCCTCTTCATCTGCAAAAGGAGGTTTAGGGGGTTGCTCTGGCTCTTCTGGTGGGAGTGGTGGAGGCGGGACTGATATTTCTGAAGCAGCTCCAGAGATTACAGAGGCATACATTGAGACATCACTGATATGTGGCTAAAAGAGCACAAAAAGAAAATATATAAAAAATCTGCAATTGATTCAATATTAAAATGTTTACTGGAGCACACTCAATCTGATTCTACCACAAAATTTACTGGGGGAAATGAATATAGATGCAGCAGTTTTTACCTGTCCATGAGCGAATGCGTGTGCACTTAAAAGCTGTAGTAAACCGGAAACAAATAAAATTGGGCCTGTGCAGGATAATGCATAACACACTATGACAAATTTACTCTGAAACAAAGCACTCCAGCAGTGCACAGTCAATGTTGCCGGGGCTTCCATCTTCACCCGGTCTTCCTTCTGGGAGTTTGCGGGCTCCAGGCGCTTGAATGGCCAAGCCGCAATGTCACTCCCACACATGCGTATGGGATTCACAACTGGCATAGAGCCCTGAATGCACAGTGCCGCACGGGCTGGTGACATCACCAGCTGCTACTAAATTAATTATCTCCTCAACTGTACAAGTACCCCAACAGGTAAGCCGCCTTATAGGCTTACCTGTAGGTAAAATAAAAATATCACTCAGGTGGCTTTACTACCACTTTAGGTCATAAAAGATACTTAAGAAAACCAATGAAAATCATGCGATAATAAATGTGAACAAAGGATATAAAAAAAAAAAAAATACGCAAGTGTGCAAAAGGTAAAAAAAAAAAGGATTTTTATAACCGCTTACCTGTAAAATCCTTTTCTTTGAAGGACATCACGGGACACAGTAGTTACTATGTGGGTTATAGGGCACCTTCAGGTGATCGACACTGGCACACCCTAAATTAAAAAGTGCATTCCCTATATAACCCCTCCCACTGGTGGGAGTACCTCAGTTTTGTAGCACAGCAATACACTGTATACCAAAGAAGGGAGGGACCTCTGTGTCCTGTGATGTACTTCAAAGAAAAGGTTTTTAAGGGTAAGCAGTTTAAAAATCCTATTTTCTTATCGTACATCATGGGACACAGGGCCATAGTAGTTACTATGTGGGATATTCCATAGCAATGCCAAATCAAGGGAGGGAGACAAAAAAAGTAGGGCACCAAGAGCCTAGAGAACTCCTACTGCAGCCCATAGCTCCCAAAGGTGATAGACATAATCTGGTAAATGTATGTACTGAAGACCAAGTTGCAGCCTTACAGATCAGAGCCATGGAGGCTTTGTGATGCACGGCACAAGAAGCAGTAACAGCCCTGGAGAAGAGCGCTTTAATATGAAAAGGAGGAATTTTCCTCTTAAAACCATAAGCCTGATCAATCACTTGACAAATCCATTTAGAAATAGTAGATTGACGCAGCCTGTCCTCTTTTTAGGACCGCCTGGCAACACAAATAAAACATCTGTTTTATGAATCTGAGCGGGCATTTTCAAATAGATCTTGACCGCTCCCACCACATCAAGAGAATGTAGTGACCTTCCATAGAACAAGGTTCTGGAAAAAAATAATTAAGGCAGAACAATATCCTGGTTAAAATGAAAAACCAATACTACTTTTGGTAGGAATACAGGATGAGGCTGCAATACAACCTCATCCTTAAGAATAACCAATATGGTTCTTTACAAGAAAGAGCAGCCAACTCTGATACTCTTCCTGCAGAAGATATGGCAATCAAGAAAAAATGTTTTGCTCATCAAGAGGACCAAGGGATTATCTCATATTGGCTCAAAAGGCTGCTACTTTAAAGCCGACAGGACTAACTTATGTGCCAAGTGTTCGGGGGAGACCTAACTGGAGGATTAATCCGCGTTACCCCCTGAATAAAGTTACAAACCAGAGAGTGTGAAGCAAGCGGTCGTAGAAAAAAAAAAAAAAAAAAAAAAAAAAAACACAGATAAGGCCCCACATCTAGCCTTTGATAGCACTCAAGGCCAGCTTCATTTCTAATCCTAATTGTAGGAATACAAGGATCCTACCTATGACATATTTCCTGCGGTGCTAAGCCCTGGATTCATGCCAGATTCCATAGAATACGACTCTGGAGGCTGGCTTCCTAGCATTAACCAAAGTAGAAACTACTAAAGCTAACAGCCCACGATCTTTCAGAATGTGGGTCTCAAAATAGTCAAACCACTAAATTTAGCATTTGTAAGGTAGGATGGAATACCGGCCCTTGCGAGAAGTGGTCTGACCATAGCGGTAGGGTCCAAGGGTCCCCCTACTGCCATTTTATTATCTCGGTAAACCAAGATCTCCTGGGCCACACTGGGGACACAAGAATCACCTCCTTCCCTTCTTGCATGGCCCTGTGAGAAAGCACGGAAGCAGAACTGGAGGGAATGAATAGATCAATGAAAAACTGATCCCACGGAAAAACCAAGGCATCCGTTCCATATGCCATCAGATCCCTTGTCCTTGACACAAAGTTGACGATCTTGTTGAACCTGGACACAAACCAATACACATCAGGAACTCCCCATTTTTGGCATACTGGCAAAAAATGTCAGGGGGGAAGGGACCATTCTCCCGGGAATAATTGTGGGTGACTCAATTAGTCCACCTGCTAATTCTCTATCCCTGGAATGAAAATCATTGATAGGTAAGGAATGTTGTTTTCCCAAGATAGAATATGATCCACCTCTCTCTGGGCTGCACAACTTCTCGTGCCTCCTTGACGATTGATATAGGCCATAGCTGTGGCATTATCTGATTGGATCCGGATAGGACCAGTCTGTAGTCTGAGCGTCCAGGCCAGCCCAGAAGGCTGGCATCTGTTACCACCTTCCAGTTAACTGGTAGAAAGGATCTTCCTTTCTGAAGATTCTTGGATATCAACCATTGAGGCTCTGACACACTGGGGGATAAACACATTGGAAAGTCCAGAGCTTGGACCTTCTAGATCAGTGGTCAAGTTGACAGGATACTGTTTTGCAGCAGTCTTGAATGAAACTGCGCATAAGGAACGGCCTCGAAGAAGTCACCATCTTTCCCAACAATTTCATGCAAAGGTGAATAGAAGGATTCTTCTTTGTCTTGATCAACTAAAATCAGTTCCCTTATGGAACTGATGCTTTCCTGGGGCAAAGATAATCTCTTCTGAGCTGTATTTATGATCAGACCCAAGTACTGCCATCTCCTTGAAGGTTTTAAGGAGGATTTATCTAGGTTAAGAATCCAACCTAGGTATTCCAGGTAGCTGACCATGGGGACCAAACTTTGGATTTAAGCTGGCTACCGACTGATTTATCAAGAGTAGATCTAGGTAGACTAGTATCATTATACCTTGAGCCCTTAGCCTGGCTAAAGGAGAAGCCAGGACCTTTGTAAACACTCCATGTGCAGTAGCTAGACCGAAGGCAGAGCTTTAAACTGGAAATTAAGATTTTCTACCTTGAAGCATAGAAATTTCTGGTGTGCGGGGAAAAAACGGCACATGGAAAAGCATCCCTGATGTCGATTGATCCCTTGTAGGATTGAGACTACTGATCGGATTGACTCCATGCGAAAAGAACGGATATTCAAACCCAGTTTAGATCTGAGATCTAAAATAGGTCTGACATCCCCATACGGTTATGGAACCATGAAAAGGTTTGAATAAAACCCTAATCCTTGCTCTACAAAGGGGACCACTGATATCAATCTGAGACAAGAGATGATCCAAAGCTAGAAAGACTTTTTACTAGAGCTCTGGGAACGTTAGATGTGGGAAAACGATGAGACTGGAATTTTTGGAACCTTTGTTTGTAACCTAGAGAAATAGAGGAAGCCACCCATCTGTCTGGACATTGTTCCTGCCAGACCCATGAAAACTGTAGAAGCCTCCCCCCCCCTCACTCGAGTGAGCAGGGGTGCCCTTTCATAAGGTTTTAGTATTTTGTTTTGTGGGTTACATCCCCCAGGTCCTCTTGACCCTGGGACTGACCCTGAGGTTTGCCTCTTGAAACCTGAAAGTGGAGGCCGTCGTGACTGCCTGGAGGCAGATGCCCCTGGCACTGGAGAAGCGCATTTAAATGAAAAATACTTCAACTTCTACTTAACCAGAAAAAAAATGAACTTTTCCCAATAGAAATTCTATGGATATTCTATCCAGATAGTGTCCAAATTCCACCCTAAAAGGGGAAACTGGCCAACAGCTTTTTGCATGGCACTTTGGCTGACCATGTTTCAACCATAGGATTCTATGCACATGTACCATCCCTAGCATAAGCCATTAGGCCTGGAGAATAGAATCTTTCATAGTGTCAACTGTAAAACAGAACGCTTCTGATATGCTGGCCAAATGCTGGGCCTACTGAGATACTCTGAATGCTGCCAGCACAGGTTGAATGACAAACTGCGAGCAAAACTTTTTTTTTCCCCCCCAAAGGAACGCCAACTCATCTGTTGGACCCTTTAGCATATGAGCATTGTCTACTGGAACGCCCCATAAAACCCTTCCTCCATAGAATAAAGTATTGAGAACTTTTTCAGAGGAAAAAACTGTTTGCTTGTTGTCTGTTTATATTGCTTGCGCAATCTTTCAGCTCTGTCGCTGACATTAATGCTCAGCTTCATGCAGTAGTAAATGTGTCAAAGGAATGCCAGTGTCACCCAGCTCATTGCTCGCGTCCCCCCTCCTGCAGCATGTAACACCACAAATGGTGCTTTAAAAACAGACCTACCCGCACTGGACATTGGAGGAAGCCAACGCCACTCTAAGCCCCCCCCCCCCACCCCTTTAAAAATAAAAAATAAAGAATTCCCATGTGAGCACGGGCTCCTCCTGATCCTATGGGATTCACCGGGAGGAAGGAGGAATGGTGGGGGGGTGTCTGGAAGCCACCGAGCTGTGTGCTGTTTTTTTTTGGGGGGGGGGGACCCAACACCACTACCTTTGGCACTCTTTCCCCGAGAAGAGGGGAAAAAAAAATGGCACATTACCGGAGGTCTTGCTGCTTACCAAAGGAAGAAAAACTTGCCGCTTCCTGGACAAACGTGAGCTCTGAGAAGCATGAGACACAAGTGCTCAATACAGCCCCCAGTGGTGACACATAGGCATGACAACACTTACTAATTTAATGGAGACATTCATAAGAAAAGGGTAAAAATTTCTTAGAAAACTCCTTACCTTTCTCACCTCAGGATTTTTTGTGGTAAACAAAGAGAACCAATTTCCAACCTTCACGGTTAAACCTTCAGGAGCTGGGGATCCTCAAGGAAACCCACAATCCTGGACCTGTAACAGCACCTCCGCCAGTAAACTTTATGGCCATACTACCAAAAAGTACTGTATCCCAGGGTCCAGCTCTCTAAAAGAGGAGCGTTACAGTCAAGACCTTGTTTCTTTGGATATGAAGCCCAGGTACCATTCAATTCAGTCAAAGACTAAATGGCTAGCATGGCTAGCCCCAGCAAGGACTGCTCCAGTAGAGCTCAGCACAGCACATCTTTACTCATGACCAACACCTTAGAGACTGGCGAAAAAACTGGAGGTACTCTCACCAGTAGGAGGGGTTAAATAGGGAGTGCACTTTTTAATTTAGGGCGGGCCAGTATCCATCAGTTGAAGGTGACCTATAACCCACATAGTAACTACTATGGCTCCATGTCCCGTGATGCAAGATAAGAAAAAAAAGTTTTAATATTGCAGTCTGCTGAAGAAAGCTCCAAATCACCGTGCTCCTGGTCTTAAAAGGTGCCTCAAACTCCTCATATAAGTGCTCCATCACAAAGTGTACAAACCGCACAACAGTATTTATGATATACACCTTTGGTGTATGAAGTTGCCTATTCCCTCTCTGCAGCGCAGACAGTTTTCATCAGCAGTGCAATAGACGACTGACAGCCTTTGTTGCGTATAGTACACCCTTTGAAGAAACGTTCTGTATTAAACGATCTTCGGCTGCTATCATGAGGGGGATGTATAGTTGTAGGCTCTCGGACCAATCCTCCTCCGTCAGGCTAGGTATGTCTCTCTGCCTAGCAGTGAATGCTTTGTCAGCCCCGTTGCTGCCTGCACAAGTGAGTCTAAAGTATATTGAGGATAGTATTCTGTCTACATGTCATTGCTGTGAGAAGTTGTTCAACTGAATGTGGGGCTAAGGTGACGGGTCCTGGAAACTGCGCCCTGGTTGCATGTCGAAGCTGCATAAACCAGAAATACATCCACGGAGGGAGAGAACATGTACTCTTTAGTTCACTAAAGGGGAGGAGACGACCCCCAGGCATTATGTCCCGGAGAGTTTTGACTCCATATCTGGCCCATATTTGTGGGTCAGACACAGTCCTCAAATGAGGCAGCTCTGGGTTACAACACAGGGCAGTATAGGTCCGGGGCCTCATCGAAGTCCCCGAAACTCATCTCCACACCCCAACAGTGGTTCTCAAAGGGGTGGCAATGTGTATGTTGGAACAGGACCCCCGGTATACTAAATTGCTGAGCTCTGCATATGATCCCAATATTGCCACCTCAAGATTTACCGTGGGATTGGACCGATCTTGTGTGAACCACCACCCAGTAATATTTTTTGAAGGTAATGCTAAACCTCCCTCCAACAGCGAGAGCTGGAGCGTGGATCTAGCTATTCTGGGGACCAGCCCTTGCCACACAAATGTTCCTATAGCCTGCTCGTTTATAAAAAAAGGAATTAGGGATAATAATGGCAGTGTGCCTAAACGCGTAGAGGAATTTAGGGAGGAAGGACAGCTTTATTAAGTTTATAATTCCCACTGGTGCAAGTGGTAGAGTCTTCCATGTACTGCATTTTTGGAGAAATTTCTGTAAGATCAGGCGCACATTAGCTTTGAGGTAGTCTGGCAGGCGTCTCTGAAAATATATGCCTAGGTATTTAAATTTGTTCACCCATTGAAGGGGGGTGCCATCGAGCTCAAAGGAAAATGCACCAACTTGTTCCAATTGATTTTAATGCCAAGAACCTGCCAAATCCCTCGAAGCCTTCAAAATGGCCACTTGATTTTTGATGTTAAGGTCCCATTGACTTTAATGGGGTTTGTTATTCGGGTCTGAACTTTCAAAGTGTTGGAAAGATCTGATGTGAACCGAACAGGGGTCCGTTTGGCCCATCCCCAATTACCAGTTAAAGCAGCGCAGTGCCAAATTGCAAAAAATTATCTGGTCATTAAAAGGGGTAAAGACTTAACCTTAAGTGGTTAAAAGCTAGGTTGGAAATCACCAAACTGGGGAATTTTTTTGCTTGACTGGACAGGAAAATGGGTAGTGCCACAGAAGGAGTCTGCTTGTAACATGCCCGCAAGATGTTGTGCTGGAGAGGTCGCAAATGAAATCAGGTAAATAGAAATGCCTCAAAAGAGGAGGACACCATGAGACCCAGAACTGCCAAATATCAAAGGCATTTCAGAAAAAGCAAAAAAGTACATTGATCATTTGTTCTTTTATATTTTCAGGACAAAACCATTATGCCAAAATCTTCATAAAACCAAAATCCAAATGCACAGCCAAATACTTTAATGCAAAGCTACTGGCAAGACCAACTCATACACTAGTATGGCACTTACCCATATATCTGCGGGATACTGATCTGTTACACACAACGCAGAAGGTAGATGTCCCACAGAGCTACAAGCAGAATAATGTAGTCTTGTTGGCGATGCCCCTACAATAAAATAAAATGTGCACTTTATCATGAATACAGTCTTAGAATAATTAGCTTTACTTTTTAGTTGCAAAGTTAAGAGACAAAAAAAGGGTAGTACATACACACACACATTTTATTTTATTTTTTTAATAAAAAAAAAAAAAAAAAAAAAAAAGGTATTTACCAATTACAGCAGCATTTGTAAAAGAAAAACAAAAAAAAACAGACTTTGCACTAGGCATGGTTTTTTTTTGGAAATTTTTTTTTTTATTTTTGTACTCACAGTAAAATCCTTTTCTCTGAAGTTTGACCAACACAGCTCCTTTAATTCTTGACCTTAGGGTTATCACACCACTTCAGGAGAGGACTAGGCAGAACATAAAACAGCAAGACTGCACAGGGGGCGGTCCATCTGGCTATAACCCCTCACTCCGCCTCCTGCAGCTCAGTTTGTCAAAAAGCAGTACAAACATAGATAGGAGGTGCTGTGTCAGTCAATGAACTTCAGAGAAAAGGATTTTACGGCGAGTACAAAAATCCAATTTTCTCTTTCGTTCATTGCGGACACAGCTCCTTTAATTCTTGACCTTAAAGTGGTTGTAAACCCTTACAAATCACTTTGGCCCACAGGTAAGCCTAGATTAAGGCTTACCTGTAGGTCCAAGAAATATCTCCTAAACCTATACGGTTTAGGAGATACTTGCCCGAAGACAGGCACCGCTGTCTACAGCGCATGCGCCGTAGACAGCGGAGCGCAGGCGCACTGAGCGCGGCATCGTCAATGATGAAGATGCCGCGCGTGTCAGCTCCCGTGCGCATGCGCAGGAGTGACGTCATTGCGGCTTCGCCGAATGACAGCGGCGGAGCTGCGAGACCCCACCGAGAAGATGGATGCACTGGACTACAGGGGACAGCGGTGACTTCGCTGGCTCCTGTGTCAGGTAAGTGACATATAATGGGCTACTATGCAATGCATAGTAGTCCATTATGCTTTCCCTTTGCTGGGAATGAAAGAGGAAGCAAACCCATCAGGGTTTACTTCCTCTTTAAGGATGTCCCCAAGCAGTGTCAAAAAAACAAAGGGTGGAAACACCAAAACATAACTTCACCCACAAAGGGAACACCTCAACAGAGTCGCCGCCATCTTAAACGGCCGCCATCAAAACCAGCGACCAACTTGTGCATCAAAAGATGCGTTTACAACAAACTAGTAACTTAAAGAAAGTGTAATTGCAACCTAACACAGCCGCCTGCAAAACCTTGCGGACAAAGCAAGCATCTGAAGATGCGCTTGTCAACTTTGTAGAATTTAGCGTAAGCGTGAACGGACGACCAAGTCGTCACCTTACACATTTGGGAGAAAGAAGCTTGAGGTCGGAAAGCCCAGGGAGATCCCAATTGCTCTGATGGAATGAGCCGCGACAGGAAAAGTGGGCAACCTGCCCTTTAAGGCATAAGCCTGAACCACGAGAAATGGTTGACGACTAGACCAGCAGACCTTTTTTCGTACCAGCCACAAGACAAAATGGAGAGTCTGACTTCCAGAAGGGAGCCGTAGCAGACAGATACACTGGTAAAGCCGGTCACACCTCCAGGGAATGCAAGGCAACCTCTCTTGGGTGTGTCGGCTTAGGACATAAGGAAGGTAACAAAAGTCGAAATTTAGATGGAATGTCGAAACCACCTTTGGAAGGAAAGAGGGCTGCTGGCGTAGCACCGCCTTATCCTTGTAGATGACCAGGTAGGAAGACTTGCATGACAAGGCTGCCAACTCTGAAACCATCCTGTCAGATGCAATAGCCACTAGAAAAACCTACTTTCTGAGAGAGTGTTAACAAGGGAATCTCCCTAATGTTCTCAAATGGCGGTATCTGAAGCGCCAATAGCATCAGATTCAGATCCCGAAGGTAGCAGTGATCGAACCGGAGGGACTACATGTCCAACCCCTTGCACAAAAGGTACTCACCAATGAGTGAGTCGCCAAGGGGGCGCTGGGGAAGAAAAAAATAAATAAATAAATAAAAAGACAGCCAAGGCTGATATCGGTCCCTTGATGGTGCTGATCCACTCCTCGCTGCAAAAAACAGCAGGATCCTGGAAACTGAATAAGTGCGCGGACACCACCCCATCGCCTCACACATGGAGATGTAAGCCTTCCATCTACGATGGTAAATCTTCCGAAAAGACTTTGGTGCCCTCAGCATAGTGTAAATTAACAAGTCTGACAGACCTCGGTCCTTTAGCAACTGGTTTTCAACAGCCATGCCGTTAAAACCAGCGACGGTAAAGAAGGATGAAGTATCGGACCTTGCGGAAGAAGGTTCTCTCGCAGCGGTAGCCACCAAGGAACATCCACCACCAGTCATACTAGGTTGGCGTACCAAGGACGGCGAGGCCAATCTGGGTTCATTTAGAATTACTGGAATCCCCTCAGCCACCATTCTGTGCAGCAGACGTTGTAAATCAGCCGATAATGCCCCCATGGAGCCACCGTGTCTGACGCTTCCGTCCAGGGGTCTCTCATCCTGGACACAAACCTCTGCACCTTCCGATTGAGCCAAGAGGTCCATATCTGGTGTGCCCCACCTTAGGCAAAGGAGCCTGAATATCTCTTGATGCAACGACCATTCCCCTGGGTCCAGCATCGGACGACTCAGGTAGTCCGCCTGCCAGTTTTCCAAGCCCGATAGATCACTCTCTCTCACTCACTCTCTCTCACTGGATGTGAGCGACCTCACGCGCTGCAGCTGAGCTCCTTGTTCCTACTTGATGGTTGACGTACGTCCTTGTAGCCTCATTGACCATGTGGAGAGTCTGATCGCCTGAAGCTCTAGTACACTGATCAACAGGCGGGATTCCTCCCACGACCAAAAGCCCTGGTCTGACTGTACTCCCAGCACTCCTCCCCCCTCAACCCATCAGGCGGGCATCCATTGTGATCACCGTACAATTGAGAGGAAGGAATGTTCTCCGATGCTTGTGGCCGAGGTCTCCGGCCCTCGGCCATCAGAGAAGAGAATCCCTGACTAACTGGCTCACTCGAATTTGACAATCCAGGGATAATGGAGATTTGTTTCATTTTGACAAAAACTCCTTCTGCAAGACTAGAGTATGAAATTGAGCGTACGGTACCGCCTCGAAAGTGGCTACCATGAGGCTCAGAGCGCACATGAAGTACAGCAACAACCACCTGCGGTTCAACAACAACTTCACTGCAGCTTGAAGAGTCGGCAGCTTGTTTGAAGGGAGAAAAACTCTCGCTTCTGGAGGAGTCCAAAAGTAAGCCCAGGTACTCCAGGCGTTGAGTCGGCACTAACACCGACTTCTTTAGGTTTAGCACCCAACCAAACTCCCGGAGAGTCTGCATGGTAATCGCTACATCCTACCTCAATTCTGAGGCGGAAGCTGCTCTCAGAAGGAGGTTGTCTAGGCAACCCACAATTGCAATCCCACGTTGCCTTAACAGTGCCAGAATTGGAGCTAACACATTGGTAAAGACTCGGGGTGCTGACGCCAGGCCAAAAGGGAGAGCCACAAACTGATAGTGCTCTTCACCGACTACAAATCACAGAAACCTCTGATGCCTGAGGCATATGGGTACATGTAAATACGCATCCTGGATATCCAGGGACGCCAGCAAGTCCCCCTGATGGAGTGCAGCGACCACGGAGCGAATTGATTCCATCCTGAACCTTTGCACTTTCAAAGCTGTTGAGGGCCATTCAAGCCCAGGATTGGACATACCCCTTCCTTTATGGGGACTACAAACATATTGGAGTAGAATCCCCGACACCTTTCCAGCATCGGTACAGGTACTATCACCCAAGCAGTAGCAGGTCCAGTACTGCACAGGGTTTCCGGACAAGCTGGTAGTAGAGGTAGGCTGGAGAGAAAAATAAAATAAAAAAATCTGTTTGATGGACAAGAAACTCTCGTATCCTGATGAAACCAGTTCGCAAACACACTGGTCAGACAGTAGAGAGGTCCACCGGGCTGTAAACTCCTGAAGGCGACCCCCCACCCGAGAGTCAGGCGGGGGCAAACCTTCATGCAGTAACATTTTTTGCTCGCAGACTTGTTTGGCTCGCGAGACCATGGACACTTTTGTCCTTCAGCAGGCGCCTTGTCGGACTGGGAACGCTTAACCCCCCTTGCACCACTTCCACCTTGGCAACAAAGGTCTTCAGGGGAAGAAGCGCCAGCTTCTGACGCCATGCTGATCATCACTCACCTGCCACAACTTAGGGACTTACAGCAAGGTACACAAATCCCACCCTCCTAGCTGCTTACAGACTGAAGGGCCCCTACGCAGGACTCACCACCCTGACCAAGTGCTGCCGCTATGCCCTGTTTCAGTCACAAAGTGCTCAGAGCAAAAATCGCGCTGTTCTGGGAGATACACAGACCCAGCACTAGAGGTAAAAACACACTGGGCTGCCTTGACTTAACGAGTGGCAACACACCACAGAAGGGTGGCCTCAAGGATATTAACCACTTTAAGACGGGGCACTTTTTTAGATGTGGGGTTTACAAGTTAAAAACAGCTTTTTCCTAACATCCTAGAGAATAAAATGGCGGTAGTTGCAATACTTTGTCACGCTGTATTTGCGCAGCGGTCTTACAAAACGCACTTTTTAAAAAAACACTTTTTTGAATTAAAAAAAAAAAAAAAAAAACTGTAAAAAAAGTTAGCCCAATTTTTTTGTATATTGAAATATAAATTTATATTGAAACAATGTTATGCCAAGTAAATTGATAACCCAACATGTCACGCTTCAAAATTGCTCCTGCTCGTGGAATGGCGACAAAGTTTTACCCTTAAAAATCTCCATATGCTACATTTAAAAATTCTAGTGGATGCACGTTTTGCGTTAGAGGAGGTTTAGGGCTAGAATTTTTGTTCACTCTACCAATCTCGGCGATACCTCACTTGTGGTTTGAACACACTTTTCAAATGTGGGCGCTACTCACGTATGCGTTCGCTTCTGCACATGAGCTCGGCTGGAAAGGGCGCATTTAAAATTTTATTTTACCGTTTTTTTTTTCTATGCAAATCCGCCGCAGAGACCATTATCTTGTAACGGACTGCGGGCGGAACACGGAGATAGCAGGGTTATGGCAGCTAGCTGCTGCCATAACAATAAAATCCATCAAAGTAGGGACGTACATCGGCGTGCGTAATAAATCCTGGCATTACAGTATACTCAGAAGTTGGTAGCTCTAGCTATATAAAAAAAAAAGTCTGAATTGGTGTTTGTAAACGCTGCTCTAGACCACATTATACATAAGATATAAAGTAACATTGTAACATTTGTATCTTTCTGTTCATCAATCTGCAGTTCAAAAAAGGGTGAAGAGGTTTCATGTACACGAGACGTTTTTACAACCTCTTCTGAATGATTTAACCTGACAAATAATAATCCACGTTTAAAAAAAGTCTGTTTTGCTGCGTTTGCATTTAAAAGTTTTTTTTTATTCTTCAAAATAGGCAAAAATAAAAAATTCCTGTAAACAAAATGCGGCCTAACAAGAGTTACTGCGTTTAGAGGCATTTCAAGCACCAAACGCTTCTAAACCCTTTTTTTTGCATATAAAAAAAAAAAAAAAAAAAAAAAAAAAAAAAGAGCTTCTAAACTTAACTGCCTAGAAAACAACTGTAAATGACCCTGTGCACATGTACTGATAAGATAACAGAGGAGAGTTCAGGAGCAATTGGAAAAAAAAATGCCCAAATGCTCCTAAATGTCCGTTTAACACCAGCAGCCTAAATGTTCCTCTGTTTAAAGCCCTAACAGATCTAATGAATTTCTAAATAACTTTACAATGCTTGGTATCAGAATCATAATTTTAGTGTCATTTTAAAAAGGACAAATTACAGAATAAAAAGTATACATGTGCAGTAATACCAATTTTAAAGCAACACTGCTCAAAAAAAAAAAAAAAAAGTTTAGTTTAGATCAGGGCTCGACAAACCCCGGTCGCCAGGTCGCATTTGCGCCTAGATTTCGTGTCCTGGCGACTGGGGCAACGCTGCTGGGGTATCCTGTCTCCATTTGGACCCCGAACTCCGCCGCGCAATTCCATCGGGCCGCTCCGGCCAGTAATTGAGGCCGCGGCTTTCTAAAATCTTTCGGTAGTCTGGCGCCATCTTGTGGTGGATGTAGAAATTACACCCTATTCCAATAATGCTAATTCCTAATGGAGTGAAGCTCCCCTGCCTGTTTTTTGCCCAACGGTGAGTGTGGTGGCTGGTAATGGCTTCTCATTATATTATATATATTATTAAATTTATTAATTTATTTATTAATTTAATATATATATATGTGTGTGTGTGTGTGTGTGTGTGTGTGTGTGTGTGTGTGTGTGTGTATATATATATATACACATATTATATTTGTAATTTTTTTTTTTTTTTTTGTAAAAAAAAATATTATTTGTAATCCTCCCTGCTTGACCCCTTTCACAAGGGCTGTCTGACCATGGGCGAGCATCGGGGAAGTTCTGTGTTGGCCGTGTCCCTTGGATACAGCCAATCACAGATCATGCTAAATGACCAATCACAGCGGCCATTTAGCACTCGAGCGGTGTGTCCAATGAGAGGTGATCTCATATGTGGGGGGCTGGGGGCTATCTTCCCCTCACTCGTCTCCATGTCAGGCCAGGGACAGGTCCAGATCGCCGTCACGGACCTGGCTCCTAACTTTTTTAGCTGGCTCCTAGATTCCAAGCAAATTTGTCAACCCCTGGTTTAGATGCATTTTAGACCCCTTTCACACTGCCAGTGTTTTTCAAAAAAGTGGCTCATAGAATGCATTAAGGTGAAAAAATGCTTACCTTTACAACCCCTTTAAGAAAATGTAAATATTTTCATGTATATAGTCTAAGCAAAGCTGCACTTTAGGTTTGATATCACCTTCACATTTTACACTCTTATTTCTGTTGAATAGGTATGTAGATTAGCAACTAGCAGCAGCACTTAGTGGCTCAGGCCTATTTCTCTGTCACCTATAACCAGGTGTCGGGGCAAGACCTCAGACACAAAGGGGGTGTTATCGTATTCATTAACGGCCAACTAAGTACTGTAAAAGTGCAAAAAAAAGAGGACTGGTAGTTTGGAGCACCAGGGGTGAACAGGTTGCTTTATACTGTATGTTCCTTGTCCTGGAGGCTGCAAAAACATCAGCAATTCCCAGCTATCATATGAAAAGTAAAAAAATTTACCTGGAGAGTTTGTTTCACTGTCTGTGTCCATTGCAACCTCCTCATAGTTGTCATACTGGTAAACACATCCAGAGTTGTCAAGCTTTTCAGATCGTTTCTGATCTGCATCGAAAGACTGAAAAAAATAAAGGATTGTAAATGAACAGTGTTTAATTTCAAACTTTGGAGTACAGTACACAATAAATTAAGAGTAGCCATTAACCATGGGTTATATGCCGTTACGTTCAGGTGCTTGTACACTGGCAAAAGCTTTGCCAAGGATTTTCTCCCCCTGCACCCTCAAATAACCTCACGGGACTCCAGTTTTATAGCAAGCAATAAAGGGGAGCACAGGGGGAAGGATCCGTTTCTTGTACTGTACTTCAGGATATGAATGCACTTTAAAGGCAAATCAAAATTCACAAGTCCTAATCATACAGGACACAGGACGTATATTCTTAGACTAGAGGAGGTCCCAGAGCAGTACAGTAAACTGAGGAGTGGGCAATAGCAAACAAAAGGCAAGTATGCCCACAGAAAAGGGTCAACAGACCACAAACGCTCAGGATGACAGCTTGAAGCACCTTATGGCTGAAGCCCACATCAGCAGAGACATTGAGAAACACCCAGTACATTGTTGAGAAGGTAGGAATAGAAAACCAGGTGGTGGCACTGCAAACCTGTTAAACAGATGCTTCATGTTGAAAAGCCAAAAAACATTTTGGGCATGACCCGTGGAAATGAGCTGCCTGAGCCACCTAGCTATGGTGGAAAAGAGTCAGGATGATTCTTCTTGGGAACTTCAGGGAGGACAAAAATTGAATTTGCTGCTCAAAGGAACCGTCAAAGTCTAAGATAGGTATGAACAAGTCCTTTATGAGAAGAAGCTGCCAACCCAGAAACTCACCTGACAGAGGTAAAGGCACACAAAAAGCCACTTTACTGGTGAAATCCTCCAATGGGAGAGCCAAGATCAGCTCAATGAGGTTTTTGGAAAAATGAAAGCATCGGATCTAGATCCCATAGAGACACCAGTGGTTGAAGTAGCGGATATAGATGCACCACACCTTGTATAAAAGCCTTTACTAGAGCAAATTAAGCCAAACGTCCCTGGAACAGAATCGATAATACTCTAAAGGGACAGGTTTCTGCCTAAGAGCCTGATGCTGTTCTAGGCCATAATGGAAAAAGGGGAGGATGTGAAGAATAGAATAAACTTAAGTGCTGAGAAGCCTGCTTTACCATAAGCCATAACAGGCAATCCAAGAGTAAATGGTAGATCTTACAAAAAAACTAAATTTTTTAAAATCAGTAATTCCTCTTTTAGGACATGGGTTTTAATAGCCAGAATTTTAAAGCCAGTGACCAAGAAACAAAAGGAACAGGTCTGGCTTGTTTGGACTACTCCAAGGCTCGTCTGCCATGAGACCGAGTATTCGTGCAAAGTTCTGTTGGGCAAATTCAGTGTAATGAAAGCCACAACCTTTTCTACCTTCATCTTGCAACGCAATCTTTATCAGAGGAAAGGCATATATCAACCTGAAGGTAGTCCAAGAAATCATTAGGACAGGACTAAGCAATGCAAGAAATCCTCCTGCCAGTTTTTCAATATGTAGCTGGTCACGAGTGTTACAAAGGTTTAACTTCTCAGATCTACCCCTTGGTGGTTTATGTGGTCTACAGCCATGGCATTATCAGACCATCCTCTTACTGTGTGACTGTAGAAAGAGGGGTCCAGTACAGGAAAGTTAGGGCTCTCCGTGACAGAATATTGAATGGTGGCATCAATGCCTGTGGGGACCAGGTGCCCTGGACCACTGGAGAACTGAAGATCTCCATCCTTACAGGATGGAGTCTGTCATTACCACCGCCTAGTGAAAGGAAACTATTCACAGGATCTTAAAAGGCAAAGCTGGAAATTCACTATCCCAGGGATAGCTGAACAGAAGTAGTAAGCAATTCTGTTTGTCCCATGTCATGATAATGTTGAGCTGTAAGTAGAATAGAGCAAAAGGGAACTGCAGAGAAAGAGGCCACCATGAGGCCCAGAAGGGAGTCAACAGGTGCCTGGTTGATCAGAGTACAATAATTAGATCTTAGGAGAAGCAATCTTTACCTGTGAAAGGAAAATCTCAGCCTGGGTTGTATCTAAAATAACTAGAGAAACAGCAGGTGTGCGCTATATCCACTAGGATACAAAACTTCACTATTATTCAGATGTATAAAAATCTATAAAAGTGTAGAAAATGAAAGGATGAGAAAGTCAGGTGTATAACCTTATGGGGCAATACAGAGTCAGTGCAAAAATACAAAAATGATGGAACAGATGTACAACTGCCCTCATCAAAAACAGACATAATAGATTTTTAGCCTGGGGTCCAGGACCACGGCCCTGAATTTGAGTACCCTGCTGACACTTGTTGAATCAAATACCAAGGTAAGTGCTTAACACAGGATCCGATGCCCAAAGAAAACAATACAGAGCTGTCCCATTGATGCAGGGTCTGTTTCCCAAGATATACATCGAGGGCCACCGATTCAGAATTCGCTATTGAGCCCTGAGGCCATTAAGCAGTTGGATCTTGATTGTCAGCTGAAATACTAAAGAAAACAAAAAACAAAAAAAAGACTGGGTGGGGTTATATAAGGGTGCAATGCAAAGCTTTAAGCAATGACCTATAACCCATGGTCTATGACTACTCATCCTGTGCCCTGTACTTAAAGATTAGGCTAAATTGTTTTTCCATTAAACATTTTATCACACAAGACTAAAAGTAATCCCTTGGCCCCACCACAATTTCATATACAAAGCCTAAAACACTGGTATTGATTATACTGCCCTACATAAAAACACACCTTGCTCCGTTTACTCTTGTCTCCTACAAGCTTCATGAACCTGTTATACTGTTCCTCCTGGTTGGAAAGGTCTCGAATTTTTCTTATTTCTTCTTCTCGTTTCCTTTTTTCTTCTTCTTCCTGTTTCTTTTTCTCCTCTTCCTCTCTGCGCTTTTCTTCAGCTTTCTGTTGTTGCAACTTTTTCCATGCTTTTGTTTGTTGTCTTCGGAGTGCCTGTTTCGCTATATAAGAGAACAAACTATTCAGTGTGCAGCTTCATTAAAGGATTTACTGCTGTGTATACAATGAGTCCAAAGCCTCTCAGAAGCCCAGACTGTGAATTACCTGCATAAGCAGCACTGCTGACTTTACGTGATGTAATGGAATTTGAGCTTCCCTTCTCAATCTGGGGCTCCGCTTTGGTCTTTTCTTTCTGGGGCTCCGTTTTGACCTTCTCTTTTTGGGGCTCTGTCTGGACCTTCTCTTTCTGAGGCTCTGCCTTGCCTTTCGATAGCTTTTCCTTGCCCTCTTTCATTACCATTTGTTCTTTCTGATGCCATTTTTTACTTGCAGACTGCAAAGCCAGAAGACGTAAATGAAGCTCTGATAATTCCTCTTCCTCTCTGACAGGGTTCTGGAAAATAACCAATCTTTGTTAGATCCTACTAATATTTTATAGGATAAACATTCAGATAGTAACCATTCATATATAATAAAATACGGAGCCTTGACTTCTTTAGATAGTCCCTAATACAGAGGTGTTACTGTACAGAGAAATAAGCATGGAAAGAGGTGCATGTAGATTTAGCTGCTGTATGCAACAGCTGCCAGAGAATATAATGTAGACAGGTGAGGAGAACATTGAGTGAAGCTATTGTGGACATTGTGGTTAAAGTTTAGATGCTAGTGAATGGAACAATGCATGGTTTGTGGTTACTAACGACAGAATATTCTTAGGGTACAGACAATGATGTGAGTGCACTGGGGATCTATCATAACTGCAGTGCAAAACTACAAAAAAGGGGTCATGTCAGATAGGTGGAACGAACATTCACTGCTGAAGGTTTCTGAAGCCAGGAGCGAAGCTGAACATGGCAGTCTTCTCTACATCTTTACAGCACAGAGTTGAGAAACACATATCCTGCCTTCTCATTGCTGTGTGTATCAGAGCTTAGGAGATTCATTCTCTCCAGGGCACATTAAACACTGTTTTTATAGTGTGGGTAGATGTCAGTTTTGCCTTACAGTGAGCTGCCATGAGGTGACAGTGTGATTCACATTTCAGTTTATAGCAACGTTTTTCTTTTTTTTCTTTTTTCTGTTTTATTTGAAGTGCAGAAAGAAATGCTTCAATCGTGTCTCTGCACAGCAGAAAACCTTCCAGTGTGCAGTTTTCTCCCATTGTGGTGTGAGCTGGGTACATAGAAAACAATTGCATTCAATGTGTCCTTGAGGTGACTGGCTGTACTCAGTGCAGTAGAAAAAAAAACAGCAATTACAGAACAGTGTGAAAGATCCCCAAGTGTTACATAGACCTAGTAGGCAAGGTTGAAAAAAGACACAAGTCCACCCTGTGTGTGATTATATCAGTAATACATTGTATATCCCTGTATGTTGTGGTCGTTCAGGCGCTTATCTAATAGTTTAAAAAAACTCAATGGCCCTCACTGACAGCACCTGTGAAAGGGAATCCCACATCCTTGCCGCTCTTACAGTAAAGAGCCCTCTATGTAGTTTAAGGTTAAACCTCTTTTCTTTCAATTTTAATGAGTGGCCACGAGTCTTGTTAAACTCCTGTCTGCAAAAAAAGTTTCATCCCTATTGTGAGGTCTCCAGTACGGTATTTATAAATGTAATTCATATCCCCTCTTAAGCGTCTTCTCCAGAGAGAATAAGTTCAGCGCTCGCAACCTTTCCTCACAACTAATATCCTCCAGACCCTTTATTAGCTTTGTTGCCCTTCTCTGTACTCACTCCATTTCCAGTACATCCTTCCAGAGGACTGGTGCCCAGAACTGGACAGCATACTCCAGGTGCAGCCGGAGCAGAGCGGGAGAATTATCTTTTTATCTCTGGAGTGGATCCCCCTTTTAAATGCACGCCAATATTCTGTTTGCTTTGTTAGCAGCACTTGGCACTGCATGCCATTGCTGAGCCTATCATTTACTAGGACCCTCGGGTCCTTTTCCATCCTAGATTACCTCAGTGTGTAGATTGTCTCTTCCCCCTCCCTCCACCCCCCCCCCCCCCCCATCTGCAACTT
The DNA here is from genome assembly GCF_037356315.1 of Lithobates pipiens. NCBI lineage: Eukaryota > Metazoa > Chordata > Amphibia > Anura > Ranidae > Lithobates > Lithobates pipiens. The sequence goes on along the minus strand of NW_027507903.1, from coordinate 240,665,578 downwards.
TTCAGGGGGGCTTTGACGGGTACCCACTTCCAGAAGTTTTAATTGTGGCAAATGTTAAAGTTTGTTTGGCCAGTCGCCGAGCAATTGACAAAGCGCATTTCACGCATGCGCAGTAGGGAATCAGCTGTGAAGCCGCAAGGTAAGGTTTTCCCTACAAGAAATGGCGGCAGCAGCACCTGAGATCCTACTGAAAAAAAATCAGCTGGGGTGAATACACCGCTGGATTCATGGACAGGTAAGTGTCTTAACATGAAAAGTCAGCAGCTACTGTATGACAGTGACACAGTTAGAGCAGTGTATGAGGAGAGGATGGCAGTGATTTTCTCTTAACTTTAGAGTATGCTGGTAGTGCTGGCCCAGGAGACAGGGGGGGTGTGTACTGTGCAGGGGCTTGTGTAAAGTTTATTTCAAAAACTTCCCTCTTAAAACTAGAGTGTGTTATACGCTGATAAAAGGCAGCACAGCTAAAACATTGTAGTGCAGTCTTACTTGGCCAAGATAAAATCTGTATAAAAGTGAACATATTTTTATGCTAGGTTACATGAGATTCCGTTCATTATTTATTCCAGAAAAAGACATACCTCATTTTTGTCATCTGTAGTGTTGCTTTCAGGGGTAACTGCCTGATCAATTTCATCAAGCTCTGATAAAAATAAAATATAAAAATTCACAATGCACATAATTAGTGTGTTACCAAGTTTTAGAAACATCTGTTAAATTATACCAATGCTGGTCATTTATAAAAAAAATTAAAACACAAAAACAAAACCCAAAAAACACACACACACACACACACACACCCATCTGTCATTTACCTTGTAAGTTGCCTTTATCTGTTCTATTGCATAGTTCTAACAAGAAAAGAAAATCCCCCTTCGCTGGGACTTTGTAGGCAAAAATCACGCACAAGTAGATCAAAAAATATATATGTATTTTATGATCTACTTCTGTGAGGTTGTTGCCTACAAAGTCCAAACGAAGGGGAATTTTCTTGTTATACAATAGGGATGTGGCAACAACACACTTGTCCGACATGATGAAATCCCATTTTTGCTATTGCATAGTTCTGGGTGAGGTGAAAAAGCAACCTTGCCTGACAAACTATACTAGGTACCTGAGCACTTTCATATGAAGGTGGACGATGTGCTCATGTATATTGCCCTGTATAGGTTTAGACTTTCCCAGGGAGTCGAAACTCACTCAGCAATGTATGTGGCCTCTGGAAAAGCATTGGGAAGAATAGTGCTTACTGTGCCTGCTATCAAGTGTGCATATTGTAGTAAGTATATCAGACAACAAAAATTGACTTTGTGACCAAGATCCATGCAGGAATGATTATTCTTCAGATTATACAATAAATTAAAGTGGTTGTTAAACCACTCTAACTTGTCTCCTATTGTAGTATCCCCCTCTGCGTGCAATTTATAAAATTAAATGCTGCAAATACCTAATTTCACTGCCAAGATTGCAATCACATTAATTTAGGTGTTACAGGGGGCAAAAAAAAAAAAATAAAATCACACAAGCGGTGTGTCATAACATGCTTTAAAGGAGCAGGATCCATTTATTTTTTAGGGTTAAACGCTTTAATTGCCTGGCTTTTACTATGGTGAGCAGCCCCCTTGCTTTGGAGTAGTATGTGATGACCTTACAGCAGCTGCCAAACAAACAAAAAACTGAAACTATTGCAGCTTACAAGTACATCCCTAAAGGGATGTTTGCATTAGTGTCCTTTCACATCAGCAACCCGACCGGCGGACGCTGCATTGCTCAGCAGGGGATAGACCCGCTGATCCCCTGCTGAGCAGGCAGATGACAGGTCCGTCCCCACTCACTGTGCAGAGATTGGGGCTCTGACAGGTCACTCTCCATGAGGAGATCGGATGAAAACAAACCAACCGATCCGATAGACGGATGGAAAAATGGGGTCAACATCCATTTGGATTTCACAGACCAGATCGGATAGTAGCAGACATAACTGCTGACATCCGTCGCTCCATAGGAGCAAATGGAGACTCCAATCAGGTCCACCTAAAAATCTGACAGGTGGACCACATTGGAAAGACCGTGGGAAGGGGGCCTTTGTGTGCGTTTTTTTCCCAGGATAAGAACACTTAAAGTGGTTGTAAACCCTTACAAACCACTTTGACCTACAGGTAAGCCTAGATTAAGGCTTACCTGTAGGTCCAAGAAATATCTCCTAAACCTACACGGTTTAGGAGATATTTGGCAAAAGACAGGCACCGCTGTCTACGGCGCATGCGGCGAGTGGCGGCTCCCATGCGCGGGAGTGACGTCATAGCGGCTTCGTCGAATGACAGCGGCGGAGCAGCGAGGCCCACAGAGAAGATGAATGCTCCAGACTACAAGCAACAGCGGTGACTTCGCTGGCTCCTGTGTCAGGTAAGTGACACATAATGGACTACTATGCGATGCATAGTAGTCCATTATGCTTTACCTTTGCAGGTAATCAAAGAGGAAGTAAACCCATCAACTATCAATGATCAGTATGTGAGAATGATAAAATGTATTCACACCTGAGACCTTATAACACTAACGAGTCACATGACACCGGGGAGGGAAAACGGCTGATTGGGCCCAATTTGTACAATTTCATTAAGGGGTGTACTCACTTTTGATGCCAGCAGTTTAGACATTAAGGGCTGTGTGTTGAGTTATTTTGAGGCAACAGACAATTTACACTGTTATACAAGCAGTCATTAAGGGGTTAAGCATTGATAAGCTGCAATATACTACATTTTAAGTTTGTGGGTTTAATATAAATTTAAAGAAGCATGAACCAGGAAACATACCTTATTCATTCAAAGATAACAGTAATCCACAGACTAACTATAGTTCATGAACACAAATTCCACATGTCCTGGCAGCAAGCACTGTGCCACACAACACTTTATCAAAGATCTCAAAAAGGTTCTGCAAAAGGCAGACAGGGGGTGTGGGCAGCCAAGGTCAGGCAGCTTGAGCTGGCTTATGGGAAAAACACAATCTAACAGGTTTTAACAGATCTGATTAATCCGTTCCAAAGACCAAAGCTGACCAGGTCAGACGTGTTCTACAGACAGAAAACTTCTGATCAGGTGTAGGATATCCTTGGGGCCAGGAACCACCACTAAATTTACCAAAATTCTAAAATTAACATTTTTCATTTGCTTTGAATAGATTGGGAAAAGGAAGAATTATGTCTGCATCCCTCTTGGGGAGGTTTGTCCCAGATTCAAAAGGGAGATGAATTTCCACAAGTGAGAGTTTTCAGCAAGGCAGGTGTCTCCAATTTTCTTCATGCAAGTATGCTCGCCATTTAAAAAAAAAAAAAAAATAGTAAGAGATAACAAAAAACAACATCTTACAGAAGTTATAACTTTTCCAAGAAAAAAAAAAAGTTTTGTTTGACGTTACAATTAATTTCTCCTCCTACCCAAGCCAACAAGTTTATAAGCAGCCTCTCTCACCCAGGATTCTGTGAGAATATACAGTAGGTCTCCTTTAGGACCCCCCTAAGGTTGTGTCCCACCCCCTATACATCACTTGCCTAAGCAAATGACATGCATTATGCCCACTGTGAAAAATGTAGTGCAAGCGCTCAACCTGTATACACTTCTTATAATACTACAAAGTGATATATATTCAAATGTATATATAAATAACCCAAAAGCAAAAGTAAATACAGTATTATACAGGTAAAAAATATAAACATATATATAGTGACTTATACATGTGTATATATAACCAAAAAATGGTGATTATTAGGATATTGAATCCCAAAAGGGAGACAGTGACTGTGGATAACTGTAAACAAATCACAGTGACGAAATCTATAAATAGGTATATAGTCCAAAGCAATCGTGCAAAGTGCCAATATCAGCCAGGGTTCTGTAATGTTGTGACCGAAGAGAACAATGTTTCACCATGTGACGATCCCACCACCGTATAAAGTGCAGGCTTACCGGATCTATATGACCCTAACAGGCATACGCCTCAGGGGTCAATCACAGCTTGCGATCCCAAAAAGGACTCAAGAATTGGATGTATCAGTCAAATCATGTACGATCCCACCAGATCCCAGCAGATGGCTAGATGTGGTCAATATTCCTCATGTGCATGTACAAATCCAACAACGACTCATAGGTAGGCATAAAGGATGAGAAGACGGAGCCAACATAGCATAATAACGTTTTTTTTAAAAAACTTTAATTAAAAAATAAAAATAAAAACTCACATTTCAAGAAGAACAATCAAGCGTGTCAGAGAGATAAAAATGGCAGTAGCGGAGTCCTCCCGACGCGTTTCGACCCACCGGTCATCATCTGGGGTAGACTCACACTACTCGCAAGCTGTGATTGACCCCTGAGGCGTATGCCTGTTAGGGTCATATAGATCCGGTAAGCCTGCACTTTATACGGTGGTGGGATCGTCACATGGTGAAACATTGTTCTCTTCGGTCACAACATTACAGAACCCTGGCTGATATTGGCACTTTGCACGATTGCTTTGGACTATATACCTATTTATAGATTTCGTCACTGTGATTTGTTTACAGTTATCCACAGTCACTGTCTCCCTTTTGGGATTCAATATCCTAATAATCACCATTTTTTGGTTATATATACACATGTATAAGTCACTATATATATGTTTATATTTTTTACCTGTATAATACTGTATTTACTTTTGCTTTTGGGTTATTTATATATACATTTGAATATATATCACTTTGTAGTATTATAAGAAGTGTATACAGGTTGAGCGCTTGCACTACATTTTTCACCGATTTCTCAGCTAAAAAAATCCCTAGTTTTAGCGTGCTGGCTGCTAACCATACACACTTGTCATTTTTTCTATTTTTCCTTTTGCGCAATATTGTTGGTGTATACTTTTTTTTTTGGTTTTAGTGGATTAATATTGCAGCATTTGCAAAGAAATATCCATAGTCATTATGGATGTATTTGACTATAGAGCTTCACATAAAGTGAATGCAGATGGTGTATTTGTCCCCGATAGTAGCAATACTGAAATCGGAGGCCTTTTTTTAAGGTTGAAAAATATCATGTCGACTGAATTACACCTGGAGTGGGATTTGGTATTTTTACAACAATACATCACGGAACAGATGGTTCCCCGTAGCCTCAGATGGGACGTTTGTCCTCAACAGGGAGAATCAGATCCTGATTCTTGGTTCAAATATTTTAACGAGGCAGGAACCAACCTTCTTTCTTTCCTCATCTTAAAGAAAAAGGCATGTCTATTAAATATAGATAAAGAAATTAAAGAAATTAGAGATAAACTAAATACATATAAAGGGTCGTCGGAATACAACTCCCTCTCGTCCAATTTACTCAACCATTTGGAAAAAGAGGACCGAGACCAAAAGAATAAAAAACAGAAAAAATATTCCCGAGATACGAATGACTATAAGACAAACAACGTATTTGGATGGCAAAAATTATTTTTAGCACCACCTCTTAACCAAACTACTCCTTCTGTGAATATGGAGGGCAGTTTAAATCCTGGAATTTCTGCCTCCCAGGATATACCGCCTTCCAGAACATATAGTGAGGCTGTCCAAAGGGGGCCCGACAGGGGAACACACAATGTTCAACATTTTAGTCCATATAGGACAAATAATCATAAAAGGGGTAGGGGGGGTCCAAGAGGTAAGAGAGGAGGGCGTGGGTACCAAAGGGATCATTCCCATCACAGAAACATCCCAGCCCCCGTGGATCATAATAATTCACCATATTACCATTCACCACGTACACCATACCCTTCTAACCATCAAAATTATCTCCCCCCCCCGGGAGGTCAACTCCCCCAATCATTATAATAGAGGAAGCCAACATTATGAAGACATACCTCCCTCGCAGAATAGGTTTGCACCCTTACGCGATATGAGGAGTTCTGACATCACTTACACCAGGCATTCTCCTTCCCCCTATCCATACAATCCTCCCAATACCAATTATGAACAACAGGGTTTTCACGAGGACCCACACCCCAAAAAAAGGGGTCAAGAACGAGGAGAGGTTGTAGAGGGGGAAGGAGATTACAAAGACGGAAAGAGAAGAAGGCTCTGATAGGGCAGGGGGTTTTCAATCTGAGCTCTAGGTCTTTCACATCTGAAGAGATGTTGGTTTTAGACAAGGGCTTAAAATTTGCACCCCCTAACAAACTCAACAAATTTTCTACATTTATAGATATACACAAATTTACACGGAAGTTGAATATTCAAAGATATCTCACATCCAACCCGTATCGCACAGACTACCATGCCAGTACGTCAGGCACTGTCCACTCAGGGTTATCTAATCCCTCCCTTTTCTCCCCTCCGGTATCCACTGCCCCTGCAGTGAAAATTTTCAGAGATCTAGTACTCAGCGATCTAGCCAAATTACCAGTGAAAAAACATCACTCCACTTCTTTACCGAGAGTTGCATTGAGGTCTCTCTGTGACCAAAAGCAAGTTATAATACGCCCAGCCGACAAAGGAGGGGGCATAGTTGTACTAGATAAAACTCAGTACGAGGAGGAAATGGCAAATATCTTAAGTGAACCAGACACATATCGGAAATTACCCAATAACCCCACAAATGTTTACAGAAAACAATTAAAAGCCCTTGTTGATAAAGGTTATGAACAAAAAATCTTGAATAAAAAAGAGAAAGCTTTTTTGGTCCCCACATCCCCTAGAATACCTACCATCTATTATCTACCTAAAATCCACAAGAGCTTAACAGCTCCCCCCGGTAGACCCATTGTTAGTGGTATAAATTCGGTTACAGCACGCATAGGTAGATACATAGACTTTTACCTCCAACCTCTTGTGAGAAAGATGCCCTCATATATACAAGATACTGGGGATACCATCAGAAAATTGGAAGGTATACAGTTCCAAGGACAATGCATCATAGCTACTGCAGATGTTTCATCCCTTTACACCTGTATCCCACAGGACAAGGGAATAGAAGCGGTACGCTTCTTTCTTGAACAAGAACGCACGCTAGTTCCTTGCCAACGTAATTACATTATAGAATTATTGGAATTCGCCACCAGCCATAGCTATTTTTGGTTTGGTGGTCAGTATTACTCACAACAAAGGGGTGTGGCCATGGGGGCCAAATTTGCGCCCAGTTTGGCCAATCTTTTTATGGCCAAATGGGAGGAGGATGTCGTCTATGCCCAGCGGAGCCCATCATTAATTTTTTGGGTCCGGTACATAGACGACATCCTCCTCCTATGGGGGGGCACCTCCGATGCCCTCCTTGAATTTTTCAGTGGTCTGAATAATAATGACAGGGGAATCTCTTTGACTTATCAGACTAGCACAGATAAAATCCAATTCCTCGATTTAGAGATTGGAATCACTTCCGGGGGTTTTAGTTTTAAAACTCACTTTAAGTCCACCGACCGTAATAGCTATATTGCCATGGATAGTTGCCATCATAAAAGTTGGCTTACTTCCGTTCCACGCAGTCAATTTATTAGACTGCGTCGTAATTGTACTGACGATCGCACTTTTGTGGATCAGGCAAACTGTTTAAAACAACGGTTTTTGGACAAGGGGTACCATGCAACGACTTTAGAGAAACAACTACAGGAAGTCTCGAATATAAATAGAGACACCCTCTTGCAGGTGAAAACCCCTCGGAATGACAGTGAGAAATTTAAATGGTCCTTCATAACCACCTTCAGTATGCAACATAGGCAGGTAAAACAGATTTTTAATAAACATTGGGAGGTTTTGAGACAGGACACTGTACTGGGTCCTAATCTTCCTGAAAGAGCTAATGTCCTATTCAGAGGGGCTCCCACCTTGCAAAGTAAAATTGCCCCTAATATCATTAACCCTCCAACACAGCCCACTTTTTTCCATAACATGTTAGGCTATTTCCCGTGCAAAAAATGTAGTGTGTGTCAGCACAATGCACTGACACAACGAAGAATTTTAGAATTCACATCTACAGTAACTGGCAAAAGATATTCTATCAAATGTTTTTGCACTTGCAAAACTAAATATGTGGTCTATCTGATAACATGCCCTTGCGGGAAGCAATATGTGGGCCGTACTACCAGAACTTTTTCAACGAGGGTTGGCGAACATATTTCTCTGATTAGAAGTAAACTATCCAAGCATACGGTGCCGAAACACTATAGGGAATGCCACAATAATGACTTACGTGGCACCCAATTTATCGCGATAGATAAATACACCCCACCTTGGAGAGGGGGACCCCTTACTCGCGGGGTCTCCAGGCTCGAAACATTTTGGATATATGAACTTCAGTCCCACTCCCCATTCGGTATGAATGTGGAGTGGGACATTAATTCGTTCATTGATGATTCATAGGACCTTTAGGCATTATCAATGTATAGTCTGGTATTGGGCACGTTTGTAGTCTGGCATCGGGTAGGTTCTTACCCGTGGGTATTATCTATGTCTTAATTTATTTTAGATATTTATAATTTCAATTTCAATTTCATTTATTTTTTGAATGATATCAATAATATTCATCCATCTATATGGTTGTAGAGTGGTGACTGTGGTCACTTTATGGTCGGGGTGACTGGTCACACAGTCATTTTGACCAGAAGGTTATCACTCTGTAACACGTGATGTATTTTTTGTATATCTTTTGTACAGTGTGAAGTATTGATGGCTTACTGTATGTATTATCTAGTCGCAATTCCATTAGCGGCCATTAGGTGTCATTAGCGCCACCTTTTCATCAGTATAAGAGAATAGACAGCGATTTTTCTATATCTATGTTTTGTTTACATCCCCATCCCGCTCCGGAAGTGATGCACATTTACTTCCGGTTCCGGGTTTTGTGGATGCGCACTTCCGGTTCACAACCACCATCTTCAAAAGGGTTCTTGACACAATTTTCACCCATTTGTTTCTTAATTCTTTCTGGATGTCGGCCCCTCTCCACATAGAGATCATTTCAAACAGGCCCCTGTCTACATTTTTTTTTTTATTTTTTTTTTTCATACATCAATACGAATGGGTGAAACGCATTTTAAGCGAGGCGTGGAACGCACGCCGGGCCGGCAGTTTTCCATATACCGGAAGTATAGCTACCATCACTTCTTAATGGGATTCCCGAGGTCAAAGGGTGTAGTTATACTGGTGGAACGCATATTAATCGAGGCGTGGAACGCACGCCCGTCCGCCATCTTGGATAGACCGGAAGTGGGCATATTCACAACACATGGGGGATTGCCATCATTTCATCTATATAAGGCAGTAGGACAGTAGTGTGAGTCTACCCCAGATGATGACCGGTGGGTCGAAACGCGTCGGGAGGACTCCGCTACTGCCATTTTTATCTCTCTGACACGCTTGATTGTTCTTCTTGAAATGTGAGTTTTTATTTTTATTTTTTAATTAAAGTTTTTTAAAAAAAACGTTATTATGCTATGTTGGCTCCGTCTTCTCATCCTTTATGCCTACCTATGAGTCGTTGTTGGATTTGTACATGCACATGAGGAATATTGACCACATCTAGCCATCTGCTGGGATCTGGTGGGATCGTACATGATTTGACTGATACATCCAATTCTTGAGTCCTTTTTGGGATCGCAAGCTGTGATTGACCCCTGAGGCGTATGCCTGTTAGGGTCATATAGATCCGGTAAGCCTGCACTTTATACGGTGGTGGGATCGTCACATGGTGAAACATTGTTCTCTTCGGTCACAACATTACAGAACCCTGGCTGATATTGGCACTTTGCACGATTGCTTTGGACTATATACCTATTTATAGATTTCGTCACTGTGATTTGTTTACAGTTATCCACAGTCACTGTCTCCCTTTTGGGATTCAATATCCTAATAATCACCATTTTTTGGTTATATATACACATGTATAAGTCACTATATATATGTTTATATTTTTTACCTGTATAATACTGTATTTACTTTTGCTTTTGGGTTATTTATATATACATTTGAATATATATCACTTTGTAGTATTATAAGAAGTGTATACAGGTTGAGCGCTTGCACTACATTTTTCACCGATTTCTCAGCTAAAAAAATCCCTAGTTTTAGCGTGCTGGCTGCTAACCATACACACTTCTTGTCATTTTTTCTATTTTTCCTTTTGCGCAATATTGTTGGTGTATACTTTTATTATGCCCACTGTGCCTCCTGGGATATGTGCGTCACATAACCCAGGAGGCACAGTGTTCACTGAGAAAGGAAAAGTGTGGGCCCAGCGGCGTTTCATCGCCACTGGGAATAATATTACATTATTATTATGTACCCCTTTTTGCCTTCAGAACTGCCTTAATTCTTTGTGGCATAGATTCAACAAGGTGTTCTAAACATGCCTCAGATTTTCATCCATACTGACATGATTGCAGCAACTGCGTGATGCTGATTTGTGAGCTGCACATCCATGATGCGAATCTCCCATTCCGCCTCATCCCAAAGATGCTCTATTGGATTGAGATCTGGTGACTGTGGAGGCCATTGGAGTACAATGATCTCATTGGCATGTTCAAGAAACCAGTTTTAGATGATTGGAGCTTTGTGACATGGTGCATTATCCTAGAGGAAGTAACCATCAGAAGATGGGTTCACTGTAGTCATAAAGGGATGGACACGGTCAGCAACAATACTCAGGTAGGCCATGGTGTTTAAACGATGATCGATTGGTACTAAGGGGCCAAAAGCGTGCCAAGAAAATATCCTCCACACCATTATACCACTCTGAACCATTGATACAAGGCAGGATGGATCCATGCTTTCACGTTTACGCCAAATTATGACCCTACCCCATCTGAATGGTGCAGCTAATAGAGACTCATCAGACCAGGCAAAGTTTTTCCAATCTTCTATGGTTCAATTTTGGTGAGCCGGTGCAGATTGTTTCCTGTGCTTAGCTGACAGAAGTTGCACCATGTGTGGTCTTCTGCTGTTGTAGCCCATCTGCTTCAATGGTCGATTGGTTGTGTGTTCAGAGATGCATTCTGCATACCTTTGCTGTAACAAGTGTTTTTTTTTTTTGAGTTACCGTTGCCTATCATCTCCATTCTCCTCCGACTTCAATCAACAAGGCATTTTCCTCCACACAAACTGCCACTCACGGAATATTTTCTCTTTTTTTGAACCATCCACCGTAAACCCTAGAGATGGTTGTGTGTGAAAATCCTAGTAGATCAGCAATTTTTTTTTTTTTTTTAAATGTTCAGTCACATAAATCCCCTTTCTTCCCCATTCTGGTGCTTAGTTTGAACTTCAGCAAGTTGTCTTCACCATGTCTATATGCATTGAGTTGCTGCCATGCGATTGGCTGATTAACAATTTGTGTCACCAAGCAATTGAACGGGTGTACACAATAAAGTGGCTGGTGAGTGTATGTTTGGCTAGCATTACTGAACGTATGATATCCTGTGCCCATTCTGACAGCTGTAGACTACAGTGTACTTTAGGCGATTTCTTAAATGGAATTAAATAACTGGTATTTTGTTTCCTAAAACACTCCATCTATATCTAAAATATTTCACATTTTTGTAACCATATTAGAAGTATAATGGGCAAAACTTTTTTTTTTTTTTTTTGTTTAGTTTTGAGAAGACTGGGTGGGATTATAATACCTGCCAGGTTTATATTGGGTCTGTGCCCCATTAGATGTATTCACTCTCTTTATCCTTGTCTTTACAGTTATAACGGACAGTAAAATTACGAGAGAAAAACGAATTTTGAGTGGACATGAACGAGAGAAAATCTTGCAGTTCTAGTGACCCTAGTGAAAACCAGGGATTCCCTTACTAAAGGAAGGATTTACTCTCATTTCCAGTTATTCATCTGGGACAAGAAGTAAAGGGAAATCTCCCCAATGGGATACATGTCCTGGGGGGGGGGGGGGGGGACACACTCATCTTTACTCTATACAAAAAAAAAAAAATATGTAATATATATATATATATATATATATATATATATATATATATATATAATATATGAGAAAGAGAAGAGCCTGTAAATCCTTATTACTATACTAGCTTTTCTTCCCTTTGGCAGCTAAGAGGGAAAGATCTCTGCAATCAAGATCCCACATCTACCCAATTTTATGTCTAGTACAAAAAACAAATGCGCCCAGAGAAGGTTTTCTATCACAATCTTCAACATGCTAAAAAATGAAAACCTGTATTGACATAGCCCCACTGTACCTTGTTCAAGAGTCTCAGTGTCACTGGTAATCAGAGCGGAGCTGGATTCTTCCACAATACTTTGCTTCTTCTCAGCAATAGGTTTTAATTTTTGTCTGAGAGGTTTAAGCTCAAAGGCCTGGAAAGCCTTCACGGGTGGTTTCTCCTCCACAGGTGCCTCCAGAATCACAGCTTCAACAGTAGAAATTTCTTCCTTAACAAGGGTCTCTACGGTGGTTTCCGAAACACTTTCATTTTCCTTACTCTGCTGTTCTTTGAGAGCTAGTTTTTCATCCTTATTAATGGATTCAAGTTCAAGTTTTATCTGCTTATATTTTAAAAGCAGATCTTCAAAGCTCTCCTCTTCACAGTTTTCATTTTTTGATGGATGACTAAATTTTCTAGGTGGAGATCTAACACTTTTAACTGAAGAGAGTGTCAAGGAAACAAAGGTTATTGTTAAATTCATATTCAATTTATAAACATCTATAAAAGGCTGCTCTCCCACTGCTCCATTGCAAAAACACACATGCAATTTTGCGACTTTTGCACTTCGACGTTAGTAGAGTGGTATACCCTGCTGAGCAGTTATGTTCTGACAGAGGGACAGCCCCCTGCCACTACACTTTAGTCAGTGCTCTCAGATCTGTAGTGAGAACTGAGAGATCAAACACTGCTGAACACTCAGTGCTCCCCTCCGCTATAAGCAGAGAGCAGTGACTGTCAGTCAGCATCTCTCTGCTCTCCCCTCCTTTGCTCACTGGAACCTTTGATCTACTGGGCTGTTCTGGGGGATAGAGCGCAGCTGGCTCAGGCTCTTAGATTGCCAAGAAGCTAAACCAAGTTATCTAGGTGGAAACCGGCCATATGGTCTGGATCTTTTCAGAGCCTGTACCAACTGACTTCAGCAGGCTTTAGCCCACTGTCAGCTGAAAATCACATTGCGTGCAGCACCAAGTTCACCCCTGTGACCTACAGAAGTAGAGCCAAAATAACTTTGGTTATACTTTTCTTTTAAACTCCTGTGCATTTGGCATTTCTGTGAAGGTGGAATCAACCTCTACTCTGCTAGCGGTCTTGGAAGAAGGCTGGGTAAATATAAAGAATGTGTTGCTATATCACAAAAGACAAACTATTGCACAGAGCAGATAAGTATAACATTATTATTTCAAAAGGAAAAAAAAAATGACAAACACTTTTGGCACGTTAGCTGTCGTATGCAAACAGCGGTACAACTGACTGACAAAAAAGGTCTGCCACTCATGTTAAAAAAGCCATAGGCCTCGTTTACATGGGGCAACTACCTGAGCTGAGAGGTGATTTGCCATCATGAGGATGCACAGGTGTTGCATGTATCCTCATGCTGACAGTTCTACTGTTGTCTACAGAGATGCAACTGTTGCATCCCAATATGACATCCATGTACGTGCAGGTTCCCAAACTCACCCAGGGTGCATTCAGGACCATGCACCAGCACAGTTGTCATATGGGGACATCAGCTGTATCCATGCAGCAGATGGGTTCCAATAGACAAATGAATTGCCAGCACAGGGATGCTCCCAACACCTGTGCAGACAAAGCACGACCCTGCATGGGCCAAACATGAAATCAACCTATTCAAAAAAGGCCTTCAATGTGTTGCTATTTGTGGTGGTAGGATCTATTCCCCCTAGTAGGAAACATTACATTCCACCCAAGGCTCTCCATCGCCGTGTACTACTTGAACCTCTGAGCATTGATGTATGGTAACAGGGCCTCTTTCCCATAGCAGGAAAGGTATTATGTTTCACACACAGCTCTCCATATGTTAAGCTAACTATAGATGGAATTTCTGCAGGTTCAGCAGAGCAGCAGAGATTTGATCCATCTATGGGCAGGCAGGTTTTACTGAAGTTAATCCATTGATCAACTTTAGTAAAGCCAGCCAGATATTCTCATGTGACTACTGCCAGCAGCTACAGTAGCTAGCAGTGGTCATTGTGCTGTGCTGGATGGGAAGGCTCCCCACTGGCAGAACAGGACAGCACTGCGGGAGGTCTTGCCCCATCAAACGTCAGTGTTGATGGGGGAATTGAGCAATTTTCTTTCCTGCAATCACAGGTTGAAAAATTACATCATCTATGGCTTGCAATACAAGGTCCTGCCCATCACCCTATAACACTACATGATCCTCTGTTCAGTGATGTGTGGTGACAAGACCTCTTACCCTTCATAAGGAAGGTATGTTCCACCCAGGGACCTCTCTATGTTAAGCCACCCATAGAAGGACTGAATTTCAGCAGGGACAGGACAAGACGGGATCCATCTATGGGCAAGCTGGTTGTACAGGAGTTGATTGAATATTACAACCAGCCTTTAGGGTTATTTTTATTTTTTTTGCATGTGATCATCGCCAGCAGCTACAGCCACGAGCAGTAGCCATTGTTTTCTGCCAGCAGGGAAGGCATACTATCAGAACACTAAAGTGCTGCAGGATGGAATTCCCCAACAACACTGAATGTGTAGGAGGGAAATAAAGCAATATTCTTTAATGCAACCATTGCGTCATCTGTTTTGCTTTGCACACAGGGTCCTGCCATCAGCCTATAACACTACATGATCCTGTGATCAGAGATGACAAGGCCTCTTTCCCCATAGTAAGGAAGGTATTATGTTCCACCCAAGGCTCTCTATTGCCCTAGAACACTACATGATCCTGTGATCAGAAATGACAGGGAATCTTCCCCATAGTAGGGAAGGTATTATGTTACGCCCAGGACTATATTGCCCTATAACACTACATGATCCTGTGACGACAAGGCCGCTTTCCCCATAGTAAGGAAGGTATTATGTTCCACCCAGGACTCTCTATTGCCCTATAACACTACATGGTCCTGTAATCAGTGATAAGGCCTCTTTCCCCATAGTAAGGAAGGTATTATGTTCCACCCAGGACTCTCCATTGCCCTATAACACTATATGATCCTGTAATCAGTGATGACAAGGCCTCTTTTCCCATAGTAAGGAAGGTATTATGTTCCACCCAGGACTCTATTGCCCTAGAACACTACATGATCCTGTGATCGGTGATGACAGGGCATCTTCCCCATAGTAAGGAAGGTATTATATTCCACCCAGGACTCTCTATTGCCCTAGAACACTACATGATCCTGTGATCGGTGATGACAGGGCATCTTCCCCATAGTAGGGAAGGTATTATGTTCCACCCAAGACTCTCTATTGCCCTAGAACACTACATGATCCTGTGATCAGAAATGACAGGGAATCTTCCCCATAGTAGGGAAGGTATTATGTTCCACCCAAGACTCTATTGCCCTAGAACACTACATGATCCTGTGATCAGAAAACACAGGGAATCTTCCCCATAGTAGGGAAGGTATTATGTTACACCCAGGACTATATTGCCCTATAACACTACATGATCCTGTGATCGGTGATGACAGGGCATCTTCCCCATAGTAGGGAAGGTATTATATGTCACCCAGGACTCTCTATTGCCCTAGAACACTACATGATCCTGTGATCGGTGATGACAGGGCATCTTCCCCATAGTAGGGAAGGTATTATGTTCCACCCAAGACTCTCTATTGCCCTAGAACACTACATGATCCTGTGATCAGAAATGACAGGGAATCTTCCCCATAGTAGGGAAGGTATTATATTTCACCCAGGACTCTCTATTGCCCTAGAACACTACATGATCCTGTGATCAGAAAAGACAGGGAATCTTCCCCATAGTAGGGAAGGTATTATGTTACACCCAGGACTATATTGCCCTATAACACTACATGATCCTGTGACGACAAGGCCGCTTTCCCCATAGTAAGGAAGGTATTATGTTCCACCCAGGACTCTCTATTGCCCTAGAACACTACATGATCCTGTAATCAGTGATGACAAGGCCTCTTTCCCCATAGTAAGGAAGGTATTATGTTCCACCCAGGACTCTCTATTGCCCTAGAACACTACATGATCCTGTGATCGGTGATGACAGGGCATCTTCCCCATAGTAGGAAAGGGATTATGTTCCACCCAGCACTATATTGCCCTATAACACTACATGATCCTGTGATCGGTGATGACAAGGCCTCTTCCCCATAGTAGGGAAGGTATTATGTTCCACAATCACGTTACATCAGTGATGCAGGCACAGGAACCATTGCTGTACTTTAGGAAGGATACGTTTCCGGGGGGACGGTGCTCTCCAGCTGCCCGGTCTCGCTCCTCCCGGTTTGATCACTCGCTCCCCCCACTCCCGGTCCCAGAACCTTCCGCCTCTCCCCCGTGAACGGAAGCGGCCCAGCGTGTCATAGCTGCGCTCCCAGAACGAGGGCCTGGAAGGTGGCGGCGGCTGTGAAATCCGTGGTGGCGGGCGGTACCCATGCGTGGGTCTCTGCTGTCGGGACCTGTAAGGGGGACGCGGGGGCCCTCGGCTGCTGGGTGGCCGGTGCCGGACATGCCGAGGGCTCTGTGGTCGCACGCTATCGTCACTCAGCTCGCCGTCCTCCAGCTCGCCTTCCTCCCGGGGAGAAGAGGGCCTGGCAGCCGTCACGGACATGGCTGTCGGTGGTCAGAGCCGCGGTACACCGAGTCCGCCTCCAGTCTAATACTCCGCTTCTCCTTCTACTACAGGAACCTGGGAAAGCCAGGCCACGCTACATCAATCATCTCGCGAGAGTTCCGACAACGACTGATGTCACCGCGTTCAGAGATACAGCGGAGGAATCTACGGAGATCACGTGACACGGTGTCCTCCCTATAAAGAGGATTGTATGAACAGAATACATTACAGAGATGACAGTGTGGGAGAGCAACTTCTAGCAGTGCTGGGCAACTTTCTGCGAGTGTGGCCCCTGAAATCGCTAAAGAACCACACAGAACATTCACTGGAGTTGTAGCACTGACCCCCCCCCCCCAAAGGAGCTGTTGGTTTTATTGGGCTTACCGTTACCTTTTTGATCTCATATCCGTCTAGGGATTCCGGTGGTAGATGGCCCAAAGCAATGTGGAAACTGACACTGGATCTTCTTTTTGGGTTATTTATTTGAAAATATAAACAGAATCTCTGATTTTAGGGTAGAGGGTTAGGAGGAAGTTCAGGTACTTTGGACTGCAAAATGGAAAGTCTCTTAGTGAAGAAATCCAGAGAATAACAACCGTTTCACAGCTGGATTTAAACAACCCCCTGGATAGACCTCCTCTCACTAGGCCTAGCAGCCAGTATGGTGTTAAGTAAAGTCTCTGCCACAGACTTGGTAGGTGAGGGACATAGACAAATTTTAAAGAGCTCTCACACGGTACCAATATCTTAAGTACCACCTCCCAGAATGCACAGCAGGAGAACACCCCTACTGGGCCGGTTCCAAGAAAAATGTGGCCCTCAATACACCCAGCTAGACTGTGTTCTCACACTTGCTGGTGGTGACAGCGACACCTGCAGCCAAGGAGAACCTAGTGCAACCCAGCTAGACTAGTACTGAGATCATAATTTAGTAAAATTAGCCCTAAAACCCAACTGTGGTTTCAGGAGAATTAACTTTCAAAAACATATAGTGCATGCTCGTCAGGAGCCAGCGCTACAGAGTAATACAACAAAACCCGACAGCTTGGAGATAGAGAGTGCAGAGGTGACAGGAGATGGTCAGAGGTGACAGGAGATAGTCAGAGAGTGCAGAGGTGACAGGAGATAGTCAGAGAGTGCAGAGGGGACAGGAGATAGAGAGTGCAGAGGCGACAGGAGATAGTCAGAGAGTGCAGAGGCGACAGGAGATAGTCAGAGAGTGCAGAGGCGACAGGAGATAGTCAGAGAGTGCAGAGGTGACAGGAGATAGTCAGAGAGTGCAGAGGGGACAGGGGATAGTCAGAGAGTGCAGAGGGGACAGGAGATAGTCAGAGAGTGCAGAGGCGACAGGAGATAGTCAGAGAGTGCAGAGGGGACAGGAGATAGTCAGAGAGTGCAGAGGTGACAGGAGATAGTCAGAGAGTGCAGAGGTGACAGGAGATAGTCAGAGAGTGCAGAGGTGACAGGAGATAGTCAGAGAGTGCAGAGGTGACAGGAGATAGTCAGAGAGTGCAGAGGGGACAGGAGATAGTCAGAGAGTGCAGAGGGGACAGGAGATAGTCAGAGAGTGCAGAGGGGACAGGAGAGAGTCAGAGAGTGCAGAGGGGACAGGAGATAGTCAGAGAGTGCAGACATGACAGGAGAGAGTCAGAGAGTGCAGACATGACAGGAGAGAGTCAGAGAGTGCAGACATGTCCCAGGAGATAGTCACAGAGTGCAGACATGTCCCAGGAGATAGTCACAGAGTGCAGACATGTCCCAGGAGATAGTCACAGAGTGCAGACATGTCCCAGGAGATAGTCACAGAGTGCAGACATGTCCCAGGAGATAGTCACAGAGTGCAGACATGTCCCAGGAGATAGTCACAGAGTGCAGACATGTCCCAGGAGATAGTCACAGAGTGCAGACATGTCCCAGGAGATAGTCACAGAGTGCAGACATGTCCCAGGAGATAGTCACAGAGTGCAGACATGTGCCAGGAGATAGTCACAGAGTGCAGACATGTGCCAGGAGATAGTCACAGAGTGCAGACATGTGCCAGGAGATAGTCACAGAGTGCAGACATGTGCCAGGAGATAGTCACAGAGTGCAGACATGTCCCAGGAGATAGTCACAGAGTGCAGACATGTCCCAGGAGATAGTCACAGAGTGCAGACATGTCCCAGGAGATAGTCACAGAGTGCAGACATGTCCCAGGAGATAGTCACAGAGTGCAGACATGTGCCAGGAGATAGTCACAGAGTGCAGACATGTGCCAGGAGATAGTCACAGAGTGCAGACATGTGCCAGGAGATAGTCACAGAGTGCAGACATGTGCCAGGAGATAGTCACAGAGTGCAGACATGTGCCAGGAGATAGTCACAGAGTGCAGACATGTGCCAGGAGATAGTCACAGAGTGCAGACATGTGCCAGGAGATAGTCACAGAGTGCAGACATGTCCCAGGAGATAGTCACAGAGTGCAGACATGTCCCAGGAGATAGTCACAGAGTGCAGACATGTCCCAGGAGATAGTCAGAGACTGCAGACGTGACAGGAGATAGTCACAGATGGCAAACGTACCAGGTAGGGTGACCACAATTCCCCCAAAAATATGATTTCAAAAACCTCGCCGACCATGGAATCTGTCACGCATTTCCCTCCTGCGTGGCTAACTCTATAATAGAACACTAAGAGGAAGTGATGTCACTTTAGAACAGCAGTCCCCAACCTTTTTTGCATGGGGGGACCGGTTTCGTGGAAGGGGGGGGGGATGTAGTCTTTGGGTTGACAGGGAATTCGGCGGCGGGTGATTTGTTGGGTGAATGGTTGATGTTAGCACTTAAATAATCCTGACATCATGCTTGATATGGTGTCAGGATGATCAAATCACATTGTTTCTATACTATATTGTAATATATAATGAAATAGTTCCACTCACCATAATGCAAAATCAGTGGGAACCCTAAGCTTGTCATTTGCCACTAGATACAGCATGCCACCGTCGCCTGCCCCCAGATGCAGCTTGTCACTTGCCACCATTGTCTGCTGCAAGATGCAGTGTGTCACTTGCCATCCGATGCAGTTTGTCACTTGCCACCCGAAGCCTGCCACCGGATGCAGTGTACTACTTGCCACCTATACCTATAGCCTGCCACCAGATGCAGTGTGCAACTTGCCACCCATACCCTTCCACCAGATGCTGTGTGCCACTTGCCACCCACAGCCTGCCACCAGATGCAATGTGAATTGCCAGTCAATAGTGAGGGGGTATAGTGAAGGGTGCTGGGTTCTGTAGAGGGATGCAGGGTACTATGGGATGGGGGAAAGGGTGTATAGAGAGGGCTGTAGGGTTCTGTAGAGGGGTGCAGGGTACTATGGGTTGGGGCAGGGTTCTGTGGAGGGGTGCAGGGTACTATAGGTTGGGGGGTAGGGTTCTGTGGAGGGGCGCAGGGTACTATGGGTTGGGGCAGGGTTCTGTGGAGGGGTGCAGGGTACTATAGGTTGGGGGGTAGGGTTCTGTGGAGGGGTGCGGGGTACTATGGGTTGGGGGGCAGGATTCTGTGGAGGGGTGCAGGTTACTATGGGTTAGGAGCAGGGTTCTGTAGAAAATGCGCCCCCCCCCCCCCATTTTCCTTCTATCTTCTGCAGCTTTGGGATGGTTTGTGGGGACTCATCTTAGGAAGTTCCAGTATTCATTGATCAGAGCCATAGACATTCCCTGTCTGCTCACATTCACAGCACATTTTATAGCTATTCATACTCAGGGGTAAAGGAGACAAAGAACTTTCCTCCCTCCATCCAAAGAAAACATGCGCACTTTACACATGTCTGCCCGCTTTTAGAGAAAAGTTTTTGTGTGGTGGTCACTGATAAAAATGGAAATATGGCAGAACACGGCATGCCGCGGTGACAACTTTCTACCATATCAGTCTCTGGTCACACCTGCGTGTTTCAGTAACGCGCAGAGAAATGCACATTTCGGCACAATCACGGAACATGCAAAAATATGTGCCTCACACTTGTAGTGCCATTTATTGTCCCCCCAAACGTGAGAGCCCAATACAAGAAATGTGGCAAAATTAGGGGTGCAACGGATCGACACTGATCCGTGATCCGAACGGGTCGCCCTATTCGGATCGGCACACGCCACGCTCCGCTGAGCACGCCGCGGTCTCGGCCTTAGGAAAGGCCGCGGCTTTGGCCTAGTTCCGAATCGGCGGCCATCTTGGTGCACCCGTGGGCATTTACAATGTGATCGCTCTGTCAAATGATGGAGCGATCCCTTGTAAACAAACCGGCATCATAATGGTGCTGGTTGCTCTCTCCCCTCTGTTTACAGATCCGTATAGTGGAGGGGAGAGATCAGATGACAGCAGTGCTGTTGGCTGCATCTGTAGAGCCCACAGCGCTGCCCTGTGACAAGTGCAGTCACAGCCATCCCTCCATACTCTTCCAATACCCTGCCAATACTTTGCAATACCCTGCCAATACTCACCAATACTCTGCAATACCCTGCCAATACTCTGCCATATCCTGCCAATACACAGCCAAATCCAGCCATACCCTGCAATACTCGGTAATACCCAGCCATACTTGGCGATACCCAGCCGCACACCCAGCCATGCTCAGCCAATATCACAGTGGGGGAGATGTATATTACAGTAGGGACTATATGGTGGTGGAATTTTCACAGGTTTTTGCAAATTCAATTATTTGCTGATCCGAAAAATGATCCGATCCGTGACTCTGATCCGAGGAATGATCCGATCTGTGAGTTTTTTGATCCGTTGCACCTCTAGGCAAAATGCGTGGTAAATAAAACAAAGTGAAACGTGTTATGAGCTACTTTGTCACGCTTGAGGGGCATAGAGCAATGCACTAAAATCAATGGGGGGCGATATGCTTGTTCAGTGTTTGCCATCCAAGTGTCAGAAACCATGAATCAGACCGAGACAGAAGTACAATTAAATCACACTTGTTTATAAAATAAAAAGGTAAATATAAAAAGCGCAGTCAAAGCACAGCCAGAGTCCAGTAACCGGATAGAGTAATCAGCCAGGCCAGAGTTCAATAACCAGATCGGGTAATCAGCCAGGCCAGAAGTCAGGGATCCAAGTAGAGCAACATCAAGCAGGATAAGGAGCCAGAAGGGATGTCAGCAAACCAGTCTTTAAACAGAACCGTAAGAGATGGTTTCTTGTGATGTGACCAAGGCGAAGGCAGAGGTGAAGTGAACTGGACAGCTTTAAGTAGGCAGGTCAGACGAGCATGATCAGGAAAGCTGGTAACTGTGGAGAGTAGGGATGAGCTTCGTGTTCGAGTCGAACGTACGTTCGACTCGAACATTGCCCGTTCGGCCGTTCGGCGAATTCCGAACGTTTTGGCCGTTCGCGTCAAAATTCGAGTGACGCGCGCGCGGACCACAATGCACTGCGTTGGCGCAGTGCATTGCTGCCCGATGATTGGCCAAGCATGCACTGTGACCCCGCATGCTTGGCCAATCGCAGCGCCGGCAGCGAGGAGAGCCATGATTGGCCACAGGCATCCTGCCTGTGGCCAATCATAGCTCAGGCTGTGTAGTGCACGCCCCACACTATATAAGGCCGTCTTTAAGGCGGCCTCCTGTAGTGTGTTACTTTGCATCTGAAGCAGTGGGTGTTCTGTGTACCTTCAGCACAGTACACACCAATCGTTTTTGGCTGATTTCCTATCTTGCTGCTGTGTAGTGGTTGTTGTCTGTGCCCTGACTGCAGTATACACCACTATATTCACCTCACCTATATAGCTAGTGATCTAGCTTTAACCACTTAACAACTGCCCATTGCCGATTAACGGCTTCAGGGCGGTTGTTTAACTCAGAGAGGCCGTTAATTAACGGCCTCCCAGAATTCTGCTCTCGCGTGCCCCGAGGTGTGCGCACTCGAGAGCATCCGTGACCGCCGGGTCCATAGGACCCGGCGCATCACGGTAAACGGCCGCTCATAGCGGCCGTTTACCACGTGATTGCTCCGTCAAATGACGGAGTGATCACTTGGAAACAAACCGGCGTCATGTTATGACGCCTGTTCCTCCCTCCCCTTTCTGTACCGATCGGTACAGCGGAGGGGAAAGAGATCGGTGTCAGCAGCGATGTGGGCTGCATCTGCAGTGCCCACATCGCTGCTCACCGAATTTAACCCCTCAATTCCCTGCCAATACTCTGCAATACCAGTGCATACTCTGCAGTACCCTGCCATTACTCTGCAGTACCCCGCCATTACTCTGCAGTACCCCGCCATTACTCTGCAGTGCAGTACCCCGCCATTACTCTGCAGTGCAGTACCCTGCCATTACTCTGCAGTGCAGTACCCTGCCATTACTCTGTAGTACCCCGCCATTACTCTGCAGTGCAGTACCCTGCCATTACTCTGCAGTGCAGTACCCCGGCATTACTCTGCAGTGCAGTACCCTGCCATTACTCTGCAGTGCAGTACCCCGCCATTACTCTGCAGTACCCCGCCATTACTCTGCAGTGCAGTACCCCGCCATTACTCTGCAGTGCAGTACCCCGCCATTACTCTGCAGTGCAGTACCCTGCCATTACTCTGCAGTGCAGTACCCCGCCATTACTCTGCAGTACCCCGCCATTACTCTGCAGTGCAGTACCCTGCCATTACTCTGCAGTGCAGTACCCTGCCATTACTCTGCAGTGCAGTACCCTGCTATTACTCTGTAGTACCCCGCCAATACCCCGCCAATACTCTGTAATACCCTGCCATAAATTGCCATACCCAGCCATACTCAGAGATACCCAGCCATACTCGGTGATACCCTGAAATACCCAGCCATAGACGCCCCCCACCCCTCACCGCCCTCCGGTGCTTCTACCAACTCGCCAGTACGATCAAAGCCAGAATCTTTTTTTTATTTTTTATTTCAGGCTTCCCAGCCTAGAGGTGAGATGTGGGGTCATATTGACCCCCCAGATTTCACTGTAAAGAGGACCTGTCACCCCATATTCCTATTACAAGGGATGTTTACATTTCTTGTAATAGGAATAAAAGTGATCAAAAATATATTTTTGGGAAAAAAAAATGTCAAACTAAAATAAATAAAGTAAAATGAACAATAAAAAAATAAAATAAAAATTAAAGCGCCCATGTCCCCATGTGCTCGCATGTGCCACACATGTGAGGTATCGCCGAGAATGTTAGAGCGAGAGCAATAATTCTAGTCCTAGACCTCCTCTGCAACTCAAAACATGTAACCAGTAAAAAAATATTTAAAGCGTCGCCTATGGGGATTTTTTAAGTAGCGACGTTTGGCGCCATTCCACGGGCATGTGCAATTTTGAAGAGTGACATGTTTGATATCTATTTACTCAGCATAACTTCATCTTTCACTTTATGCAAACATTGGGCTAACAAGTGGTTAATAATAGAGCTTGCAGTCAGTAGTGTTAGGAGATAGTGCGTGCTGTCTGCGTGCTCTGTACCCAGTACATACCGCTATAATATAGGGCAGGCCCCTACTTTCAAACATCCAACTTACAAACATCTCCTACTTGCAAACGCAAGGAGACAGCAGCAAGTGAGATGAAAAAAGATGGACGACAAAACAAATTATACAGGGGTGATAACCCTTCCCTATGTTTTCCAAAAAGCTTAAAGATAGTTTTTTTGACTGGAGCTACACTTTAAAAATGTACCGGTTGAAAATGACAAACAGATTCAACTTAACACAACAAACCTACACAGTCCCTGTCTTGTTTGCACCGCCTGTATACTGCTGTTCTGAGTATATAGGGCCTGGGGGCCACACGCATTTCCTTTTTTTAATATGGGTACGGGGTTCCCCTTGATATGCGTACAAGACCCAAATAGGCTGGTAATGGGCAGGGAGGGCTACCCATGCCATGTTTCTCAATGATTTTCAACCATATTGCAGGAACCAGATATAACATTAAAACCGCAAGCAGTTTTAAATGGTGTTATTTCCGTTTAATGTCATTTTGTGCAGGGACTGTTCTAAACACGGGAAACACGTGGCACTTCACAGGCATACTACAGACACCCCGCAGGCACCATATTTAAAGGAATATTTCACTTTTTTTTTTTCACTTTAATCGTCATTAAAATCAGTGCTCCCGCCAAAACGGTAGTTTTTAAAACTTTTTTTTGCAGTGACCCATGTCCCCTGAGGCAGGAGGCAGGTCGCCAAACCCTTTTTAGGACACTATCTTGCATATTAGCCGTTAAAATGAGCACTTTCCAATTCGAACGTTCGAGTCCCATAGACTTCAATGGGGTTCTAACGTTCGTACCGAACGCGGGGGTCGTTCGCAAGTTCTGGTGCGAACCGAACCGGGGGGTGTTCGGCTCATCCCTAGTGGAGAGAGATGAGAGCTGGCAATTAGCCGACAGCTGAGCAGCCAGCCCAGAGAAGGAAGGGCTAAGCTAGCCCTGACACCAGGTGTATGTCAGAGGTGTGACTGGGGCCTTCATCATTTCACAAACTATGGAATGCTGGAAGAGCAGAAATCAGCAAAAATCTCCAACAGTGAAAGGGAGCAAATGACTGAGCGCTCACCCCCCTCCCCCCCATAGCCTCATGTGTAATGTGCTGTACCCTCCTTTATACCGAGTCCGCACCATCCCCAACATACCAGATAAAAGATTAAATAGAAATAAAGACAAACATTTTTTTTCATTTACAATACAAATAGGAGAGAGATCACTGACCAGTGAAGACGTGGTTTTTATCTCTCCTGAGATTTTTCTTGTGATTTTATTGGATTTGATTTAATTCAATTAAATTTCATTGCGATTTCTAGTGTACATTTAAAGCATTTTCTTTATTCTTAATAATGAAGCAATTTAAATTTAATCAGCTTCTTTCTCTGAAAAACACCAAAGAGAAACCCAGCAAAGGAAGGGCAGCTATCATAGGAGGTATCAGTCACCAGCCTGCAGATACCTCAATCAAAAAGCCCCCAAAAATGAAGAGAATCCAGGCATTTGTGTGCGGCTGTTTCAGAGCCGTTATTGGATGTTTTTTGGTTCCGGCTGTAAAGCCAATGGACATCACGGGATACAGACACCGAGATTGGTAAGTATTATGGATAGTGATAGATAGTGATAGATACAAAAAGTACTCTGGATAAGTCACCTACACTCATGCATCAAAGGCACCTTCATCCCAAAATTATTTGTTTTCAAAGTGGTTGTTAAGCCACTATCTGATTTTTTTTATATCATCTCCTCTGTCAGATAAAAAGCTGCATATCCTAGTGCCTTTGTGTTATTTAAAAATAAACGGTTTCTACCTGTACTAAAGCGGAAGTTAACCCATTGATTTAACAGTTTCAAAAAATATTTATATTTCTGGCATGCTGAGAATGCTACCTGTCACATTGGTTGTGCTCTCAACCAAACTGTCAAACCATCCAATGGCTGGTGTCATAATGGATCGCATGTGCAGTAGACATGTGCGCTTCGTTTCGTACGAATCTCAAATTCGTACGAATTTCTCAAAATTCGTACGTTCGGGAGGATCCGAAATACGAATTGCCGTGCGTCCGAATTCTGTACGGAATACGAACTTTTGTTTATGAATTCCGGATCTCAGTCATTATGCTTATTATGACTTGCAGAAGACTTCTGTGATAGAAGTCAATGTAAATTGCCTGAAGACATCAGTGAAGGACTTTCATCCTCTCTGGGCAGGCTGCCAAGAAAAGAACAAAATGATACAATGTTTCTTCTTCAATGGGCTGAACTCCTTGTGTAGAAGTTCTCAGTTTAACCATTTAAAGACTAAATCTTTTCTGACACTTGTTGCTTACAAGTAAAAATCCAGTATTTTCTGCTAGAAAATCACTCAGAAGCCCCAAAAATTATATATATTTTTTTAGCAGAGACCATAGGGAATAAAATAGCGGTTGTTGCAATATTTTATGTGACGCGGTATTTGCGCAGAGGTCTTTCAAAGGCAAGTTAGCCCTTTATCACGGTGCTGGTGTCATTGCTGTATGTCACGCTGCTGATGTCAGTGCTCTCTATCATGGCGCTGGTGTCAGATCACTTTATCATGGTGCAGGTGTCATTGCTGTATGTCACGCTGCTAAAGTCACTGCTCCCTAGAGGTCGACCGAATAAAAAAGGGCTAACTTGCGTTTGAAAGACCTACTGGATTTTTACTTGTAAGCAACAAGTGTCAGAAAAGATTTAGTCTTTAAATGGTTAAAACTGAGAACTTCTACACACAGAGTTCAGCCCATTGAAGAAGAAACATTGTATAATTTTGTTCTTTTCTTGGCAGCCTGCCCAGAGAGGATGAAAGTCCTTCACTGATGTCTTCAGGCAACTTACATTGACTTCTATCACAGAAGTCTTCTGCAAGTCATAATAAGCATAATGAGCAATGTTTTTGCCTTTAAACTCATCGTAAAGAACGAACGAACGACAATTCGTATTTCGTACGAAACAGAACGGAATTTCGGACACGAAATACGAAGTACGAATTAATTTTATTACGAATCGAAACGGAACAGAACGAAACAAATTTATTGACGGCGCCCATGTCTAATGTGCAGCATTATGGCAGTTGAAGATTAACCACTTCAATACCAGGTGCTCCCCCCCCTTCCTGCCCAGGACAATTTTCAGCTTTCAGCACTGTAGCACTTTGAATGACAGTTGCGTGGTCATACAACACTGTACCCAAACTACATTTTTATCATTTTCTTCCCACAAATAGAGTTGTCTTTGGTGGTATTTGAACCCATCTGGGGTTTTTATTTTTTGCTGAACAAACTAAAAAAGACCCACATTTTTGAAAAAAAATAAAAAATTTTTTAGTTTGTCAAGGAAGAAGAAGAGAAGGCGGCGGCGACAGAAAACCGGGCCACCACTAGTAAAAGAGCTGGAAGAAGAAATCAGAGGCCCGGCAAGAAGAACCGAAGAGGGGGACAAGACCCCCGAAGAGGTGGACAAGACCCCCAAAGTCGGAAGAAGAGAAGAAGGCAGCGACTGAAGATCGGGCCACCGCTAGTAAAAGAGCTATAAGAAGATAGCAGAGGCCCGGAAAGAAGAACCGAAGAGGGGGACAAGACCCCCGAAAGTCGGAAGAAGACCCCCGGATGGCAGCGGCGGCGATGAAGAAGAAAGCCGGGCTCCTCTGCTAGTAAAAGCTAGCAGAAGATAGCGGAGGAGTCCGGCGAGAAGGCCCCCCAAGACGGAAGACCACTGGAGCTGTCCAATAAATTATTTTAAAATCATGTGTTGTGTTTTTTTTCTTTACACTTTTTTTCCCCAGGTGAATGGGTAGGGGTACTTGGTACCCCAATACACGTTCACATAGGGTGGGGGGCCAGTATGTGGGGCCCCCTTATTAAAGGGGGCTCCCGGATTCCGTTAATCCGTTTTTCTGGCGTAGGGCTTCCCCTTTAAGTTGATACCAGGTGACGGGGCCAGCGAGGTGTCAATCTCACCGATGGAAGCGGCGACATTGACTTCCTGCGCTAGTCCCGGCTACCTGGAGTTGCATTCAAAATTAAGTCCGTTCATTTCAAAAGTCCAGCGGACTAGCACACAGACGGCTGGATTGTCCACCGGACTGCAGAGTCCGGCGGACAATTTTGAGTCAAAACTTCTTTCTAAGTCCGCCGGACTTTTGGAAATGACCAAGTCTGCCGGATAGTCTGATCGTGTGTACGAGGCATAAGAGTACCCTTTTCTCTCCCCCATTTCTGGAAGGTGGAGGCACTCCTGGGTGTATCTATACATCGGCCACTGCATGTACCTCAGAGACTGTTAAACATCTGTAGTAGCAGTGTTTTTTTCTTCACATATTATGGTTTAACGCATGGACTATTATATTTGCAGTGCCAATTAATATTGGTATTAGCATTATATCTTCTGTGTCCATATGTTTTTTGTGTTTACATATACAGGACTGTGTGACTTCTCAGGTTATCACATTGTTTGGATTTTTTAAAATTCACGCTTGATATTGCTGATGTCCGATTTCAAAAACATCTTTTTGTGTTATTTATTTGTAAATTTGCACATGATATAGTTGATGTCTATATTTTGATTTGAACATATACATGATATTGTGATCTTAATAATCACTTACTTCACCTCACACTTTGATTGATAATTATGAATGTTTGTGACTTCTTGCGACTTATTATCGCATGAGGTCTGCTATACTCCCTAATTGTGCAATATTCACATGGTGTGTTATCAGGGTTGAGATACATTTTTTCAACTTTATTTATTTTTCCTATAAAGGGTATAAATACTTGTTTGATAGGTTTTAACACCTCACATCTTTCTTAGTGCTACTTTTTACCCACATTCCTAGTATATAGGAACACCGATCAGTCTCCTCCCCTAGTCAGTCACAATACCCTACAGTTAGAACACACACAGGGGACACAGTTAACCCCTTGATCGCCCCATAGTGTTAACCCCTTCCCTACCTAAGAAATTTATAGAGTAATCTGTGGCTATTTAAAGCACTAATCGCTGTATAAATGTCACTGGTCCCAAAGTAGTGTCAAAGGTATCCGATCTGTCTGCTGCAATGTTGCAGTCCTGATAAAAATCGCAGATCGCCGCCATTACTAGTAAAAAATAATAATAATAATAATGCCACAAATCTATCTCCTATTTTGCAGACGCTATAACTTTTGCGCAACCAATCGATATATGCTTATTGTGGTTTTTTTTTATTTTTACCAAAAATATGTAGAAGAATACACATTAGACTAAACTGAGGAAGAATTTTTTTTTTTTTTGGGGATATTTATTGTAGCAAAAAGTAAAAAATATTGGGGGTTATTTACTAAAGGCAAATCCACTTTGCACTACAAGTGAACTTGAAAGTAAAGTCGCTGTAGATGTAGGAGGACATGCAAGGAAAATGCATGCAAGGAAAATAAAAAACAGCATTTTAGCTTGCACATGATTGGATGATAAAATCAGCAGAGCTTCTCCTCATTTCAGATCTTCCCCTTAGATTTAGAGTGACTGCACTTTCAAGTACATTTGCAGTGCAAAGTGAATTTACCTTTCATAAATAACCCCCATTGTGTTTTTTTCAAAATGGTTGCTCTTTTTTTTTTTGTTTATAGTGCAAAAAATAAAAACCAGAGGTGATCAACTACCACCAAAAGAAAACTCTATTTGTGGGGAAAAAAGGACGTCAATTTTGTTTTGGTACAACGTCTCACGACCGTGCAATTAAAGCGCTGTGTATCGCAAGAAATGGCCGGGTCAGAAAGGGGACAAATCCTTCCGGGGCTGAAGTGGTTAATAAAACATGGAATTATACATTTTTCAATTTTTAGGATTTAGGCTAGGGTCCTCTTTCAAGGTAATACTAGTCATACTATATGGGTCTGCACCCCAGAATACACAAGAGGGATAAGTAAAGGACAGCTAAAATCTCATCCCTGCTTGTCCACTTGCTGCCCTTTACTGCCTACAACACACACAGTGACGTATAGCGCCAGGAGACCGGAAGTGTCGCGCTGAGCCGAGTTTCTCTGCAGTCAGGTACCCGGAAGTAGTGTGTACGTTACTGAGGATGGAGCCCGGTGTTTGTTGTAGTGCAGGGATTGGAGCTGGTACATGAAGCGCAGGACCTTGTATTCAGGTGCGGGTGGAGAGACTTCTTTATAATGAGCTCAGCTTTCTTTTTATGAAATAGCAGTCAGAGTAGCTTTGCGAAACTGTCGTTCTCGGTGTTATCGTATTCACAGACGTCAGAGGTTTCGGGGGGGGGGGGTATGGATCTGAGGACAAGGAGAATGCATGCAATGATTGGTATGCATGCTTCCTGACTGAAGCTCCCCACCCTCCATACAATCTGATCGTAAAATCTGAATTAGATCTACCAACTACTATGTAGTTGCCTGGTTGGACGCAGATTGATGGAAATAGGTAGATTCTCATTACTGTACAAAGTTTTAGTAAAACGAAGGGACATATTACAATTTGACCAAACAATTCAGCTTTATCATAACTGTATAATATGAGGACCTACCTAATCTATCCATTCAGGTAGACATCTTCACTGCATAGTTGTTGGTAGAGATTGTACAATCAGTTTATAATAGGAGAGGTAAGTTTAAAGGGGAATGTACAATTAGACTGTATAGTGCAGAACACACACTCATCGTGGTAACCAATTGCAGCCACATAGCTTGTTGTGGAAGTGAGATGAGGAAAGCTGACTAATGATTGCTGTGTAAGAGACTCCCCTGTCTCTGGTTGCTGTGTATGGGACTCACCGGTCTCTGGTTACTGTGTATGGGACTCACCGGTCTCTGGTTACTGTGTATGGGACTCACCGGTCTCTGGTTACTGTGTATGGGACTCACCGGTCTCTGGTTACTGTGTATGGGACTCACCGGTCTCTGGTTACTGTGTATGGGACTCACCGGTCTCTGGTTACTGTGTATGGGACTCACCGGTCTCTGGTTACTGTGTATGGGACTCACCGGTCTCTGGTTACTGTGTATGGGACTCACCGGTCTCTGGTTACTGTGTATGGGACTCACCGGTCTCTGGTTACTGTGTATGGGACTCACCGGTCTCTGGTTACTGTGTATGGGACTCACCGGTCTCTGATTGATTACTGTGTGTGGGACTCACCGGTCTCTGATTGATTACTGTGTGTGGGACTCACCGGTCTCTGGTTGGTTACTGTGTGTGGGACTCACCGGTCTCTGGTTGGTTACTGTGTGTGGGACTCACCGGTCTCTGGTTGGTTACTGTGTGTGGGACTCACCGGTCTCTGGTTGGTTACTGTGTGTGGGACTCACCGGTCTCTGGTTGGTTACTGTGTGTGGGACTCACCGGTCTCTGGTTGCTGTGTAAGAGACTCATTGGTCTCTGGTTGGTTACAGTGTATGGGACTCACCGGCCTCTGGTTGGTTGCTGTGTATGGGACTCGCCGGTCTCTGGTTGCCGTGTTTGGGACTCGCTGGTCTCTGGTTGCCGTGTATGGGACTCGCTGGTCTCTGGTTGCCATGTATGGGACTCGCTGGCCTCTGGTTGCCGTGTATGGGACTCGCTGGCCTCTGGTTGCCGTGTATGGGACTCGCTGGCCTCTGGTTGCCGTGTATGGGACTCGCTGGCCTCTGGTTGCCGTGTATGGGACTCGCTGGCCTCTGGTTGCCGTTCATGGGACTCGCTGGCCTCTGGTTGCCGTTCATGGGACTCGCTGGCCTCTGGTTGGTTGCCGTTCATGGGACTCGCTGGCCTCTGGTTGGTTGCCGTTCATGGGACTCGCTGGCCTCTGGTTGGTTGCCGTTCATGGGACTCGCTGGCCTCTGGTTGGTTGCCGTTCATGGGACTCGCTGGCCTCTGGTTGGTTGCCGTTCATGGGACTCGCTGGCCTCTGGTTGGTTGCCGTTCATGGGACTCGCTGGCCTCTGGTTGGTTGCCGTTCATGGGACTCGCTGGCCTCTGGTTGGTTGCCGTTCATGGGACTCGCTGGCCTCTGGTTGGTTGCCGTTCATGGGACTCGCTGGCCTCTGGTTGGTTGCCGTTCATGGGACTCGCTGGCCTCTGGTTGGTTGCCGTTCATGGGACTCGCTGGCCTCTGGTTGGTTGCCGTTCATGGGACTCGCTGGCCTCTGGTTGGTTGCCGTTCATGGGACTCGCTGGCCTCTGGTTGCCGTGTATGAAGTGTTGCCAGCACACCAGGATCTCCAAAATTGGGTCCAAAATTTTAATCACATAGTATAAAAAAAAAAATAGATGCGACGTTTCGGAGCCACGCTATTAAGGGGCATGGTCATTGAAGAAATATCACCACCAGTGGGGGGGGGGGGGGGGCCATGATCGTCTCCTCCTTCGCCGTGGGGCATACTGGACATATACCTTGGGCACAGTCCAGCCAGGGGGCCTTAATACCACTCTATCCTATCTGTGTTTTCTTAAAGACAGATAATCGGCATTGTGATGTGTCAACAATTTGAATCTTTTATTCTATACTTTATGTTCACATCTATTTTGCAGCTATTCTGCTTCTCTGTCTATCATGGCAGCTGGCACAGGGATTTTTTTTTCCCTCCTTTTTCATTTTTTATTTTTCATTCTTTGTCATTCTATTTTTTTCCCCCTCTTATAAATTGAATTTTTTTTTCTTTTTGTTTTCCTTATTCTTCTTTTTTCTTTCTCTTATTTTCATATTTTATTTGAATTTTCGGCTTTTTTTTTTTTCACTTTCCAATCCATATCTGCGAGGTGCAGCGGCTCACTTTCACACTTGATTTTTTTCTTCTTTTCACTTAGCCCCAGAGTGCTCCCTATCTAATTGCAGACCACCGCCATCTGCATTGACATATTGATCCCCTAGGGTGCTCGTGTGTGCATAGCGTGTCTCTGGATTGGAGTAGAAATGCAAGCCCCTAATGGTCACCTAGCAACGGTAGTAAATGGCCAGGTGGAAGTACACAATTAAGGAAAGGAACAGACACGTTTGGGGCTGCAATTGCAGTTTAGTTTTCTGTGCAAATAGGATTCATCTTGAGTATGAACAGAATACTGGTACACTGATCTACCTTGGCCAAAGTGGTTATGACATCCTAATGGCTGCTTTATGTAAATAGGAAACAAACACACAGGTTTATGGACAGGATATAATGTCATTGGATGTCAGGGGCGGGCTGGGGGTTATTTCCTCTTTGCACTGATTGGTGAATGGTTCTTTAAAGCGGGAGTCCGCCGTTTTTTTTTTTTTTTTTTTAAAAGCCAGCAGCTACAAATACTGCAGCTGCTGACTTTTAAAATAGTGACACTTATCCGCCCAGCGCGCCCGCGATGTCGTCACCAGAAGCCGATCTCTCGATCGTCTCTCGGGTGCTGCCACCGCCATCTTGGGTATGGGAATCAGGAAGTGGAGCCTTTCGGCTTCATTTCCCGGTTCCCTACTGCGCATGCGCGATGTCGCGCTGCGCAATAAGGGTGGACCTCCGCTTTAAATGGTGGACTGTTTGTATCACAATTTGTCACTTGCCTGATGAAGGAGTCCTGTGTGGCTCCGGAACATCACTTCTTATTTTTTTGATACTATGTGATTAACATTTTGGAGATCCTGCTGTGCTGGTGACACTTCCTTCTCATGATTGCAGTCAGTTCCAGCCGTTTGTCATTTCAGCACCCAATTTAAGATACCGCCATTTGTGCAGGTACGTGTGTGTTGGGAGTATTGCATTGGTGGTTGCTGTGTATGGGACTCGCCGGTCTGGTTGCTGTGTATGGGACTCGCCGGTCTCTGATTGGTTGCTGTGGATGGGACTAGTGCTGAAACAACTAACCGATTAATCGATTACTATTTTAATAATCGATTAATCGGCCAGTAACATAATGGGGATTAAAAAAAACTAAAATTAACTCTTTATAGTACAAAAAGAGAAAATAATCTCTACTGTAAATATTACTTTCACAGTTCTACAGTAACAAAATGAATTTTAGTCTTTTTAACCCCATTATGTTACTAAATGTCTTACACCTGGTATAACTATAATCTATAAAATATAATCTATATGTTTATTGGTACTTTTTGCAGAAACGCACTACAGTTCATTAAATGTTTCCCATGGGACACATTCATATCTGTACTTTTATCAGCCGCTGCGTATTTGGAAAGGGTCAGGGACTTTTAAAAGCAAAACAGGGCTTCTTTGGTTCAATATACTTGAGAAGCTGCAGAAAAGCATGTAATGTGTTTTTAGCAGCAAATGTTTTATAATCATTTTTAAAATGCAAAAATGCAAATTGCAGTAAAATCACATGCGCAGAAATCAAAAACGCACATCAAAAAGCACTGCAGAAACAGATCAAAAGCAAACTGCATAGGTGTGTACCGAGCCTTATGCTGGCCACACGGATCAATTTTCAGATGAGAATATTCAGACGAAAAATCTTTGTACATTCGCTGAATGAAAGAATTTTCTTTGACATTTTCACTTGTTTTTAAT
Organism: Lithobates pipiens; assembly: GCF_037356315.1. Lineage (NCBI taxonomy): Eukaryota > Metazoa > Chordata > Amphibia > Anura > Ranidae > Lithobates > Lithobates pipiens. The sequence continues at coordinate 240,630,882 of NW_027507903.1, read as the reverse complement.
GTTCTGTTTTGAAAATGAATGTAATTTCTGAATGAAAACCACATGCATTGTCTGAAAATTCCTTTGACCAAGCAGTTTTCTATTATTTCCAAATTTTCCCATCACTGTGGTTGAAAATGAACGTAGATGGGACTCGCCGGTCTCTGGTTGCTGTGGATGGGACTCGCCGGTCTCTGGTTGCTGTGGATGGGACTCGCCGGTCTCTGGTTGCTGTGGATGGGACTCGCCGGTCTCTGGTGATTGGTTGCTGTGGTTGGGACTCGCCGGTCTCTGGTGATTGGTTGCTGTGGGTGGGACTCGCGGGTCTCTGGTGATTGGTTGCTGTGGGTGGGACTCGCCGGTCTCTGGTGATTGGTTGCTGTGGGTGGGACTCGCCGGTCTCTGGTGATTGGTTGCTGTGGGTGGGACTCGCCGGTCTCTGGTGATTGGTTGCTGTGGTTGGGACTCGCCGGTCTCTGGTGATTGGTTGCTGTGGGTGGGACTCGCCGGTCTCTGGTGATTGGTTGCTGTGGGTGGGACTCGCCGGTCTCTGGTGATTGGTTGCTGTGGGTGGGACTCGCCGGTCTCTGGTGATTGGTTGCTGTGGGTGGGACTCAGTGGTCTGGTTGGTTGCTATGGCATCTGCCTCCTCCTCATCTGTACTCATGCTGTGTGAGCTGCTCTTGATGATCCTATAATGACTGATTTGTTTAATCCTGTTTAGTCTACTCATAGTTTACATTGCATTCAACTGCCATCTATCATTACATTAATTCCTGATAGTGTGATATATTAGGCAGCTTGTTTGGGACAGCATTGACTAGTTACATTTACTATTGTGGATCATTTATAAGGGGAACTCAGGATAGTCATGTGGAGAGGAAGTGTGTTGGGGGTGGGTGGACAAATGCATTAATCATACTTAAGCTGCATGCTTTCTCAACACCCATCACAGATCACTTATTCCTCCTAACGTCTGCTGCCACCACTAAGCTGTGCTTGCTCTACAGGAAGAAGTGCTCGGTTTGGAACGTTAGGAAAAACTGAGGCCCAGAGGTAAGTCAAATTTATACATCTTACCACTGTTTACCATAAGACATGTGCACTGATCCCTAGAAATCTGCCTAGCTAGGGCTGGAGTGCCAGAATGATAGAAAATACAAAAATATAAATTCTCAATTATACTTGGGGTATTTGGGAATTGTGATTAAATGCAGGGCATACAAAATGAATGTGAAAAAATGCAGTGCTGCATTTTTTTCACAATTGTTTTATTTACATACTATATATCTACACTCATTGCACGTGGCTGTTTAAATTTCACTGAAAGAGCACTGACTTTTTTTCTATCGTACAAAATGTTTCCACGCCAAAATGCTATATTATTATTATTATTATTATTATTATTATTATTATACACAATTTTATATAGCGTCAACAGTTTCCACAGCGCTTTACAATGTAGAAAGGGGACAGCACAAGGAGGAAGGCCCTGCTCATAGAGCTTACATTCTAAAGGGTGGTGGTACAAAAGGTAATAGATGCAGGGAATGATTTGATGGGGGTGGCTCGTGTACAGTTCTTAGGTGGGTGTGGGACAGGCTTCCCTGAATAAATGAGTTTTTAGAAATCTGCTAAAGGTGGACAGGTTAGGGGCTGATCAGACATACCGGGGCAGGGAGTTCCAAAGGATGGGAGAGGCTCTGGATAAGTTTGTTGATATCTGTGCAACTTCATTTAACAGATATCAATGCAAGTCCCAATGAAATCCACAGAAATAGTGCAGTAACCTTTTTCAAAGTCGCTGCGACTTATATGAACGGTTCCATTTCCAAAAATGGGGTAAACTGTCAAGGAAAACTACAGAACATTGTATAGTGTATATCCAGCTTTACTAAAAACTGGTGCAGCTCTGCATAGCGACCAATTAGCTTCCAGGTTTTTTTTTTGTCAAAGCCTGAAGCTAGAAGTTGATTGGCTACCATGCACAGCTGCACCAGATTTTGCATTCACCAGTTTTAGTAAATTAACCCCTATTTGTACATAAATGACAATGTTGTCAGTCAAGCACATACTTTCTTCTTTCGTGCCCATCATTCACACTGCTACAGGTACCTGCACTGTAATAATACATCTAAAGTCTAATGTGACATGCTTGAGCACAGTCACTTGTCCCTAACTATACCCCAGGAACTAAGCCCCAATTTAGATTTGAGTGTAGCAATTTAGAGTCACACAAACACGACTTGTAGTACTGGAGCAGAATCTCATGTTTTTGGCCCCATGGCCTTTTAAATGGGAGCACCTGAAAAATATGGGGGAACAAAATATTGCCCTCAAAGAACCACAGGTACTTTTCAATCTTCTAGATGGGAAAATCGGTGTTAAAAACGCAGCCAAGCTGTATTTTTTTTTTTTTCTCAAACCAGTTTAGGTGAGTTTAGCGTTTGTTTGGTGTTTGGGCATTTATTTATTTCATTGGCTATACTTAGAATTTATTCTGGCCACTGAACTGAATAAACACTGAAAGTGCTAAACCTGCGTCACACCAATTTGAACAGTGCCATTGCCCGCTATAGGATGTGATTTGACCTGTCAAATCGCATGACAAGTCGCTCCAATGTGAACAGGGGCTACAAGTCTGTCTGCATGGATACATAGGATTTTATTGAGGTGTGTTTGGGGGCTTAGGCAAAAAACTCCAAGTTAGGAGCAGTAGTGTACATGAAGCCTAAAGCAAACCTTTAGTACACAGTACACGATGAGTTAAAAAAAATAATAATAATGACCAGACACATCCATATAATAAGGTCTTTCAAACACAGTTCTAAGGCTGGATTCACACCTATGCATCTTTAGTGCTTTCTGCATTTTGGAGATTTGCAATGCAGAACGTGTTCCATAGAAAACAATGTTAAATGGACTGTAGTGCAAATCTGCAAAATGCAAAAAGCACTAAAACTGCATAGGTGTGAATCCAGCATTTGATTCTTATAATGTTTGAGTTTCATGCAGTTCTCTGCATTACTTGCTCATTACTTCCAGTTCAATGATACAGCACAAAATCTCTTCTATATAGTGCAGAGTTCCTATGCATGAGTTCATGTACTGCTTATGTAATAGAAATCTGGTAGACAATTTTTCGTGCTGTTTGGATCTTCTGCAAACGCAACTCTTTTCTGGGGCCTGTTAGGTGAGTAATATGGCTAGGCATTTATTATTTTTTCAATGACGTGTAAAAAAAACAAAAAAAAAAAAAAAAACGTTGAATATGGTTGTTGTGTATGGGGTGCCTGGCTAAGATAAGCAATATGGAACATATAAAGGCTGACTAATGCACACATATGCTGTTCATCTATTAATAATGGTGTGAGTGTATGTAATGCAGTAAGGTAACGAGTCTTGTGATTACATTTTAGGTGATTTGTTGATCTGCCCTTATGCTGTATATCCAGGACGACGTCTACAAAGAATATGTAAACATGATGATGAACATAGTCCTTCTGTCGATGATTCTTTGCATATCTTTGTCTTTCTGGATAATATCTATAACTGCAAGTAGTTATTATGGTGAGTATTCTGTTCAGGTAATTTGTGGCTAAAGGAAATATATAGTAGATAGTTGACAGTGTTTCCATCCTTCACTTCTCGTAGGGATCATTTATATTTTATATATGTTTCCATGGTTAATCCTTATTTACAGCATCTGGGTTAAAATCTCAGCAGGATTCCCTGTGCATTTATATTTCCTTCCTGTTTGTGAGGCTTGTCGCTGAATGTGTTCTCACACATTCCTATATACCGGCAGGATAAATTCTATATTTAGGGACACTTAAATCAGTTATATATGGTTGGAAAGGCTATCAAAATTACTGCAACTGGAAAAAAAGACCCCACAGTGTTTAATTCTAGGTCATGTGATCTAAAATATTGTCCTTTAACCCATAAAAGCAATGCATTGTGGGCTCCTTCATTAACCACTTCAGATCCGCGCTATTGCCAAATGACGGCATTAGCGCGGACCTACATTTTCAGGACTACGTCTATTGACGTCGTCCTGGTTACGAGCGGCCTGCGCGCCCCCTGAGGGGCGCGCGCGGCGCGCTCTGTGATCGGCGAGTCCGTGAGACTCGCCTGATCACCGATCCGTGTAAGGGGTCGATCCCGACCCCTTATCACGTGATCAGCTGTCAGCCAATGACAGCTGATCATGTGATAGAACGGAGCCGGTAATCGGCTATTATTCCTCCTCGCGCTGACAGCGCGAGGAGAGAAAAAAAAAGCCGATCACCGGCGGCCGTGATCGGGACATCAGTCCCGATCACGGCCATCAATACATGGGACCACCTGCCACCTGCCTGTGCCCACCTGCCTCCCGCAGTGCCATCCTGAAGTAAAATAAAAGAAAAAGTAAGTGCCCCCCGTCAGTGCCCCCTGTCAGTGCCCATAGTGCCCACAGTGCCACCCACAGTGCCACCCACAGTGCCACCCCACAGTGCCACCCACAGTGCCACCCAATCTGCCTCAAAGGTGCTGCACCCCAGTGCCGCCCATCAGTGCCCAGCAGTGCCGCCCATCAGTGCCCAGCAGTGCCGCCCATCAGTGCCCAGCAGTGCCACCTATCAGAGCCACCTATCAGTGCCTCCTATCAGTGCCCATCAGTCCCATCTATCTGTGGTACCTATCAGTGCCCATCCGTGCCACCCATCCGTGCCACTTATCCGTGCCACCCATCCGTGCCATCTTATCTGTGCCCATCTTTGCCCATCAGTGCCGCCTTATCTGTGCCCATCGGTGCCGCCTTATCTGTGCCTATTAGTGCCGCCTTAACTATGCCTATCAGTGCCCACCAGTGCAGCCCATCAGTGCCCACCAATGCAGCCCATCAGTGCCCACCAATGCAGCCCATCAGTGCCCACCAATGCAGCCCATCAGTGCCCACCAATGCAGCCTATCAGTGCCGCCTAATCAGCGCACTTCAATGAAGGAGAAAAATGACCCGTTTGCAAAATTTTATAACAAACTATTAAAACATGATTTTTTTTTTTTTTTTTTTTTTTTGCATCTTTTTTTGTTTGTTTAGCAAAAAATAAAACTCCGAGCTGTAACTAAATACCACCAAAAGAAAGCTCTATTTGTGGGAAAAAAATGATAAAAATTTCATTTGGGTACAGTGTTGTATGACCGCGTAATTGTCACTCAAAGTGCATCAGCGCTGAAAGCTGAAAATTGGTCTGGGACTGAGGGGGGTTTAAGTGCCCAGTAAGCAAGTGGTTAAAAAGCTCAAATTGAAGGTAATTGATTTGGAAGATTGTTCAAGAAGGAACAATGTAAATTAGGTATTCCGGAGAATGTTAAACCTTGTGATTTGAAACGCTTCCTAAAAGAGATGATATCTACTCTACTGCCTGAAATCCCACATCAGGAGCTCATGATAGATCGAGCACATAGACTACCTAAACCCAAACATATACCAGAAAAGCTACCCAGAGATGTGATTGCAAAAATATTTTTTTTTTGAAGAGAAGGAGCTACTAATGTATTTTACAAGACATAACGCACCACTACCTGACCCATATGCAGGAATAATATTGTACTCAGATCTTTCGTAGACAAAACTATACAAGCACGCAAAAATCTCAATACAATAACTAAAATTCTTAGGAAACACAAAATCATCTATAAGTTGGGTCTCCCTACAAAACTAATGCTGAAAAGAGATGGAAAAGAATATGCCATCATGAATATGGAAGATGGCCTGAAACTTCTGAAAAAAATGGGGCTTTTTACCTCCAAACGATGATCACGTAACGGAAAAAGCCACGCCGGGAAAAATCCCACAACAATGGCAAACTAGCCATAAATGACACACTTTCTTCATTACCTTTCTATGAATCTGCCTCTAAATAACACATCCTGAAATGTAAAGATCTGTCCAATCAGAAGGCAAAATAGCCTCTTAGAAAAGCTCAGCTCAGGGAACCCTAAGCCAGAGACTTATTATTTTTCAGTTGAACTGTTTCTATGTTAATCCCAAAACAAGTAAATATAATCTGTACACGGGAGTATATCTTTATCGCCCTTTTTTTATTTTTTTTTTATTTTTTTTATATTACCTAGTTTATTGTTACCTTGACTTTTTTGTTGAACAGTTGGAAACTTAAACCTCTCTGGATTTATAAATGGTACAAGACTACCACATACTGGACAAAACGGGATACAACAGGGACAGAAATCAAAATTCCAACCATCAGGATAAATTCAATTGTGATTTTCTTTAGCATCTAAAATTACCATCTTCATGGCACTTAAATTTATGTCACCGAATGTAAGGAGCCTTCGTTCAAATGGAAATCTCTTTGGAAAGACATATTAAAAATGAACAGCGATATTATATGCATACAAGAATCACATTTTGCAGAGGATAAAGCTCTGAAATTTTCTCATAACTCTCCTCATATATATGTATCCAACAACTCTCGGAAAAAGGATTAATAACAATAATAAAAGACTCGGTGTCCTTTCAACCATTAGAAGTCAAGACTGATAATCAGGGAAGATTTATCAATTTGTTTGCAAATATTGAGACTGAAAACTACACTAGTGTCACTATATATATATATATATATATATATATATATATATATATACCCACAACATTTTATCCCAAAAACTTGACACAAAGCTCGTAAAATGCAGAAAGGCCGCCTAATATGTGGGGACTTTAAAGCACCTCTAGACCACAATATCGACACCACCAAACAAGGCAAACCTAATAAATGTGGACTCAATAAAATTTTCTCTATGGAAGATATGTATCATCCCTAGAAGTGTTTACACTCCACTGAAAGGGATTACACCTTTTACTCCCAGGTTCACAAATCCTATTCCAGGATTGACTATTTTTTATCACAGACAAAACTTGCTCCCAAATGTAATTAAAGCTCAGATCCATAACATTTCCTGGTCTGATCACGCTCCAATAACATTGGAAATCAAAACAGGCCAAACCTATACTAATAACAAATTATGGAGGAACAATACCTATATTTTATCTAAAAAAGAAAAAAAAAAGCCATTTGTGATAAAAGAAAAATGTTAATTTCAATGATGGTTCGGTGGAAAATACCACCTTTTATGGTGTTCGCCCAAAGCCTATATCAGAGGCATATTACTAAAAATAGCAGCAAAAGGAAAAAAAGAGGAAATTTAATTGAAATAAAACTCTACAAGAGATCTCGTCAGTAAATGAAAAACATAAAAAGAATCCCAAAGATCCTACAACTGAATAATCTAAGGATCTGAGAGATCTGTTAATAGAAGACCACAATAAATACTTGAAAAAATTGAAGGTGAATTACTACTCAAAGCAAAGCTGGTAAACTATTAGCAAATCTACTAAAACAACGGCAAAATCAAAATAAAATAAATGGTTTAAAACACTGTATCTCAGTTACATTACGACCCTCAAAAAATAGCTAACACATTTGCAGATTATTACGAATCCCTATACAACCTTAAAGAAGATAAAAGTATCCCCCAACCTACAAAAAATACATCAGAATTTTTAAGCAAAATATATCTTCTAGAAATAGACCCCACCGACTTAACATAGTTAAATAATCCTATTACAATAATTGAAACCACAAGGGTTATTAAATTCCTACCTAAAAATAAAACCCCAGGTAAAGATGGGTTATTGGGTGAATATTCTCAAGCTTTTACAGAAATGTTATCACCACGTTTAACTAAAATGTTTAATCAAGTAGCCAATAATAATCAATACCCGAAAGAAATGCTAGAAGCACTAATAATTACACAAAACCAAACAAAGACCCAACTGCCCAAGCAACTATAGGCCAATATCATTACTAAATTTGGATATTAAAATTTACATGAAAATGATAGCGAATAGTTTACTAAATATAACCACCTACCTTTATTGGGGCAGATCAAGTGGGATTCGTAAAAGAAAGACAAGCCTAAGACGGAATTTGAAGAATGGTAAATTTTATTAAACTATATAGAAAACGGTCATACTCTAGTTATCTTCCTAGCACTTGACGCAGAAAATTTGATAGGGTGCATTGGCAATTCATATCTCAAACGGTAGAAAAATTTAGTATCAAGGGATTTATTCATTCCGATATTATGTCCTTATACTTTATACTCCTCTGCAAAACTCTCCAAAAACTTTAAACCGACGAATGGAACCAGGCAGGGATGTCCATTGTCCCCTATAATCTTCTCACTAATAATAGAGCCATTAGTAGAAAGTATAAGAAATAACCCTGGGATTACTAGAATCACTATTGGAAAATATGAACATAAAATTGGACTTTTTGCGGATGATATAAATTGTAACTAACCCCAAATCCTCCATACCCAAAGTTTGAAAATTCCTAGAACATTATGGGGAGGTTTCCTACTACAAAGTTAACCAAAATAAATGTTATGTATTACCCATGAACATCCCCAAAAACCAAATTGATATACTAAGCAAGAAGTATGACTACAACTGGAATGAACCATCCATCACCAATGTAGTATAGATCTACAATACATTAAAATACACCTATCGTGGGTTGGGAAGATAGAATAAAATGAAAACCTTAACCAAGATATTATTATATTTTCGTTCTCTCCCAATTTTGATACCAGCAAATTTTTTTACACAAATTAATACAAAAATGAAGAAATTCATATGGCATGAGAAACAAAACAAGGGTAGCATTTGATATACTAAGTGCCGGTTCACACTAGTGCGATGCCAGACATCGCATGTAATTCGCAGCGCACTGCTGTTCACATTACATGCGATGTCTGTGTGGGTGCGATGTCAGCCATACAGATAGCATGGCTGATATCGCACCACATTCGGTCCAAGCACACACAGGACCCTTTTTTCTGTTCGGACCAGAATCGGATCGCATGTGTGTTCACACATATGCGATCCGATTCGTGTCCGAACTGTCAGTTCGCAGTGCGATACGCGAGCTGATATGAGGGTGTCGTTAACATATAATGACACTCCCTAGCAGTTTGCATATGGCAGTGAGAACTGCCGTGCGTGTCGGGAGCGATGCGGGATGATTCGCAGGGTTCTCGCATCGCGCTAGTGTGAACCGGTACTAATACAGAATTGGGTGGAATGGGACTACCAAATATTAAAAATGTATTATGCTTCCTTATTAGACCAATAACAAATTATGGGTGCATATAGAAAAATAATTCACAAAAGGACATGATTTATAAGCTGTCTATGGCCAAGCATATAATACACAAAAAAATACTCATACCCAACCTCCTATCTATAAAAGCAACCTTAATTGCATGGACACATATTCTTTCCAAATCTAATAAAGAAATTCCTTGTACTAAAGTACCAACTCCAACAAGAAAAGTGGAATAAAAATATCAACAAGTGATTGGATAAAGACAGTATTTCAAACCTACCAATATCTACCAGATCATCTCAAAAACATAGTTGAAAATAAAAAGAACAAACAAAAAAATTAAAACTATAATAAATAACCATTCCCACGATAATCTGGGAATACTTAAAGCGGTTCTTCACCCTAAAGGGGAAGTTCCGCTAGTATTATCCCTCCCCCCCTCCGGTGCCACAATCGGCACCTTTCGGGGGGGAGGGGGGTGCAGTTACCTGGATAATCCAGGTAACTGCACCCACTTCCGGCCAGACCGCCGCAGACCCCCGCATTGCTCCGCCCCCCCCCCCCCCCCCGTTGTGTTCTGGGAAACACACAGTTCCCAGAGACACAGCGGGGGACCATAAGAGAAGCGCAGCGCAACTTGCGCATGCGCAGTAGGGAACCGGGCAGTGAAGCCCTCATGCTTCACTTCCCGATTCCCTGACAGAGGATGGCGGCGGTGGCTGCAGCGAGACGAGCGATAGCTCGTCATCTGCCGCCGACATCGCTGGAACCTGGGACAGGTAAGTGTGATATTATTAAAAGTCAGCAGCTGCAATATTAGTAGTTGCTGGCTTTTAATATTTTTTTTTTAGGTGCAGCTCCTCTTTAACACATCTAAACAAAAAAAGGGAATATCTTTATTTTATAACCTCGTTTCATCCATCTCTACAAATGTTAAAAATCCCAACATGTTGAAATGGGAGAAAGACCTCTCAAAAACATTCTCTTGGGAACAATGGAGAAAAGCTATAACAACTAAAACATCTGCTTGCATTGAACATTGGGACAATTCTCAAAAAAAAAATGATTAGCAAAATTATTCCCCTCCATATCGCTATTATGTTGGAGGTGCAATGAGTCTTCAGGTAACCTATACCGTACATTCTGGGCCTGCAAAAATGTACCAAGTTTCTGGAACGCCATCTCCTCTTTTCTAGCAGACCTCACAGGCAGGTTAATAGATTTGACACCAGAAATGGCCTTACTAGGAATAAATCTGGATAGATACCCACTATGTTTTAGGGCGATAGTAACGCATACTCTGGTAGTGGCAGGGCTAACCATCACAAGCATGTGGAAATCTACAGGCATTCCTAACTTGTCAAGGGTGGTCGCTAGAATAAACCACTCAAGCCCAATATGAGATTCTTCTAGCTTGGAAAAACTCCGTTAATAATTTTATGAGAAACTGGCAACGATGGCTTAAAAATCAGAGCCTCTAACTAAGACCTTTTTAAAAGGTTGTGATGTATTACCAGGTTGTATACTACTAATTTTATTCTTTTTGTATCTGTCACCTTTTTATAAAGAGTGGAATTGGATCCATTTATGGTTAGCACCCATTGGGGTCGATGGATCAAAGGACACTGTACAAACTTATTTAGCTGAAAGATCTTGTGCCATACAATGGGTTACTATTTTACTTATAAATTTACAGTTGTTAAATGTTAACCATAACGTACTTACTGTAACTAAGAATGTTCACACTCACACTGGATTGCTCTTCATAAAGCTAATAAAAATTTCAAGTTAAAAAAACAAAAACAAAAAAATCTTAATCCTAACAAAAATAAATAACCCCATGTTAGGAAGCTAGTTCAGCTAATACTAATTCTCACACCGCTAATGCAAATTCTTCTGCAGCTACTGCTCATTCCCTAAAACGAATTCTCATGAGCAGTAGCTGCAGAAGACTTTATGTTCACTGCAGAAATATTTGCATTAGCTGCATGAGAATTCGTTTTAGGAAATGAGCATTAGGGATTGATTAGTAGCTGCAGAAGAATTTTACATTAGCTGTATGAGAATTCGTATTAGCTGAACTAGCTTCCTAACATAGGGTTATTTACTTTTATTTTTGTTAGGGTTACACTGTTACTACTAATAATAATAGTTAATGAATAAATAAATGTAAGATACACTAATAAAAATAATCATAAATTCAATAAATACTAAGTAATAGTATTTAAATAATTAACCCCTAACCCTTAAAAAAAAACTAAACACCCTAACAAAATTTACTATTAATATTTCTAATTTAATATTATTAAGGTTAGGGGTTAATTATCATTTTTATATATGTATTATTACATATTATTTTATTTATGATGATTTTTAGTTCTTTGCAAATCTAGTTTACTTAGCTCCCTAGTATATTCCATATCGGGTTGTATGGAAAGTCCAGTTTTGCGAAAGTAAACAGAAAGTTCGGGTCATAGCAATGTACCTGGTGATGCAGCAATAAAAACCTGACTCTTCCCTACCCTACTCTGTCCTCTTCTGCCATGATTCATTAATCATTGTTATATGATGATGTGTAGTTTACACACGTTATTTGTTTGTATTTCATTGCTTAGCCGTTGATTGGCACATGCAGCAATTAAAAGTGACACTGAATAATAATCTTATTTGCACATCCACTACCTAATATCAGTAAAATCCTGTTTTTCATTAAATAGTTTCTTACTGTTTCTTTTCTTCATTCATGTAAAGTCCTTCTTGAGCTCTTAAACCTCAAATTTTCTCCCTCATTTCCATTTGTTTGAAACAAGCAGTGCTGGTTAGTTGTAGTCATGTGCACTGCCCTATACACAATTCATATTCAGTAGTCCCTAGTCTAGTCCTTCGCAAGAGTGACAAATACAGAGTGGCTACACTTTTACTTACAGCAGGACCATGGAGAACAAATGTAGCCACCCTCTAACAGGGAGATCAAATCACAGCAGAAAAAAAAAATATATATATATATATATATATATATATATATATATATATATATATATATATATATATATAATCACAATTGAGTCATTAAAATGATCCCATACGTATTTCCTAGTGGAAGTATAAAGGTAGTGTTTTTCACCAAGTAATTCCATTCCCCCCCCTGTTCTTTTGTTTTGTTTTACCAGGTACACTGCGTCCAATATCGCCATGGCGTTGGCTGGTTTCTGTGATTGCTCCAATTATTATTGTGTCACGTGGCTTGAAAAAGAAGAGCTTAGATAGTAGTGGAGCTCTCGGAGGTATGTTATGGACATTTAAGTCTCTGGATTTTGCAAGAATTTTGTTTGCAGTTATTGTACCAGAATATAGAAGAAATTATAAAAAGCTATATGTTAATAAGTCTGGTATTATTTTGTTTTACCTAATCAAAGAATAAAATCCTAAAATGCAGAGCTGTAAATGTTTGTGTGTGTATATAATATATATATTATTTTAAAATTGTACAGTGGATATAGAAAAGAATCCCCCCCCCCCCCTTACAATAATCACATTTTGTTGCTTTGCAGCCTGAAATGAAGACAGACACAGTTTATCTTGTATCCAGCTGTATTTACTCAGTGCAACTTATAACACCCAAGGGAATGATAAAACACCAACATTTGCTGTCACCTCAAAATAACTCAACACACAGCCATTAATGTCTAAACCTCTGGCAACAAAAGTGAGTACACCCCTAAGTGATTAGCCATTTTATTACCCGGTGTTATGTGACTTGTTCGTGTTACAAGGTCTCAGGTGTGAATGGGGAGCAGGTGTGTTAAAATTTGGTGGTATCGCTTTCATTCTCTCATAACACCAAATTTTAATACACCTGCTACCCATTCACACCTGAGACCTTGTAACACTAACAAGTCACATGACATCGGGGAGGGAAAATGGCTAATTGGGCCCAATTTGGACATTTTAACTTAGGAGTGTACTCACTTTTGTTGCCAGCAGTTTAGACATTAATGGCTGTGTGTTGAGTTATTTTGAGGGGGCAGAAAATTTACACTGTTATACAAGCTGTACACTCACTACTTTACATTGTAGCAAAGTGTCATTTCTTCAGGCTCGGTTCACACAGGGGCGACACGACTTCAGGACGACTTTGTGAGGCAACTTGGAGACGACTTGAACACACGACCGGCCCCCCACCCTATGTGAATGAGTATGGGGTACAATGTACCCCTACCCATTCACATGTAAAATAAAGTACAAAAAAAACCACAACACACAAGATAAAATAGTTTATTGCACAGCTCCGGGGGTCTTCTCGCCGGACTCCTCCGCTATCTTCTTCTAGCTCTTTTACTAGTGGAGGAGCCCAGCTTTCTTCCTCGCCGCCGCCCTCTTCTTCCGACTTCGGGGGTCTTGTCCCCCTCTTCGGTTCTTCTGCCAGGCCACCGCGCCTTCTTATAGCTCTTTTACAGGCGGTGGCCCGGTCTTCTGACGCCACCGCCTTCTGTTCTTCTTCTTCTCCTGGAGATGTTGACTCAACGTTCTCTCCGGCCGCAATGCCAGGGGTGCGCTCTGCGCGGAGACTTATATAGGGAAAAGGGGCGGGATCATCGGTTGATGTCACATGGGTTGATGTCACATGGTGACCCCCCGCCCCCTTACGATATCACAGTCCCGGAGGATGCTGGGACTGTCGCCATGTGACATCAACCGATGACCCCACCCCTTGTCCTTATATAAGTCGTCGCGCAGCGCGTCCCTGGCATTGCGGCCGGAGAGAGCTTCGAGTCAACATCTCCAGGAGAAGAAGGAGGAGAAGAACGGAAGGCGGCGGTGACAGCGACGACGACAGAAGACCGGCTGTAAAAGAGCTATAAGAAGGCGCGGTGGCCCGGCAGAAGAACCGAAGAGGGGGACAAGACCCCCGAAGTTGGAAGAAGAGGGCGGCGGCGAGGAAGAAAGCTGGGCTCCACCGCTAGTAAAAGAGCTAGAAGTAGATAGCGGAGGAGTCCGGCAAGAAGACCCCCGAAGACGGAAGACCCCCGGAGCTGTGCAATAAACTATTTTATCTTGTGTGTTGTGTTTTTTTTTGTACTTTATTTTACAGGTGAATGGGTAGGGGTACATTGTACCCCATACTCATTCACATAGGGTGGGGGGCTGGTATCCGGGGGGCACCCTTATTAAAGGGGGCTCCAGGATTCCGATAAGCCCCCCGCCCGCAGACCCCGAGAACCAACGGCTCAGGAGGGGGGGGGGGCGCCCGCTCGTCCCCACCCCCTTTCCTGGGCGGCCGGGTAGCGTGCCCGGATAAGGGCCTGGTGTGGATCTGGGGGGGACCCCCACGCCGTTTTTTCGGTGTAGGGGGTTCCCCTTGGAATCCATACCAGACCTGAAAAAAAGATGTATAGATATATATCTCTATCATACATATACACATATACACACATACATATATACACACACACACTCTTGTTATCCTTTTAAACCTTATCATTTGCCTTCCCTGGTTCCTACCTCCCCTTCAACGTGCTACTGAAATGTTTAGTTTTCATTACCAACTTTATTATAAATATGTAAGCAGCATTTAAACCTATTTTATATGGTACATAAACTGTATTGGCTGTAAGAAATGAGGAGATTAGGTTTTTTACAGTGCAGGGTAGCAAAATTGTAGAGTGGTGTAAAGCAAAAAACACAGGAAAAACTAAAGAACCAATCAAAGGCAACTGTAGGGAGGGTCTCGGTGTTCAGGTTTCTCAGTGTATACATCTGAGAATCTTTCATGGTCAGTAAATGTGCACGCTGTTTAAAAATCTTAACAAGGTTCATATTCTTGCACAGATTTTTGGATACAAAACAGTTTACTTTTTCTTGTAATTTCTACAAAATATAATAAAACTCAAGTGAAAAAAAGTCTTACTAAGGATTATACCTTCTGAGATTACTTAGGAAGAGCAGACCAGCGAAGAAAGTATAAGAGAATGTCTGTCTATCATTCATCATATTGGTATAATAGCATTTTTATAACAGCTTACCTGTAAAATCATTTTTATTTTTAAGTACATCACAGGACACAGAGCCATAGTAGTTACTATGTGGGATATAGGCCACCTTGAGGGGATGGACACTGGCACACCCTAAGACAGGAAGTCCACTTGCTATATAATCCCTCCCACTACTGGGAGTACCTCATTATTATTTTTTATAGCAAAGCAATACACTTGTTTACTAGAAAGAGGGGCGGGATGTCTGTGTCCCGTGAAGTACTTCAAAGAAAAGGATTTGACAAGTAAGCTGTTATAAAAATCCTATTTTCTTATCGTACAGCACAGGACACAAAGCCATAGTGGTTACTATGTGGGATGTCCCATAGCAATGCCAGCTGATCGGAGGGAGAAGCAACAGAATTAGGGCAACATGAGACTAGAGGAGTTATACTGCTGCCTGCAGCACACTACACCCAAAGGCGATATCCTCATGCCTTTTTACATTCACCTGATAAAATCTGGTTAATGTATGGGCTGAAGACCAAGTTGAGGCCTTGCAGATTTGAACCATGGAAGATTGGTGATGCACCCCCACGAAGCACTAACAGCTCTAGTGAGGTGTGCTTTAATATGAAAAGATTGAACTTTCCTCCTTAAACCATGAGCTTGAACAATTCATTTTCGAATCCCTTTATAAATAGATGCTGCCTGTCCTCTTTTAGGACCTTAAGGCAACGCAAACAAAATATCAGTTTTAAGAATCTGTCGTTCTTAAATTTTGACTGCTCTCACCACATCAAGAGTGTAGTGGATTTTCTTCTGCAGAATGGGGTTCTGGGAAAAAAATGTAATTAAGGTAGAACAATATCCTGGTTTAAATGAAAATCTGAGACTACCCTAGGTAGAAAATTAGGTTGAGGACACAATACAACCTTATCCTTGTGAATAATTAAATATGTCTCTTTACAAGAAAGAGCAGTCAACTCTGATACCATTCTTGCAGAAGATATGGCTACCAGCAAAACTAGTTTCCTGGTCAAAAAGGATGAAGGGAATATGTTGTGTCGGCTCAAAAGGCTGTTTCTGTAATGCCGACAGGACTAAATTCAAGTCCCAAGGGTTCAGGGGTGACTTAACTGGAGGTTTTAAGCAACGTTACCCCCTGAATAGAGCTACGAACCAAAGAGTGAAGCAAGTGGCTGCTGAAAAAATACTAAGACCTGGTCCTTGATAGTACTCAAGACCAGCTTTATTCTACCTATGATATGATATATTTTCTGTGGTGCCAACCCTTGGATTCACATCAGGAGACATATGCCTTCTAGACTCTCTAATATGACTCTGGAGGCCGAGTTTCTTGCATTAACCAGAATAGACTCCACTGAATTTGACAGCCCACGCTTCTCCGGAATGTGGGTCTTAATAGCCAAACCGTTAAATTTTGTGTTTGTAAAGTAGGATGGAATCAGGGACCTTGCGAGAGATGATCTGGCTGTGGCAATAGGGTCCATAGGTCCCCTACCGCCATCTTTATGATCTCTGCATACCAAGATTTCCTGGGCCACTCTGGGAGCCACAAGAGTCACCGACTTCCCTTCCTGCTTGATCCTGCAAAGAAGTTGTGAACGCAGGCAGAATAGGAGGGAATGCATAAATCAATGAGAACCAATTCCACTGGAATAGCAAGACATCTGTTCCGCATGCTAGTGGATCCTGTGTTCTTGAAATCTTGTCTATTTCTTTGTTAAACCTGGAAGCAAACAGATCTTTGCCTGGCACCCCCCATCTTTGACATATTGACATGAAGATATCGGGGTGAAGGAACAACTGCTGGCGACTCAAGTAAGCCACCTGCCAATTTTCTATTTCTAGAATGAAGACTGCCCAAGATGGCATATGATTCACTATTCTCTGGGCCACAGAACTTCTTGTGCCCCCTTGGTGATTAATATAGGCCATTGCTGTGGCATTGTCAGATTGAATCCTGGCAGGACAATTCTGTAAACTGAACATTCAGGCCTCAGGACCAAGTGCTCTGCCTGAATTTTTAGAATGTTAATAGGCAAGGCCATTTTTGATCTGGGAACTTCTCTTGGACAGTTGCCTCTTCCAGGACTACTGCCCAACCCAAAAAAGGTTGCCATATGTTGTTACCACTTCCCAGGTAACTGAAGGATTGCAGATTTTTGGTTATTAACCATAAACTGAGGCTCCGGTGCACCCAGCCTACAGCACCTGGTATTTCCAGGCAGTCTCCCATCCAGGCACTAACCAGGCCTGACCCTGCTTAGCCTCCAAGATTTGACTAGATCGGGTGCTTTCAGGAGGATGTGGCCGTAGGCTTTGGAGTCGGACACATTGGGAATCTAGAGCTTGAACCCTTTGTTCCTAGCTGATAGGATACTGTTTTGCAGCAGTCTCGAATGAAACTGAGCAAAAGGAATGGCCTTGAATTAAGCTACCATCTTTCCCAACAACCTCATGCAAAGCTGAGTAGAAGAATTCATCTTGCCTTGACCACCTGAATCGGTTCCTTTTATGGCGCTGATCTTTGCATGGGGCAAGAATACCCTTTTCTGGGTGTAGCTATGATCAGACCCAAGTATTTTAGCATTCTTCAAGGTTTTAAAGAAGATTCCTTCTAGGTTGAGCATCCGACCTAGATATTCTAGGTAGTTAAATGTGGTGACCATACTTTGGTCTAAGCTGGCTACCGACTGGTGAATCAAGAACAGATCGTCTAGGTAAACCATATTCATTATATCTTGGGCCATAATCTGGCTAGAAGAGGAGCCAGAACCTTTGTAAACACTCAAGGTGCAGTAGCTAGACCGAAAAGCAGAGCAACACACTGAAAATTAAGATTTTCAACCTTGAAAAGTAGATATTACTAGTGAGCAAGGAAATAGGCACATGGAGCTATGCATCTTTGATATCGATTGACACCAGAAGTTCTCCTCCTTGTAGGATGGAGATAACTGATTGGATTGACTCCATGCAAAAAAAGAGTGGTTATATTCAGGAATTGTATTTAGATTTTTGAGATCCGGAATGTCCATTCGGTTTTGGGGAAAAAAAAGTTTTGAACCAAACCCCAACCTCTGCTCTTACATGGGGACCACCATGAACATTTTTTGCCAAGAGATGGTCCAATGCTTGAGAGAAAGACCTCTTTTTCTCTGCATCCTTAGGTATGTTTGATCTGAGAAAACGAGCAGATGGGGAACTCTCAGAACTCCAGTTTGTACCTTGGAGCTATTGAGGAAGTCCCCCATCTGTCTCAACACTCTTCCCCAGATCCTTGAGAACTGCAGAAGAATTCCCCCTATTCGATCGAGTGGGGGAGGCTTCAATACTTTGTAGGTTTCCTCCTCCAAGACCTCTTTTGTCCCTGGGGTTGACCCTGAAGATTACCTTTTGAACTTGACAGCGGAGGCCATCATGACTGCCTGGAGTTTTTAAAATGAAAATACATTTACTCCTTTTCTTAAGTGGCAAAGGGGTACCTTTTTCCACTAGAATTTCTTTGGATGTATTATATTACCCAAATCATCCCCAAATAGCTACCGCAAAAGGAAGACTAGCCAGGTGCTTCTTGCATGGTGCTTAGCGAAGGGCGCAAGGCCTGAAGGATAGAATCTCTCATAGAAACTATTGCAAACATAAAGCTGCTAGTAGCTTGGCAGATCCTGAGCCTGCAATTAACCAATTACTATCAGTGCAGACTGAGACACTCAATCTGCCAGAGAAAGTGGTTTTTTTTTTTTTTTTTCAATAATTGTAATTCCAACTTTTTATCCATTGGATCCCTAAGCATTTGAGCATTGTCTGCCGGACAAGTCAAACTCTTATTCCCAGAGGATATAGCAGCGCTAATTGCTGGTATACCCCACTTTTGGTGAATTTTCTGTACCATAGGATAAAGTGTGAAAAAACTTTTTAAGAGGGCAAAAAATGTTTATCTGGGTGATCCACTAAGATACAAAAAAGCTTTTCCAGCAATGAATGGACAGGAAAGGTATGCACAGCTTGAGGAGGCTTTAGCGAACCCAGACACTCAGTTAAGGGTACATAAATTCGAAGCAGACCATTCAGCAAGAAATTGCACCATCAGTCTTACAGATTGAAAGCTGATCCATCTGCAAAAGGAGTCATTAGCCTCACCATGGTCCCTTGAGGGAATTCATCTTCTCCTGCCCCTAGTTCCTCAGTTTGAGGGTCCTGGTTAATGGAAGAGAACCTGTCGCATTTTGTCCCACACTGGGATGCGATTAAAGCCGCTAAATTTTTATTTTTTTCCCAATGCTATCATGGCTGAGGAAAATAAACGGGGGCAATAGTGTTGAAAACAGCTGCAAACATTTCATGGCCCCAATGCTCATTCTGACCAGCTACCCCCTCTCAGGAGAGGATGCCATTGTAAAGATAAGTAGGCTTTCCAGAGCTTGAGAGAGACCCTTTTAGCCCTTTTTGGGGGGTGTTTCAACCCCCCTTCTGACCTTAGCCCGATGCACAAAGGCAGAGGTACTATCAGAAGAAATCGCATCCACTGCTTGAGCAATAGTTCAGCCACTGCCGCTGCTTTTAATGCTCAGCCTGATGCAAATGTGTCAAATAGGAAAATGCCTGTGTCACCAAACCTCTTTCATGCCCGTCTCAGCTCTTGTGTCCCTCCGACAACTTGCAGCCAGCACAAATTGAGTTTTTACAACACACCCCCGCATCGGCGTTGGAGAACGCCAATGCTGCGCTAAGCCCTGCCCCCTCCTTTCTCTTTTCAAAAGGAAACGTTTTCCTGCACGGGCCTCTGATTGGGATCGGCTTGTGTGGGAGGGATGGCGAGGAGGAGATCTGAAAGCCACTGCCGTGCTAGGGGCGGTGAAAGAAAAACTGCATCGCTGGTCATTATTTAGCTCTCTCCTAATGTTCAGCCTTGTGGAGAGGGGGAGAATTGAGCCCAGGTGGGGGGGGGGGGGGGGGTGTCTGGTAAAGCAAAATCCCCCTGAAGGAAAAAAGCCTACTGCTTCTGTGACACAGCGTGATCTCTGAGCAAAGCATGAGAAGGTACGTGCTCCATACAGCCCCCAGTGGTGACACTTGGGCATGACAACATTTTACTTTTTAAAGGAGACATTTCATAAGAAATATTTAAAAATTTCTTAGAAAACTCCACTTACCTTTCCCGCCGCTGGGTTTTCTGTGGTAAAAACCAACAGACCCAATTGTCACCCTTCATGGTGGGTTCTGTTAACAAACTTTCAGGAACCGGGGACCCTCGGGGAACCCACACTCCTGGCCCTGTAATAGTACCCCGCCAGTAAAACTTTATGGCTCTAAAATACCAAAGTACTGGATCCCCGGGTCCAGCTCTCTAAAAAGAGAAGTGTTACAGGTTAAACTTTGTTTCTTCGGACACGAGGCCCGGGTACCATTCAATTCGGCCTAAAAGATACTTTGCATCCGACTGCATAGCTAGCCCCAGCAAGGATTGCTCCAGTGGAGCACAGCACATCTTTACTCGTGACCAACACCTTAGACACTGGCGAAAAAACTGATGTACTCCCAGTAGTGGGAGGGGTTATGTAGGGAGTGGACTTCCTGTCTTAGAGTGTGCCAGTGTCCATCACCTGAAAGTGGCCTATAACTCACATAATAACTACTATGGCTCTGTGTCCCCTGATGTACGATCAGAAACCGTATTTTGTGTGTGTGTGTGAAGTGGTGTTTGTGTTTTGACTCATTGTTCTTGAAAACGTTGGAAATTTTTATTTTCCATTTCAATAAATCTTATATCGGTTACAGTCAATTCACCCATTTTGTCATTCTGCTACCAGCCACATGCACCGTTGTAGACTCATATTGCAGACAATGCTGAATTTACACAGAAAGTTATTTTTTCAAAATCTGTAGTGTTGAGGTCTATCTGAGCAGGTTTTTTGTTACTTATTTTTATTTCCAAGGGATCCTGTAAAATGGGTTTAGACAAATTTACACTTTGGTATAAAAAAACAAGTGGCTACGAATACAGGCACATGTACTATCTTCCTATGAAGGCTGTGTTTCCAACCACTACTGTCCACCAAACGCTACAATGCTCGCCTGTAATACTCCTGGTCACTGTAAATTCCTGGTCACCACCAGCAGTTTATACCCTCCCTTAATCCTCCCTTCTATTCATAGTCTGCTGTTATACCCTGACCAATCCTCCCTTGCACATACTGGCCACTCTCTTTTGCACTTCTCTCCTTTACATACTGACCATCATTTATACCCCCAACACCCTTCTCCTGCAATCACTACCTGCCATAATACCCTCTTGCACTCCCTCTCTTGCTTTTACTGCCTGGCCTTTTACAATCTGCACTCCTCTCTTGGACATACTCGCTGCCATTATACCCTCTGCACTTTTCTTCTGCACACACTGCCTACAGTCACACTCTTCTAAACAAACTGGTGTGTGCACAATCTAAGGGTCCTTTTCACACAGGGTTGATTCTGCCTGCGATACACTTTCTCAGCAGGGAATCTGCTGAGCAGGCAAATCACACATTCATGTCTGCTCCACTTATGCAGAGAGGACATGGACACAGCCTGCTCCACTCTATGGGCGGCCGGATGTAAATGGCCTGCCTGTTCGTTTATACCCAATTGACATCCGATACAATCTGCTGTCTGTTTTGATAGGATGTAGGCGGGTGTGAATGAACACATGTCCATTTACACCCACCAATCCATAGCGGAGAATGGAAGTTTTGATCGGTTCCACCTGTCCATTTTTCATGTTCGTGTGAAAGGGGCCTAAAGGTGAGCCATGACAGCTCTACCTCGATATGGCCAAAATAGAAGTAGGGTGCATGATGGAAGGCATATATTTCTATGTTCCTTTTTGTTGCAATTCTGAGTTGAATGTGGCTGTATGTATGTGCCTGTACTGGGGCTTCTGAAAGAGGCTGCACACCCAACTGCATGGATTTACACTCACCGGTCACTTTATTAGGTACACCTGTAAAGTTGCTTGGTAATTCAAATTGCTAATCAGCCAATTAAATGCAGCAACTCAATGCATCTAGGCATCTAGATGTGTTAAGGACGACTTGCTGGAGTTCAAACCGAGCATCAGAATGGGGAAGAAAGGGTATTTAAGTGACAGAATATGTCAAGGTTGAGTATTTAAAAAAACTGCTGATATACTGGGATTTTCACGCATAACTGCCTCTAGGGTTTACAAAGAATGGTCCGAAATAGAGAAAATAAACAGCAGTTGTGTGGAAAAAAATGCCTGGTTGATGTTAGAGGAGAATGGGCAGACTGATTTGAAATGATAGGCAACAGTAACTTAAATAACCGCTCATTACAACCAAGGTATGCAGAATGCCATCTCTGAACACACATCACATGGAACCTTGAAGCAGATGGGCTACAACAGCAGAAGACCACACCGGGTGCCGCTCCTGTCATCTATAAACAGTAAACTAGGGCTACAATCTGCACAGGCTCCCCAAAATTGGACAAGAGAAGATTGGAAAAACGTTGCCTGGTCTGATGAGTCTCGAATTTTCAGCTGCGACATTCAAATGGTAGGGTCAGAATTTGGAGTAATCAACATGAAAGCATGGATCCATCCTGCCTTCTATCAACAGTTCAGGCTGGTGGTGTAATGGTGTGGAGGATATTTTCTTGGTACACTTTGGGCCCCTTAGTACCAATTGATCATCGTTTAAACACCACATTCTATCTGAGTATTATTGCTGACCATGTAGAATTAAGGTAGTTCTGAAAGCAAAAGGGGGTCCAACCCCGATACTATCAGTGTGTAGCTAATAAAGTGTCCGACTCTGAGTTGAAAATGGAAAAAGAGAAGCTTAAATTAGCTACTAGCTTCAAGAAGGCCCTCTCGCTTACAATATGTGTCGTCTTAGGTTATTCCGTGACGATCCTGTTTTTCTATAAACGACCAAGTCTAATTAATTTCCTCACAAATTATATTGATGCAATTTTATCTTAACTGCCCTTATTTGTTTTCATGATGCAGTCAGTTGTTTGTCATGTGAAATTTATAGGAAACACTTGGCGGAGACACAAAGTCCTGAAATTCAGAATTATGTTTCCCAGAAAAATTATGCACTGAAAACGCACACAACTGCAAGGAATCTGAAAATGTTTATTACAGCTCGTTTTATATATTGGTCGTTTTTATGGTTACTTTTCCCACAACATAGCCCCATTTTTTAATTTTAAAGGTGTTCTTCGGCCATAATAGGCTGGAGTGGAAGCTTGGACAACACTGCCCAGCTCCGAGCAAAGCTTAGCAGTGTAAACTAAAATTTCTATAATGATAGTAATGAGATGGGGGGCTGAGGGTTGCTTTGGATTGCTGTGATGTTAATGATGTTACAAAAATGAAGGTCAACAATGACAGCCTCCTTACAGGCATACTGCCCTTTAAAACAATAAATTCCATTATTTACTACAGACAATTATGTCTCTGTGTTTGAAACTCCATATGATCTGTGATTATCGGGAGGTGTAACGTAAATCTGTCTCAAAGTGTATGTAAAGGCTACTATTTTAAAGTTGTGGATAGAGTAGGAAAGGGTTATTTCTGTCTGTGTCCCTGCTGGAGATATTCACCTTTCTATTTTTTGTGGTGACCATTGTTACTGTAAACTGCAGTTTTAAAGGATAGATTCATATTTAAAAAAATAAATGCACTTTTTTTTTTTTGCAGGTAAAAAAAAGGTGCATTTGTTGCTTTTTGCTAAGGAGCCTGCAGAGCATTACACCTGTGATCAGAAGATCACAGGCGCAGTGTCCAGCTCCTGCAGACTCTCAGCATAGCTGTCTGCCCGTACCTCGGACAAACAATTACCTGACGGCAGGAAGATCGTTGGTCTATGAGAGCACTCGCCAGCACAACTCATTGAAAACTACAAGCTCTCAGTTGTAATGGAGAAAACTGTGGATTCATGAATAACACAGCCATGTGAGAGGAGCTGTGATGTGGTGTGTTTGTGTTTTTTTTTGTTTTGTTTTTTAAATAGTGACAGCAGGAGTGGGAAGAAGATCGCCGTCCTGCTGTCACGGAAATCATAAGAAATCTATTCAGCTGGATACAAGCAGAAATTAATAACTCAGTAGGGGTTTAACCCTACTCTTAATTAAAACAAAACAAAAAATAGGCTTTACATATACTAGAGCTATATGTGCACTGTGAATATAAAACCATATCGAAGCCTATTCACAACTAAAAGGTAAAAAAAGATCTGACTAACTGCTCCAGCTAAATAACATATGCCACATTTTCATATTTGCCCCACATTAAATAATTCGTGTATGTCTGCTACAGTTTTCTTATTTTATGTTTGAGTTGTGTTTAATATCCAATTTTACAAATATGAGAGGATCGACAGTTGTCCAGTTACAAAAAGCGTTATTTATAAAACAATATTTCTGTATCTTGCAGGGCTGTTGGTTGGTTTTCTCCTCACTATCGCAAACTTCAGCTTTTTCTCAGCTCTTCTTACATTTTTTTTTACTTCCTCTAAACTTACTAAATGGAGAGGAGAAATGAAGAAGCGATATGATCCCGAATACAAGGAAGGTAAAGGCTAAATACTGATTGCACTAAATACAGTATCTCACAAAAGTGAGTACAACCTCACATTTTTGCAAATATTTTATTATATATTTGTGACAACACTGAAGAAATTACACCTTGCTACAATATAAAGTAGTGAGTGTACAGCTTGTATAACAGTTTAAATTTGCTGTCCCCTCAAAATAACTCAACACACAGCCATTAATGTCTAAACCTCTGGCAACAAAAGTAAGTACACCCCTAAGTGAAAATGTCCAAAAGTGTCAATATTTTGTGTGGCCGCCATTATTTTCCAGCACTGCCTTAATCCTCTTGGGCATGGAGTTCACCAGAGGTTCACAGGTTACCACTGGATTCCTCTTCCACTCCTCCATGATGCAGTGTGCAGTGTATGGTCTGAGCACTGACAGGCATACCCCCACCATTCAACCTCTGCAGCAATGCTGGCAGCACTCATATGTCTATTTCCCAAAGACAACCTCTGGATATGACGCTGAACACGTGCACTCAGCTTCTTTGGTCGACCATGGCGAGGCCTGTTCTGAGTGTAACGTGTCCTTTTAAACCGCTGTATGGTCTTGACCACCATGCTGCAGCTCAGTTTCAGGGTCTTGGCCATCTTCTTATAGCCTAGGCCATCTTTATGTAGAGCAACAATTCTATTTTTCAGATCCCCAGAGTTCTTTACCATGAAGTGCCATGTTGAACTTCCAGTGACCAGTATGAGGGAATGAGCGATAACACCAAATTTACCACATCTGCTCCCCTTTCACACTGTAGACATTGTAGCATAAACGCTTTACATAACCCAGGGGAGAGAAAATGGCTAATTGTACCCAATTTGGATATTTTCACTTAGGGGTGTACTCACTTTTGTTGCCAGCGGTTTAGACATTAATGGCTGTGTGTTGAGTTACATAGTAAGGTTGAATAAAGACACCAGTCCAACCTGAGTGAGTGTGTACAATTGTCCCTATCCCTGTACATTGCACACTCACATCAGTCCCCACCCTCAAGGAGCCCACAGTTATTATTTCGGAGTTATTTTGAGGGGACAGCAAATTTACACTGTTATACGAGCTGTACACTCACTACATTGTAGCAAAGTATAATTTCTTTAGTGTTGTCACATGAAAAGATGTATAATAAAATATTTACAAAAATTTGAGGGGTGTACTCACTTTTGTGAGATACTGTACATATAATCCCAATTCCAAAAGAATTGGAACTCTGTGTAAAATCTACATAAAAACAGAATGCAGTGATTTGCAAATCTTATAAACCCAAATTGTATTCACAATAGGAAATTGAAGACATACATTGCCTTGAAAAAGTATTCATACCTCTTGACATTTTCCACATTTTGTCATGTTAAAAACAAAAACATAAATTGTTTTTTTTACTGGGATTTTATGTGATAGACCAACACAAAGTGGAACATAATTGTAAAGTGGAAGAAAAATCTTTTCACTATTTTTTTACAAATGAATATGTGAAAAGTGTGGCATGCATTTGTATTCAGCCCCCCTGAGTCAATACTTTGTAGAACCACCTTTCACTGCAACTACAACTGCAATTTTTGGGGGGTTATGTCTCTACCAACTTTGCACATCTAGAGAGTGAAATTTTTGCCCATTCTTCTTTACAAAATAGTACACGCTGCTGTCGGATTGGATGGAGAGCATCAGAAATTTTCAAGTCTTGCCACAGATTCTCAATTGGCTTTAAGTCTGGACTCTGACTGGGCAATTTTAACACATGAATATGCTTTGGTCTAAACCATTCCATTGTAGCACTGGCTGTGTGTTTAGGGTCGTTGTCCCGCTGGAAGGTGAACCTCCGCCCCAGTCTCAAGTCTTTTACAGACTGTAATAGGTTTTCTTCCCTGTATTTGGCTCCAACCAGCTTCCCCGTCCCTGCTGAAGTATAGCATCCCCACAACATGATGCTGCCGCCACCATGTTTCATGGGGGGATGGTGTGTTCAGCGTGATGTGCAGTGAATAGTTAGCAAAGTCTGTTTATGGTGGACGTAGTTTTCTTAAGGGAGCCTTCAACATCTCCATGCAGAATCATTGTATCATTCACGAGGAGCATCTCTTTTTCCTGTCTGTCCCCATAACGGAAACCGGTAATACCCGGGTGATCTTTGATTTGTATTGCCAGAGGTTCAACGGCCAGTGTAAAGAGCAAGGGTGACATTGGACACCCTTGTCTTGCTCTCCTTCCCAGGTCAAAAGTATGTGACATACAACCTGATGCCCGAATAGCTGCCTGTGGGTGACAATATAGTAAGCGGACCCAGGAAATATGTTTCCCCCAAAACCAAACTTTTGGCGAACCCCCCCCCCCATACAGCCACTCAATGCTGTCAAAGTCCTTCATGGCATCTGGTGAAAGCTGAGCCGTCTGTCCTACATTAACAGCCGGGGATTGCATATTTAGAAAAAGTCTCCTTAGGTTAACCGCAATGGGTTTATTGGGCATAAATCCAGCTTGATCTGAGTGCAAAGTAGATGTAATAACCCCATTTAATCTAAGTGCCAAAAGCTTGGCTAAGAGTTTAATGTCACTCTGTAACAATGATCTGGGTCTATATGAACCTGGATCCTCTGGATCATTACCAGGTTTTAAAATGAACACGATGTTGGCTTTGGACATAGAAGGGAGGTAGTACCTGTTGCTCCTTAGCTTCAAAAAAACCCGCCAGGGGCCTTACATACAGTTGGGGAACTCAGTGACTGCCGTTTGCCGCTCCTCTAAAATAAGTGGAGCATCTAAGGCTCTCCTTTGGTCACCTGTGAGTTGTTGGAAGTTGATGCCATTCAAATACTCTGCTAAGTCTTCTGGGGTGTACTTAGGAAGATACCGGTTTGCATAGAAACTCGCTAATTCCTGCAGAATTTGATCCAGGGAGTGCACTAGTTTGCAGGAGAATGTTGCTGAGAATTATCAATCCTAGCCAGAAGGCGACCCATGTTCTCGCCCTCCTCAAAGAATGCCAGCTTGGAAAAGAACCTCTTTTTCTCTGCCGCGGAGGAGAGCAGTCACTCGTACGCAGGCTGAGCAGACTGCCATGTCTCCCTGGACGAGTCAGTAGGATCCTGCACATACTGTATCTCCAATGCATGTTCCTGTTTCTCCAACGCCTCCCTCAGCCCAGATGAATTTCGCTTAACCTTAGTAATTTCTGTAATAATATGTCCCCTCAAATATGCCTTGAATGTTTCCCACTGGGCTAAAGTTGAGTCAGCAGAATCCTGATTAGTAGAACTCACGCATGGCAGACAGAGCGGACACTTTTGTAACATTTTTGGGACCATTGACTTTTCTACAGCAATCAGTGCTATAAATATGCACTGATTACTGTATAAATGTCACTGGCAGGGAAGGGGTTAACACTAGGGGTGATCAAGGAGTTAATTGTGTTCCCTCGTGTGTGTTCTAACTGTAGGGGGATGGAACTGACTAGAGGAGATGACAGATGGTTGTTCCTAGCTAGTAGAAACACACAATCTTGTCTCCTCTCAGAACAGGGATTTGTGTGTTTTACATAAACACACGTCCCTGTTCTGGCTCTCGTGCGCCCGCGATTGCGACCACCCGTCATGCGCTTCGGTTCCCTCACAGTGCAACAGACACTCACCTGCTATCCCTGCTTAAAGGGCCTACGCACAGCTATGACAGCTCGCGGGAACGTGCCAACCTGCTGCAATATAATGATGGCGGCTGGTCGGCAAACAGTTCAGCTTCTCCCACAACTTTATCCCTGACCTCTCTGGTTTGTTCCTTGGCCTTCATGTTGCTGTTTGTTCACTAAGGTTTTCTAACAAACCCCTGAGGGCTGCACAGAAGAGCTGTATTTATACTGAGATTAAATTACACACAGTATTTGTATAAGTATTTGTAGCTGCTGACTTTTAATATCGGGACACTTACCTGTCCTGGAACCCAGCGATGTCGGCATCCTAACCGATGTTTCCATCGGCTCTTGGGTGCTGCTGCCGCTGCAGCCATTTCCTGTAAGGGAAACACAGTGAAGCCTTGCAGCTTCACACCCAGTTCCCCACTGCACATGCACGAGGCGCTGTGCTTTGTGAATGCCCAGCAGCGGGGGGAAGGAGGAGGTGGTAGAACTTTTGGGGGACCTTGCAGCAGCTAGGTCTCCTGTAAGTGGGGATGAGTACCTGTCAAAAACAAGTACCCCTTTCCCCCTCCCCCCGCAAAGTGCTAAATGTGGCACCAGAGGGTGGGAGGAAGCAGATAAGCGGAGGGTCCACTTTTGGGTGGAACTCTGCTTTAAGATGGGTTCACACTTGTGCGATGCGGGAACCCTGCGATTCCACTACGGGATCCTGCATTACACCCGACTCGCATGACAGTTCACAGTGACATATGCGAACCGCTGGGGAGTGTCATACAATGTTAACGACGCCCCCATTTCAGCTCTCATTTCGCACTGCGAAGTGGCAGTTTGGACATGAATCGGATTGCATGGGTGCGAATGCGATCCGATTCTGGTGCGGACCAAAAAAAGGGTCCTGTATGAATTTGGGCCGGATGCGATGCGAATTCAGCGATACTATCTGTATGGCTGAAATCGCATCGCACAGAGATCGCATGTGATTTGCAGTGCGATGCGAATCACATCCGATCATGGACATCGCAGCAGTGTTAACCTAGCCTTAAGTGAAAGTGAAGACATCGATTTTGTTTCAAATACCTGTTTTAACTGTCACATTGGATGTGCTCTCAGCAAAAATTTCAACCCATCCAATAACTTATGTCATAACTGATTTACATGTGCAGTATTATGGCAGTTGAAGAAAGAACAGACGCCAAGATGGCAGCTTTCTTGGCTGAAAACGATAGGAGAGTTTACTTCCATTTCAAGTTAATTGTTTTTGAATTTTTTGTTAATTTTCTGTTTTAGGAGGGCAACGAAATTGGATGCAGGTATTCTGTAATGGTGGTGTCCCAGCAGAGTTAGCTCTGCTTTACATGGTGGAAAATGGTCCTGGTGAGATTCCAATTGACTTTTCCAAGGAGTACACAGCTTCATGGATGTGTCTGTCACTTCTGGGATCTCTTGCCTGCTCAGCTGGAGACACATGGGCTTCCGAGATCGCTCCGGTTCTTAGCAAAAGTCCTCCTAGATTGATAACCTCATGGGAAAAGGTTCCAGTGGGTAAGAAGAAATGTTTCATGCAATATACTATTGGAGTCTGAAATCAAAATATATGACATATTTGTTATAATTTTAATTAGTAATTCTTCGTTTGCTAATGTTTGTCATTCATTCAGATTAGTTGCAGTTTTAAAACCCAACTCTAGCTATAATATCCAATCTCCAGAACTGTCGCCACAGTAATTCCTTTCCACCAGTTCCTCAATCGATTATGGTTGGAATGGCAACCGGCTTCATTCAATCCAGAAGACTGAGGACATTCTGTAAGAACTGGGTATGTTGGCCCTTCCCCTGAGGGCCAGCCCCTTGGCACTCTGAACTCGCAATGTAATGACGCAGAGAGTTGCACTGATGTCATGACACTGTCTGCATCCTTAAAGCTGTAGTAAAGCCTGCTTGGTGATTATTCTTTTTTACCTACAGGTAAGCCTATAAATATAGCTTACCTGTAAGTAAAAAATGTATATCTCCTAAACGTGCTCCAAAGAGGGATCTGAGAAGAGGAGGATCTGGGCTGTCCTGTGCAAAACCACAGCACAAAGCAGGTAAGTATAATGTTTGTTATTTTTAAAATCTTTTTTTTTTCGTGTGTGTGTGTGTGTGTGTGTGTGTGTGTGTGTGTGCACACACACACACACACACACACATATAATTTTTTTTTTTTGCACTCTTCAGCTTTAGTAAATCAACCCCCGTGTATCATGTGACCTGCCTGAAGGCATGTACAAAAGGAAAAAAAAACTGCAAAATACATGTAGGTGAGAAGCATGATTGGCTGTGAGCCTGAAGTTTGGGCTTGGTAAGTGCAATCCAAAAGTAGGCAAGTGCTTTAGACCTTTCTCTGTAACTACTCTCCTCCCTCTCATGTTTTTTAATTAGTTAAGCCTTGTACACACAGGCATCAGCCTATTCAATACAAATCAGGCAATATTCAGCCTGTGTGCACTGGAGTCGGGCCGGCTTCTGTCAAAAAGGCTTGACCGAAAAAGGTCTACCAATCCGCTCCACTTAGGCAATGGCTGAGAGTGCTGACTGTAGTCTTCGGGGGGGGGGGCATAATATAATGAGCTTATGTAAAATACTACTTGTAGATTGAGAAGATACCTGTAAACTACTGTCCCGCTCTTGCAAGCAATGCTCGTACGTGTTGCACTGCATGCCGATAGGAGGACCTGGTGTGTTCACAGGATAGGGATTAGACCAGCATATGGTAGAGATCAGCAAGAAATTGGGTTTATTGACTGCACGGAAATGAGTTGTGTTGAACGAGTTGTGTTTAAATCAATCCTGTTATTTGTGTTTCTGTTTAGGTACAAATGGAGGTGTTACGTTCATAGGTCTCACAGCAAGTTTTTTAGGAGGCTTCTTTGTTGGCTTAGCTTACTTTGTTACTCAGCTTTTGATTGTCAGTGATTTAGAAATTTCAGCCCCTCAGTGGCCTATAATTGTGTACGGAGCTATGGCTGGTTTGCTTGGATCCGTGCTAGACTCTTACCTCGGAGCAATAATGCAGTACTCGGGTGAGTTTTTCTATATCTTTTTATATTTTTTTTTCTGAAACCCTGCTATGCATTATTTGGTGTTTCTACTTTTTCAATAACTGATTTTTGTAACATAAGAATGTTGGAGCACAGCTAATTGTTGTCATTACAGGGTACGATGAAAGCACAGGGAAGATTGTTAATCATCCAACCAGTGAGGCAAAATTTATTTCTGGGAAGCCCATACTGGACAATAATACGGTGAACCTGTTTTCTTCAATCCTCATAGCGCTGCTACTGCCTGGAGTTGCTTGGAGTTTTTGGCCAAGGACATGACCGATTTATTAAGTGCTATCGAAGCACTGAATGGACTTTGGAAAATGGACAGAGACTTGCTAGGCGTCTCATTGTTTTGTACTTTTGTGGCTATTTGCCAGAATTATTTTTTTTTCCTCCTTTTTAACTTAATTACTTTTAGAACATAGCAAAGGACAATAGGACATTGATTTTGTTCACTAATTATAATAAGTACAGCCCACAGTTTTCACATGCATTCCATTGTGTTATAGCACTCTGTTTTATGCACTATTGCAGATAACAATATTAAACATTTCATATTTGGTGTTGCACTGGAACCATAATGGAACACTATTTCA
This sequence comes from Lithobates pipiens, assembly GCF_037356315.1. NCBI lineage: Eukaryota > Metazoa > Chordata > Amphibia > Anura > Ranidae > Lithobates > Lithobates pipiens. Next base: position 240,598,830 of record NW_027507903.1, on the reverse strand, counting down.
GACTTTGGGAATTGATAAAAAAAATCTGAATACTGTAACAAGAACCAAATTTATCAGATTAATTTTAATGTTATTCTTTAGTGGTAGTGTGTGTGTGATTTGCATTATTTCTTTTGTTAAACCTTTAAAATAATTTTAAGGTACTGGAGGAAGAGCCTTTATGTTCTTACATTAAATAAAGTTGTAAATCTGTCATTTCCTGAACAACTATTTATCTAGAAGGGATTCGTTTATATAAGCTTCATCAACCACTTGAGTACTAGTTTAGCAGTGATCAGTGCTAAAAAATATGCACTGTCACTGTACTAATGACACTGGCAGGAAAAAAGTTAACAGCAAGGGCGAGCCAAGGGTTAAATGTGTTCCTAGCAGGTGCTTACTCACTGTGTGGTAGGTGCTTCTACTAAGGGAAGGCATAGAGCTATGTTCCTTCTTAGCAGAAACACAGGATCAATGACTTTCCTACTGTCAGAATAGCGGTATAAACAATCGGCGGGTGCCAGCGGGCATTAAGTACCTGCTGCTGGGCGCCCGCTGTGTGCGATCACAGCAGGAGCAGGTTGCCAGCAGAGCATGTGCGCCCCAGACCCGGAAGTGTCAAATCACGTACTAGGTATGTGATCTTGCACAGAGCAGCCATCCTGCCACAGTAAATGTGGTGGTGGGTAGTTGTGAAGCAGTTAGTAAACACTTTTTTGCCATTTTTGTTTTTTTGGTTTTTTTACTATATATATAGCAAAAAGGCCAAAAATCACCCTTAAGTCCCATACACACAGGCCGAATGCTGGGAGACATCAGCCAGTTCAATAGAAACCAGCCAACATTCGGCGTGTGTGCGTGCGTGTGTGTGTGGCAGAAGCTAACAGTTTTTTTTTTTTTTGTTTGTTTTTTTTTCATTCGACCCGCTGGGTTAAACGGAAAAAAACTCAGTGTGTACCAGGCTTTACTTTATGTCATAAAACATATACAAAATGCCAGGCCATTAGAATCACCTCCAAAATTGCCCCTTTTTGCAAAGTAAACATTCTGTTATTGAGGTGGATAAAACATGGAGCTTGGTAATGGCGCAGAAGATGGAGTGCATCACTAATGTACAGATCATACACAGGGAGGAGGTGAAGGGGTTGGCGTACAGGTCACATAACAGTGATAGGACAGTGATGAGGGATTTAATGTGCAGGAAAAAGAGAGGAAGGTTTACTACAAAAAGAAGATGGAGATGAGAGGAAACAGGAGGGAAAAGTGAAAGGCTTAAAAAATTATCCCAATCAAATTATAACCCACCAACTTGAATCTGCTGCTTCCCATTGTTTATTAAATCTGATCTCTATATTCACACCTCCTCCTTCCTCTGTTTATTAATGTTCGGTGATCATACATACATTATATAATTTGCTTGTTTGATGATGGAATCCCTCCCACTACATGTTTCCTAGCTGTCAGAATACAACGATCACTGCTAGCACCTATAGCCACCGGCAGTGATCGCAAGAAAAAACAAAACCAAAAACTGTCTGGTTGTACTGAATTCGATCGATAGATCATCTTTAGTACAACCAGCCTGCTCATAGATATATCGAAACTCAGCCAGTTTCTGCTGAACCGGCTGAGTTTGGATTTGTCTGTGCCTGGCCTTGGGCTTTTATTGATTGCATATGTTTAAATCTGAATTTCAGACAAGAAATCTTAAAGCATATTTCTATTAGACCAGCTTTGACCAATGTTAGTATGCATATTTCCATACCTATGGGATCCCTGTGGAAGCAGAGTCAAAACATGAATTCCTCAGATTGGGACTTTAAACCGGGCCACAAACAGTTTGATGGTAAAATTCTAAATTTATTACACATGATCATTTATAGCAACATGAACATGGGGCTATACGTAACAAACACAAATATTGGGAACAGAAATGGAAACCAGCTGCAAGGAAAAGCCCAGAGCTTTGGCAGACAGACAGAACGTCCAACGCGTTTTGAAAAACAAAATGCAGATCTTCAGGGACAGGGGGCTTGTGGGTTCCAGATCTGTAGCTTATACCCCAAATATTGATGCTCCAACCATAAAGACAAAGAACATAGCTTTCTTTTCATTTTTGAGTTATGTCCGTCAGAACAGCGCACCAGCAACTGAGAATGTGAATAACATCAGCCAGGGGTCCGTATATTGTGGGATGGTCTTGTTGTATAACTCTATATAGACCATAGATATAGAGGAGAGATAGAATAGTACTTTCCCCTTAATGCAGGTCCGGTTGATAGAGAGTGTGTGCCAAAGTTATTAAAACATCCAGAACATCAAGGGTTAGAGATGGTTGTATTCATCAACCAGATAACTGGATGTGCCTTATGGATCTTGGAGTCAAAAATGATGTGGCCGGTGGTGTCTGGCAAGGTAGAGCAGATGTTCTGAATGGTTTAATAACTTTTGATACACTCTCTATCAACCAGATCTGCATTAAGGGGAAAGTACTATTCTACCTCTCCTCTATAGCTATAGTCTATATAGAGTTATACCACTAAGTTATACAATAAGACCATCCCACAATACACGGACTCCTGGCTGATGTCATTCATGTTCTCTGTTGCTTGTGCGCTGTTCTGATGGGCATTTCATTTTGAGTTATGTTCTTTGTCTTTATAGCAGTGATTGCTGTATAAATGACAATGGTCCCAAAAATGTCCGATGTGTCCGCCATAATGTCGCAGTCACAATAAAAATCGCTGATAGCCGCCATTACTAGTAAAAAAATATATATATTAATTTGTAAACGCTATAACTTTTGCGCAAACCAATCAATAATCGCTTATTGCGATTTTTTTATTTTTTTTTTTACCAAAAATATGTAGAAGAATACGTATCGGCCTAAACTGAGGGAAAAATTTTTTTTATATATTTTTGGGGGATATTTATTATAACAAAAAGTAAAAAATAATGTTTTTTTTTTTTTTTTTTTCAAAATTTTTTTGCTCTATAAACAAAAAAAAGAGCGAAAATTTTGAAAAAACACTATTTTTTACTTTTTGCTATAACAAATATCTCCCAAAAATATATAAAACCATTTTTTTTCCTCAGTTTAGGCCGATATAATGTGTTCATCTACATATTATTGTTAATAAAAATCGCAATAGCGTCTACAAATTAGGGCATAGTTTTATGTAATTTATACTATAAATGTTTTATTTTTTACTAGTAATGGGGGCAATCTTTTATCAAGACTGCGTCATTAAGGTGGGCACAGACAATTTTGACACATTTTTGGGACCATTGGCATTTTTACAGCGATCAGTGCTATGAAAATGCATTGATTACTGTAAAAATGTCACTGGCAGTGAAGGGGTTAACCACTAAGGGGTAATCAAGGGCATAATGTGTTCCCTAGTGTGTGTTCTAACTGAAGGGGGAAGGGACTGTGCAGGGGAGATGACAGATTGCTGTTCATACTCTGTATGAACGACCTGTCTGTTCTTCCTTCAGAGAACCGGAAACTGTGTTTACATACACAGATCCCGGTTCTTGGTGTGCTTCGATCGATCGTGGGAGATCGCGTTCGCCGGGCACACGCATCGGTTCAGGGGGCGTTGAGGTCAGGGCTCTATAGGGGCCACACCATCAATTCCAGGACTCCTTGTTCTTCTTTACTCTGAAGATAGTTATTAATGACATTGGCTGTATGTTTGGGGTAATTATCCTGCTGCAGAATAAATGTGGGGCCAATCACACGTCTCTCTGATGGTATGTTCTGATAGATAAGTATCTGCCAGTATTTCGCAGCATTGAGGATACCATTGATCCTAACCAACTCTCCAACTCCATTTGCAGAAATGCAGCCCCAAACTTGCAATAAACATCCACCATTCTTCACTGTTGCCTGCAGACGCTCATTGTACCGCTCTCCAGCCCTTCGGCAAACAAACTCCCTCCTGATACAGCCAACCATTTCACATTTTAACTCATTCCAGGGCACATGCTGCCATTTTTCTGAACCCCGGTTGCTATGTTTTTGTAGGATAAGGAAACAAGGCTAAGAGACTCAGTTATGCACAAAAGCATAAGAACTGGGTGCAGAAAATGGCAGCAGGTGCTAATTCTGTAGTGATTTAAGGGTCAGTGAAAGGAACCACAGCTGTCAGCCTAATGCCGCGTACACACGTAGCTGACTATCCGGCGGACTGTCCGTCAGACTTTCCGAACGGGCTACTATCCCACACACGGCACTTTTTCAGCTGACTGATACGGCATACTAAGTCCACCGTACTATCCGCCATACTTTTGAAATGAATGGACTCGACCACACACGCGTGGGTGTTGGTTTCGGGGTCTGCGGGCGGGGGGGCTTATCGGAATCCGGGAGCTCCTTTAATAAGGGGGGCCCCCGGATACCGGCCCCCCACCCTATGTGAATGAGTATGGGGTACAATGTACCCCTACCCATTCACCTGTAAAATAAAGTACAAAAAAACACAACACACAAGGGTTAAAATAGTTTATTGCACAGCTCCGGGGGTCTTCCGTCTTCGGGGGTCTTCTCGCCGGACTCCTCCGCTATCTTCTTCTAGCTCTTTTACTAGCGGAGGAGCCCCGCTTTCTTCCTCGCTGCCGCCCTCTTCTTCCGACTTCGGGGATCTTGTCCCCCTCTTTGGTTCTTCTGCCGGGCCACCGCGCCTTCTTATAGCTCTTTTACAGCGGTGGCCCGGTCTTCTGACGCCGCTGTCGTCGCCGCCTTCTGTTCTTCTCTTTTAGATGTTGACTCGTCGCTCCCTCCGCTCACAATGGCTCCGACGCGACGCGCGGCGACTTGTATAGGGACATCACCGGATGATGTCCCCGCCTATTATGATGTCACAGTCCCAGCATCCTCTGGGACTGTGACACCATAATGGGCGGGGACATCATCCGGTGATGTCCCTATATAAGTCGCCGCGCGTCGCGTCGGAGCCATTGTGAGTGGAGAATGCGACGAAGCAACATCTGAAGAGAAGAACAGAAGGCGGCGGCGACAGAAGACCGGGCCACCTCCTGTAAAAGAGCTATAAGAAGGCGCGGTGGCCCGGCAGAAGAACTGAAGAGGGGAACAAGCCGGGCTCCTCCGCTAGTAAAAGAGCTAGAAGAAGATAGCAGAGGAGTCCGACGAGAAGACCCCCGGAGCTATGCAATAAACTATTTTTACCCTGTGTTGTGTTTTTTTTGTACTTTTTTTTCACAGGTGAAGGGGTAGGGGTACATTGTACACCATACTCATTCACATAGGGTTGGGGGCCGGTATAAGGGGGATCCCGGATTCCGATAAGCCCCCCGCCCGCAGACCCCGACAACCAACGGCCAGGGTTGTCGGGAAGAGGCCCTTGTCCTCATCAACATGGAGACAAGGTGCTTTGGGGTGGGGGGGCCGCCTTCCCCAAGGCACCCCCATGTTGAGGGCATGCGGCCTGGTACGGCTCAGGAGGGGGGGGAGGCGCTCGCTCGTCCCCCCCTTTCCTGGCTGGCCGGGTAGCGTGCTCAGACAAGGGTCTGATGTGGACCTGGGGGAGACCCCCATGCCGATTTTTTTTTCGGCGTTGGGGTTCCCCTTTAAGTTCATACCAGGTGGCGGGGTCAGCGGCGTCTCCTTCGCGGGCCCGCCTACCTGGAAACCTGCTCAAAATGAGCAGACTTTTCTCCGGGCGGGAAAAGTTCGTTCATTTCAAAAGTACGGCCGACTGGCATACGCACGACCGGATTGTCCGCCGAAATGCAAGTCCGGCGGGAAGATTGGAGTGCAAAACTACTTTCTAAGTCCGCCGTACTTTCGGGTCAAAAAAGTCTGCCGGAGGCTACACACGGGGGGATTGTCCGGCGGACTTGAGTTTGCTTGACTTTTCCACCCGATTGTTTGATCGTGTGTACACGGCATAAGGGAACTTTCACACATACGGACCGTTCGTCCCTTTTCCATTTTTCCATTGAGGGGTGAAAAACGGACATCAATGCATGTCTATTTTAAAACGGATGGCAAAGGATGATCATCTATTTTCATCAATTTACACCTGCTCCTGTCAACATCTGTTTTTTTGAACGGTTGAAAGCCCTATTTTTCATCTGTCAAAAAAACAAAACAGATTGAACGGAAAACTGATGTAAACTGACAAATGGTCAGTTTTTCATCCATTCTTGCGTTGGTTGTTAGGGGAAACCAGTCACTGTGGTGGGGGGGGGGGGGGGGGTTGTGGCAGAGAGAGACAGAACAAGAGAAGAGATGTACATATAGTGAGGGAGCAGTCTGTACAGGAGGGCTTCTCACTTGCGGACGCTGACTGTCATTGTCAACCTAAAGCATCGTACACACGATCGGATTGTTGGCCAACAGAGTGTCAGACTTTTGTCTGAAGGGCATGTGCCAGGAGCTTTTCTTGCATACTAACAGCACACAATTGTCAGCCAACAAACACAAATGTAGTGCCGTACTACGTGGAATTTCATCTCTTGAGCACCACCCTTTGGGCACCTTCTGCTAATGTTTTGTACTTTGGACTTTTGTGTGACGCACTTGTGTACAGACGATATGAAAATCTGACAATAGACCGTTGTCTGCCGAAAATTTACTAGCCTGCCATCCAACATTTGTCGACCGAAAGTTGTACAACAATTGTCTGAAGGAGCGTTCTAACAGTCAGATTTTAAGCAAACTGTCTCATCGCACAATCCCCTGCCAACAATCGGATCGTGTGTATGAGGCTTTATTGTTGGCTTTTTCTTCTATACTTGATAGCGCCATGAAGGAGCTGTCATTCAGCCCTGCCACTAAATTAAACAAAGGGGTGGGGTCACGGGTTGATATCACTGGGTGACCCAGCCCCTTTGTTTAATTTAGTAGTGGGACCGAATGACAGCTCCTTCCTGGCGCTATGAAGTATAGAAAAAAACGGCAATTACATTTAAAAGCAGACATTGACAGTCAGCTTCGGCAAGTGTGTATACTGCTCCTCACCTCTCCTGTCCTTGGACACACTGCACCCCACCCCAAAGAGGACCGATCACGTATCTGCTATGACATAGGAGACTATTGGTACCCTATGTGATTGCAATAAAATCATAAGTAAAAATAAATACATTTGAGCCCCCCCCCCCCCCCCCCACGTACACAGGCATGCTAGAGCTGCAATTTTAATTGTTAAAAAAAGATCTGGAATCAACCCCCCTCTCCATCTGAACTGACATTTCCCTTATTCTATGTAAACAGTGCAGAGCCAGAGGTGTAAGTAAAAAAGACATTACTCAGCACAGAGAGATAGAGAAGAGATACAATGTATCTCTTGGCTCTTTAGACCAAAGAAATGGACTTTGGTCTGTAGATGAGAGCAGTTTAACCACTTAAAGCAGAACTTCAGTCATTTTTTTTCAACTTTCCATCTATTAAATCTTCTGCCCTTATTGTTTGAACTTTGGATAGTAAAAATGTATTATTCTACCAGTAAATACCTTATACAACTCACTTCCTATTTCTTGTCTGGTAAAAAGCCTAGGCTTATGACATCATGGACAGCTCTCTCTCACTCTCGTGAAAGTTTGCCAGGAAGGGAAGAGGGATGAGTCAGAGGGCCAATGAGAGCTGCAGAGCTGGAGGCGTGCCTCTGTGTGTCTGTGTAAATCCAGGAAATGAACAGGCAGCAGCTTCAGCTGCCCATAGTTAAAATGGATACAGCCAGACTCAGTGGAGCGAGATTTCTGAAGCATATTTGGAAAATACAGGGTTTACCGCTGTTATAACGGTGCTTTTCGGCCACTAGCGGGGCAAAGAAAGGGTTAAAGTCGGCTGTGTTGTGGCACTGCCGAAGTGTTTTGCAGGAGCTTCAGCAGCGCTGCCCATTCATTTCAATGGGCAGGGCATTTTGGGAGCGGTGCACACTGCCCCAAAGATTTTTTTTTCACGTCCTGTAAGCGCACCGCCCCAGTGTGAAAACACTCAGGTTTTCACACTGGGGTGGCTTGAGAGGCACTTTACAGGCACTATTTTTTTTTTTACTTTTTATGTGTTTTTTTTGCTTATGATTTTATTGCTGTAGAGGCACTCCAGTGGGGTCGCTGCATGTAGTAGTTCCACATGTCACCCTGCTTGGCCAGACATTTATTTCAGGCACGCTTTGCCAGTCAATGAACAGTTTTTAATTTGTTTTTGTTTTATTTTTATTTAGGCGATTAAACTTGGATGGGGAAAGGGATATGGGAAGCCCAAATGATGAATCTTGCTTGGTTGAAATAAAAATGGTTGAATCTAAATTGACAGTCTCCCATACTGCACATCTCCTCCAGCACACTACTTAAGATCACTTGCTTTTCTCTGCTGTACAATTCTAGATTGCTGTCACTGTTAGCACATGGTTAGGCCTCACTCTGAATAAGTTCCACCATTTTACTAGTAGCCATTTACAGGCAGGGGACTGCAGTCCCCTTAGTTGTAGCAACCAATTTAGATGAAAAAAATAGTTGTGCTAACTGATACTTGGTGGACTACTGATCCCAGAAAGTCCAATGCAAATCCTGCCAACCCTCCTGGCTGCAGCAACTTGACTCCAACGACACCACATAGGCTCCAGACCAGTCCCAGCCCCAGTGTAGGAGGTACCTGCAGCAGCCCCGGCATCACCAGAACACAGCACAATGCCTTTTCCCTTCCCTTCTGAGTCCCGCTAGCAGCACTCCACAACCACCCGCTGCTGTGGCTTCGGTAATGAATGCCTCCTCCTGGCTGCCTCCCTCCCCATCACCATCCCCCGCTCCAGAAGAAGACCACCCTGCAATGTTCAGAACTAAAAGTTGAAGCACATTTGTGGGTTACCTAGTTGTCCCGATACCGAAACTGGAAAGAACCAGAGCTATTTTTTTTTAAATTAACTAATTTTACCCTCTAGAAATGTATTGTTAAGTTCATTTGACAAGTGCCTGCTTGGAGTTTCTACTAGTTTGTCAAAACACCTCACACCAATATGAACATCATATATAGCATGTGCCGCTGTCATCGCTGGGGTACTAAAGCTCGGTGGAGATTCAGAGTAGACCCAGCAATTGGTCCTGTTTGCTTTCTTAGCTAGTTGGAGAATACGTCAAGCTAAAAATATAAATAAACAAAGATACTCCTCATCCTTTGGTGTAGCGGAGCAGCTTGCAGTGGCTGGCGTGGATCCAGATGTCTCGTCCATCAAGCTTCTTTACAATAACCCAGTCACCTGGTTGGAAAGAATATAAACCGGTTAATGTGTCAGCTTCCAGGAGGGACTCATGAACCTTGTGGTGGACCTTTTGAAGTTCACTTTACAGTAACTGCACCTACCCTATCAGCTGAGAATGTAGGCGACAGCTGCTAAGGAAAGTACAACCATGTCTTTGGTTGACCTCCAAACAAACCTTATATGGCGATAACCCAGACATATGGGAACTCAATGACTGTGGTCACTGAATAACCTGTGCGTGGGTTACCATCTGGAGTGTAATACCTGGAACCATTGACAAAAAGGGTTTTAGCATCTGGGATGGGAGCCTCCTTCACCAGACTTCTGGTTACTGGTTCAAATTCCATCAAAGAAAGACAGTCGTGGAACATGTCATCCTACTAGGTCACAAACTTGGTTAGAATTAGAAAGTATAGTGTTATTCGTTTGAAAACGGTCATTCTCACCATTATCTCCCCATTTTCTTCCTCATTACAAACTGGAGGAAGAGACGCAGGGTTTTGAATGGCGCAGAAAAAAAAAAAAACAATGATATTGTTTTATACTTTATACTTTTACCTTCTCTTAGGCATGTGTATTTATGCATGTGTACAACTATCTACATACACTTGCTTTCTATGTACATACACTTTCAGAAACTCCCTGGACCTGAAAAAGATGCTTATAAACAAAAGTTATTACTCTATTCTTCATTTTTAATCTGCAAAGAATGGCAAACAATACAACTTTCATGTACATTGTCACTGGCATTCCTCAAAACTGACAACAACGAAACCCTCTGTAACTCTTAGCTTCACGTTCCTACAAAAAATACAACAGCTGCGACATGTAGGAGGGCTGCAGCGGTGGGTTCTAACATGTTCATGTTACTACATACAAAAAATGAGAAGACTAAAGCCCCATACACACTATCAGATTTTCTGCTGAGTTTTTCCTTCAGATTTACCAAAACCATATGAGGTCAAACCTTAGGAGTTTCAATGTGTATGCAATCAGGCAGGCCCTTGCACTACATTGTTTTGGTAAACCTGAAGGAAAAAATCAGCAGAAAATCTGATAGTGTGTATGGGGCATAAGACATGAGAAAAAAAAAAAAAAAAAACAGACCGAATTCTGCCTTCACTTTTTTGACAATAGAAAAAAAATACAATGGTAAAAACACAAGAGCAGCTCCAAGCCTTGCATGGACCAGCCACAAAAAGTTGAAAAACAGGCAGGAGAATTTTAACCACACAAACGTGTACTTCACATCCATCAACCCACTCATACTATACTACCCCAAGTAGTATCCTTGGACCACCTATGTCATTCCTTAAGGGGTTTAATGGCCTTTGCCCCAAAACTATACTTCATGTACTGCCTCGCATTCCTTCCCTTACATGGACTGCCCATTGCCCATGGCAATTTGAATCGGCTTATCGTCTTACCCCTGCGTCCAGGGAAACCCTTGCACCCATTTAGGAGATTGTGCCTTCTTCTATGGTGGATTGACAGAGTACACCTACTATCTGGTCCATTCCCCCAACTAGAAACCCCGCAACCGAGGCATTATTTAACTCTATGGCTTGTTTTCCCAATACTTTTGGAACAGATTTACAGAGTACCACTCTTTTCACTGCCATACCCATAATAACAACCAACTATGAACTATGCCAAATGATTAGTCAACGACCACAGATCACCCCCACGAATTATGTCTCTACCCCTCACAGTGTATGCATACACAAGTGTATATGCTGTACAACCGCACACTGCATCGCCACACTAAACTGCACAGCACACTTATGCCCACTTTCTCTACAGAACAATGTGGCTTCTCTCTGTACCTAGATGTTACAACAATAATGTAGATGCCTCCCGTTTACTCTCTACCCAAAACTGCATTACAGTATAAAACTTTGCAAAACAACTGGAATTACATTTAAAAACCAAAGTGATTTCCATCATCCTTCCAAACACAAGTCCCTTTGTCCAAGAGACAAGACCCCAAGACTCTCCCACCAACTTCCTGTTCATATATCACATCCTGCAAAGAACTTCCATCTCTGCTGATCTATAAAAACCCATCTAACTGATTTATTTACATATCAATGAACAGGAAGAGGGAGGGGGAAGGGAAGCCTAGCTTCCCTGAACTTCATATTGTGTCTATTACACACAAAAATGACCAGTTACACTTACCGGTAACGTCTTTTCTAGGAAATCTTCCAGGACGGCACACCTGAGAGATGACTGGTCCACCTGACAGGAAACACAATCAACAACGAATTTAAAAGTCCCCACCCTTCCCTCAGACCCTCAGTTATGGTAAAGAAAATCCCACACCAGTGTCAGAGGGAACATTCTGTGAAGAATCAATATATCACACCAATAAAACAAGGGTAGGGAGTAGGCCTGCCGTCCTGGAAGATTTCCTAGAAAAGACGTTACCGGTAAGTGTAACTGGTCATTTTCTCCAGTCATCTTCCAGGACGGCACACCTGAGAGGATAAGCAAGAAGTTCAGGCCTACCTTTAGGGCGGGACAACCGCTTGTAGGACCTTCCTGCCAAATGCCAAATCCTGAGGGGACAACAGCTCCACTCTGTAGTGCCTCAGAAATGTTCTATGGCTCGTCCATGTTGCTGCTCTGCAGATCTGGTCAATTGAGGCGCCTGCCCTCTCTGCCCAGGAGGTCGCTAGGGATCTAGCTGAATGCGCCTTAAGGCGGGTTGGTACTGGTTTACCTGCCTGTCTATAAGCTATGGATATGGTCTGTCTAACCCATCTAGCTATCGTAGATTTAGATGCTTGAAGACCCTTTTTCTTCCCTGAAAAATTGACCAATAAATGACTGGATCTCCTAAAGTCTTTCACCCTTTCTAAATAGACTAGGAGACAACGCCTGACATCTAAGAAATGAAATCTTTCTTCTTCCTTATTCTTAGGATTCTGGCAAAAGGACGGGAGAATAATCTCCTGTGTTCTGTGAAATAATGAAGCAACCTTTGGCAAATAAAGAGGATCCTGAGTGAGGATTACCCTATCCTCTAGGATGCGCAAAAACGGCTCTTTAATCGACAGAGCCTGTATATCACTCACCCTCCTGGCCGTAGTGATAGCCAGGAGGAAGGCCAACTTAAATGATAAAAGCTTAACCGAAATTTGAGCCACCGGCTCAAAAGGCCCCCTTGTTAGGGCATCTAATACCAGGGACAGATCCCATGGAGGGCAACTGACCGACCTAACTGGAACTACCCTTTCCCTGGCCGATAAAAATCTTTTTATTAGCGGCTCCTGTCCTAGCTTCCTATCAAAAAACACGGACAGGGCTGCCACCTGGACCTTTAGGGTGCTAACTGCCAAACCCTGGTCCACCCCCTCCTGAAGAAAGTCTAGGATGGTGGGTATCATCTGGAGAGCCCCCTCCTTAGACTGTAACCAGTGGGAGAAGACTTTCCAGACCTTTGCATAAATCCTTCTGGTGACGCCTTTCCTACTGAGGAGAAGAGTATCTATCACTTTTTCCGAACAGCCCCTGTCTCGGAGTATTTCCCTTTCAATAGCCATGCTGTCAGAGAGAGACGACCCGGGTCGGGGTGAAAGACTGGACCCTGACTGAGTAGGTCTCGTTGCACCGGCAGACGCAGTGGGGGAGCTATCGCGAGACTCTGAATGGTGGGAAACCAAACTCTCTTGGGCCACCAGGGTGCTATCAGTATCAGGACTGACCTTGAGTAGGTTAATTTTTGCAGGACTCTGGGAAGGAGCACCAATGGGGGAAAGGCATAAGCCAGTCTGAAATCCCATACTTGTACAAGAGCGTCTATCCCTTCTGCTTCTTGATCCTTGTAAAGGGAGAAAAAACCTGAGAACCTTCGCATTCTCCCGGGAAGCGAACAAATCTATTTCTGGCTTGCCAAAATGTTTGCACACCAGGAAGAAGATTTCTTTGCTCAATCCCCATTCCCCCTGAAGGATGGGCTGTCTGCTTAGAAAATCTGCTTGCAGATTGAGTGAGCCCTTTATGTGAATCGCTGACAATGAAAGGACCCTCTTTTCTGCCTTCACAAGGATCTGTTGCGCTAACCGTCTTAGTTTGTCCGACCTTGTCCCTCCTTGGTGGTTTAGGTATGCCACCGTGACCAGGTTGTCCGAGAGGACCTGAACCTCCCTGTCCTGCAGTTCCTCTCGGAAATAGTCTAGGGCTTTTCCTACTGCCAGAAGCTCCCTGAAATTGGAAGACTCCCTGGCTTGGCTGTGGTTCCAGGACCCCTGGGAATATCGGTTTTCCAGATGAGCCCCCCAACCCCAGGCGCTGGCGTCCGTGGTTAAGACCAAAGGGTTTACCTGAGACCAGGGGCGACCATTCAACAAATTCTGTGGGTCGAGCCACCACCGCAGAGAACGAAATACCTCCTCTGTGATGGGCACTCTGTTCTCTAATGTTTCTCTTTTTCCTCCCCATGAGGCAAGTAGAAAAGACTGAAGCTCCCGAGAATGGAGTTGTGCCCAGGTTACTGCCGGAATGCAGGCCGTCATGAGGCCCAGCAATCTCATTATATATCTCAGAGAGGCTTCTCCTCTTTCGAGAAGGGTGACAACCGCATTCTGGACCTTCGTTACCTTTTCTGTTGGTAAGAATACCTTCTGTGCCTGCGAGTCTAACAGGTAGCCTAGGTATAACTTGGACTGAGATGGAGTCAGTGAGGACTTCTTCTGACTGACCATCCAGCCCAAGGTCTCCAGAGTTTCCAACACGATGTCTCTGTCTATTACTGCTTGCCTCTGATCGACACTGTAGATCAGCAAGTCGTCCAGGTAGGGTATTAACCTTATCCCCTGCAGGTGTAGGTATGCCACTACTTCGGCTAACACCTTTGTGAATATCCTCGGACTTGCCGCCAGCCCAAAGGGGAGAGCCCTGAACTGCCAGTGTTGTATCCTCTGCTGTATACAAACTGCGAAGCGTAGGTACTTCTGGTGTTCGGGAGCAATGGGTACGTGTAGATAAGCGTCTTTTAGGTCCAGGGTGACCATAAAGACTCCTCTCTGCAGATGCTTTCTTACTGAGTAGATACTCTCCATCCTGAACTTCTTGTGAAGCAGGTATCGGTTGAGTCTTCTCAAGTTTATTATCAACCGAAATTTTCCTGAGGGTTTTGGAACCACAAATACGTGTGAGTAAAAACCCTGGGTAAGCTGATTGGTTGGTACTGGAGTAATAACCCTTTGCTCTGCTAGCTCCTTTAGATTTTTCAGTAACCCTTCTGCCTTGGTTGGGTCCCTGGGAGGAAAAGTAACCAGAAATTCCTGTGGGGGATGGGTCTGAAATTCTAGTCTGTACCCCACTTCTAAAAGGTTTAGAATGTATGGACTCTGCGTGATCCTTTCCCACTGTGGAAGGAAATCGCGGAGTCTTGCGCCTACCCTTACGGTGGCGTCATTTGCCTTCTTTCTGAGAGGCTCCGGAGCTGGAGAAAATAATTGTACTTTTTTCTTTTCCTTTCCCCAAGTTCCATTTTCTCCTTGGTTCAGTTTTCCCCTTATGATGAGACTTTGAATAGGGGCCTCGAAAAAATTTCTTACCCCTTTCTTTCTTGGGCCTTACAGGAAATTTCTTGCCCTTCTCCGTAGATCGGGACAAAACCTGATCTAGGCCTGAACCAAACAGCAAGGAACCCTCAAAGGGGATACCGCATAGGCGAGACTTGGAAGTAAAATCCCCATCCCAAGTCTTGACCCATAGAGCTCTCCTGGAAGAGTTCAAAAGTGCTGCTGCTTTAGCTGTGGTCCTAACAGTTTCTACAGCTGCATCTGCCACATATGCTACTGCTCGACTGATTACTTCCAGCGAGTCTACAATCTCTTTAGCCTCCTTACTGCGGGAAACATGATCCATTAATTTGCCCAGCCAGGCGTCAGCATTTCTGGCTACACAGGCGGAAGCTAGGGCAGGCGCCATTGCTGTCGCATTCGCCTCCCAGGCTCTTTTGAGTAAAGTTTCCGACTTTCTATCCATCTGATCCTGGATATTTCCGGAATCCTCAAAGGATAAGTCAGACCTCTTAGATACTTGTGCTAAGGCTGCATCCAAGCGAGGAGCCTTAAAAAATTTTTCCTCCTCCTCATCTTTAAAGGGACACCTCCTTTTCCAAGCTTTCAGTTTGAGAAGCTTGCGTTCAGGTTCCTTCCATTCTCTAAGGATTATCTCCTTCAGAGACTGGTGGATGGGAAAGGTTCTGGTCTGTAACCTTCCTAGACCTCTATATACTCTATCTTGAGCTGAGACTTGAGCAGAGGGAACCTGAATATCTTCTGAGGCGTAAATGGCTTTTAATAAACCCTCCATGTCCTCACTCGGGAACAAAAATCCCCCAAGCTTAGCCTCCCCCTGGCTATCTTGGTCTGAATCTTCCTCTCCAGAACTACAATCTGGTACTTGGCCTTCCTCCACTTCAGATAATAGGGAGACTTGGCCCTGGGAACTTTCCGCATAAGATGTGGAAAGATTTTCCTGTAACTGAGGAGTCTCACTCTCTGACGGTACTTCCTGCAAACCCTTCACAAGGGTGGACTGAAAAGTTTGAAGGGTAGCCAACATTTCTGCTTGTAAGGCCCTGCATTCCTTCACGACCTGAGCGGTCTCCCTGCCTGCGAGCTTGATGATACATCGATCGCAGAAAGGCTTGGAGTGGTCTTGTGCTAACTTAGCGTTACAGTAACCACAACGCCTGGACTTTGAAGTAACCTTCCCCTTAGACCTAGCAGCTGACCCCTGGGCAGAGCTTTCGGTCCCTGGGAATAGTCAAAAAATAGACAATTTTAGCTACACAAGTCCTAAAAGGGGCACAGGAGCTCTACCCCGAGAACCCTGCCCCTAAATAAAGTTGGATCACTCACCCCCAGTGGCGACCTCAACGACTGTCTGCTCAGACGGACCTTCCTCTTCCATGGCGATTTGCTGCCCTGCAGGATCGCTGGATCAGGTCTCGAGCATCCCCTTGTTGTCTTTTCCAAGTGCCAGGAAAGCGTCTTGCAGGACGAGGAGACTGGGTGTATTACAGCACACCCGTTCTGTTTGAAAAACCGCGCCGCTCGGCGCCATCTTTAAGGAGGTCCGTCGCCCGGAAATGACGCACGGCCTCTTCCGGTCCTGCGCACTGAGGCTGGAACGCACATCGGTGCGTCCAGCCATCTCAACTTCCGGAACTCGATACCCGGAAGTGACGCCCTTGGACTTCCGGACATGCGCTGTGGCGTTGGAACGCACGCCATCCGCGTCCGCATAAGGAAAGGCATCACCTCACCACTCCACCAACGAATGTGCAGGTAGGCCAATACAACAGGGGAATAGCCTACTGGGACAACTCCCCTGTCCCACGAGGCTCATACAAGGCTCCCTAAGGAGACCTTGAGTGAGGCATACCCCCCCAAGATTTCTCTTGGGGGTATACAAGGGAGCACCACAGACCCTGTCTGTTTAAGTCCCTAAAAGGAAAAAAAGAACCTCACGAGAAAAAACACAGGGTCCCAGACCCCAAGGAAAAAACTTTTTAGAAAGAAACTTGGTTTCGCTGTCATCCTGTGGGAAACACAATCAAGAACTGAGGGTCTGAGGGAAGGGTGGGGACTTTTAAATTCGTTGTTGATTGTGTTTCCTGTCAGGTGGACCAGTCATCTCTCAGGTGTGCCGTCCTGGAAGATGACTGGAGAAAAAAGGCTATTCCGTCTCTGGACTTTATAACATCATATAGGAAACTTCAACATCTTTAAAAACCTTTTGTCCAGGAAAGGGTGGGATAACCCCCGCATATTGCGAATGGGAGGGAATCCCCCTCGACTCCTATATCCACTGGGCAGTAAGAACACTGAAACTCCTGCAAACAGATGACTCACCCTCACTAAATTCTGAAACCTGGCCCAAAAGCAGAGCAATTCCACCCAAAACCAAAACACAGCAGACACGAAATGGCAGTTGCAGCAAACGAAAATCAGGCCAGGACAACATGGTGGAAGAAATCCGGACTACAGCATGACCACATGGTAGATGAAATCTGGACTACAACAAAATGGCTAATGACAATTGGATCACGACAATACGGACTACAATAAAATGGCTGATCTTAACAAATGAAAAAAACAGTAGCTGATCCTGCCAAAACCAACACAAACTGAGATTTCTTCACTAGAAAACTAAAATTTCTCCCCACAAAAACGACACAATTGAGAAACCAAATTACCATTTAACCGTAGACAAACACTTCAGGCTACATCAACTAGGGCCCATAAGAGGACTAAAACATGGGCTATCCAACCAAACACCACATCCTAAAACGCCAAAATGACATACTTAACTCTGGCATCAGCTTCTACAGGAACAAGACATTGAGAAATACAAACAGCGACAGTTGTATGCATGATCTTTTCATCTTTAACAATAGAGCTCTCCCATGCTATTGTCCAGAAACCCGAGACCACCCATAGGCCGTAGCCCTTTCAACAAACAAATGCATGGCCGCCCTTCCCCCCTCAGCCACATGGCCACTTGAATATGCGGCAGCCATTTTCAAACCCAACCTTTTCTAAACGACCATCAAAGTGCACCAAGCCATCTGTGTCTTGAGTCAGTTAAACAATACTTGTTGATCCCATACATAGGTAATCATAATTCATAATTTTTATTTCTCATATACATCACAAAATTATTACATAACATACAGTTACTTACACAAACATTTTAGGTTGTGTTAAATGGGTCTTATAGAGGAAACAAGTATCCCAAACAATAGACCTATCTATACTGACAAACATATAATTAAAATCCCGCCATTATACCAAAGGATGAAAAATGTGTTATTTTGCAAATCAGAACCTACCTGACACATCGGACAGAGAAAACTAACCCCTTGCCTCAGGACAACAAAGTATTTCAAAGGGTTTTATGTTCTGAACTGGGATCTTCTCTCCACCCTGCTGATGCAATGCGTAGGAAGCTCTGTTTGCATTATAATATAATATAATATAATATCCTGGCTCACCATTGTTACCAGTGTTGCCTACCGTCAGTATTTTTTCTGGCAGCCAGTAAAAAAATGGGCACTTTTCTCCTGCCAGTAAAAGGCTTAGAACTGCGCATGCACAGCTCCAGTTTGGTGTCCATCATGACCATCCCAGTGCGTGCTACAGTGTGCTCGGGAGGCGACCGTGGAGGGGGGGGGGGCATGTCATGTGATGTCATGATGCAAGGAAGCCGAGCAGAGTGGCTGAAGCCTCATGTGCTGGGTTGTGAGATAGGAGTAAGGCAAGTCGGGAGCGGGACTGTCAGTGCTGATTTGACTGGAGTGGACTGAAGGGACCATCTGGCATGGACAGAGACTGTCACTGTGACCCAGGAGGGGACATGTCCTGTCGGTGGAGTGTCACCATCATCTGTGCTGCTGCACATTGCTGTCAGTGTGACTGTGAGAGTCAAATTTCATGTGTGTGTGCCTGCCCATTCTCATTTCTTGCCCTTGTGAGGCCTGTCCCTGAGCTACTTCCTTGCTACAGTGACAAAAAAATAATAAATATGCTTTTTGCCTTAGGACCAGTTCACACCACTTGCAGTCCTGTGCATTTTTTTCTGCATCAAAAACGCATGGAAAGTAGGTTATATGGCATAGTTCACACCTGTGCTTGCAGTTCCAGTGCGTTCCAGTTCCAGAAAAAAAGTAGAACATGCTGCATTTTTTCGGCACTGGACTGTACTGGAAAACTTATCAAAAACACACCGGAATGCACCTAGATGCACCAAAAACACACTGCAACACACTTGTCCTTATTTAGGGTTAAGAAAAAAGAGGGGGGGGGGGAGCACTGAACTGCATCAAAAACACATCAAAAACGAACTGGAACGCATCAAAAACACGCAGAAAAGCACCTGGAACGCATACAAACTGTAATTTTGTAAGTTTAGGAAATGCCAGTAAAATCTTGGCTGTGCCAGTATGTTTTGGGTGTTGTGTCAGTAAATTTCAATCTGATAGGTTGGCAACACTAATTGTTACTGTTGTGGAAATTCCACTATACGCTGCATGTAATCCATGCCACTTTCAGCCTTTTGGTGTAATGCATACGACCCTGTTTCCCGTATCTTCCCAAGTAACACAGACATGACCACCATCCTTACATCCTTAGCTCCACAGCTCGACTGTCCCTCCAGAGGCTGTGCTCTGTTTATTTAGTGTACTTAAAGAGGGATTCCACCTAAAAAATAAATATTAAAAGCCAGCAGCTATAAATACTACAGCTGCTGACTTTTAATAAATGGACACTCACCTGTCCCAGGTTCCAGCGATGCCGGCAGCCGAGGCCGATCGATCGCTCGGCTCTCGGCTGCTGCCGTCACCATTCTAGGTGAGGGAATCAGGAAGTGAAGCGAATCGGCTTCACTTCCCGGTTCCCTACTGCGCATGCGCGAGTCGCGCAGCGCAATAGGAATTGTCCGCGCTGTCACTGGGACCCGTGTGTGTCCCAGCAGACAGCGCGGCAGGACAGGAAATGAAACAGGAAATGACATAGACTCCCATGGGAGTCTATGCCCGGAAGTGGGTGTAAATACCTGTCTTTGACAGGTATCTCCACCCATGGGCATCCGCAGAACTTTTTTCAGGGGGGGGCATAATTTTAGGGTCACCCATGCGCCGCCCCATTTCGACAATGTCATTATCACATTATCATGGTCAGAGACTGCAGACATAGTACAGTCCCTAGGATAAGTAATGGATAATGGCCGATAGGCCCTCTTACCAGACCCAGTGAAACTACAGCAGTGATCCCTCCGCCTGGACGATCGCTCACTCTGGGTTCCTTGGGGGCGAATCTGGTCAATAGTGTAGCATGTCTGTACCCTGGCAGTGGCCCAGTCTTTCTCTCTCTGGCAGTGCTGGGCAGCGTGCCGCTCTCTGGTGGCGCTGGACAGCATGGCTCTCTGGTGGCGTAGGGCAGCGTGGCTCTCTCTCTGGCTTCTGCCCAGCACACTCCTCATTCTTTGTCCTGTAGCACTCTCTCCCTCAGCTTTTTTCCAGGCTGCAGTCTCTCAATCTCTCCCTTGATCGAGCTGTAGCCTCCTCCCTGTGGAAAATGGGGCCGCCAATCTTAGGGACTACATGTCCCATGAGGCTCTCCTCTTCTAGTCTCCTTTGATTGGCCCTCAGTTGTGGCTAATAGGGAAGGAACGGAGCGGGCAGGAAGCTGGGTGGGGAACCTGGTGAGAGCCGTAGTCTCTTCTACCTGACAGGAGAAGGGGGGGGTGACCTGGGGGAAACCTGACAGCCCGCAGCTCGCCTTTCTCCTGTCACATCGCCGCCGAGTTCTCTGCTGGACTGAGCAGGGAAAAGAGCCCGCAGTCACATTACACTGATAGGGGGGCTTGACAGAACCTTAATGGTGTCACCCCAATAGTGATGGAACTATGCAGAAATTAAGATCTGATCCCTGTTTCCAGGGGGGGGGCACTTGACCCCCCTTGCCCCTACCTGCAGACGCCCATGTCTCCACCCCCCTCCCCCCTGTAAGGTGCCAATTGTGACACCGGATGGGGGGAGAGTTCCGATCAGCGGAAGTTCCACTTTAGGGTGGAACCCCGCTTTAACAATAAACCTTGATTGTTTCACAATCGGCCAATCAAGCACAGGCATTCCTTCAAACAGAAGGAGTTATACAAATCTCAAGCTATGAACAATGACTAGGAGAGTCTATGGGTGTGTCTGGGCAGGAGCAGTGTGTACTGTATGATCTCTTTAGAGGGGGCTGCAGGAGAACTAACACTGGGAAACACTGTGACAATTCATATTAAACACATCTTAATAAAATTTCCACAACAGGTCAATGCTGCTAATATAAAGGGACAGGGGGTCTATGTTGCTAATATAAAGAGATGGGGGGGGGGGTCTCTGCTGCTAATATAAAGGGACAGGGGGGTCTGTGCTGCTAATATAAAGGGATGGGGGGGGGGTCTATGCTGCTAGTATAAAAGGGACAGGGGTGTATATGCTGCTAATATAAAGGCACATTAATCTAATGGGGGTCACTTGGTAAGGAGAAGTGCTGATCAGTGGCGTCTAGGGTTGCCACCTTTTGTTCAGGTCAAACCCGAATACTTTAGCGGAGCACGCCAATTTTTTTTATAGTAAAAACTATACATATATTTTGCTATTAAATTACATTTCTAATCATATGAAGTTAATAACAAGAGTCCCTCTTTACATCAGAGCCCACAGAGTTCCCCTTTTTACATCTGAACTCGCTGAGTTCCCTTTCACTGTAAGGGGGGACTCTGCAGACTCTGATGTAAAGGAGAACTCTGGGGATTCTGGTTTAAAGGTGAAATCTGATGTAAGGGGTGCTCTGAGAACCCTGATTTACCTTAGTGTACTCACTCAGAGGCAGGAGAGAGAAGGGGAGAGACTTCAGTCACAGACAGGGATGGATGGTGAGCTCACTCACCCCTTGGCAGTCAGCATCTCTCATCCAGATGTATCTGAGGCTGCTGAATTCAAATTTTTCCGGCCCCAACTTTCCTTTCCTGAGGCACAGCACCGGGGATTGGAGTGTGGGCAGACCCAGGGGGGTAGGGGTGGGGGCAAGAGGTGCTGATCGAGCCCTCTCCCCTCTCCTGTCTGTGTGTGTGTTTCGGGGGGGGGGGGGTGGGGGTTAGTACTGGCTTTGAGCAGTGTGAAAGAGTGTAACAGACACTTTCAGCTTAGACAACTGCAGCCAGCAACCCTTCTGGGAAGCCATAGTCCAGTCTAACTAATGTGTCCGGGTTTCAGGCAGTCTGAAACCCGGATGCATGATTTCAAACCCGAACTGTCCGGGTGAATCCTGGACAGGTGGCAACCCTAGTAGCGTCACTACAGGGGGGCTCAGTCACACTATAGTTGCCACTGGTGCTGATATAAGATGACTGCTAATATAAAGGGATGGGGGGTCTATGCTGCTAATATAAAGGAATGGGGGGGTCTATGTTGCTAATATAAAAGCACATTAATCTAATGGGGTCACTCTGTAAGGAGGAGTGCTGATCAGTGGCGTCACTACAGGGGGGCTCATTCACACTGGTGCTGATATAAGATGACTGCTAATATAAAGGGACAGTGGGGACTATGCTGCTAATATAAAGGGACAAGGGGTCTATGCTGGTAATATAAAGGGATGGGGGGGTCTATGCTGCTAATATAAAGAGATGCTGGGGTCTATGCTGCTAATATAAAGGGACCAATGAACAATGACTAGGAGAGTCTAAGGGGGTGTCTGGGCAGGAGCAGTGTGTATGATCTCTTTAGAATGGGCTGCAGGAGAACTAACACTGGGAAACACTGTGACAATACATATTAAACACATCTTAATACAATTTCCACAACAGGTCTATGCTGCTAATATAAAGGGAAAGGGGGGGGGGCTATGCTGCTAATATAAAGAGACAGGGGGGCTATGTTGCTAATATAAAGAGACAGGGGGTCTCTGCTGCTAATATAAAGGGATGATCTCTTTAGAGCAGGCTGCAGGAGAACTAACACTGGGAAACACTGTTACAATATATATTAAACACATCTTAATAAAATTTCCACAACAGGTCTATGCCGCTAATATAAAGGGAAGGGGGGGCCTATGCAGGGGTCAAGTCATGAGGAAAAAAGTCCCACTCCCCCACCAAAAAAAAAAAAGTATGCTCATATGCATATATATTTCACAGAAAATACAGTACAACATTTATTGTAAAGTGCCAGTTTACAAAAACAAAATAAGTTAACTTGTCAAACAGAATAATCAACACAATGGGTGATGATCTTTCCCTCGCAGGGAATTTCTAACACAAATACACCCTGTTCCAAATTCAAATACAGCAAATTAGAAAGTATCCCACAAACTGGAATAACGTTGCCCTTGCCGTGCAAGATTATCGGCAACGGATCAAAAAACTCACGGATCGGATCATTCCTTGGATCAGAGTCACGGATCGGATCATTTTTCGGATCAGCAAATAATAATTGAATTTGCAAAAACCTGTGAAAATGTCACCACCATATAGTCCGCACTGCAATATACATCTCCCCCACTGTAATATACATCTCCCCCTCTGTAATATCCATGTCATCTCCCCCAATAATATTTTGGCTGAGCATGGATGGGTATGGCTGGGTATTAGCAGAATATGTATTGGCAGGGTAAGTATTGGCAGGGTATTGCAGAATATTGGCAGGATAAGTATTGGCAGGGTATTGCAGAGTATTGGCAGGGCATTGCTGGGTATTGCAGGGTAAGTATTGTAGAGTATTGTCAGGGTAAGTATTGGCAGGGTATGTATTGCAGAGTATTGGCAGGGTAAGTATTGCAGAGTAAGTATCGGCAGGGTATGTATTGCAGAGTATTTGCAGGTTATTGCAGAGTATTGGCAGGGTAAGTATTGCAGAGTATTGGCAGGGTATGTATTGCAGAGTATTGGCAGGGTATTGCAGAGTATTGGCAGGGTATTACAGAGTATTGGCAGGGTATGTATTGCAGAGTATTGGCAGGGTATGTATTGCAGAGTATTGGTAGGGTATTGCAGAGTATTGGCAGGGTATTGCATAGTATTGGCAGGGTATTGCAGAGTATTGGCAGGGTATGTATTGCAGAGTATTGGTGGGGTATGTATTGCAGAGTATTGGCAGGGTATTGCAGAGTATTGCAGAGTATTGGCAGGGTATGTATTGCAGAGTATTGGCAGGGTATTGCAGAGTATTGCAGAGTATTGGCAGGGTATTGCAGAGTATTGGCAGGGTATGTATTGCAGAGTATTGGCAGAGTATGTATTGCTGAGTATTGGCAGGGTATGAATTGCAGAATATTGGCAGGGTATGTATTGCAGAGTATTGGCAGGGTATTGCATTGCAGAGTATTGGTAGGGTATTGCAGAGTATTGATAGAGTATTGCAGAGTATTGGCAGGGTATTGCAGAGTATTGGCAGGGTATGTATTGCAGAGTATTGGCAGGGTATTGCAGAGTATTGCAGAGTATTGGCAGGGTATGTATTGCTGAGTATTGGCAGGGTATTGCAGAGTATTGATAGGGTATTGCAGAGTATTGGCAGGGTATTGCAGAGTATTGGCAGGGTATGTATTGCAGAGTATTGGCAGGGTATTGCAGAGTATTGGCAGGGTATTGCAGAGTATTGGCAGGGTATTGCGGAGTATTGCAGAGTATTGGCAGGGTTATTGCAGAGTATTGGCAGGGTATTGCAGAGAATTGGCAGGGTATTGCAGAGTGCAACTTAATAACACACTAGTGACTAACCTGGTATCCTCTTGCCTTCTTGGGAGAGAAGTAAACTGGTAGCAGTGCAGCGGCTGTGGCCCCAGGAGGCCAGGACTGTCTGGCACTGGGTAGAGGGGAGGGAGGGTACATTCCGGTCCACGCGGCGTGTGTCTGTCCCTGGCTGCGCTGGAGGCCGTATGCGCACTGCCCACTGACTCCTGCCAGTGCGTGCCCACGTGTACGGCCGACGTCATGTGACCAGTTGCTAGATGCGGAGCGGCCCTAGTCTAGCAACCAGTCACTCTGGCGGCCGAGGAGCGGCGGACTACGCGCTGAATAGCCTCAGGCGGCTAATGGGAATGGCGTTCCCGTTGTGGAAATAGTACGGGAGCGCCGTTCCCATGCGTTCCCGCAGGACTCGAGCCCTGGGCCTATGCTGCTAATATAAAGAGAGGGGGGTCTATGTTGCTAATATAAAGAGATGGGGGGGTCTATGCTGCTAATATAAAGGGACATGGGGTCTGTGCTGCTAATATAAAGGGATGGGGGGGGGACTATGCTGCTAGTATAAAGGGGACGGGGGTGTATATGCTGCTAATATAAAGACACATTAATCTAATGGTGGTCACTCTGTAAGGAGGAGTGCTGATCAGTGGCGTCACTACAGAGGGGCTCATTCACAATATAGTTGCCACTGGTGCTGATATAAGATGACTGCTAATATAAAGGGACGGGGGTTATGCTGCTAATATAAAGGGACAAGGGGTCTGTGCTGCTAATATAAAGGAATTGGGGGGGGGTCTATGCTGCTAATATAAAGAGATGGGGGGGGTCTATGCTGCTAATATAAAGGGAAGGGGGGCCTATGCTGCTAATATAAAGGGACAGGGGTCTATGCTGCTAATATAAAGGGACAGGGGGTCTATGGCGCTAATATAAAGGGACGTTAATCTAATGGGGGTCACTCTGTAAGGAGGGGTGCTGATCAGTGGCGTCACTACAAGGGGGCTCATTCACACTATAATCGCCACTAGTGCTGATATAAGATGACTCTAATAAGATGAACTAATGGAAGATGTCAGCACCCCCCAATAGAGACCCCCATTATATCAGAGTCACCTTATATCATAACCCATCACTTACAGACCCCCATTAGATTAGAGTCCGGTGAAAGGTGTCCAGTATTGAAGTGTTTTTTGTGCTTTAACCAATAGAGCTTTATTTGTATGAACAAATGACACTCAGCTTCATTCAACCCACTGAGCCAAATATATGTATAGTTTATACTACAAAAAAAAATGCTGTCCGCTGATAAAGTGTTCAGGTTTGGCTTGAAGAAAAGGGGCAACCCCAGACCAGCACGGTGTCAGGATTACCAGGTCATTTATTTATGTCATCTTTGGCACTAATGTCAACAAATGTCAACATGCAGAACCTGAACAAGTTCTATTTTTCGTCTAGACTAACACTTGTCTTCAGTAACAAAGCTCAATTCATGGAATGTGAATTATTTGTTTATAATGAAGTGCTGTCTGAAAAATACGTTCCTGTAACAACAAGCTGCTTCTTTCAAACATTCAAACAATCACGGTTATCTGGTTAAAGTATTTTTTAATTTGTTAAAAGCAATTGTCTGCACTTCTCCACCCAGAGAAACATGTTTTCGGCCATGTTTTCGAAGCCTTCCTTATGGGCATAAGATACATTCTGTCTCAGGCAAAATGGTTCTTCCCCCTTGCTTCACATGTGCGGTGGCGCTCTAGTGGATGGAAAAAACAAAACAAAACAAAACAAAACAAACCCGTAGAGGAGGCGTTGTCTGTCGCTAAGGAGACAGCCAATCGCCCACAGGCAAGCCAGTGACAGGGGCGCGCTAAATTCGAACTCAGTATAAATAGCGGGGACGAGCGCAGCGGGCACTGTGGCTGTAAAAGGAGACAGGTGAGTGAGATGTGGCGTGATTGTGGTAGTTTATGCTGAGCTGCCGCATATGTACAGCTAGTGTCTGCAAATTGAAAGGGTAGTCACCAGGGTTAATGCTATTAATCATGGTGCCCTGTACAATCTACCTGATGCCCCCCCCCCCCCCCACCTTGCTTCAAAATAGTGATGATTTTTTTTTTTTTCTAAAGTCGCAAAATTGGTGTACAGAATATAACTGATTACAGCTGAATTTGACAGGTGTATGGGCAGTGATGAGTGACTAGGTTGGGGGCACAATGTTTGTGACCCATGCTCTGTGTTACATGTTAGGTGGCACAGTGATTATATAACAATCTGGTGTTATGCTTTAAAAATATGAAAACTAAAACGTGTGTGTGTGTCAGTCATTGGCTCCCAGAATTTCCTGCTGCTAAGTGCTCCCTTAATGACTGTGAGCCTAAATTTTATTTATTTTTTTTGCCCCCCCCCCCCTTTTTCTTGTGCTTGTGCCCTGTCCCCTTTTCTTGCGCTTGTGCCCTCCCCCCTCTTCTTGCCCTCTCCTGTCCCTCTCCTCCCCCCCACCTCCTTTTCTTGCCCTCTCTCATGCATGTTGGGGTGAGTTTTTGGTCAGTTTAGTTTTAAAGTGAACTTGGAGCCTCAGGCAGGGTTCCAGAACTAACAATGTGCACTCTGGAAAGGTCCTGAACTAGCACATCCAACTTTGTGTAAAATAACTTGTTTTTTGTTAATTGCAGAAAATCTTAATACCAGTTTTATGAAACAAGAATGAGCAACAGCAAAGGCTTACAGGCAAAGGGCCATCCCAATCAGCAACTTCCAGTCACACCAAGCATAACCAAGCGGAAACAAGCACAGCAAAGGTAAATGGGCTTCAAATTTTTATGTATTAACAGTGCACAACTCCAGCTAATGACGAAATTGTAATTTGTAGATTTAATGACAAACATGTTTTTTAGAATATATTAAATGGGCAAATATGGTTTAACTAATATATTTGACAAGCAGAGCCAGCTCCTTTTCTAACACTTCCTTGACCTATAGATTAGTAATTGTAAAAATGAATAATGCCCAGTAAACCTGAATATTGTTGTCGTCCAGACAAGGTGTCAGCTTGCATTGGTGGGGAGTGGAGAAATGCCCCCTTGTTCTATTGACTAGTGTAGCAGTGACTCCTTCATTGCATGTCAATGAGAAACTGCTCCTGTATATTTGTATTGATTGGAAGGATCTCAAAT
This sequence comes from Lithobates pipiens, assembly GCF_037356315.1. Taxonomy (NCBI): domain Eukaryota; kingdom Metazoa; phylum Chordata; class Amphibia; order Anura; family Ranidae; genus Lithobates; species Lithobates pipiens. The sequence goes on along the minus strand of NW_027507903.1, from coordinate 240,571,187 downwards.
CTGCCTATACAATGGAACTGTGACACATTCACATCTTTGTACAGGCGATTCTTTACAAATGCTTACGTTTCAGCCCTATTATACTCTACTGTTTTGGGACATGACAGATTATTGGTATTACTTCGCTGCTACAAGTGTTTTCATATGTAACTTTCTTATAAATTATTTTGTTTCAGGAATACATTCAGAAGTCCAACTGACAGCATGATATCCCCATGTTCTTTAAAGTTGCTGAAGTCACGAATTCAGAATGATTCAAGGTGAGCTTAAGTATAAAAAAAAAAAAAAAAAAAAAAAAACTTTAGTGTACTTGTGGCTGTGTTGGGCTTTTAAGTAGTAAACACTAATTCTGGAATGTATAATACACTATATAGGCAAAACAATGGTGTGGTTGCCATTTGTTAAATTGACTATGTGCTTGATTTAAACTGGTAAGGAACCACACTTGTAATGGTTCTTTGGAAGCTTTTTAATCTGTGTTAAACCTACAACAGTAAAATCGGTCTGTATATGCAGTGAAGTATGCTTGTTATACGAACTGTGGTACCTAAGGGATTAATCCTCTGCATTTTGTAAATGGACTGTTTGCTCCTGTTGCCTCTCATCATCCACTGACTGCATACCATTTCCTGATAGAACAGAGCATTATGGGACAGGCTGCACATGCTCGGGTGTTTATTGGGAGTGCAGGTGATCAGCACAGGGCCAATTGGCACTGTCAAGGCCGGGTCAGGGAGAAATGAACTCTTACAAGCTTTAACCATGCACTGATATAAACTGCTAAAAACCTCAGCAGTTTTTAGGACTTCTATTTACTGAAACTATTGCATTTCCATGTTCTGTGGGTGACCAGGTATAGTGGATGCAGGGTCCTGGGTTTATTAACACTTCAATGCAGTAAGATTAAACACTTGACTGGCTTTAATTACAGCCTATAGCTTGGCAGGAGCATATACTAACTTTAATTTATTGCTGGGCTGATGAAATATCTGAGGTAAAAGTGGTAACTTTATTTATTTATTTTTTTTTCTTTTAGGGATCAAAGTATGAACAAGAAGCAGTTTCCAAAGTCTGATATGGATGGCAAAGAGAATGACTTGTCCTAAAGAGTAGTTCTTGTACAGACTGTCCCAATTTATTTTTGTATAGAAGCTTAATTATGGGTTGCAAAAGGAGTTTATTTTAAATATTTATATATTGTCTGGAAAAATGGCAAAATTGCACAGGGAATGATCCAATGTTCAGAAATAATTTTTGACTTTACTCTTCCCAGGTTAACAAAAGATGTTAAATGCTTAAACCATATAGTAATTTATCTTGGTCTATACATGCTAACTAATTTAAATTTTTATGTAAATAAATGATTAAACTGAGTCTAATTTTGGTTAATCTGTTCCATCACCTGAAGCCTTTCTCATGACTCGATCCATGGATGGATAGCTGGTAATTCTGGAGAAAATGGTGCTATAACCAAGTTTGTCATTGCTCCCTGCTGCTTCTTAGGCAAAATTCCTTTCAAACGACACTGCGGTCAGGATCTTCCCAAGCCAGCCTGAGATCAGCTGTGAGGCAGAGTCTGACACCAAAACAGGCAGGATCAACTAGGTATTTTACAGCATAGAGAGGAACAAATGACCCTGCACGAGCACCAGGCTGTATATCCTGCTTTAAAGTACCAGGATCCTTTATTTATTTATTTATTTATTTATTTTTTTTGTGGGGGGGGGGGTTACAACCCCTTTAAACTATCAAAAATCCAGTTTCACCATTTGGCAAATTAATCAAATGGTGATTTGGCCAGCTGACCATAGAGCGGATATGAGACTAGAATGACTCCAATCATCTCTATGGCCTAAAACTGGAAGCTATGAGCATTTCATGTCTTAGATTTCGCTGGATGTAAACGGTGCCATTAGGAAGGCATTTTATAACACCAATCTTGCTGTGGTCAGATGCTTTGAGGGCAGAGGAGAGATCTAGGGTGTAATAGACCCCATTTTTTTTTTTCCAAGAGTACCCCTCACTACCTATTGCTATCATGGGGGACATTTACATTCCCTGAGAACAATAAAAATGATGAAAAAAAATGGAGAGGGACAGTTTAAAAAAATAGATTAAAAAAAAGCACCCCCCCTGCTCTCGCACAAAGGCGAACGCAAGTGTCAGTCTGGCGTCAAATGTAAACAGTAATTGCACCATGCATGTGAGGTATCACCATGAAGGTCAAATCGAGGGCAGTAATTGTAGCAGTAGACCTGCTCTTTAAACCTAAGGTAGTAACCTGTAAAGGCTTTTAAAATTGTATGTTTGTTGCCACTGCACGTGTTTGGTATCCATATACTCGGCCTAAGATCATTTTTATTTCATCAAAAATTTGGACAATATAGTGTTAGTGCATTAACATTTAAGTGTTTTTTTTTTTTTTCCCCAAAAATGCGTTTGACAAATCGCTGCACAAATACTGTGTGGAGAAAAAAAATGAAACTCCCACCATTTTAATCTGTAGGGCCTTTGCTTTAAAAAATATATAATGTTTGGGGGGTTCAAATTTTCTTTAACCACTTCGCACCCAGGCCAATTCTGACATTTCTCTCCTACATGTAAAATTCCAAATTTTTTTGCTAGAAAATTACAGAACCCCCAAACATTATGTTTTTTTTAGCAAAGACCCTAGAGAATACAATGACGCTCATTGCAACTTTTTATCTCGCACGGTATTTGCGCAGCAATTTTTCGAACGCTTTTTTTTTTTATTTATTTATTTTTTTCAGAAAAACGGTTTCATGCTTAAAAAACAAAACAAAAAAAACTTAAGTTAGCCCAATTTTTTTGCATAATGTGAAAGAGGATACGCAGAGTAAATACCCATGTCACGCTTCAAAATTGCACGCGCTCATGAAATGGCGCCAAACTTTGGTTTTTAAAAATCCCCATAGGCAACGCTTTAAATTTTTTTTTTTTTTTTTTTTTTTTTTTTTTTCTGGTTACATATTTTGGGTTACATAGGAGGTCTAGGGCTAGAATTATTGCTCTCGCTCTAACGTTCGCGGCGATACCTCACATGTGTGGTTTGAACACCGTTTTTCATATGTGGGCGGGACTTGCGTATGCGTTCGCTTCTGTGTGCGAGCTCACGGGGGACAGGGGCGCTTTAATTTTTTTTTTTTTACACTTACCGTATATACTCGAGTATAGGTCGATCCGAATATAAGCCGAGGCCCCTAATTTACCACAAAAAAAATGGGAAAACTTATTGACTCGTGTATAAGCCAAGGGTGAGACATGCCTGTGTCCTGTGCCTTTTGTCCTTCTGCAGCGATCTGCATGTAAACATACGGCGGCTATGCCAGGATCGCCGCACCTCTTCTCCTCGTCTGTGACAGACGGCGGCCATTCCACTGTTCAAAAGCCGTGCCTCCGTCTGTGATGGGCGGAACACTCAATTTCCCAGCAGTCAGTGTTCCGCTTATCACGGACATCCTCTCATCCTCGTCCGTAGTATGAGGATGAGCGGATGTCCGTGATAGGCGGACCACTGACTGCTGGGAAATTGAGTGTTCCGCCTATCACAGACAGGGAGCTGCGGCTTTTGAATAGTGGAATGGCCACTGTCTGTCTGCACGACACGCTGATCGGGTAGGCAGACGGCGGTGACTCGAGTATAAGCCGAGGGGGGCACTTTCAGCCTAAAAAAGGGGCTGAAAATCTCGGCTTATACTCGAGTATATACGGTAAAAGTCAATTTTTTTTCCTATTACAAGGAATGTAAACATCCCTTGTAATAGGAATATGGCACAATCGGACCTATTTACAGTGAAATATGGGGTCAATAAGACCCCATATCTCCTCTAGGCTGGGAAGAATAAAAAAAAAAAATCTGATCCTGGCTTCCTAGCCAGATTGGCGCCGTTAATTTGAATACCGAGGCCGGGCGTGACGTCATAACATCGCGCCCGGCCTCCGAACGATCATAGACTCCGGGGACAATCTAGTCTGCCGGAAATCTCGGATTACTTGCTGGGGCCGGTGGATCCTGTGACCGACTCGCCAATGGAAACGGTGAGTCGGTAGAAGCACCGGTGGAGGGGGGGGGGGGGGGGGCGTCCCCTCCCGCCACCCGTAAGAACGATCAAGCGGCGGAACAGCCGCTATGATTGTTCTTATGGTGTAGGGAATCGCCGGCTGAAAACGGCAATATCTGAATGTCTGTGGCCTCAGGCATCATTTAGATATAACCACTGAAACCCCATGACGTCAATAGACGTAGTGTGGGAACCAAGTGGTTAAAAAAAGGGCTTCGTCTTCCAGTGGTTAGAGTTTTGAAGGCCATAAAATGCGCAGATGGCACAGCCACCCCCACCCCCCCATGACCCCATTCTATTTGCTGAGAGGCCTGTTGAGTCCATGGAATATTTTATTTTGTGACACAAGTTGCGGGAATGTTTTTTTTTTTTTTTTTTTTTTGAAAAGTTGTCAGTAAATGATATATTGCTCAAACATGACATGGGCATATGTGGAATTACACCCCAAAATACATTCTGTTGTTTCTCTAAGTACGGGGATACCACGTGAGACTTTTTGGGAGCCTAGCTGCGTACGGGACCCCAAAAACCAAGCACCACCTTGAGGCTTTCTAAGGCTGAAAATGTTTGTTTTCGCTCCTCACTACCTATCAGTTTCAGAGGCCATGGAATGCCCAGATGGCACAAAACCCCGCCAAATTACCCCATTTTGTAAAGTAGACACCCAAGCTATTTGAGAGGTATAGTGAGTATGTTGCAGATATCGCTTTTTGACAAAAAATGTCGTGTGTCTTAATTTTTAAAAACAAATGAGAGCTGCAAAATACTCACCATACCTCTCAGCAAATAGCTTGGGGTGTCTACTTTCCAAAATTGAGTAATTTGGGGGGGTTTTGTGCTATCTTGGCATTTTATGGCCTTCAAAACTGATAGGTAGTGAGGAGTGAAATAAAAAAATGTATGCCCTTAGAAATCCTGAAGGTGATTGGTTTTCGGGGTGCCATACGTGGGTAGGCTTCCAAAAAGTCCCACACATGAGTTATCCCTGTACTCAGGAGAAGCAGCAGAATGTATTTTGGGGTGTAATTCCACATATGCCCATGGCATGTGTGAGCAATATATCATTTAGTGACAACTATTTGTAATTTATTTGTCATTATTCAATCACTTGGGACCAAAAAATATTCAATGTGCTCAACATGCCTCTCAGCAATTTCCTTGGGGTATCTACTTTCCAAAATGGGGTCATTGGGGGGGGGGGGGGGGGGGTTGTACTGCCCTAAATTTTTTTAATAACAAAGTAGAAAATATCTCAATTTTTTCGCTCTTTTTCCGTTTGTCTCTGCAATTTTTATTTTTTGTGATATAATCAAATACCATCAAAAGAAAGCTCTATTTGTGGGAAAATAAAGGATGCAAATTTCATTTGGGTACAGCATTGCATGACTGCACAATTATCAGTTAGAGACACAGTGCCAAATTGTAAAAAGTGCACTGGTCAGGGTCAAGGGGGTAAATACTTCTGGGGCTGAAGGGGTTAATGGGTCGAGCAGGGGTGCTCTACCTGTGCCCACGGAGTCCTCTGGCCTGCTACCTCATGCCCTGGAATGGCGAGTTGGTTTGTCCAGATCACAATCAATGGGTTTATTAAGAAGCTCAACGAAAAATGTTGACAATAATGTACTTTTTAGGCATAAATATAGATATAACAAAAAGAGGGCGGATAAATTTAAAACCATTTTTATTTCTAAAAAAACAACAAACAAAATCTCAATGCCTAAGAGCATAATCCTTCACTGTCTAGCGTATTGTAAGTACATCACATTCTACATATATTCCCATAAACGTCCAATGTGGGCAGATCAAGGAACAAAACCATCAATACAAAAAATTGTTTATATAGACAGTATATCACAGATGAATGAGCTCAGATGCTCTACATGTTTTGCGTTCACCATAACGCTTCATCAGGAGCTTATAATTTTTATTCCCTATGGATAGCCAAAAGGAAAAAGGCGTCTACAGGCATAAAGCAGTACTGTAGCCTAGAGGTCGACCGATATGGGTTTTTCTCTGGCCGATGCCGATATTTAGAAATCATGGCGGCCGATAGCCGATATATGATGCCGATTTTTTTGGGCCGATATGTTAGGCCGATTTTATTTTACTTATTTATTTTTAATCCCCCTTGATCTAACACACCTTTCCCACTGGGGCATTTTTTAAGGCGCTTTTGGGCTAAAAATAGCGCCTGTAAAGTGCCTGCAAAATGGCTCCCCTGCAGTCTGTGTGAAAGACAGAGTGGTTTCACACTGAGGCGATGCACTGGTAGGATCTTAAAAAAAAAGTCCTGCAAGCAGCACGTTTGGAGTGGTGTATACCGCTCCTCCACCACTCCTGCCCATTGATATGAATGGGCACCACTGCCGAAGCGCATGCAATGCGATTTGGCAGCGGTGCTTCATGGGCGCATTTAACCTCTTCCTTGGCCGCTAGCTGGGTTATATGTGCCCCACTAGCAGCCAAATAGCACCGCTAAAATGATGGTAAAGAGCCGCTAAAACTTGCGTTTTACCATCAACGCTCCAGTGTGAAAGCAGCCTTCATAAGTGATACAGAAAATTTCTTACACTTAAACATTTATTAAACAAAACAAACCTCCAATCAGTTTAGTTGTATGTATGATCTAGATTAAAAAAAAAAAAAAAACTATATATTAAATAAAAACGGGTAGTCAAAACTTTTGGACAAAAAAAAAAAAAAATGGGCTAACTTTACTGTTTTTATTTTATTTTTATATTTTAAATGGTGTATTTTTTTTCCCAAAAAAATGCATTTGAAAGACCTCTGTGCAAATGCCGTGTGACATAAAATATTGCAACAACCGTTATTTTATTCCCTAGGATCTCTGCTAAAAAAATATATATAATTTTTGGGGGGTCTAAGTGATTTTCTGGCAGAAAATACAGGATTTTTACTTGTAAGCAACAAGTGTCAGAAAAGATTTAGTCTTTAAATGGTTAAACTGAGAACTTCTACACACAGAGATGACTTCATTCATTCAAGTGTAAACATTGTATCATTTTGTTCTTTTCTTGGCAGCCTGCCCAGAGAGGAGGAAAGTGTTGCTATGACGACTCAGGCAACTCACACTGACTTCTTACAGAAGTCATTTCAAAGTCCCACTGTAGAATCGGCTTTTTATCAGAACAATCGGCCGATGCCGATTATTTAAAAAACGGCAAATATCGGCCGATATATCGGTCGGCCGATATATCGGTCGACCTCTACTGTAGCCCTTGCCTCATATATAAAGAGGCACAAAAGGAAGCGAGAACTACAGAAATATAATGCAGGGAGAAGGGTTGTATAACCTGTAATCTTCCAGCTATTTTTCAATTGTTTCCGACCTATCCTTGAGGTAGAGGGGGAGAAGAAAACCACCCCTCAATGCTATCCTAGCCACACACCGAGGCTGCTGTTGAGCTTCTTAGTAAATTCAAATATCGGGACGCGGCATGGGTTTTACATAATGTATCCCAAGGACCACCCTGTGGTAGATACATACCAAATTTAATTACAATCAATGGGTTGTCAAGCTACCATCCCAGAACAGCAAAGTGCCAGCAGCAGAGGAAGCAAGCGGCCGTAAAGGGGCTGCATAAGCTGATGCTTCCTCTGCAGCACCGTCTCCTTTCCTAGGTGGTGTGATACCAAGTGCACTTTACCTGTGACCTTTCTAGCAGCCTGGAGAGCGATGCCAACAGATACACTTCACTTTTGCAATTTGCATAATGGGCCTTTATAAAAAAGGGTTATTAGGCTGCTTTCACATTGATCCTCTGTTTTGGTGCCCTTTCAGAAAGTGCACCACACCTGTAAGATGTAATAGAGGTCTATGGCAAATTGCAGCATATTTGTAGGCACACTGCACCCGCTGTGTGTGTAAACCACAGTGCATCAGTGTGACAGCAGCCTTATAGGGAGCTCAGGACTCTAAGGGCGTGTTTACATTTGTGCTTTGGGGTGGTAATACCCCATAGATCATTATGGCCTGCGACTGGTTACCAAATTACTTAAAGCAGAACTATACTCACCTTGAATCCAACAATGCTCCAGCGCCGGAGCTCCCTGCCAGCTGCTGACATCTTTGGGCAGCTGGCTTCCAGGTCTCACTCTTCGGCCACTGACATTGGACAGAGTTTTGGCTCATTCGGAATTGATGAATTTCTGCAGTGATCAGCACTTGTACAGCAATGTACAGGGGCAGACAGGCTGGTAAGAAGCTTTAACCCTTTTGCTGCCAGGTCTGCATGTCGTACGGACCACCTGACAGCGGGGGGGGCAGGGTTTCACACACTACAGTCACCAGGATTGTGTGTAAAACTGACAGGCAGACTCCTGTTAGGTGAAAACATTTAGGCAGCTGCACTGCTGCCCAATTGCTCACACACTCCCCCCATGCCCTGTACCGGCGCGCCCCCTCTCCTCCCCTGTGCTATGCCATGTTTCTGCAATCTGCATTGCAAAACATTCAGTGGAGCCCAGAGGAGACATGCAAGGTCTAAACGACTCTGCATGTCTTATTAAAGAGAACCTGTCACCTAGAAATCATCACATAGGGGACTTTTAGTCACCTATGTGATAAAAAAAAAAAAAAGTTAATTTAAACATTTAAAAAAAATAAAATAAAGTTACACCCAAGCACATAAAATCCCCCTCAAAAATTTTTTGAGGCTCCCCCACATGTATGCACAAACGTAAATGCATGCGTTGGGGCACCTATCTGTGAAAACTTTGATTGAAAAATTTGATACACGCTACATATTGCTGTGCCCACCAGAGTGAAAGCAATAATTTGAGCACCAGAACTCCTCTGTAACACTAAACGGAGAACCTATAGGGGGCTTTTGAAGCGTTGCCCATAGAAAATATAGGGTACAGAAGTTTGTTGCCATTTCACAGGCCCACACAATTCTTAAGTTTGACATGTTGGGGATCTATTTACTCAGTGCAACCTCATCTTTTATATTTCACAAACAAATTGCGGGTAGTTTATTGCGTTTGTTTGCCCTAATATTTACTTTAGAGCCCGTTCACACTGAGGCAGCACGACTTGCAGCGCGACTGCCTCAGGCGACCGGGATCCGACTTTAGCGACGGCTTGTGAAATGACTTCTGTATAGAAGTCAATGCAAGTCGCCCCAAAAGTCGTACAGGAATCTTTTTCTAAGTCGGAGTGACTTGAGTCGCTCCGATTAGAACGGTTCCATTGCATAGAGCGGGACACGACTTGTCAGGCGGCTAAGTCGCCTGACGGGTCGCCCCTGTGTGAACCGACCCTTAGTGTATTGTTTTGTTTCCTAGACCTTTGTGGTAATATTGTGTGACATAAAATATTGGAACTACCACTATTTTAATTTCTAGGATGTCTGTTTTCAGAAAATATATGTTTGGGAGTTTTGTGTAATCTGCAGGCCTTAAATGATTTCTTAAAGCGGGGTTCCATCCTAAAGTGGAACTTCCACTCATCGGAACCCTCCCTCCCTCCGGTGTCACAGTGTGGCACCTTTCAGGGGGGAGGGGGGTGCAGATGCCTGTCTAAGACAGGTATTTGCACCCACTTCTGGGCATAGACTCCCATGGGAGTCTATGCTGTTTCCTGTCTCGACGCGCTGTCTGCTGGGACACACACAGGTCCCAGAGACAGCGCGGACCATTCCCATTGCGCTGCGCGACTTCCACATGCGCAGTAGGGAACCGGGAAGTGAAGCCGCAACGCTTCACTTCCTGATTCCCTCACCAAGAATGGCGGCGGCAGCAGCCGAGAGCCGATTGATCGATCGGTCTTGGCTGCCGACATCGCTGGACCCTGGGACAGGTGAGTGTCCATTTATTAAAAGTCAGCAGTGGTAGTATTTATAGCTGCTGCCATTTAATATTTTTTTTGTAGGTGGAATCCCTCTTTAACCTCTTCCGCCTGCGCTATAGCCGAAAGATGGCTACAGCGTGGGCTTGCAATGGTGGAAGGGCATCCATGGATGTCCTCTCATTCTCGTGGGTGGCGTGCTCTGTGATCGCAGATCAGGCTAAAGGCCAATCACAGTAGCCCTTTACCATGTGATCAGCTGTCAGCCAATGACAGCTGATCACATGATGTAAACAGAAGCGGTTATTGGCTTTTTTTGCCCACACGCTGACAGCATGGTGGGACATGGGTCCCACCATGGTTGACCAGTGCTGCTAATCAGTGCCCATCAGTGCATCGTCATCAGTGCCACCTCTCAACGGCCTTCAGTGCCTTCTGATCAGTGTCACTTATCAGTGCCACCTCTCAACGCCCTTCAGTGCGTCCTGATCAGTGTCAATTATCAGTGCCACCTACCAGTGCCACCTCTCAACGTCCTTCAGTGTCACCTATCAATGGAGCCTCATCAGTGCCTCCTGATCAGTGCCCACCAGTACCACCTCATCAGTGCTCATCAGTGAAGGATAAAAATTACCTGCTTGCAAAATTTTATAACGAACTATGAAAAATGTTTTTTTGTTTTTCAAAATTTTTGGTCTTTTTTTGTTGAGCAAAAAATAAAAACCCCAGTGATGATTAAATTGACTTCCTTTTTTTCCCCACAAATTGAATTTTCTTTTAGTGATATTTGATCACCCCTGAGTTTTTTTTTTTTTTGCTCTATAAACAAAAAAAATAGCGACAATTTAAAAAAAAAAAGCACATTATTTTTTCGTTTTTGCTATAATAACTATCCCCAAAAAATATTTAAAAAAACATTTTTTTTCCTCAGTTTATTCTTCTACATATTTTTGGTAAAAAAATCGCAATAAGCGTGTATTGATTGGTTTGTGCAAAAGTTATAGCGTCTACAAAATAGGGGATAGTTTTATGGAATTTTTATTGATCATTTTTTTTACTAGTAATGGCAGCGATCAGCATTGATTACTGTAAAAATGTCTCTGGCAGTGAAGGGGTTAACCACTAGGTGGTGCTGTAGGTATTAAGTGTGTCCTAGGGAGTGATTCTAACTGTGGGGGGAGTGGCTGTGTGTGACACATCACTGATCAGCGCTCCCGATTACAGGGAGCTGTGATCAGTGTCCTGTTATTAGGCAGAACGGGGAGATGCTTGTTTACATTAGCATCTCCCCGTTCTCCCTCGCCGTGGGACAATCGTGGGTATCCCCGCAGACATTGGGTCTGCGGGATCAGCTCCCTGCGGGCAAGCGCGTGCAAGCCGCCTCTTAAAGGACTTCGTACAGGTACGTTAATCTGCGGGAAGCGGAAAAATGTCACTGGTCCCAAAAAAAGTGTAAAAAGTGTCCGATCTGTCTGCCGCATTGTCGCAGTCCGGCTAAAAATCACAGATCGCCGCCATTACTAGTAAAATAATAATAATAAAAGTGACATAAATCTGTCCCCTATTTTGTAGACGCCATAACTTTTGTGCAAACCAATCAATTTACACTTACTGCGATTTTTTTTACAAAAATATGTAAAAAAACACATATTGGCCTAAACTGATAAGGAAATATTTTTTTTTACATTTTTTTTGGAGGGGGGGGGGGAATTATTATAGGAAAAAAGTAAAAAATATTGTTTTTTTTTTTTCAAAATTATCGGTCTTTTTCTTGTTTATAATGCAAAAAAGAACCGCAGAGGTGATCAAATACCACCAAACGAAAGATCCATTTGTGGGGGAGGGGGGAAAGGACATCAATTTTGTTTGGGTGCAATGTCGCACGACCGCACAATTGTCAGTTTTAGCGACGCAGTGCCGTATGCAAAAAAGAAAAAGGGCTTGGTCATTAAGGGGGCCCTTAAAGCGGAAGTCCACCCTAAAGTGGACCTTCCGCTCATTGGAATCCACCCCCCTCCGGCGCCACAATTGGCACCTTTCAGGGGGGAGGGGGGTGCAGTTACCTGTACAGTACAGGTATCTGCACCCACTTCCGGCGTAGATTCTGCAGAAGGTACGCCCCTTTCCGCAGAATCTACGCCCCTTTCCGAAAGTCCCCCGCTGCCTGCTGGGAAACACACGGATCCCAGAGACAGCGGGGACCATCCTTATTGCGCAGCGTGACTTGCGCATGCGCAATAGGGAACCAGGAAATGAAGCCGAAAGGCTCCACTTCCTGATTCCCATACCCAAGATGGCGGCGGCAGCACCTGAGAGACGATCGAGAGATCGGCTTCGGGTGCCGACATCGCGGGCGCGCTGGGCGGGTAAGTGTCATTATTTTAAAAGTCAGCGGCTGCAGTATTTGTAGCTGCTGGCTTTTAAAAAAAAAAAAACGGCGGAACTCCCGGCGGACTCCCGCTTTAACTAGTTAAATGCCACCAAAAGAAAGCTCTGTTTGTGTGGAAAAAAAATGCTAAAAATGTAGTTTGGGTTACAATGTAGCATGACCGCGCAATTGTCACAGTGTGACATTGCTGAAAATTGACCTGGGCTGGAAGGGGGTAAATTTGCCCAGTAAGCAAGTGGTTAAACATATGGGGGGGAAAAGACGCAAAAAAAGGCTCTGGCAGCAAAAAGGTCAGTGCAGAAGAGCCAAAGCATTGAAAAATCCTGTCAGCAGTACAGAATGCGTGGAGCCTGCCTATACAGATGTGGGTGAGCGCTGTGTCACGTGTTGCACTCAGCTCACTCTCTCTCTCTCTCTACACTAGCAGTACAAGGCCCTCCAGCTGTTGCGGAACTACACATCCCATGAGGCATTGTAAAACTGTGACATGACTATGCATGATGGGAATTGTAGTTCCTTGACAACTGGAGACCTTGCTGTAGCCAATACATAGGGGAACTTCCCGTTCTGACAACTTTCCCAGAAACGAAACCAGCACTGTCACCGCACCGCCCAGAGAAAACACCGCAAACCACGCCCCCCTCGCTGGCCAGGCCCCATCTCTGGCCAGACCACTCCCCCGTGGGGCGGCCGCCCGCCTGCTAGTGTCTCAGCACATCACGTGGTGTGACCGTGACGTAGAAGGAAGAAGCCGCCATTAGAGGGAGGTGTATAGTCTACCAGAGAGACCTTGGCCTGTCAGAGAGGCGCCGCGCCAGCCGTGTTAGGAAAGCCGGGACTGTGTGTGTGGCCTGGGCTCCGTGTTACCCCCGCTTGAGTTGGTGCCCATGGCGGCTGGAGGAGGAGGAGGCGGAGCCGGGGGCAGCAAGACGTACTCGTTCAAGGTGGTGCTGCTCGGGGAGGGCTGTGTGGGGAAGACGTCTCTGGTCCTGAGATACTGCGAGAACAAGTTCAACGACAAGCACATCACCACCCTGCAGGTGACACAGCTGTGTGTGTGAGAGTGAGTGTGGTAGGACCTCCTGTGCTGGGGGGGCAGTGTGGACATCTCCTGTCATCACTAGTGCCGCTCCCCCATCAGCCTGGGGGACTTGTGTGTTTGTGTATATGAACTTGTAGCCTGCAGCTCCATGTCATCACCATGTGTTGTCACTTCACAATTTGGATCACTTTTAGGGCTCCATTGAACTCAGTGGTGAAGCACTTTTCAGATGGCATTTGACAGGTGGTATGGTGCTGCCTCCTCGCTGCAACTAGCTGTGGAATGGTTGTGGCACAGCCCCATTCACTTGAACAGGGGGTTGATTTCTTGCCAGCATTGTGGCCATGCAAAGTATGCAACCTCAGCCAGCAGGTTAACCACATTCTACTTTATGGTGGGCGGCCGCCATATAGCAGAATGACAGCTGGAAAGTGGCTGCATTATCTTGGCTGGGCGTTATGTGACGTCCAGCAGGATAAGCCGATAGCGCATCGGTAGTGTGTCAGTCTGATACACCCTATTTCCGATCCCTGTAAAGAGCCTATGATGTAGGCTCTTTGCCATGTGATCAGCTGTGCCCAATCGCAGCTGATCATAATGGTAACCAGGAAGTGCTGTTTATTGGCTTTTCCTCTACTCTTGCTGACAAGGTACCAGTAGAGGAGAGCCGATCGACTGCTCTCCTGACAGGAGGGGTCTGCACTGATGATCAGCGCATTGATTATCAATGCACACCCATCGAGGGATACCAATCAGTGCCTGTCAGTGCCACCTAAAAGTGCCCACCAATGCTGCATATAAGTGCCACCTCATCAGTGACAGAGAAAACTTACTTACAAAGTTTTATAACAAAAAAAACGTTTTTTTAATTTTTGCGCTACAAATAACAAAAGTTAAAAAAAAAAACAGCAGTGATAATACTACCAAAAGAAAGCTCGATTTGTGTGTGTGTGTGTGTGTGTGTGTGTGTGTGTGTGTGGGGGGGGGGGGGGGGGGGAAATGATGAAAATTTTGTTTGAGTACAGTGTTGGATGACCACTCAATCGTCATTCAAAATACATCAGCGCTGAAAGCTCAAAATTGGCCTGAGCAGGGAGGGGGTGAAATTGCCCTGTATTGAAGTAGTTAAAGAGTAACTCCACTTTTGAGAGAAAAAAAAATCTCCTCTGGGTGATATGTTTTACAGTGCAAGGATTATAACAACCTTTATTGCAGATTCCTAACTTTTTTTTTTTGTTCTGAGGAAATAGCTGTTAGGCAGTGACTGTGTTGAAATTTAATCTAATAGGAATGATTTTTTTTTTAAATAAAAAAAAAAAAAAATATATTTATTATTATTATTTTTTTTTTTTTTACAGCCAGTGGCTGGCTTTCTCTTAAATGCTGCTCATGAGCCACTGCAAAGGGAGGGGATGTTCCTCCCACCGTCTGCCAATGTCTGTTGGGCTTACCATTTTAAGCGTTAGTAAACTGCGGCTGATTAAAAAAAAACCTGTAAAGGCAATGGTGTAATGTGCTAGTATGCATCGCATACTAGCACATTATGAAATACCTTGGAACAAAGCCTTCTTTGACACCTTACCTCGGTCTTTCTTCCACGCTCTGGCTGTGTTATTGGCTGGAGTTGCAATGATGTTGCTCCCTTGCATGCGGCAAGGTATGCTGGACCTTCAGAGCGCATGCACTAGTGACGTGGTCTGCTGCATCCAGAGTGAATATCTCCTAAAGGGTGCACATTCATTTTATCTACAGGCAAGCCTTATTATAGGCTTTCATGTAGGTAGAAATAAAGCAGACATTACTACCACTTTAAAGTTGAGGTCTTTTTGACCCCGGATCTCTCCATAACCACTTGCCTACTGGACACTTAAACCCCCCCTCCTGCCCAGACCAGTTTTCAGCTTTCGGTGCTCTCACATTTTTAATGACAATTACTCAGTCATGTAATACTGTACCCAAATTCATTTTTTGTCCTTTTTTCCTACAAATAGTGCTTTCTTTTGGTGGTATTTGATCACCTCCTGGGTTTTTATTTTTTGCTCTATAAATGAAAATAGACCGTATTTTTTTTTTTTTTTTTTTTTTTTTTTTTTTTAAAAGCATTTTTCTTTGTTTCTGTGATAAAAATTTTTGCAAATTATTAATTTTTGATCACAGCTGATGTACTGGTGGCCTATCATTTCTGGAGACCCTAACATGCCAGGAAAGTACAAATACCCCCCAAATTACCCCTTCTTTTTTTTTTTTTGAAAGTAGACATTCCAAGGTATTTAGTAAGAGGCATGGTGAGGTTTTTTTGATGTTGTCATTTTTTTTACCACAATTCTTTGCAAAATTAAGGTTTATTTTTCCACAAAATTGTCACTGTAATAGGTTAACACAAAATACATTCTGCTACTCCTTAGTATTGCGATGCCACACCTGTGGGACTTTTCCACAGCCTGGCCGCATAGAGAGGCCCAACATGCAGGGAGCACCGTCAGGTGTTCTAGGAGCATAAATTACACATCTAACTTGTTGACAACCTATTACACTTTTGAAGGCCCTGGAACACCAGGACAATGACACGTGACACTGATGTGGAGTTGTGTGTGTTTTTTTTTTTTTGTTTTTTTAACTCGCACTGCAGCAGGTCGCTCTCCCTCCTCACAGCGGTCTCTGTGTGAGGAGGGAGAGCCGGTGATGAGAGATGATCTCATATGTTTACATGTGAGATCTCTCATTGGAAGCTTCCGATCGAGTGCTAAATGGCCGCTGTGATTGACCATTTAGTGTTGTCCAAGGGACACGGCTAACACAGAATTTCTCCGATGCACGCAAAGGGGAAGTAAACAGGAGGATGTCCAGGGACGCCCTCCCGGCAATTGAGTACCGTGCTGTAGCAGTCTGTCTGTGCGTGGGCGCGAAGTGGATAAAGAGGACCTGTCATCCTTATTTTTATTACAAGGGATGTTTACGTTCCTTGTAATATGAATAAAAGGGATCAAAAAAGAATAAAGGGGCAGTGAAAAAATAAAAAGTAAAATAAATAAGAAACAACACACATGCAGTATTACCGCGAACGTTAGTGTGAGAGCAATAATTTTAGCACTAGACCTCCTCTGTAACTCTAAACGGGTAACCTGTAAAGGTGTTTAAAGTGACGCCTTATGAAATCAGTATCATCTTTCACTTTTTACAAGAAAAAGAAGGTATAATTAACTTTTTTTTATTTATTTTTATTTGTAATCCATTACAAAAAAAAAAAAAAAAAAAAACTTGGCAAAACCGCTGCACAAATACCATGACGTAAAAAATAGTAACCATTGCCATTTTATTCCCTAGGGTCTCTGCTAAAAAAAAAAAAAATGTATGTATGGGGTTATAAGTAATTTTATAGCAAAAAATACTCTATTTAATAAAACGTGTCAGAAAAAGCCTGATCTTAAAGTGGTTAATTACAAATCAGCTGCTGTACTTACAAGGTACTAATGAGGAATGGGTCAGGGTCTGCATCCCCTTAGATGTGATTTCTCTTTTGGAGACTCAGGCTGGGTTCACACCACAGCGATGCGGGAACGCCGCGAATCCGCTGCATTTTCCCGCATCGCATTACTCCCGCCAGCAGTTCACACTGCCCTATGCGAACGGCTGGGAGTGTCAATGATATGTTAATGACACCCCCAGATCCGTCCGCATATCGCAGTGCGATCTGCCGACTCGCACAGGAATCGGATCGTATGGTGTGAACCCCCATGCGATCCGATTCTGTTGCGGACCAAAAAAAGGGTCCCGTGCGAGTTTGCTGCGGGAGCGATGCGAATTCAGCCATACTATCTGTATGGCTGAACTCGCATCGCTACGGAGATCAGATGTGATTTGCACTGCAGTGCGGTGCGAATCACATCCGGATCTCCCCCCACAGCAGTGTGAACCCGGCCTCAGACAGCTCAACCACCTGTTTTTACCAAACTCCACCAGAAAGTGTAAACCTAGCTTCTAAGGCATGGGTCCTCAACCTGGTGCCCTCTAGCTGTTGTGGGACTACAAGTCCTATCATGTCTCTGCCTCTGGGAATCATGCTTGTAATTGTCAGCCTTACAATGCCTCATGGGACTTGTAATTCCGCAACAGATGGAGGGCCACAGGTTAAGCGCCCATGCTTTAAGGTGTAATAAACCGATAATGTAATATAGTGTAGGGCTGCAACTAAAGATTATTTTCATAATCGATTAGTTGGCCGATTATTGTTTCGATTAATCGGTTAATAACCTTAAAATAAAAATAAAAAAGGTAATTTTGCTGCAATTTGCATTTTTACATATTTTTTTGGCCAATTTGTTGTTGGGCAGATTAAAAAACACAAATTGCCGCAAAAACGCATTATTACATGCTTTTCTGCAGCTTCTCCATTGAAGTGTATTGAATCAAAATAGCACAGTTTTGCGTTAAAAAAAAGTTCTTGTCTTTTCCAGATACGCAGCAGCTGAAAAAATCATGGATGTGAACGTGTCCCATAGGAAACCATGTAAAGGAACTGTAGTGTGTTTCTGCAAAAAAGCACTAAAAAACAGGTGTGACCCAGGCCTGAGATGTTTAGTAACATAATGGGGTTAAAAAAACTAAAATTTGTACAAAAAGAGCAAATAATCGCTACTGTAAGGGGTTAATCTTTTACTATGGGACAGTGAAAGTAATATTTACAGTAGCGATTTGCTCTTTGTACTATAAAGGGCTAATTTTAGTTTTTTGTTAACCCCATTATGATAGTGGCCGATTATTCGTTTATGAAAATAGTAATCGATTAATTTCATAATCGATTAGTTGTTTCAGCCCTAATATAGTGTAGCTTGCCAATCATTAGATGTTGTGGCTGCATTCGTTTTTTTTCTTTTGAAACTTTTTTTTCCTCTGTTTCACCTGGTGATCTAGTCAGTAACACGCCTTCTGTTTTAGAGTGCCTACACTCTGGATGAATGAGCAACTGGGACACCTTTCGACAGCTGCATTGTCAGTCTGGGGAGGGGAGAGTTATATGTACTAGCAGATTTAGATACACTAAGGTGGGCCATATACAGGTCAGTTGTTTCTGCCAAATATGTTTTTATTCAGGAAATACAAAAAAAATCCAATGTATAATAAGTACAGGTCGGTTTTTCTTTTTCTTCTTTTTTTTTTTTTTTTTTATCAGCTGGTGGATTGATCAATAAACTGAATGGATTTCCCCATTCATACAAGCAAGATAGACGAAGGATTCCTCCCCGCTGTGTTATTGTATTCTGACCATGAGCTTCCTCTGCTGCCAGAATATAATAATCAGCGCTAATCAAAGAAAAACTTTCCAACAAGCTGTTACAAGAGAAGCTGATCTTCTCTGGATCCGCACAGCCATTTATTGGGAAGAGGAGATCAGTGTACTGCTGTTTCTCTCCTCCTTGCATAAGTAAAAGCCGATCACTTTAAGCACCCATGTCAGTGTTTAAATGGTTTGTCTCCACCCTGTAATTGCTACATCTGCAGGAAAACTAGTTCTGTTTGAAAAGCAGACTTACTGGCTGGATCACCAGGTGTAAATGGAGGAAAGCCTAAAAATTAAAACAAATGCTGCCACTACATATAAGAACTGGTAAACTACAATATAATATTTGCTTTTTGGTTTTTATACTGCTTTAAAGTCCATTCACACCAGATATGTGTTAATCAGCACGTCAACTCATAGCAGCGCATATACATTGTAAAACTGATGTATTTCAGTGGGAGCAGTTCACGTTGGTGTGTTTGGCTGATGTGTGCTGGAAAGAAAATGGCACGTGGCCTGCTTTTTTTTTTTTTTTTTTTTTTTTTTTTTTTTTTTTTCCCTCTCTCAGTAGAGTGCAATGTACTGAAAAAAATATGTAAGTCGAGTTCAATGCACACAAACATGAGAGTTAAAATCACGGCTCAGCACAAGTTTGGTATGTGCCGTAGTCCCTAGCTAACTTCCTGGAAGTGAGGAGAAAGGTCTCTTGTAGAAGACAACGTGCAGCACATATTAAAACCACAACACAGGTACATTTACATGCATTCAAAGCACACATTTTGGTGTGAGTGGACCTATGGAGCTCATTCACACCATGTAGGCTGATCTGCAAAGATCAATGCAGGCTCATCACCAGGGCACATAGAAAATAATAATTTCCCCCTTCATCGCCCGGGACAGCTACTTTGAGAGATGATTGGCTCCTCCCTGTACAGGAAACCCAAATCAGACAGCATTTGACAAGCGTCCCTTTCCCCTGACCCTCAGTTTATTTTTTTTTTATTTTATTTTTGTTTCCAGACCTACCAGAGGTACACACACTGTAAAATATATATATATATATATATATATATATATATATATATATATATATATATATATATATATATATATATATATATATATATATATATATATATATATAATATATATATATATTTTGTCCTGGTAGCTGTGGATATCGGACCCCCTCTAGTGGCTCAGATTAGGTATTGCCAGTGTCTGTTTGCTCTTTTTGCCTAGACGGTTCCCCATTCTATCCCTATGGTAACTTGCCTGGCTTCTGCTGCAAGGGCTTCCAGAGGGTGTTCGTTCAGGCCTCTGGAAGTGCTCTGCCGGGGGTTGCGCACTGCGTTAAGAATAATGTAAAGTTTAACTCTGGCTTGCTTTGTAACATATTGCACTGCTCCTGCACAGTAAACACCAGTCCGCTGTTTTCGGGCTCATGCTGCATGCTGGAGTACCTGCATCCAGAAGTCGCAGGTGTGTGGTTGCAGCCTGTACAAATCAATGACAGATGCTGCTGTTGTATGCATGTAATGCCCATTCATGTGGTTGCATGCGTACATAGATGAATGAGTAGCTCTGAATGCAAGTTATCTGCATCCAGTCCCACTCCTCTATCCCCAGCAGCATGTAACTGCTCAATTTATGCTTATATGCATATAGCTGTTACGTCTATGTCGCTATGGCTGTCATTCAATTGGGCCGGCTGCTGATTGCACATAACTGTGATCCTCACTGCAAAAATATGTTGATGCTTTGCAAAGCATGGCCCTAATCAGCCATGTGAATGAGGCCCTACAGAAATCACTAGGTCACATGGCTGTAAGCGTGATCATTTTTATCAGGGATTCCCCAAGAACTGAAAGTTATTTCAAGTTTTTGTGGGGGGTAAAAATGATAAAGACCAGGCCATATAGAACCCTTTAATTCAGGGCTCTCAAACTGGCGGCCCTCCAGCTGTTGTGAAACTACAAGTCCCTTCATGCCTCTGCCTGTGGGAGTCATGCTTGTAACTGTCGGCCTTGCAATGCCTCATGGGACTTGTCGTTTCACAACAGCTGGAGGGCCGCCAGTTTGAGACCCCTGAATTAAAGGGTTCTATATGGCCTGGTCTTTATCATTTTTACCCCCCACAAAAACTTTAAATAACTTTCAGTTCTTGGATGAGATGATATGAATGCAGTGCTATTTAACCTGCTGCACACAATAGCACAGACATGTAATTTTCTTATAGGGGAAGGCCTGCCAATAAAGGGGAAAAAATAAAACTACCAGACCATTTCCTGATGTACTGTAGAACGGTTAGTCACATGGTGCGTCTTACAGGTTTCAGATGTTATCAGATTTTTTATTTTTTTTTCCTAACTGTGCAACACTGGCAAGGCAAAAATAGTTGTTTGCAATACTGAGATGTATGCTAGTGTAGAGACTAGCTGTTAAAGTGGAGCTATTATTTAAAGTAATTTATTATTTTTGGGTAAATGAGTATCTTTTACACCTCCAATTATGTTCCTGGACAGTCATTTGTCTGTCTTCACACAGTGTATGGTCATTAAAGCTACCAATAAATGGATGGCTCTGCATCGACTGGCTTAACCACTTTCAGACCGGACCATTTTGCTGGTAAATGACCAGAGGTCTTTTTACACTTTGGCACTGCGCTGCTTTAACTGGTAATTGCGCGGTCATGCAATGTTGTACCCAAACAAAATTTGCGTCCTTTTCTTCCCACAAATAGAGCTTTCTTTTGATGGTATTTGATTGCCTCTGCGATTTTTATTTTTTGCGATATAAACGTAAAAAGACCGCAAATTTTGAAAAAAAATGATATTTTCTACTTTTTGTTATTAGAAAAATCCAATAAACTCAATTTTAGTCATACATTTAGGCCAAAATGTATTCAGCCACATGTCTTTGGTAAAAAAAAAGTCAATAATTGTATATTTATTGGTTTGCGCAAAAGTTGTCACATCTACAAACTAAGGTACGTTTTCTGGAATTTACGCAGCTTTTAGTTTACGACTGTCTATCTCATTTCTTGAGGTGCTAAAATGACAGGGCAGTACAAAACCCCCCCAAATGACCCCATTTTGGAAAGTAGACCCCCTAAGGAAATTGATAAGAGGCATGTTGAGCCCATTGAATATTTTATTTTTTTGCCTCAAGCGATTGAATAATGACAAAAAAAAAATTTTTTTTTTTTTTTTACACAAAGTTGTCACTAAATGATATATTGCTCACACATGCTATGGGCGTATGTGAAATGACACCCCAAAATAAATTCTGCTGCTTCTCCTGAGTACGGGGATACCACATATGTGGGACTTTTTGGGAGCCTAGCCGCGTACAGGGCCCCGAAAACCAAGCACCGCCTTCAGGCTTTCTAAGGGCGTAAATTTTTGATTTCACGCCTCACTACCTATTACAGTTTTGAAGGCCATAAAATGCCAAGATGGCACAAAACCCCCACAAATGACCCCATTTTAGAAAGTAGACACCCCAAGCTATTTGCTGAGAGGCATGTTGAGTCCATGGAATATTTTATATTTTGCCACAAGTTGCGGGAAAATTACAAACTTTTTTTTTTTTTTTTTTTTTTTTTCACAAAGTTGTCACTAAATGATATATTGCTCATGCATGCCATGGGCATATGTGAAATGACACCCCAAAATAAATTCTGCTGCTTCTCCTGAGTACGGGGATACCACATATGTGGGACTTTTTGGGAGCCTAGCCGCGTACGGGGCCCCGAAAACCAAGCACCGCCTTCAGGCTTTCTAAGGGCGTAATTTTTTGAGTTCACTTCTCACTACCTATTACAGTTTTGAAGGCCATAAAATGCCAAGATGGCACAAAACCCCCACAAATGACCCCATTTTAGAAAGTAGACACCCCAAGCTATTTGCTGAGAGGCATGTTGAGTCCATGGAATATTTTATATTTTGCCACAAGTTGCGGGAAAATTACAAACTTTTTTTTTTTTTCACAAAGTTGTCACTAAATGATATATTGCTCACGCATGCCATGGGCATATGTGAAATGACACCCCAAAATAAATTCTGCTGCTTCTCCTGAGTACGGGGATACCACATATGTGGGACTTTTTGGGAGCCTAGCCGCGTACGGGGCCCCAAAAACCAAGCACCGCCTTCAGGCTTTCTAAGGGCGTTACAGTTTTGAAGGCCATAAAATGCCAAGATGGCACAAACCCCCCCCCCCAAATGACCCCATTTTAGAAAGTAGACACCCCTAAATTTAGGGGTACACTAGTGAGACTAGGTAATAAATGGCGGGTGCCCTGAAACTATAAAAAAATAACTAACCAACCAGCGTCACCTGTAACAGTTATATGGTGATCACTGGTGAAAGGGTTAACTAGGGGGCAATCAGGGGGCTTTATGCGGTAGTATATGGGGGTCCCTGGCGCTATAAAAAGCTGCGGCGAACCTAAATACCTACCTGCCTAACTAGCGTCACCTGTGACACTAATACAGCGATCAGAAAAACGATCGCTTATTAGGCTGGGTTCACACTGGAGCGATGCGGGAACGCCACGAATGCGCGGCGGGTTCCCGCATCGCATGCCTCCCGGCGGCAGTTCACACTGCCCTATGCGAACTGCTGGGAGTGTCAGTGAAATGTTAATGACACCCCCAGATCAGTTCGCATATCGCAGTGCGATCTGCAAACTTGGATCGCATGGTGTGAACACCCATGCGATCCGATTCTGCTGCGGACCAAAAAAAGGGTCCCGTGCGAGTTTGCGGCGGGTGCGGCGGGTGCGACACGAATTCAGCCATACTATCTGTATAGCTGAACTCGAATCGCACAGAGATCGGATGTGATTTGCACTGCAGTGCGGTGCGAATCACATCCGTTCTCATAAACCGCTGCAATGTGAACCCAGCCTTAGTGACACTGGCGACGGGGGGTGATCACGGGGTTAAACCTTTATTGGGGGGGTTAGGGGGGTACCTTAGAACTAAAGGGGGCTAACCCTAACTGCCCTAACAGTTATTAGTCACAAATGACACCTGCCGGGTGATCAGGGGGTTAAACCTTTATTAGGTAATAAATGGCGGGTGCCCTGAAACTATAAAAAAATAACTAACCAACCAGCGTCACCTGTAACAGTTATATGGTGATCACTGGTGAAAGGGTTAACTAGGGGGCAATCAGGGGGCTTTATGCGGTAGTATATGGGGGTCCCTAGCGCTATAAAAAGCTGCGGCGAACCTAAATACCTACCTGCCTAACTAGCGTCACCTGTGACACTAATACGGCGATCAGAAAAATGATCGCTTATTAGGCTGGGTTCACACTGGAGCGATGCGGAAACGCCGCGAATCCGCGGCGGGTTCCCGCATCGCATGCCTCCCGGCGGCAGTTCACACTGCCCTATGCGAACTGCTGGGAGTGTCAGTGAAATGTTACTGACACCCCCAGATCAGTTCGCATATCGCAGTGCGATCTGCAAACTCGGATCGCATGGTGTGAACACCCATGCGATCCGATTCTGCTGCGGGCCAAAAAAAGGGTCCCGTGCGAATTTGCGGCGGGTGCGGCGGGTGTGGCGGGTGCGGCGAATGGCTGAACTCGAATCGCACAGAGATCGGATGTGATTTGCACTGCAGTGCGGTGCGAATCACATTCGTTCTCATAAACCGCTGCAATGTGAACCCAGCCTTAGTGACACTGGCGACGGGGGGTGATCACGGGGTTAAACCTTTATTGGGGGGGTTAGGGGGGTACATTAGAACTAAAGGGGGCTAACCCTAACTGCCCTAACAGTTATTACAGTCACAAATGACACCAATGCAAAAAAAAAAAAAAAAAAAAAAAAAATGACATTGGTGTCACTGTGACTGGGGGGCAGGGGTAATTGGGGGGGTGATCGGGGGGTAAAGGGGGGGTGTGAGTGTGCCTGGCATGTTCTACTGTGTGTGGGATGTGTTGGTGCAACTCACTGATCCGCTCTCCTCCGTGTCGGAACGAAAAATACCGACACGGAGGAGAGAATACATCACTTCCTCTCCTGTGTTTACATTACAGGAGAGGAAGTGATGTCACCGGGGATTTCCATTCGTCGGGAGCGATCGCGAGGGGGTGGCCATGAATGAATGGCCGTCCCCTCGTCCGGGATCGCTCCCGAACGAAAACCGACCGCCGCAGGCACCGGGCGGGGGCCCGATCGGGCCCCCGACCCGCGGGAGGCAAAGCACGTACATGTACGTGCTTATGCCTGCCCGTGCCATTCTGCCGACGTACATCGGCGTGAGGCGGTCGGCAAGTGGTTAATGTTGATCAGCTTTTTCCATCTGACAGAAGCCGATCATAGAATTTTTGTCAACCAGCAGCTGCTGATCAGAGTGCTCTGACAGTGGAGTGTCCCGCTGTCAGTATACAGTATCCTGGCAGGAGGGGGAGAGGAAATCCTCATTTTTTTTTTTTTTTTTTTTTTATTATTATACTTTTTACTCAAACTAGCAATACAACTTTTATTTTTGGTAACGCTAACAAAGTATATGTGACCCCTCACCTTGTAAAACAACCCATTCACTTTAAAATGTAAATGAAAGACAAAGTGTGTGTGTGTGTGTGTGTGTGTGTGTGTGTGTGTGTATACAGTGCCTCAAAAAGTATTCATGCCCTTTGAAATTTTGTCATGTTACAGCCAAAAACGTAAATTTTATTTATGTGATAGACCAACACAAAGTGGCATATAATTGTGAAGTGGAATGAAAATGATGATAAATGGTTTTCCTTTATTTTATTTTTTTACAAATATGTGAAAAGTGTGGCGTGCATTAGTATTCAGCCTTCATTCACTGGACAACTATAATCTAGTGGAACCAATTGCCTTTAGACGTCGGCTAGTTAATAACGTAATTTAATCTCAGTAGAAATAACTGTTCAGTGAAGCCCTCAGAGCTTTGTTAGAGAACCTTGGGGAACAAACAGCATCATGAAGGCCAAGGAATACACCAGACAGGTCAGTGATAATGTTGTAGCAAGGTTTAAAGCAGGGTTGGCTTTTAAAAATAAATTAAAAAAAATAAACATTAAAATATCCCAAGCTTTTGAACATCTCACGGAGCACTGTTCAATCCATCATCTGATAATTAGAATATGGCACAACTGCAAACTACTAAGACATGGCCATCCACCTAAACTGACAGGCCAGGCAACGAGAGCATTAATTGGAGAAGCAGCCAAGAGGTCCATGGTAACTCTGGAGGAGCTGCAGAGATCCACAGCTCAGCTGGGAGAATCTGTTTACAGGACAACTATTAGTCGTGCTCTCCACAAATCTGGCCTTTATGGAAGAGCGACAAGAAGAAAGCTTTTGTAAAACCCAAGAGAAGTCCCATTTGCAGTTTGTGAGAAGCCAAGCGGGGAACACGGCAAACAAGTGGCAGAAGGTGCTCTGGTCATTTTTGAGACAAATTTAAATTTCTCCAGTCGTCTTCCAGGACGGCACACCTGAGATGACAAGTCCCACCTGATGGGAAACTCGATCAACAACAAAGTTTAAAAGGCCCCTCCCTTCCCTCTCTCCCTCAGTTATTGATCATGTTTCCTACAGGATGGCAGCAAAACTGTTTGTTTATTTTCTACTTTTAGACCAAGATTTGGGACTGAGGTTTTCCCCTGGGAAGTCTGTTTGTAAGGCAGTCATACCTGATTTTTTTTATTTGTCTTTTCAGAGACTAAATGCCCTGCTGAGCGGATGGCCAGTAGGTCTAGCTCAAAAGCCACAGCTAAATCTAAGCGTTGTGGTAACTGTAATGAGAAACTCCTGCCAGACCATGCTAAACCCCTTTTGCTTCAGATGCATTTATAGGTTAGCTGGCAAGGAGTCTGCTTAAGCTGTGAAGGAAGGCTGGGCGCTACCGGCTGGGGTGCTGGCGACCCTTCAATCCTTTAGAGCTACTGTTGAGAAGCAGCAAGAAGCCCCTTCCACTAGGGAGAGCTCCCCCTCTGGCCAGAGGTTTTATTCCCACATATTTGTGGTGCCGAAGCCCTCGGACAAGTTTCGACCGATTATAAATTTAAGGAAGCTAAACCGGTACTTGCTGTATAAAAAGTTCCGGGTGGAAAGCATTTACAGTCTGAAGACTCCTCCAAGAAGGTGTCTTCATGATCACATTAGACTTAAACGATGCTTATTTACATGTACCCATTGCCCCAAAACACCAGAAATTCCTGCGTTTCGTGGTTCAAACAGACCAGGATGTCCATCCAACACTGGCAGTTCAGGGCACTCCCCTTTGGCCTAGCCGCCAGCCCAAGGATCTTTACAAAGGTCCTCGCAGAAGTGGTGCCTTTCCTACACCTTCAAGGGATAGCCTTGATCCCACACTTGGGCTATAAATTAGCATGTCATCCAACCCGAGAACAGCTCCGGTTAGACCGAGACAGGGTGCTGTCCACTCTAAAATCTCTGGGTTGGATGGTCAGCCAGGAGAAGTCCTCCCTGGATCCTGCACAATCCAAGATCTCTCTGGGTTACTGGGTATACTTGTTGACCCAGAGGCTCTACCATACCATAGAAAAAAATGATAAAAGTGCAGAGGGCTGTGTCCACTCTTCACAATAGTGGGGAGGCCTCTGAGGACCATTATGAGTATTTTGAGGCTGTCATCTTGCAGTTCACTGGCCCCAGTTCCACTCTCGGGGGGGTGGGGGGGGGGGTCCAGGGATTGCTTCTCTCCTCCTGGGACATAAGGGTATTCCTCTCGGGACCCACTAAACGTAACCAGGGACACAAGTGCCTGGGGCTGGGGAGCTCATCTAGGAGATCTTTGCCCAGGGCCCTCTGGACTGGGAGCAGAGCTTGGCTTCCTCCATTTTCAAAGACCTGCTAGCGGTCAGAAAAGAATTGAGCTTTTTCAGGGCCAAGTACAGATCTTCTTGGACAATGTAGTACCTGTGTCATATCTGAACCGCCAGGGAGGAGCAAGGTCCAGCAAGTTAAAGAAGCTCACCCAGGAAATCCTGCGGGAAGCAGAGAAAACGGTTCTCTCAATCTCAGCCGCTCACATAAGAAGGTCCCTCAATGCGGAGACAGATTTTATCAGCAGGCAACCCATTTATCAGGGAGAGTGGGAGCTGAAAAGCGAGGGTGTTTTCTCTGGTGTGCCAACGCTTTAGAAAATCGGAGATAGACTTGTTTTCTTGCAAGAAGAACGGAAAGGTTCACAAGTTCTTCTGTCTTGCCAGGGAGCAGGGCTCCCGGTGAGTGGATGCACTAACCCAGAGCTGGGATTTTGGCCTATTGTATGCGTTTCTTCCCCTGGTGCTCATCCCCGGGTTTTACAGAAACTATCTGCCAGACAGGTGCCTTATTCTAATTGTGCCCTGGAGGCCAAGGTGGGCATGATTCCCCACCCTGAAGAGCTGGTCTATGGCCCCTCTATTGCTTCTCCTCCACCAGGGACCAGTTTTATACCCCAATCCCGGGTTTCATCCTCAGACGTAAGGGCTATTTTGAAAAAGTGAATCATACGCTTTTGTTAAGTAGGAAACCAGTCACTGGGCAGATTTACGTAAAAGTTTGGATAGTCTTCTCTCGCTGGGATCAGTCAAGAGAAGGATTTCTTTAAACAATCCCAGCGGTCCTGGATTTTCCAGGACCCCCCAGGAGGGGGTTGACCAGTCAATACCCTTAGCAGTCAATACCCTTAGAGTCCAGGATGCAGCCTTATTGGTATTTCTGGATAGCAAGCTGGTCCTGAACCCCCTCATAAAAAGATTTTTGACAGCTAGGGAAAGTTACCCCGGTGAAAACTAACATGTTTCCACCTTGGGACTTATCCCTAGTACTAGATGCCCTAACTAAGGGGACTTTGGAGCCAGTAGCTCACGTTTCAGCTAAGTTTCTTTTCCTTAAAATGGCCTTCCTTCTGGCGATTACGACAGCCAGAAGAGTTGGCGACCTATAGCCTCTGACAAATAAAGAACCCTTTTTATTGATCCTAGAGGATAGGGTAATCCTCAGACAGGATCCTTTATATTTGCCAAAAGTGACCTCAGATTTCCACAGGTCACAGAAAATTAACTTCCCTCATTTTGTCAGAACACCAAAAGAGGAAAAGTTTAATTTACTAGACATTAGAAGGTGTCTACTGGTCTATTTAGAAAGAGTGAGAGAGTTCAGGTGATCAAACCATTTACTAATTAGTTTTTCGGGCCAAAAGGAAGGTCTTCAGGCCTCCAAGCCAATGATAGCCAGTTGGATTAAGCAGACTATCACTGTAGCCTATGAGCATTCCGGAAAACCTATCCCAACTCCTTTTTTAAAAGCTCACTCAACTAGATCTCTGGTGACCTCCTGGGCAGAGAGGGCAGGCGCTTCAGTTGATCAGATCTGCAGGGCAGCAACTTGGACAAGCCAAAATACCTTCCTGAGGCATTAGAGTGGAGCTGTTGTCCTCTCAGGACTTGGTGTTTGGCAGGAAGGTCCTACAGGCGGTGGTCCCACCCTAAGCTAGGCCTGAACATCTTGTTTATCGTCTCAGGTGTGCCGCCCTGAAAGATGACTGGAGAAAAATTAAGTTACACTTACCGGTAACGGATTTTCTAGGAAATCTTCCAGGACGGCAGGTCTACTTCCCTACCCCTAATTGTTGCTGGTGTGTTATTATTCTCACAGAATGTACCCTCTTGCACCGGGGTGGGCTTATACTTTGTCCTAACTGAGGGACAGAGGGAAGGCTGGGGCCTTTTGAACGTTGTTGTGTTTCCTGTCAGTTGGGACTCGTCATCTCAGGTGTGCCGTCCTGGAAGAAGGTAATTTTTTTTGGCCTAAAAAGCAAAATGGTATGTATGGTGGAAAACTAACACTGCACATCATCCTGAACACACCATCCCCACCGTGAAACATGATGGTGGCAGCATCCTATTGTGGGGGATGCTATTCAGCAGGGACAGGGAAGCTGGTCGGAGTTGATGAAAAGATGGATGGAGCCAAACGCAGGACAACCTTAGAAGAAAAACTGAGACTGGGGCGGAGGTTCACCTTCCAGCAGGACAACTCCCCTAAACGTATAGCCGGAGCTACAATGGAATTGTTTAGATCAAAGCATATTCATGTGTTAGACTGACCCAGTCAAAGTCCAGACCTAAATACAATTGAGAATCTGTGCCAAGACTTGAAAATTGAGACTTGCAGCTGTAATTGCAGTGAAAGGCGGTTCTACAAGTATTGACCCTGGGGTTGAATACAAAATGCACGCCACACTTTTCACATTTATTTGTAAAAAAAAAAAAAATGTGAAAACCATTTTATCTTCGCCTCACAATTATATGTCACTTTGTGTTGGTCTATCGCATAAAATTCCTATAAAATACATTTGTTTTTGGTTGTTGCATTGCATAACAAATTGTAGAAATTTTCAAGGGATATGAATACTTTTTTCAGGGCACTGTATATGTGTGTCTGTATCTATATATCCCTTCTACTTGAGTTTAGCAGTTTTTAGTGTGGGTTTTTTTTTTTTTTTTTTTGTTTGGCCAAAGCTCTTAAACTCAACTCCATTAAAATCATGTGTCCATGCACACATAGGCTTTTACCACAGTTTAGAAGCTGCTGTGGTTAGGGGAGGCTCAACCTCCCTTTCCTGAATGCCGAAGAATCGCGCTCGGTATAGGAACGTTTTGGCTGCAAAACGCAATTTTACTGTGGTTTTTTTTGTTTTCCGTGGCTGGCAGTTAACCTAGTCTGTGTACATGAGCCCTAAATCCTTTGTCCTCTGTTTTCAGCTGCATAAAAAGCTTGGAGGGGTGAGGGTGGAGAGAAGCAATACACTAACCTTCCTAGTGAATGGCTATGCAGGGGGGCGTGTCGGCACAAGACAGATCATTGGAGGACAGGCAGGCTGTTCTCCCAGCACAGCCAGAAAACTGACCACACTGAGATGAATGTGGACATGCCTAGCGTGGTCCGCTTGAAACAGGAAAGCAGGGAGAATGGTAGGAACACCAGGTATTTCACATGAAGAAATGCAGAGAAAACTGGATACTTTTGTTAAAGTACATGGTTAACATTCTTTAACTTTTGTGTGCTTCTGTTTGGTCTCATAAATATTGCAAACATTTTGTTTTTATATGTTAAGTGTAAAAACTGTTAATCTTGTTAGAAATTCTGAGATGTCCTGCATCTTGTGCACTCTTCCTGCGTTATCTCAGTCTATTTAGCCCTCCTAGTTCTTATTTTGAACTAAAAAATAAGCCTTTTTGTTGTAGAGATCAATGAGTGAGTAGTTTAGCTACACACAGAGCTGGGTCTGTCCACAAAAATAGTTTGGCCCACCACATGAACAGGGGAAGTTCCACTTGTTTTCACCTCATCCCCCTGCTACATTTTGGCATTTTTTGGAGGAGGGTGTGATTTTGACAGGTACTCGCTTCCACTTCTAGCTCACATAGCTGCGGCATGCGCAGTAGGAAACCTGGCTGTGAAGCTGCAGTGTTTCACTTCCCGTTTCTCCTTACTTGAGATGCCTGCACCCAAAGCCGATTGAAGAATTGGCTCGGGTGAGGACATCACTGGATCCCTGGCCAGCTAAGTTTCCTTTATATTAAAAGTCAGCAGTTACAGTATTTCCTCCTTTAAGCAGACCATAGATGGAGCGAATCTTGGTCAGATTAGCAGGGACCCACCAAGATTCAATCGTATGGACAGGCTGGTTGTGCTGAAGTCAGTCGACCAACTTCAGTACAACTAGCTTATCAGATTTTTTTATTTTTTTTTTGTATGCAATCTCTGCCAGTGGTTATAGTTGTCAGCAGTGATCATTCTGTTCTGCCAGCGGGGAAGGCTCACCGCTGACAGCTATACCCGCTGCCTATACAAAGCAATGATCAGCTGTATCTACACATCCAGCAGTTACCTGTGATTAGGGACACCGATGTATCCAGAGAGAGACCTCTGTCTCATACACAGATAACCTCTCTATGTGTGGATACATGTGAAGACTGGCAGGTGGCTGCAGTTGGCGTCGGCCTGTCATTGTACAGGCTGAGTGGCCTCAGTTGTGGGCACATACCTGTCAGCCCAGCCACAGCTATATGCTGTCTCTTGCTGCTGTCAGTGCCTGCTTGTCTGTGTGAATGAGGACCAGCTGTTCTCCTTTCAGAAAATAGAAGGTTCTAATAATCCTTTCAGATCTTTATTATGATGCAAGAATCAGCCTATGTATCATCAGTCTCAAACGACTCCCTCTTTGATTAGTGAAAGTACTAACGAGTATTAGCAAGCATATTTTATTTATTTTTTTCCATGATCGTGACTAGCACAGATCACAGCCATATAATCCATTTTTATGTATGCCTATTGTCAGTTTATAAAGCTATTTAATGTCACCAGAGTGCTTTTACTGTAGAATAGTGTGGAGGTGTGGGTTGTGTTGAATTTTTAATAGTTTTATTTTCATAGATGTTGTTCATCTCACACAGTCGTCTTTTATTAAAGTGTCTGCATTGCCAATAACCAGAAACATAGAAGAACCCATTTGCAGTGTACACGTGATCGGACTATCCGGCGGATTTTGCAGCTGAGGTCTGCCGGACTTTCAAGCGAACGGCCACACACAATCACTCCAAAAGTCTAGCGGATTCTAACATAATGTAGAATAAGGAAATTCATAATTAGTAGCCAATAGCTGCCCTAGCGTTGGGTTAAGTCCGCCGGACTAGCACACAGACGGAAAACAGCGGACAATTTTGAAGCAAGTCTTTATTTCTAAGTCTGCTAGACTTTTGGGAAGAAAAAGTCAATTGGAGCCCACACACGATCGAATTGTCCGCCGGGCTAAGTCTGCCGGATAGTCCGATCGTGTATGCGGCATAAGTCTCTTGCCTGCCCCTTTAATCAATTTAGATTTTAGTCCCTTTGATTTTATGGAGGCTCCGCATCACATGTGGGTGTTTCCTAAGGCGGTCTGCAAACAAGTACAGCCTCCCTAGGAGGAACACCCACTCCTCCAGATTGACATGTGCCCATCAGGGCATTTTGATATTTACATAACTCCTGCAGTGCTTGCATCAGGGCGAAGGGCGTTTTGAGGAGTAGTGAGGGAGGGTACTGTGATGTTTTCAGGAAGCAATATACAGCACTCTGGTGGGAGGAGCCAGCAATGATTTGCCTGCATTACATAGAGCAGTGATGGCGAACCTTGGCACCCCAGATGTTTTGGAACTACATTTGCCATGATGCTCATGCACTCTGCAGTGTAGTGGAGCATCATGGGAAATGTAGTTCCAAAACATCTGGGGTGCCAAGGTTCACCATCACTGACATGGAGAAACGCATATTCCCCATATTTACACTATTGGGTCTAAAATAAGGTATGTGATGAAATTGGAAAGGTTTCATTCAGTTGCATTGTTGAACTTGGGGTTTTCTGAGTGAAACGCTGCTGTGGTGGGTGTGACAATATTGCACTAACGGCGAGGGGGGGCTTAAAGGGGTATGGTTAAATAAAACCTGAGCCCATTCACTGTATACACAGCGCACACACCACAGTTTTTGAACCCACAAAATATACTTTAATTGCTGTGTCTCAAGCAAAAGTTTCAGACACACATAAATATCGGCACATTATTTTTTAAATGCAAACTTCCATTCCATATGCTTTTTTCCAAATACAGTATAATATAGACGGGGACCTATTACTTTTTTGCTAAACCAACCCATTAATTGACACCTAATTAAAATAGGCTGGGACTACTTGGCACGCAGCAGCTGTTGGCACCATGAACAATTTGGTGAGCAGTAAATACTGAACAATATAGCTTAAAATGCACATGGGTCAGGAGTAATTAATATACAGAGTGTTTGTTTGGGATGAATACACAATTTACAAATTGCAAAGAACAGGCATGTAAGGCAAAGAGTGCAAAGGTCAAGTGTACATAATGCACAAAGCCCAAGGCAGGCCATAGATGATGCAATTTTCGGTTTTGAAGGAAAGAAAATTGCTTGCTTCCCCCATCAATATAGTTAGTCAGTGTTGGTAGGGAAAACCCTCCTGTAGTGCCAGCAGGGAGCTTCCCCCACCCACCAGCAGAATTCATCTATCGCTGCTGGCAACTATTGTTGCCGGTAGTGATTGGGTGAACAAAAATTGGCTTTTTGTGAGCTCTCCAGGTTCCTATGTAGTGACATTTCAGAAGCTGCTGTGTCTTATTTGTTTCTCTTCTCCCCTTGCGTATTTAATGAACACCTTGTATTCTTGGAACCATTCACAAACCAGAAGGTGTTTTGTGAATGGGACAGGGAGAGGTTGAATAACCAATACTGCAGCTTCTGCATATGAGAGCCACAATGGGCTGAAAGTATATTGTGAGCGATACAAACTGGCGGCATGAAAGTGTAGATTTCCAAGAATGGATAGTGATCCTGAATGTTTGTTTTTTTTTGTTTGTTTAAAGTTCTGCTTTA
Source organism: Lithobates pipiens (assembly GCF_037356315.1). Taxonomy (NCBI): domain Eukaryota; kingdom Metazoa; phylum Chordata; class Amphibia; order Anura; family Ranidae; genus Lithobates; species Lithobates pipiens. The sequence continues at coordinate 240,537,136 of NW_027507903.1, read as the reverse complement.
GAATGCAATGCTAAAGGGACATCGTGAACACCTGGTTCTTTGTGTAGATCAAAGTCAAACTATTTGGTGCTCAGTTAGAGATTTTCATTTATTTCGCTCTCCTCTCAATGTTAAATCAGTTCAACCAGACAGGTAAGACAGACAAATTTCAGGTGAGGGTTAGAACCCGTCAACTTTCTTTCACAGAAGCTTTTGCGTTTTGTGATTGGTTCAAAGACTATAAAGCATTCCATAAATGGACAAGGAGAGCGAGGAATGGCAGATGAGTGACCGTAGGGCTTCTGTGTATGAGATGCAGCTCTTGGTCATGGCGCCAAAGTATTTGGCATAAATGACGTTGTGCAGTTTGCCTGATTTGTTATTTACCGTATTTATCGGCGTATAACACACCCCAAATTTAGGAGGGAGTTTTAAGGAAAGAAAAATTACATTTAAATGCCCATCAATGCAGCCTTGTCAGTCTCCATCTGCAGCCTTGTCATTTTCGGCTTTGGCGTTTTAAAAATGGCACCGCCGAGATACAGAGCCGGATGTTCTGTGTATCTCGGTGGCTTTCGGGTGCCGAGAAAGTGGCCGAAAGCCGCCCAGAGGCTCGCAATCGGTAGTAAATATGGTATATTAAATGCCATTTAGGTGAACTATGTTATTGTGTAAATTCTGTTACAAACAAGCATTGTGGCATGGTATCTTTGGTATTAATCGTCACAGCACTGCCCTATAATAGACGTATTCAAGTTTTGGCATTGTTCAGTAGTCAGGAGGATGCCGGCACCGTCAGTCATATGGCATTCACAAGATGTTATATTTTCCAGTGTTAACTTTCAGAGATAAAACACGTATGTGTTCAGCGTCATGGATATTACTGCTCTTGCAAGGTCATTCACATGACTATTTTCTGGTTGAGCCCTTACAAATTAAAATTTCATTGGACTGATCAAAGATACTGTGGAATATAAAGAAAATGCAGTACAGTAATTCAGTGTTTACCAACTCCAGCTTTTCAGTAAAGGGGTCCTGGATTGAGTTCCCATCAGGGATTCTTATCTGCTTGAATTTTCTATGTTCTTCCACTGTTTCAGTAGGTTGTCTATAAAATATTCTTGCCATTTAAAAGGTGGTAGATGTGGGGCCGTTGCGAAAACTCTGTGTGACACTTCAGTTTAAGGCCCCTTTCAAACAGGACTGACTCAGTCAAGTAGATCCAACTGCTCGGGTGATTCTGTCTGGCAGACGCAGTCCACTCTTCTTTATGGGGTGGTTGGCTGGAAACAGACCACCTGTCCGTCTCCAGCCAACTGTCATCCGATCTGCTAGATGGGTGGGGACCATCAGTTTTTTGCAGCCCGGATCAGATGCAGGCAGGTGTAAACGGACAAATGTTCATTTAGAGACACCAGGGACCATTAGGATTGCGCTGCAGGCTTCATTTCCTCATCCCCCTTGCCGAAGATGGTGGTCGGCAGCATCCGAGGACCGTGGGATGGTTTGGCCTAGGGTGCCGACATCGCTGGACCCTGGGACAGGTAAGTGTCCTTATTTTAATAGTCAGCAGCTGCAGTATTTGTAGCTGCTGACTTTAAAAAATAATAATTTGCGGGACTCCTGCTTTAAATAAAAATGACAGGTACCCTCGTGATTCTTTATCCTGAAAGCCTTTTTACGTTTTTGGTAGCGAGGGTAAGAATTAGAACGTCTGTCTGTGACCCCATTGGGGGAAATTTCCTTCCTTTCTGTCTCTGACACAAGAAGTGTAGAAGGGAGTGGAATGGTTTGCAAGTGTCCTCTCTACAGGCAGGACCTGACAGCAGTAGTAATATTGAAAAAATGTTCTAACCCTTGCTTACCCTACTAAAAAGTTTCAATGATTATGTGAACAAGCATCTGCCGTCAAAGTGTAAGTTAAACACAGTATGTTTTCTGCTGCATCTGAGTTGCTTTTGTTTTTTTGGCTTTAAAGTGCAGCTTCAGCTATTTATTAAAAACAAAAAAACACAAACTTTACCTTTTTTAACCACTTCAGCCCCGGACCATTTTGCTGGTCAAAGACCAGACCACTTTTTGCGATTCGGCACTGCGTCGCTTTAACTGACAATTGCGCAGTCATGCGACGTGGCTCCCAAAAAAACATTGTGGCGGACACATCTGACATTTTTGACACATTTTTGGGACCATTGTCATTTATACAGCAATCACTGCTATATAAATGCAGTGATTCCTGTGTAAATGACACTGGCAGTGAAGGGGTTAACCAGTGGGTGGCAGTGTAGGGGTTAAGTGTTCCTAGGGGTGTGTTACTAACTGTGGGGGGCTGGGCTTTCATTTAGTTAACACTGATCTCTGCTCCAATCACATGGAGTAGAGAGTGTCACTAGTTGCTAGGCAGAATGGGGAAATGCTGTTTACAACAGCATTTCTCCTTTCAGCTGCCCCGTGAGACTATCGCGAGTATCCCCGCGGCGATCGAGTCCGCGGGAACCGCAACCGGACTCACGGGGTCCCGACTGGCATGCAAGCATTAAAGATTGGATGTACCTGTACGCCAATATGCCTGCCCGTACCATTCTGCCGACGTACATCGGCGTGCGCTGGTCGGGAACTGGTTAACTTTCAACCCAGCTGCTATGTTTCACTGCATAGGTGCATTTACACGGCGCTTTTCGGGCACTTTGGCTTTCACACTGAGGTGGTGGGCTTACAGGACAGGAAAAAAAGTCCTACAAGTTGCAGCTTTGGTGTGGTGTATACACCGCTCCTCCACTGCCCCTGCCCATTGAAATCAATGGGCAGCGCTGCGGAAGCACCACAAAATGGGTGCGCTATTGACCCTTTTCTCGGCAACTAGCGGGGGTGAAAAGCGCTGCTAAAACTAGCGGCGCTTTATCGCTAATGCCTGCACCGCTCCCGTGTGAAGGAGATCTAATGTATAGAGCAGAAAAGCAGACCGGATACAAACACACAATACATTAGATGCTCTATTCCCAATATATTGGCTAAAATCTTGGTCTGCGTACGGCCAGGACAACTGGCCTAAAACCATAATCCATTTTGTTGAAATTCTTTCATCTACACTGTTATTTCACTACGTTTGCTTAATATATTTTTTTTTTTTCCAGGCATCCTTCTTGACAAAGAAGCTGAACATTGGAGGAAAACGGGTGAACCTTGCAATTTGGGTATGAAAATAATTTGCCATTATTGTACAGGCTAGGATAATGGATACTGGATAATGTTTCCTAAATATGAAGTTCAGACTCAAAAAAATCACGAGTTGAAATGCATTAACTACTTCAGCCAGGCAGGTTTTACCTCCTTAACCACTTCCCGCCCATGACGTCCTGGACTTTTAGTGGGAATATCTGATGCCAGCAGCTACAGGCATCATTCAGATATCCTTGTTTTCAGCCGGCGATTCTGTGTACCATCGGGGACCCGGAGAAAGAGAAAGAATTGTCTGGCGCTGGATGATGACGATAGAGATTTCCGGTGACCATATGGTCACCAGTCATCTCTCTGACCGTCGCAGGTTCCCGAAAGTAAACAAAGCCACGATCCCGGCTGGGATTATTGAAAGTGTTTTTATTTTTTTATTTTTTTTTACGATCTCATGCTTTCCAGCCTGGAGGAGAGATGTGGGGTCTTACTGACCCCACATCTCTCCATAAAGAGGACCTGTCACGAATGATTCTTATTACAAGGGATGTTTACATTCCTTGTAATAGGAATAAAAGTGATCAAAAATTTTTTTTTTTCAAATGCCCCTGTCCCTGTTAGCTCGCGCTCAGAAACAAACGCACACGTTGGTCCCACCTATATATGTAAATGCTGTTCAAAAATCTGTGACTGCCGGGTTTGGAAGACCCGGAGGATCACGGCAAATGGCCGCTGGTAGCGGTCGTTTACCACGTGATTGCTCCATCAAATGACGGAGCAAACACTTGTAAACAGACCGGCGTCATGACAGGGAGAGATTGTTTGCAGCAGCAATGTGGGCTGGATCTGTAGAGCCCACAGCGATGCTCGGTGCCCATACTCTTGCCCATACTCTGCAATAAATTTTAAAAACAACTTTATTTTTTATTTTTTTTACCAAATTTTCAGTCTTTTTTTTTTTTTTTTTTTTTTTTTTTTTTTTAAGATTGATTGATTTATAGCGTGAAAAACAAAACCCTGGGGTGATTAAATATCACCAAAAGAAAGCTATTTTTGTAGAAAACAAGGACAAACATTTCATATGGGTACAGTGTTGCATGACTGAGTAATTTTCATTCAAAGTGCGAGAACACCGAAAGCTGGAAATTGGTCTGGTTAGGAAGGGGGTTTAAGTGCCCAGTGGTCAAGGAGTTAAACAATTGTGCAGGTCGGTACCCAAATAAAATTGATGTCCTCCTTTTTCCACAAATATAACCTTTCTTTATTGTATATCATAGGACACAGTCTCGAGTAATTACTTGTTGGGTTATGGGCCTACCTTCAGATGTTGACACTGGTATAACCAATACAGGAAGTTGACTCCCCTATATAACCCCTCCTCCTTCCAGGAGTACCTCAGTTTTTTTCGATTGGTGTCTAAGGTGTTGGTCATGAGTGAAGATGTGCTCTGAGGAGCTCCTAGAGGGATTCATGACGGATTTAAAGAACCTCCACAACCAGATCCATCCTCTCCACCGTGGCCATAGGATGGTAGCTGATTAAAAAGGGGGAAAATTGGGACTTTGAATGAGGCGTGCTAGGTGGGACCAATCAAATTCACATAAGTCTGAAACATATGTATGTTTGAGACCAATGATCGACATGACATAGAAAACCTTACATACATAATTCTAAAATAGGTAAATGGAAGTATAATGGTAGACCGCATATATGACAACATGGCATAAACAGACGAAATGTGCATCCTAGTCCTCCCTGTGCTCGAGTAAACCATTACATAATAGAAAAATGGATAAAACCATCTAAAATCGATTGCTGTGTGTTGAATGCATGAAGAAAGGCCTGACGCGTTTCATGGACTTCTGTCCACTCCTCAGGAGCCAAATGCATCCATTATCTGTAACAAAATTATGAGGCTAACTATGTATTGCAATTATTGTGCCCATGGAGGTAAACAAAGGAAGCATGAATGTAAATTGAACGGACATGCCAAAATTGTACTCAAGTAGCCACAAAATGGAACCGTACATCACCATATGCCAAGGGTCGATCGAATGAGCCCGGACCAGGAGCTGAGGAGGGGAAACAGCCAGAGGTCCGGGACACAAACACCACCCCCCATGAAGGCCTGGGACTTCTAAACTATATAGAATGAAGATGTGTATCTATGACAATATAGGTCAAAGGAATAGTCTAAGGCTAAAAATAACAGCAAACAAAAGGCTCATAGCCCTAGTGGTAAAATAAATATCGTAGATTTACCTGCCATAGATCTAAAAGGGAATGGAAAACCAAATGGCAAAAACGAGGATCCAGGTGTATGGACATGCTACTAGCTCAACAATGGAGAGGATGGAAATAGGACCCAGCATTCCAGGCGGTTCCCCTCCAGCGTCACGCTGGGACTGCCCAAAAGGAGAGACATCCCGGCAAAACGCCGGAGTGACTCCCCACAAGTCAGCCCAGTTGATAAAACAGGCACGTGCGCGAACGACCGCCTCGATGACGTCCGGGGCGTGGCGCCGATGCTCGGTGGAAGCGCCAGCCCAATCCCACCACATCTAATTGATGCGGCAAAGGGGAGGGCCCACAGCGAGCATAGCAACTCCCGGCTAACCAGGCGCACAACGGCCCTCTGGCCACAGGGCAGATGGAACACAAATGGGCTGCAGTGATGGTACCTGGACCTTGATAAAAGAACGAGGTTTTGCCTGTAACGCTTCTCTTTGAGAGCTGGACCCTAGAAACCAGGACACTTTTTGGTCTTGCTACATTTCCTAAAGCTGTCCTGAGGGGTGCTATACAAGGCCCAAAAGAGCGGAACCCCTATTAAAATGGCCTGAGTCTTTGAGCGTGTGTGTTAACGCAGCCCGCTGCGATGGGTAAAGTTTGGATCTGCTGTTTCAGCAGTATCCTGCAGCGAGGATAAGGTAAGAAAAAAGTAAAGGGGGTGGGGGGGGGGGGGAACCTTGTAGGCCTAAATGCCATAGAACAGCGCTGTCTCAATAGATGTGTTGTCCAGGGGAGGGGGTTGGGGTTCTTACTTTTCCTAAGGGGTTTAGCAGGCTGGATGGTTATCAGCTGCTTAGCAGCTGAGGGGAGAAGTTATCCCAAATAATGAAAGCTCTGCAGAGTTTAGCAGCATGCTGACAGAACCCCCCTCTCCTCCCCCTTTTCCCCTCTCCTCTGAGGTGTTTCAGCTTCTTTACTTACATTTTTAGTAGGTATCCCAGCCTGCTGTTGAGCGTTTGTTTTTGGCTGAGAAGCGGCTAGCTTCACTCTCCCATCAGGTCTGCACCTTTTACAGTCAGTGGAGGGTCCTAAAGAACTATGGGGACAAGACAAGGTTTTACCCACAGATGATCGGGAAGAAAAACAAACCGGTTATTCCTCTGCGGAGGAAACGGTACTTGGAGTTTCACCTTCACATTTCACCTTCGCATTTCACCGATGCCCTCAAAGAGCTCCCTGCACAACAAGCTCAGGAGTTTGCCGAGCTACCTAAAGCATTATGGAGCTGATCTTTTCAGCAGTTGTTCCCGGGGGAGAATGGTCTCTTCACCCCGAAGTGTTACGAACTGTTTGCCAAAGATATATATAAAATATATCCCAATAATAAAAACAAATAAGAAAATCAAATTTCATCAATTTAGGCCAATATGTATTCGGCTACATATTTTTGGTTAAAATTCCAATAAGCGTATATTGATTTGCGCACAAGTTAGTGCCTACAAACTATGGGATATTTTTTATATATATATATATATTATATTAGTCGCACAGATATGAACGGTACTCATTGGAAATCATGGGGTACGACTTGCAGTCCCAAGTTGCAGGACAAGTCACAGAAGTGTGAAAGGGGCCTAAGGGGTTTTCATGTTTATCTGAATACAATTATTGTAATTTTGTTTTTGGTCCTAACTGTAATAAAGAACTAGTTTTACAAAACGGCTACATCTCTGCCCTTTAACCCAATGCAGTTTTTGGAATAAGATAGTATCACAGTATATAAACATCTACATTTCTTGAGACTAAACTGAAGAGAAACCAGTTGTGGTCTTTAACCGATTGAGATCCGCGTTATAGCCGAATGACGGCTACAGCGCAGACCTGCTTTGCCAGGACGACGTCTATTGATGTCGTCCTGTGCACAAGCGGCCTGCGCGCCCCCCTCAGACTCGCCTGATCACGGATCGGAGCAAGGAGTCGATCCCGACCCCTTACCACGTAATCAGCTGTCAGCCGATGACAGCTGATCATGCGACACAACAGAGCCAGTAATCGGCTATTTTTCCTCCTTGTGCTGTCAGCGCGAGGAGAAAAAAAAAAAAGCCAATCACCGGCGGCCGGGACATCAGTGGCGATCACCGGCAGCCGTGATCGGGACATCAGTGCCGATCACTGGCCAGCTTATCAGTGCCGACCTGCCCCCTGCCAGTGCCACCCAAATAATAAAAAAGTGCCCCCCATCAGTGCCCACAATCTGCCTCAACAACAGTGCTGCACCCCAGTGCCACATATCCGTGTCATCTACCAGTGCCGTCTTAACTGTGCCTATCGGTGCCCACCAGTGCCGCCTCATCAGCGCATTTCAATGAAGGAGAAAAATTACCTGTTTGCAAAATTTTATAACAAACTATTAAATATGATTTTTTTTATTTTGCATCTTTTTTTTTGTTTAGCAAAAAAATAAAACTCCCAGCTGTAATTAAATACCACCAAAAGAAAGTTCTATTTGTGGGAAAAAATTTTCATTTGGGTACAGTATTGTATGACTGCGCAATTGTCATTCAAAGTGCATCAGCGCTGAAAATTGGTCTGTGCAGGAGGGGGGTTTAAGTGCCCAGTAAGCAAGTGGTTAAAAGCCAAATTCACCTTTTTGGTAGATGTTAAATGTTCCACTCATATTTGGGGTGGAACATGCAACATATAATTTTATTTATTTTTTATTACACCTGCATTGCGCTGCAATGAAGAGGCCCTGGGAAAAGCAGGGTAAACACTGTTGCTTACTGTTTTGTGTGGAGAGGGGAGATGGCTTTTGGCTTCCGTACTGTGATTGGTTTTTTATTCTTTATTTTTCTTTTACATCCTACAGGATACTGCAGGACAAGAGAGATTCCATGCACTTGGTCCCATATACTACAGAGACTCTAATGGAGCTATTTTAGTGTACGACGTTACAGATGAGGACTCTTTCCAAAAGGTAAACCTGTCTGAAGCAAAGTTTCATTTTACTGCTTTATGTGAGGGTGCTCAGTTTCATTTTCACATTTAGTAGTTTAAAAAAAAAAAAAGTCTCAATTCATTTTTTTGCTACGCTCAACTTGCGTGGTGGGAATTATATCACTGACTACTTATACTAGTTCACAATACAAATTTGTTTCACCCAGTAAATTCTATGACACAACAAAAAACTTTTTGTTAATAGTATATTTAGTCTGTGCCACAGAACTTTACCAGCTTTGTTTTTGAAATTTACTTTTTTTTATAGAATTTGACGTGGGACAGAGTTCTTATTGTGCTTGATTTTCTGAGTACTACTTGGAACAATTTGACAACACCTGTTGATCCTGTCAATATCTCATTACAATATACTTTCTTCTGTAGTAAAATCCCTACAGCATTTGGCACGTAGTAAAAGCCCTAAGACCCCTTTCAAACTGAGGCGTTTTTCAGGCGATTTTTGGGCTAAAATTAGCACCTGAAAAATGGCCCCCCATGCAGTCTCCGTGTGAAAGCCCAAGTCCTTTCACACTGAGACGATGCGCTGGCCGGACATTAAAAACTCCTGCAAGCAGCATCTTTGGAGCGGATACACCACTCCTAAACTGATCCTGCCCATTGAAATGAATGGGCAGCGCCATAGTAGCGGCGCTTTGCCTGTTGTTTTTAACCCTTTTTTCGGCCGCTAGCGGGGCTTGAAAAACCTCTGCAAAAACGCTGGTAAAGCACCGTAAAAATAGCGGTGCCTTACCACTGCAGCCTAAAGCATTTGACCCTGCTGACACTGTTTGATAGCCCTCCCCAGTGAATAGTCCTTTTTAGCTCCACCCACATTCAAAACCACTCTATTTGTTCTCAGACTCTGCCCCCCCAATCCACAGTACAATTTAGGGGGTAGCGGAGAAACCCATCTTGCCAGTAGCAATTTACTGTTTAGAGGTAATAATTTTTTTTTTATTTTTTTTTTTTTTTTTTTTTTTTTTAACCCGAATCTTTTTTTCTTTTGTAGGTAAAAAATTGGGTGAAGGAACTAAGAAAAATGTTGGGAAATGAAATTTGTTTATGTATAGTAGGTAAGTTACCATTTATTTCTAGTCTGATAACTAAATACACTTTTTTTAGTTTGTGTTACTCCGAGACAGCCAGTTCTTAGGCCTGTTGTGCAGAATATGTGCTATAATGATTCGCACATACAGTTATGGATAGTTAACTATTCTGTAACTTTTTTTTTTATTTTTTTTTTTTTTTTATTACTGTATACATCTTGGGAGATTTTCATTTACTTTCTGTCCCGTGATGGCATGTTTTAATTGTCTGTCTGTGATGCAATTTCTGTTTCAGGATCTCCTCACAGGAAATAAGGAAAACTCTACTATAGTTATAAAATAGAAAAATCCAAATTTTCACTGTGAACCACAACTCTATTCAAAATCCTCTAACCTAATCTATACCTGCAATTAGCCCTGGGATCTTTATGTACTGCTGCAGTGGGAGTCATTTAAACATGTGGTGTTGGTCAAGTGGAACCAGCCTGGCCATACCTTATTTGCGCCTTCATCCAACCGGCAGAAGAAACAGCCGATTTACCCCCCCCCCCCCCCCCTTAATCTACACATTTTAAATGGAAAAACTCCTCGCCATGTCATTGTATTCTGACAGCGTGACTCCCTGCTATCAGATTTAAACCTGTCAGTGCTGAAGGCCATACATAGCCGAAATAGGGCGCACGTGATGAAACTGCCACCCCCTCTTACCTCTTACTCTGCTTGGCTCTTCTTGTTTAACAGGTGCCATATTCCTCCACCTGACATTTCTTTTGTAAATATTACTGAAAATATATACATGTATATATTTCTTTAAACAGGTAACAAAGTAGACTTGGAAAAAGAAAGGCACGTCTCTATTCAAGAAGCAGAATCGTATGTTTGCTTTTTTTTTTCTTTGTTTTTCTTTACATCTTTATTCGTCTTAAATGTTTTCCTGATGAAGCATTGTCAATTTAACTTTGCTTTTTTCCTCTAAAGTTATGCAGAATCTGTGGGTGCAAAGCACTACCATACTTCAGCCAAGCAAAATAAGGGAATTGAAGAGTTATTCCTTGATCTTTGTAAAAGTAAGTACCAGTATCTGGTTTCTGATGTCTATTAGCTAAGATTACAGTGACGGGAACATGCTTTATAGCACACTAAGGCCCGGTTCGCTTCTGTGTGTCATAATGCATGCTTTAGGATAACATATTCCAAGGATTTGACAAAAGGGGGCATGCCCTGAAATGCTATCCTGGCAATCAGCTTGAATACCTGGTGTGTTCCAGTGTCTTATGTCTGCCATCACGGGGGGGACAGCACACGCTTCCTTGCCGTGGCCAGCAGGTTTGCTCCAAAACAGATCCAATGCTAGAACACACCAGGTATTCAAGCCAATTGCCAGGATAACATGGTTTCAGGCACGCCCCTTTTGTCAAATCCTTGGAACATGTTGTCCTGGCAATTGGCTGGATTTCCTGGTGTGCTCCAGTGTTTTTAGTCCACCATCATGGATTTCCAGGTTCCGGTAATGCGCATCCGAAGTCCATGATGGTGGACAAAAAAACACACACTGGAACACACCATGAATTCAAGCAGTTTGGCAGGATAACATATTCCAAGGATTTGACAGAAGGAGAGTGCCCTGAAACATGTTGACCTGGCAATTTGTTTGAATACCTGGTGTGTTCTAGTGTTAGAGCAAACCCACTGGCCATGGCAAGGAAACGGAGTGCATCCTGTATCCCCGTGATGGCAGACGCCAAACACTGGAACACACTAGGTATTCAAGCAGATTGCCAGGATAACATGTTTGAGGGCATGCCCCTTTGTCAAATCCTCAAGAAGTGTTATCCTGGCAATTGGCTTGAATTCCTAGTGTGTTCCTGTGTTGTCTACCATCATGGACTTCCGGGTTTTGATGACGTGCATCCCTTTTTCCTTGCTGCGGCCTGCAGCTGGACCTCTGACATCCTGGTAACCCGCTATATCCTGATTGTTTGAAGGTTATGGCTGGTCATCTACTGGTAACCATCACTTTAATTCAGTGTTGGCTTTTACCATTTGTGGAATAAAGTAGACTTCGTTCTGGCAGCTCGACTTGCAACTAATTTTTGTTCTAGTATTGTCATATTGTGCGCCTTTTAACCGGTTCCCAACCGGCCATGCAGGTATACTTCGGCAGAATGGCTCTTCTGGGTGAAACCATGTACGGATATGTCCTTCCCCTTTTCAACCACCAAAGGGCACGAACCCACTGCACGTGGGGGACCTGATGCGCATGGTCGCTGCCAGCCAATCGCGAGCCTGAGCGCCAGCACGGGGATGTGTGTATGTATGTAAGCACACAAATCCCTGTGCCAGGAAAGGGGAGATATCACCGCTCCAGGAGGACAGACAGATGGTAAACCTCTCTCTCGGTTCGGAAGGTGTAGGTGGTGGCAATTGTAGTAGCAATAAATAGGAACTGATTCTGGACAGCCACACTCTTGAAAAATTACCTTCTTTTATTTAGAAAAGTTCACATCAAAATCAAAGATGAAAATCACAGCAGACACTGCTGTGATTTTCATCTTTTGATTTTGATGTGAACTTTTCTTAATAAAAGAAGACAAATCCCTGTGCTGTCAGAGGAGAGGAGACATGTTTGTACCTAGTAAGTAGGAACAGCGATATGTCTCCTCTTCAGTACTATCCCCGTACAGTTAGAAAACACTGAAGGAACACACGTTTAACCCCTCGATTGACCCTAGTGTTAACCTCTTCCCTGTCAGTGACACCCAGTAATCGGTGCATTTTTAAAGCACTGATTGCTGTATAATTGTCAATGGTCCCAAAAGTGTCCGACCTGCCCATCGCAATACTGCTAAAAAAAACGCAGATCACTGCAATTACTAGTAAAAAACAAAAAAAACAAATGTTTCTCCTATTTTGTAGACTCTATAACTTTTGTGCAAACCAATCCAATATACGTTTATTGCGGTGTGTGGTGGTGTTTTTATTTTTTTTTTTAACCAGAAATTCCTAGAAGAATACATATTGGCCTAAACCAGGGGTGTCCAAACTTTTTTCAAAGAGGGCCAGATTTCATCCCAGGTTGAGAGGGAAGCTTGAAAGATGGCTCCCGAACACAAAGTCTGGTACCTAATAAGGGGTGTGCTTTTAAGACCGGTGGTAAGTTATTGAAAAACCACAAGGCGCCTTTTAACAGTGTCCGTTTTTGAGCTGGTTCTAGTTGCACCCAAAGTTTAGAGTTATGCCAACGCCAGTCAATGACTCTGCCAAGGTGGGTAGCCTGATAATTCCAGACATCAGGAAGTGCCAATCCACCATATTGTTTGGGTAGTGAAGGTTCTCGAGGAAGGCGAGATGGTGTGTTTTTGTTTTTTTTTGTGTGTGCGCGCGCAAAGGAATTTGATGAAAAGGGAGTGTACTTTTCTCAGTGCAGAGGCGCCGAGGAACAGATGCAGCATCGAACTGATGCTGTATCCATTTAGGTTAGTATAAATCAAAAAAAAAAAGCCCCTACTTAACTTATCAGCTTTAAAATAAAGTAACAATTTTACATTGTTTTCAACCATTTAGATTGTTTGCTTCTTTAAATTACTTTATGGACTGACTTACATTTTCACTTCCTTAGGAATGATTGAAACGGCACAAGTAGATGAAAGGGCCAAAGGCAATGGCCCCAGCCAGGCAGGAGGTGCAAGAAGAGGTGTACAGATCGTAGATGACGAACCACAGGCACAGAGCGCCGGAGGATGTTGTTCTGGATAAATGTATAAACTGTGTGGATGCTTGTCCTAATCAGGAAGATTGCCATATTCCAAGTCACATGTTCTTTTACCATTGGAGTAACAGAATTTAACAGTATTGAATCCATAACAAAATCAAAGACCAAGCTCTATACTAGTGGAGTCTGTGACCAGAGAATTGGCATTTTCTACAGCTGTTAACCTAGCAGTTACCAATGGCCTTTTTACATATGTTTTTCTTTAATGAAGAATAATATGCATGTAGAAGAGACCTACTTAAAGCTTCATTTATATTCTTTTTAAATCTGATCCTTATTTAATAACTTATGTACATTGTTAGAATGGTATGCACTTTGCTGCCCTTTGTATTTTGTGGAAAACTAATTGTACTCAAAAAAAGAAAAAAGGCATTTTTTGTTTTTGTTTTGGCAAATACCAGTCATTCTATTTTTGCAAAGTTTGCACATGCTCTAAATGTCCACATTGGTTATAATCTGTTCTTTTCTGTAAAATGATCTGGTAAATGTGCTCCGTGCATTTCTTATTAAATATTTTATCTGCTTTTCCATATGCAGAAAATTGTACTAGAATGTTGAGTGTGGATTTGCAGTTGGCAGGTTTTGTTAAATACTGTTCTGCAACTGACCTGTAATCTGTTGCCACTAACACTTTTCACTTGTCTGTATAACTTGCTCTGTTTTTTCTTTCTTTCTTTCTTTCTTTCTTTCTTTCTTTTTTTTGTGACTGCATATCTATATACTTTTTTTTTTTTTCTTTCACCCACAAATATTTTTTAAATAGCATTGCTAATCGGAGAATCTAATCTGACTCAATCAGTACAATGTTATCTTAATAATCTTGATACTCTGCAACGTATACGCTTTCCAAACGTATCTGCAAAGTGTAGAACCAGCAATTGCTGCTTGGTACTTAATAATCTCTCCTTCCATGTAATTGCTATTATTCGTTGTAGAATAAATCATATGTGTCTAACAATGTAATCTCCTCTTTTTAGTTTTGGAAACTTGTATGCAGTTTGAACAAAAGGATTCCCATAAAAATGTATTTTCAGTGAATTGTAGCCCTTTTTAAACCTGTGCAAACCTGTAACGGTGGTAAAATGCTATCAAGGTAGAAAAAGCTGGTATGTACAGTTGCATTCATTTAGCTTTTTTGAGCACCCTAGAAACCCCCATGAACCTGGATTTGTCAATTAGAAAAAATTATATATATATATATATATATATATATATATATATATATATATATATATATATATATATATATATATATATATATATATATATATATATATATATATATATATATATATATATATATATATTATAATTTTTTTTTTTTTTCCTACAACAGTATGTAAACATATCTGTGACTGCTTTTGAAGCTTGCTGGTATTTTACAAGCTTTACTTTATTGAAAAGTAAGTCCTTAAACTTCCACAGGACAACTGATTCCTGTGTGAAACCCAAACATGGATGTGCTTTCATCTATGTTGTAAATTGGGTATTAAGTAGAGATTCAGTTGCTGTACACCCCATGGCAAAGTAAGGTGTTTTTAGGTATAAGCAAAATGTATTTCTGTTTTTGGCACCTGCTGGTGGTTTGTCATCCATCAGCTTTTTTAAAACTATTGGGAGTTTCCCACAATTTTATACAGAATGACTAAAACAACTAATGTTACATTATGCTGATCATTGCTGTTTTCCTTCTGGGCCGTGATCACGATGCTTGATGTAAAGGCAAATTAAAATGTCATTGGCTGAGATTTCCCATTGGGCACTGCAGAGTTGTGATTAAACCTACTGCCTAGTATCTGAGATTGGGTAAGCTTAGGAAATTATTCAAACCACCCCCCCCCCACACTTTTTTTTTTTTTTTTTTTTTTTTTTTTTTTAAATGCTCTTGTTCGGGATGATATAAAGATATTTAATTTTGTGTGGGTTTATTAATGCATTTGAAATGCAAAAGGCAATTCAGTGTAGATTTGAAGGACATATTAATAACCTTTTTTATGGTTTCATAGAAATTGCATTGTTAAATTTCTGTGTGATGGTTTCTGTATTTGTGAATCAAAACATTTTTGGTTTTGGTGAAAGGGGCTAAAAGGAAATAATTTTGAACATTTTAGGTATCATTCACAAAGAAAGTAAATGGTAATATCTAAGACCTTAGAGATCACTTTATTTATTCCTGATTATCTTAATGTTCACATCTAGAGAAATGTATGGGATGAGGGAAGATTTACACTGTAGGTTTATATATTTAAAAAAATGCAACATTGTGCACTTTTGACTTGCGTTTTGCATTTCACTTACTCTTTAAGTGCATCCTTTGCAGTGTGTTTTTAAAGCAAGTTAATGTGTGCATAAGTGTTATTAAACATGCAGTGGTTTTATTACACTACAGTGTGAATTTAGGCTAACCATGGTATAATATATGTAATCTTGGTTATATTGTAACTTTCTTTAACCTTAACCAATATTGTAGGACAGGATTTTGGCATTATGTATGTGGAAATAAGAATATTTGACAAAATCGAACTGGGTACCTAGTTAAATCAACTCCCTTCAAATAAAATGGCGTTTGATAATTCTTAATGGCCCCTTTGTAACTGTATTACTATGGCTTTACGCTTTGAGTCTGGCTGTGTGTCCTGTCTATTTAAGCTGTCAAGGAGAACTGGTAACGCAGGTATTCTACCCCTCTGTATGAAATTGGTGGAATATTGGACAGTTAAAAGAGGGGGAAGTGATACTGATGTGTCTGATAACATGGTATTGCCTGACTTTGTAAGATAATCATGGCAGTACAAATTGCACTTGATTGTAAATTAATGACACAATAAACTGTTATTCATAGTAAAGTTTTCTAGCCTTGCAAAACACTTTGTATACACGCTGGTGTAGAAAATGGTTTTCCTAAAGTCCCACGAACCGTGTGTTCTCAATAAATAAAAGCTTATTTTAAGTGAACCTGAATGCTGCTTGTAAAAACTGTCTGTGAGCAAATGTCACAAGTTACTTCTAATATTTATTACCTCCTTAAATGTAGTGTTTTTTTTTTTTTTTTTTTTTTTTTGTATTTGTCTTTTTATGGTTGAACTCCACTGACTGCAACCCCCTGTCTAAGTTCCTTTTTAATGGCAACTGTGGCAATCTTGGTAGGCAGTGCAAGACATCAATAAGTAATGTGAAGACCAAGTAACAAAAATTGGATGAGTTCCCCTGACCCCCCCCCCCCCCCCCCCCCCCCCCAAACTGTGAAGTGTTTCCTCTTAGGTGAGAATTTTACATGTAAAAGTAAAACGCTGAGAACAGTTTACTTATTCGCATTTGAAATATTTCTTAGGGCTGGTGTTTAATCTGTTAAATTCTAGAGATTACTTTAGGGCTTCATATTTCAGCCCTGGTTATTTAATGGCTAATTCTGACACCAGAAACATGAACTTTTTTTTTTTTCCAACCTGGTAGTCAGCATGAGTGCTGCAATTCTGCTATGTTTGGATGAATACAGAAGTAAAGCACCAGCTGAAGTTTAAAGCGGAGTTCCACCTTAAAGTGGAACTTCCGCTCATCGGAACCCCCCCCCCCCCCCCCCCCACGCTCTGGTGTCACATTTGACACCTTTTCGGGGGGGGGGGGGGGGTGGGTGAAGATACCTGTATAAGACAGGTATTTGCACCCACTTCCGGGCATAGACTTCCACGGGAGTCTTTCTCTTCCTCTCCCGCCGTCTGCTGCGACACACACGGGTCCCAGAGACAGCTCATTGAGCTACGCGACTTGCACATGCGCAGTAGGGAACAGGGAAGTGAAGCCGCAACATTTCACTTCCTGATTTCCTCACTGAGAATGGCGGCAGCAGCTGAGAGCCGAGCGATTGGCCTCGGCTGTCGACATCGCTGGACTCCAGGACAGGCAAGTGTCCATTTATTAAAATTCAGCAGCTGTAGTATTTGTAGCTGCTGGCTTTTAGTTTTTATTTATTTAAAAAAAAAATTCTGATGGACTCCCTCTTTTAAGTGGCTATTCCTCTTTATTATTTTTAATTCGGAAAGTATAACCTTGTTTTAAACAGTAAAAGTAACCCACGCTTGTAGGAGTTTGTGTTGTTTAAATACAAAACCAGAGCTACAATATAACCATTCTAATACAGATGCTGATTTTGGAATGTCAGACCCAGAATCCAGTGGACTGGATGTTGAAAGACTAGCCTAGAATTTAACCTGGGGGCACTGGGCTTGTGATGCTTATTAGACCATGGAATATGGCTAAAGTTAGCCGCAGAGCTAAGTATGCAAGGACTTTGAAAGTCCAAGGTGTGACCCTGTCTCTGAAGACTCAGAGTAAGCCCCTGTACACACAGTTGGAGATTTCCACAACCAAATCCGTCGGATTTTGTCTGACGGATTGTGTCTGAAACTGTTGCATACACACGGTTGGACTAAGTTGTCGAAAAATCCGATCTTTCAGAATGTGATGACGTAATTTCGTTACGCTGGGACTATATTCAGGCTAGTAGCCAATAGCTTTGATGTAGGAATTTGATCTGAGCATGCGTGGCACTTGGTCCGATCAAAATTCTCTACACATGATCGGATTACGTCCGATCGGCCCAGTTGGTCGGGAAATATTTCCAACATGATGGAAAATTGGGTCAGACGGAGATTCGGACAGAATCAGTCCAATGCATACCACACACAGTCGGATTATCTGACGACACGGTCCGATAAGACGCATTCCGACGGATTGTCTGACCGTGTGTACGCGGCATTAGGCAATTTCAGACTGAAGTACTGGGAGTTACCTCACCTGTGGACATCGCTGAGTGCCTGCCCCTTTACTGCGGTGAGTGTTACAGCGTTTACAATAACACTTCATGTTATGTCTCTTCTGTATCATGTACTTGTATGAGAAAGTATCTTGTTCTTTCTATTGCTTGATTTTATGTGGAATCCCTAGTGTTCCTGCGAGTCCCTCTGCTGTCCTATTAAAAACTGATCATGCTGCACTCCGTTCTGTAGCTTTTGCTCTGTGCGCTCCTCAATTGACCCACCCCCTGCCTGCACAGGACAGCCATTCATTGGGAAGCTCAGTGTGCTGCAGTGCCCAGCTCTTATGTAGCTTAACTGCTTCCAGACCAGCCACCACAGTTATACTGCAGCGGGTTGGCTCCCCTGCGCAGTCAGCTGTACGTCTGCTCTTCAAGATGCCTCTGGTGTGGCGTGTGCACAGATCGTGTGTTCATACTGAGTATATGTCTCTCTCTCGTCAGTCCCCCCACAGTTAGAACACACCTAGGGAGCACTTGCCCCCTAGTGTTAACTTCTTCCCTGCCAGTGTCATTTATACAGTAATCTGGGCACTTTTATGGCACTGATCACTGTATAAATGTCACTGGTCCCAAAAATGTCATGTGTCTGATTTGTCTGACGCAATATAGAGCTGCACAATTAATCGTTTAAAAAAAAATAATAATAATAATAAAGCGTGAGCTCACTTCACCCCCTCTGATCCCTCCTGCAGAGGTTGCCGATTCTTTCATAGACAGTGGGGCAAAAAAGTATTTAGTCAGCCACCAATTGTGAAAGTTTGCCCACTTAAAAAGATGAGAGAAGCCTGTAATTGTCATCTTCGGTATACCTCAAGTATACGAGACAAAATGTGGACACAAATCCAGACAATCACATGATTTTTGAAAGAATTTATTGGCAAATTATGGTGCAAATAAGTATTTGTTCACCTACAAACAAGCAAGATTTCTGGCTCTTACAAAACTGTATCTTCTTCAAGAGGCTCCTCTGGCCTCCACTCATTACCTGTATTAATTTGAACTTTTTATCAGTGCTAAAGACGCCTGTCCACAACCTCAGTCACACTCCAAACTCCACTATGGTTAAGACCAAAGAGCTGTTGAAGGACACCAGAAACAAAATTGTAGATCTGCACCAGGCTGGGAAGACTGAATCTGCAATTGGCAAGCAGCTTGGTGTGAAGAAATCAACTGTGGTAGCAATAATTAGAAAATGGAAGACATACAAGATCACTGATCATGTCCCTTGAGCTGGGGCTCCATGCAAGCTCTCACCCCGTGGGGTCAAAATGATCACAAGAGCGGTGAGAAAAAAAATCCCAGAACCACATGGGGGGACCTAGTGAATGACCTGAAGAGAGCTGGGACCAACGTAACAAAGGCTACAATCAGTAACACACTACGCGCCCCCCTGCTTAAGCCAGTACATGTCCGGGCCGTCTGAGGTTTGCTAGAGAGCATTTGGATGATCCAGAAGAGGATTGGGAGAATGTCATGATCAGATCAAACATGACGAGTTGGGTTTCTACCAAACAGTTATACTTTGGTTTCGAGGAGAGAATATGCTGAGTTGCAACCAAAGAACACCATACCTACTGTGAAGCATGGGGGCGGCAACATCATGCTTTGGGGTTGTTTGTTTTTCTGCAAAGGGAACAGCACGATCTGTGTACATGAATGGGGCCATGTATTGTGAGATTTTGAGTGCAAACCTCCTCCCATCAGCAAGAGCATTGAAGCTGAAACGTGGCTGGGTCTTTCAGCATGACAATGATCCCAAACACACCGCCCGGGCAACGAATTCGTGGCTTCATAAGAAGCATTTCAAGGTCCCGGAGTGGCCTAGCCAGTCTCAAGATCGCAACCCCATAGAAAACCTTTGGAGGGAGTTGAAAGTCCGTGTTGCCCAGCGACAGCCCCAAAACATCTTTGCTCTAGAGGACATCAGCATGGAGGAATGGGCCAACATACCAGCAACAGTGTGTCACAACCTTGTGAAGACTTACAGAAAACAGATCTCATGTTTACATATGAGATAATTTCACATTGGATACGCCAATCGTGCTGTAAACGGCCGCTGTGTTTGGCCATTTACAGCGATCTGTGTCCAAGGGACACAGGCAGCACAGAACTTCCCCAATGCGCTCTTGCGGGAGAGCACATTGCGGAAGTAAACAGGAGGATGGCCTCCCGGCAATTGGCGTCCGTGCTGCAGCCGTCTTTCGGCTATAACACGGAAGCCTAGTGGTTAAGTGGGAGAACTTGCACAATTGGTGGCTGACTAAATACTTAGTTTCTCCACTTGTTTACAGTGGGGCAAAAATCTGCTCACTCAGCTGTCAAAAGAAAACATCTGGGCAGTCT
The DNA here is from genome assembly GCF_037356315.1 of Lithobates pipiens. Lineage (NCBI taxonomy): Eukaryota > Metazoa > Chordata > Amphibia > Anura > Ranidae > Lithobates > Lithobates pipiens. Next base: position 240,516,780 of record NW_027507903.1, on the reverse strand, counting down.
GCCAAGTTCTTTTTTAACTTGCAACATTATAACTAAGCTTCCTTCTTGAAACGTTATATATATTTTAGCAGAAACCCTAGGGAATAAAATGGCAATTGCTGCAATATTTTATGTTGCACTGTATTTGCCCAGCGAGGTGCAATTTTTTGGGAAAAAGTTCGATTCAATTAATAAAAAAACAAAACCGTAAAGTTAGCCCATTTTTTTTATTTATTTATTTATTTTTTTTTATGTGAAAGAAGATGTTACACCACGAGAATCGTGATCTATTTTCTAAGCAAAAAAAATTGTGATTCTCATTTTAGCCAGAATCGTGCAGCTCTACCCCAATATCGCAGTCCTGATAAAAATCGCTGATTACCGCCATTACTAGTAAAAAAATAAAAATAAAAAAAAAAATTCAAAATGCCATAAATCTATCCCCTATTTTGTAGACGCTATAACTTTTGTACAAGCCAATCACTATATGCTTATTGCAATATTTTTGGTAAAAAAAAAAAAAAAAAAAAGTATAAGAATACATAGCCTAAACTGAGGAAAAAAATAGTTAAAAAAAAAAATAAAAGTTGGGGGTATTTATTATAGCAATAAATTAAAAGATGTATTGTGTGTTTTTTGTTCTTTTCAAAATTGTCACTCTTTTGCTTAAAAACTGCAGCGGTGATCAATAAAAGCTTTGTGGGGGTGCGTTACTTTTTTTTTGCACAACCGTGTAATTGTCAGTTAAAGCAACGCAGTGCCGTATTGCAATAAAATGGCCTGGTCATCGAGCAGCCAGATCTTCTTGGGCTGAAGTGGTTAAAACAGAGGGGATGTGATCATTTAAAAAAATATATAAAATACTTTTTTTTTTTTTTTTTTTTTTTTATATATCTATACAAAAAAGTTTTTTTCCTTTTTCATTTCAATTTTAAACTGAATGGGTTGTTTTACAATCACTTTAAACATAAGGGATCGAGCGCTGCTAGGTGGAGAATTGTGTGTACATTCCTCAGTATCTTTTTGCCATTCAGCCTAGAGGAAACGCCATCCTGCTGCTGCTTGTAAATTGCAATGTGGATCTCTGGTCGGATTCCGGTGCCCACCTACATTGATGTCTAGCTGGAAACATTACCCATAACAACTTGATAAAAAAAAAATGTTCTTTTAGGATGGAGCATACATTCCACAATGTAATAATTGATCCACAGTGCTGTCTTGGACCATTTACAGAAGATTCACAATCTGCATATACCGCATATAAATGACCAAAAATAAATTATATACAAATATGATTTGTCCCACCTTAGCAGAAAGAGCCTAAAGGGTGGAGCTAAATTGCTGAAAAACCACATAGTATGTCACTACGTTCGTGTTTGGCCAACAATTCCTTGCCGTTTGTATGCAAGACAAGTTTGGGGCCAACACCCTTCGGACAAAAGTCTGAAAATCCGATTGTGTGTACGAGATCTAGACTGTGTGTTTTTGAAATGCATTGGACACTCTGTCGTTTTGACAGATTTTTGGGCTTCCCTTTCAGCTGGCTGCATATCTGCCCCAACTTTTGTTTCCTTTTATTGTTTTTCGAATGTTTGTCATTTATGTCTTTTGAAAAAAAAAAAAAATATATATAAATTATATATATATATATATCTATATGGATGTAAATGGACAGGCGGTCTGTTTCCATCCAACCGCCTGGTAGGGAGCAGCAGGCTGTGTCCAAATCCACTTCTCATCAGCAGAGTGAACACAGACCTGTCATCTGCCTGCTCAGCGCAGAGATCTCCTAATGAGCAGGTGGATCCGCTGGTGGACTCCACCCTGTGTGAAAGGGGCCATTGGGATTCCACTTAAGGTGATGGGCAGTTGGAGTCTGATTTAACTGGGGTTTTTCGCTCCACCCCATGGTAGTGGTGATTTTATTCTGTTAAACCATTTCAGAATAGGTGGATTCCCTCCAAAAGGGATTTGCCAGAGTGAGCTCCTACCCCACTATAGGAGGACCATGGGATGTCAGTGTTCTGATGCTGCATCTGTCTGCTGCTGCCCCTACCCAAAAAATTGAATGACCAAAGACTGCTGAGCGCTCTGTTCTCGGTTCATCGGTAAGCAGAGAGCCAATGACTGTCAGTCACTGGCTCTCTGCTCTGCCCCTCCAGCACTCACTGGAGTTGATGTCTCAGGCTCTAAGCTGTGCTATGAGACTGAGCCAGCTGCCAGTCCCGGCATCTGGATGGATCCCAACATTATGCTGGGATCTCTCAAGAGCTTGGACCGTCTGAGTAATTTCAGCCGACAGGGGACTTTAGCCCTCTGTTGGATGAATATGGGTTACATGTGTGCAAAACTAAGTTCACTCCTGTGACCCACAAATGAAGTAGGACTAAAAGAGCTTTGGCCCTACTTCTCCTTTAACCTGCAAATCCTGCAGATAATATGCTTCCTGTCCCTTAGGCGGCTTTATTACTCATGCACTGTATCTATGGAAGGAGCCATGGTTGTCAACCTAGGCTGCTCTTCTGGTACGAACTACAAATATGTTTGTATCTCTTTATCTCTATTACATGAAGGGCAGGGCACATTGATAAATTACAAGAGATGGTTAGGAAGGAAGATATTCCTCTGTGTAGCTCATAAGTAACAAGAACACTACATTTCTGGCAAGATTACGAGGTAATTTCTGTATTTGTGAAACTGTTTTCAGCTTCAAAGAAAAAAGAAAACTAAGGTAGCCAGTGTATTAAAATACTGCAGATACAGTATATGCATATATTGCATTTTTGTTGTTGGGTTTAGTTATCCTTTAACTCAGTTAAGAAGCAGCAATAGGCAGTCACTTTAAACAGAGTTTCCATTACCTCATATACAATTTTGAAAATAAGTATAACTTAGAAGCCAAGTTTGTTTTTTGTATGACAAATCTGCATTTCTGTTATTTAGATCAATAAAATGAATACACTATGTCAATTGTATGAAATTTGTTCAAGTACGGTATATAAATTTTATCTGTAGACACTTTGAAACAAGATCAGATTTTTGCCTGTTAGGCAATGTTGAAAAAGCCAACAATCTCCACTGGGTGTGCTTACTTTTTCACGTAACTGTACTTCTAAAAGAAAAACACACAACAGTAACATCCACTTAAAGGAGAAGTACGAGGAAAGCTTGTTTGACCGTACAGTACTTCTCCTGTGGATCAGAGGAGCAGCTGAAGCCTGCTGTTAGCTGATGTCACAGATCCAGTCCAGGCTGGGGCAAGATCGTGACAATGAAGTTGGGATCTGCCCACATGCCTGGACCAACACACGGCTCAACCTCTCAGTGAGCCGCTGAGTGCCTAAGCTGACTGCTCCTGCCCCCTCCACAGCCCCAGCACTCCAGTGAGCGAGGAAGGGGCAGAGCATAGAGCTGCTGACTCGACTGACAGTCAGCAGCTCCCTGCTCAAGGAGCTGTGAGAAGAAAATGATAAGCGGTGTTAGATTGTTCGGTTCTCAATGTTGGAGCCGACGGGGAACAGATGTAGGATCAGACTGAAGCTGCATCCACCTAAATTTGCAAAGGAAAACAAAGCCTGTACTTCTTTTAAAGTGATTCTAAAGTCTGAGTTTTTTTTTTTTACCTTAATGCATTCCCTACATTAACCACTTAAAGTGGTTGTAAACCCTTACAAACCACTTTGACCTACAGGTAAGCCTAGATTAAGGCTTACCTGTAGGTCCAAGCAATATCTCCTAAACCTATATGGTTTAGGAGATATTTGCCCGAAAACGGGCACCGCTGTCTACGGCGCATGCGCCGTAGACAGCGGCGCGCAGGCGTACTGAGCGCGGCATTTCCAAAAATGGAGCTGCTGCGCGTGTCGACTCCCGTGCGCATGCGCGGGAGTGACGTCACCGCGGCTTCAGCGAATAACAGCGGCGGAGCTGCGAGACGCCACCAGCAAGATGGATGCGGCGGATTACAGGGGACAGCGGCGACTTCGCTGGCTCCTGTGTCAGGTAAGTGACACATAATGGGCTACTATGCGATGCATAGTAGTCCATTATGCTTTGCCTTTGCAGGGAATGAAAGAGGAAGTAAACCCATTAGGGTTTACTTCCTCTTTAAACACCCTTAATAACCAGACCCATTTTCAGCTTTCAGTGCTCTGACACTTTGAATGACAATTACTCAGGCATGCAACACTGTACCCATATGAAATTTTTGTCCTTTTTTTCACACAAATAGAGCTTTCTTTTGGTGGTATTTAATCACCGCTGGATTTTTTCTTTTTTGTGCTATAAAACAGTGGTCATCAACCCTGTCCTCAGGGCCCACTAACAGGTCAGGTTTGTAAGATAACTGAAATACATCACAGGTGATATCATTTGCTGCTCAGTGATTGCAGTATTCTAGTTTGCATCTCCCCCAAGGTAATACATAAAACCTGGCCTGTTAGTGGGCCCTGAGGACAGGAGTTGATGACCACTGCTATAAAAGAAAAAAGACTGAAAATTCTGTAAAAAAATGAATTTTTCTTCATTTCTGTTGTAAAATTTAGCAGATTAGTAATTTTTCTTCATAAATTTTGGCCAAAATTTATACCACTACATATCTTTGTTAAAAATAAGTACAAATTGGTGGATATTATTTGGTCTTTGTGAAAGTTATAGAGTCCACAAGCTATGGTGCCAATATCTGAAAATTGATCACACCTGAAGTACTGACGGCCTATTTCAATTCTTGAGACCCTAACATGCCATAAAAGTACAAATACCCCCCAAATGACCCCTTTTTGGAAAGAAGACATTCCAAGGTATTTAGTAAGAGGCAGGATGAGTTTTTTGAAGTTGTCATTTTTTCCCACAATTCTTTGCAAAATCAAGATTTTTTTACTTTTGTTTTTTTTTTTCACAAAATTGTCATATTATCAGTTTATTTCTCACACACAGCAGATGTATATCACAAATTACACCCCAAAACACATTCTGCTATTACTCCCGAGTATGGCAATACCACATGTGTGAGACTTTTACACAGCGTGGGCACATACAGTGACCCAACATGCAGGGAGCGCCATCAGGCGTTCTGGAGCACCCAGGACAATTCTGACATTTCTCTCCTACATGTAAAAATCATCATTTATTTGCTAGAAAATTACATAGAATCCCAAAACATATATTTTTTTTTAGCAAACACCCTGGAGAATACAATGGTGGTCGTTGCAACTTTTTATCTCGCACGGTATTTGCGCAGCACTTTTTCGAACGCTTTTTTTTGGAAAAAAGTTTTGTGCTTAAAAAAAAAAAAAAAAACAGTAACGTTAGCCCAATTTTTGCATAATGTGAAAGATGAAGTTACGCCGAGGAAAAATAGATACCTAACATGTCACTCTTCAAAATTGCACACGCTCGTGGAATGGCGCCAAACGTTGCTACTTAAAAATCCCCATAGGCGACGCTTTAATTTTTTTTTTTACTGGTTACATGTTTTGAGTTACAGAGGAGGTTTAGGGCAGTGATGGCGAAGTTTTGGAACTACATTTCCCATGATGCTCATGCACTCTACAGTGTCGTTGAGCATCATGGGAAATGTAGTTCCAAAACATCTGGGGTGCCAAGGTTCGCCATCACTGGTCTAGGGCTAGAATTATTGCTCTCGCTCTAATGTTCGCAGCGATACCTCACATGTGTGGTCTGAACACCGTTTTCATATGTGGGCGGGACTTACGTATGCGTTTGCTTCTGCATGCGAGCACATGGGGACAGGGGCGCTTTAAATAGTTTTTTTGTTTTTTTTATTGTTCATTTTACTTTATTTATTTTAGTTTGACATTTTTTCCCCAAAAATAAATTTTTTGATCACTTTTATTCCTATTACAAGGAATGTAAACATCCCTTGTAATAGGAATATGGCATGACAGGTCCTCTTTACAGTGAGATATGGGGTCAATAAGACCCCACATCTCACCTCTAGGCTGGGAAGCCTGAAATAAAATAAAAAAGATTCTGGCTTTGATCGTATTGGCGAGTCGGTAGAAGCACCAGAGGGCGGCGGGAGGGGGGGACATCTATGGCTGGGTATTGCAGGGTATCACCGAGTATGGCTGGGTATTGCAGGGTATCTCCGAGTATGACTGGGTATCTCCGGGTATGGCAATTTATGGCAGAGTATTGGCAGGGTATTGCAGAGTATTGGCAGGGTATTGCAGAGTATTGGCAGGGTATTGCAGAGTATTGGCAGGGTATTGCAGAGTATTGGCAGGGTATTGCAGAGTATTGGCAGGGTATTGCAGAGTGTTGGCAGGGTATTGCAGAGTGTTGGCTGGTATTGCAGAGTGTTGGCTGGTATTGCAGGGTATTGCAGAGTATTAACGGGTATTGCAGAGTATTGGCAGGGTATTGAGGGGTTAAATTCAGTGAGCAGAGATGTGGGCACTGCAGATGCAGCCCATAGCGCTGCTGACACCGATCTCTTCCCCCTCCGCTGTACTGATCAGTACAGAGAGGAGAGGGAGGAACCGGCGTCATAACATGACACCGGTTTGTTTACAAGTGATCACTCCGTCATTTGACGGAGCGATCACGTGGTAAACGGCCGCGATGAGCGGCCGTTTACCGTGATCCGTGAGGCGCCGGGTCCACTGGTCATGGATGCTCTCGAGTGCGCGCGAGAGCGGAATTCTGATAGGACGTCATATGATGGCCTCTCAGAGTTAAACAACCGCCCTATAGCCGTCATTCGGCTATGGGCCGGTTGTTAAGTGGTTAAGGTAAAAATCACCCACCAACTGCCCACCCCTCCCCAAATCCCTACCTAGCTCCATCTGCAGCACTGCTTGACTGTCTTCCTGGTCTCCCAGGTCAAATCCTGTGAGAAGGGAGTGGCGGAGTAACGCCGTGTGTGTCTATAGATGCACACAGAAAAGCTCTGGAGTGCACCCGTATGGATGCCCCCGTAGCACAGGGCTGGCTATGGGGGACTCGCAGAAAGAAGGAGAGGACAGCGCTAGCGTGGGGCCACTTTGTGCAATATCATTGCACAGAGCAAATAAGTATAAACCTCTTTTTTTTTTTATTTGTAAAGGATAATATTTTGTTATTAAATCAGTCTCATTATACTTTATTAAAGCGTTTAACCCCCTGCCCACCCAAAAACCCCCCAAAAAACAGCTCCTGTTCCCTTAAACACTTCAGCCCCGGAGGATTTGGCTGGCCAAAGACCAGAGCACTTTTTGCGATTCAGCACTTTGTCACTTTGACAATTACGTGGTCGTCCGATGTGGCTCCCAAACAAAATTTGATGTCCTTTTTTTCCCCACAAATAGAGCGTTCTTTTGGTGGTATTTGATCACCTCTGCGGTTTTTATGTTTTGCGCTATAAACAAAAAAATAGCGAAAATTTGGAAAAAAAAAGCAATATTTTTTACTTTTTGCTATAATAAATATCCCCAAAAAATATATAAAAAAACTTTTTTTTCCCTCAGTTTAGGCCGATACGTATATTTTTGGTAAAAAAAAAACCCACAATAAGCGTTTATTGATTGGTTTGCGAAAATGTTATAGCGTCTACAAAATAGGGGATAGCTTTATGGCATTTTTATAAATTTTTTTTTTTTTTTTTTTACTAGTAATGGCGATCAGCGATTTTTATCGTGACTGTGCCATTATGGCGGACAGATCGGACACCTTTGGCGCTATTTTGGGACCAATCACATTTATATAGCGATCAGTGCGATTTAAAAATGCATTGATTACTGTGTAAATGTGACTGGCGTTGAAGGGGTTAACCAGGAGGGGGTGCTGCAGGGGCTAAGTGTGTCCTAAGGATGTGTTCTAACTGTGGGGGGGTGGGCTATGTGGGACATGACACTGATCACCACTCCCGATTACAGGGAGCTGTGATCAGTGTCTTGTCACTAGGGCAGAACGGGAAATGCTGATGTAGACGTGAGCCAATCGCGAGTATCCCCACGGACATTGAGTCCACGGGCACGTGCGCCTGCTATCCAAGCCCAGAAAGATCATGTAATATAGCGTGATTTTGTGCAGCGGAGCCAATATGCTGCAGTAAAACTGCTGGTCCGCAACCGGTTAAAGCATGTTATGCAGCACAGTGCTTGTGCTGTGTCATTTGGCCACCTGTAATACCTGTCTGATCCTGCCAGTTTCTACCCTCCCCCATACGCTGACTCAGATCTATCAGGGCTGCTTAACTGACACCGAAGTCAGTACGTGCGTCCATCATACGCAGCCCTGCTCTGTCTCCTGTGTCTTCTCCCCCTCCAATCTGAGTGTCTGCTCGTGTCACGCCCCTCTGTATTAGAACAAAAAGTTCCCCCGTGTCTATGCTATATTGTAAATATGCTTAGCTGTACTGATAACACAGCATCTTCCTGTGATCACGTGACTCCTTGGCACTCTCTCTCATCCCTGGCTGAGGTCCGCTGCAGTGCTCGGCCCTGCCCACTTGAATTTTTAGCTAGGCAGAGGACAGGTGAGAGGAGGCAACTGATCACAGAAAGACACTGTGTTATCAGTACAGATGAGCATATTTATGATATAACACAGACACAGGGGAACTTATTGTTATAATACAGAGGAGACGGGAGCATTTTATAGAAGTGGCTTAACAACCACTTTAATAAAAACAGGTGTAAATCGAACTCGATCCCTTCACCACTTGTTTTTGGCTATTGATTTTTTTTTTTCTTCCCTTTCTCCTTTCTACCTTTATTGAAGTACCTTGTGTACTTCCGCCCAGCATCGCTGTGGCCCAGGCCATCATTTCCTGCTGCTCACTCACTGCCTTATGGGACCTGTGTGTCCCAGAAGACAACAGAGCCATTCAGAAAGCACCGCGCGACTCGCGCAATGTCAGTAGGAAGCCGGCCTGCCAGTTTCCCTTAGAACGGCGGTGTCTGCACCTGATCGGATGGGCGGATCGGCCTGGGGGGTCAGAGACTCCCTGGACGGGTAGGTGTCCTTATTAAAACTCAGCAGCTACAGTGTTTGTAGCTGCTGACTTTTTTTAAAATTAAATACCTTTTCAAGATATGTTAGGACTTGAGCTTGAGTAACTCGAAGTTTAACAGACATCCCTCCTCACTAATGGTAACAAATGTATTACCTGTTGTAAATAGCGCAGCTGGTGGCATGTAGTCAAATATGCATTTCTGCCTGGCTGGTATTAGAAATAAATCCAAACTTCAGTGTATTTCATAACTCCAGAGCTAATACTAGTGCAACCAGTATAAAGACATATTGACCTGTTTTGGACAACTTGCAGCATTTTAAGGCCAAAAACCACTATACTAGAATGTACTGGAGGTAAACTGGACCCATTACCACTTCTAGGTAAAATGGCCATCCAATACCCGTCTTATTTGTATTCATTTAAAAGGTAATTTCACACTAGACAATAAAGTATAAAAATATTAATGCTTGTACAAAACTGTACTTTAGGGAGTGGCTGATACAAACCATCCCATTGGCCACTCAGATCTTCACATTGGTCTGATCATTTTTGTCCACACCCTCCTCAAGCACCAGAAAAGAGGTGCATCAGCAGGCTGGAGCGCTCCTTTTACCACCAAAACAAGAATCATCAGCCAAGATCTATGAGAGACACTAATTCATCCTAGGCTTATTGATTGGAATCTGCTGAAAGCACGGGACCAAAATGTTGTTTTCAAACCCTATTTCTTTAATTTCTTTGTTCATTTATAATATCCTTTGTATGAAAATATTTAGTTTTCCATTATCATACACTATTTTGAAAAGTGATAATATTGTCTCTAATGCACTAATACAGAAATTAAAGAAACCCTGTCTCTTTGAAGAGTAGTGCTATATAGTAAATGTCTGGGTATACCTGTCTGTGGTGACAGCATGTATTATAGAAATGTATTTAAAATAATAATTGCTAAAATTGTGAACGCTTGATATTTTACGATAAAAATAGCTGGTGGCAGTGATTGAGTTTGGGTTGAAGGTGTTATTTGTGTAGTTAACCATACCTAACAACGATTGCTCTCCATTGGCTGGCACTTAGATTATGGTCCTATGAGCTGGAAAATCATGCAGGGTGTGCCATTTGTCACAAGTAGGTGAAGTTGGCCAGGGTCACAACCACTTCTCCTCACCTCAGTAATAAAATCCCTAGCCATAGATGTTTTGTTAGTGGCAATTCCATCGGTTTGTCTTTAATACTAATGTGCCTTGCAGTCTTAACTTCTGTATGGTTTCCCTATATAACACAACCTATGTGGACATTTTATCATATAAATAACAAAAAAACTTGGACATGACAAGTTATGTATAATGGAAATAAGGTAACCCTTAGGCCACTTTCAGAGGTCTGATTGGGTCCGCCTGTCCGTTTTCCAGGCAGACCTGATTGGTCTCTCAATTCTCCTCTAAGAAGTAGCAGATCTGTTTACACCCACCTCCAATCCAATCTGATGTAACAAAAGCAAACAGAAGGGGAGCCGTTTCTCTTCGCCTGGTGGATCGGATCATAGGGCAGTTGGGTGTAAATGGACAGCCGGCCTGTTAACATCCCACTGCCCACCTTAGGCCCCTTTAACACTGGGGCGGTGCGGCCATCGGCGGTAAAGCGCTGATATTTTTAGCGCCGCTTTACCGTCGTTTTAGCAGTGGTCTGTGGCTGCTAGTGGGGTGGTTTTAACCCCCACTAGCGGCCGAAAAAGGGTTAAAGTGGCGCTTTGCCGGCGGTATAGCCGCACTGTCCCATTGATTTCAATGGGTAGGAGCGGTGAATACACCACTCCTTTCACTGCTCCAAAGATGCGGCTAGCAGGACTTTTTTTACCTTCCTGCTAGAGCACCGCTCTTTCACACCGGAGTGAAAGTGTGAAAGGGGCCTTAGTGTATTTTTTTACTGAAATTTAGCTTTTCCTAGACCTTTGTGGTAATAAATCAATCACTTCAGAATTCTCTGCCTATAGGCTCCTGAGATGTAAATGTGGTCCTGACCTTAGTAGCAGAGTTTGCCTGTTCCTCACCCAGTTTTAGGCCTCATGCAGACTGGACATGTTTGCTGTTTTGGCTTTTTTTCTGCAGCCAGTAAACTCATCAGCATGTTATCCTGTGTCCGTGCACACATACAGTAGGCTTTTATCAGTGTTTTTTGGCAGGGGTGTTTTCTGGCTGGAAGACCACCCCCGAACTAATGGGTTTGAAGAGTAGATTTTTCAGCTGTAAAAACACTGAAAAACATGGCTATTCAGGGTTTATGAGCATTTTTGAGCCATAAGCTTTTGTGGGGTTATAGTTTTGCTTAAAAAAAACGCTCAAAACCGCAAACACTAAAAATGCTAATGCAAAAACACTGCAAAATGTGGCAAACCTTGCGTTTTTAACTCGCCATTTTACAGCCAAAGCTACTGGCGTTTTTATAACCTCCAGTGTGCATGAGAACTTAATCCTTCTACACAGCTGTTTTTGTTCCAGTTAATGACTGTGTTTTAACCTACATATGAAATTGGTGATCATTAGCACGTGGCTGGTATAATTGGTTAATCATGCACTTGGCTCTGAATGCCTGACTTTGTGCAAGTGTGAGAACTGATGCTGGTTTGAAGAATAGTCACAAATATGATTCGATTTCGTTTTTTTCTTCTGTTCTCTCACTTTTTTTTTCCGTTTTTGTTTATGCATTTACAAAATGCAATTAAAATTATAATTTTTTTAAAGAATTCTTACTTTACAGCATTTCTTCACACCTGCCTAACACTTTTGCACAGTACTGTAAATATGTGTGTGTTTAAAAAAGGCTCTATTAAAGTAATTGTAAATGATCACCTTGTCAAACAACCCATACAGTTTTAAGGCTCCATGCACACTACCATTTTTTTGGGCTAAAAAAACTCAGCAAAAATGATAAAACACTGGAAATAGCTTTTTGTAGTAGCATTTCAGCAGCATTTAGGAGTATTAGCATTTTCTTGAAATTTTTGCAGTAAAAGGGAAAAAAAAGCTCAAAAAACGCTATTAGCAGCGTTTAGGAGCATTTTTTCTGGAAAAATGCTCCAGGAAACGCTACAAAAACAATCTTTCTGCTCCCATATGCTGAAGCTCTGAAAACGCTAATAGCCTAAAAGTAGTGTGCATGGACACACAGGATAACACTATTTAGCCTCTAGGAGCTGAAAAATAATGCTAATAAGAGCTTCTAGGAGCTTAAAAAAACACTAGTGTGTAAGGAGCCTAAAATAGAAGTGAAAGGCAAAACCTTTTGTATAGATATTAACCACTTCAATACAGGGCACTTATACACCTTCCTGCCCAGACCAATTTTGAGCTTTTAGCGCTGTCGCACTTTGAATGACAATTGCGCGGTCATGCTACACTGTACCCAAACTAAATTTTTATCATTTTGTTCCCACAAATAGAGCTTTCTTTTGGTGGTATTTGATCGCCTCTGGGATTTTTATTTTCTGCTAAACAAATAAAAAAAGACCAAAAATCTTGAAAAAAAAACATGTTTTTTTGTTTCAGTTACAAAACTTTGTAAATAATTAAGTTTTCTCCTTCACTGATGGGCACTGACGGGGGTGGAGTGACGGGCACTGATAAGGCGGCACTGATGGGCACCGATGAGGTGGCACCAATGAAGTGGCACTGATAGGCGGCACTGATATGTGACACAGATAGACACTGATAGGTGGCATGGATTGTCATGGATAGGTGGCACGGATTGGCATGGATAGGTGGCACAAATGGGCATGGATAGGCAGCACAGATGGGCATGGATAGGCGGCACGGATGGGCATGGATAGGCAGCACAGATGGGCATGGATAGGCAGCACGGATGGGCATGGATGGGCACTGATAGGCGGCTAGGATGGGCACTGATAGGCGGCATTGTAATTTAAAGTTTTGTAGGGATGGATGCCAATCAGTGCCAAACAATAATGCATGTCAATCAGTGATGCCCATTGTGGGCACTAATTGGCATCCATTATGGGCACTGGCTGGCATCCCTGGTGGTCTAGGGGGCATACCTGGTGCTGGGCATCTCCTGGTGGTCTGGTGGCGTCCCTGGTGGTCCAGTGTGGGCATCCTTGGGGGGGCTGTGCTGATAATCGATCAGCACAGACCCCCCCTGTCAGAGGAGCAGCCGATCGGCTCTCCTCTACTCACGTCTGACAGACGCGAGTGAGGAAAAGCCGATCACCGGCTCTTCCTATTTACACTGTGATCAGCCGTGATTGGACACGGCTGATCACGTGGTAAAGAGTCTCAGTCGGAGACTCTTTATGGAGATCGTAGTTGCAGGGTGTCAGACTGACACCCCGCAACAACGATCGCCGCAATGCGCTCCCCCGGGGGCGCGCAGCGACTTAATATCCTGATCACATCATATGACGTCCGGTCAGGATATTACAACCACTTTGCCACCATCATTTTGCTATATGGCGGGTGGCAAGTGGTTAAAAAAAATTATCTTTTTCCCCTTTTTTTTTAGAAGTGATCACATTCCCTCTGTTCTCAGCTACATAGGAGCTGGAGGATAAGAAGCAGCAGCACACAGCCTCCCAGTCCCATAGCTGTGCAGCAGGAGCGTGTCAGGACAAGTCTGGTCTTTGCAGGAGAGAACACCGAGTTCCCAGCATACAGTGAGGGAAAAAGGTATTTTCTCCCCTGCTGATTTTGTACATTTACCCACTTACAAAGAAATGATCAGTCTATAATTGCAATAACAACAAAAATATCCATAAAAACACATTTCAAAATAGTCATAAACTGATTTGCATTATAAAGAATTAAATAAGTATTTGACCCCTTCATGACTTAGTACTTGGTGGCAAAACCCTTGTTGGCAATCACAGAGGTCAGACGTTTCTTGTAGTTGGCCACCAAATTTGCACACATCTCAGGAGGGATTTTCCCACTCTTCTTTGCAGATCCTCTCCAAGTCATTAAGGTTTTGAGGCTGATGTTTGGTAACTCGAATCTTCAGCTCCCTCCACATATTTTCTAAGGGATTAAGGTTTGGAGACTGGCTAGACCACTCCAGGACCTTAATATGCTCTTTCTTGAGGCACTCCTTTGTTGCCTTGGCTGTGTGTTTTTGGTCATTGTCATGCTGGAATACCCATCCACGACCCATTTTCAATGCCCTAGCTGAGGGAAGGAGGTTCTCACCCAAGATTTGACAGTGTATGGAGCCATCCATCGTCCCTTTGATGTGGTGAAGTTGTCCTGTCCCCTTAGCAGAAAAACACACCAAAATGTTTCCACCTCCATGTTTGATGGTGGGGATGGTGTTCTTGGGGTCATAGGCAGCATTCCTGCTCCAAACACGGTTGATGCAAAAGAGCTCGATTTTGGTCTCATCTGACCAAAACACTTTCACCCATTTCTCCTCTGAATTATTCAGATATTCATTAGCAAACTTCAGATGGGCCTGTACATGTGCTTTCTTGCAGTGGGACATTGTGGGCGCTGCAGGATTTCAGTCATTCACAGTGTAGTGTGTTAACAATTATTTTCTTGGTGACTTTGGTCCCAGCTGCCTTGAGATCATTGACAAGATTCTCCCGTGTAGTTATGGGCTGATTCCTCACCGTACTCATGATCATTAAAACTCCACAAGGTTCTTGCTTGGAGCCCCAGACTGCGGGAGATTGACAGTTATTTTGTGTTTGGGAGAAATTGGAATCTAAATGATTGCTTCTGTGGACAGGAGTCTTTTATACAGGTAATAATCTGAGATTAGGAGCACTCCCTTAAAGGGAGTGCTCCTAATCTCAGCTCATTACCTGTATAGAAGACACCTGGGAGCCAGAAATCCTGCTGATTGATAGGGGATCAAACACTTATTTCATGCATTAAAATGCAAATCAATTTATAACTTTTATGAAATGCATTTTTCAGGATTTTATATTTTTTGTTGTTATTCTGTCTCTCACTGTTAAAATAAACCTACCATTAAAATTATAGACTGGTCATTTGTGAGTTTATAAACATACAAAATCAGAAGGGGATCACATTTTTTTTTAGATCTGTCACGGAACCCCGTGGCACTCTACTACAGTGCTTCCGTCAGTACACTGCTTCCTCTGGTCTGGACCTTCAGCTATCAGATATTACAGCCAAATATAGTAACCAAAAGCCAGGCGAGACTAGCTCAGTTACAAAACTGCAACATAGAATGTTTTATTGGACAAGGATACAGGCTTTTTATACACTTGAAAAATAGGTTCCCCCCTCCTGATCATATTACCCTAACAATAGAAACTGTAACCAGAAACATAAATTAACATGAGCTAATTAGTCATTTAACCAGCCTAAGTGACTCAGAGGTTGACTCCTAGCTCACAAACTACAATACACAATATCATAAGTGTTAACAAAAGGACACCTTCAGACAATAGCAAGAGACCACCAGTGGCAGTGCCAGAGAACTCACCGTGTGAATGCCCGTCCCCGTGCAGCAGCAGCTTATTTTCGTTCCATTAATGCTAATGACCATGCACGGTGTCTCCGTCAGAGGCAAATGAGTTCTGGAACGAACGGGCGCACGCACACGCCAATATGAACACGTGTGCGCACTCGCGCGCCAATCCAAACGTGTGTACACACTCATGCACGCACGTTCACATCCACCAATCTTGGCGCATGACACCATATGTATACAGGGTCCTTACCTGATACCAGTGCTGGATCGTCTTCAGCTTGTTCCTGAGATACCTGACCGCTGTTGTACCTGTTACCTTGTTCCTGATTACCCGGCTTGCTCGACTATTCTCCTGGTTCACCCCTGCTTACTACTTACCTGGATTGACTATACTGACCTCGGCTTGGACTCTCTACTTCGGCTTGCTTCCTGATTCTTTACCTCGTTGCCAGCACGTTGCCAACCCTTGCCTGTCCTTGATTACGAACCTGCCTTCCGTTCCTGTACCTTGTTGCCAGCCAGTTGCCAATCTTTGCCTGTTCCTGACATTGCAGTATTCCTACTTACCTGCTTGGCTTCCACTGAACACTTCCGGTGACCAGTCTACATTCTCTCCTCCGTGAGGATCCAGTATCTCCAAGCTTCAGTCTTCAGCCTGCAGGCACCTGCACCCTTTTGCTGCCTCAGCACTCCCTGTCCTCGCTACCAGGGGTGTTGAGACCAGAACCGTGCAAGAGGCCACCCTCAGCATTCCAACTCCGCTGTAAGTTATGTGACAGGCAGACTATCTGTCTCCTACATTATAAAGAGGCCAATGTGATCAGCTCTTTCAATGAACATGTATAGTTCAGAATCAAATAAACAAGGAATAGTCTTTGTATATTTCCTGGGAGATATTGTGGATAAATATTACTGTCTCATCTGAAATAATCTAAACCACATTGTAAATATCCATTAGTAGCTGTCCATCATTTGTTTGGTCTCCCTGTGCCCCTAATAGACAAAGTGTGGCTTATACATAAGAGGGGTCTGGGGAGTTGAAACAAAAAGAAAAACATAGAGGAGCACCAAATCAGTTTAAAATATTTATTTAATAAGCAGATAAAAGTCTCACTTACATCAAAGAATTGAGAGCTATGCGAGTATACCGTCCGCTTTTTAGTCCCATTATCCGGCAGGGCTGTAGGTGGAAATGTCAGCGATATCAGCGGCAAGATGCTGGACACATAATCAGCTGTGTTACAACATCCGTGGAGACCCAATCCAGCCAGTCGGGACAGCGTGTAGGAATGCAGCAGCGTGTGACGTCAGAGGGAAACACCAAGGACACAACGCGTTTCTGAGCATGCGCCAAGTCACAAACAGACCTGCGCGCTCCTTTGTCAAGTGTGGGTGTGCAGGGAAGTGCAGTGAATGTCATTTAAATAAAAAGCTATGGACACAATGGGCTTAACCCATTGTGTACGTCGTTTGGCAATCCTAATAGTGGCAGGACAATAGATTCAAAATGTAAAAAGACATTTAAAAAGGTGAAATTAATAATACTGAATGATTAAAAGAATCGCCATTAGAAAACTGGAAGAATAAAAAACAGGAAAATGTGAAAAAAGAATAAGTAATGAAAAATAATAAAATAAGTAATCGAAGAAAAAGAAAACTCACGGACAAGGATGTAGAGGTGGACGGAGTAAACACAAATACTAATGCCAAACTACAGAAACTATAAAAAATATTTAATCTTTCATCCCATGAGCTGATTCGGGAGGATATTTCTTTGCTGGGTAGAGGTTTGACCTTTTCTCCCAACAGAATTTAGAGCCAACCACACCTCATTCCAGCATAACCCCCATAGACTTGGATTCAGAGGATTATACTGATAGTCCCACCTATATCCTTAGTGTATATAACGAGGGACTAGAGTTCAATGAAGATCTGATAGATCTTGATTGGGAACTCTACACACAACATCTTCAGACATCACCCCCGGTTTCACATACCAATTTAAAACCCAAATCTTCTTTTTTTCCCACCAAATCTAATGGGCCATACGTAGAGTCCTTTTATAGAGTGGTTATGGCTGACTTACAAAAATGATGTCAACAATCAGTGAAAAATCAGAAATATTGTATCAATAATCTAAAACCTGGAGAAAAGAAGTCCCTTAAACAATTTTTAGACAATCCCGGGGGGTTGGTATTGTTATACAAGACAGAACACTTTATGTAGCAGAGGCCATGAGATTGCTTGATGATAAAAAACTTATAGAAAATTACCAAATGATCCTTTACCTTCCTTTCACTTGGAAGCAGAGACCCTCATTCAAAAAGCCATCTCAAACCAAGTTCTTGATAAAAAAGAAGCTCTCTTTTTATGATTTTTATTTTATTTTTATCATCTACCGAAGATCCATAAAGATGCATCTCATCCACCAGGCAGACCAATTGTAGCTTCCATGAATAGTGTTAGCAGTGGCTTTTCTTTATGTTGATTCTTTTCTGCAACCCCTGGCCCAAGACCTCCCATCTTATATACGGGATTCCACACATTTGTTGGAACTTTTATCTCCCTACACCTGGAATGAGAATTATTTGTGGTTATCACTGGATGTAAACTCACTTTATACCTCTATTCCACACGATGCAGGTTTATTAGCAGTACAACACTTCTTAACACTTGATTGTAATCTCAACACTAGACAAACCACATTCATCCTTGAGGCCACTGCCTTTTGTCTGACCCATAATTATTTCCAATTTGAGTCTCAATTCTACCTACAGACCCATGGTACTGTAATAGGCGCTAATTTTGCGCCGTCTTATGCCAACCTTACCATGGGTCTGTGGGAGAATCGATATATTCTCAACAACAATCCTTTTGCACAACAAGTTGTTTTTTTCGGTCGATATATTGATGACACCGTCATTATCTGGGAAGGTAGTCCACCACAGATAGACAAATTCGTCTATACTGCAACAACAATGAACTAGGCTTATCTTTTTCTGCAGTATGGGACAAAAAGAGTTTGGCCTTTCTTGATCTAGAGTTGAATCATGAAGGGAATACCATTTTTGCTTGGAACTACATCAAACCCACTGCAGGTAACTCATATCTCCACTACAACAGTTGTCATCATCCCTTGTGGGTTAAGAACATCCCTAAGAGCCAGTTCTGCAGACTTAGAACTGTATGAGAGACTGTGATTATATAAACACAGAGTTCCCTGCGAAAAGAGAAGTTTGCGGAGAAGGGTTATCCGTCTGAGTTGGTTGAACAAGCTTATAAAGTTTATCTTTCTGGTAAAAAGCCAAAAACCACCAAACCTCAAGAACAAGAAGGACAAACTGTACGTTTTGTCACTGGTTTTCACAAACAGTATAGGAAAATGGAAAATATCCTGACAAAACATTGGGGTATCCTCAAACAGGATCCACATTTAATCTCTTCCTTAGGTGACAGACCCAAAGTCACTTATAGAAGGGCGCCCATCCTAAAAAATAAGATTGCACCCAGCAAGCTAAAACATAAACAGGAGACTGGTCCACTTTGCCTTATTCCACTTGTCGGCATGTATAGGTGTAATAAATCCCTATGCAAAACCTGTGAATTCGTCAGTCATGGCCAGAAGAATTTCTCTCATAAGGAAATTACATATCCAGTTACCCAATTCCATAATTGCTCCAGCAATTATGTTGTCTATGGCCTCACATGCCCATGTAGAATGCTGTATGTAGGCCGCTCAATATGTCCACTTAGACAGCGTTTTGGAAAACATCGCCGATTAATTGAACTAGGTTCTGATAAACATATCATGCCACGGCATTTTCTGGAATTTCATAATCGGTCTACTACGGGTCTTCAGGTTTGGGTCATCGAGTCCATACCGGCAGGATTGTCCGAGGCAGAGCGCTTCTCCAAGTTATGTGAGTGCGAAACCTATTGGATTTTCTCTTTGGACACTCTCACCCCAAATGGACTCAATGAAGAAATCGAGATTCACACTATTCTCTAATCGCCCGAAAATGTAGTCCCTTCTTTTTATCTGGTCCTTTCCTTCTTCCCCTTCCATCTCTTATACATACCTTGGTGTTTAATTGCCCTTAAGTGGGATGATATAATCTTCTTTGAATTAATTTCATGAAACTTTTAGGCCTTTACCACTATTTTGCTATATCGTATATATATATATATATATATATATATATAATATATATATATATATATATATATATATATATGTATATATATATATATATATATATATATATATATATATATATATATATTATTGCAAGTTTATATGATATCAATATTTTATTTTTATTTTTTTATTATTTAATTTTAATTTTAAATAATCAACAATTAATGGGTGATAATTAGTGAATATTTATCTTTTTTTTTTCTCCATAATCCTATGTAGCTACTCAATGATTCATATCTATTAGCATTACTATTTGTATTTGTAAGTGTATTGTCATGTACTTCAATTTGAATTCTCTTATCAATGTCATTATCCCCCTTTTTTTCTCAATTTTTTCTCATTTTTTCTGATCTTTTGTTATTATTATTATTTTTATTTATTATTATTTTTTTTCTTTTTCATTTATTATTTCATATTTTTTATTTCATATTTTTTTTATTTTATTTTTTTTTCTATTATTTTATCAGTTTTCTATTATTATTACTAATCTGATTACTTATTTTATTATTTTTCATTACTTATTTTTTCACATTTTCCTGTTTTTTATTCTTCCAGTTTTCTAATGCTGATTCTTTTAATCATTCAGTATTATTAATTTCACCTTTTTAAATGTCTTTTTACATTTTGAATCTATTGTCCTGCCACTATTAGGATTGCCAAATGACGCACACAATGGGTTAAGCCCATTGTGTGCATAGCTTTTTATTTAAATGCCGTTCACTGCACTTCCCTGCACACCCACACTTAACAAAGGAGCGTGCAGGTCTGTTTGTGACTTGGCGCATGCTCAGAAACGCGTTGTGTCCTTGGTGTTTCCCTCTGATGTCACACGCTGCTGCGTTCTTACATGCTGTCCAGACTGGCTGGATTGGATCTCCACAGATGTTGTAACACAGCTGATTATGTGTCCAGCGTCTTGCCGCTGATATCGCTGACATTTCCACCTACAGCCCTGCCGGATAATAGGACTAAAAAGCGGACGGTATACTCGCACAGCTCTCAATTCTTTGATGTAAGTGAGACTTTTATCTGCTTATTAAATAAATATTTTAAACTGACTTGGCGCTCCTCTATATGTTTTTCTTTCTGCACATGAGCTGATTTCACTCAAGAAGAGCTGCCGCCAGTAATATTGCAGAGAGTATGGGTTTTCTACCTGCCACAACCAACTAGTGATTCCCCCTGGATTGATCATACCATCCAGAGTACTTTTATATTTCTATATTTTTTATCTTTGAATAAACTATTAGACTATTAGAATAGATTAATTGGGGAGTTGAAACAAGGGTTTCCCAACCTCTCCAAGGGATTCTTGGTTCCACGGGCCCCCCACCCAAAGTGACCTCCGTCACAAGATCAAATTATTCTTCATATAGTTTATATATAATTTATGCCTTCAGATGTTAAAGTGTTGGTAAACCCACAACAGTAAAATCTGTCTGTATATGCAGTAAAGCGTGCTTGTTCTACTCACTGTGGAACCTAAGGGGCTAATCCTCTGCATTGTGTAAAGGGGCTGTTTGATCCTGTATGCACAGATCCGCCTCTTCTTCCACTGACTTCAGAACAAGACCAGATAAGGCAGAGTTCCTGGAGTGACTTTGAACATGTTCAGTTTGGTGTGTATTGCTTAAAAAACGAGAGTTTTTCTTTCTAGGGAGAGTGCATGTGATGAGCAGAGGTCCAATCAGCACTGTCCAGACAGAGGATCAGGGGTACAGCAGCCTGATAGGACAATTGAGAGAAAATGAAAACTACAAGCTTTAACCATACACTGATGGAAGACACAAGACTGCTATATACTGCTGATGAGAAAATGTACAGTGCCTTTAAAAAGTATTTATACCCCTTGCAATTTTACACATTTTGTCACGTTACAAGCAAAAACATAAATGTATTTTATGTAATAGACCAACACAAAGTGGCACATATTGTGAAGTGGAAGGAAAATGATAAATGGTTTTCAATTTTTTTTACAAATAAATATCTGAAAAGTGTGGTGTTGTATTTGTATTCAGCCCCCTTTACTCTGGTTCCCCTAACTAAAATCTAGTGGAACCAATTACCTTCAGAAGTCACCTAATTGGTAACTAGAGTCCACCTGTGTGTGCCCAGATAGCAAGTAATGTAGCAAGTTTGAAAATGACTTGCTAAGCTCTTGCTAGACTTGCCAGGCTTCACAAGTTTGTTGCACAATTGCAGCAAGTCTGCATTGCATTAATCCAGATGATGTGTAATAGTCATCCCACCACAGGGGTTACTATGACTGAATTTTCATCATTGCTCCCTGCTGTATGTAAGGTTTTTCTTTAATTGGTGCTGGAGCGTGGTGTGCAGAGAGGTGAGTGGTATCCATGAGATCTGATATGGAGTTCAGAGAAGTAGAAATCAAGAAGTGACTAATCCTAATATCCCATTGGTGGAGCACAATTTGGAATGTTTCAATTTTTCTTATTTATATGCCAGCATCTCACCTTAAACAAAGCCCACAACATGTCTAGTGGTGCTTTTAGGAGAGGAGAGTGGAGTGGAATGTGATTTACTATAAAGGATCCATATATTAAAGCCTTGTCAGAGCAGCTGTGGATTTCAATGCAGGCAAGGAGAGGAGAGCGGAATGTGAACTGCCATTAAGGCAGGGGTGTTGCTTGGTCTGCAAAAGATCTGGGGCTAGAGCCCATAGCAGTTGTCACCAACCTGGGGGGGCACGTCGGTGGTAAGCAATTTTTCGTGGGCAAAGGAAGGCTGGTGTTGGCATTTCAATCATCATGGTTGATATGGTGTCAGGGTGATTGAAGCGCATTGTTTCTATTGTTACATTGTAATATATAATGAAGTGGTTCAACTCACCATAAGCAAGAATCAGCGGGAGCACTGGGCATGTCACTTGCCACCGTTGCCTGTCGCCAGATGCAGCTTTTTAACTTGCCATCATCACCTGCCACTAAATGTGGATTGTCACTTGCCACCATTTGCAGATTGTCACTTTCCACGTCACCTGCCAATAGATGTGGGTTGTCACGTGCCACGTCACCTGCAGATTATCACTTGCTACGTCACTTGCCACCATTTGCAGATTGTCACTTGCCATGCCAGCCAGTGCCACCAAATGTGCATTGTTGCTGCATTGGTGGCAGGCTGGCAGCACTGGTCCATTTAGTGAGGGCAGGAGAGCGGAGATGCAGGGTGGGCAGTGAGAGATGATGTAATCTCTCTGCTCCCCACCGCACCTCCAACATTTAAGAGGACTGCGCTGTGAGGGCGGAAGAGCGCTGATGTGTGGCGGGCAGCGAGAGATGATGTCATCTCTCTGCTCCCCGCTGCACATCGCTCCCACACTGAAGTGGCCCGTATGTGAGGGCAGAAGAATGGTGATGGGCAGGCGGAGAGAGGTGATGTCATCTCTTCTAGTCCGCCCGCTCGTCTCTCTTCCACCTCCAATGCCGCCAGCCGCAGTCACGACCTGCTGAGACTCTGGCTATGGGCTCCACATTTGGGGCTCCAGCCTTGATAGCCACCCCCTGGTGAAGCCTATGCCATGGAGTGAGCAGATCATTCTCTAATGAGGGACAATGTAATGAATGCTGAGAGTGAGGCTTGGAGAATAAAGCTTCCATTTTGGAGTGGATGGAAAGGTTTAACCACTTCAGCCCCGGACCATTTTGCTGGTCAAAGACCAGACCACTTTTTGCGATTCAACACTGCATCGCTTTAACTGACAATTGCGCGGTCGTGCGACGTGGCTCCCAAACAAAATGGACGTCCTTTTTTTCCCACAAATAGAGCTTTCTTTTGGTGGCATTTGATCATCCCTGCGGTTTTTATTTTTTTGCGCTATAAACAAAAATAGAGCGCCAATTTTGAAAAAAACACATTATTTTTTACTTTTTGTTATAATAAACATCCCCTAAAAATGTATAAAAAAACATTTTTATTCCCTCAGTTTAAGCCGATACGTATTCTTCTACATATTTTTGTTAAAAAAAAAAATCGCAATAAGCGATTATTGATTGGTTTGCGCAAAAGTTATAGCGTTTACAAAATAGGGGATAGTTTATGGCATTTTTATTATTTTTTTTTTACTAGTAATGGCGGCGATCAGTGATTTTTATTGTGACTGCGACATTATGGACATTTTTGGGACCATTGTCATTTATACAGCAATCACTGCTATATAAATGCAGTGATTCCTGTGTAAATGACACCGGCAGTGAAGAGGTTAACCAGTGGGTGGCAGTGTAGGGGTTAAGTGTTCCTAGGGGTGTGTTACTAACTGTTGGGGGCTGGGCTTTAATTTAGTGAACACTGATCTCTGCTCCAATCACATGGAGCAGAGATCAGCGTCACTAGTTGCTAGGCAGAATGGGGAAATGCTGTTTACAATGGCCCCGTGAGATGATGGCGGGTATGCCCGCGGCGATCGAGTCCGCGGGACCCGCAACCAGACTCACGGGGGTCCCGACCAGCACGCCGCCGGCGGAGCGCTCATGATGGCAGGGCGGCATTAAAGATTGGACGTACCTGGAAGCCAATATGCCTGCCCGTGCCATTCTGCCGACGAACATTGGCGTGCACTGGTCGGGAACTGGTTAATATTAAACTTGTTGACTAGTATTTATGATTATGTGCATACACCTCAATCATTGTAGTAGTATGGACATATACATATCTAGATCTGAGAGATCTTGTACAAAAGAGGTAGTTCAATCAGCAATGCACATTTATTTACAGGGTTACATAATATATACAAATTACACACCAGACAGTATTTACATCACAATATACAGTGTAGGTCCCCTGGCTTACATTATATTTACAAATTACTCACAGAACCATATTTACAATACAATATAAGGTGCAAGTTCAGAGTTAGATTACCTGTTAACTTCAGGTCAGCCCATGGTGACTGCCGTGTGCTCCCACACCAGAGTGAGCTGGCTTGCTCACAAAGCATTATATCCCCCCCCTACTTCCTGTAGTGTGGCTAATATATTCTCCCTAATTGGTCACTGTACCTAGTAAATGTATATTGGGAACAGCCTGATTGGATGAGTCAAAGAAAGCTGTTGTTTACTTCCCAGGTGAGATGTTATCAGGGAAAACAAAAGGCCAAGCTTTGAAGTTGAACTAATTACAGTAACACCAACACAACACTCAATACTTTAAATATATATTTCCCTCTAAGGGAAATATATTTCTAATTACAATATTGTACAGGTATTAATGGAGATTTCACATAAACTCATAAGTAGTGATGGACGAACGTTTCGCCCGGCGGTCGTTTCGCGGCGAATTTCCGACTTTCGCCGTCCGCGGGTTCGAACGCCTTTTTCCGTCGTTCGCCCCGGCGGACTTACGTGTTTAATGTATACAAGAACTTTAACCTTTCGTGACACGTTTATCATGTGTTACAGGACAACCAATTGAGACATGACAGCTCATGGACACTTGGACATTCCCCCTAACCTATAAATACACCCGATCCGGTGGCCATTTTACATTCTTTCTTCTGTCACTGTAGGGAAAGGATCCTGTGTGGAGTAGGGACAGAGAAAACGCTAGCTATTTGGTACACAAAAGTTCTTTTCAGGACTGGTATAGGTGTTAGGTCAGCAGCCTGAGTTTCTTTTGTCAGTTTAGATAAAGGGACAGAGCGCTGTATGCTGCTATTTTAGGGACAGCTCAGCCAGATTAGTCTTTCTTCATCATCATCATCATCATCATCATTAGCTGTTACTATCAGGTCCACAAAAGAGCTATTCCAGCTAATCGTTCCAGCCTACTCTTTTTTGCCAATTTGTATAGGGACAGGCAGGAAGCAGTGTGTCAGGCAGTGAGGATAATTTTAAAGACTTGCTGTTACTATTAGTTCCACAAAGGTTCTTTTCAGGACTGGTATCAGTGGTACGGTAATAGGCTTGTACACGTATAATATTCTTTCTTCCAAATATAGAAAGAATATTATACTTGACTGCTGCCCTTCTGCTGCAGTCTGCTAATCATTCACAACTCACTTGTTCCACAAAGCTCTTTATCAGGACTGGTAACTTGGTCTGTCTAGGGTGCTACGGTACATAGGCTTGGGTGCGGTACAGTCTGCTGTTCTGTAAGGACCGCTATCGGTCCACAATACATAG
Organism: Lithobates pipiens; assembly: GCF_037356315.1. NCBI lineage: Eukaryota > Metazoa > Chordata > Amphibia > Anura > Ranidae > Lithobates > Lithobates pipiens. The sequence continues at coordinate 240,491,057 of NW_027507903.1, read as the reverse complement.
GGTTGCCGTGCACTACTGCTGACCGCTGCCCTATACTGCAGCAGTCCTTCAGCGGTATAGGGACTGACGCACAGTCTGCTAAACACTAATACACAACCTGCTTGGTCCACAAAAGTTCTTATAAGGACTGGTAACTTGGTATAGGGTGCTACGGTACATAGGCCTGAGTGCGTTACAGTCTGCTGTTCTGTAAGGACCGCTATCGGTCCACAATACATAGGGTTGCCGTGCACTACTGCTGACCGCTGCCCTATACTGCAGCAGTCCTTCAGCGGTATAGGGACTGACGCACAGTCTGCTAAACACTAACACACAACCTGCTTGGTCCACAAAAGTTTTTATAAGGACTGGTAACTTGGTATAGGGTGCTACGGTACATAGGCCTGAGTGCAGTACAGTCTGCTGTTCTGTAAGGACTGCTATCGGTCCACAATACATAGGGTTGCCGTGCACTACTGCTGACCGCTGCCCTATACTGCAGCAGTCCTTCAGCGGTATAGGGACTGACGCACAGTCTGCTAAACACTAATACACAACCTGCTTGGTCCACAAAAGTTCTTATAAGGACTGGTAACTTGGTATAGGGTGCTACGGTACATAGGCCTGAGTGCAGTACAGTCTGCTGTTCTGTAAGGACCGCTATCGGTCCACAATACATAGGGTTGCCGTGCACTACTGCTGACCGCTGCCCTATACTGCAGCAGTCCTTCATTGGTATAGGGACTGACGTACAGTCTGCTAATCACTAACACACAACCTGCTTGGTCCACAAAAGTTCTTATAAGGACTGGTAACTTGGTATAGGGTGCTACGGTACATAGGCCTGAGTGCGTTACAGTCTGCTGTTCTGTAAGGACCGCTATCGGTCCACAATACATAGGGTTGCCGTGCACTACTGCTGACCGCTGCCCTATACTGCAGCAGTCCTTCAGCGGTATAGGGACTGACGCACAGTCTGCTAAACACTAACACACAACCTGCTTGGTCCACAAAAGTTTTTATAAGGACTGGTAACTTGGTATAGGGTGCTACGGTACATAGGCCTGAGTGCAGTACAGTCTGCTGTTCTGTAAGGACTGCTATCGGTCCACAATACATAGGGTTGCCGTGCACTACTGCTGACCGCTGCCCTATACTGCAGCAGTCCTTCAGCGGTATAGGGACTGACGCACAGTCTGCTAAACACTAATACACAACCTGCTTGGTCCACAAAAGTTCTTATAAGGACTGGTAACTTGGTATAGGGTGCTACGGTACATAGGCCTGAGTGCAGTACAGTCTGCTGTTCTGTAAGGACCGCTATCGGTCCACAATACATAGGGTTGCCGTGCACTACTGCTGACCGCTGCCCTATACTGCAGCAGTCCTTCATTGGTATAGGGACTGACGTACAGTCTGCTAATCACTAACACACAACCTGCTTGGTCCACAAAAGTTCTTATAAGGACTGGTAACTTGGTATAGGGTGCTACGGTACATAGGCCTGAGTGCGTTACAGTCTGCTGTTCTGTAAGGACCGCTATCGGTCCACAATACATAGGGTTGACGTGCACTACTGCTGACCGCTGCCCTATACTGCAGCAGTCCTTCAGCGGTATAGGGACTGACGCACAGTCTGCTAAACACTAACACACAACCTGCTTGGTCCACAAAAGTTTTTATAAGGACTGGTAACTTGGTATAGGGTGCTACGGTACATAGGCCTGAGTGCAGTACAGTCTGCTGTTCTGTAAGGACCGCTATCGGTCCACAATACATAGGGTTGCCGTGCACTACTGCTGACCGCTGCCCTATACTGCAGCAGTCCTTCATTGGTATAGGGACTGACGTACAGTCTGCTAATCACTAACACACAACCTGCTTGGTCCACAAAAGTTCTTATAAGGACTGGTAACTTGGTATAGGGTGCTACGGTACATAGGCCTGAGTGCGTTACAGTCTGCTGTTCTGTAAGGACCGCTATCGGTCCACAATACATAGGGTTGACGTGCACTACTGCTGACCGCTGCCCTATACTGCAGCAGTCCTTCAGCGGTATAGGGACTGACGCACAGTCTGCTAAACACTAACACACAACCTGCTTGGTCCACAAAAGTTTTTATAAGGACTGGTAACTTGGTATAGGGTGCTACGGTACATAGGCCTGAGTGCGTTACAGTCTGCTGTTCTGTAAGGACCGCTATCGGTCCACAATACATAGGGTTGCCGTGCACTACTGCTGACCGCTGCCCTATACTGCAGCAGTCCTTCAGCGGTATAGGGACTGACGCACAGTCTGCTAAACACTAACACACAACCTGCTTGGTCCACAAAAGTTTTTATAAGGACTGGTAACTTGGTATAGGGTGCTACGGTACATAGGCCTGAGTGCAGTACAGTCTGCTGTTCTGTAAGGACCGCTATCGGTCCACAATACATAGGGTTGACGTGCACTACTGCTGACCGCTGCCCTATACTGCAGCAGTCCTTCAGCGGTATAGGGACTAAGAGTTTTGTCACAGGGTGATTTAAAAAATGACAGGCAGAGGAAGAGGCAGGCCCTTCCGCAGGGGTGGTAGGGGTAGGGCAGGAGCAACAGCCTTGAGCCAAAGTGGGAAGTTGCAGAAGGTGCGTTCAATTACTTTAAAGGACGCACCAGACTTGGTTGAGTGGCTCACTCAGCCTTATTCTTCTGCACCCTCCTCATCCTCTCGATCTGCACCCTCTTCTTCACTCTCTGCTATGTGCACCCCCAAAGACACTACCACCAACAACACCACCACCACCACATACCTTCCGCTTGAGTGCAAATGGGGGCCTTCATGCTCCAGTGTTTTAATAGGGACCCCCGTATAAAAAGCATGAGGGTCAAGGACCAGTACTGGGTGGCAACGTACTTAGATCCCCGGTACAAACACAAAATGGCGGAAATGTTACCGCCGTCGCAGAGGGCTGTCAGAATGCAGCACTTCCAGGCCTTGCTTCGAGAAATGCTGCATTCTGCTTTTGCGTGCGCTGGCAGAGGAGCAATTCCCACTCCCAGAGAAGGATTTGCGGGTACCAATCCAACAGCGCCTGCAAGAAGAGGCCGGTTTGAAGATGTGTTGGTGACTTCGGATATGAGGTCATTCTTTCAGCCGACCCATCGACAGGTGTCATCCGGATCCAGCATCAGGGAACGCCTAGACCGTCAGGTGTCCGACTACATTGGGTTAACGGCCGATGTGGACGCTCTGAGGAGTGATGAACCCCTAGACTACTGGGTGGGCAGGCTTGACCTCTGGCCAGAGCTTGCCCAATTTGCAATCGAACTGTTGGCTTGCCCCTCATCCAGTGTCCTGTCCGAAAGGACGTTCAGCGCAGCAGGGGGGATTGTGACCGATAAGCGTACTCGCCTAGCTCACGACAGTGTTAACTACCTCACATTTCTAAAAATGAATGAGGCATGGATCTCGGAGGAATTCAACACATGTGATCAGTAGACCATGTATATGTCTATAAACAATTTTTGGAATCAAGCACACAGACCTTCTTAATTCATTTGGCTCACTTCCCTGACCCAAAAAAGCACACCGTACTATATGCCCCTACCCTCCTCTTTGAAGAGGTTGAGCGGTGTCATATTTCTACTGGGGCTGCTTATTATGAGGGGTTCCCACCATCCCTGTGCTGTGCTGACTTCCTCCTGGGTGTTCTTATTATGAGGGGCTCCCACCATCCCTGTGCTGTGCTGACTTCCTCCTGGGGGTTCTTATTATGAGGGGATCACACCATCCCTGTGCTGTGCTGACTTCCTCCTGGGGCTGCTTACGGTGCTGCTGTCAGCGCTGTATGTCACGGAGCTGCTGTCAGCGCTGTATGTCACGGAGCTGCTGTCAGCGCTGTATGTCACGGAGCTGCTGTCAGCGCTGTATGTCACGGAGCTGCTGTCAGCGCTGTATGTCACGGAGCTGCTGTCAGCGCTGTATGTCACGGAGCTGCTGTCAGCGCTGTATGTCACGGAGCTGCTGTCAGCGCTGTATGTCACGGTGCTGCTGTCAGCGCTGTATGTCACGGAGCTGCTGTCAGCGCTGTATGTCACGGAGCTGCTGTCAGTGCTGTATGTCACGGAGCTGCTGTCAGCGCTGTATGTCACGGAGCTGCTGTCAGCGCTGTATGTCACGGAGCTGCTGTCAGCGCTGTATGTCACGGTGCTGCTGTCAGCGCTGTATGTCACGGAGCTGCTGTCAGCGCTGTATGTCACGGAGCTGCTGTCAGCGCTGTATGTCACGGAGCTGCTGTCAGCGCTGTATGTCACGGAGCTGCTGTCAGCGCTGTATGTCACGGAGCTGCTGTCAGCGCTGTATGTCACGGTGCTGATGTCAGTGCTCTGTATTACGGTGCTGCTGTCAGTGCTCTGTATCTCCTGCACCCTCTTGTTTGCCTACCCTGGTCCCTGACCTTCCCTCTCCTCCATTGCCTTCATTAGCTCCATAGTCCTGAATTGTCAGAACAATTTCCCAAATAAAAAAAAAATGCTTGTAGTTATCGATCCCAAATTCACCTCATACATGTATTATGCTATTGTCCAGGTGGTGGGACTACGTGCTACCCCCTAATAATTACCCCGTGGCCGCAAATTCGACCTAAAGGTTTGCGAAATTCGCCTCCCATTGAAGTCAATGGAGCCCGCGGCGAACGGTCGTTTTCGCGAACGTTTGTGTCCGTTCGCGTTTCGCGTTCGCGAAACGTCCCGTCGGAAGTTCGTCCATCACTACTCATAAGGCTACAAACTCGTACAGGTTAATAGTCAGAGGCAATATGGTGGCCTTCCTGCAGACTGGGTTGAAGACGCTCTTCCACTTAGGACAGAAATATTTATAAACAATCTCCCTCAAGAAATCTATTTAGATAAATATTTTCCACTTTTTATTATGATGACTTTTCTGGTGGACAGATTACATATGTGAACGTTAAACACCTGACAAACAGCATTTGTGATGTACTTTGTGTATGCAGGGGTGAGCTTGTTGCAGACTGTGTGTGGTGGACTCCCTGATTAATCAAAGATCAAAGCATTGTCTGGGGTGCCTGGCTGTTCATTTGCTTACGGTTAATTGGGTCACCTATTGTTTCTGTCTGTCTGCTAATCCTCTTGGAGCTGTGATTAGTATTGTCCACTTTACCTAATTTCTGAACTATTGTAGGATGCTTTTGCTAGCTGTGCATTATTGTTAGATGTATTGCTGTAAAAAGTTTGCATTGTTTAGGATACTGTGATCAAGCTCTTATCTGATTTTGTGTGGTATATATTCTGTGTGAATTTACACTAAAAATAGTTCAAGTTTGCACCTAAGCTAGTGTCATTTAGTTCTTGGGTGCAATTCTCAGCTATAATACCTGGTCCCTGGTTCCAAAGTGAAGGAAGCTGGATCCTGGCAGATACACCCAGACATGGTACCAGGTGGTCCGTCACAGGGAGATATTCCTTCAAGACACAGCAAAGGGTTAGAGAGATTTTTTCACTCTTTTCCATAGGAATTTCCGTCACAAAATTTGAGAGCTGGTTCTCAAATTTTCCGAAAATAAAATCCATTGTTGGAATTTTCGATTGTGTGTACACAGTTCTGACGCACAAAGTGCCACGCATGCTCGGAATCAAGCAGAAGAGCAGCACAGGCTATTAAACTTCATTTTTCTTGGCTCCTTGTACATGTTGTACTTCACAGCGTTCTTGAAGTTCAGGAGTTTCCGACCAACTTTGTGTGACCGTGTGTATGCAAGACAAGTTTGAGCCAACATCCGTCGGGAAAAAAAACATGGGATTTTGTTGGCGGAAAATCCTTTCGTTTGTACAGGGCATAATTGTCCTAATCATCAGTGTCACCAGGACTGACAATGAAGGTAAATCCAAAATTCTGAGTTGCCAACTGATCAGATAGAGAAGAAATCTCATAACAGAGACTCTTGTTCCCATGACAACTGCCTAAAAGGGGATTTCTTTCACTGGCATCAGTGTCAATGTCAGCTGAAGGAATATACAAGCAGTGCGAAGGAGGCAGTACAGAGGGGGTGGGTGATGGTGGGGATAGGCAGTATAGAGTGGGCAGGTGATGGTGGGGACATGCGATGGTGGGGACAGGCAGTATAGAGTGGGCAGGCGATGGTGGGGACAGGCAGTATAGTGTGGGCAGACGATGGTGGGGACAGGTAGTATAGAGTGGGCAGGTGATGGTGGGGACAGGCAGTATAGAGTGGGCAGGTGATGGTGGGGATAGCCAGTACATAGGAGGCAGATGAATTTGGGGACAGGCAGTACATAGGAGGCAGATGATGGTGGGGACAGGTAATACAGAGGGAGCAGGTGGTGGGGACAGGTATTACTGAGGTGGCAGGCGATGATGGTGGCACCATCATCTATGCAGGGATATCTCCTGCATTTTAAAGAGGAACTGCGCCTTTTAAAAAATATATTAAAAGCCAGCAGCTACAAATATTGCAGCTGCTGACTTTTAATAAATTGACACTTACCTGTCCCAAGGTCCAGCGATGTCGGTGGCAGATGACGTGCAATCGTTCATCTCTCTGCTGCCCCCGTCATCCTCTGTCAGGGAATCGGGAAGTGAAGCATTGCGGCTTCACTGCCCGGTTCCCTACTGCGCATGCGCGAGTCCCGCTGCGCGTCTCTATTGGTCCCCGCTGTGTCCTGGGAACTGTGTGTTTCCCAGAACACAACGGGGGGGCGGGGCATCTGCAGCGGTCTGCGGCGATCTTGTCCCGGAAGTGGGTGCAGATACCTGGATTATAGGTATCTGCAACCCCCTCCCCCCTGAAAGGTGCCGATTGTGGCACCGGAGGGGGGGAGGGATCAGATGAGCGGAACTTCCACTTCAGGGTGGAGGTCCGCTTTAATAAAGAAAATGCAGGGGGCTGGTGTGAGTGTAACCGTGTAATACTTAAAGTGGTTCTTCAGCCTTAAAGGATAGACTCACCTTTGGCAATATGCTACATGTTCCACTTATTTTTAGGATGTTCCCAATGGTGCAGCCGATGCCAAATTCCCGCACACCCTGTTACAGCAGTACAGGGAAAAGTTCTCTTCTGTCACTTTTTGAAATCAGTGCGGTCATGCAGGGCTCCGCCCACGCAGCTGCATCATTCATTCACACAGCTCTGTGTGTGAATGAACTACAAGCCCCGAAATCCTTTGTGGCTGTAGCATTGTAGTTCTCAATGAACTACCACGCCACTGCTGGATGTATGGGATACTCTGACAGATCTGATGATCGCTGGTGCAATGCATTACAGGTTAAAAAAAATGCATTTATATTTTTTTTCTAAAAAGTGAACTTATCCTTTAAAATACTGTTGTAGCTGCTGACTTTTAAAAATCTACACTTGCCTCTCGAAGGATCCAACGCTATCCTCACCTGGACTGGTTCACCAGTCTATGTGCCCCCAGCGCCAGCTTGTTTACTAATGGAAGTCTGCTATGACTATTGACTTTTTCACAGCCTGCTTCACGTGTGGGCCACACTGCGCTGTGTGAATAGTACCGCAATCTTCTGAGACCTGTGACCTGTTGCAGAAGGTTGCAGGCAGAGAGGAGGGGAGTGAACTTCTGTTCTGAGGCGCTTGGATCAGAGGTTGAACCGGCTAAAATGACGTACAAGCTCCCTCCTCACCAAACAAAAAAACCTCCAAAAGTGGAAGAGGAGGGGAAGGCGGTGTTATAGTGGAACTCCCCTTTCAAGGTAAAGCTTTACATCAAAGTAGGACTATAGGCAAAACTTTTTTTTTCATTTTGTATAGAGAAAAGGAGAGTTATAACCCCTGTCAAATTTTTTTCCCCCATCTGTGTCCCATTGTGGAGACTAAGGATGAGCTCAGGCGTGTTCGCATGGACCACGTGCAGAGCCTGCCAGGAAGTCGGTCCAGGTGCAGAGCCCGCCAGGAAGTCGGCGCAGCATTTCGCCGACTTTCGCTGACCTGCTCTGCACCTGAACACTCCTGAGCTCATCCCTAGTGGAGACTTCTCTTCACTTTCTGTCCCATAGCCAAACAGGAAGTGAGAGGAAATCCCTGCAAATTAAGGACATTCCCTGGACCCCCAGGTCACTCACTAGAAGTAGTGTCCCCATTGGAAGATTTCCCCTCTATTACTTTTCTGGGGATGACCCAAAATTTTGGATTTTTCTTTAACTTTCACTTTCAATGAGGTAAACAGGACAAATAGTGAGGATGAATCTCCTTACAGTGGAAGTAAAGTCTACTTTTGCACCTGTTGCCACAGGTGAGCCTATATTAAGGCTTACCTGTAGGTACTATGAATATCTTCTAAACTTGCACTGTTTAGGAGATATTCACACTGCATGCGGCCGGTGATGTCACCAGCGCAAGTGCTCTGAAGGGACGGCATACCCGTGCTGTGCCTTTAGAGCTCCATGAGTCTTGCGCACATGCGTGGGAGTGACGTCATCGCAGCATGGCCAATCAAGCGGCAGCTGCCTGCAAACCCGGAAGAAAAAAATCGGCTTAAGATGGAAGCCCTTTCAGTGGTGACAGCGTGCCACAGGAGGACTTTGTTCTAAGGTAAGTATTTAATATTGTGCTAGTATGTGTTGAATGCTAGCACATTATGCCTTTACCTTGCAGGGTTCAAGTATAACTAAAGGCAAACCTTTTTTAGTTTTGGATAGAGTGGAGATGGATTAGAACACCTGTCAGATTTGCCTCTGCCCCCATTAAGGAGATTGTCTTGTTTATCATTATCATTGAAAGTCAAAGTAAAAGAAAATCCCAAATTTTGGGTTGTCCCCAGAAATAGGGTTGCCACCTCATCCCTTTAGGCTTGATTCACACTGGATGCCAATGCGGCTCACAGCAGGGGTCCTGTTCGTTCTGGTTCAGTGTTTCAGGTCTGATTTCAGCAGCCAGAATGTTGGGCTGAATTCGGACTTGAAAAGCACCAAAAGACGCACAGGGCTCCTGTGCAAATTCACATTGGAGCCGCCTTGGAGATATATGAACCGGAGATATGTGAATTGGACCCCGCATCCAATTCGCAATAGTGTGAACCCAGCCTTAAACTTGAACACATAAGAATTACACAGCTTCTGAGGCCAATTTCATGCAGATAAGGCATAGAGTGAGTTTAATTACCACCTTAATCGGCCACAGAACCTGTGTAATTCATGTGTGTTCTGGTTTAAAGAGATGAGGTGGCAACCCTACCCAGAAAATAATAGCGGGGACACTAGTTCTGGTGACTTGGGGGTCCCCAAGACATTTCCTTAATTTGTACGGATTTCCTTATTGGCTATGGGACAGGAAGTGAAGAAAAATCTCTGCAAGGGGACACAGGTGGCGGAAAAAAAAATCTGACAGGGGTCATCACCCTCCCTTGCTCTATCCAAAATAAAAATAAAAGTTTTGACCGTAGTTCTACTTTAAAAAAAATATATATATGTTTTTACAGATGTACAGTTTACTACCACTTCATACCTCCCAACTTTCTGAGATAGGAATGAGGGACACCTATTAGCAAACGTATGCAGGCATAGGACACACCCCTTGCCACACCCCCTTAAAGGAGAATTGTACAAAAAAGCAAGATTGTTTAAACCCACAAGTGCTTTTTTTTTTACCACCACAATTCCTTTATATTAGCTTTTGGAATTTACAAATGCAACAATTTGGAAATCAGATGAAAGGCTCAGCGCTGGGAAACACTTTTTGCTCAATAAAAAGTTAATTTTATATACACAACTATATAGATCAGACCAAAATGAGGGACAAATGAGGAGGAATGAGGGACAGAGGGACACTGCTCAAAATCAGGGACAGTCCCTTGAAATTAGGGACCGATGGGATCTATGTCGCTTTAATGGGGACACAGACAGCAAAAAAAAGTGACAAGCGTTCCAATCCCTCTGCACTCTATGCAAAAAAAAAAGAAAAGTTTTGACTTTAGTAATACATTAAAGTGGTTGTAAACCCTTACAAACCACTTTGACCTACAGGGGAGCCTAGATTAAGGCTTACCTGTAGGTCCAAGAAATATCTCCCAAACCTATACGGTTTAGGAGATATTTGCCTGAAGACGGGCACCGCTGTCTACGGCACATGCACCGTAGACAGCGGTGCGCAGGCGCACTGAGCGTGGCATCGTCGATGACGAAGATGCCGTGCGTCTCGGCTCCCGTGCGCATGCGCGGGAGTGACGTCATCGCGGCTTCGCCGAATGACAGCGGGGGAGCTGCGAGACCCCACCGAGAAGATGGATGCGCCGGACTACAGGGGACAGCGGTGACTTTGCTGGCTCGTGTCAGGTAAGTGACACATAATGGGCTACTATGCGATGCATAGTAGTCCATTATGCTTTGCAGGGAATGAAAGAGGAAGTAAACCCATCAGGATTTACTTCCTCTTTAAGTTTTAATGAAGAAGCATTTGCAAATGCAATGCCTTTGATTTATTTTTCCCAACGTGACCAACCGAAGCTAAAAACAGGCTCTTGATCCGAGAGTAAGGCTCGAAGCTCATGACAGCAGCATATGACATCTACCTAAGAACGAGGCTTACAACGCCTGACGCCGATCTAGGAGTGAGGCTGGGAACGCAGGATACTGAGCTAGGAACGAGGCTTAGAACGCAGGATACTGATCTGAGAATGAGGCTTAGAACGCAGGATTCTGGTCTGAGAGTGAGGCTTAGAACGCAGGATCCTGATCTGGGAGTGAGGCTTGGAGCGGAAGATCCTGTAACGGGCTTTTGCCTGTGTGTTGTGTTGGGGCACGTGAAGTGTGCGACGTCATCATAAACACTCGTAGGCAAGATGGAGGCGCATGTCACAGGAAAGGTAACGGAATAGGGAAGTTGTATGTTCCCGGTGAGGCCGGAAGTGCGGGCTCCGTAGTGCACGGTGTCACATTGGGTGTAGGATAATGTGCAGGCACTCCTGTGTTCTTGTATGTCACCCCCTGCTGTGTCCTATAGCCTCGTACTGTCACCTGTCAGTGTCTGTCCAGGGACCTCACTGACTTCCGGTCTTAGCAGACGCCCTGTGGAGGGGATTGTTTACTTTGATGTTCCAGCAGGGAGTGAGAGAAGCAGATTTGTACTCTATGAATACAACGCTCCTATCCTATGAGCAGATCTAGTATTCATCTAGAAGTCCTATGTGACCATGCACACTGTTTTAGTCTCGAAGTGTCTTTGAAGCTTCAGCTTTTAGGAACAGAAAATAAACTTTTTTTTCCCCCGCGTGTTTGGGAGCGATTTGCTGGCAGAAGGGAACGCTAAATGCACCTAACCGCTGCTAGGGCCTGCCACAAGAAAGCTATTCTGAGCGTTTTTCAGGCTTTTTTTTTTTTAGCTTACAACGTGCATTGAGCCTCAAACTAGAAGAGCTCGTTCACACGGACAGTGCCCTCTGAAGAGCAATCTATGTTCCCTTTTCAGAGGGCATTTGACAGATGATGAGTAAGGATGAGCTCAGGCGTGTTCGCACACCCCACGTGCAGAGCCCCCCAGGAAGTCGGTGCGGCGCTAATCACAGGCAGTGAGACATTGTCCCGATGCGCGGCTGCAGAGATGGGGAAGTGTCTCACCGCCTGTGATTAGCGCAACACTGTGCCGACTTTCTGGCGGGCTCAGCACGTGGGGTGTGCGAACACGCCAGAGCTCATCCTTAGTGAGGAGGTGTTATGTCACTGCCTGGTTTAACCCTGTAAATGCATCCCATTGACTTGCGTCGGTGACGCCTACTGAACATAACTCCCAACTGTCCCTGATTTGGAGCAATGTCCCTCGTTTTGGTCTGATCTATATAGTTGTATATAAAATTCACTTTTTATCTTTCAAAAAGTGTTTCTCAGTGCTAAACCTTTCATCCAAATTCTAAATTGCTGCATTTGTAAATTTTAAAAGCCAATATAAAAGGAATAGTATTGGTTATATAAAAAAAAAAAAATATATATATATATATATATATATATACACACACTTACCTGTCCAGGTAGCCCATGATGTCGGCACTCCAGCCGATCTTTGGATCGGCTGTTGGGTGCAGCTGCCGCCATTGCCGGTAAGGGAACCCGGCAGTGAAGCCTTTTGGTTCCCTACTGTGCATGCGCAAAGCGTGCTGAGATTTCTAATTGGCCTGGCTGACTGCCCTCTAGCTGCAAAAGTGAACACAACCTAATGGGTATTTCAGAATGTAGAGCTTTCCTGTCTGTGGCTTTAAGTGGTTGTAAAGTCAGAAGGTTTTGTATCTTAATACATTCTATGCATTAACCACTTCCGGACCACCCGCTGCATATATACTGCAGCAGGGCGGCCCGGCTGCACAAAATCACATACCTGTACGTGATTTTGTGCACGTGGTGTAGGAGACAAGTGCCGCTCTTGCTGTGATTGGCTTCCGCTGTGTCCAATCAGCTAGTCTAGCGGCCACGATCAGCCGATCATTCTGTGGAGAGACGAAGCAGCAGTGTGCCTATGTAAACCAGGCAAACCGCTGATCTGTCAGGGAGCAAAAGAGAGATCTTGTGTTTCAGCTAAGCTGAAACACGATCTCTCTTTTTCTCCAGTGTATCCGTCCCCCACACAGTTAGTGCCAGTTCCCACAGGGGCAGCTTCAAAGTCGTCAGACTCTGAAGCCACCCTGCACAGCGTGACCTCAGCGTGGCTTGCAAACGACTTCTTTAATAGAAGTCAATGCAAGCCATTCCAAAGTAGTACAGGAACCTTTTTCTAAGTCGGAGCAACTTGAGTTGCTCCTATTAGAACGGTTCCATTGTACTGAATGGAGCCTGACTTGTCAGATGTACAAGTAACCTGACAGGTTGCCCCAGTGTGAATCGGCACTTAGCACCTCCCAGGGATATGCTTAACCCTTTGATCGGCCCTGGTGTTAACCCCCTTCCCTGCCAGTGTCATTAAAACAGTGACAGTGCATTTTTTTTTATCACTGATCACAGTATTTGTGTTACTGGTCCCCAAAAAGTGCCACTTGGTGTCCGATTTGTCCACAGAAACATCGCAGTCCCGCAAAAAGTCGCTGATCGCAGCCATTACTAGTAAAAACAATAAAAAAATAAGTCCTTCAAGCATCTACAAACTATGGGAAAGATTTAACATGGGATTTTTCTTTACCAAAAATATGTATCAGAATATATATTGGCCTAAATTGATGAAGAAATTCGATTTTTTTTTTTTTTTTTACATTTTCTTTTATTGGGGATGTTTTATAGCAGAAAGTAAAAAATATTGTTTTTTTATTCAAAATTGTCACTTGTGTTTTTGTTTATAGCGCAAAAAATAAAAAACGCAGCGCATCAATTTTATTTAGGTACAGCAATTGTCAGTTAAAAACAACGCAGTGCCATATCACAAAAAATGGCCTGGTCAGGAAGTGGGTAAAACCTTTCCAGAGCTCAAGTGGTTAAGATAAAAAAAACAACTGTGTGCAGCAGCCTCCATCAGCCCCCCGAATTACTTACCGGAGCCCCATGGGGTGGGGTTGAATTGGGGACACAGGGAGCTATGACTCTGCTCGGGTGCCTCCATAGAAATCCGCTTGCTGTGGGGGCACTCAACAGGAGGCAGGGACCTGAGGAGGAGGATCTGGGCTGCTCAGTGCAAAACCATTACACAGGACAGGCAAGTATAACATATTTGTTAATTTTAGTGAAAAAAAACAAAATTTTACAATCACTTTAAAGCCAAACTTTACCCATAACAGCTAGATAAAAAATACATTCCACATTAATAATTATGCTACCAAAATTAGTGTGTGCTTTAAATTGCCTCCAACATTGCTCCTGTTTCTTCTTACTGGAGGCTGTTATTTTGCTGAAACCCAGAGCCCCTGGACAGCAGTAAATCATAAAGTGGAACTAACCCCATTGAATTAACGGTTTAAAAAAAAAACAGTTAGGCTAGGTTCACACCGGTCTGGCTCTGGTTTGCAGTCTGGTGTCCTGTGCTTTTGTGTTCACCTGTTGAGGTTTAAATTTTTCCCTGAATTTGCACCTGAACCGGACCCAAAAACGCACAGGACACCCTGCAGATGGTTCTTCCCTACGCTTCACCAGCGGATTATTCCTTGACATTCTCGCATCTAATGCTGTCCATGAACCCAGCATCACTCTTGATGATGTCAGAAGACATTAGATTGCTGGAGAAGAGCCTGCAGGGATTGGTCTAGCGGATCGGGTCTGTAAATTTGCTTTTCACAGTCCTCTATATATAAATGTGCAGTTAACTCTTGCAGAGTTTTTCATTTTCCACTGTCGGCTTAAAAGCAGAGCTAAAATGAAAATCAAAGAAAGCCTAAAATCAGCAAGCTGTCCTTTTAGTGCAGAACAGACACGGAGGGAACTTAAGAAAACTGGAGCAGACAGCGAAACTAAACCCTTCTATCGTTTTCAGCAAAGGAAGCTTCCATTTTGGCCTCTGTTTGAGCTGCAACTGCCATGCTGCTGCACATGTGATCAGTTATGACAATGGCCATTTGATGGTTTGACAGTTTGGTTGAGAGCACAAGAAAATGTGGCCATTAAATTTAGAGGTCGACCGATATATCGGCTGATATTTGGCGTTTTTTAATTAATCGGCATCAGCCAATTGTGCTGATAAAAAGGCAGATTATATCTTCAGCGCAACTTGCAAATGACTTCTGTAATAGAAGTCAATGCAAGCGGCCTGAGTCTTGCATGAAGGGACTTGTTTCCTCCCTGGGCAGTCTGCCAAGAAAAGAGCAAAGAGATACAATGTTTACACTTATGAATGAATTGAACTTAGTGTGTAGAGTTCTCAGTTTAACCATTTAAAGACTAAATCTTTTCTGACACTTGTTGCTTACAAGTAAAAATCCTGTATTTTCTGCCAGAAAATCACTTAGAACGCCCAAAAATTGTATATATTTTTTTTAGCAGAGACCCTAGGGCAGTGATGGCAAACCTTGGCACCCCAGATGTTTTGGAACTACATTTCCCATGATGCTCAACTACACTGCAGAGTGCATGAGCATCATGGGAAATGTAGTTCCAAAACATCTGGAGTGCCAAGGTTCGCCATCACTGCCCTAGGGAATAAAATAGCGGTTGTTGCAATATTTTATGTCACACGGCATTTTCGTAGAGGTCTTTCAAACGGAAATGGAAAAAAGACACTAATAATAAAAAAAAAAAAAACTAAAACAGTAAAGTTAGCCCATTTTTTTGTCCAAAAGTTTTGATTACCTGTTTTTGTGTATTTAATATATAGTTTTTTTTTAATCTAAATTATACATACAAGTGAACTGATTGGAGGTTTGTTTTGTTTAATAAATGTTTAAATGTAAGAAATTTGCTGTATCACTAATTACTTAAGGCTGCTTTCACACTGCAGCACGCAGGCGTTGGCGGTAAAATGCTGCTAGTTTTAGTGGCGCTTTACCATCATTTTAGCAGTGCTATTCAGCTGCTAGTGGGGCACTTATAACTCCGCTAACGGCCGAGGAAGAGGTTAAATACGCCTGTGAAGCGCCGCTGCCAAATCGCATTGCATGCGCTTCGGCAGCAGTGCCCATTCATTTCAATGGGCAGGAGTGGTGGAGGAGCGGTATACACCACTCCAAAGATGCTGCTTGCAGGACTTTTTTTTTTTTTAACGTCCTGCCAGCGCATCGCCTTAGTGTGAAAGCACTCGGGCTTCCACACAGACTGCAGGGGAGTCATTTACAGGCGCTATTTTTAGCCCAAAAGTGCCTGAAAAATGCCCCAGTGTGAAAGGTGTCTGTTAGATTTTATGAGATGAAGGGGGAAAAAAATTAAAAATCGGCATTACATATCGGCCATCGGCCGCCACGATTTCTAAATATCGGCATCGGCCAGAGAAAAACCCATATCGGTTGACCTCTAGTTACATTCCTGGCATATGTCAGGAATGTAACCGTTTTTTTAAAAATTTTAAATCAATAGGTTTATTTCTGCTTTAACCACTTGCTTACTGGGCACTTAAACACCCTTCCTGCCCAGACCAATTTTCACCTTTCGGTGCTCTCACACTTTGAATGACAATTACTCAGTCATACAACACTGTACCCAAATGAATTTTTTGTCCTTTTTTTCCCACAAATAGAGCTTTCTTTTGGTGGTATTTGATCACCTCTGGGGTTTTTATTTTTTGCACTATAAATGAAAAAAGACCGAAAATTTTGAAAAAAAAAACGCATATTTCTTTGACAAATTATGCAAATTATTAATTTTTCTTCATAAATTTTGGTCACAATTTATGCTGCTACATGTCTTTGGTAAAAATAACCCAAATTAGTGGATATTATTTGGTCTTTGTGAAAGAAACAAAATTGATCACATCTGATGTACTGGTGGCCTATCTCGCTTCTTGTGACCCTAACAAGTCAGGAAAGTACAAATACCCCCCAAATGACCCCTTTTTGGAAAGTAGACATTCCAAGGTATTTAGTAGGAGGCATGGTGAGCTTTTTGATGTTGTCATTTTTTCCCACAATTCTTTGCAAAATTAAGATTTTCCATTTTTTTATTTTTTTTCCCACAAAATTGTCATTGTAATAGGTTATTTCTCTCACATGGCATGTGTATACCACAAATGACACCCCCCAAAAAATTCTGCTACTCCTCCTGAGTATTACAATACCACATGTGTTGGACTTTTTCACAGCCTGGCCACATAGAGAGGCCCAACATGCAGGGAGCACCATCGGATTTTGTTGACGGGAAAATTTTAGATCCAGATCTCAAACTTTGTGTGTCGGAAATTCCGACTGAAAAAGTCAGATGGAGCCCACACACGATTGGAATTTCTGACAACACCGTCCGATCGTACGTTTTCCGTTGGAAAGTCCGACTGTGTGTACAAGGCAGTACAAGTGCTTTCCAAGTGCTTGTTAGGTTTGGGCAAAGGATGGTGGAGTAAATACTTGTCAGCGTTACAACCAGATCCCTTTAACCTGCTCCGTAAACTCCGGTTGCACTCCAGCCTCCTCAGAGTACTGAACTGTTTGGTGCTGATGCTCCACCTACTGACCAGAGCTTCAGGTGGTGCTGGAGAAGGGTAGATTTTTTAAAATGTTCCTAGATTTGGACTTTAAGCCGTAAAGCTTGTCATCTCCTTGCCCCAAGCCTGTGATTAAATAGTGAAGGTGTAGCAACAGCAATATACTCCTGTGATTACACTGCTCTCTCTTCCTGACAGCAAGTTTCTTGGCATCACATGTGCATGAAACCTACCTGATTGGCCGCTAGGGCTGCACCTTCCTCTCCTAGTGATTATTGCTGTACAAGGGAGTTCAGGAGGCTGATGCCAAGTAAAATCCAGGTACTTAGACTAGTTACATTTAAAGTGGATCTGAATTTAAAAAGTGAAGATTTGCTATGTTATTGAGAACATTTACATATTAACTGTGCCTAAGCCGCACAATGGAAAATATACACCTTTGTCTTAAAATCCTCCTTAAAAATAGCAGTCCACTTCTTTATTTTGTAGCTAGGCCCCCCTGTAAATACAGCCTCATTGCTATATATCTGTAGTGTGAGATCTAAGGTACTGATGCCTCTGACTGCTAGTCTTTAGAAGATTTGATGTGAGCTTTGTTGGTGATACTACTGTGCTGTTCACTGCATAGCATACTAGCTCATTATGAAATATTACCTGAGATTGAAGCCCCCCGCATAGGCACTCGTTCCCCTCCTCTGACGCCGCCATCTATCCCAGAGTGACTTCTGGATATCGCGGCACCGGTGCTGTGACTGGCCAGAACTGCGATGATGTCACTCCCGCGCATGCACGCTGCGGCCTTCACTAACGGCACGATCACTGTTAGAAACGGCACGCTCAGTGCGCCTTCACCCGATGTCTACGGCGGATGCGCCATAGACATTGATGCCGCTATTTCTGCAAATAACTCCTAAACCTTTTATAAGATATTTCTTGCACCTACAGGTAGGTTAAAATGGTTGTAATTGGGAAAGATCAGCTGGAGGGAGATTACAAGCAAAAATACAACTAAATGATATTCTTTCTAACAAGCAAGGATTTCTTTATGAAAATGTTACAGTAACAGTTCAGATCAAAGGTGGTATGGTGAAGTACAAAATCGACATGCACAAAGTGGTATAAAATGAGGTCTGTATAAAGCTGGTTAAAACGGAATCTGTAAGACACAGAGCAGAATTACAGGAAACAACGTAAGAATACAGTAAGTACAACTACCTAGGTAAGCGAAAAGGAGAGGGTAACAATAGTATCAGCAAAGAACTAATTGGCCATCATCAACCTTATCATATCTCTTAAGCCCCGTACACACTGTCAGTTTTTCTGCTGAGTTTTTCCTTCTGTTTACCAAAACCATGTAGTGCAAGGGCCTGGCTGATTGCACACAAATTGAAACTCCTAAGGTTTGACCTCATATTATATGGTTTTGGTAAATCTGGAGGAAAAGTTTATAGTGTGTATGGGGCTTTAGGACAATTCCTATTTATATACTGTATGTTAGCCCAATGCTTCTGAACCCCAGTTCTCAAGGCACCCCAATAGGTCATATTTTGAGGCATTTTCGTTATTTTGCACAGGTGATTTGATCAGTTTCACCGCCTTAGTAATTACCACAGCCGTTGCCAAATAAAGGAACTTACACACTGGTCAGTTTTTGAAAAAAGGACCAAGTGTGACAGTTACGTAAAAATAATACGTTTTTGGAAGAAACAACATTATGCGGATATTGATACGTACCATCAGGTATGCAAAGAGATTGGCCCATGAGGTATATTTCTCTTGGAGTTGCAGAAACAAAGGGGTACAAATTGAGACTTTAGAAACCTATATGGTTCCCGTCGCATCAGATACCTAAATACCTAGACTCTTCAACCAATAGCAGGAGGGGGGAACTGCCAGCACTTGGGCCTGAGGGATTAAAGTTTAGAAAACCAATTTAGACCAGTAATGCAGAAAACAAAATGATTTTCTAATGGATACCTATATGGATTATTTATTTTGTTTTTATATCTGCCTGGAGTTCAGCTTTAATGTGAACCTAACATGACTTAAAACATTTCTATGCTAGCTACAACTCTGAAGTTCAGAGACCTTGTGGTAGCTTCAAGTACCTGTTTGCCTTCAGACTGATCTCCATGTCCATGTGGAGCCCCTTTGATTTCTGAGCCCAGTCTGTATATGAGACCATAACCTCTGGCCAAGTCCAGATTAACCCCCCCCTTACCAGACAATATTTGAATTCTAGTGGGCAGGACTCAATTGTCACTTGAGTAGATGTTAGGGCTTGTACCAAGGATCCTAAAGGGCTTTATGAGGATCAGTGTCAGGACTAAGACGGGGACTTGCATTCACTGTAAAGTGCCCAGACTTCTGCACTATTGCTACCTTATTTGAAAAAAATCTATTCCTTTCATACCATCAGATACACTGGATTTAAATACGGTGATTTATAATTTTTTTATTTTTTTTAAAGAAAATTATGTAAATATGTTGATTTTTCAATAGAAGAATAGAGACCATTAACACAATTTCAGTGGAGATATTTGATGGAATATATATATATATATATATATATATATATATATATATATATATATATATATATATAATGTATGTATATGTGTAAAATCAATTTTTTGTGAGTGGATATAATATTCTTGCTGATATGTCTCATTTTGTAGTCTGTTTTCTCTATAAAAAATGATTTGGTATGCAGTAACATCCATGTCGTAGTAGCCTCTACCTGCAATTCCCTGAACAGACACACCCAGTGGAAAGGGCAACCTGCCAGTTGAGTTATTGCTGTGAAGACATAGAACAAAACACCTTACAAATGTTACAGAAGATCTTTCCAAGTATTTTTAGAATACAGTGTCGTTCAACGGAAACCTTTTGTTCTCTTGCACTGAGTAAATAGTAACCTGTAAAGCAAAGCTGAATGGCAAATCTTGAAGAGCCACTGGCAGCACATAGACTGGCATCACATAACAAGCTTGTCTTCCAATTCATAAACCCAGTTCCCTGATCCTCTGGTATAGAACTATTGACCTAGAGTATGGCTCTGTGCCTACCACCTCCAAAGCCAGCCAGACAGGACGGTTAGATCCTTTGACCCCCCCCCCCCCACTACAGAAGCAGCACGGCTGGGTCTAAAACCCAACTGCAATTTAAAGTGGAGATGCACCCTCTTGAACAACTGTGCCCCAATAAATTGCTGATACCTCCGCATTTACTGTTTTGGATATTGTCTTTTTGTGTATCTATTAAAAAGTACTTTTTGTTTTTTTTTTTTTATAAAAAAAAAAAAAAAAGGAGTGGAAGTTTTTTTTTATCTTTAATGTAGAGACTGCATTGAGGTAAAAAAAAAAAACCCTTTTAGACTTTAGAGTCACTTTAAGAAACTGATAAAAAAATATTTATGTGTATTGTATTTTAGCTATGCAAGTAGTTCCGGGTCAGATATTGGGTATAGTTGTTCTGTAGCATTGTAATCTGATTTATTTTAGTAATATATATTTCTTTGTTAGTCTCTGTTTCTTATTTTATCTATATCTACAGTAGTGGTTTACCCAAAATTCTAAAACTCATTTCTTATGTATCAGCAGTTATTGGCACCATATTTCACAAAAATGTAAACCTTTGTTCTTTTTGGAATGATTGCTTATCTAATTTACACAATTTTCTCTTTCTTGTAACAGATTGTGTATGACCAGGAAGGAGTGTTTATACATGCCTCCTGTGGAAAAATGGAAGATCAAGACAGTTTAATTCCGGGAGTATTACATGTTATAGAGAAGGTAGAGTTGCCGCCCCCCCTTTTTATTTTTTTATTTTTTTGTGTGTGTTATGTTACATGTATGTTTTTTTGTATATTATGAATGACAGTGGTGCAGAGCTTATGAGACAAAAATATGACAAAATAATGGGAGGATATTGAGTCCCCTGCACACAAGAGATTACAGTCTATATTGTGTAATAGAAAATAGTAGGAAATAGTGGTGCAATAAAGTAATCCTCATTGTTTCTACATTTTAAACAGTTGCATTAGCCATAGTGCATTAAAAACATGATTTGGCATGCATAAGTAAAGATTAGCTGTGTGTTCTAGAGTGAAAAGTATACTCCCCTTTAAAAATAAGCCTTTCTATCCAGATCTATTGTTTCTAGTCTAGAGTAGATTGGGTATCTGGCGCTCCAGGAATACCCATGAATTGGAATAGTGTACATAAGTTGGACAGTCTTAAAAGTAGCAAACTGTAAAAAACTGTGAATGGGGGGTAGTTTAAGAGGAGGCAGCCATCCTCAGAGTGCGTCCAGAAACTCTCTGCAAGACAGGTCGAAAAAAGAAGGGGGGAAGCGCCACTCTATGTGTAGTATTAGAATACAAACCTTTATTGCGCAAGATTAGGAACACTTACATAATGGAAGTGAGGTATGCTCATCATTATAATGCAGTCCTGGTGATTTTCTGTGCGTCCCACGATCTCCACACACAATCCGGTTAGCCGGGAAGGCGTCTGGTAGGTGTAGTTGTTAAGAAGCTGTGCTTCAGTAGAACCAGGAAGTGGTTGGCTCCATGCTGACCAGCTTTTTTTTTTCTTTTTTTTTTTTATGCCACCTCAGTGAGTTTATGCCGGAGACTTAATTCACCTTGCAGCTCATTTATATCTCCTCTCAATTCCACATCATCGTGGCGTATTTCCTTGCTTTATTCTTCCCTTGTTTTTTAGTTCCTTCATCTCAGTTAAAAAAAAGTTTTTTGTACAAAGAGCATAGTGCTTTCCACAATTAACAAATATCCACCTTACGTACATAAGTAACAATACGGAGGGACGCCCCCGACCCGCACTTCGCGCCGGGCGCGCCCTCCGCCCCGACCTCCCCATCCCTCCCACCCACCCCCTCTTCGAGCACGCACTGCTAGCACGAGCCCCGCTAATAATGGTCAGCTAATTGAAGAGCAATAACAACAAGTTGGTATGGAGAGGGAGATAAAGGAAAAAAAAAAAAAAAAAAAGGGGACAAAGGGGAGCCAGGGAGGAAGAGCCATCGCCGCCAGCGCTTCAGAAAGTGCTAGGTCGCCCTCACATTAGCCTCCTCGGGGGGATAACCCATATCGATCAGCCACGGGTTCCATATTGCTCCAAATTTTTTTAGGTTGTTTTGCTTTATAAACATAGCTCTCTCGCACCAGATGGTAGAATTGATTGCATTTGACCAATGTTCAATTGTCGGGGGGTTTTTGGCTTGCCAATTTACAGCTATCAGCCGTCTGGCCTGATATAAACATCTCAAAACCGACAGCTTGATTAAGGGGGAAATTCTATCCTCCTCAAAAATCCCTAATATGCAAATCCTGGCCTCTGGTTTCAGGGAGATCTTAAAGATCCTATTTATACTAAGTACAATTTTTAACCAGTATCCATACAATTTTGGACATTTCCAAACCATATGAAAAAGGTCCCCCAGTGCCCCGCATCTGGGACAGCTGTCGCTGGCTTTCCTGCCAATTTTCCACAATTTATAGGGGGTATAATATACCCTGTATATAAGAAACAAATGTGACACACACTGCGATGGGGATATAGAGACCAATCTCCCCTGTTCGAGGATCTTATCCCATTGTTCCTTGGTTATCGGGCCCACATCTCCTATCCACCCCAACCTGCTCTTCTCCGGGCCCTCTCCCTTCAAGGTCCTTCCCCTGATCTTGGTATATAATCTGGAGATCTGGCCTTTTGCTTGCAGGTGGTCCATGAGTCCCTGAAGTAGAGGAATTTCGGTCCGTTCGATCTCAAATGACCCGTATTGAGCTTGAATACCATGTCTAAACTGTAAATATTTGTAAAATGTCTTGTTAGAGACATCAAATTCCTGTCTGAGGGCTTCGAAAGATTTCATTACATTCCCGTCGTACAATTGCACCAACCTATTGATTCCCTGTCTGTCCCATTCTAGAGATCTATCTATATTGTTTAGTTCATATAAGTGTCGATTGTGCCATAGGGGCATGTAGCCGGTTACCCCCACGTATCCCAAGGTTTGCTTTGCATTGTGCCATACCTTCCTCATTAGTGTATTGGTGGGGCATCTATGGGCAAGTGAGTTAGCCTCTAGGGCTTCAACGAGTAGCTTGTGGGGTGCCCCGACCATCATCAATTTATGGTTTGGGGACCCTCCCTCTTGGAGCCCTGCCCCTTCTAAATGCTGGAGTTGGGCAGCCAAGAAGTATGAACTCAAGTGGGGTATGGCCAATCCTCCCTCCGCTACAGGGAGCTGCATCGTCTGTAGCCCAATCCGGGCATGCCCCTTTTTCCAGATTAAATCTCGGATAAGAGAATCCATTTTTTTAAACCACTTCTGATTAATCCAGATTGGGGAATTATGTAGAATATACAATATTTGTGGCTGCCAGATCATTTTTATTAAGTTACACCGTCCTGCCACAGAGAGAGGAAGGCCACACCACCTGTTAAGTTTCTGCTTCAGTTTAGTTATTAATGGTAATAGGTTTTCCTTGATATACTGATTCACTTCCCCGGAGATCCAGATACCCAGGTACTTCAGGCTAGATACTGTCTCCAGACCCTGGATCACCGGTGGCGTCCATTGGACCCCAGGTCTAAGCAGTGGTAGGAGAGCTGATTTACTCCAGTTGATTACAAGGCCAGATTGTTGGCCGAACTCCCCCATCATCTGCACTACCCTGTTCAGGGTTGAATCCATGTCCCCGATAAAGAACAGGACATCATCCGCGAACAGGGCGATTTTATCCTCCCTTACTCCGCGCCGGAATCCCTGGATGTCCAGGCGTGATCTTGCCATGACAGCCAGGGGTTCCATGGCTAATACGAACAAGAGGGGTGACAATGGGCACCCCTGTCTTGTGCCTCTCTCCAGCTGGAAAGCCTCCGAAAATTCA
Source organism: Lithobates pipiens (assembly GCF_037356315.1). Taxonomy (NCBI): domain Eukaryota; kingdom Metazoa; phylum Chordata; class Amphibia; order Anura; family Ranidae; genus Lithobates; species Lithobates pipiens. The sequence goes on along the minus strand of NW_027507903.1, from coordinate 240,467,155 downwards.
GACCCCAACTTGACTTTTGCCCTGGGCCGATTATAGAGTAGTTTTATCCATTGGATAAATTGGGTACCAAGGCCAAACCTCTCCAGCACTCCCCACAAGTAGCCCCAGTCCAGGCTATCGAAGGCCTTAGTCGCATCTAAGGCCAAAATGGCTCCCGGCCCATCGTTATCCCTGGGTGTTTGAATATTAAGGAAAACTCTTCTGATATTGGTGCTGGTTGTCCTGCCCGGGATAAAACCCGACTGGTCTGGATGTATTAGTTTATGGATATGTTTATTTAAACGGGTTGCTAGGGCCTTAGCTAGAATTTTAATATCCGAGCACAGCAAGGATATTGGCCGATATGATGAGACTTCCTGTTGGTCTTTCCCCTCCTTAAGTATTAGAGTTATATTGGCTTCCAGCATTGAGGCGGGGAGTTCACCCACCTCAAGTGCATGGTTCAATGTCTCCAGGAGCTCCGGCAGTAGCACTTCACCATAACGCTTGTAAATTTCCGTTGGCAACCCATCTGGGCCTGGAGATTTATAATTGGGCATTGCAGCTACTGCGTTTTTCAACTCCTCAAGCGTAAGTGGGGCCTCAAGACATATTTTATCCTGTTCTGGTAATGTTGGAATTGTTGCTTGAAGTAGGAAATCTGTAGCGAGGCTACCTTGACCTCGCGGTGGTGATTTATATAAGTTATTATAGTAATCATAGATTACTCTCATGATCGCGGGGGGGCTAGAGACAAGGTCGCCGTTTGGCGACTTAATCACCTGGGCTGCTGTAGGGGAGCTGTTAGTTTGGACCAGGAGGGAGAGGGCTCGGCCCACCCTCTCCCCTTCACCGAAATAGTGCTGCCGTTGGAATATTCGCCGGTTCTCTGCCTTTTTTAAAAGGGCCATTTTATAAGCTTGTTGGCTGTCTAGCCATACCTTCTGACTTTCAGGTGATGGGGCATCTAAATATGCGCTTTCCGCCATAGTAACCCTATTTCTTATTGCTGACTCCTGTTCTCGAGCTTTCTTTTTAGTTATTGTAATTTGTTGAATTAATATACCTCTAATATAGGCTTTAAGGGAATCCCACACTATTCCGGGTGAGGCTGTACCCTTGTTTATTAGAAGGAATTCCTTTATCTTATCCAGGAAAGGACTAGAACTATCCATTAGCTCCAGCCAGCCGGGGTTTATCTTCCACTCCCCTGGGCCTGTTCTAGCTCCCAAGGACACCATAATGGACAAGGGGGAATGGTCTGAAATCCCCCTAGCCCCATATTCGATGTCCTGTACCACTTCTGCTGCCTCTTTATTTCCAAAAATCATATCAATTCTTGACAACGTGTAGTAGGTCCTAGAAAAACAGGAATACTGTCTCTCCTGGGGATGTCGCATTCGCCATAGGTCGCTCAATCCTGTTTCGGATAAAAATCCCTGCAGTCGCCCTGTTCTAGCCCCGTCAGGTTTAGGAAACCTATCCAGGTTCCCATCAAGTGTTTCGTTAAAATCACCTAGTACTATCCACGGAACTCCCGGCTTATCCAAACAGAATGTCAGTAATTTGTACATAACCTCCAGCTTAAAAGGAGGAGGTATATAGATATTGGCAAAGATGTAGTATTGCCCTCTCATCAGACCATATAAAAAAACAAATCTCCCCACCTCGTCGATAGAGGCCTCCTTACATAGAAAATCCGTGCCCCTCCTAACTAAAACACTCACTCCTCTTGAATATGACGTATGAAAGGAGTGGTAGTGTGCTTGGAATTTCCGATTATTTAGCTGTGGAGCTGTGCTGGGGGTTAGGTGCGTTTCTTGCAGAAAAAGTAAACCTGGGCCCCCTCTCTCTGTTTCCAGCATAACCGCTGCTCGCTTCTTGGGATCTCCCAACCCCCTCACGTTCCACGATATAATGCTTACTCTACTCATAGCCACTGGTAGTCGCCATGTTGGCCGGGGGCAGGGGGAGAGGGGGGAGGGAAACCCACCCTCTCACGGCAGGCCCCCTCCCCTCTCCCCCCCCACTCCATCCCAGCCCCCCGTACCCACAGTGCGCGCTCGAAGATCCCCCCTCCCTCCTGCCCTCCCACCCACCCCTACCTACCCATGGCCCTCCGCCCCACCCATCCCTGCTTCTCAAAGTGTCCCTTAGCCCCCCCACCACCCCACCCCCACTACTCTGCCCATCAGGGCATCCCCTAGGGGTCGCTATGGTGGCCCTCTTATGCATTCACTCAAAAAGACCCAAGGCGCCCCGCCCCCCCCCCCCCCCCCCCCCCGCCCCTCAGTTTACCTGGAGGTCCGCCCCAGCTAGTTCCAAACATAATGTTCATATAACACCATCTTAATCCAGCATTCAATTGAGCTCATCCCCTCATATAGAGAGAGAGAGAGAAGAAGAAGAAAAAAAAAAAAAAAAAAAAAAAAACTCATCGTGGCCGGATGAGTGAGTGAGAGTGTGAGAGGTTGCACTGCCTGCGCCTCCCCTCGTCCCCCTCGATAGTTGCCTGGATGTAGCGCTTTTAGAACATGCAGCCTACACTGGGATGGCTCTACCTCTTTCCCCTGTAAACTCTGTGGAGGTAGCCCGAGCGAAACGGAGCCTGGGTGTCCGTAGCGGCTGAGGGCGATCCCGCGGGTGATCCAGCTATCGCGAGATCCCCTCCCAGCGTCCCCGCGGAGAAGCGTAGAGCGAGCGGCGTACCCGGAGGTAGCCGAGGAGAGCCGAGGGGAAGCTACGTCACCGCATAGGCCAAAGCATCGCGAGATTACAGACGAACTGTAGCGCAGAAGAGGGCTCTTTGAACGCCGCATGTGGAACGGGGATTCCAGAATCTTGACTGGCCAAGCGGAGCATCTGTGCAACCTGTGGCATCGGCCTGGGTTGAGTGGTAACACGGGGAGACGAGTGGGGGGTGAGGAGGTAGAAATACAAGAAATACAAGTGAAAATGTATGGGACAAGATCTGCCATGTATGACCACTGGTAACAAGTAGATTTACATATAGCGGATACCCTCCATCCAACTCCCTGTTCTCCCCTGTTTCTCTTGTGATAAGCAAAAATACGTAACCATCCGGCCTCACTGTTGAACTGCTCCCTAAGGGCTTAAGAGCCGAAAAGCACTACATAACGCAACATAAATCTACCTGCTTTGTGGTACTACTTGGACTGTATTTGAATGCGCAGTCGCATTGATCCTGGTGTGGGGTTGGCGGGATTGCCGGGCATTTGGGTTGAGGTCGCTGTGCTGGTTGCATTGCTCTGTGTTGTAGTGGTATAGTACAAAGGGAGGAATAGAGGGCTTTGCCCACCATTGCTATATTCCTGCCGTACCATTTTTTCATTCCTAGTTAAGCCGCCCCTAGCCCCAGACCATGCTCAGTAAAAAGGCCACGGAGGATACACTCCTTAGCGAGGGGAACCAGAAAACCCGGGCAGGCAAAGAAAAAGCAAGCCAGGCCTCTGCAGCAGCAGCTGCAAAACTCGAACGCTATGCACATGCAACTTCACCAACTAGGAAAGGTCATCACCAGATAGTCGGGCAGTCAAGGTCACAAGGGATGACATCAGAAAGGAGAAGCACTGGTCACCCAGCATTAAACCCTACTGCCTCACTAATTGGCAACAAAGCAAATAACCCGGGGCTAGTAGAGGGCACGGTAACATGTAATGTACCAGCACCAGTAGAACCCGCAATACGTCCACTAGCAGGGGAAGGTGAACCCACGCTACGAGACATATTGGCTGCAGTTAATGATTGTAAAGACTCTATCCGCGGCCTTGATAACCAGCTAACTAGCATTAAAGTTGAACTACACTCCATGGGCCAATTGCTGAGTAACACTGTGGGAAGAACCACAGTACTTGAGGGGAAACTAAGCACGGTTGAGGATGAGCTTTATCCGCTCCAGCAAAAAATAATTGGGCTACAGAAGCAGCTTACTATCCAGACGTCAAAATTAGATGAATTTGAGAACAGAAATCGCAGGAATAATGTACGCTTGATTGGTCTACCAGAGGGGAGTGAGGGCTCTAACCCCATAGCCTTCTTGGAAAACTGGTTTAGAGAACTCCTGGGGGACGTTTCCTTTACAGCGCTCTTTGCTATAGAAAGGGCACATAGAGTGCCAATTAGAGCTAGGCTACCAGAAGGCCGCATTAGACCACTGATACTGAAATTTATGAACTACAACGATCGAGTTATTCTGATGCAAAGGGTCAGAGAATTAAGGGACATCTTCTATAAAGGGACTAGAGTGTCATTTTACCCGGATTTTTCACCAGATTTGCAGAAGCAGAGGGCGGAATTCATCCCCATCAAGCGTATTCTGCAAGAACATCATATAGCCTATGCATTATTATACCCGGCTCGACTACGCATGACTGCTCTGGGCTCAACCCTCTTCTTTAGCACCCCAAGTGAGGTTAAGAGGTGGCTGGAGGAACATGGGGGGGATCTTTAGTGCTCACCAGCGCTATTGTGTCTGGGGAGCTGGGGATCCCTCTTGGTATCCTCCTCCCTCCTCTTCTCAAAAAAAAAAATTTTTTTTCCCTTTTTTTTTTTTTTTCTTCCTAAGTTAATTTGAGACCTACACGAAGAAATCCTTAATCACCAATCAACTATGTTAATTATACACGCAGAATTATAATGTCTAGGAATGGTATGTTATGTAATTTGAGATATTGTAACATGTATAGGTAATACGAGCTTGGCACGGAGGGGGAAGAGGGGGAAAGAAAAGAAAGAAAGAATTTAATCATTTAGCATATCGCATGCACATAATAGGCACAAATGCACTTATTGTCTAGAGATGGAATGCTATGCAATAAATGGGATATTAGGGACACTTTTTATTACGTAGGTGGGGGGTCAAGCTAGTACCCCCCCCTTCTTCTTTCCTTTTTTTTTTTTTTTTTTTTTTCTTCTCTCTCTCACTATATCGGGGGGAATTGAATAATAACAGTATAGCAATTATAGAATAATAGAGTGATCGGATTAGCATTTATATATGATTTAGGGGATAAGTCGCACCAAGCAAGGCCACCTGTATAGTGTGAAAAATAGCACAAACATATAATATACATGCTGACCAGCTTTAACCGCGGAAGCAGAAATTACATCACCAGTACGGGGCAGGAGGAAGGGGTCAGGACTCTCTGTGAAAGGAAGGCTACGTTCTTGGAGCTCACAGCTCCTCCTACTGGCCAATTGTTTCCTGGAGGAGAGCAACATTTATATATACGCTTTCATTAGCATGACATCTGCAGCCGTGGGACTAAAATGGCTAGCGGACCTAAAACACAAAAAATGGGAGCATTAAAACATTTCTCATTGCAAAAAGTAAAAAAAAAAAATGTTGTGGGACTGGAGTGGGTTAGCAACTAATGGTAAAATGGAGCATGTTAAGCCGATTAAAAAACAAAAAACAAAAAAAAAACAGACAAATAACATAAAAAAAACAAACTAACAAACGCACATGTCTGGATGTAAAAAAATAAAAATAAAAATAAATAAAATAAATATATACACATATGCCATTAAGCTTACGCTGCTGTCATCCAAAAGAAGCTCATGTTCCTTGTTCCAACAAGCATATCACGATTTGCCATGATTGGGGTGCCATTAGAAGTAATGGCATCGCAATTTTGTCGCCACGTTTTGCAGCCATTTGATATCGCAGGGGGGGAATCGCGGTGGTTCCGCCCTCGATCGTGTGTGCATGTAGCCTTAGGCCCCATTCACACCCGAGCGTAGTATTTTCAGGCAGAAAGTCATGCGATTTTTTTGCCACAATTTTTTACTGAAAAAAGATTAATATATAAAAAGAAAAAGTGGGAAAAAAATAAAAAATCTTGATAGATGCATATGTAGCAGAGATACCAAAAAAGAAGGAAAAAATTGTTTAGTCTGAGGATTGGGAATCCGAGAAATAAATCAAATTATAAATGATAGGGTTTCTTGCATAGAAAATATCTTGAAAAACTATAACATATAATATCCTTCAAGGTTTCCAATACAAGGACATCTAAAAAGATGTTGATACGAACACAAAAAAAGGTTTAAAGTTTTTTTCTGACCGCCGAGTAAGGCAAGTCAAATCATTTGGCTGCGAATATTAAAGATAATGCCAAAGGAATGCCTAGTTGGCACTTCTAGATATTTATTCATTCTCCATGACTTGCATTATCAGGAGTCCAAAAAAAAACAAAAAACACATGGCCACTTTTACTAACAGTGTGATGCTGGCGCTCTAGCAAGTCTTCACATGTAACCTTTTTTGTGTTTTTTACTGCGCTCAGAAAATACTGTGAAATAACACCTATATGTGCATGCAGTATATATGAGTCCTTACAGTTGGACTTTAAATTGTTCTTATTTTAGGTTTCTGTTGTACTAACTGGCAAATAAATTCTGAATAATGCTTAACCCAGCAGCTGAAGTTGTATGCAAACCTTGATTTTTTTTTTTTTTTTATCCACCACGGCCACCTCCAAAGCCTTCCTGTTGGTTTGTAAGGCTGCAGATCATGTTAAAGGATCAAAAGGAAGGCTCAAGAGGTAAGAAGTAGTAGGGTCTGGAAAACTCTTTCCAGAGTAAGTGAAGATTTACAAATGGCTTCAGCAGTATGGACAAGCAATTTAAAATCTGCTTATGTTCAAATTGCTTTTTATTTTTCACAGATTTACGTAAATTTTTTAATTTTTTTTGATTCGTATGCTGAGTAAAACATATTGATTTACATTTGAAAGCTGTTTGGAAATGTGCGCTTTTGGTTTTATTAATATTCTGTTTTCTAGGATGTTGAAGTTATAGTAGATTGGAAACCCCTTGAAGAAACTTTGGAGTCATCAAACATTCTATGTGCTGTAAAGGTAATTTAGTTATCCATCCATCCTAAAAAGTACCAAAACTTTTTTCAACTTTTGAGGACGTGAAACAGCGAAAACTGGAGAAACGCACTGCAATTGTTAATGATGCCTACCCTAAATTTCTCAGAATGTGGAACCACCATATGTACTTGGAAAATTCTCTTCTCTCACTCTGAATCCATCCCCCACCAAACCAATGTTGCCTGCGTGTTTGTTTGGGTCCCACAGGTCTCCTTGTTTCCTCCTTTCTCCCCCTTCACCCTTTAATCTTTTCTCCCCTCTATTCCCTTTTGCCCTATCCCCTTCCTTATTCCCTTTCCTCTCTCTTCTATTTCCCCTCATTCTTTTTCTCTTCTCTCTTTTTTGATACTCCTTTTTTTTCCCTTTCCCTAGCTAGATTCAATAGTTCTACAATTTTTGCCATGTTTCTTTCAACCACTGTTATAAGCTGGGACAAATGCCAAACATTCCTGAAACCATCCCTTGCCTAACTGACCTCCGGCACCATTTGTTAATTGCAAATTGTACAATTAAACCACAGCTGTCCTCTCAATTCGCCAGCCTATATTTATCCTGCCACACAATCACATTTTCTGACATTTGATCTTTCTGCCCCCCTTTCTTTTTTTATGTTAATTATCTTGTTGCTCTGTAGCCCGATTGTCTCCCCCTACTATTATGGTGTTATTTTCTGTATGTCTTTTTGAAATTTTAAAACATTACAACCTTTTTGTAAGGCCTCATTTACACTAGAATTGCTCTCTGAAGAGGAGCCCACATTTGGATTCCCCTTCAGAAAGAATTTGGCAGGTGGTGAGAAGGCATTGTATTGCCTTTTCACTGCTTGTTATAACCCTGTAAATAGTGGGCTAACGCTCAGCAATCGCATGTTTTGCATGGTGGTTCTAGCACAGCCCCATGAATCACTTGGTTGTACTTGGTGGGGGGTCGCTGAGTGCGACAGGTGGTTTAATTCCCGCTGTAGCCATGTCATGTGTGCCTTTCCAGCTAAAGGGGGGGGGGGCAAAAATGTGAAGAGAGTAGAGCCAAAAGCTAGGTGGTGTGTAAGTGTAAATGTATGATTACTTTAGATCAGTGGTCTCCAAACTGTGGCCTGGGGGGCCGGATGCAGCCTTTTTCTCAACTTTATCCATCCCCTGGGGCGCTTTTCCTCCAACTGATACAAGACAACATCCCTTCCACTGACGCCAACAATGGGGCGTTATTCCTGCTACTGACATGAACAACAGGGCACTATTTCTCCCATTGACACCAACAATGGGGCACTATTTCTCCCATTGACACCAACGATGGGGTACTATTCCTCCCACTGACGCCAATGATGGGACGCTATTCCTCCCGCTGACGCCAATGACGGGACGCTATTCCTCCCGCTGACGCCTATGACGGGACGCTATTCCTCCCGCTGACGCCAATGACGGGACGCTATTCCTCCCGCTGACGCCAATGACGGGACGCTATTCCTCCCGCTGACGCCAATGACGGGACGCTATTCCTCCCGCTGACGCCAATGACGGGACGCTATTCCTCCCGCTGACGCCAATGACGGGACGCTATTCCTCCCGCTGACGCCAATGACGGGACGCTATTCCTCCCGCTGACGCCAATGACGGGACGCTATTCCTCCCGCTGACGCCAATGACGGGACGCTATTCCTCCCGCTGACGCCAATGACGGGACGCTATTCCTCCCGCTGGCGCCAATGACGGGACGCTATTCCTCCCGCTGACGCCAATGACGGGACGCTATTCCTCCCGCTGGCGCCAATGACGGGACGCTATTCCTCCCGCTGACGCCAATGACGGGACGCTATTCCTCCCGCTGGCGCCAATGACGGGACGCTATTCCTCCCGCTGGCGCCAATGACGGGACGCTATTCCTCCCGCTGGCGCCAATGACGGGACGCTATTCCTCCCGCTGGCGCCAATGACGGGACGCTATTCCTCCCGCTGGCGCCAATGACGGGACGCTATTCCTCCCGCTGGCGCCAATGACGGGACGCTATTCCTCCCGCTGGCGCCAATGACGGGACGCTATTCCTCCCGCTGGCGCCAATGACGGGACGCTATTCCTCCCGCTGGCGCCAATGACGGGACGCTATTCCTCCCGCTGGCGCCAATGACGGGACGCTATTCCTCCCGCTGGCGCCAATGACGGGACGCTATTCCTCCCGCTGGCGCCAATGACGGGACGCTATTCCTCCCGCTGGCGCCAATGACGGGACGCTAGTCCTCCCGCTGGCGCCAATGACGGGACGCTATTCCTCCCGCTGGCGCCAATGACGGGACGCTATTCCTCCCGCTGGCGCCAATGACGGGACGCTATTCCTCCCGCTGGCGCCAATGACGGGACGCTATTCCTCCCGCTGACGCCACTGACGGGACACTATTCCTCCCACTGACGGGACACTATTCCTCCCACTGACGGGACACTATTCCTCCCACTGACGGGACACTATTCCTCCCACTGACACCAATGACGGGACACTATTCCTCCCAATGACGGGACACTATTCCTCCCACTGACGCCAATGACGGGGCACTATTCCTCCCACTGACGCCAATGACGGGGCACTATTCCTCCCACTGACGCCAATGACGGGGCACTATTCCTCCCACTGACGCCAATGACGGGGCACTATTCCTCCCACTGACGCCAATGACGGGGCACTATTCCTCCCACTGACGCCAATGACGGGGCACTATTCCTCCCACTGACGCCAATGACGGGGCACTATTCCTCCCACTGACGCCAATGACGGGGCACTATTCCTCCCACTGACGCCAATGACGGGGCACTATTCCTCCCACTGACGCCAATGACGGGGCACTATTCCTCCCACTGACGCCAATGACGGGGCACTATTCCTCCCACTGACGCCAATGACGGGACACTATTCCTCCCACTGACGGGACACTATTCCTCCCACTGACGGGACACTATTCCTCCCACTGACGCCAATGACAGGACACTATTCCTCCCAATGACGGGACACTATTCCTCCCACTGACGCCAATGACGGGGCACTATTCCTCCCACTGACGCCAATGACGGGGCACTATTCCTCCCACTGACGCCAATGACGGGGCACTATTCCTCCCACTGACGCCAATGACGGGGCACTATTCCTCCCACTGACGCCAATGACGGGGCACTATTCCTCCCACTGACGCCAATGACGGGGCACTATTCCTCCCACTGACGCCAATGACGGGGCACTATTCCTCCCACTGACGCCAATGACGGGACACTATTCCTCCCACTGACGGGACACTATTCCTCCCACTGACGGGACACTATTCCTCCCACTGACGCCAATGACGGGACACTATTCCTCCCACTGACGCCAATGACGGGACACTATTCCTCCCACTGACGGGACACTATTCCTCCCACTGACGGGACACTATTCCTCCCACTGACGGGACACTATTCCTCCCACTGACGGGACACTATTCCTCCCACTGATGTCAATGACGGGACACCATTTTTTCCACTGATGTCAATGACGGGGCACCATTTTTTCCACTGATGCCAATGATGGGGCATTATTCTTTACAAGCATACTAATGATTAGGCACCATTCCTCCCACTGACACCAGTGATGGGCCGCTGCACCTCCCACTGACACCAGGTTTGGAAAGAAATGATTTGTGTATTCATTAGCCATGTTATGTTATGATTTTGCCATATGTAGCACATGGTCTGGGTGTAGTACGTGTGAGGGATTTTTGATTCTTGCCATGTTTCATACAGCAGTTGGATAAGATTTAGGCCAGTAAACCCTTCCATATAAGTAAGAAATCAGTATCTGTAAATAGGTTATAAAAAAAAAAAAAACTTGTTAAACAGGAAGTGAATTGTGTAATTATGGAAACCACTTCATATTTGCCTCAATTAGAAATGAATTTTCTTTCTTTTAGTTGAGGTGATTTAGGGAAAGGGAGGTAAAATGGACTAGTGTTTTCTTCAAACATCCAGTCATGGAAAGAAATGATATTTTTCCCTTGCACCTATTTGGATATTTCATCACATGTTCACTTCACCTGACTACACACTTTATTAAACCAGGCGCTGTGTCCTTGCTTCAGGCCATACTGTTTTATGCATCACCAGTACGTGCCAAACAGGCAGTAATTGGAAGACTTTCATTTAATAAAGCATATGTCAATTAATAAAATGCATTGCATCTCTGCCGTTCATGCACATTTCTTACATTCCCACATTGATATCTATATCTGTTGTCAGCCCACAATAGGAAATTACCACTGGATTTCTGGCAGATCAACAGGTATTCTCTGTACTTACTACATTTTTAAAGAGCCAACACATGGGGAAAGTTGCATGTATTTCATCGATGTACTGCAATTTGTATTCTTCCTTTTTTTTTTTTTTTCATATACTTCAATAGTTCAGTGACTGCTCTCTGATGTTAAATAGATGGTCATGTGTCCCCTCTCCTCCTCAATCTAAAGCTAGGAGGAGGAGGAGAACACCTGATCCCCACCCCCTGCTGGTAAAACATAATGTCGCTGTATAACACGTAGGCACTGTTTGTCCTCTGTTTTCAGCGGGAAAAAAAGTATGTGTTATATGCCGGTAAATAAAATAATTAATTGACCGTGTTTACTTGCAACCATGTGCTTCATTCAAAGTTCAGCCCCCTCTTCTTTTTCTTATAACTTTACAGTAGTGTATTATTTTTATTAATATATATATATATATATATATATATATATATATATATATATATATATATATTTAAATGTAAAATGAGAGTGAGATGTTTATTATTTTGCTAAAACCTTAAAGCTGAAGTTTAGTTAAGTTCCAACATAAGTTGCCTCTAATGAAGTGTATCCTTTTGTCCTGCTGGCTGACGATTACTGTAAAAATCCTCCTTTTACTGAAGTTGGCTCACAGTGCTGAACTTCAAGCACTGCACATGTTACCTGCCTCAGCTCTAACAGTGAAGGATCACGCTGCTCACCCTCCACTTCCTTTCCCCTCTTCTATTCACAAAACTGCTTTTAATATTTTCCAAGTGTACAGAGCACCACAGAATGCTTTGCACCACTAAAGGGAGAATCTGGCATTACTAGCAGCCAGCAGAGGAGGCACCTGATTAAAGGGGCGTTATGTTCCTGGTGCTGTACACCCAACATTTTTAATTAACCTTCACCTTAGATGGAAAATGAGAGTGATAATTAGCTATGCTTTCCACAAGAAGTTTTTTTTTTATATGGGTATCTTTTATCATTTCTAGGATTCTAGTTCAGTCGTAGAGTGGAATCAAACTCCAAAAATGCGGGCTAACTGCACGGAACATCAGAACAGCTATGAAGCAGAGTGGGATATGGTCAATACAGTTTCCTTCAAGAAGAAGAACTTTCCAAAATGTGGTTTGTATTAACGTTCACATTTGTTTTGACTGAAGTGAAGGTATACTATCATTGTCCTGTATAGGTTTTGTAAGCACAAACTACTGTTACTTAGGCTGTATTTTTTAAATGTTAGCACCATTCTGCCTAGCCCTGGCATCCCCCTTAACTGGGCTATTACGAATAGGGGGCCGGAATGTCTGCTCAATCACGTGTCCGTGTGATTGGCTGTTAGTGTGCCGCCAGCTCTCGATCATGAGTATGGAGAGCTGGCTTACACAGCTCAGTCACTGTGCTGAAAGTGCGCAGGGAGCATGCTCCCTGCTGCCCATTGACACACGTTTGTTTGTGCCGATAAACCCCACCTTTGTTGCCATACACATGAATTGTGGGTGGCAGCAGGTTAAGCTTGTGCTTCATACACAACATCTGAGTAGTTGAAATGACAAGCTACATATACCCCATTTATTTATTTATTTTTTGTTACGGTTTTTGGATTAGAGGTGCACTGAAATTTTGAAAGTTCAGGATGCACTTGGCTGAAACTGAAAAAAAAAATGTGTGTGTGTGTGTGTGTGTGTGTGTGTGTGTGTGTGTATATATATATATATATATATATTGGTATTATATTGAATTTTTTAATTAGTATGAATTTATTGTTGGTCATTATCAGCACCTTTAGCGCAAGTAAAGCTCAAGAAAAATATAGCCCATTAAATTCTATGTACGTCTTTACGCTGGTCTGTTTCACTTCCATTGTAGTGTTAAAGATCTTGCTTGCTGCATTTTTAGTCAGTTAAAAAAAAGATGCACCTCCCCGTTGAAATGCATTGAAAATGCAGCAAGAATGCATCAATAATGCACCTGTGTCACATGACATATGGAAAACACACCATAAGCACAGTAAAATCATGCTGTTTTCGGTGCCATTATCGGCACCTTTCTCTCTATCAGCAGAATGCCGAAAACGCTATTTTCAGCCAATATGTTGCTCTTTTGCTCTCTATTTTGGATTAAGTGGAGTGTTTTTGTCAGGTTTTTATTGCCGTCGGTTTAGGGTTAGGCTAATTCCCCTATTTCTCATACCCCTGTACCAGACAGGAAGTGAGCGGAAAATCTTTCCAAAGCAGACAGAAACCGACATAAAAACGCGTTGCGTTGAGTGTAGGAGATCTAGAACAGTTGTTGGGTATTTATTGCTGCTTGGATAACCGTTGTAGTGGCATGTAATATGTCATTATTAATGGGACGCCAGGGCTCGGGGGTAAGGGGTTAAGGAACTCAGTTGCCTGTATGGGTATAAATACTGGAGTATTTATTTGTACTGAGGAAGTTACTTGAGTGAGTGGTGAAATGATCATCATTGCAGAACAAATAGCTGAATATGAATAACTACTTTCCTTTTTCTCATTTTTTTTTGTCTGTGTTCCTTCACTTGTAAGTGTACTTTTACAGCTTGTCAAATAAAGCCACATGCATTTGAAAATGTGCATGTGAAAGTAGATCTAAACTCTTAAGTAGATGATATTTGATTTGCTAAAGTACCGTCTGTTCGTTTTTATGGTCATAAAATTCTGGAGTTTTTTTTTTTTTTTTTTTTTTGCATTTCAGTGCTGCTGATTTTCTCCAACCTTCTTTTTTTTAAACTTGTTTACATGTACTTGCTCAAGCATTAGCTATAGCTTACTTTGGATCAGCTTTCTATTATGCAGTATGTGTCGGCATGACTGCTTGTAGTCTCCACCACCTCTTTATCACTTTTGGCCATTATGAAATGTACAGGCAAAGAATAATGCATGTGGGGTGACTGTACATGGTGGCATAAGAGAGAGATAAAATATATATAATTTAAAAAGTCTACACACCCCTGATAAAATGTGGGATTCTGTGATGTAAAAAAAATGTGACAAAGATGAATAATTTCAGAACCTTTTCTACCTTTTAATGTGACCTATAAACTGTACAACAATTTTAGGGTGGAGAAGTAAAACTAAAATAACTAAAATATTGTGGTTGCATAAGTGTGCACACTTTCTTATATCTGGGGATGTAGCTGTGTAAAGAATTAAGCAATTGCATTCAAACTCATGTTAAATAGGAGTCAGTACACACCTGCCATCATTTTATAATACCTCTGATTAACCACAAATAAAGTTCAGCTGTTCTAGTAGGTCTTTCTTGACATTTTCTTAGTCGCATCCTACAGCAAAAGCCATGGTCCGCAGGGAGTTCCAAAGCATCAGAGGGATCTTATTGTTAAAATGCATTAGTTAGGAGAAGGGTTTAAAAGAATTTCCAAGGCATTAGATATACCATTGAACACAGTGATGACAGTCATCATCAAGTGTAGAAAATATAGCACAACAGTGACATTACCAAGAACTGGACATCCCTCCAAAGTTGATGAAAAGACGAGACGAAAACTGGTCAGGGAGGCTGCCAAGAGGCCTACAGCAACAATGAAGGCGCTGCAGTAATATCTGGCAAGTACTGGCTGTGTGGTACATGTGACAAAAATCTCCCGTATTCTTCATAAGTCTGGGCTATGGGGTAGAGTGGCAAGACAGATGCCTTTTCTTACGATGAAAAAACATCCAAGCCCAGCTAAATTTTGCAAAAACACATCTGAAGTCTCCCAAAACCATATGAGAAAATGTGTTTTGGTCTGAAGAAACCAAGATTGAACTTTTTGGCCATAATTCCAAAAGATATGTTTTTAGCAAAAACAACACTGCACATCGCCAAAAGAACACAGTGAAGCTTGGTGGTGGCAGCATCATGCTTTTGTGGCCATTTTTCTTCATCTGAAACAGGGGCCTTAGTCAAGGTAGAGGCAATTATGAACAGCTCCAAATACCAGTCAATATTCGCACAAAACCTTCAGGCTTCTGCTGGAAAGATGAACATGAAGAGGAACTTCATCTTTCAACATGACAACGACCCAAAGCATACATCCAAATCAACAAAGGAATGGCTTCAGCAGAAGAAGATTAAAGTTTTGGAATGGCCCAGCCAGAGCCCAGACCTGAATACAATTGAAAATCTGTGGGGTGATCTGAAGAGGGCTGTGCACAGGAGATATCCTCACAATCTGACAGATATGGAGTGTTTTTTCAAAGAACATTGCGCAAATATTGCTAAGTCCAGATGTGCCATGCTGATAGACTCATACCCAAAAAGACAGAGTGTTGTGGAAAAAAGTATTAGTTTAAGGGTGTGCACACTTATGCAACAGATTATTTTATTTTTATTCCCTCCACCTAAAATATTTGTTTGGCTCAAAAACAACACTACACATCGCCAAAAGAACACACACACACACACACACACACACACACATATATTTTACACACACACTGCCTTGAAAAAGTATTCATACCCCTTGACATTTTCCACATTTTGTCATGTTACAGCCAAAAACGAAAATATAATTTATTGGGATTTTAAGTGATAGACCAATGCAAAGTGGCACATAATTGTGAAGTGGAAGGAAAATGATAAATGGTTTTCAAAACTTATTGCAAATAAATATGTGAAACGTGTGGCATGCATTTGTTTTCAGCCCCCCTGAGTCAATACTTTGTAGAACCACCTTTCGCTACAATTACAGCTGCAAGTCTTTTTTTGGGGATGTCTCTACCAGCTTTGCACATCTAGAGGGACATTTTTGCCCATTCATTCCTCTTTGTAAACTAGCTCAAGCTCTGTCAGATTGGATGGAGAGCATCTGTGAACAGCAATTTTCAAGTTTTGCCACAGATTCTCAATTGAATTTAGGTCTGGACTTTGACTTGACCTTTCTAACTCATGAATATGCTTTTCCTAACGCATTCCGTTGTCCTGCTGGAAGGTGAACTTCCGCCCCAGTCTCAAGTCTTTTGCAGACTGTAACAGGTTTTCCTGTATTTGGCTTCATCCATCTTCTCATCAACTCTGACCAGCTTGCATGTTCATGCTGAAGAAAAGCATTCCCACAACATAATGCTGCCACCACCATATTTCATGGGGGGGTGGTTTATGTCAGGGCGATGTGCAGTGCCACACACAGCGTTTTGCTTTTA
Organism: Lithobates pipiens; assembly: GCF_037356315.1. Classification (NCBI taxonomy): domain Eukaryota; kingdom Metazoa; phylum Chordata; class Amphibia; order Anura; family Ranidae; genus Lithobates; species Lithobates pipiens. Next base: position 240,450,835 of record NW_027507903.1, on the reverse strand, counting down.
TGCCAAAAATTAAAATTTTTTAGTCTGATCTGACCAGACCAGAGCACCTTCTTCCACATGTTTGCTGTGTCCCCCACATGGCTTCTCACAAACTGCAAACTGGACTTCTTATGGCTTTCTTTCAACAATGGCTTTCTTCTTACCACTCTTCCATAAAGGCCAGATTTGTGGAGTGCACGACTAATAGTGGATAGATTCTCCCACCTGAGCTGTGGATCTCTGCAGCTCCTCTAGAGTTACCATGGGACTTTTGGCTGCTTCTCTGATGAATACTCTCCTTGCCTGGCCTGTCAGTTTAGGTGGACGGTCATGTCTTGGTAGGTTTGCAGTTGTGCCATACTCTTTCCATTTCGGATGATGGATTGACCAGTGCTCTGTGAGATGGTCAAAGCTCAGAATCAGAGGGGGCAGCTGCAACTATTCACAAGTGATCTGACACCAATAAAGAATTATATATGTGTGCATTAAACCCAAAATTATATAAAATATAATACAATAGATGGTGTAATATAAAAAAACAAAACAAAAAAAACCCGCGATTTTAGATGTGTCCATATTCTGTGATACACTCTGGAGAATACAGGTGATAAAAAGGATAATTGTCACCGCCACCTCTGTGGCAATGCCTGCTCACCTCAAAGAAAGACCCCCTTGGGTCTAGTCATGCTTTTTTAGTAATAATCAGCCAAACAAAGAGTGTCAGACATCAGTTGTTTGATTCAGGATCCAGCAAACTTCTCCCCAAATGATGGAATCAAAATCTCCAAATATAAATACTCAAAGCAAACAAAAAGATCATCATCACACAAGATTTTTAAATGAATGCTTGCTTTATTTAAGATATACTATAAAGATGCACTCACATTCTAATATTTGTAAAAAAAGAAAAGCCTTATACGATCAATTAGAACAGGATCTGGATTATTACAAAAAAAAGTGAGACTAGACCCAAGGGGGTCTTTCTTTTGAGGTGAGCAGTCATTGCACACAGAGGTGGCAGTGACCATTATTCTCCAGAGTGTGTCACAGAATATGGCGACATCTAAATTCACTTTTTTTTTTTTAATCACTGAAGTTTTTATTTTTGTTTTACACGTGGATTATTGCACAACTACTTTATATTTTCACTTTCATATTGCATCATCTATTGTATATTTTATATAATTTGGGGTTTATTTATACTGAGATTAAATTACACACAGGTGGACTCCATTTACTAATTAGGTGACTTCTGAAGGCAATTGGTTCCACTAGATTTTTAGCAAGGGTTATCAGAGTAAACAGGGGCTGAATACAAATGCATGCCACACTTTTCACATATTTATTTGTAAACAATCTTGAAAACCATTTATCATTTACCTTCCATCTCAGTTATTGTGCCACTTTGTGTTGGTCTATCACATAAAATCCCAATAAAATACATTTACATTTTTGGTTGTAACATGACAAAAATGTGGAAAATTTCAAGGGCATTTCAATGCAGATTTCAAAAAGGTATAGTTTTTGGCTTGTGTGAGCCTTTCATCAGGCATGAAACATTGACTACATGATATCCAACACAGAAACACATACTGTACAGATAGGAACCAGAGACATAGTAATTTAGCTATTAAGTTATAAGAAAAACATGCTATGTTATTTTAAGAAAAACCAAAACAGATTGGCACACATGCAGATGAGAAACAAGTATATAATCGTATTAGGATATCTATCACACAGTTAATCTGTAATTAACCAGAAGAAAACAAACCAATACTGCACAATATATTTCAAAGGTATAATTGTAAATGTTAATGCAATTCAAAATTAAGCCTTTGAGGCTGTAATGTACCTACACAGTAAATCCAGCATGCTTCAAAATGAATTCACAATCTCTTACCCCCCTGCTCTTAGGAATATCATCAACTTCCATACATTTTAATTGTGACACAAAATGACAGCATTCCACAAAATGTCTAGCTACTGGTAATTTAAATATTTTGTCCCTAATAGAGTATTTTTTGGCATACAAATCTGTCCTTAACTTTTTGTGTGGTCTCGTCTACATAATACAATCCGCACTAATGCTTAAAGAGGAAGTAAACCCTGATGAGTTTACTTCTTCTTTCATTCCTTGCAAAGGTAAAGCATAATGGACTACTATGCATCACATAGTAGTCCATTATGTGTCACTTACCTGACACAGGAGCCAGCGAAGTCACCGCTGTCCCCTGTAGTCCGGCGCATCCATCTTCTCGGTGGGTCTTGCTGCTCCGCCGCTGTCATTCGGTGAAGCCGCAAAATAAGTCACTCCCGCGCATGCGCACGGGAGCCGCCACGCGTGGCATATTCACAGTTGACGGTGCCGCGTTCAGTGCGCCTGCGCGCCGCTGTCTACGGCGCATTCGCTGTAGACAGCGGTGCCTGTCTTTCGGCAAATATCTCCTAAACAGTGTAGGTTTAGGAGATATTTCTTGGACCTACAGGTAAGCCTTAATCTAGGCTTACCTGTAGGTCAAAGTGTGTTGTAAGGGTTTACAACCACTTTAAGGATGTATGCAACAAAACTGGTCTGACAGGTAAAAGACCCCTTTCACACTGGGGCGGTTTTCAGGTGCTCTAGCGCTGGAAATAGCCTCTGCTAAGCGCCTGAAAACCGCCTCCTATTCATTCAAGTGTGACTTTTCACACTGGGCAGTACGCTTGCGGGACATTCTGACAAGCAGCATCTTTATGGCGGGTTGGGAACGATGTAGAGCTCCCAAAACGCCCTGTCCATTGGAATGCATGAAAAGCACGTTGAAAGTGACGCAACATGGGTGTTTTTAACCTATTAAACAGCGGTAAAGCGCCGCTAAAACGGGGGGCGCTTTACCAAAAACAAGCCCGCGCCCCTGGTGTGAAAGGGGTCTAACAGCCTTTTTAACTTGGCGTCTGATTTAGCTGATCGAAAAACTATCCTTTCATTACAGGGTCTCATGAATGTAAATAAACAGTTGTGCTCATAAGTTTACATACCCTTGCAGAACTTGATTTCTTGGCCATTTTTCAGAGAATATGAATAACAACACAAACACTTTTCTTTCACTCATGGTTAGTGTTTGGCTGAAGCCATTTATTATCAATCAACTGTGTTTACTGTTTTTAAGTCATAATTACAACAGAAACTACCCAAATGACCCCGATCAAAAGTTTACATACCCCAGTTCTTAATACCATTTATTGCCCCCTTTAACATCAATGACAGCTTGAAGTCTTTTGTGGTATTTGTAGATGAGGCCCTTTATCTTCTCAGATGGTAAAGCTGCCCGTTCATTCCTCTTGGAAAAAAGCCTCCAGTTACTGTAAATTCTTGGGCTGTCTTGCATGAACTACACCATTTGAGATCTCCCCAGAGTGACTCAATGATATTGAGATCAGGAGACTGAGATAGCCACTCCACTCTTCACTTTATTTTTCTGTAGCCAATGACAGGTCGACTTGGCCTTGTGTATTGGATCATTGTCATGTTGGAATGTCCAAGTACGTCCCACGCGCAGCTTCCTGACTGATGAATGCAAATGTTTCTCCAGTATTTTTTGATAACCTACTGCATTCATCTTGCCATCAATATTTACCAAATTTCCTGTGCCTTTGTAGCTCACGCATCCCCAAAGCATCAGCGATCCACCTCCCGTGTTTCATAGTAGGAATGGTGTACCTTTCATCATAGACCTTGTTGACTCCTCTCCAAAGATTTCAAACAAACTTCTTTCACGTTTTCATTATGGGGTATTGTTTGTAGCATTTTGAGGAAAATAATTAATTGAATCCATTTTGGAATAAGCCTAATATAACAAAATGTGAAAAAGTGAAGTGCTGTGAGTACTTTCCAGATGCATTGTGTACAAGAAAACTAGCCCGACGTGTGGTAGCCTTGAATTTTAAATAAACGTCTCTGGTGTAGGTTATTAGAATATATATATATATATATATAAAATCTCTCTAGCTATCCCTTTGTCATTGAACACATTGTATGCAATTGTGACAAGGAAAGGTCCCATTAATGCATGTACAGTTTTAACAGTAAAGCTCACTGTGCCATACTGTATTAAATACATATAGTTCAGCATACAATGGTCATCATGAGTAAGCAGCAGTGTATTCAAATGTGTATTATGCAGCAGTGCCCTCTAGTGGATACTGCACTAACACCACTTTCTGTTTCTGTAATTCTGTAATACAGCAGTGCCCTGCTCTGATGAGAAGGAACAAAAAGATAACCCGGGAGGAGGGAAGCTGTGACCTGCCACTGGTCTGTGGCTGGTGCTTGAGAATCAGTGCTGTTGACTGTGTGTGTGTGTGTGTGTGTGTGTGTGTGTGTGTGTGTGTGTGTGTGTGTGTGTGTGTAAATATCTTTTTATTTATTTATTTTTCTCCATCTAATCAAGTCTAATTTGTAACAAGGATAGTACCTGTTACAAACATCCTGACATGCTTGAAATGACTTGAAGACCCCTGGTGTGTGAAAACTGGTAAAATGCACCAACTGATTGTGACAGCTGTTGGCATGTTGAAAAGGGATTTGTATCTAAAAGCGCACAGATTGCAATCACTTGCTGCATATTACAATACCAGTTTTCACACTACGGGGGTCTTACAGTCACTTCACAGGTGTCAGGAGGGTTGTATTACCTCGTTGAAAATTAGACTTGATGATGGTGGAGGAAAAAATTACATTCTGCAGGATACCCACAAAATATGTTAAAAATGAATGATTACAGACTTTAGGGACCCAACGGGGTTGCAAAACGTTTTTTTTTTTTTTTTCCCTTGATCGAACAATTCATGCCATTTTATTTTCCCACTGATGTATTTTAGGCTTTTCTTTGTAAGCATTTCAATCATTCCTTATACTTGCCTGCACTCGTCTTTTTTTATTTTCAATATTTTTATTGATTTAATAACGTACCAAGATACATGGTACTATCAAATTCCAGTAAGGCATTTCAGTTGGGAGAACAGAAGCAAAATAGTTATACAATAATCAACTAAAGCAGACCACTAGGTAAAGCAGGTATAAGGTCATCCCACCCAAGGGAGGGTTGTGCCCAGTAGACAAGTTCACTCAGTCTTACTGTCCTAGTGTGGTATGCAGTCAACTCGGTTCCACCGACCCATAGTGTAACTGTTGTTTAACTCGGAGATAGATTACTCGTGTTGGGCCATCTCCCCACCCCAAGGGGAACACACTGTGGAGAAGACGGACCGGAACAATCCCTCCTGATAATTTACCTGGCCAGTATAAAGGAAGAAGCATGTCTACACTGGTCTGCCAATAATGTTACGTTGTTGGTGCTATGTTGAGTATAGTGGTCATAGACACAAACATTCGGTGCTATTTTGTAGGTAATTCTTGGTGTCTAATATAACGGCCTAAACTATAGCAGAGTAAGAGGATAATTGAATGTCATCGGCCGACATCCACCTGTAAAAGAATCGGACCAGAGAGGTATTTCGTTTCCATATGAAGAAAGAGAAAGAAGGGAAGAGAAGTGGGAAAAAATGAAAATCGAGTTAGGGAAAAAAGTGTCATCAGGAAAGAAAAGAGAAGAAAAGAATATAAAAAATAAATAAATGGCCACCTAGAGAGAGAGAGAGAGAAAGTAATCGGGATCGTCTACGAGCCTGGAAGTAATGGTCTCTGATAGTCGACTTTACTGCAAGGGGTATGTGTATCGCTTGAAGGAAAACATGATCTATCCTGGCATAGGCCCGGTGGGGGTCAGAGTAATGTGTATGGTCTTTGGTCCACTGGTTGAGTTCCCTCCAAATGTCCACCAGTCCTGAGTCATAGAGGAGCTTGGCAATTTTTATACTTTGATGGGTTGTCTGGAGCGTGGTTGGCCTGATCCCGATTTGTTGAGAGCAAGCTCAAACGCTATGTTCGAGTCCCCTACTAGAATAATGATTCCCTCCAACAGAGGTGTAAGGGAATGCATCATAAAGGTGTAAAAATTGTCTTGACCCTTATTTGGGGTGTAGTGTGAAACAAATGAATATAGCGTTCCATCTATGGTGCCCTTTACCAGAATGTATTTACCCAAGGGGTTTTTTGGAATATGTAACATGGCGAAATTTAAGTGTTTAGAAAAAGACGGCTACTCCTTTTTGTTTTATTCTCAGCGTTGGATAGATAGAATTGGGGGAAGTGTTGATGAATAAATGATGGGTTGTAAGACTTGGGGAAGCAGGTCTCCTGAAGCATCAGGCTTTTCAGATTGATAAACTTTTAACAATTTTCTTTGTTTGACAGGGGAGTTAAGACCCTTATGTGGTACTATATGTAGTTGCGGTGGTGGAGTAATCCATATAATAAATAAACTAAAAAAAAGGCACTTCTTTTTTTAAATATCATTAAAAAAAATTTTTTACTGTAGTTATATTTTATTCTAAAATGCCATTCACATATTTTGCAGTTTTTCCCACCTAGAAGAATAGTAGTCACAGCTAGGACATACAGAAAACAATTGTTTTATGTGCCCTGTTTGCTACACATTGTGTGTGTATGTGTGAACAAGCACGGTTATTTTCGTGTGAAACGCGTCAACTGATCATCATTGCATTTTTGTCTGGCTCATGAAAATAAAGAAATTTCAACAGCATATTTTGGATCCAAGTGTGTGCGATCAATATTTTCTTCTCTTCTTGGTATTGCCTACGGCAGTGATGGTGAACCTTGGCACCCCAGATGTTTTGGAACTACATTTCTCATGATGCTCAACTACACTGCAGAGTGCATGAGCTTCATGGGAAATGTAGTTCCAAAACATCTGGGGTGCCAAGGTTCGCCATCACTGGCCTACGGTGATGAGCCGGGATTAGCACCTTGGACCGGGTGTGTCCATTTTTTGCCTGAAGCGGTGTGTTCTGTTTCCTGATTATATATTTGGATGTAATGGGCAATGGAAATGTAATTGTTTCTTTACCTGATTAACCACTTTCAGACCGGACCAATTTGCTGGTCAAAGACCAGACCACTTTTTGCGATTCGGCACTGCGTCGCTTTAACTGACAATTGCGCGGTCGTGCGACGTGGCTTCCAAACAAAATTGACGTCCTTTTTTTCCCACAAATAGAGCTTTCTTTTGGTGGTATTTGATCACCCCTGCGGTTTTTATTTTTTGCGCTATAAACAAAAATAGAGCGACAATTTTGAAAAAAACGCATCATTTTTTACTTTTTGTAATAATAAATATCCCCCAAAAATATATTAAAAAACATTTTTTCCCTCAGTTTAGGCCGATACGTATTCTTCTACATATTTTTGGTAAAAAAAATCGCAATAAGCGATTATTGATTGGTTTGCGCAAAAGTTATAGCGTTTACAAAATAGGGATAGTTTTATAGCATTTTTATTAATAATTTTTTATTATTTTTTTTTTTACTAGTAATGGCGGCGATCTGCGATTTTTATTGTGACTGCGACATTGTGGGGGACCCATCGGACATTTTTGACACATTTTTGGGACCATTGTCATTTATACAGTAATCACTGCTATATAAATGCAGTGATTCCTGTGTAAATGACACTGGCAGTGAAAGGGTTAACCAGTGGGTGGCAGTGTAGGGGTTAAGTGTTCCTAGGGGTGTGTTACTAACTGTGGGGGGGTTGGGCTTTCATTTAGTGTACACTGATCTCTGCTCCAATCACATGGAGCAGAGATCAGCGTCACTAGTTGCTAGGCAGAATGGAAAAATGTTGTTTATACAGCATTTCCTCCATTCGGCCGCTCCGTGAGACGATCGCGGGGATGCCCGCAGCGATCGAGTCCGCGGGTCCCGCGACCGGACCCACGGGGGTCCCAACCAGCGCGGGAGCGGGCCGCCGGCGGCGCGCTCCCGATGGCACGGCGGCAACGAATATTGGACGTACATGTACGCCAATATGCCTGCCCGTGCCATTCTGTCGACGTACATCGTCGTGCGCTGGTCGGGAAGTGGTTAACCATGTTTAAAATTAATTACAATTTAACAAGTATGCTTTAGCAATAAACCCAGTTACTAAAATCTCATGTCGGTAACCCATTTTTTTTAATTGTAATTTTAAAAGTAATTTTTAGTCCTTTTATAATCTTCAGCTACGTTAAAATTAAATCCTATGATCCTGCCATTAAGGCCTTTTTTTATGCACTTCCCATTGTTGGTTGATAACGTTCGGAGATTGCAGAACATCCTCAGCACTGGATGCAAAAAAGAAAGGAAACAGTTAAAACCAGTATTTTATTGAAAATAAGTGTTTATTATAGATGGTATCATTCAGTAAAGGGATATCAAAAGCAAAAACCGTATTTGTCAACCCCTCAGCAATATAACTAGGTTGTTATATACGGTAGTGCAGGGGTTGACAAATTTGCTTGGAATCTAGGAGCCAGCTAAAAAAGTTAGGAGCCAGGTCAGTGATGGCGATCCGGACCTGTCCCTGGCCTGACATGGAGACGAGTGAGGGGAAGATAGCCCCAAGCCCCTCACCTGTCTCCAAGTCATTGCCCATAGCTCTTAGAGGGACATTTTATTATAATTTTTTTTTCAAATGACACATTTTTTTAAAATTGCATTTTAGTGTAAATATGAGATGTGAGGTCTCTCTGACCCCAGATCTAATATACAAGAGGACCTGTCATGCTTTTTTCTATTACAAGGGATTTTTACATTCCTTGTAATAGGAATAAAAGTGACACACATTTTTTTTTTAAAAGAACAGTGAAAAAAATAAAAATAAAAGTTAAAATAAGAAAAAAATAATTATTTTAAACGTGCCCTGTCCCGCCAAGCTTGCGTGCAGAAGCGAACGCATATATGAAAGCGGTGTTCAAACCACACGTGAGGTATCGCTGCGATCGGTAGAGTGAGAGCAATAATTCTTGCTCCAGACCTCCTCTGTAACTTAAAACGTGCAACCTGTAGAATTTTTTAAACTTCGCCTATGGAGATTTTAAAGGATAAAAGTTTGTCGCCATTCCATGAGCGGGCGCAATTTTTAAGCATGACATGTTGGGTATCGATTTACTCGACGTAACATTATCTTTCACAATATAAAAAAAAATTGGGCTAACTTTACTGTTGTTTTGTTTTTAGTTTTTATTAAATACATTTTCCCCAAAAAAGTGCGCTTGTAAGTCCGCTGTGCAAATACGGTGTGACAGACAGTATTGCAACGACCACCATTTTATTCTCTAGGTTGTTAGAATAAAATATATATATAATGTTTAGGGGTTCTGAGTAAAGGGAAGGAGATGGCTGGCAGGCAGGGGAAGATCCATTAGCATTGCTGGTTGTAATTCCAACGGCCACCACAAGAGGGCGCCAGATCCCAGAAGGAACCATAGGATGGTAGAAGGCCTCAAAGCTGGGGGCTCAATTACCGGCCGCCGGCGGCCCGGCGCGATCGTGCCGGGGGGGTGGGGGGTCCGCGGAGACAGGATACCCCCAGCTGTGCTGCCCCAGGCGCCAGGTCACTAATTCTAGTCGCAAATGTGACCTGGCGCCCGGGTTTTGTCGAGCCCTGCGGTAGTGTTTTTTTTTTTTTTTTTTTTTTACAGTTGTGGAGTTGAATAGTATAATTTTAGTATACAGTGAGCAGTAACTACAAAAAAGTGGCACATCATTGCGTTAATACATGATATCAAATGTAATTGATTCTTTGGAATTGTTTTTCTTACATTTATATTGGTCTTATTAACTTCAAATTGTTTGAAATACATTCCTATACTCTAGATCAATATTTCTCAACCTTTTTTCAGTCAATTTACCCTTTACAAATGGACAATCTCTCGAGGCACCCCATTCTAAAATGTAAAAACTATTCTAATAATTTTACATAATGGGGCAACAGCCACACAAGTAGGACACCCAACATTGATTTATTCCAAAGTAAACAAACTTTTGAAAACTGGTACTGACTAGTATTCCAATGTTTCTCCATCACTCGGTTAATGTGATCCCAGTGCTGATGAAGAGAAGCAGGGGAGGGTTAAAGTGGTTGTAAACCCTTACAACACACTTTGACCTACAGGTAAGCCTAGATTAAGGCTTACCTGTAGGTCCAAGAATTATCTCCTAAACCTACACGGTTTAGGAGATATTTGCCGAAAGTCAGCCACCGCTGTCTACGGCGAATACGTTGCGCGTGTCGGGTCCCGTGCGATGCATAGTAGTCCATTATGCTTTACCTTTGCAGGGAATGAAAGAGGAAGTAAACTCATCAGGGTTTACTTCCTCTTTAAAGAAGCATGCTATGCAGTCGACTGATATCCTCCATATCAACTGATGATACCAATGGTTGTTAGGACCCGGCAGCTAGAAGGTTGTAATGGTGCACAATGAAAACCTGTGACTTAGTGTATCTAAAAGGCAGGCTTCATCCACACACCAGCTTGTATACAGTTTTTGGGCATTTTTTTTAAATTTTTTTTGGCACTTTGCCAAGGCGCCCCTAAAGAAACTCTAGGGTGTCTGGGCACCTTGGTTGAAAAAGGCTGCTCTAGATGTCTGGTTTCAGATACAATATTTATTTGGTATATTTAGTACTTATTTATCTTTCTAGCTGTCTTGTCCCCTCCTGCCATGTTTGTCTCCTGGACGTCTCTAGAGTCTCTCCCATCCTCTGGAACTCTCAATGTCTGGCTATCTCCTACTCTATCCACCTTTTAGGGGATCCCTGAAAACTCATCTCTGCAGGGAAGCCTATCCTGCCTTTGCCGAATAATAATTTTACTTTAAATTCTTCCAATCAGCTCATCCCTCACAGTTATAACTTTTTGTACCACTTGCCCCATCCTGTTAGATTGTAAGTTCTTATGAGCATTGCCTTCTTAAAGGGGTTGTAAAGGTAAAAGCTTTTTCACCTTAATGCATTCTAAGCATTAAGGTGAAAAAACATCCGACAATGCCCCCATTTTACTTACCTGACCCCTCTGAAGTCCTGTGCTCGCCCCCGATCTCCTCTTCGCCACTCATCCTGGCCATTGATTGGCTAGAGGGGATGGATTGAAAGCAGCGCAGCCATTGGCTCGCGCTGCTGTCAATCACATCCAATGACGCGGCGCGCCGGTGGGCAGGGCCGTGTGGTACAGTGAGCGGCTACGGCCGCCGGCTGTATCACGGGAGCGCACCCGCAAGCACTCCACACCATGCGAGGGAGCTTGCATGAAGTTGTGGAGTCCTTGGGGGGAGGAGCCGAGACAGTTGTCGAGGGACCCCAGAAGAGCAGGTTTGTGGCCAAAATGAGCTGCACTGTGGAGGTAAGTATGTTTGTTATTTAAAAAAAAAAAAAATTGCCTTTAGTGATCTTTTAAGCCTTTTGTATTGTACCTGTGCTGTTTCCCATTTCATTGTAAAGCATTTCACAAACTATATAATAATAATAATATTATTTCGGTACATCGTTTTGTTTCTTGTGACAGTCTTTTTTTGAGCTTGGTAATATCCTATTAAAAGAAATCCTAGATTCTGCGATATTTACCCTTGATCTACCCAACCACATGCTTCCATTATGTATGCTAAACTTGCTATATGGTGACCTTTGTGGGTCACTGATTTAGCATGTCGAATAAAATGTTGCTAGAGATGCATAACTGATAGAAGTTGTATTCCGATGCTTTATTTTGAACAGGTTACTAGAGCTCGATATAACAAAACAGTTTTTAACCTAATGTGTTTGTTTATGTATGTTATCCTTTGCGATGTTGTTCTTAACTTGTTTTTTCTGTAAACTTTGTTAGGTGTTCAGAGTCCAGTAAATAGCCAGAGCAAATGGTCATTCCTCTTCAGCTTGACTGACCTCAAGTCAATTAAACAGAACAAAGAAGGCATGGGGTGGTCTTATTTTGTTTTCTGCTTGAAGGATGATGTTATCCTTCCAGCTCTTCACTTCCATCAAGGAGGAAGCGAACTTCTGCTTGAGTGCCTTGAAAAATACGTGGTGCTGTGCGAGTAAGTATCACATAATGCTTTAGGTGTTTTTCCCTTAGATGTTTGAATTTTGCTATAAATAAAACTATCAATAGAGCAATGAACACAACAATACAGATCTTCTTATACTCAACAGAAAGATGGGGTACTTAAAGCAGAACTTCCCCTTTAGGGTGAAGTTACACTTTATGTTCTCCTCCCCCTCTCATTCTTCATTTTGGATTTATTTTAATTTTTTGGGGGGAATGGGTACCTAGTTTACTCAGGTGCCCACTTCCACTGGAATTGCCTAGGCTGGAACTTTTACCCCCCACCACTTGCAACCTTCTGGGACATGTCACAGGTCCCAGCAGGCTGCAGGACCACTCACACAGCGCAGTGTGGTTGGACGCCAACTGAGGACGCTTAGAGTGCGTCATGCTGGCATATTGGACCTGAAGACCAGCAAAGAACTGGCCTGGGTGAGGACAGAGCTAATCCCTGGACAGTTAGCGGTTGTCAGTCCTTTCATATACCCAGTAAAGTGACTAGCCCCAGGTAATACACAGAGATGCAACAAATCCACCTAAATAACGTTTATCTGCAGTCTTCTTTTCTCTATATCCAATCAAAATGCTGGGTTATAAAGCTTCTCTGAGTTTAGAAAATGGGGGCGGTGAGCTGAAATTGCACTCTGAAGAGCTCAATGAGGAAAGCTCTGAGAGCTGATTGGACAGAAATGGCACACGGCACTAGAGCTGAGGCTGTCAATCAGCTAGAGCTCCTTCCCCTGTTACCTTTTTTCTGTTGGTGTCATGAAAATTTGCCACAAGCGATTCATGCTGATAGCCGAGGAACGAAGCAGGAGATAGACATGACACTTAGTGCTCCTAATTGAGACAAGTACACCCCATAGAGGCATATGCTTTGTTCATATTTCTTGTCTGAGTTTTACAACTGCTTTTAAGTGTTTTATTAGAAGTCAGCAGCTAAAGTATTTGTAGCTGTTGACTTTTTAAAAAAAAATGTTTAACCTGACTGAGGTGCCACTTTAAAGCCGAATTCTAGGCACAGAGATTTCTAAAATTTCCTGTGTTCAAAAAAAGTTCTCTCTGATTAGGTGTACGAAATGTGCAGATGTACAATTGACATTCACACAGTCGAGTTCTTTCCTGCCCACAACCATGTTTCTTCACATGTTATTTGTCTGTCTTGTTACCCTCTCCAACCCTCCTAGTCCTGAAAACATCAACAGTTTGTGGGTAGTAGTGGTCCTTTTTTCAGAAAAGGATACCATATTTTTGAAGACCTGGTGAACGGCTGGCAAAGTTGTTTGCCTTTACCATTAATGTAAAGGAGACAGCCTTGATGAAGGAGGTGAGACCCTTAACATGTGAAGCATTCAAGGTAAAAAGAGATGTAAAAAAAAGCCAGAGTGTGCTGTGAATTGACAGAGTGTGAAAGTGGAACGTGTTCAGGAGAAGGTCACAGATGTGTTTTTTTTTTTTTTTTTTTTTTTTAAAGGCTGAACTCACCGTACACAGTGACAGCGGGCTAGGGTTATTCTCTCAGCACCGGTGTACTTATAGCCACATCATTCATTCATTCATTCATTCACAGGGATCTGTGAATGAATGAACTACAAGTCCCGTCTGCCACTGCAGCCGATAAACTGCATGGGTGCTTGTGAGCACTCTTACACTTCCTACAGCTTTCAAACAACACATGGTACAGGCAGAAATCTGTAGGCAATGTCTGCAGGAGCCTGACATTGCACCTATGATCTTCTGATCATGGGTGCAATGTTCTTCAGGGTACTGATAAAAATAATGAAAATTTGTTTGCTTGCAAAAAAAAAAAACCGTATTATTATTTTGTATTTTAAAAGGTGTACCTATGCTTTACTATGAGGAAATGGTTCTGTATTGAGGTTGCTGGATTCCCAGTGTTGTAAAAGCCATTTAAGTGTGTATGCATCCTACAAAGAACCGCTTTGTATATGTTAGGATAGTTGTTTTTCATTAATCCACCCTTCTGTAGGAAATGTAGGCTGTTTATTAAAATGTGTAAAAATAGAAAGAAAAGTAATCACTGCATATGCAGAAAAGTAGGCATATCTATATTGTAGAAAGGTCTTCAATGGACTGGCTCCTTCAATATGAGTTCAGTAGGCAAGCGGCAGGTCTGTATTGCAGAGATCGGCAGGCAAGTGACTGGTGTCTGCAGAGTTTCCCGGGAAGCAGCAGGAGGGCTGGGCTGGAGAAATGTCGGGGTGGAGCGCAAGCTACTTACCGTGGCTGAGCAGCTTCTGGGAGCTTTCAGCAAGCTTCGGGAGTTCCAGAAGTTTACGTCAGTATGTTGGGGGCATGGTTACACATTTTGGTGCAACAGGCTCCACCCCTTTGTCAAACCAGTGCCTTATTAGTGAAGTGCTTTTTAATCACAAACAAGCAATCATTATTGTTCACTTGTTAATTATTGCATGACCAGTCATCCCAACCAGACCATAGATCCTTTGGCCAGCATTTAATGCCCAAACCATTCCAGCTGGCCTCTTTTAACTTAAGTGTATGTTTTGAATTACACTATACATGTACCAACTGAAATGCTGTTCAATGCTGCTAATCCAGTTGGACATTTAGATAACAGAAATTTATATTTTAGCCAACGTTAGTTGTGAGATGTTTAGATCATCACAAAAAATACTTCAGTTATATTTGGAACCTGGTAGTGTCCATCTCGTATAGGTCTTAATTAATTAAATTGTGAAATCTTGTTGACATAATTCCTTTTGTTTCTGTCTATTTAAGCATGTTCCTGCTCTTCCAGTTGTATACTTTTATAGTGTAAGACCTTGGGCACACTGAGTGTTTATCCTTTGTGCATGAGTCTCCGGTGTTTAGGAGCGGGTGCATAGGTGCACTATCCAGCCCGGCTGCCTGCTGGCAGCCTGTGAAACTCTGAGAAGGTGAATGCTGCTGCAGCTGGCCAGGGAACTTTGTGGTACAAACGTTTAGGGCAGTATGCCCCGTGGAACACAGACTGCTTGCATTCTAAGCATTTAGCCCTGGGTGCATAGCGACCTAATTTTTCGTACCACTGAGTGCACTTTCCAGCTGCAACAGCACTCTGCCTCTTATAGAGTTTTACAGGCTGCTGGATGGTGCGTCTGTACTTTCCACCCACATCCTAACACCCAGTGTTCATGGGGCCTATATAAATTTAGAGTCCAACAGAGTCCACCTGATGTGTGTATAATAACTTATACAGAATATGGAGTGTTGGATCCTTGTGTATGACTGTGATTGTAAAGCTTTCATGTGTAACACATTTGGGCACATATCTGCCGTTGCATAGTTAGTCTGGTTGAAAAAAGACACGAGTGCATCTAATTCAATTAATAAAGGGGAAATATTTTTATTTTTTATTTTACAATCCGATACTCAGTTGATCCAGTGGAAGACAGAAAAAAACAGCAAAGCATGATTTAATTTTGATCCAGCAGGGGAAAAAATTCCTTCCCGATTCCCCAAGAGGCAATCGGATATTCCCTGGATCACCTTTTACCTAAAAATCCAGTTATATTATGTACATTTAAGAAAGAGTCCAGGCCTTTTTTATCTACTAAGCCAGACAGAACGAGCTCTGGAGGGAGTCAATTCCACATTTTCACTGTTTTTACTGTGAAGAAACCTTTCCGTATTTAGAGATGAAATCTCCTTTCCTCCAGACAAAAAGAGTGCCCCCTTGTCCTCTGTGATGACCTTAAACTCCAAGTTCACCAAGTTCTTCATATGGACCAGTTATGTATTTATACATTAAATTATTATTTTTTTGTGTACAGGGTTCAAGGCTATAGTAGGCGTGTAGACCTAGAAACTCAAGTGCAGTAATCTCACAAATGGACTTTCTGAAAGATGGAAGTAGCTGTCTGGTGGTTTAAATCTCCAGCATCTACCAAACCTTAAATATTGTTTTCTAGTATACTGATCATTTTGAAGAAGTTCTTATGATGTAATGTTTTTCCAGCAAATACCAATGTGCTTGAACTGTCACATTGTAACATGTTTTGTGGTTGAGCTTGCCCTGCACTGCACCCTGAGACTGGTCGACAGAGCAAGCAGGAAACCCCTGCAGACGTCACTGCAGAAAGTGTTTTTCCTGTGGTCACACAGAGCCCATTGGTACCATTTTGTGGTCACATTATCATATGTTGAAAAAAATAAATTTGAATGTATGCAAAAAATAAAGAACACGTATGCCACTCTTGCCTACTAAATAACAACTGTTATAAAATAAATAATTATTATCTCTACAATGGCATAAACCGTTTCCACTGAAGGAGCTGAAAAACTTGTGGGACCTGCCATCTAGCATCTATAAATCACCCTGCTGGAGCCACCCTTCAGTCTGATACAGATTATAATGTGGGGTGGATAGCTGATATCACATGGGGTGGCTTCCAGAGGAGAAAGTGAACTGACAGTCTGCTCACAGCTAACAGAGGATCGCCTGGAACGTTGTTGCCACTGAGAATAGGGAGGTCCATTGAAAGGTCAGAATCAACCAGGTTTTTTTTCCAACAATGAAAATATGCACGATGGAAAGGTTATGCACACAGGATTGGAAAAGCTTTTTTAAGATGGCCTATTATAGAATATAAAAAAGTTACTTCTCTAGGGACCCATTTCCTGTAAAGCCCCATACATACATACTATCAGATTTTCTGCTGATTTTTGTTCCTTCAGATTTACCAAAACCATATAATATGAGGTCAAACCTTAGGAGTTTCAATTTGTATGCAATCAGGCAGGCCCTTCTACTATATGGTTTTAGTAAATCTGAAGACAAAAATCAGAAGAAAATCTGATGTTGTGTATGGGGCTTTATTCTCTTTCCTAAATAAAAAGCAATATGACCTTGCCCTTCTTTTTTCGAGAAGACACTCTTCATCAGTACAACCAAAATGACAATTCACCCAAGGGACTTTTAGTATGGTACCTAAAGTAGAATAGTACAACAAATGTGTATATATACAAAATTGATTTCAAATTACATAAACATATAAACGTTCACATTGTGTGGAAATAAAAAACAGGGTGTCACCAATGTACATTCCGGATGTCTAAATCAATATGCATTTGCAGGAGTTTTAATCTCTATGCATTTCATGGGATAACGCCCACTTATTTATTTCAGGTACTTGTATAGCGCCGTCAATTTACGCAGTGCTTTATGTATACATTGTACATTCACATCAGTCCCTACCCTCAAGCTGCTTAAAATCTAAGGTCTGTAACTCACATTCATACATACAGTGCCTTGCGAAAGTATTCGGCCCCCTTGAACTTTTCAACCTTTTGCCACATTTCAGCCTTCAAACATAAAGATATAACATTTTTATTTTTTGTGAAGAATCACCAACAAGTGGGACACAATTGTGAAGTGGAACGAAATCTATTGGATTTTTGAAACTTTTTTAACTAATAAAAAAACTGAAAAGTGGGGCATGCAAAATTATTCGGCCCCCTTGCGTTAATACTTTGTAGAGCCACCTTTTGCTGGGATTACAGCTGCAAGTCGTTTGGGGTATGTCTCTATTAGTTTTGCACATCGAGAGACTGAAATTCTTGCCCATTCTTCTTTGCAAAACAGCTCGAGCTCAGTGAGATTGGATGGAGAGCATTTGTGAACAGCAGTTTTCAGCTCTTTCCACAGATTCTCAATTGGATTCAGGTCTGGACTTTGACTTGGCCATTCTAACACCTGGATACGTTTATTTGTGAACCATTCCTTTGTAGATTTTGCTGTATGTTTGGGATCATTGTCTTGTTGGAAGATGAATCTCCGTCCCAGTTTCAGGTCTTTTGCAGACTCCAACAGGTTTTCATCCAGAATGGTCCTGTATTTGGCTGCATCCATCTTCCCCTCAATTTTAACCATCTTCCCTGTCCCTGCTGAAGAAAAGCAGGCCCAAACCATGATGCTGCCACCACCATGTTTGACAGTGGGGATGGTGTGTTGAGGGTGATGAGCTGTGTTGCTTTTACGCCAAACATATCGTTTTGCTTTGTGGGCAAAAAGTTCGATTTTGGTTTCATCTGACCAGAGCACCTTCTTCCACATGTTTGGTGTGTCTCCCAGGTGGCTTGTGGCAAACTTTAGACAAGACTTTTTATGGATATCTTTGAGAAATGGCTTTCTTCTTGCCACTCTTCCATAAAGGCCAGATTTGTGCAGTGTACGACTGATTGTTGTCCTATGGACAGACTCTCCTACCTCAGCTGTAGTTCTCTGCAGTTCATCCAGAGTGATCATGGGCCTCTTGGCTGCATCTCTGATCAGTCTTCTCCTTGTCTGAGCTGAAAGTTTAGAGGGACGGCCAGGTCTTGGTAGATTTGCAGTGATCTGATACTCCTTCCATTTCAAAATGATCGCTTGCACAGTGCTCCTTGGGATGTTTAAAGCTTGGGAAATCTTTTTGTATCCAAATCCAGCTTTAAACTTCTCCACAACAGTATTACGGACCTGCCTGGTGTGTTCCTTGGTCTTCATGATGCTCTCTGCGCTTTCAACAGAACCCTGAGACTATCACAGAGCAGGTGCATTTATACAGAGATTTGATTACACACAGGTGGATTCTATTTATCACCATCAGTCATTTAGGACAACATTGGATCATTCAGAGATCCTCGCTGAACTTCTGGAGTGAGTTTGCTGCACTGAAAGTAAAGAGGCCGAATAATTTTGCACGCACCACTTTTCAGTTTTTTATTTTCTAAAAAAGTTTAAATTATCCAATAGATTTTGTTCCACTTCACAATTGTGTCCCACTTGTTGGTGATTCTTCACAAAAAAATAAAATGTTATATCTTTATGTTTGAAGCCTGAAACGTGGCAAAAGGTTGAAAAGTTCAAGTGGGCCGAATACTTTCGCAAGGCACTGTACATATTCTGTACTAGGACCAATTTAGACAGAATCCAATAAACCTATCAGCATGTCTTTGGAGTGTGGGAGGAAACTGGAGCACCTGGAGGAAACCCACACAGGCACAGAGAGAACATGTAAACTCCAGGCAGGTAGTGGCATGGTTCCTCAGGAGACTGACCCAATTGGTTTGTATGTACATTTGAAAGTTACATAGGGTAAAGTCAAAACCACATAGTGAAGATTAAACCGGGTGACATCCAGATCTACAATGCTGGGAAAACCACAGCAGAGGTTCCACCCGGAAGCTGAGGGTAAATGGGTGACCAGGAGGCAGGGCTAAATGGAAGGACACCTACTGCAGGACCCCTTGTTGGGGAAAAAAAAACAGTGAGCTAGCCCAAAGAGCACAGCAGCATGGAAAGCTGCTGCGCACATCCAAATGGTCTTCATCAGTATATTTGATACAAATACTTTTCCCTTTTATGTACAGTGTAATTCAGAAAAGATGGTGCAAAAGTAAAGCCGATTTATTCATAATGGAAACAACATAACCTGACCTGTATTAACATGAAAAAAACACATTACCTGTCCCATGTTTTACCTCTGCACTACAAAGGTTTGATGTGACCCTGTTGATGACATGACAGATAATTGCCGTTTTTTACCATTGTACTCTCGCTACAAGTTAGTAATAGTAAACCACCCATTTGTTAAAAACGATGAAGGCAACAAATCTCAAATGATCATTTTTATTTGCTTGTTGATGTCTTCATCCCCGAGGCATGGTGTAGTGCTATGTACACATGGTGGCGACATTGAAGCAAGAGAAGACTTTTTGTTGGAATTTGCACGGACAGGGGCTGTTACTCTGCTGGAAAGAATGTTGTTCTAGCCTCCGCTATCGCCAGACCCAACACCCTGCGACTTCTTTCTGTGGGGGTACACCAAGGACTTGATGTATGTCCCCCCCCCCATGCTGCAGGACCTGAATGACCTGAGAGGACGCATCACAGAAGCAGTGGAGTGAGTATCCAAGGACATACTTGCACAAGTCAGAATTGAAGTAGCTCTCGACACCTGTCATGTCACCAATAGGGCTCACATTGAACATTTGTAGTGCAGTGGTAAAACTTGGACAGCTAATGCTCGCAAAACATGATGATTCACAGCCCTGTCTAGCTGTTCACAGGATAGATGAGTTTCAATACTTCCCTCTGTGAGAACACTGATTTTGTAATGTCCCTTTTACTGTCACCGAGAAGGCACACGTGCTTTCTCTCAGAACTACCTTTAGAATGTTACATTGAAGTGCTGATGAGTTTCCAACACGCATTTTGTTCACTCAGTAGTAACAACGCCATGTCTAAATTCCTGCCATGCATTTGTCCCTCACAAATTACAACATTCTCCTCACACCCCTGTGTTGTACCTCTTTCCCCAGTGCACTAGTTTTTGATGCAGTGCTTCCTACACTTTCTGCATTACTTTCTCTAGCATTCCCTCCTTCCATTTATTGCCTGACATCTTCCCCCGGTTACTACTTTCTTTGGCAGCCCCACCAATCCACACTTTGTTCTCTGGGACCTGTGCTTTTATTGTCCACATGATATTTTGAGGCATCTCCTCCATTAAGATTATATTCTCTGCCAGCGCTCTTCCCCTCCCACCCAAACTCCTGATTTGCATGCACTGCCCTAACTTTTTTTTCCTGCACAAATTGCCTGCTGTACATACCATCAACTGTCATTCTCTCCATACTGCTGACTGCCATACTCTGCACTTCTGTTCTGTACATACTAACTACCATCATAACAAAAGCAACCCTCTCCTAAAGATACTGGCTCTTATCATGCTGTTTGCACTCCTCTCCTGCTCATACTGCCCCCTGCCATACCCTTCCCTCCCATTTCCTGTACATAGTGCCCACCATGAATCCTCCACACTCCTCTTTGTTCTCTAGCAGCTGTTCGTCTTAAAAAAAATAATAATAATCTACAAAAGCTGGAGGGGTCAGTCTGTAAGTGTCTATAATGTTTAATGCCCATGCTGTCTGCCTGCTGAACAACATGCAGGAAAAACACAAATAGGGGATTTTTTTAAGGTGGCTGATGGCATGGAAACCTTGTTGTGCAGGATTTAAAACTCTTATCTTAATAATCAAAGGAGTATCTAGTAAAGTAATATTCCTGAAGGCTAGGAAAATACAGTAGTCATTTGAATTTTTTTCCTGCCATACTTGAGTAACATAAACGTGTTTGTGAATGACATGAAGTCAGATATTTGCCTGCAAACCTCTTAGCAGTATACTAATGGTTTCTGTCAGTGTTCCTGCCAACATGGCTGTCATTTGATCATCTTGTTCCTTTTCGTCTATAAAAAAATTATCAGTTGGTGTCCAGTTGCTTAGAGATTTTGCGCTGTATGTGTGTGTGTGTGTGTGTGTGTGTGTGTATGTGTATGTATATGTGTGTGTGTATATATATATATATATATATATATATATATATATATATATATATATATATATAAATTAGATAAGTGTGTGTCTATATCTCTGCATGTTACCACTTCAGTTGGTTTTAGGTGCTCATTTTTGCCCTCTGCATGGGCAACTTACATGGCCATTCGGCGTCCAGTTGTCATGAGATTTGTAGAAATTGTGTACAAAGTTTTGGCCACCCTTAGACTTTACATGCTTGGTTGTTTAAAAACACGTCAAAGGCCTTCAGTTGAAACTTGTGCATTGGTGGCTTTTTTTTTCCTTTATGGTAATCTCCTGTTTGATTTCCTCTCGCCTCATAATGGCGTCCCATTCTGTTGTGTTGAAAATAAAGAGATAAAACTTATTAAAGATGCTATCTCACACTTTAATAACACTCCAGGTAGTCCCTGCACAAGTGGAATAAGAAAATTCATTCTTTGCCCCTAGCTGAACAATTGCTGATTATATCACTATGATTGCATTTAGTTCAGGAGAGTAATATGTGGCCGATGGAATAGAGCTGTGTACCAGAATAAACATATTGTTTTATGCAGGTAGTCTACTGAGGCCTCCTCTGCCTTTGTTATCTATCATGTCTTTGCTCTTCTGAGGCAAATAATAATAATGTCTTTTTTTGGTTCTATTTGCCGACAGCTATGATGTTGGCTATAGATTGTACAAGGATACTTTGTCCTCTGTAGTTAGTCTGTTAAAGTACCTACAGATATATCCATTAACTGAATTGTACAATTGTGTTTTTTTGTGTTACTGATTTGGGGGGGAAAGAAACCCCAGCTTATTGTTCTTGGGGGCTATGGCTATCAGTTATGTGCAATATTTATTCATTTTTTTGGATGTGCCTTCTGATAACGTTTTGCATCAGATAATGACAGTGATGGGGTTGTTTTGCCATACAGCCTGCTGGGGCGATCAGAACTTTTACTGAAGTAATTAGTAGTTATTTAGAATTGACTGTGGTTGATATTGGAGGTCTGGTTGTCAAGTAGGTATTGCTTTCAACTTTTTGTTCTTCGAAGCTTGTATCAAGTCACCACATGTCATAATACCTACATCAGTAAGAATTTTAATTTTTTTTTGCCATAAAGTTTATATTGTCCCAATGCTTCAAATTATACTGTACGGCGCTTGAAAAAGTATTCACACCCCTTGAAATTCTCCTTTTTTTTTCATGTTACAACTAAAAATATAAATGTATTTTTTTATTGGGTTTTTATGTGATTGACCAACCAATCAATATTTGCCACTCTTCAACAAATATGTGTAAAAAACACCCATAATAAATTCACCATATATAAAAATATACAACAAACACGCACTACATGTGATAACACCCCAGTGCCAGAAATTATTACAGAAACTATAATATTAAAGTCCTTGTGATCCAAACTGTCTCAATTGGTAATTCCTTTTAAACGTGATATAATTGCCAAACACAAAACGATGACAGATCTTTGGTGTAGAAAAATACGACCACAACCTTCCACGTGATCCTTCACCACAGCCTTGATAATACACTAGCAAAGAGGAATACACAATCCTCAGATAAATAAAAAAAAAAAATGAAGCAAAATTGCAGCTTTGCCACCAAATAGTCCATAAGTATAAAAGTCCATATAAAGTGCGATGCTCCTTTTTAAAATGTTCAAAAATAGAAGAAATTACAACTCACCAGAAGGAGGGTACTGTCTTACTCAAGAGAACAGCCCACACACTTTATGCAATACAGTGCATTTGTAATTCTTCATGTTAAACCGCATCTGGCATTAAATGTCACCTCCTCCAAAACCATGTGCAAGTCATATCCAGCCATACAAACAGAAAAAAATCTCATAGTGTAATAATTAGTAAATATTCAGTGGAAATACCGTTAAATCCGTTCACTTGGCCTTTCCGCACATGCAATGCAAACTCACCAGAGGGAGTATATTGCCATACAGTATCTTCAGTCTTTTTAATCAACGGGGATGGATGCATGGATCTGGATAGTGCCACTTGTATTCTCTAATACCCCAATCTCATTCAGATATCTTTAAGGCAGTGGTCATCAACTCTGTCCCCAGGGCTCACTAACAGGCCAGGTTTTATGTATTACCTTGCAGAGATGCAGACTAGAATACTGCAATCACTGAGCAGCAAATGATATCACCTGTGATGTTTTTCAGTTATCTTGCAAACCTGGCCTGTTAGTGGGCCCTGAGGACAGGGTTGATGACCACTGCTTTAGGGGACATATGGTCGCTCACACCACCAAATGATATCATTAAGCAAAAGAAATAAGATATCATAGTGTAGTCGTTTTTATGTAACGGCTTTAAAATCAATAAACCAGCCAGACATGGCACCAGTATAAGACAGTAAAATAATAATGCTGCTATTTTTATTTTTAATGAACTATAAGAATTATCCATTTGACCTGCTATGTTACTGTACTTTGCTACACTGCTTTAAAGAGGAACTTCACTGCCTCCACCCTCCATGCTTTTTTCCCCCCTCCACTGTCCACTACCATATGTGACATGTAGTGAAGGAGATGTAGTGTGTTCAAACAGTCACCTGTACGGTAGTCTCCATCCATAGGGCAGAGTGACCACTCAGACGCAAACGTGTGAAAGGGACAGAGGATTGTCACCCCTTAGCAGGAAGTGCCTAAATAAGAACCCTAATCATAAGATTGCTAGGGATTTTTTTTTTTTTTTTTTTAATATAAGCTACAGATATAAAAATATATATCTTGCTTTTTTTGGGGGGGGGTTTGGAGCAGGGTAGGGAGGTGTCACAATCCCCGTAGTTTTTTTTTTTTATACCATTGGGGACATTTTCATTCACATTCTGTCCCAGAGGCACAGCAGGAAGTGAGAGCAAATCTCTTAAAGTGAGGGAAAGTCCCATCTTAAGTGGTTGTAACTGGAACAACTGTCTCCACAACTGGTCACAATGGTCAACAGTACAAATAGAGGGGTGAATCTCACCAGTGGAGCCACAGAGTGCAATAAAAACTTTTGAGAGATTCCCTTTCCCACTCTATTCAAAACAATGTTTTTCTTTATAAATATGATACAGTATACATGTTATGAATTTTAACATTTCAGTAACACGTTTTTACTCCCCCCCCCCCCTTTTTTTTTTTAAATATTGTAGATCAGATCAAGATGGTCGAATTCTTCTTGTGGATAGCCAAAACAGGAGTCTTTCCCAATCTTTTGAAAACCTCCATGAAGAGTCGACTGATGGTTTACTACAGGTAAATAGCTATTCATTTACTAATAATGTTTGAAACATGTGTTAGAATATCTTTATATAATTGCTTTATACCTGCACATAAATTAAATATTTGAGGTTTTCCTCAGTATGCAGCTTATTATTCTTTGTAGTTTAGGCTTTTTAGGACCTCTTTAAAGTGGAAGTAAACCCATGGATTTAAACAGTTAAAAAAAAAAAAAAAGGCATGCCGGGAATGCTAACTGCACATTCGCTGTGCTCTCAGCCAAAATATCAAACCATCCAATGGCTGGTGTCATAACGAATCACATGTGCAGCACCAAAGCAGTTGAAGATTAAACAGAGGCAAAGATGGCAGCTTCCTTGGCTGAAAACTATAGGGGAGTTTACTTCCACTTTAAAGTGATGGCCATTTATATTTTCATATTCCACGTGTCCTATATTTTCTCATATTATAAAGCTGCTCATTGTTCTTGGCATCAAATCTCCAGATCCTGTAAATTGTTTGGATGTCTGGCATGAAAGGCATTTTTAAGATCTCCACACAGTGACTCAATAATGTTGAGGTCAGAAGATTAAGATTGCCACTCTAGAACCTTTGCTTTTCTCTGCTGTGCCATTTTAAGGGGAACTTGACCTTATGGGGTTGATTTACTAAAACTGGAGAGTGCAAAATCTGGTTCAGCTGTGCATGGTAGCCAAGCAGCTTCTAACTTCAGCTTGTTCAATTAAGTTTTGACAAAATCTTGAAGCCAATTGGTTTCTATACAGAACTACATCAGATTTTGCACTCTCCAATTTTAGTAAATTAACCTCTGTTTGAGATGATTATCATGTTGGAAAGTCCAAGTGCGCCCAATGAGCAGCTTTCAGGCTGATAAATGTAAATTCTCCTCCAGTATTTTCTCATAATATGCTACGTTCATCTTTCCACCTCGACACTCCACTCCAGTGAGCACTGGAGGGGCAGAGTGGACCAAGAACTAAGCCATCAGTGGTCATGTGATTGTTCAATTCTTGGTTATAGAGCTAATATGGGACAGCTGCAGCATAAAACCGAAGCTGCAGCATAGAGGTGAGTATGTAGAATTTTTTTGTTGGACAATACAATTTTGTCTCCATGTCCATAGAACAATTAAAATAAGGCACATATAACCAGTAGCTGTTGACCTTTTACTATATGGCCAAACAAGACATAGCCAATCGATGTCCCAGCTCAGTCCCAACCATGGAAATTTTAGCATAGGCTAGCCCAGAACAAATGATCTTCATCTGTTCCTATTAAGGCCTATTAAAAGACTAATTTCATGACGACTGCATTATTTCCAAAGTGTATATTTACTATAGTCGCGCTACTCAAAGGGAATATAGAAAGGACAATCACAAAATGTATGTGATAAAATGGGGATTGGGCAGCCAATCACCCAATCATAACTATATTTGAAAGCTCCAGAGTTCGGTTGGGAATAGGCCATTGTATGTGGATAAGTGCCCGTTCACACAGGGGCGACACGACTTGCAGCGCGACTCACAGGGGCGACCTGCACACAACTTCAGCGGCGACTTGCAAAATGACTTCTGTATGGAAGTCAATGCAAGTCGCCTGAAGTTGCCCCAAAAATAGTACAGGAACCTTTTTCTAAGTCGGAGCGACTTGAGTCGCTCCTATTAGAACGGTTCCATAGTACAGAACGGAGCGCGACTTGTCAGGCGGCTAAGTCGCCTGACAAGTCGCGGTAGTGTGAACCGGCACTTAGAGTTTAAGAAATTTCTAGTATCTAACAAAATAGTAATTTTTCATTGGACATTGTTTGAGTGTTACATTTCCGATTAAAAATCTCACAAGTTAAAGGAATTTAATTGATTTGGGCCTCCATCATCAGTTAAGTGTCAGTTTGTTATGAAGGGAAACATAAATGCTAGTTTACTGCCTTTTAATTCCCTTGGCTATACAGCAAGTGTTTTTTAATTGTCTAATAACAATATGTACATTTTTGTTCACAGAAACTTAAGAAGGACCCATATTCTGCCACAATGATAAACTTTTCCAAAGTTACAAACTTCTTTGTTGACACTATACGAGGTACAGATCCAGCAACACACCGCAGGCCTCCTCAGGAAATGGCTGATTTCCTTGTTGATGCAATTCCTGATTTAAAAATAAATCAACAAGAAGAATCAGGGTTTGAAGTAATAACTCGTGTAAGTATTGATGTCTTTAATTTTTTGTCTTGCTGTAGGCCATAAAATACAGCAAAGAAGATTGTAAAGCTGCCCAGAGCCATAAACATATTCCCATTTAGCTGCTGAGGATGATGTATCCGGACACCAGACTGTCGAAAAGATTCTCTGTGCAAGGTTTTGAGTTATTTAGCCTGGTCTGGTGCCATAGGGATCCGTGGGGTATTGACAGTCAATTTGTCTCCACTTCCCTGGGCAATAAGAGGTTGCATTAGTATGGCTTGTCTCATTTTACTTCTTATTTTTTTGACCCAGTCCAAGTTTTAGATAGTCTGACTCCAGACTAATGTTTTTTTTTTTTTTTTTTTTTTTTTTTTTTTTTATTCAGTGCATCTTAAGAGCTGTCAGCCATAATATAGACATATAAAGCCTTTTTTTCTTCAGACAACATTTTTTTTTTTTAATATATACATCAATGTGTGTATTTTTGTGCACAGTTTATAAAATGGATATTTCGCACTAATATATGCAATGATTATCCAGTTTACCTATTTGATCATCACTGTTTATACAACACGTTGTGTTTTTTTATGGACAATGTGTTTTTGTGTGAATGGCTAAAGTGGAATTCCAGTCAAATTCTGACTAAGGCTAAATCTACTCCCACCCCCATTCTAAGACTGTTCTTTCTACCCTGTAAAAGTTGTGTATACTTACCTCTTCTGAAGCCGCTTTGGTCTTGTCTCATGATTGGGTTCCAGTGACAGCTTTAGTGTAGAGGAGAGGCAGCCAGAGATGCAGAGCCTGGGCAGTGGTGTCACTCATAGGCTTACTATGGGGCATCTGTTGGCTGTCCCTCCTCTACACTGAAGCTTGTCATGTGGCTGGACTGGAGCGGCTTCGCAATAGTTAAGTATACACACCTTTTATTTTACAGGGTAGATAGAGTAGGCTTAGAATTGGGGTGGGAGTAGAATTTGACTGGAATGGCACTTTAATATCAATATATCCACTGATCAATTTGTTCTACTGATTGCTTGTCTCTGTACATTGTTTGGGATAATGCTTTATACTTGTTTTTATATATTTAACATTTCAGATTTGTATCTTTTTAATTAATTTTTATTTTATCACACTGTTTATTGGTATTATAATTTTTTAATATCTTGTACAGCTGCTAGGATGGGGTTTTATGACATGAATTACTTTTTCGAAGCAGAGAATTTTTATTTAATTGAAGATTGATATGATGTAAGAGGCTGTCAGAAACTAGGTAAAGTGCCTTGAAAAAGTGTTTATACTCCTTGAAATTTTTCACATTTTGTCATGTCAAACGTAAATGTAATTTATTGGGATTTTATATGATAGACCAACACATAGTGGCACATAATTGATAAAATGGTTTTAAATTTTTTTTTTTTTTTTACAAATATGTGAAAAGTGTGGTGTGCATTTGTATTCAGTCCGCTTTTACTCTGATACCCCTAACTAAAATCTAGTGGAACCAATTGCCTTCAGAAGTCACCTATTTGTAAATAGAGTCCACCTGTGTGTAATTTAATCTCAGTATAAATACAGCTGTTCTGTGACGCCCTCGGAGGTTTGTTAGAGGACCTTAATGAACAAACAGCATCATGATGGCCAAGGAACACACCAGACAGGTCAGGGATAAAGTTGTGGAAAAGTTTAAAACAGGGTTAGGTTATAAAAAAAAATATCTCAAGCTTTCAACCTCTCACATAGCATTGTTCAACCCATCCTCAGAAAATGGAAAGAGTATGGCACAACTGCAAACCTACCAAGACATGGTCGTCCACCGAAACTGACAGGCTGGGCAAGGAGAGTATTAATCATAGAAGCATCCAAGAGGCCCATGATAACTCTGAAGGAGCTGCAGGGATCCACAGCTCAGAAGGGAGAATCTGTCCACAGGACAACTATTAGCCCCTCACTCCACAAATCTGGCCTTTATGGAAGAGTGGCAAGAAGAAAGCCATTGTTGAACAAAAAGCTATAAGAAGTCCTGTTTGCAGTTTGCGAGAAGCCATGTAGGGGAGACAGCAAACATAGAAGAAGGTGCTCTGGTCAGGTGAGATCAACATTTTTCAAAACTTTTTGGCCTAAAAGAAAAATTCTATGTGTGCCGGAAAACTAACACTGCACATCAATCTGAACACACCATCCCCACCGTGAAACATGTTGGTGGCAGCATCATGTTGTGGAGATGCTTTTCTTCAGCAGGGACAGGGAAGCTGGTCAGAGTTGATGGAAAAATTGACGGAGCCCAATACAGGGCTATCTTAGAAGTGAACCTGTTAGTCTGCAAAAGACGTGAGACTGGGGTGGAGGTTCACATTCCAGCAGGACAACAACCCTAAACATACAGCCAGAGCTACAATGGAATGGTTTAGATCAATGCATATTAATGTGTTAGAATGGCCCAGTCAATGTCCAGGCCTAAATCCAATTGAGAATATGTGGCAAGACTTGAAAATTGCTGTTCACAGAAGCTCTCCATAAAATCTGACAGAGCTTGAGCTATTTTGCAAAGGACGGGCAAAAATGTCACTCTCTCTAGATGTGCAAAGCTGTTAGAGACATCCCCAAAAAGACTTGCAGCTATAATTGCAGTGAAAGGCAGTTCTACAAAGTACTCAGGGGGGCTGAATAAAAATGCATGCCACACTTTTCACATATTTTATTTGTAAATAATTTTGAAAAACATTTATCATTTTACTTCCACTTCACAATTATGTGCCACTTTGTGTTGATCTATCATATAAAATTCCAATAAAATACATTTACGTTTTTGGCTGTAACATAACAAAATGTGGAAAATCTCAAGGGGTGGGAATACTTTTTAGACTGCTTTGAGATCATGTCGATTACAGTCAGAGCTCCCTGCAGCTCCCTTTAAAAATTTACTGGCATCATATTTGATCTTTTTATACCAGTAAAGAAAAACGCACAGAAAAAAGAATGGACAAAAAGTGAATAAGTGTGAAAGAAATAATCCAAGTTGTTTAGCTAGTGAAATCCAAGGAATATTTTTCTTCACTGTCCTTGAGTAAGCATATCGACATGAAAAACAGACTAATACCCCAGGCTGTAAATGGTACTTGGTATCATGACTTGTCCACATGCTGCCGTGTTTGATGTTTTTCTAAATAAAGTTGACATATCCTGAAGCAGTGTGATACCTATGCATGTCCTATAAGTAAAAGTAGGGGCCTTGTCATTTACTAGACTTTTTTATTTTAGGTGTTTTCAACCTTTCAGATGTTACACATGTTGCTATTGAACCTCCATTTCCCTATACACATTTCAAAAGTAACTTTGAAAATTCTTCTTTTACTTTATTTAGTTAATATAACAGGTACTAGTCTGAAACACTTACTTTCAAGGCCACATTGCTGTCAGTTTTCTGTTTAAGATGGAGAGAAAGGGTAATTTGGGATTTGGTGCTGCAAATGCCTATTGTAAATAGAGTCTTAAATAGCAACAAACCGTTGCAGGTTGTCAAGTGAGATAATATATGTCTTTAATATCTCATCTGTTGCAGGAGGCAGTTACATCTTTCATGGTGACTTATTGCCATGCTCTGCTGTAAATCAGGGGTTAGTTTTCACTTTTTGTTAAGACTTGTTGTCTGTAAACTCCCATTTAATAGCATCAATAAACAGATTTTCAAGTGTCTGTATAACAGGAACATTAACTGTTTATCTCGGGTTGAGCTGAGTGAATATACTGATATATACATTATAACAGACATACATTTTAACAGAATGACAAAACCCCAGATGTGCCAAGTCAGTCTTCACCTTTTGTGTTAAACATAAAAAAGTTGTAAGCTGCTTGGCCTTTTCTGTCTTTAATATATCTTGCAATAATTAGATTTTCTTTGATACTGTATATATTAATGTGCATATAGCCATGTATTTGATTTTACATACATCTTTCTGTAGCTGAATTATTTAATACCTTCTCCTCTGTTCTGATGTATTTTAGAAATCCTTTTACGGAAATGATTCTAGACATTGGCTTTACTCCGTTTCTCAAAGTTCAAGTCTTGTGGTCTCACAAAACTCTTATTACTATTCATCAAATTCTCAGCAAGGTCTTTTTTTACCAGAATAGCATACATTGAGTTAACACGCAGACAGCGGTGGCTGACAGTAGTTTGCTTAGGGAGACCTGGGACCGAGCGATTGGCGGTGTTTGATCACTCGGTTCTCAGTGTTAGAGCCAGTGGGGGACAGAAGCAACATCGGATCGATCTGATTCTTAAAAAATAAAATAAAAAAAACACTTTTAAAGCTGAGTTTGTCTTGTCTGCATGTGTACCATATTAGACATTCCTAATTTTTCAGTTATTGTTCAAGCAAACGTTTTGCTTTGCACCATCAATTTATGGCTCAATTCTTTTAGATTGATGTTGGAACTCGCCCAGAAGTCCACCGAAGAGATCCAGTTTCAACTTCTGAATGGGACAGCCATATGGATTCAGAAGGAAGAATTCAGAATGTGGACCAGCTAAAGACCATGATATTTAAAGGGGTGCGTCACTTTAAAACAGTATTCTTGTGCTTTCCTTTGAAATATTGTTTTCTATTTAAGTGTGTTCTAACTGTATGGGCTCACTATAACATGACAAAGATCACTGCTCCCAATGACGGGGAGCAGTAGATCCCTGTCATGTTGCTAGGCGGAACAGGGAACTGCCTTGTTTACATGGGCATCTCTCTGCTCTGCCTCTCCTCGCCGCAATCGCGTGCCGCCGGCAAACTTAGAGTTTGCGGGACCCACAGGCAAGCGCGCCTTCTAGGTGGCAAATTCAAAGAGACGTATGGGTACGCCATTTTGCCTGCCCGTTCCATACTGCCATGTAAATCGGCGGTCGGCAAGTGGTTAAAACGACACTGTCACCCTTCCCACACAGGGCAATGTGACAGTGTGTTTGTAAAGCCCCTCTCCCAGTCACTCACCTTACCAGTGCTCCCTTATAGTTCCTGTCTCGGTCCAAGACCAATGTAATGGCTGCTGTTGAACGAAAGGGATCAAAGACTTCACTCCTTTGAATAGGACATTGACATTAGGCTGTTAGACATAACTGTCACTTGGGGGGGGGGGGGAGGCATTGCCACGTTTTCCTTCAGAGACAGGAATGGTGAGGTATTTGTACTCACCTTATCAGCACTCCCTTTCACAAATATTAGGATGTGGAGCTAGACCAAGAATAATATTCAAATGATGTTGGACTAGAAGGCCTGGTACGCAGTCTCTGCTCTAATCCTTCCCAAAGGTGTTCTATTGGGTTGCAGTCAGGACTCAATCAAGGCTTTATGGACCTTGCTTTGTGCACTGGTGCGCAGTCATTTTGGAACAGGAAGGGACCATCCCCAAACTGTTCCCACAAAGTTGGAAGCATGAAATTGTCCAAAATATCTTGGTATGCTGACGCTTAAGCGTTCCCTTCACTGGAACTAAGGGGCCAAGCCCAATCCCTGATAAACAATCCCACGCCATAGTCCCCCCTCCATAAAATCATTTGGAGGAGTGTCCCAATACTTTTTGGCAATATAGTGTGGATGAGCCAGTTTGGGGTGGAGGAACTTGACAGGCCTGACCTCAACCTGATGGAACACCTTTGGGATGAATTGGAGCGGAAACTGCGAGCCAGGCCTTCTCACCCAACATCAGTGCCTGATCTCACAAATGCAAATCTGGAAGAATGGTCATACATTCCCATAGACGTACTCTTAAACCTTGTGGACAGCCTTCCCAGAAGAGTTGAAGCTGTTATAGCTGCAAAGGGTGGGCCAACTCAATATTGAACCCTGCGGCCTAAGACTGGGATGCCATTAAAGTTTGTGTGTGTGCATATATGTGTGTATATATTGGACACAGGCACAATTTACGTTTATTTCTATTTATTTTTTCAAATATACATTTTATTAACACCCGAAATGGACAAGAACAAGTCATTACAGCCATATTGTGTAGATAATGAAAACGTCAAATATATAGATCATGGATCTAGGAAAGATACAGTTTGGGAAATGCACATCCAATACACTTAACAAGCGAAGTTGTTAAGTGATAAAAAAAAAAGAAAAGAAATGAATGCTATCAGATTTTAACAGTCCTCGTGTCGTCACTGAACATATAGGTTGAAACATGGAGCAAGACCCGAGGTATTTTCTTGCTGTTCCCACCTCTTGTTTCTTTGATACTGCTTGGGGACTTCCCTAAGGCCAAGCTGAAGATGCTGTGTCAGTCAATGAACGAACGAAAAAAATAGGATTTTTGTCCTCACCGTAAAATCCCTTTCTCTGAAGTTCATTGACGGACACAGCATACACCCCTCCTGCTTGTACTGCTTTTGACAAACTGAGCTGCTGGATGCAGTGTGAGGGGTTATAGCCAGTAGGACTGCCCCTTGGGCGGTACTGTGCAAGTGTTGCTGTTTTTAACACTTTCTGCCTAGTCCTCTCCAAAAGGGGCGATAAAGGGGCGCCAATGAACTTCAAAGAAAAGGATTTTATGGTGAGTACAAAAATCCTATTTTTCAGCATCAGTACTGATAAAGAAACAAGGAGTATGAGTCACGTTAGCAATATGAAGCAAGTTACGAACCTTAATCTTATTCTCTCTTCCCTAGTGGGGATGAATCCTACCTGGTCCAAATGTACCAGGTCTTCTACACAATTTTAGTTTTTTTTTTTTTTACCAAAACATGTTCAAGCTGCAGTTCTATAATGGATATGGGCTGAAAGTGTGCACACTCGGGTTCATTTGAGGGTATGTACATCCAAATCGGAGGAAGGGTTTAGGAATTGCAGTTCTTAAGAATAGCCATCCCCCTTTTTCAAGGGATCAAAAGTAATTGGACAATTGAATCAAAAGCTTTTTCATGGCCAGGTGTGGGCTACTCCTTTTTTATTTCTTCATCAATTAAGCTGGTAAAAGGTCCGGAGTTGATTCAAACTGTGTGATATTTTCATTTGGAATCTATTGTTGTGAACCTTCATCATGTGTTCAAAAGAGCTGTCCATGCAAGTGAAACAGGCCGTGGTAAGGCTTCAAAAACAAAACAAATCCATCGGAGATGGCAGCAACATTAGGTGGCCAAATCAACAGTTTGGTACATTCTGAGGAAAGAAGAATGCACTGATGAGTTCAGTAGCATAAAAAGGCCTGGACGTCCACGGTAGACAACAGTGGTGGATGATCGCAGGATCCTCTCTATGGTAAAGAAAAACTTCACAACATTCAGACAAGTGAAGGACACTCTCCAGAGGTGGGAGTATCTTTGTCAAAGTCTACAATCAAGAGAAGACTTCATGAGGGCAAATACAGAGGGTTCACCACAAGGTGCAAACCATTCATTAGCCTGAAGAATAGAAAAGCCAGATTACTTTGCCAAAAAACATTTAAAAAAGACACACCAGTTCTGGAAAAACATGCTTTGAACAGATGAAACTGAGATTAATCTGTATAAGAATGATGGGGAAAAAGTGTGGAGAAGGCTTGGAACAACTCATGAGCCAAAGCACACAACGACATCTGTAAAACCTGGTGGAGGCAGTGTGATGGCATGGGCGTGCATGGCTTCCAATGGCACAGGGTCATTGGTGTTTATTGATGATGTGACAGAAGCAGCCGGATGAATTCTGCAGTGTTTAGAGAGATACTGTCAGCCCAGATTCAGCCAAACGAAGCAAAGTTGATTGGATGGAGCTTCACAGTACAGATGGACAATGATCCAAAACACACTGCAAAAGCAACCCAGGAGCTGTTAAAGGAAAAGAAGTGGAATATTCTGCAATGGCTGAGTCAATCACCTGAACTCAACCCAATTGAGTATGCATTTCACTTGCTGAAGGCAAAACTAAAGGCAGAAAGAACCGCAAAGAACAACTGAAGACAGCTGCAGTTAGAGCCCGGCAAAGCATCAGAAAGGAGTCTTTCGTAATGTCCATGTGTCATTGCCAGTAAAGTATTCTCAACAAAATATAAAAAATTAACATTTTATTTATTATTATATCAATTTGTCCAATTACATTTGAGCCCCTGAAAATGGGAGGGGAGGGGGAAGCTGACGACTGTGTAAAAATGGTTGTAGTAACTAAAATTTGTACTTGATATTTATGTTCAACCCCTTGAATTAAAGCTGAAAGTCTGCACTTCAAATTTGTTTGGATTGTTTCGATTTAATTTTATTCTGGTGGCATACAGAGCCAAAAGTATGAGAATTTTGCCGAAACCAAAGTACCTGGAGGAAACTTGCACAGGAAGAACAAGCAGACTCAGGCAGGTAGTGTCATGTTTCGATTCAAACCAATGACCCTAGTGCTGCTAGGCAGAAATGCTAACCACTATTATATGTTATGCTACTTCTTTGTTAGGCCTCATGCACACAGGGTGTCTGTTTAGCCCCTCTGAACACCAGAACTCCTGGCAGGAGAAAAGCTGTTAAACGCTCATAAAGGCGCGTATTGCGCGTAAGTTTAGATGCATTTGGCCAGAATATTAATGCATTCTGCCCGTTGGAGTGCCCGAATGCTCAAACACTAGACACGTCTAGCATTTTGGCGCATTCAGCATTTTTTCAGCTCTTTTGCTCCACTCCTGGACATGCCTGTTAGGTGTTGTGGTGTTTTTTTTGTTTTTTTTTCTAACCCGTAAATGTTCCTTTTTTATGTATGCATGGATACACATGCTTACACAGAGTTGCTTTTACAGGCTAAAAAAAAAAAGCCAAATGCTTGTAAAAGTGACATTTTTATAACCCAGTGTGCATGAGACCTAAAAATAGGTTTTTGATTTTGGTGAGAGGGTTTAAACATTAACCACTTCCTGTCTGGCCTATAACAGAATGACGGGCGGGAAGTGGTTTTGTTATCCTGACTAAGGATGAGCTCAGGCGTGTTTGCATGCTTCACGTGCAGAGCCCGCCAGAAAGTTGACGCACCACTGCGCTAATCACAGGCAGCGAGTCATTGCCCGATCCAGATTGGGTAATGTCTCACTGCCTGTGATTATCGCAGCACTGCGACGACTTCCTGGCAGGCTCTGCACGTGAAGCATGTGAACGCGCCTGAACTCATCCTTAATCCTGACTGGGCGTCATATGACATCCAGGAGGATAACATGCTGGCGCGTGCCTGCACCGCGCCGATCATGGGGTGTCAGTCTGACATGCCGCATCTCCGATCTGACAGAGGCTTCTTATCACGTGATCAGCTGTGACTAATCACAGCTGATCATTGTGTGAACCAGGAAGTGCCAGTAACTGGCATTCCTCGGTTCGCGCTGACAGGGAGAGCCGATCGGCGGCTCTCCTTGTCGGGGGGGGGGGGGGGGGGGTCTGTGCTGCACAGCCCCCTTCAAATGTACCCCTAAGCTGCCAATTTGCGCACAGTCAGTGCCCCATCATAACCCCCTGCCAGTGCCCAATAAAGTGCCAATCGGTGCCCACCACAGTGCAGATCAGTGCCCACCATAGTGGCAATCAGTGCCCAGCATTAACACCTGTCAGTACCAGCCCAATCAGTGCCCTCTGATAGTGCCAATCAGTGCTGTCTGTCAGTGCCCATCACTTCTACGTATCAGTGCCAACTCATCAGTGCCCATTGGTGCCGACTCATTAGTGCCTGTCAGTGAAGAAGAAAACCAAATTTTATAACAGAAACGAAGAAAAACTTCTTTCTTTTAGTTTGTTTAGCAAAAAACAAAAACTGCAGAGGTGATCAAATACCACCAAAAGAAATCTCTATTTGTGGGAAGAAAATGATAAAAATGTAGTTTGGGTACAGTGTTGTGTGACCGCTCAATTGTTGTTCAAAGTGTGACAGCGCTGAAAGCTCAAAATTGTCCTGGGCAGGAAGGAGCGCAATTGCTTGGTATTTAAGTGGTTAAAGGCAAATAATTTCACATTTTAATACTCTACTGTTTTGTTCTATGCATTATAGTTTTTTTAATGTATTTTTTAAATCTCTTTACTTTAAATGCCTTTTCATTTAGGGAATATATATCAAATTAAATTGATTATAAAATAAGCCTTACATATTCCAAACAGATAACATACGGTAACTGAGGTGTAAGCATTATTTAAAACTCATTTATAAAAGCTCCATCCTTTCCCACATCCTCTCGCTTGGTGTTTATCACAAAGTAAATCAAGTGTAAAGCCAGGGTAGTTATGTGTAACTCTATTTCAATATTCTGCTTGGTTATTTCCAGAATCCATGCTACTTTCATCACATCTTGTCAACATTTAATTTCTCTCCACTGCTCAGTACATTGCTTTTTTTGCTGTGACTAGTCACTTTTGTAGTTCCACATTTGACAGCTCCTCTTTGAACTTGATAAGCAGGAACCTTTTGTATTTGGTAGCGATAGCATAATCTTAATCACTTGAGTTCACAAATGCATTTCCCAGAAACCCATTTGCTCTTTTTTTTACAAATACAGAGTGATGTATTTTTGCTGCATCCAAAATGTCACTTGTGAAGCGTTGAGATACTGTACTCACTGACCTCTTTATATCACCAAAGCAGTCCTTGTAATCTCTTTACAACATGAGCATATCCTCATATGTTCAGAGCAGCCTATGCATCTAAGACGGCGATAATCTTTGTAGCGACGGCTTTGTACACTATTTCTTATTAAAGGATGGCTTTATTGATTTTCAGCCTTGCTCTGTGCTTTTGAGTTTCATGAACTGCATCTGTATAGCTACTTTTACTGGTGTCTAATAATCTAAGCTGAACTCTTAATTTTAAATACAACTTTCATAAACTTTTACAAACATTTTACTGCAGTTAAGTTGGAAGGGCTAATTGCGGTTGTGTTTTCTTGCAGGGGCTCTGCCATGCCATAAGAAAGGAGGCTTGGAAGTTTTTGTTGGGCTATTTTCCATGGAACAGCACAAGAGAAGAACGGGTTCAGCTGCACAAAAAGAAAACGTATGTACTTCGATAAAAGTTGCCAACTTTATATGTTGCATGTAACCAGGAATAAATGGACACATACATTTAGGTTTAAAGTGAAAGTAAAGGCAAAACCTTACTAACTCTAAACCTACTCTCAACCGCATTCTAAGCCCAATCTATCTAACCCTGTAAAGAAAAAAATCGCTATACTTAGCTTTTCTGTAGCTGCTCTGGTCCAGTCTCCAATGGCGGATGCTGTGTTCAAGAGAAAGATGATAACAACGGCTGGGAAGTGACATCACCCATAGAATTAATATGGGGCTTCCATTGTTGCCTGCCTCCCCTATACACACCTACACACCGAAGCCGCTGCTGACCACATTGCGTGGGACTGGACCGGAGCTTGTGCAGAACAGATTTATAGTCATTTTTTACTTTACAGGGATAGAAAGATAGATTAGGCTTATGCCGTTTTTTTTTTTTTTTTGTTTTTCCATGCTAGTCCTATATCGAACCTGAAGAGTTTACTAAAGTTACCAAAATTCTCGTACAACAGAATAAAAAATCGGAAGTGATGTCATGTGTTGTAGTGTATTTGTATTGTATTGTATTTTCGGATGAAAACTACTGATCAAAAATTGTATGATCTGGTATCGTACGAGAAAATTTTTAGTGCATGTCCGATTAAAATAATATCGGATGAACTATCGTGATTGGCTTTCGAAAGCTCTGTACGAACGATCCAATTATTCTACGATGGCGTCAAAAGTGGTATTTTTCGTCCAATTTTCGGATCGTGTGTACGGGCCATTAATATGTGGCTTGAGAGTAGGTTATTGGCTCGTACACAAGATCTGAAAATCAGACAAAAAATACAGATTTCGAAGCGACGGTTCATCCGATATTATTTTGTTGGACATGCACGAAAAATTTTCTTGTACGCTTTTCTCTTTAATCAGTACAGTTGTCATCCGAAAATACAATACAAATACTAGGGATGCACCGAAATTTCGGCTGCTGAAACATATCGGCCGAAAATGGTGTTTTCGCCAAATTGCCGAAAGGAAAATCTTGCCGAAAATAGGGGCAGGGCTCTGCCCCCTGGTGCCGCCCATTGCACGGGTGTTTTCCTGGCTCGTCCCCAGTCCTCTGTCCTCCGTCCTCCCTCCTCCTTTCCTCCCGCCCGACAGTGCGGTGATCTCCGTGTGTCACGGAGCTGTGCATTGAATTGCCTGGGTGGCTGCAGTAACAATGTCCCGCCTCCTGTGACAGATGGTACACTGATCCAATGGCGGGACATTGAATCAGCGTGACGTGATTACAGGAGGCGGGACATTGTTACTGCAGCCACCAAGGTAATTTAATGCACAGCTCCGTGAGACATGGAGATCACCGCTCTGATCCGGGCCTGGGTAAGGCTGAATTTAGACACTGGCAAGCTGCATGAGGGGGAAAGAGTGTGCCCAGGGCAAGCATTGCAGAGTTTTGTCCGCAGCTAAATCAAGTTTTTTGTGCCCACATCCAAAAGTCATTTGTTTGCCTCTGAAACTATCTACCTCTGGCCACTTGTGTGAATGTAGCCATGCTATATAAAACCAGGTCACAGGACAAAGGCTGTACTCCCTTTATTGGCCATATAAAAAAAATAATAATAATAATCTTGATTTTGACCCAGCTAGGTTTATGGGGAAGGGTTAAGTTATTGCTAGTAGAGGTAACGATATGAGCATTCCCAATAGAAATCTGTTGGAACGGAACCAGGTAGCTTGCTTGGGGCCAGTTCACACCAGATGCAGTTCCGTGTGCTTTTTTTTTTTTTTTGCACAAAATGCATGCACAGTGTTTTCCATGTATTCCAATGGCTCTAGTTCACACCATGCAGTCAGTTTCCGCACCGGAAACTGACTGCATGGTGTGAACTAAAGCCATTGGAATACATGGAAAACACTGTGCATGTATTTTTATCAGGCAGGCTGCATCTGAGGGGAACTGGTGAGGCTGCTTTGATCTCATGTACCATGCCTGCAGTTTCTGACCATCTCCTGTACCATGCCTGCAGTCTCTGACCATCTCCTGTACCATGCCTGCAGTCTCTGACCATCTCCTGTACCATGCCTGCAGTCTCTGACCATCTCCTGTAAAGAGGCCTGCAGTCTCTGACCATCTCCTGTACCATGCCTGCAGTCTCTGACCATCTCCTGTACCATGCCTGCAGTCTCTGACCATCTCCTGTACCATGCCTGCAGTCTCTGACCATCTCCTGTACCATGCCTGCAGTCTCTGACCATCTCCTGCACCATGCCTGCAGTCTCTGACCATCTCCTGCACCATGCCTGCAGTCTCTGACCATCTCCTGCACCATGCCTGCAGTCTCTGACCATCTCCTGCACCATGCCTGCAGTCTCTGACCATCTCCTGCACCATGCCTGCAGTCTCTGACCATCTCCTGCACCATGCCCGCAGTCTCTGACCATCTCCTGTCTCTGACTTTCTGCTGTATGAAAATATTTTTTAAAAACAGTCATTTTCGGTATCGGTGCTGTTTCGGTATCGGTTTTGGTTTTTCGGTCTAGTGTATTTTTCATTTTCGATATCGGTTTCGGCACCAAAAAACCCATTCGGTGCGCCCCTAACAAATACACTACAACACATGACATCACCTCCATTTTTTTATTTTATTTTGTCATACGAAAATTGTCATAACTTGACTAAACTCTTTAAGTTTGATATACGACTAGCGTGCAAAAAAAAAAACAGATGATCTGTCATCCGATTTTCGTATCGTGTGTACTGGGCATTAGAGTAAAGGCTCATACACACTATAAGAAAATCAGGCGAACATTTTCATCCAAAGAATTTTCATACGATTTTCCTATAGTATGTACACAACTTATGACAGCCGATTACGAATTTTCATACAAAAATTTCTGATGGGACAAATTCCAAAATGTTTCTCGTACGAGAACAGAATGAACGATTTTCGTTTTAATGTGTACCATTTTCTTACAAGAAAAACCTGAAAAGAAAGACTACACATGATCGGAAACAATAAACAAAAAAAGCCTTTGTCGTACAAGAATTTTCATAAGAATTTTTGTACGAATGTTCTTTCGTCTGTTCTGATTTGCTGTGAAACATTGAGAAAAATCGGATGTACGTTTGCCCGTTTTTTCTTATAGTGTGTACCCCACTTTAGTTAGATTTTGCCTTTTACTTCCAGTTGATCTATTCATGAATGCAATTTTTAAGGGGCATTATCCCTATCC
Source organism: Lithobates pipiens (assembly GCF_037356315.1). Lineage (NCBI taxonomy): Eukaryota > Metazoa > Chordata > Amphibia > Anura > Ranidae > Lithobates > Lithobates pipiens. The sequence continues at coordinate 240,409,888 of NW_027507903.1, read as the reverse complement.
CATTACATACATGCTAAAGATTAAAAAAAATCAAAAATCAAAAGCCGATTTATAATGGATAGCATTGTTTTCCTTGTTGTATATGAATATTGTGCTGTGCTGTATGAATAACTCTGCACAAGTATTGCAAAATTAATACTCAAACATGATTCCAATTCATAAAGTGCAAATGCAAGTAAGAATTGTAAATTTAAATAAATATTGTGCCACTCTGAGTGAATTGATCTGCTTCAATATTGCATAATTAACATTCAAACATGATTCTAATCCGTAAAGTGCAAATGCAAAGAATATATGCTGTAAATCATATCGGTATTTAAGTGCAATAAACCAATGTGAACAATTCATTCATTCAACAAAAAAAAGAATGAAAATCAAAACCAGTCCTTCACCGGTTCCCGACTGGCTCCTGTATAAATACGTCGGCAGAATGGCACGGGCAAAGTAATGTACCCATACGTTACTTTGAATTTCCCGCCGTGCGCTCGCCTGCCGAGAGTTCCGTGGTCGCGGGTCCCACGGACTCGATCGCTGCGGGTATACTTGCGATTGTGTCACGGAGCTCAAGAACCGTTCTGCCTAGTGACAGCACACTGATCATCTGCTCCCTGTCATCGGGAGCAGTGATCAGTGTGATGTCACACACAGCAACGCCCCTAGGAACACTTAACCCCTACACTGCCACCTAGTGGTTAACCCTTTCACTGCCAGTGACATTTTTACAGTAATCAATGCAATTTTATAGCATTGATCGCTGTATTAATGCCAATGGTCCCAAAAATGTGTGAAAATTGTCCGATGTGCCCGCCAAAATGTCAAAGTCACGATAAAAATCACTGATTGCCACCATTACTAGTAAAAAAAAATGATTAATAAAAATGCCATAACACTATACCCTATTTTGTAGATGCTATAACTTTTGCGCAAACCAATCAATAAACGCTTATTGCGATTTTTTTTTTTGTTTTTTTTACCAAAAATATGTAGAAGAATAGGTATCGGCCTAAACTGAAGGAAAAAAAAAATTTGATATATTTTTGGGGGATATTTATTATAGCAAAAAGTAAAAAAATAATGTGTTTATTTTTCAAAATGTCACACTAGGTCAATTGATCTATATACAGTGCTCCAAAGAAAATTCCTCACTGACTTGTGATGCAGGGTTAAAACTCTCGGTGACTTCACACACGTTTCCCCCCCCCCCCCCCCCCCCATGTGATTAAGTTTGGTTAGGCAAGCAGTAGAACCATCACTGGGCTCAAGGTTAATGGATTCTGCAAATTCTTAGATGCTTCAATATAGATGTCCTTGGTTCATATAAAAAAAATAGGCTGGATAGTGTAATACCGCTTTAACTAAAAACCTATTGTATAAAATAAGCCAATGTACTCACATGCTGAAGGTGCTACCAGCGCACCACTCTACATAAAGCATGGACATAAAAGAGATTCCCAATCCAACAGGCAAAAGGTTCTGTGTTTCTAGCAGCCGTGTTGAGAGATCAGCATCTCAGGTGACTACTTCACCATCCTGGCCCCTCCCCTACGCGTGTCAACACAGGGCTTGTCACATGTGTCTTCCTCGGGGGGATTTGGAACACAGGTGGAACGCGGATGGCGCCCCTGCCATTTCCTATGAGCATGATTTGATCTTCTCTTTATAACTTCTTTTTAACGGTATTGCACTATAAGGAGCTTTGTTCTTTCTTCTTGATCCATATACCATATTCACTCGGTTGTGCCAATTCCCGAGCTGCAGTTTCTGGAGAGCTGTCTGCTTTGCTGATTTTGGCTACCTGTCATGGGTGTCAATTCTGTTGAAGTTGGTGGAAGGAAGCACACCTTTGAAGACACTTTTATATGCTTTTGCCTCAAAACTTTTGAAGCATTAGAAGACACCATTGGCACATTTTTGGGATTATTTGTTTGGTGGTGGATTATTGGACATTTATTTATATGTATTTATCCATTTATTCAATTTACACCTGTGTGCTTAGCGCGGTTTACACCTGCGTGTGCTTAGCGTGGTATAAAAACCCTGTCAGGTTTTCATTGCGGCGTGTGTCCTGTGCCCACTGGAGAGATTGACCCTCTTTTTCTTAGTGTCTTTGGGACTGAGACTTTAAGTCACTGAAGCAGTGTTAGGTCTGGTTTATGCTGTGTTTTACAGTGCATCCGAAAAGCTTAACTTTTTCCACAATTTATGTTAAAGCAGGGCTCGACAAACCCCGGGCGCCAGGTCGAATTTGCGACTAGAATTAGCGACCTGGGGCAGCACAGCTGGGGGGTCTCCTATCTCAGTGCACACCCCCCCGGTGTGATCGCGTTGGGCCACGCCGCCGCCGGCGGCCAGTAATTGAGGCTGCGGCTTTGAGGCCTTATGCGGTCCTATGCGTCCTTCTGAAATCTGGTGCCCTCTTGTGGTGGCTGTTGGTATGACAACCAGCAATGTAATGGAGCTTCCCCTGCCTGTTTTCACTGCCTGCCCATCTCCTTCCCTTTCCTTAGAACCCCTAAACATTATATATATTTTTTTTATAACACCCTAGAGAATAAAATGGCGGTCATTGCAATACTGTCTGTCACACTGTATTTGCACAGCGGACTTACAAGCGCACTTTTTTGGAGGGAAAATAATGTATTTAATTAAAAAATAAGACAATAGTAAAGTTAGCCCAATTTTTTTTTAGATTGTGAAAGATAATGTTTAGGGATGCACCGAATGGGTTTTTTGGTGCCGAAACCGATACCGAAAATGAAAAATACACTAGGCCGAAAACCGAAACCGATACCGAAACAGCACCGATACCGAAAATGACTGTTTTAAAAAAATATTTTTATACAGGAGGTGGTCAGAGACTGGGGACATGGTTCAGGAGGTGGTCAGAGACTGGAGACATGGTTCAGGAGGTGGTCAGAGACTGGGGACATGGTTCAGGAGGTGGCCAGAGACTGGAGACATGGTTCAGGAGGTGGTCAGAGACTGGGGACATGGTTCAGGAGGTGGTCAGAGACTGGGGACATGGTTCAGGAGGTGGCCAGAGACTGGAGACATGGTTCAGGAGGTGGTCAGAGACTGGAGACATGGTTCAGGAGGTGGTCAGAGACTGGGGACATGGTTCAGGAGGTGGCCAGAGACTGGAGACATGGTTCAGGAGGTGGTCAGAGACTGGGGACATGGTTCAGGAGGTGGTCAGAGACTGGGGACATGGTTCAGGAGGTGGTCAGAGACTGGGGACATGGTTCAGGAGGTGGCCAGAGACTGGCGACATGGTTCAGGAGGTGGCCAGAGACTGGCGACATGGTTCAGGAGGTGGTCAGAGACTGGAGACATGGTTCAGGAGGTGGTCAGAGACTGGCGACATGGTTCAGGAGGTGGTCAGAGACTGGGGACATGGTTCAGGAGGTGGCCAGAGACTGGCGACATGGTTCAGGAGGTGGCCAGAGACTGGCGACATGGTTCAGGAGGTGGCCAGAGACTGGCGACATGGTTCAGGAGGTGGCCAGAGACTGGCGACATGGTTCAGGAGGTGGCCAGAGACTGGCGACATGGTTCAGGAGGTGGCCAGAGACTGGCGACATGGTTCAGGAGGTGGCCAGAGACTGGCGACATGGTTCAGGAGGTGGCCAGAGACTGGCGACATGGTTCAGGAGGTGGCCAGAGACTGGCGACATGGTTCAGGAGGTGGCCAGAGACTGGCGACATGGTTCAGGAGGTGGCCAGAGACTGGCGACATGGTTCAGGAGGTGGCCAGAGACTGGCGACATGATAAAAGTGATAAGTGTGGTGTCCCCTCGTGCAGCCAGTAGTGTTTGTGTCCCCTCGTGCAGCCAGTAGTGTTTGTGTCCCCTCGTGCAGCCAGTAGTGTTTGTGTCCCCTCGTGCAGCCAGTAGTGTTTGTGTCCCCTCGTGCAGCCAGTAGTGTTTGTGTCCCCTCGTGCAGCCAGTGTTTGTGTCCCCCTCGTGCAGCCAGTGTTTGTGTCCCCCTCGTGCAGCCAGTGTTTGTGTCCCCCTCGTGCAGCCAGTGTTTGTGTCCCCCTCGTGCAGCCAGTGTTTGTGTCCCCCTCGTGCAGCCAGTGTTTGTGTCCCCCTCGTGCAGCCAGTGTTTGTGTCCCCCTCGTGCAGCCAGTGTTTGTGTCCCCCTCGTGCAGCCAGTGTTTGTGTCCCCTCGTGCAGCCAGTGTTTGTGTCCCCTGTGTAGTCAGTGATGCAGAAAGAGAGGAAAGCCGCCTCTGCCGTCTGGATCAATAGAGCGCCGGGAACATCACAGCTTTAATTTTAATAGCTGTGTGTTCCCCCGTCGCGCGCCGCCGCATATAGCCCCTCCCCCTTGTCCGGGGAACTGTGATAGACAGATCCCCCGTCCAATCTGGACGGGTGATCTGTCTATCAGTTCCCCGAACGAGGGGGAGGGGCTGTAGGCGACGGCGCACGACGGGGGAACACACAGCTATTAAAATTAAAGCTGTGATGTTCCCGGCGCTCTATTGATCCAGACGGCGGAGGCGGCTTTCCTGCGATATACACCTCCCGTGATGGGCGCGGCACCAGGGGCGGGGGCGGAGCTCCGCCCCGCCCAGGCCACGCCCCATTTTCGGCTCAATTATCGGCCGTTTTTTCCTTTCGGCAAATTGCCGAAAGGGCCATTTTCGGCCGATATGTTTCGGCGGCCGAAATTTCGGTGCATCCCTAATAATGTTATGCCGAGTAAATTGATACCCAACATATCACGCTTCAAAATTGCGTCCGCTCATGGAATGGCGACAAACTTTTACCCTTTAAAATCTCCATAGGCGACGTTTAAAAAATTCTACAGGTTGCATGTTTTGAGTTACAGAGGAGGTATAGGGCTAGAATTATTGCTCTCGCTCTACCGATCACGGCGATACCTCACACTTTTATATGCGGGCACTACTCACGTATGCGTTCGCTTCTGCACAGATTGTATTGAGGCACAGATCTGGGAAAAGGTACAAAAAAATTTGGAACCACCGGGACTCTTTCTAGAGTGGCCCGCCCAGCCAAACTGAGTGATCGGGGGAGAAGGGCCTTAGTCAGGAAGGTGACCAAGAACCCGATGGTCACTCTGACAGAGCTCCAACGTTTCTCTGTGGAGAGAGGAGACCCTTCCAGAAGAACAACCTTCTCTGCAGCACTACACCACTCAGTCCTGTATGGTAGAGTGGCTAGACAGAAGCCACTCCTCAGTAAATGGCACATGACAGCCTGTCTGGAGTTTGCCAAAAGGCACCTGAAGGACTCTCAGACCATGAGAAACAAAATTCTCTGGTCTGATGAAACAAAGATTGAACTCTTATGCCCCGTACACACAGTCGGACATTGATCGGACATTGCGACAACAATATACATGGATTTTTTCCGATGGATGTTGGCTCAAACTTGTCTTGCATGCACACGGTCACACAAAGTTGGTCGGAAATTGCGAACACCAAGAACGCAGTGACATACAACACGTACAGCTAGCCGAGAAACATGAAGTTCAATAGCCAGTGCGGCTCTTCTGCTTGATTCTGAGCATGCTTGGAACCTTGTGTGTCGGAATTGTGTACACACGATCGGAATTTCCGTCAACAGATTTGGTTGTCGTAAAATTTGAGATCTCAAATTTTGTGCAACGAAAATTCCGATGGGAAATGTCCGATGGGGCCTACACACAGTCCAAATTTCCGACAAAAAGCTTCCATCGACATTTTCCGTCAGAAAATCCAAATGCGTGTACGGGGCATTAGGCCCCTTTCACACGGGCGGCTGTTCTGCCACTGTTAAAAGCATGTTTTGTTATTTTGAAAGTCCAAGACTCCAGGCACAGTGTTCATTTGCATTTGTACATTGTGATTAGCTGCGTTTTACCTGCGTTTACATGCAGCTGCGTTTAGGTGCGTTGGAACATTCTTGCCATTTCTGATGTGTGTCCTGTTTTTCTTTCCTTGTTGTCGCTGCTATCTGCAGGTGCAATGGCACACTGTGATTACCTGCAGTTATGTGCAGATAGCTGCAATAAATTGGTCCTGGACGCAGTCAAATATATTTTTTCTAACCACACCAAACCCCATGTAGCTAAACCGTTGCTAAATGCAGTGTGTGAATGGGGCCATAGGAAAACATTGTACGAGTTTAGCTGCAGTAGATAACTTGATCTATCTTCAGCTAAAAGCTGAATTCTATCCGCCCGTGTGAAAGGGGCCTTAGGCCTAAATGGCAAGGGTCATGTCTGGAAGAAACCAGGCACCTCTCATCACCTGGCCAATACCCATCCCTACAGTGAAGCATGGTGGTGGCAGCATCATGCTGTGGGGATGTTTTTCAGCTGCAGGAACTGGGAGACTAATCGGGATCGAGGGAAAGATAAATGCAGCAATGTACAGAGACATCCTTGATGAACACCTGCTCCAGAGCACTCTGGACCTCAGACTGGGGCGAAGGTTCATCTTCCAACAGGACAGCGACCTGCACACAGCCAAGATAACAAGGGAGTGGCTACGGGACAACTCTGTGAATGTCCTTGAGTGGCCCAGCCAGAGCCTAGACTTGAACCCGAACATCTCTGGAGATATCTGAAAATGGCTTTACACCCACGCTCCCCATTCAACCTGATGGAGCTTTAGAGGTTGTTCAAAGAAGAATGGGAAAAACTGCCAAAAAATGGTACGCAAAGCTTCTAGCATCATACGGAAAAAGATTTGAGGCTGTTATTGGTGCCAAATGTGCTTCAACAACGTATTAAGCAAAGTTTAAGAATACTTATTGTTGATTTTTTTTTTTTTTATTTCAAACAAACTTCTTTCATGTTGTCATCATGGGATAGTGTTTGTAGAATTTTGAGGCTCTAACATAACAAAATGTGGAAAAAAGTGAGGGGCTGTGAATATTTTCCGGATGCACTGTATGTATGCGTGTGTGGCTGGGAGTATTATGTAAAAGAAAAGCTTCTTGAAAATTCTTGGCAGGCAAAGTAAAGCTAGACACTGCTGTTAAATTCCGTAATAGCACAATAAGGTGCAGTGTAGATAAAAAGAAAGGCATGTTATTAGAAAACATCCGTTACCTACCTTTGTAAACTGCATGAGAATGTACAGGTTTGTAAACCCTTTGTCCAGTTTAACCACTTGCCGACCAGCCACCGCAGTTTTACTGTGGCAGAATGGCACGGCTGGGTGAAACAACGTTATGTAATGTTGCTTTACCCGTGCGCAGGCTGCTCGCCCCCAGAGCCGATGCGAGTGCACCGCCAGGCTCCTGCGATCGCTCGAAACACACCGAGAACCGGAATCTGTGTGTGTAAACACACAGATCCCTGTTCTCTGAGGGGAGAAGAGACCGATCATCTGTTCATGATCTGCTATCTCCTCTAGTCAGTCCCCTCCCCCCTTCAATTAGAACACAGAGAGGGAACACAGTTAACCCCTTGATCGCCCCCTAGTGTTAACGCCTTTCCTGCCAGTGACATTTTTATAGTAATCAGCACATTTCTATAGCACTGATCACTGTATAAATGCCAATGGTCCCAAAAATGTGTCAGAAGTGTCCGATGTGTCCGCCATAATGTCGCAGTCCCGATAAAAATGGCAGAGCGCCGCCATTACTAGTAAAACATAAATAAAAAATGCTATAAAACTATCCTCTATTTTGTAGGTGCTATAACTTTTGCGCAAACCAATCAATATACGCTTATTGTGATTTTTATTATCAAAAATATGTAGAATACATAGCCTAAACTGAGAAAATAAAAATTATTTTTTTTAATCTAGATATTATAGCAAAAAGTACAAAATATATATATTTTTTTTAATTGTCGCTCTTTTTTGTTTATAGCGCAAAAAATAAAAATCGCAGAGGTGATCAAATACCAGCAAAATAATCTTTGTGGGGAAAAAAAAAGGTCAATTTTGTCACTGTGCACTTGTCAGTTAAAGTGATGCAGTGCTGCATCTTAAAAAATGGCTTGGTCTTCCAGGGCTGAAGCAGTTAAACACATACTTAGGCTTGTTCTACTTAACAGTTTTTTTTTGTTTTTTTTACATTTTATCCCCCATTTATGTCACACTGATAATAATTTGCTATTAGGCCATAACTCCAATTTTTTTTTCTATTATCAAATTAGATAAATAGTAGGACCTGATGGGTTTTACTTCCTCTTTTTTTCTCCTGCAAAGTAAAAGCATAATGGGCTAGGATGCATCGCAATCGAAGCCCGTGCTGTCCCCAATGGTGGTCGCATCTTCGCCCCTTTTTCTTCCAGGGCCGCAACACAGAGGGCCATTTCTTTACAGTGCATGTGCCAATGACGTTGGCTCAAGCGTATATGGTAAATATCTCCTAAATGGTGCAGGTTTAGGAGATATTTACAGTACCTACAGGTAAGCCTTATTACAGGCTTACCTGTAGGTACGAGTGGCGTAATGGGGTTTACAACCACTTTAAGAGGGACTTAAAGTGGAACTGGAAGGTTTTTAGAATAGACCGCGTGAAGGCAGGCTATTATAGCGGAAAACTCTGCTGCAATAAAATCCACGTACCTGTCTGCTCTGTCTTCTGAGGTATGTAACCCGAGCACATGCAGCTCCGCTTAAATTGCCAGCCCTGTGCCTGTGTCCTGGGTTGACGCACAATCCCTGAGGAAGATACGAAACTCCCTTGTATCGACAGATGAAGGGGACAGAACGACACGCTTGGCAGATCGGCTGTTAGGAACGATCAGCATACCATCCCGTTACCAATTCTTCATTCTTTTTTGCTTGATGTAGGATGGCGCACCGAAGCGCCTGGATATTGCGAGTACCCTGTCTGGGACCTGTTTATTTTTTGGTTCAGTAAATTGCATAAGCATACTACACTATGAGATCCCCTTTTCATTGATTTACCGAGGCACATTGACGATTGATCCAGGATCCCGGACGCACTGTTGAACCCTGTAGTGGTTCCAAAGCGTGTATTGACCAAGCTTAACAGCAAGGTCACATACCTTAAGGTGTGTCTTCATTACATGGGGGGGGGGCACCTGAGTGAGAACACAGCGTCTGATTATCGCATCACTTTCACAGCATACTGAATCGCATGGAGTGTGGCGCACCTGTAAATTGGATGAATTTGAACTTTGCACAGTGCACTTACTGTATTTATTGGCGTATAACACTCACTTTTTCACCAGGATCTGTTTAAATTTTCACTGACTTATTTGTTTAATATTTTTTATCACTATATGAATGCACATTGCCACTTTATTATTTGGCTTGTAAGCACATCTTTTATATATTTTTCATCATATATTTTATAAATTTTTATTACCACGGTGTAGAGGATATATTTTTAGCAGTTCAGAGGCTTTTTGCTTATACCTTTTGATAGCGCAGCATTTTTAATGCGACTGAAAGTTGATATCCTCCTGTGAGAAAAAGAGACGGGCTGTACACAGCTTCTGATATACTCTGTGAGAAGCTCACAGTGTGCAGTGAGATCAGTGTAAGCAATTCCACTGCAGGAAAGCAACCTGCACTACTCATTCCCGCATCTGACTGTCCTGTGAGGTCAGTGGCCATCTTTATATTTAACCAGGCAGATATATAAATACTTTTTGATCCATTTTATAGTCTTTAAAAATGTAAGTTTCTTTACATACAATTTGTGCAAGAATGTGGATCTCTGCTTCATTGGCCTCTGCCGGGGCATTGTGTTGCTAGGTGGGGACTGCTAGGAATTAGAGAAATTTGAGGAGAGCAGTGTGCAGCCGTGGATGGACACTTTGCTGTAAAAAAGCTATGAATTGTTATCATAAGGTGTCAGTCACAAACTTCAACTCTGAATTAATATAACCAGAGTTTTTCACAAGCTTTACTTGCAGTAGATAATAATAAGCTTGGGAATCTGGGTGAGTGTTTCCATCAGGCTTGCATGGATCACGAGACTGCCTGAACAGAATTACAAATCTTTCCATGCGTTAGTTGTTTGCCTGGATTTCAGCTGAAAGACATTTGGGGTTTTATAGAATAATGAACTCTGAAAGCACTGACACTTTCATAGAAATCCTGATGACTAGGTAAGAATCTCAGCCTATGAATCTGGCAGGTATTGTTTAGGTTGTCAGTATTGGCTAATGGTGTAATGCATATGTTTGTTTAGTCACAGTGGGGTTTATTTATTTGACAGATAGATTTTATTTATTTTTTTCATTCTGAGATTTTAAAATGAAATGTGAAGGTTTCACTTGTGCAGTGTAATCTGTACTGCTTTTCATTTAAGTCAGTGACCTGTGTTTAGTATTGGCACGGAGCAGTCTAGCGCAATGCACTGCCGAATGTCATGGATGAGGTGGGGAGACGGCTGTGTCACCGTTCTGTTTACCTTGTGCTTCACTTCCCAGCTAGATATACATGCATACTGCATTTGTTTCTGCAGGACTTTTTCTGCTCAGTTTGTTTGCTCCAGGGCTGTAAGCTGCCTTCCTGCTTACTGTGTAGCTCACTTTCCATTACCCACATCTCTTCTGCTTATCACATCTGATTAGGCAGCTTTTACTGACTGAGGCTCATACTCCTCTCCAAACATTCCAGCTACATGACTGTGATTTAAGTAGTGGCTGCAGCAAGTTTAATAGTATATATCATATAATGGTATATATTTTAGTAAAATAGATCTATATATATATATATATATATATATATATATATATATATATATATATATATATATACTACAAATAAAACAGCCCTGGTAGAAATGGGTATTGTTCAAGGGAAAAAAAATGTATTCATGTATTTTTATTTATATGTATATATTATTTCTTTTTGAACAATACCTGTACCGGTTATGGAAAAGTTTATGAACCTTTAGGAAATGTTTAACACACATAGCTCTTCAAGGCTAAGTGCAACTTTACAAATATTAAATATAATTATTTTTGCAGGAAAAATTTAAATGTATTCTTACTTTTTGTGGAGTTTTACCAAAACCAAGAAACGCTCATCTGTCTCCTCCCCCTCCCCACCCGGTGCCACATTTGACGCCTTTCAGGGGGGACGGGGGAGCAAGTAGGGGTCGACCAAGATGGGTTTTTCTCTGGCCGATGCAGATATTTAGAAATTGGGGTGGCTGATAGACGATATATGATGCCGATCTTTGCGGACAATATTTTTCCTTTGGCAGGTGGCACAGGTTGGCACTAGTGGGCATTGGCAGGTGGCACTAGTTGGCACTAGCAGGTTTCACACTGAGAGACAATGTAGTGTAACCGTGTGAAACTGACATATGTAACTGAATCCAGAGAGAGACCAGCTGTCAAAATTCAGCAGTGATGTCAGGGGTGGGCAGGACCCAGCAGTTATTAAACACCAGCCAATGATTGGGCTGGTTAAAAAAGGGGGTGGGGTTACATACATGTAGCAGCCCACCCAGATCCCACCCTATTGGCTCGTGTTTGATAGCTGCTGGGTCCCGCCCACCCCCGACATCAACGCTGAATTTTGACAGCTCCCCTCTCTCTCTGCATTCCGTTAAATGTGTCAGTTTCTCACACTCAGCAGCTCTAGCAAGCATCAAGTGCCGCTCTGCCAATGGAGTGTGGGGAAAGAAGGAACACTTGTGGTTTGACGAGGTATGGCGCAGTCGGTGTTAATCGCCCGAATTTGCATAATAATCTGCCGATACTGATTTTCTTAAAAAAAGGCCATATATCGGTCGACCTCTAGGAGCGGGTCAACAGACAGTGAGAGCAGATGATTGCTGCATTAGTGCTCCATTAAGAACTACAAGTCTGTCTGCCACAGCAGAAGACAAGACTTGTAGTTTATTCATTCACTTAGTTTTTACGCCATAAAACTAGGGATTTCTCTTTGGTAATCCCTCTACTTTGTCTGTGAGATAGCATATGTGTGTGTGTGTGTGTGTGTGTGTGTGTGTGTGTGTGTGTGTGTGTATATATATGTATATACAGTGCCTTGCAAAAGTATTCACCCTCCTAGGCATTTGTTTTGTTGCCTCACAACCTGGAATTAACATGGATTGAGGACTTGCATCATTTAATTTACAAAACATGCCCACAACTTTGAAGATTTTTTTTTTTTTTTTTTTTTTTTTATTGTGAGGCAAACAACAAATAGGACAAAATAACAGAAAAAGTCAATGTGCATAACTATTCACCCCCCTAAAGTCAATACTTTGTAGAGCAAACTTTTATGGCCATCACAGCTCCAAGTCGCATTGGATAGGTCTCTGTGAGCTTGCCACATCTTACCACTGTGATTTTTGCCAATTCCTTGCAAAACTGCTCCAGCTCCTTCAAGTTGGGTGGTTTGTGCTTGTGAACAGAAATCTTTAATTCTGACCACAAATTTTCTATTGGCTTGAGGTCTGGGCTTTGACTAGGCCAAGTTTCCCCTTAAACCACTCAAGTGTTGCTTTAGCAGTGTGTTTGGGGTCATTATCCTGCTGGAAGGTGAATCTCCTTCCTAGCCTCAAATCGCACACACAGAGTGGTACAGGTTTTGCTCAAGAATATCCCTGTATTTAGCACCATCCATCTTTCCCTCAACTCTGACCAGTTTCCCAGTCCCGACTGCTGAAAAACATCCCCACAGCAGGATGCTGCCACCACCATGTTTCACTGTGGGGATGGTGTTCTTTGGGTGGTGTGATGTGTTGGGTTTGCGCCAGACATAGTTTTCTTTGGCCAAAAAGTTCCATTTTAGTCTCATCAGACCAGAGCACCTTCCTCCATACATTTTGGTAGTCTCCCACATGCCCTTTTGCAAACGCAAAATGTGCCATTTTGTATTTTGCCGAAAGTAATGGCTTTCTTCTGGCCACTCTGCCATAAAGCCCAACTCTATGGAGCGTACGGCTTATTATCGTCCTATGTACAGATACTCCAGTGTCTGCTGTGGAACTCCTCCAGGGTTACCTTAGGTCTCTGTGCTGCCTCTCTGGTTTAATGCCCTGCTTGCCCAGTTTGTGAGTTTTGGTGTGTGGCCGTCTCTTGGCAGGTTTGATGTTGTGCCATGTTCTTTCCATTTGGTTATGATAGATTTGATGGTGCTCCTAGGGATCATCAAAGATTTGGATTTTTTTTTTTTTCTAACCTAATCCTGACTTGGACTTCTGAACAACATTTTCCCTTACTTGTTTTGGAGAGTTCCTTGGTCTTCATGGCAGTGTTTGGTCAGCGGTGCCTCTTGCTTAGGTGTTGTAGCCTCTGGGGCCTTTCAAAAAGGGTGTGTATGTGTAATGGCAGATCATGTAACACGTAGATTGCACACAGGTGGACATCATTTCACCAATTATGTGACTTCTGAATGTAATTGGTTGCACCAGAGCTTTTTATGGGCTTCATAACAAAGGGGGTGAATACATACGCACATGCCAATTATAATTTTTTTATATTGAAAAATAGTTTTATGTATATATTTTTCTAATTTTACTTTGCCAACTTTAGACTATTGTGTTCTGATCCATCACATATAATTCAGATTAAAAAAACATTGAACTAAAGGCTGTAATGTAACAATATAGGTAAAAAGCCAAGGGGGTGAATACTTTTGCAAGGCACTGTATATATACAGCATCTCACAAAAGTGAGTACACCCCTCACATCATTGTAAATATTTTATTATATCTTTTCATATGACAACTCTGAAGAAATTTACACTTTGCTACACTGTAAAGTAGTGAGTGTACAGCTTGTATAACAGTGTAAATTTGCTGTCCCCTCAAAATAACTTGACACACAGCCATTAATGTCTAAACTGCTGGCAACAAAAGTGAGTACACCCCTAAGTGAAAATGTCCAAATTGGGCCCAAAGTGTCAATATATTTTTTGGCCGCCATTATTTTCCAGCACTGCGTTCATGCCCAACAGGGTTGAGTTCATCAGAGCTTCACAGTTTGCTACTAAGGATGAGCTCAGGCGTGTTCACATACAGCACATGCAGAGCCCGCCAGGAAGTTGGCACTGCACATCGCTAATCACAGGCAATGAGATATTTCCCGATCTCTGCAGCCGTGAATCGGGACAATGTCTCACAGCTTGTAATGAGCGCTGTGCAGTGCTGACTTCCTGGCGGGCTCTGCACGTGCTGTTTGCGAACACACCTGAGGTCATCCTTAGTTGCTACTGGAGTCCTCTTCCACTCCTCAATGATGATATCACTGAGCTGGTGGATGTTAGAGACCTTGCGCTCCTCCTCCTTCCATTTTTGAGGATGCCTCATGGATGCTCAATAGGGTTTGGGTCTGGAGACCTGCTTGGCCAGTCCATGCCCTTTACCCTTTAGCAAGGCAGTGGCCGTCTTGGAGGAGTGTTTGGGTTCGTTATCATGTTGGAATGCTGCCCTGCAGCCCAGTCTCAGAAGGGAGGGGATCATGCTCTTCTTCAGTATGTCACAATACATGTTGGCATTCATGGTTCCCTCAATGAACTATAGCTCCCCAGTGGCGGGAGCCCCAGATCATGACACTTGCACTACCATGCTTGGCTGTATGCAATACACACTTGTCTTTGTACTCCTCACCTGGTTGCCGCCACACACGCTTGACACCATTTGAACCAAATACGTTTATCTTGGTCTCAGCAGACCACAGGACATGGCATGGTTGCAGTAAACCATGTCCATAGTCAGCTTGTCTTCAGCAAACTGTTTGCTGGCTTTCTTGTACGTCATCTTTAGAAGAGGCTTCCTTCTGGAACGACAGCCATGCAGACCAATTTAGTGGTGTATGGTCTGAGCACTGACAGGCTGACCCTGCACCCCTTCAACCTCTGCAGCAATGTTGGCAGCACTCATATGTCTATCTCCCAAAGACAACCTCTGGCTATGGTGCTGAGCACGTGCACTCAACTTCTTTGGTCGACCATGGTACGGCCTGGTTTGTGTGGAACCTGTCCTGTTAAACTGCTGTATGGTCTTGGCCACCGTGCTGCAGCTCAGTTTCAGGGTCTTGGCAATCTTGTTATAGCTTAGGTCATCTTTATGTAGAGCAACAATTCTTTTTTTCATAACCTCAGAGTTTTTTTGCCATGAGGTGCCATATTGAAGTTCCAGTGACCAGCATGAGAGGGTGAGAGCAATAATGTCAAATTTAACACACCTACTCCCCATTCACACCTGATACGTTGTAACACTAATGAGACCCCTAAAATCAGGGAGGGAAAATGGCTAATCGGGCCAGATTTGAACATTTTCAATTAGGGGTGTACTCAATTTTGTTGCCAGCGGTTTAGACATTAATGGCTGTGTTTGAGTTATTCTTTAGGGGGCAGAAAATTTACAATGTTATACAAGCTGTACACTCACTACTTTACATTGTAGCAAAGTGTAATTTCTTCAGTGCTATCACATGAAAAGATATGATAAAATATTTACAAAAATGTGAGGGGTGTACTCACTTTTGTGAGATACTCTGTGTGTGTGTGTGTATGTGTGTGTGTGTGTGTGTGTGTGTGTGTGTATATATATATATATACACACGCATACATAAACAAATACACACATGCATTTTTATTAATCGTGTTATCCAAAAACTTTGCTCAGTCAGTGTTTTAACACCCCTCCCCCCAAATCTGTGCCTCAGAGAGAACTAGAGCTGCACAATTAATTGTTAAAAAATCTTGATCTTGAACCCCCCCTCACAATCTCTATTGTAGAGTTTGCCATTCTTTCATATAACAAGTGGAGAGACTTATCTGCTCACTCAGCTGTCAAAAGAAAACATCCAGGTAGTGTGCCAAGTTTTTAACTTGAAACATTGTAACTATTCCTTCTTGGGTCAAAGAGATAAACTTGTGTGTAAAGAAAAAATCCAGGCAGTCTGCCAAGTTTTTAAAGTGTAAATGCAGAAAGTTTAACCAGTTAAAGTCTAAATCTTTTTCTGACACTTGTTTCTTAAGTGAAAATCAATATTTTTTGCTAGAAAATTGTTTGGAGCCCCCAAACATTATATATATATATATATATATATATATATATATATATAATTTATATTTTAGTAGCGACCCTAGGGAATAAAATGTCAATTGCTGCAATATTTTATGTCGCACTTTATTTGCCCAGTGGTCTTTCAAAGGCAATTTTTTGGGAAAAATACACTTCAATAAATAAAAAAATAAATAATAAAAAAAAAACAGTAAAGTTAGCCTAATTTTTTTTTTGAAAGATGATGTTACGCCGCGAGAATCGTGATCTATCTTATAAGCAAAAAAAATCGGGATTCTCGTTTTAGCCAGAATCGTGCGGCTCTAGAGAGAACTGTGTCTGTTTATATCAGGCTGCCTCTAATCTGTCATAATTGGCTCTGTAAAAACTTTTTTTTTTTTTTTTTGGCCTAGTTGAACTCAGAGGTGAGTGGATGTAAAATGGACACGCTTCCATTTACGTCCGCCTGCCCAAAGACTTCCGATCAGGTCCGCCTGTCAGTGTTGAAGACAAAACTGATCAGAAAGTCCATGTGAAAGGATCTTTTAGTTTTTATATGAAAGAATAAGGAACTAAAATGGGCGTTCATCATTTAAAAAAAATTATCGACATGCATTTTGCAGAACTGATGAGTTCATTGTTTTGGGACGTGGTAACATTCTACACAAGAATCTATTGCTTTACAAATCTGTTGTCTGAGATGCCGCACAATGCTGTTCAGAGCATCACAGAGATCTTGTTTGCTGAATTATTGAGCGTGAACCAGTGTAGCTTTGAATGTGATATCATCTGGCAGTTTTTCATTTTGACCACCAGGAGGCACTTTGTCACAATTGTCTAATTTTTTTTTTAATTAAATGGATAATGTACGTGCGCATCAACTTTATATAACAAGCTAGGTTCCCCGTTCTGCAGATTTTACTTGAAAATACTCATTGTCCTATATTCTCGAGCCAAGTTTAGGCTTATCAGCTTTATTCAGAAAATGAAAAGGACTATTCAGGCATTGCCTTCACATCCGAAGCATGTATATTTCTCAGCTTGTGGATAGACAGACCTTTTCTACATTTATGGCTCATTACATTAAATAGTTTTATTCAGCTCTGGACACAGCGATCAGATAGGAGAAGGGAGAAAGTCATTTAAAGTAGAATAAAACCTCCAGTTTCTCCCTTAATTCGATTAACCTTTTTTTCCCTACATTGCGCTGTATAACAAAGGTGGGGAGTAATCTTTTTCTCTTGACATTTTTATTAGGGCTCACTTCTACATGGTAATTAAAGTGCCATTTCACGGCATTGTCTAATGTTTTATTTCCTTTTCTTCACAGAGAGAACAGTGTAAACTGATAATATAATTTATTTTCCATAAATGTATTAAGACCTAATGTGGGATTCTTTACCTGAGCAAACTTATTTTGGAATTGTTATAGCTAGATTGCATTGGCTGGGGCATTTTTCAATAGCTATTGTAATTGGTATCCCCCTTTATTCCTTTTATTCAGGGACGAGTATTTTCGAATGAAACTCCAGTGGAAGTCGGTCAGTGAAGAACAAGAAAAGCGCAATTCAAGACTAAGAGACTACAGGAGTTTAATAGGTATGTTGAGAAAGGAATGCGTTGCACTGCTAAGTATTAGAATGTGTTAAGGGGTGTTAACCCCCCCCCCATTTTTTTTTTATGTCAGCCAATTAGGGCACTTTTTATTCCCTTTTTTTGTAGGTTGGTCAGTGTGATATTCACTGATGAGCAAAACAACATGTTTATTTTTTGCATCAACAAGATCTTGAATCAATATGTTAAACACTGAGAAATGTTTTTTGTGGTTGATGCGTTTTTGTGGTGTGTTTTTGATATGTTTCCATGCTTCTGTGAGTTTTTGTAGGAGCAGACTAGTTGAACATAAAACCCTTCCAAAAATGCACCAAAAACACATCCACATGTGTTCTGATGCATTTTTTTATGCGGTTCCCTTGAAGTCAGTACAGACAACACATGATGCTGCATTTAAACAAAGTCCCTGCATGTTCTCCAAAAATGCACTAGAAGCTTCATAGATGTAAATGGGACCCATAGGAAATAATATTAAATGGATTGTGGTACCTTTCTGCAAATACACAGAAGTGAACCTAGCTTAAGGCTGGGTTCACACTGTGCGACACAGAGCACAGCAGGGGGTCTGGTGCGTCATCGTTTCAGGTCCGAATTAGGTCAGAATTTTCAGCTGCATTCGGACCTGAAAGGGAGTCTAAGATGCAAATGACTCTTCTGCTGTGTACTCTGTGGCCACCCCGGAGATATGTGAACTGGCTCCATTGAGAGTCGGTCACACTCTCCTGTGATATGAATTAGATGCTGAGAAACTGCATCCAATTCACAATAGTGTGAACCAAGTCTAAAGGAGAAGTCTGGGATGTAAAAATAAATAAACATTCATGCTCACTTCCATTCTGCAGCATCCCACACCAACTCCAAAACTGAGAAGTGAGTGATTACATGACCGCTGATTAATCAGTTCTCTGTCTGCTTCAAGCAGAGAGCAATGACTGTCAATCACCATTCTCCGCTCTGCTCCTCCAGCACTCATTAGAGCACCAGGCGGGGGGGAGGGGAGCAGCCCCGGCTAGCTCAGGCTCTCAGCCCAGTGCTGAATGGCAGAGCAGTATGTAGATCCCGACAATATTGTCCATATCCTTCCAGAGCCTTGCGCAGAGCTTCACTGTCAGCTAATAGCAGGCTATAGCCGTCTATCGACTGACTCTGCATCACCTGTTCCTAAATCAAACACTGTACTAAGCTGCAGTTTATATGCTGCCAAGTGACAGGTGCCCTTTAAAGTACACTTAAATAATAAACTGGTCCCAGATCTAGTTACTATGTTATAAATAAACTTAGTAAAGTGAAAGATCGTAATTTCTTTCTCTGGTTCAGCCTCCATTTGAGATTCACATGCCCCCCTTTCCAGGCATTGCAACTTACAGTGGCAGGATTTTAGCAACAGAGACAGTGCTGCCAATTCAAAAAGCAGTGAATGGGGATAGGTGTGGCCTTCTAATTGACAGGCTACAGGATTGTGACATAAGAGAGCCAGTGCTGTAGCCACACCCCCTGCAATATATTTTAATCCCACTGCGGTTAGGCCTGCACACAGCCTACATGAAGGTAACAATACTGCTCTTGATTTAGGAATAGTGCAGCAGCATCATAGGGAGATGCACAAGGTAGTACTGGTAGGATCAGCTGGTATTTGTAAGACTTTGCAGTTGAACTATGGGAAAAATTTAAATGCATATGCACTCATAAAGTGGAACATCAGTCTGCCTCCCAAGTTGGGTTGCTCCTGTTTAAGGTGTAACCATTATGGCGCATGCACAGATATGCCCATCGGCTCTGCCTGGCCTTCATGTCCTGGCAGTGCCCTTCAGCACATCTGTGCATGCGCAGAGACAGGGAAGGTCTGGCTCAGACAAAGGTCTCAGACTTCCCTTGTAGCATCTTTGAGTGTGCGTGTGGGAAACCCCATGAATTGCGCAGTTGGCTGGGGAACCTGGTGCATTGGCGCAAATGTTTGTCAGGGCTTTCACAGGACCTGGGACATACCTGTGCATGTGCAAGGGGCTGGAAAAGTTCTTGCCTAGGCAGAAAACACAGAAGTGATGCTTTGCAGCACAAATAAATTACCCCCCCCCCCCCCCCCCCAACAATGTCCATTTGTAAGAGAGAGAGTAGGAAGCAGGGCAGCATAACGTGCCCTTTAGGGTGAAGGTCCTGTTTTTAAGTGCTAGGCTCTGCAGCACAGTCTTTTTTTCATGTAGTTGATCTTCTGCTTAAGCACCATAAGGCACTTTGCTGGTTTTCTTTAACTTTTTAAGTGCTGTGGGGTGTGCCTTTATCGGATGTACTGATCAATTTAATTCCTGACTTGTTTACCATAGTTAAACAAGTACCATGGTTTTGAACATTTGGTCATTCAGTGAAGGATCAATAGAGGGCAGTCTTTGTTGTTCCTCCCATGCCTTCAGTCCAGTTTGCTGAATGATATGGGGCTGACTGGAGCATATAAAGCTTGGATTTTTTGCCGTAGCAGCCGATCGTTTTTTTCATTCTCTGTCCTGCATTAGGGATCAAAAACACGGGACCTGATTACTGCAGTATTGTGTTTTGTTTGTTTTTTTTGTTTTGTTTTTTAAAGATGTGCCTTTTCCATTGAAATTTAGATTGCACATGATAATCATTTTGTGTTAATATGTAAAATTCTATCTGTATGGAGAATATGTTCTGTATAATGTTTCCGTGTTCTGCATAATGTTTCCATGTTCTGTATAATGTTTTCTATGTCGGCACAGTCGCGTGTTTTCACATTGAGCTTTTGCAGGTTGGTTAAAGATCCTCCGACTAAAAATCAGCATCGTTACATAAAGATGTATTCGGTTAATGTGAAATATAAATCAGCTTAATGTAGCGCTGCCCTTTGAATGATCTGAAGTGCCCTGTAATGCATTCCTCCCTGGCATTCATTATGAGGAGCTGTCATTCTAAGCTCTCCGACAGAAGTATGCCAAACACTCTGTGCACACCAGATATGGCTTTGTTGTAAATTAGCCATTCCTCTCTTAAATATTTAATGTCATTTTCTTTATCCATCATGCTAGAGAAAGATGTGAACCGCACAGACCGAACAAACAAGTTTTATGAAGGCCAAGATAATCCTGGATTAATTTTACTTCATGACATTTTGATGACATATTGTATGTACAATTTTGATCTTGGTAAGTGCCTATTCCAATTTCTACTGAGGAAACGTCTTTAGTTTTAATTAGTATAACTTTCTCAGTGCTAGAAAAAAAATGCAACTCTTTTCCCACATCCCTTGAATGTCAAAAAGCTTGTGTTTTATTTTATTTTGAAGAGATGAGAAGTGTTTTTTTTTTTTTTTTTATCTGGCACAACAGTTGAAGACATACTGAAGAAATGTTAGGCCTTTCTTCAGGATCTGCAATCATCTCAATATGCCAACACATGTTTTACACTATTGTAAGAATACATCTCTGGGGACTAGGATGTGACATTTGTTTTCCTTTGTAATACCACATTCAGACTGGTACGAAAGAGCAATGATGATGTTCAGTGTGCTGTAACCTGAAGCTACCAATCCGATCTTACCTTCCATTCATTTCAGTCCATGCATTAAAAGATGACTACTGAGTATGCTATGGGTTACATAACTTTTGACGCATTGCTCAGTACTTTTTTAACTTCTTCAGGACCAGCATGTTGCACTCTCTTCCTGTCCGGATCATTTTTCCTGTGCTATGATAGTTTGACAATTGTTCAGTCAATTAACCCTTTTTTTAACAGAGCTTTTTTTGCTGATGTATAATCTTTTTTTATTAACCACTTGCTGATGGCCCTATAGCAGTTTTAATGCTACAGGGCGCAGCTGTGCACAGGATCACGTGTGTGTGTGTGTGTGTGTGTGTGTGTGTGTGTGTGTGTGTGTGTGTGTGTGTGTGTGTGTGTGTGTGTGTGTGTGTGTGTGTGTGTGAGATCCTGCACTTTTGGGTAGCTGGCACGAATGAGCACCGCCGGCTGCTCGCTCCCACTTTGATTATACACAACGAGAGTCAATCAGAAAGTACCGCAGATTTGATGCTTTCGTTCTGACAGGAGGGAAGACATGGATCCTGTGTCTTTGCAAAGCAGGGACATGGATCCATGTCTCCCCCTAGTAAAAACACTTCCCTCACTGTAGTAAAACACAGGCTTAGCACACACAGTTCACCCTTTGATCGCTTCTGATGTTAACCCATTTCCAGCCAGTGTCATTAGTACAGCGACAGTTCATATTTTTTTTTTTTTAACACTGATCCCTGTATTCATGTCACTGGTCCCCAAAAAGTGTCAGTGTCCAAATGTCAGTCGCTGATCACAGCCATAACTAGTAAAAAATGAAATACAAATATCCCATAGTTTGTCGATGCTCTAACTTTTGTGCAGACCTCAGTATATGCTTATTGGGAATTCTTTACCAAAAATATGTAGCAGAATGCGTATTGGCCTAAATTTATGAAGAAATTAGTTTTCTTTCATTTTATTGGCTGTGTTTTATAGCAGAAAGTAAAAATATAGTTATTTTTTTTTTCGTTATCAAAAATGATGGTCGTTGTATTTTTTTTTTTTTATAGCGCATAAAAAAAAAATGCCGAGGTGATCAAATACCAAAAGAAAGTTCTATTTGTGGGGAAAAAAAAGGAAGTGGGAAAGTAGGGTAAAGAGGAGAAATGATAATCTATTGCTCCGTTCCCAGGGTGGTGGGGCTGGTCAGAGACAGGGATTGGGGAAACTACTCCTTATAAGTATTGTAGAACAGCATCGGATGTACAGAAATATTCTATTGGAGCCAAGCGATCAGGAATCTCTCGAGAGGTTTCTCTTTAATGTGTATCATCTGTTCAATGGAGTGTAGTTCTCTTATTTCACAGACCCACTCAGACATAGGTGGGCAGATCGGTTTGCACCAGTTCTGACTGCTGTAATTATGTGTCATAACAGATCCTCACAAATGGCTTTAAAACGAGCCCAGGAGTATAGATAGAAAGGAGATACATATATTGGGTTGTGACCTTACCTTGTATTATGATCTTATTATAAATCCAGAAAGCTTTCTTTCTTTAGGTGCTATTTAATAATCGCTGCTTTTTCTTTGTTTACATTTTTTACTATATTTACTATATTATTTACTTTTTATAAAATGAGATTATATAAAATCTTATATTTTGAAAAAATAATTTTTCTGTTATTTATCAAATAAAAATGACAAGACAATATGAACATCCCCAAAATGACCCCTTTGGAAAGTAGACACCTAAGATGGTCACAGATTTTTGGACATTAGGAAACATGCTGGTACTGAAGTATTTAAAAACATAAATGAAAGGTGTGCTTGGCTTTTCTTATTGGTGGAAGAAAGTTGAAAGGAAGAAAAGTTAAAAGGTTTAAATTGCATTCTGTGAAATGGTTACATGTCATGGATAGATCCAAAACTTTACCCCACCCCCCCCCCCCCCCAAAAAAAAACAATACTACAATCATTTGTGGTCAGTGGCACTTTAACCACTTGCCGCCCGGGTAAATTTTGACCATTTTTGCATTTTAAAACCAGCTAAAAAGGTACTTGGAATGCTATTATATATTTTCTGAAAGCAGAGGCCCTGGAGAATAAAATGGTGTCTGTTGCATTTTTTTTATGTCACCCTATATTTATGCATCATTTATCAAACACACATTTTCAGGAAAAAATACTCTTACTGTAAATATATTTTCGTGCACTTGCGGAGTTGATTTACTAAAACTGGAGAGTGAAAAATCTGGTGTAGCTATGCATGGTAGCCAATCAGCTTCTAATTTCAGTTTGTTCAATTAAGCTTTGACAAAAAAAATGTAAAATTCTCCAAGCTGATTGGTTTCTATGCAGAACTGCACCAGATTTTTGCACTCTCTAGTTTTAGTAAATCAACTCCAATGGAAAACTATTTTTGGTAAAATAAAAAATATTATGTTGCGCCAAGTAAATGGATACCAAACCTCTTACGATTTAAAATTTTGCATGCCCAGGAAATAGCGACAAATGACAGTACCCAAAGGCTCTAAAGGCTTTTATAGGTTACCAGTTAATGGTTAAGCTCTGGTCCTAGAATTATTGCTCTCACACTGACGTTTATGGCAATACCTCACGTGTGGTGCAATCGCTGTTTACATATGCGTGCAAGACCTACATGTGCATTTGCAATTGTGCAAGGGGGGCAGTGTTGCTTTAAAAATTATTTTTGAAAAATGGATTTGGAATTTATTTTTAACACTTCTTTTTTCTTTTTTCATTTAACTATTGCTATTACAAGGGATGATCAACATTCCTTTTATGATAGGTTGGGCAGTGACAGGTGTGTGTGTGTGTATATGTATATCCCCAATCATTGGTGGACACCACTCCCTCCTCCCAAAACATTGGTGGTCAGTGGCATTTTAACCCCGAAAACAATCATATAGCCATTGATGGTGAGTGTTATTTTAAAACCCCCATCATTGGTGGTTGCTGATGCATGCATGCATACATACATACATTGGTCCAGCTTAGTCCTATGTAATTATGCAGGTAGCATACCTGTGGGATCCCTCTAGAGGCTGGAAATGTATTTTCACTAGCTTCCAGGTCCCAATGTGGAGTAAGTGCCCTGCTGCTTTTATGAACACAGGAGGTCGCCCTCAGCACGGGCGCCATTCAGAACACAAAGTGTTCTCTGATTGGGTAAGGTGAAGAGGCAGGGCAGTAACAAGAATAGACAAAAAGACATGCAGTTATGTCCCCCACCCTCACGCTTGCAAATGCACTCTGTCTGTGATCAGCTGTAAGAACACCATCAGGGCTTCCCGTGATTAGGGGCAACGAGCAGTCCTAATAAAAGCAATGGGAGGCTTCCGGCTCTTGCAGCCAATTACACCCAGTCGCATTTAATTGCTCATGCAGCGATCACATGCGAGTGATCAGCCTTGGACGCAGGTAGTCTGTGAAAAGCTGCGAGACCCGGCAACCTCCCGTTGCTTTCAAGAAGGTTGCCTACTCACAGCTAATACTAGGGTTCTTGCAGCTGATTGATGAGAGAGGTGCATTTGCACATGTGAATACACCCCAATAGGCATGCTAATATCTTCCGATTAGGGTAAATAACACGCAGTCTGCTTTTTTTTTTAATGTATATAAATTTGCCACAGGTACCCTATGATTTACCCCAAAAATTTACTTTGATATTGAGAACAGTTTTTCCTAATTTTTCAGTAACCAAACCTAATAAAGTAAACTGCACTAACCCCCACCCAGTGGTTAAGGTGTAGAGCCATGGCCCCATAGGTTTAAAGGCCTGTTCACACCAGTGTGCATTGCCATTCATTCTGTATTGCATCCCAGCGCACCCTTTCAATGCATGCGCATTGCAGCACAAGGCTTTGTGTTGCAGCACGCTGTTGAAAATCCTGCCGCCATGATTTTTGGTTCATTTTGGTGCGTTTGAAAGCCCATTCTAATAAATGGGCTGTCTTTACACAACACACAAAGTATATCTAAATGCAAAACCTTGTTTTTTAGTCTTGGACAGAGTGGAGGTAGATTAGAACACTTCAATTTATATTGTTGTCTCTGCCTCCATTAGGGAGATTCACCCTCTACTTGTCTTGTTTACCATTATCATTGAAAGTAAAAGAAAATCCCAAATTTTGGGTTGTCCCCAGAAAAGAAATAAAAGGGACATCTTCCAATGGGGACACTAGTTCTGGTGACCTGGGGGTCCCCAAGGAATTCCCTCAATTTGTAGTGATTTCTTCTCAATTCCTGTTTGGCTATGGGACAGGAAGTGCTGGGAAGTCTCTGCAATGGGGCACACATGGCAAGAAAAAATATCAAAAGTTTTTCCTATAGTTCTACTTTAAGCCCAGGTTCACACTGCTGTGAGATGAAAGTCACGTGACTTCCTGTCCGACTTTGTCCTACAACGTGATCTGATTTAATGTGACTTTTTACACTGTATGGCATTGAAGTCGGACCAAAGTACTGCAGGAACTTTTTCTAAAGTTGGAGTGTTGGATCAGTTAAGAAGGCTCTCATAGGGAAACATTGAATTTGACATGTCATGTGACTTGTGCTCTCACAAGTCGGATCACATGTTGCACCAGTATCAACCGGGCCTAACACACAATGGGGGAAGTTAACTAAAACTGGAGTGCTCTGAATCTGGTTCAGCTGTGCATGGTAGCCAATCCGCTTTTAACAATTAAACTTTGACAAAAGAACCTGGAAGCTGATTGGTTTCTATGTAGAGCTGCACCAGATTTTGCACGCTCCAGCTTTAGTAAATCTCCCCCAAAGCAGATGTGTTTAATGCACCACTGGTGACCAAAGATGTTTATTGGTCCCACACGGCAGATCACAATTTATGTAGAGTTTGGATTTTGTAATTTCAGTTTGTATAAAGAACAGCTGAAGTTTACTTGGAAACATTTTCGCAATGCTAAAGTTAGAAAGTCTGAAAAGTGTGCTAATTTAAGGATATCGTTTTCTTGGCAGGTGTATACCCTAGAGGTAAGGGATTGTTGTACAACCTCCCTGATTTTGGGTGAGTGCAGTGGGGGTACATTAAGGGTGTGAATTACCTTTTTGTTTAAACAGGACTGAGCAATTCGAATAAGACTGGGTACAGCATAAGTGCATATTACCCACTTCACCTGGGTGGGCGTCATGATATCCTGGGCTTTCAGTGGTTATACAGGTGCAGGCATCATCCTGGTATCAAATTTTACAGCTGATGCCTAGCCACTCGATCACTTTTCTCCTTTCCGATCAGGAGACCAGGACAGCTGCGATCAGCCGCATCAGCTGCACTACACGCAGAGAGAGAGGAACTGATGTTATTCCTCCCTCTGTGACCCTGGGAACCACGATGATTTTGTCACTTCCAGTTTTGGTTCTTTGTGTACTTGGATGTTAACGGCCAGGTAAGCAGCAGATCTGTGTCTGATCGACTGCATTGGAGGCCAGAGGAGAGATCTGGGGTCTAATAGACCCTAGATCTCTCCATAAAAAGGGGCCTATCACAGCCCTTGCTATATCACAAGGGATACACACACACACACACACCCCTCACATTTTTGTAAATGTTTTATTATATCTTTTCATGTGACAAGAAATTACACTTTGCTACACTGTAAAGTAGTGAGTGTACAGCTTGTATAACAGTGTCAATTTGCTGTTCCCTCAAAATAACTCAACACACAGCCATTAATGTCTAAACCTCTGGCAACAAAGGTGAGTACACCTCTAAGTGAGAATGTGTAAATGGGCCCAATTTAGCCATTTTCCCTCCCCGGTGTTATGTGACTCGTTAGTGTTACAAGGTCTCAGGTGTGAATGGGGAGCAGGTGTGTTATACTTGGTGTTTATTGCTCTAACTCTCTTACTGGTCACTGGAAGTTAAACATGGCACCTCATGGCAAAGAACTCTCTGAAGATCTGAAGAAAAGAATTGCTGCTCTACGTAAAGATGGCCTAGGCTATAAGAAGATTGTCAAGACCCTGAAACTGAGCTGCAGCACGGTGGCCAAGACCATACAGAGGTTTAACAGGACAGGTTCCACTCTGAACAGGCCTCGCCATGGCCGACCAAAGAAATTGAGTGCATGTGTTCAGCATCATATCCAGAGATTGTCTTTGGGAAATAGAGGTATGAGTGCTACCAGCATTTCTGCAGCGGTTGAAGGGGTGGGGCAGGGGGGGTTAGCCTGTTGGTGCTCAGACCATACGCCGCACACTGCATCAAATTGGTCTGCATTGCTGTCGTCCCAGAAGGAAGCCTTCTAAAGATGATGCACAAAGCCCGCAAACAGTTTGCTGAAGACAAGCAGATTAAGAACATGGACTACTGGAACCATGTCTTGTGGCCTGATGAGACCAAGATAAACTTATTTGGTTCAAATGGTGTCAAGTGTGTGTGGCAGCAATCAGGTAAGGAGTACAAAGACAAGTGTGTCTTGCCTACAGTCAATTGTGTTTGTGGGAGTGTCATGGTCTGAGGCTGCATGAGTGCTTCCGGCACTGGGGAGCTACAGTTCATTGAGTGAACCATGAATGGCAAAATGTACTGTGACATACTGAAGCAGAGCATGATCACCTCCCTTCGGAGAATGGGCCGCAGGGCAGTATTCCAACATAACGACCCCAAACACACCTCCAGGACTACCACTATCTTGCTAAAGAAGCTGAGGGTAAAGGTGATGGACTGGCCAAGCATGTCTCCAGATCTAAACCCTATCAAGCATCTGTGGGGCATCCTCAAATGGAAGGTGAGGATCGCAACTCATACGTAAGTTCCACATTCATATATACACAGTGATCGGAGCGCACAAGTGAGGTATCAGCGTGAACATCAGTGAGCGCAGTCATTTTCGCTCCAGCCCTCCTGTGTAATTCTAAACTGGTAACCTGTAAAGGCGTTTAAGTGTCACCTATGGAGATTTTTAGGTACCGTAGTTTGATGCCGTTCCACGGTCGTATGCAATTTTAAAGTGTAACCTGTTAGCTGTGTATTTACTTGGCATAATCCTCTTTTATATTTTTCCATAAAATTGTGCATTGTTTAGTATTTGTGTACAATAAAATTCAGTAAAGTATATTTTATCCCCCAAAAAAATTGCATTTGAAAAACCGCTGCACAAATACCGTGTGACTTAAAAAACGACTGAATTCTGTCCTTTTCTGCTAATACGTGGGATATCAGCACAGGGAATGATATACAAGGTACACAAGGGCTAGTTAAAGTGTTATTAAACCTTTGACCCTGCGTTCACTATGACTAGTCTCCCATGGTACACAGAAAATGGAAGTGCAATTATTTTAGTAAAAATAAACTGCTAAAAATCTTTTCTCATCAGCAGTATATAGCAGTCTTGTGACTTCTATCCGTGTCTGTCCGAGCAGCGTTTAAAGCTTGTAGAAGGGAGTTTTCGTTCTCTGACTGTCCTATGAGGCTGCATGACCCCTGACTTTGTCTGGACAGTGCTGATTGGCCTTGTGGCAATCACATGCACCCTCCCAAAGAAGAATACACACCAAACTGAGCACGTGCAGAGTGCCTCCCAGGGCTTTGTTCTATCAGCAGATGGATTGGGGACAGTAAAAAGGGGGAGGAGCCAAGAAGACTGGATCAGACAGCCTCTTTACACAGTGCAAAGAATTAACCCCTTAGGTTCCACAGTGAGCATAACAAGCATTCTTTACGTCATATACAGACTGATTTTACTGTTGGGTTTAATAACACTTTAAGTTAGTAAAACCAAAAATCAACCATTATGTGTTTGGTCTGTATCCAGGGGAAAATCATGCAAACACAAGATTACAGGGCCCTTCAGCCCTCAAGTGTCATTTTAAACCTGCTTAGTGTTGGCTACTCCTGAATCGGCGCCATTGCTCTTTAGGCATTGCAAATAAAGAGTCTTGCTTTAGGAGTGTTCTCTACATAGTCACTTAGTTGTTCCACTTAATTAGAGTCTAGGTCTAAAGCTTTAGAAGATGGAGTAGCGTAAATGCTATGCATGTTTCCTTTGATCCAATTTGTCATCAGTTAATCCTTTTGATGCTGGAGGGGGCTTATTGGTTAATTATATAACAGTGCAGTAGCGAGGCTGGGGCCTTTCAGCAATGCACGTGTTAAATAGCATGCTGGGATGATTTATCCAGATCGCTTGTGCAGTAATGAGAAATTGATTGTTGAGATATTATCAGGCTGACATTCAAATCCTCCTCTTTGAAACAAAGTGTTCAGCTGTGACGGTAATGTCTTCTATCCATTTCCTTCCAGTGTTTGCCTGATCAGGACAGAAAACAATGTTCCCAGACAAGAACAAGGCTGGCTAAATACAGTCTTATATTTTAAGCTTTGTCAAGTGCAAAAACTGCATAAGAACGATTTGTTTTCTTTTTTTTTTTATAGATTTACTTATATCATACTGAATAATATTCAGAGTTGTACATAATGAACAATCTATGGTACTGTCAATTCTTTAACGTTCTAGAGATGGATGCATTGGTTTAAACAAAACTACTGTGATGTATAGAAGTGCAGGCTCATTAGGCATGGTGAAAGCATATTGACTATGAAGCATGGAAACATGTATAGGACATGGCTAACATTTCCAGGGCTTGACCACTTCAATATGTAAAATCATCAGATTGCCTGTAACCTTGTGGTTCAGGAAAATCCTTATCCTGGGTCTAATTACTCACATGATCGCTCAGAAAGAAAATAATTCTGCTTTAGCTTCAGCGCACAGGAAGAATTGAATGCAGATGGATGCAATTCTTTGGGAGGGAAGTGTCACAGGATGATTAATATCAGGGTGCAGCCTAGCCTAGAGGCACTGTTATAGCCCTTCTTAGGCTGGACATACATCATTCAATTTTCGTGGACAATCTTTTTCCTTTTAGATTTGTCAAAACAATGTAATTATGGGGTCAAACCTAAACACTTTTAATTTGCATGCAATTAGGCAGACCCTTTTACTTCATAGTTGAAGGTAAATCTAAAGGAAATAGAATAAAATAGTTTAATGTATGGCCAGACTTAGTCTGGCTGTGATGTGTCATGAGACATTACTGTAGGATTTTAATAGGAAAAAGAAAAGCTGTGCTGAGAGAAACAGAGGTTACCATTGTTGATCTTCTATAAATTCCAGCTGCCTGGCTTCATTACTTTTCTTTATCACTGACCTAGAAGTATACACAAAGTTAGGTCAAAGTAAAAGTGGTATTAAAGGTTCATCTTTAAAAAACAAAAAAAACAAACCTCTCATACTTACCTGCTCTGTGTAGTGGTTTTGCACAGAGCAACCCAGATATTCTTGGTTTAGGGTCCCCCGCCGGTGCTCCTGGCTCCTCCCCTAGACCAGTGCCCTAATAGCAAACTGCTCGCTATGGGGGTGCTTGTGTATGCTCACTCCAAAGCCCTGCACTATGCTTCCATAAGACACAGAGGCGTGTCTCGGCCCCGCCCCTACTCTCTCCTCATTGGCTCACTGGCTGTGATCAGCCAATGAGGAGAGGGAGTCCTAGGATAGCGGAGACTCACGTGCACATTGCTTGATCGAAAGGGAACTATTGAGAATTGGGGGGTAGTAGCAAACAGAAGTCAAAAAATAAATAACCTTTACGGCCACTTTGAAGTCAGAATTCCTGATGTGCGTGTTCTGGATTACTGTCTCAGGAGGTGCTAAAGCCACTGTATGAGTGTGACAGCCAAGGAACTGATGTTTTTTTTTTTTTTTTTAAGAAGTAGTAGTCAGCAGTGGTCATCTCCATTATTCTTTTAGTAGAGATCTTTTAGGTACCTTGAGTGGACTTTGTGATTGTAGGTATGCCTACTAAATGCATCCGGGGCTAATCACTAGCAGGTGATTGCTGCATGAGTGGCCGAAGTTAGCTGCGGAATCTGGTTGTACTGTTAAAAAGTGCCCGTGCATGCACATAACCGAAGGGTGCTCCAGCTGATTTTCCGCTCATCTGGAGTGACATCACCATAGTGCATGCGCACATCGTAGGAGCTTTTTTTCGACGGTAGATACCATTTCTCAGGCACAATTTATTGCTATGCAAACAGGAGGACACCATATTTGTCATATTGCGCCTTGCTGTTGGGCTGCGGGTTTACAGCAAGACACAATCTGACATCTACAGTGTCCCTCCGCCCCTCTCTTTGCATAACTTTCAATTGTGCCATGAAATGGTGTTGCCGGTCAAAAAAAAAACTCTCATACGATGTGCACATGTGCTATGGTGATGTCACTCCTGCTAATTGGCACTTTTCGACAGAAGGCACAAATCGATAGAACACCGGCAGCTTCTCGTTGCTTTTAATCGGGCTGCCGCCCACAGCTGATTGCCTGGTTCTTGGATGCAATCAGTGTTGGGCCCATTTTCAGGTGTGAATGTGGCCCAATCGTTTTTTTTTTTTTTTTTAAATATCTCTTTTTTTGAGGTTCAGCTTTAGAGGATAACTAAACTCCAGAATAAAACTGCGATGTGTTGTAGCTTACCAGTCATTACATGTGGTGGCTGCATTTATGTTATTTCAGGCTAAGAACATTTTCAGCAAGTACAGAAGATACCTTCTTATTGTGCCAGAAATGCATTGTCCTTGTAACTTCCTGTGAGCTGAACTAAAAGCACAATGCCATCTCCCTCCTGTAAACTGCTATTCCCCCACCTCCTATGTAATGGAAATGAGGGGACAATGACATCTTCAGCCTGGGTGACAACCGTTACTCCCTAGATGGATACATCGATATGGTGGAGGAGTGAGCATACCCACTCAGGGACAGAAGTGTTTTATTTAGAGGATTACCAGGAAAAAAAAAAAGAGCGACACAGTGGTGTAGTGGTTGGCACTCTCGCCTAGCAGTAAGAAGGGTCACTGGTTCAAATCCCAACCACAACACTACCTGCCTGGAGTTTGCATGTTCTCCCTGTGCCTGCATGGGTTTCCTCCGGGTACTCCGGTTTCCTCCCACAATCCAAAGACATGCAGGTAGGTTAATTGACTTCTGTCCAAAAAATTCGCCCTAGTATATGAATGGGGACCTTGAATTCTGGGCTCTTTGAGGGTAGGAACCGATGTGAGTGTGCAATGTACAGGGGCAATTGTAGACACTCAGGTTGAACTGGATGGACTGGTGTCTTTATTCAACCTTACTAACTATGAAACTATGAAAATACTGAAAACTGTTTGGGATTAAAGCTTCACCAAAAATAATGTGCACCTTTTTTATTTGTCTTGAATAGTTTGACATTGGCCATATACTCTAAAATCATACAGGGATCCTCAAGAATAGCTGAATGTAAAGTGTCGGCTGAACAATGGAACCCTATTTGCTTTTTCTGTGTCATTCATCTTTCACAATTGTTCTCTGTTTAAGGATATGTTCAAGGCATGAGTGACTTACTTTCCCCTGTCCTGTATGTGATGGAAAATGAAGTGGATGCTTTCTGGTGCTTTGTATCATATATGGATCAAATGGTAAATGAACTGATAATGTAAACTTGTGCTTTGAGAGGAGAGACTGCAGTGACTAAAGAATTGTTCAGTTATTCTCATTAATGAAGCGTAGCTATGCATAACCATTTAAAGAAGAACCCCACTGTGCACTTTTTGTATCTGGAGTGATCACATAATATTCAACATGCTTTATACTCCCTACTGGTCCTTTTATAGTGATAGACTAATGGACCGATAGGAAGGTTTAAGTGGCAGGTTGGGGTAAGATAGTGGTTAGGCCCCTGCATTGTTTGGTCTTTCAAATAAAATTCAGTTTTCTGATACAAGTCAAAGGTTACATGCAAGAAATCAGCTCCATTAGCTGAATATTAAACAGCATTGTTACTGTACACAGTAAAACCTTGGATTGGGTGCATAATTTTGTTCTGGAAACATGCTTGTAATCCAAAACACAAAGCAAATTTTCCCATAAGAAATAATGGAAACTCAGATGATTTGTTCCACAACCATTTATTCTGAAATCCTTCAGTTTATAGTCCATATAAAAAGATTATAGCAATGTCATAGGTTGTGTAACCATAAAACATCAGACCACAAATGGCAGCCTCCACAGGGGGATTAGAAGCAAAATCCAGCAAGAGCTACAGAGTATAAAAGAGAAGAGAGGCAATATGGTTATATTAATGAAGGTACATTTAGCAACTCACATGGTTGATGAGTAACTTGCCGACCAGCCGCCGTCATTTTATACTGCGGCAGGTTGACTCGTTCCCGCAAATCGCTGTAGCTGTATGTTGGCCCTTTAAACAGCTATTGCAGACGCGCGCGCGTCCTGCTGCACAGCTGATGCATGTGGCCGGCGGCCACAATGTCTGCCAGCCACCTGCTATTGCTCCACAGAGAGGCAGAGTAGGGATCTGTCAATGTAAGCAAACAGATTCCCGTTCTGTCAGGAGAGAGAGAGAGAGAGAGAGATCTGCCTTTCCTCTCTCCTCCAGTCAGTACACTGCTCCCACAGTTAGAAACACCTCTCAGGGAAGACATTTAACCCTTTGATTGTCCATAGTGTTAGCTCCTTCCCTGCCAGTGACATTTATACAGTAATCAGTGCATTTTTATAGCACTGATTGCTGTATAAATGTCAGTGGTCCCAAAAAAGTGTCCGATCTGTCTGCCGCAATGTCGCAGTCCCGCTAAAAATCACTAATAAAAAAAAATAATACAAAATGCCATAAATCTATTCCCTATTTTGTAGATGCTAAAACATTTGTACAAACCAATCAATATACACATATTGCGATTCTCTCTTTTTTTTTAATATGTAGAAGAATACATATTGGCCTAAACTGATGAAGAATTTAAAAAAAAATTTGGGTTATTATAGCAAAATGTAAAAATATTTTTTTACAAAATTGTCGGCCTTTTTTTGTTGTTAGTGCAAAAAATAAGAGGTGATCAAATCCCACCAAAAGAAAGCTCTATTTGTGGGAAAAAAGGACGTCAATTTTGTTTGGGGACACCTTTGCATGACCGTGCAATTATCAGTTAAAGCTACACAGTACCGTATCACAAAAAATGACATGGTCATTAAGGGGGAAAATCTTCCGGTCCTTAAGTGGTTAAAAGAGCCACATCTAAGTATACAGGCATCCGGGGTAAAGCTGTCCGCATAGACCATCCTCCGCACCACCGGCTCTTACCGCTGTCAGTCTGAAGTCGTGACAGGGAAGACTACCCTACAGTAGAGCGATCTGAAAGTGAGGTTTGAAGCGCTCATGGATCGCAGCATGGAAGGGATGATGACGGTGTGGAGGACGGTCTATTTCGACAGCTTTACCCCCCGGATGCCTGCATACTTAGCTGTGCCTGTTTTATTCATCAACCATGTGAGTTGCTAAATGTTGTACCTTCATTAACTGTAACCATATTGCTACACTTAGAGGCGCCTCTCTTCTCTATTTTATACTCAGTTGTGACGTCACGCTACTTGTATATCAAGATATTGCTTGTATATCACGTCAGAATGTATAAAAAAAAATTTGTCTTGAAAAACGCTCTCAAACCAAGTTACTCTCAATCCAAGGTTTTACTGTATTTGTCAATAAAGTGGTTGCAAACCCCTTACATGAAATATGAACAAAGAATATCCCACTATAGTGTGCACGAAGTGTGATTTCTCTCTGCTGCCTGACTCCTCTGCTGTCTGCACGAGTCACTTGTGACAAGTTTTCCGGACACCAAGAGATAAAAAGGTGACGGAGGAAGGCGCTCCAGCTCACAGCCTGCAATTGGTAGCCCCAGCTCTGTTCATGTGTGCTGTGTGAAGAGAGATATGTCCTTTCTTTTCAATCAGCTCTCAGATCTCCCCTCACTGAGATCTGCAGAGTAACTTAAGCTCCCCAGCCCCCGGCTTTTTGAAAGCTCAGGCAAGCTATATAAATTATGCACTTTGGCCGTGGAGAAAAAAAGGCTGCAGATAACCAGGTACAACTTATATAGAAAGATTTGTATTATGTCTGTGTATCACCTATGGTCAGTCAGTTCACTGAATATGTGTAAGGGTTTACAACCACTTTAAACCATTCTACTATACTATATCTTATACTGTGAGATCCATTGTAAGCCTTTACTTACATATTTTTTTTTAATGTATTATTCAGCATCAAAACTTTGAGGAACAAATGCAAGGCATGAAGACACAGCTGGTGCAGCTTAGCACTTTGCTGCGTTTACTGGACAGTGGATTTTGCAGTTATCTTGGTGTGTATTATGTCACAGTAATGTAAGTCTAAGGGGACATTCGGCACTATAGTATTTAACATATGCTTTGTGTGCATTCCTTTGTAGAATCTCAGGACTCTGGTTATTTATATTTTTGTTTTCGATGGCTGCTGATCAGATTTAAAAGGGAATTTAGCTTTCATGATATTCTTCATGTGTGGGAGGTAAGTTCCATTACCATATACAATAACAATTTCGGATAATTTTACTCCCTTTCTACTCTTTGTCCTGTTTCTTAATCTATTTATGTGATTTTGCTGCTTGATGCTGTTAAAGTGGAATTATCTTCAAAACTTTGGAAGATTAGAATTTCTGTTTCCCCAATCGTCTTTCAGGACAGCCACCTTTGAGAGACACTGGCTCCTCCCCTCTTAGGAAACACCGCCTTCATTTTCATGATTTAAGCCTCCTCCTCCCTTCGTTCCTCAGTTATGGTGTTTCCTCCGGTGGGGAGACATCGCTAAGGAACCTTAGCTGAATTCGGTTGGTGAGACTGAAGCTATCCGAGCGGAGCCCCGGCCCCACTCGGTTACCCGACCGTCTATCGGTCGGCCCTTGACAGTCGGATCAGCGGGGAGCTGAAGCGTTCGTACTGTCTATACACCCTAAACTTCGCTTGGGGAAAGCAGGAAGTTTTACAGGGTCGTCCGTCCGTTCACCCGCGGGTGTTTTAACGGAACAGGCAGTCCGGTCGGCTGGGGAAGCTGAACTTTTGACTGACCTTTTTCTATATACGCACTCCAATCTTCGCTTGGGGAAAGCAGGAAGTTTTTGGGGAGGTTCATCCCTGCGTTTCGCCCAGTGGGGCGCTGCAACGAGGACGTCCAAGGCCCCCCTGTGTATCCAGTCGGCTGGGAGCCAGAGGCCGGACCGGTTGGCGGGCGACGTCAATTCCGGTGGGGGCGGACCTCTTCGTTGGATCCGCGTCTTCCGGTTCCGGACGCGGCACGTGGAGGGGAACCTAGCGTTCGGCTGGTGCAGCCTCTTTCTACAGTTGCACAGGTAGCTGTTGGAGGCACGTTCGTACCACTCTTCCTCAACAGGAGAATGTCCAAAGCAGTGGCTTCGGGAGCTCCAGGAGTAACGGCACCAGCCACTCAAAGGTAAAAGCCCTGGCGAGGGGTTCCCTTACCTTACAACCAGTAGCTCCACTGGTGTTTTTTCCCCCTAGGTGGTCGGGGGGAAGGGCAGTGCGTCTGGGATCCAGATGGAGATTGATCCTAGGGGAGGGCACTCCCGGTGGTCCTCTTAAGTAGTGCTGGTGTTTCTTTTTTTTTTTAGGATTTTATGCTGCTCTTTTATCTCTAGGTCTCTGAAGGACATGAGCAAGTCTCCCCTTGGTTCTAGGAGGGAGCGTCCTTCATATAGAGCCTCTTTGGGGAATCCCTGGTTCAAAGGCACTTGGTAAAGAGTGTATTGAAGCACCGGATAGCTCAGTCAGACCTTTAACCTAAGGTTCCAGTGGCCTCAGAGGGTTCAGGTCCCTGTTTGAGCGCCATCAGGAAACAGGCAGCAGAACACGGTGCATATCTGGCGGCTTCTGGGAAGGTTCCAGTGGCCTCAGCTCCAGAGCACTCTTTCACCAGCACAGCAGAGTGTTCCACCTAACCCGATGGATGTTCCTCCTGCAGGTTAAGGGAGAGTCTAGAGGGTTCCAGAGAGGAAGTTGAGGAAGAAGTTGACAGTGCCGTCTCAGACTCCCAAGGGAATCTGATAAAGGTGAGGGCTTGGGTGGGGAACCCAAAAGAACCCCTCGATATAAACTTCCCCCTGGATGAAGTGGATAAGCTCTTGAGAGCTATTCATACCACTTTAGGAAGAAGGCATTGTCACCCCACGATCAGATGTACTAGGACCTGGGGGAAGCGGGTGTTCCCGGTTCATGCTGTCTTGATCGATGCCATCAGGAATGGCGGGGTCCCGAAGGAAAACCTTTCTTTTCTGGTGCATTAAAGCAAAGGTTTTTTCTTGGGCGGAAGAGGAAGCTCTTGTCTGGAATAGAATCTCCCAGGTTAGAGACTACCTTTCTTCAGACGTCCAGGCATACTGACCTGTCCTCAGGGACATGGGAATGCTTTCAGACCCTATGTTTGAAATGATGGACTCACTTCTGAAGGATGCATGGGCTTTTTCTCTTAAGAAAATATCTAAGCCTGCCATAGCGGCCACAGTGGTGGCTCATAATATGAAGTGTCGGCTTAGCCAGATTAATGCATGAAGCAATGACGGCAGAGGAGACTTTCTATCCTCCTTTCCCATGCTGCTTAAGGTGTTGGCATACGCTGCTTCGATTCAATCCAGGCGAATGTATGCAAGATCTTCGGCTCTGACCAACTCAGCCTGGAGGGCCTCAAGGCTGAAGACATGGCAGGGGGTCAAGGCATGGCAGGGGGACAAGGCGTCCAAAGCAAAGCTCTGGAATCCTTTTTACAGGAGGCTGCTGTTACTGCTACTGTTTACTGCAGTTTGGGCCAGGTCTTGAAGCAGGGCTAGATCGCACGGCTGATAAGAAAAAGGCCTTTCCCCTTAAGAAGAAATATGGGGAGCAGTAAAAAAGAGGCCTTCCTCCCCCAGTGGGAGATGATCACCTCCAATCAGTTTGTGTTGGGGATCATCGTAAGAGGTTACCGTTTGGAGTTTTCAGAACTCTCCTCTTTTGAGACTCCTTGTCACTGAGCTGCCAAAATGTGCCCTTCTTTCCTCTTCAGGAGTTAGAGGAACAGGAAGTGGTAATACAGGTCCCAGCAGGATATATAGAAAGGGCTCCTATTCTCACATTTTTGTGGTTCACAAGCCTTTGGGGAAAAAAGTTCAGGCTCATCCTGAACCTGAAATGTCTGTGTGTCTTAGTCACCTACAGATGGCTTTCGTTGGTTTTGGTCACTGGGTGAGGGCACCTCTTCCACCAAAACTGTTTCAGGGCATGGATAGTATGGATGCATACCTGCATATTCCCATTGCAGAGAACCACCAGCGTTTCCTTAGGCTGGCAGTGATAACTTCTGTAGGGGTGCTACACATTCAGTTCAAAGCACTTCCCTTTTGGGCTATCCCTTTCCTCCTCCTATCTTCACCAAAGTGATGGTAGATGTTCTGGCATTCCTGCGTCTCAGGGGAGTCTCGGTGATCGTGTGTCCTGAAGATCTTCTCCGGTTTGTACCTTCTCTGACGCAGTCGATTTGGGAGCAACAGGTAACAAAAGACCTGTTAGTGAGCCTGGGTTGGCCTCTGAACCTAGAGAGACCCAACTTAAATTCCTTACCAGGGGGTCACCTTCCTGGGGTAGGTGCTGGGCTCAACAGAACAAAAGGTCTTCCCTCCTTGGAGAAGATCCAGAAGATAGACAGAGCACTGTTGTTTCTCCAGGGCAACCGTCAAAAACTCAGTTAGGCAGGTTGAGTTTACTGACAGCCACGCTCCTAGCAGTTCAGTGGACGGGGTCATGTTACCGTCCTCTGTAAACTATTCATCTTGAAGCTTTGGGACCACAGTCAGGGGTCTTGGGACTCTTTGGTTCCAACTCAGGTAAAGAGGTCCCTTTGGGAAAGGGAGCACCTTTGTTACAAGACCTAGAATGGAGTTTCCCAGTATCCAGGGTGGTTACGATACCGATACGAACGGCTTAGGTTGGGGTACACACCTAGACTCCTGTTTGGTACAGGAAGGAATCTAAGAGATCCTCAAATTGGAGGGAGTTGAGAACAGTAGATCTGGTTCTCAGGACCTCTCAGAGTTCTCTGGAGACTTCATGTAAGAGTCGTGGAAACAATCCCTTGGCAGTGGCTTGCGTCGACAGGACGGGGACTCCTGGAGCGGATCCTTATGGGTCCTAGCGAAGGCCATCCTCAGATGGGCCGAATATTAAAATCCTGTCTTTTCAGTGATCTGTCTTGAAGGAGAGCAAATCCTGATATTAGATTTCCTCAGAGCAACCAGGTTCTCAAGCAGGAGGTTCTTCGAATGGATCACCCAGAGTTGGGGGATTCCTTGGATAGACCTCTCTTTTTCTCAAGGGAAAACGCAAAGGAAGCCATCTCCTGTTCCATGAACAGGGGAGATGGGAGGT
Source organism: Lithobates pipiens (assembly GCF_037356315.1). Taxonomy (NCBI): domain Eukaryota; kingdom Metazoa; phylum Chordata; class Amphibia; order Anura; family Ranidae; genus Lithobates; species Lithobates pipiens. The sequence continues at coordinate 240,370,533 of NW_027507903.1, read as the reverse complement.
CGGGAGCAGACACACTAAAGCACAGAGTTAGGGTTTCTCTAAGTGCTATGCTTTCTCCCCTCCCGTTCTGATTCCTGCAGGGTCAGGGAAGTTTTCAGGTGGAGATTACTACCTATTTTCTAATCACACCTCTTGGGCCCAGGAGGCCGTGGTTCTCCATTCTGAAGGGCCTGTCAGTAGAACCCCCCCCCCCCGGGTTTTCCCGGTCTAGGAGTGTCCCTTCTCCCAGGGTCCAGTCTGCGGTCCCCAGGTGGATTCTTGCAGCTTGGCTACTGAGAAGGAATTGCTGAAGGGCAAAGAGGTCTCAGACTGTTTAATAGCCACTCTTCTGAATTGCAGGTAAATAGAAACTCAGACCATTTTCTTGAAGGTATGGAGACGGTTCAACAGCTGATGCTCAGAGAACTCCTTCAATGTGCACAGCCTCGTAGCCGTTCTAGAGTTCCTGCAGTCAGGGGCAGATAAAGGTTTAGCCCCATAAACATTGAAGAGTCAGGTTTTCGCTTTTAGCGTATTCCTGGAAGGGCATCTAACATCAGACCTTGGTATAGTAAGGTTCCTAGAGCCTTAAGTAGGCAAAGACCAAGCCTTTGGTCGCCCCCTTCCCAGTCGGGGTCACTCATTAGTTTTACAGGTTCCCACAAAGGAACCTTTTTCAGCAATTGGAATCTGGCTGGTTATGGTTGATCACTCTCAAAACTGTGTTTTTTGTGGCGATCACTGCGGCAAGGAAAGTGAGTAAACTCGAAACCCTTTCTGTTAAGGCACTCCCTTTCCAGACCATTCAGTTTTTAAGATCATTCTGGCCTTTTTACCTAATGGTAGTCTCTAATCCTCAGAGAGTCCGAGAGATTATGCTGCCTATTTTTCGTTCAAAACCAGTGAGCGAACAGGAACACATCTTCTTGGACGTGTCCTTCATTATTTTGGTTACACAAAGCCAGTTCAGGAAGTCTGATTTACCTTTGGTGTTACTTCCAGGGGCTAGGAAGGGTTCCAAAGCCTTTAGACGTACGCTAACCAGATGATTAAGGTCAGCCATTGGGCAGACTTGCGCGGTTGGGGTATTAAAGCCTCCAGTTAGAATTAAAGCACACTCAGCCAGGACAGCGGCAACTCCGCAGACAATGTGGGCTGGTGTGTCTCCTGAACAGATCTGTAGAGCCGCAACGTGGTTCAAGTTTTCTACGTTCGTGAAGCGCTATAGATTGGATCTTCTCTCAGCCAAAGACCAAGCCCTTTGGTCACAAGGTGCTGCAAGCAGTAGGTCCCACCCTAAGACAGGGTACTCGCTTATCCTCTCAAAGGTGGCTGTCCTGAAAGACGATTGGGGAAAAATGGAATTACGTACCGGTAATGTCCTTTTCCAGGAGTCTTTCAGGACAGCACCGGTTCCCACCCAAGTTTTTTGCAGATCATCGGGAACTCATTACATGAGGCCGTCAGGTAAGACTTAAAGGTTTGTTTATTTGACGTGTTCTTGTGTCTCCCCAGTTGGCCGGAGGTACTCTGGAAGAACTGAGGAACGAAGGGAGGAGGAGGCTTAAATCATGAAAATGAAGGCGGTGTTTCCTAAGAGGGGAGGAGCCAGTGTCTCTCAAAGGTGGCTGTCCTGAAAGACTCCTGGAAAAGGACATTACCGGTACGTAATTCCATTTTTTCTACTGCTCTCTGTACCACCATTGGCCTGTAGCGCCTTTCTGGCCTGGGGACCCCTGTTGCTAAGAGAGGGAGTTTCCAAATTTTCTGTCGCCGTCAGAATGGAGAGTGAACGATCGTCCAAAGAGGACACATTCCAGTGACGGCTATCAAAGGTGGGATTTCCCCTTTCCTTTTGTTTCTCCAGGACAGAAAGCGAAGGAAAAGTCTTACCAATGGACACACAGGAAGAAATGCGGACATTTGTTTATTAAACCAAACCAACCTGTTTTAGGGTTCACCAGCAATTTGTGTACCAAGAAGTGCCTTGGAATCCCTAAAACAGTTTGATTTTGTTTTAAAACATTTTAATCGGTAAACATGTCTTTCTCTTTTAGCCCCCTATAAGGCAGGCCATACATATATAATTTTCTAAAGAAAATTCTTTCGAAATTCAACCCAAGAATTTTCGTTCGTATTTCGCACCATTTGTGGGCTGCAGCAACAGCCCATTTTCGTGCAGCAATCGAATTTTTTTAATTTAACCACTTACCGACCAGCGCACGCCGATGTACGTCCTATATTTAAAGAGGGATATCTTGGTAACGGCAGCAGCTGCTACCACAACTGAGATATCCATCTCTTCAGGCGCCGGTCGTCTGTACGATAACGGTGGTCTCCACGGTGGATTCGCCGCAAGATCACCGCTATCGGCGGCGGGAGAGGTGCCACCCCTCCTCCCGCCGCCCTCCCGCACCTTCCGCCGCTTACTGGAGCCGTCGGTAGCGGCGGAGGCGATCGGGTCCTTCTGCTAGCTGGGTATGGAGACGAGTGAGGCTAAGATGGCTCCCACTCGTCTCTATACCATAGGAGGGCGGAAGCGACGTCAAAACGTCACTTCCGCCCATACCTCTTAAAGGTATTTTTTTTTTAAATGTCATTTTTTCTTTTATTTTTTTTTTTATTTTTTGCATTTTAGTCCAAATATGAGATCTGAGGACTTTTTGACCCCAGATCTCATATTTAAGAGGACCTGTCATGCTTTTTTCTATTACAAGGGATGTTTACATTCCTTGTAATAGGAATAAAAGTGATCCATTTTTTTTTTTTAAAACAGTGTAAAAATAAATAAAATCAATTAAAATAAATAAGAAGAAAAAAAAAGTTTAAAAAAACACCCCGTCACGACGAGCTTGCGCACAGAAGCGAGTGCATACGTGAGTAGCGCCCGCATATAAAAACCTCCCCTGTAACGCAAAAAATGCAAAAGAAAATAAAACCGCGCTGAAAAAAAAAAGGGAAACAATTCCTCTTGTTTTATCGTGCTAGTGGAAAAAATATCAAGCAAAAAAATAAGTATTTTCCTCAAATGAATTTCCCCAAAAAAATTAATCTTAGACATAAATACAAATAATCCAAAAATTACAAATGAATGTTTCACAGAATATAAGGCTGCTGCTCCACAGTGGGATACACACACATAAATATAGATAGAAAAAAGGACAAAAGAGCTGCGCCAAATAATATATAAATCTAAAAATCTAAAAAATCTAAGAAACAATTTATAAAGAAAAGTCCATGAAAACTTTGTTATCCAAGAAAGGAAAACGATCGCACCACAGTGATTCCACACTTCCTTATCGCTATAGTGTCCCACCACCGACAAAACAGTGCGCTTACCAGATGGTAAAAGCACAAGGAGCGTTTAAAGTACCAAGTCACCGGCAGCTCCTCGCTTCCACCGAACACTTTATCCTTAATCCCTCAGGAACGAACGATCCATACACTGTAGCCGCTCCACAATCTCATAAGTAACCCAGGTACACTTTCGTAATATAAAAAGAAAAGAAGCCTCCCATAGTGTAAAAAACTTCAATGCTTTTTTAATTAATAGAAATACACTTACATAAAAACGAACGTTTTTCACATGTAAAATCAAGCCGGACGGAAAAAACGAGAGCCCGTCCTCCTCTCGTAACACGTGGTGACGTCACAGCGTGCCCTCCCATACGCGTTTCGTCATACGTGACGTTTTCAATGGGGAACGGGCCCGCCGTAACGCGCCACCATTAAATAGAGCCAAACCTCGTTCTGAGACTTGGAGGTCTGGCAAATAAAACCATCTTAGTTGTGGGCAAGACGTCTCCCAAATCTCCCAACAGAAAGTAAGGGCAAAAAATTTATAAATAAAAAGAACATAGTAATCCGGATGTCACTCCCCAAAAATGTTCCACGAATTAGAGCCCCAAAACGCAAAAAATGCAACCTGTAGAATTTTTTAAATGTCGCTTATGGAGATTTTTGAGGCTAAAAGTTTGACGCCATTCCACGAGCGGGCGCTGTTTTGAAGCGTGACATGTTTGGTATCAATTTACTCGGCGTACCATTATCTTTCACAATATAAAAAAAAAATTGGGCTAATTTTACTGTTGTCTTATTTTTTATTCAAAAAAGTGAATTTTTTCCAAAAAAAGTGCGCTTGTAAGACCGCAGCGCAAATACGGTGTGAAAAAAAGTATTTCAATGACCGCCATTTTATTCTCTAGGGTGTTAGAAAAAAAAACAATAAAAACTGTTTGGGGGTTTTAAGTAATTTTCTAGCAAAAAAAACAGTTTTAAACATGTAAACACCAAATCTGAAAAAGAGGCCTGGTCCTTAAGTGGTGAAAGGGTTTTTATTGAATACATCCAACAATACAAAATCTTATGCGGTACGCAAATCAAACAAACAGAGAAGGTTGTGTACAGGATAGAGAGACTTCAAAAATCATGTAACAATCGTGTATAGGCAGATAATACATCAAACACATAACACCATCTTGTCAACCTTCTTCCAAGGGCCTGAACTGACCCCACATAGGTTTAGGCCACGGCAATCTAATTTAAGTAATCGGACATGTTGGAAATTTTTTGAAAAATAAACGATTTTCTAATCAATGATGGGAGAATCGTGCGAGAAAGGTAATTGAAAAAGAAATGCACATGTACAAGAAACGAAAATTCCCGGAAAGAAAAGAAGATTCCCGGCCACGAAAATAATTTTCTGTAGCAACGTGAGGTGCAGTTTAAGGCTTGGTTGGCCGAATTTCCAAAATCAATGGTGGCATCATCGGATCACAAAAGGCACAAATTTTCTGATTTTCAAGAGAAAACGTTTTTCGAAATTCGACCCTGTATGGCCAGCCTAACACATGCGGGAGCATTCATTTAATCGGTTCAGTCACATCTTTTCAAAGTAAAAAATGGATGAAGTTTACATCAGTTTTTTATCAGTTTCTCATCCGTTTTTACATTCGTTTTTTTTACATCCACTACCAGTGCAAAAACGGATTGAAAAAAGAGACCGTTTGTCTATTTACATTAGCTGTTTGTCCGATCTGCTCTTTTAAAGAGGAGTGCCACCTTAAGTGCCGTTTCACACAGGAGCGACTTGTCAGGTGACTTAGCCGCCTGACAAGTCGCGCTCCATTCTGTACTATGGAACCGTTCTAATAGGAGCGACTCAAGTCGCTCCGTCTTAGAAAAAGGTTCCTGTACTATTTTTGGGGCGACTTCAGGTGACTTGCATTGACTTCTATACAGAAGTCGTTTTGCAAGTCGCTGCTGAAGTCGCATGCAGGTCGCGTCTGTGAGTCGCGCTGCAAGTCGTGTCGCCCCTGTGTGAACCGGCACTAAACAAAAAATATTAAAAGTCAGCAGCTACAGATACTGCAGCTGCTGACTTTTAATAAATGGTCACATACCTGTCCTGGGTGCCTGCGATGTCAGCAGCAGATGATGAGAAATCGCTCGTCTCTCGGCTGCCCCCGCCTCCATCCTCTGTCAGGGAATCGGGAAGTGAAGCATTGCGGCTTCACTGCCCGGTTCCCTACTGCGCATGCGTGAGTCGCGCTGCACGTCTTCCCAGAACACAACGGGGGGTGGATATCTGTGGCTAGCTATTTCCGGAAGTGGGTGCAGATACCTGGATTATACGGGTATCTGAACCCTCCTCCCCCCTGAAAGGTGCCACTTTAGGGTGGAAATCCGCTTTAACGGAAGAATAATAGTGGTTTCATCCATTTCAAAAAACGGATGTTGACGAATGTGGATGTAAAATGATGTATATGGATGATCATCTATTCACATCCATTTTCCATAGAGATGTGTTGATGTACATTTTTGTCAACAGATGGATGACAAATGGTCCCCATGTGTAAAAGAGGCCTTAATCATGTTTTTTTACGCTCTCTCACATCTATAACATACACATTCTGGCTGCAATGTCAACTCTTAGCTCTGGGATCTGCAACAACCTCAGCAAAGTTGTTATACTCGCATATGCAGGTTCTGTAGGCTCCTCAACTACTTGCCGACCAGCCCCCGTCATTGTACTGAGGCAGGTCGGCTCGTTCCCGCAAATCTCCGTCATTCTATGTCGGCTCGGGAACTCTAATTTGTAGGTGCATGCTCACTGCCCAGCGGAGGGGAGCCAATCAGCGGGTGGGGCGTACTCTATGTCCGCCAGCCACCTGTGATCCTTCCCCACAGTGACAGAACGGGGCTCTGTCTGTGTAAACAATGCAAAACTCCGTTCTGACAGTGGATCATACAGATCCTATCTTTCTGCGTGTTTCCCCAGGCAGCCTATCCCCCCATACAGTTAGAACACATGTGCAGGGAACACATTTAACCCCTTGATCGCCCCTGATATTAACCCCTTCCCTGCCAGTGTCAGTACAATAACACTGCAAATTTTTAGCACTGATTACTGTAATAATGTCACTGGTTCAAAAAAGTGTCAAAAATATCAGGTGTCCGCCACAATGTCGCAGTTCCACTAAAAATTGCAGATAACCGACATTACTAGTAAAAAAAAAAGAAAAAATAATAAAAATGCCATGAATCTATTTCCTATTTTGTACACACTATAACTTTTGTGCAAACCAATCAATATACGCTTATTGCAATTTTTTTTTTTTTTTAATTACCAAAATATATATGTAGAAGAATATATCGGCCTAAACTGAGGAAGAAATTTTATTTATTTTGTTTGTTTTTTATGTTGTGTTGTTTATGTTGTTGTTTATTTTTATATATATTTTTTGGGGATATTTATTATAGCAAAAGGTTAAAAAATATAGCTTTTTTTCTAAATTGTTTATAGTGCAAAAATGAAAAACCGCAGAGAGGATCAAATGCCACCAAAAGAAAGCCCTGTTTGTAGGAAAAAAAATGGACGTTAATTTTGTTTGGTTACAGCGTCACACGACCACGCAATTGTCAGTTAAAGCGACGCAGTGCTGTATTGGAAAAAAATGGCCTGGTCATTAAAGCAGAGTTCCACCCAAAAGTGTGGAACTTTTGCTCGTTGTACTCCCCCCCCCCCCGGTGATACATTTGCCACCTTTTGGGGGGGGGGGGGCTTTCAAAGGTATCCTGTTCCCAGGATACCTCAGTATTGGTATTGACATCACCTCCCGGGCTTCCTCCTCCTCCCTCCCTCCTTGCCAGATCAGTAGGAGAGAGGAGCGGAGCGGCTTGCGCAGTAGGATTCCCAGCGTGGAGCGTAAGGCTTCACTGCCGGGTTCCCTTACTCACAATGGAGGCGGCATGCACCCAACAGCTGATGGAAACATCAGCTGTGGTGCCAACATCGCTGGACTCCAAGTGTCCGATTTATTAAAAGTCAGCAGCTGCAGTATGTGTAGCTGCTGGCTTTTCATTTTTGCAGCGGTGGGCGGACCTCCGCTTTAAGTAATAGTAAAGGCTTTTAAAATGAACATCTTATACTTACCTGCTCTGTGCAGAGATTTTGCACAGACTAGTACCCAATCCTTCTCTTCTTGAGTCCCCCGCCAGCACTCCTGGCTCCACCACTCCGCCGACTTGTGCATGCTTGCTCCCATGCTCTGTTCTGAGTATCCATAAGATACACCAAGCAGGACTTGCCCCCCCCCCCCCACACTCCTTCCCCACTGGCTCTGATTAACAGCAGCAGGAGATAGTCAGGTGTGAGAGACCCAAGAGAGCCTTGGCTCTCATGCACATTGCTGGATCAAAATCAGGCTTCGGTATATAAGTAGGGGACTGCGGGGTGGTGGAGCTGCATGCAGAAGGCTTTTTCTTCTATATTATAGAATGCAGTAAGGTAAGCCTGCCTTTACAACCACTTTAAGGGTCCATGCCCACTGGGCTTAAAAAAACAAACAAAAAAAAACTGTTTCTATAGGAGCTTTGTGTTTTGCCTGTAGAAGCAGCTCAATGTTACCTTGTCTGTGCACACTAGGATGTCTAATGCCACGTACACATGGTCGGACTTTTCGGCAGAAAAAGTCAGACGGAATCTTTTCATCGGATATTCCGATTGTGTGTGGGCCTCATCGGATTTTCTTTTTCAAAAATTCTGATGGACCTAGAAATAGAACATGTTTTAAGTCTTTCCGACTGAATCAATTCCTATCGGGAAAACCGTTTGTCTGCTATTCCGGCGGACCAAAAACAACGCATGGGCAGCTATTGGCTATTAAACTTCCTTTTTCTAGTCCCGTCGTATGTGTTGTGCGTCACCCCGTTCTAGACAATTGGACTTTGGTGTGATCGTGTGTAGGCAAGTCCGTTTCAGCGGAACTCCGTCTGAAAAACCGCCACTTTATTCTGATGGAAAAAAACGGTTGTGTGTACACGGCATTAGAGGCATATTTTAAACTTGGCATTTAGAGGCAGGGGAAAAAAAAAAAAAAAAACCTTTCTGGTTTACGTTTTTGATTGGATCTTTCTGGGAGAAAAAAAAACACTAAACACTCCCAAATGTGTAGAAAAACTATCTTTTATTTTTTTGCCAGGGGAACTGTCGTTTTTTTTAAATTAATTTTTTTAACGCCGTGTGCATGGAGCCTAATAGGAGACCAAACAGTTTGGGATTCAGTGCTCTTAACCAATACCTGCTAAGCAGTAGAAAACAAGCAAATAAAATATAGTACTGGAAATCCTATCATTAATAGTGTTGCCTGAGAAATGTGCGTCAGTTGTGCATGTTGCATAGGTTTTGTACAATACAAGTTTCTTAGCAGCACAGTGAACAACAAATGTGCTAATGAGGTGTTCACATTCTCATGAATATTTATAGCTGCCAACATGATGCAGCTTCATATATAATCGTGCTTTAGAAGGAACTACACTGCAGTAAGATATACAGCTAGTGTAATGGCAAGTTTTAGCTATTCATGTATCCTCAGACATGGGTTCATTGCTTGTTCTTTTGTCAGTAGGTTCACAACAAGCCTGTTTTGGAAGACATGGCTGAGTTTAGTTTGAGGCTATTTTATTCAGCATGTTGAAAATACTCCTATTTCCTTATTTTTGCATTTCTGGCATTTCGCTTTTTATAATTTTTGAAATGCTCTCTGTGCCTTATTTCTAATGGTGCATTCTAAATGCAGATCGGTACATATTTGTTCTAGTTTACACTCTGTATACTTTAACCACTTAAGCCCCGGACCAATTTGCAGCCAAAGGACCAGGCCCCTTTTTGCGATTTGGCACTGCATCGCTTTAACTGACAATTGCGCGGTCCAGCGACGTGGCTCCCAAACAAAATTGGCGTCCTTTTTTTCCCCACAAATGGAACTTTCTTTTGGTGGTATTTGATTGCCTATGCAGTTTTTATTTTTTACACTATAAACAAAAATAGAGTGACAATTTTGAAAAAAATTCAATATTTAAAACTTTTTGCTATTATAAATATCCCCAAAAAATCCTCGGTTTAGACTGATACGTATTCTTCCACATATTTTTGGTAAAAAAAAATCGCAGTTAGCGATTATTGATGGGTTTGCGCAAAAGTTATAGCGTTTACAAAATAGGGGATAGTTCTATAGCATTTTTATTAATATTTTTATTTTTTTTAATAGATATGGCGGCGATCAGCGTTTTTTTTTTTTTTTTTTTTTTTTTTGTGACTGCGACATTATGGTGGACACATCGGACATTTTTGAAAATTTTTGGGGACCATTGTCATTTATACAGCAATCAGTGCTATTTAAATGCACTGATTCCTGTGTAAATGACACTGGCAGTGAAGGAGTTAACCACTATGGGGTGGAGAGGGGTTAAGTGTGACGTGTGTGTTTTTTTTTTTTTTTTTTTTACTGTTGGGGGGCATGGCTTGGCATGTGACATCACTGATCGTCTTTCCCTATAACAGGGAACAGACGATCGTGACAGCCACAGTAGGAAGCACGGGGAGAGGTTTGTTTACACATACCTCTCCTCGTTCTTCAGCTCTGTGACCCGATCGTGGGACACCAGTGGCGATTGGGTCCGCTGGTCCCGCGACCACAGTCACGGAGCTCAGGCCCGGGTCACGAGCCACGGCTGGGCACTTAAAGAGCCACGTACAGGTATGTGATTGTGCCCAGCCGTGCCATTCTGCTGACGTAAATGTGCAGGAGGCGGTCCTTAAGCGGTTAATCACTTAGGCCTCATTAAGTGTAGCTGAATTTTTATGCAGTGTACTAAAATAAACATAATGTAAATGTAACTAAACAAATGATGGCTCTATGTGCCATCATTTGTCTACATTGTGTAAAAATGCAAGCACATGCTTATTTGGAAATAGTGTTTTTAAATTGTACATGCTTATGAAAACAGATGCAAGTACCTGAGGTTACATCATGTAAACTGAAGTAACAAAAAAAAAAAAAAAGTACAAAAAAAGACCCCATTCTACATGCTGTGATGCTACTCATTTGGCAACAATGGTCCTCTATGATGAGCTGTTCCTGGCTACATTGCTTTCCCTGCCCTCTCCAATGGTGTAAACCGTAATAGCTAGTAGTAGGTCAGATTCAACTGGACTTGTTCTGTAATTTTGTAATCCAGATGGCTTCCCCAATTGTAATGGCTTTCGAATGCATTCCCCAGTGTTTATAGCTCCATTAGTAACTCAGTCACCCTATTCCAGTGACTATGGTGTTACAGTAGGTAATGTGTCAACACAGATACTGATTGGCCATGAATACTTGTCCATGACTGCGATGTGGAAATGTTTAAAACCACTTTGTTCTAATTTATATAATCAACACACATAATGTCCAGCTAAGTCAATTATTCTCTTTTGAATGCATCGTTGCATCTTTTCAGGTGCTGGTAGTGGTTAGATTGTACAATGGTTTACTCTCCTATGACTACCTCACTAACAAAGCAGATCCTGCTTATGTAAAGTCCAAATATAGCTACCACATTAATAAATGTATAATCGCACACTGTGCATACAGACAAGGCGTTGAAAGCACTACCACACAATTTACATTAAGTAGATCACTTTCACGTGTTTACCTTTTATATAAAAAATAAATCATTGAAAAGGTTATACTTTCCTTTTAAATCACTGTGCCTGCCTCTAATGTAGCTACACAATTCACTAATGGAATTCATGATCACAAAATAGCTGAGTCATGCAAACATAATTACAAGGTTCTCCTTTGAATGAGAAATGTGGATGATAAAGGATCAGTAATTTGCACTTATTCCTGAATTTTATGTTGGCGCTCTGTCATTACTCATAGCAAAGAAAAAGTTTCTGAATTATTTCAACAATTTTTTTTTTTTTTTTAGGTGATATGGACAGGTTTACCCTGTCAGAACTTCCATCTGCTCATTTGTTGTGCTATATTGGAGTCGGAAAAGAAGCAAATAATGGAGCAGAACTATGGCTTCAATGAAATTCTAAAGGTATATTATGGAAATTTAACGTATCAAAATAGTTTTTAAAGTCCCAAATCCAATAAATGTATGTGAATATATATATATATATATATATATATATATATATATATATAAGTATGTGTGTGTGTTTGTGTGTGTATGTATATATATATATATATATATATATATATTATGTGTGTATATATATATATATATATATATATATATATATATATATATGTGTGTGTGTGTGTGTGTGTGTGTGTGTGTGTGTGTGTCTATGTATACTTTTTTTTTTTTTTTTTTTTTACCACACATTTGTTCTATAAAGTGTTATTCTTCAAGCATTCTTAAGTGCAGCAATCCATACCAACCAATGTGAATCCATCTTGTACTGGTCTGAGTAAGTCCTGATTGGTTACTATGGGTTGCTGCACAGAAGGATTAGTACTTGAATAGCCATTTGTCACTTTTGATGTACAGTTTAAACTGTTATACTGCTGCCATTGATCACTTTGACATGAGGGGAGCCTATTGATTTGAACCCTTTAGTTCCCCCGTGGTAGGGGGAAGTATGGGATTTCTAGAGAACATGCTAGAGAAGTTTTTAACTTTCAGTATTAGAAGGTTTGTAGAATATCTGGCATCTAACATGTGTTTGGCCTGACTTTGACATTAATATGTGATGGTCTGAATAACAAATTGGCAGCTTCAAAGCAAAGTGATTTGCCAGCATGCGTGGAGATTAGTACTGCTCACCGGTTCTCATTTTAGTAAATCCATGTAGATGTGTCTGTAGAGATTTCTATATTTGAGCTCCATGAATAAAAACTGAAAAGGATAAAGGTCCGTTATCCTAAGTAGCCAGTCAGACCACGGTTATTACTGTAGGTTAGACATTGAAAGAATGTGTTTGAGTGGTCTGTATAGATGACAAAGGATTCTGAATCTTGAAGTGACAGCTCTTTGTTGGTAAATGCACTTTCTCATTTTGTTTGCAGTCCAGAAAAAAAAAGAGAAAGCAGCAATTACAGAGCCTTACAACATTTCACTAACATTAGTCTTGTAATAAGTTAGCAAATCCCTAACCAGAATAAGGATTGAGCCAAGTATGTGTACCCTGTGCTCTTGAGACTCTAAGGAGCAGATTTATAAAGTAGTCAATCTGACATTAAGCGGACATTCTTTACAAGTGAATCTTCTAGGTACATGTGTTTTAAATGACAGTGATTGAGTCGCCTTCAGGGAATGTTTGGTGAAAGTCAGATTCACTGCTTTATAAATAGACCCCCTAATGTAGAGTAACCGCATATGTGCAGGGACATTTTTACTCCATTATTAAAAAAAGACTAATAAACAGCAAGCTTTGTTACTCTACTTTTAGCATTATTTTGCTCAGTCTAAACGTTTTTTACACAGTGCTTGCAGTTTTAATCAGTCCGCATTAAATTTTCAATCCATCTAGATTGCCATATGCTGGCCATTGTATAGAATGAACAAAATGAAAATTTAGTAAATACTGGAAGAAAACCTATTGGCTTTCCACCATATGCTGTAGTTAATAAAAAAAAAAAAAAAAAAAAAAAAAAAAAGACAGAATGAGTTGCAAACTAACATGCTGTATTTTTAATATAATAAAAGGTTTAAAGGAAAGAAAGCCTAGTGCTGACTTGAGGATAAACAGGCAAACAAATTAACTTTACTATGATTTTCTTCCTTCTTTTAGAAAGAAAACAAAAGATAAAAATTTAGATTTCAAGTTTGCAGCCCCAAGTCAAAACATGTTCATCATACGCCTAATAAAAATCAGCGTAATGGTATCTGCCTGTAAGACGGCTGCCTGAACGTGCAGTCAGAAATATGAAATCATGCCTGTGGATAAATGGATGACATTTTCCCAACCTAAAGGAGAAGTATAGCCAAAGCGATTAATCACAAAAGTACAGTTCTGCACTCCTGTGACATGTTTTCAGCCTTCGGCAGGCTAAAGTTTGCTGTGGGCTGTGGTCACTTAGCCGGTACAGGTGCTGGATCGATCCCGACTTTACAGTCGGACTCCACTTAGATGCATGGAACAGCAGCTGGCTTAGCCTCTCAGTGAGCCGCTGGGAGACTGAAGCAGCCACTCACGCCCCCTCCACAGCCTAGCACTTCAGTGAGTGTTGCAGGGGCAGACCAAAGAGTCGGTGATTGACAGTCACCGCTCTCTGCTTAGAGTGGAGAAGAGAACTGAGTGATCAATAGTTTTTGATTGCTCTTCTCAGTGCAGAGGCGGTGGGGCAGATGCGGCATCGGTCAATACTTCAATGATACATCCACCTAGGTGAGTATAAATGTTTTTTTTTTTTACCCAACCCCATACTTCTCTCTTAAAGATATTTTTAAATGCTTATTGAATACTATACACGTCCTTGCAATTATTTAAAAGAAATCATCTTTTTGTGCTTACTGTGTCCTTTCTGCATTGGCTCACTTCAGATATGTGGATGCACACCAAAACCTATGGAGCCTGACCAGAGTCTCCAGTTCATGTGCACTCCTGTTTTCTGTTTAGAGCTACTGACATTCATGCAGCTGTTTGAGAGGGACACATAGCCAAACCAACTCTCACTCAGGAGTCACTGTCATTCACCAGTGTCGACGAAGGGAAAGGAGAGGTGTGCATTTAGCTCTTCTCTTTTCTCCCTCTGTCTATGCTGGGAAAAGGCTACGTGTAAGGTTGTAGTTTTGAACAGGAGTACAAACAAACTGGAGACTCTGGCAGGACTTCATAGGTCTCAGTGGGCAGATGTGGCACTGAAGGACAGTTAGTAATGTAAGAAGAGGAGAAATTTGAAAAAGAATAATAGCAAGAGCATGTAAATTCTACTATAAACTCATCTCAATGAGATGCATTGTTTTTTTACTCCTTAGTAGGTGATGATATGAAGCCATGAACTATACCAATAGCCATTTGCTATGGTTACTGCTTTGGAGCTCTGTTCCCCTATACACCTGACATGTGATGCCGTGTACACGCGACAAGACTTTTGCAAAGTCAGCAAAGTTCAGACTGAACGAATCTGTCGGACAATTTGATCGTGTGTGCGGGCTTCATCGGACCTTTTCTGTTGAAAAATCTGACGGACTTTAGTAATAGAACGTGTTTCAAATCTTTCCGCCGGAACTAGTTCCTAACGAGAAAACCGCTCGTCTGTATGCGGGTCCAATGGACCAACAATAACGCAAGAGCAGCTATTGGCTACTGGCTATTGAACTTCCTTTTTCTAGTCCCGTCATACGTCATTGTGTTAAACGATCTGACTGTGATTGTGTGTAGGCAAGTCTGTTTTAGCGGAACTCCGTCGAAAAGTCAGTCGAAATGTCCGTCGGAGTTCATTCCGATGGAAAGTCCGGTCATGTGTACGTGGCATTAGGCCTACATTCTGATCTTCTGACCTCTTAGCTTCAGTGTGGACACATTAGGCAGTCTTAAATTCATTTCGTCTTCAAATGTATACTACAATGTGTTGTGTCTACAGCTCCTGAGTTTGTTATTTTGTTTTTTAGCATATCAATGAACTTTCCATGAAGCTGGAAATTAATGATGTTCTGTGTAAAGCGGAAGCAATCTCTTTGCAGATGATGAAATGCAAGGTATTACAAAGTCTTGTGCATGACCTTTTATCGCTTTCAATGTATTACAATCTCATTTTACAGGAACAAGAAAGTTTTTATTCTGTAGAGCTTCAGGGCAGTTTTTTTTTTGTTTTAGTTTTTAAGTAAAGGTTACAATTATGATTTTATGACATTGTAAAAGATAATAAGAATACTCAAACACGGTTTTCCATAGAGTTAACCATAAAATGGGATTATTTTAGAACCTTTGTTAAAATGTATCCTTTAATATGTAGTATTAAACTGATGGTGAACCTGTTAACTGCGTTTTTGGATCACCACCAACTTAATATTTTAAGATGCAGTCATATTTTATTAAGGCTACATTCACACCGGTGAATAAGTCTGGTGTGAATTGTAACGGCAGGATTCTTCAGATTCCTGCCGTGGCTGTGAGTGGCTAGGTGCAGCCACTGGCCCCGTTCACTATAATGACAGGTCACCAGCAGCCACAGCTATTGGCGGCTATGTACACAGTCAGCGATTACCTGCGGTGTTTGCTACTTGACGCATTTTGTGGTCCAAATAAACATTGAATTAGTGTTTATAGCTGAACCTCAGCTAAACTGCTAAATACAGTATACAATACATCAAAGTATTTTCTACTTTGTAATACAGTCACACCTATAAGACAGTGCTGTCAAGATGTGGACTCTCTGCAGACTGAACTGCATTTAAAGGAGTTGTAAAGTCTCAGGATTTTTAACCTTAATGCATTCTATTCTCCAAGATGAAAAACCACCTGTGCTGCAGCTGCCCCCCAGAGCCCCCCTTTTTATTACCTGAACCCAATTGTTCCAGTGTCGGGGACGAGAACAGCAGCTCCAGCTGGATAGATTGATAGCAACAGGAGTCATCGGCTCCCGCTGCTGTTAATCAAATCCAGTGACACAGGAGGTGGGACCAAGTCCTGCTGTCTGTGTAAAATGTACGCCGCATAGGTGCCCCCATGGAAATCGACCCTCCTTGGGGACATTCACCGAAGAGGAGAAGCCAGGAGCGCCGCTGGGGTACCCCAGAAAAGGAGGATTGGGGTCACGCTGTGCAAAACCCTTGCACAGAGTAGGTTAGTATGACATGCTTGTTATATAAAAACAAAAAAAAACAACCTTTACAATCACTTTAAGCAGTACAGATACTGCTTAGTCTGTGATTGAACATTGAAGTTGTAGCATCAGATTGATGATACCATTCTGTTCTCTGCTCCCTTTAAGCATACATAATTGAATTCATTATTGCCTTATCATATCGGCCGAGTTCAGCTTTAACAATAAAAAATAAATTAACTTGGGTTTACCAGTTAGAGGCATTTTTTTACCAACGAATATACAACTTTTGTAAGGGTTTTCTATAGGCAGCGCGTCACTGTTTTATGCAACATCCACTGATCTACACAGGGAATAATCCAAGCTCACAAGAAGACTGAATGCTGTGCAGAGAGAATGTATGCCTCTTGCACCCTGTTGGCTAATCGCTATCACTTATTTATCTGCAGTAGACTCCAGCTGCTGCTTTACAGATTTCCCACATTCCCTTTGCCTGAACAACTGCTTATTACAATTGGCATCTCTGAAAAAAGTAAGCATAGTCTGTGATGGCAAGGAAAAGCTAAAAGGAGCTCATTAGAGAACTTCTTACAAAGATATTATTTGTTTGCAATGCTTCTATACATTTAATGTTTGCATAGACCACAACAATGAACCTGCTGTAATTTGCTTCCTCTTGGTCTGCTAAATTTATTATTAACCACTTGACCTTCGGAAGATTTACCCGCTTTACCCCAGGCCATATTTTGTGATCCGGCACTGCGTTACTTTAACTGACAAATGTACGGTCCTGCGACACTGTACCCTGTAACATTTAAAAAAATGTTTGCGCTATTAAAAAAATAATATATATATATATATATATATATATATATATATATATATATATATATATATTTTTTTTATTTTATTTTTTACTTATCTGCTATAAAACATTTACAATAAATTAAAACAAAATCTAATTTCTTTATAAATTTAGACCAATATGTACTCTGGTACATGTTTTTGGTAAAACAAAATCCTAATAAGCGTATATTGATTGGTTTACATGAAAGTTATAGCGTCTACAAACTATGGGATATATTTATGTAATTTTGAAAAAAAATATTTTTTATATTAGTAATGGCACAGATCCACAGTTTATAGCGGGACTACAATATTGCAGCGGACTATCGGACACTAACTGACGCTTTTGACACTTTTTGGGAACCAGTGACACTAATACAGTGATCAGTGCTAAAAATATGCACGGTCAGTGCACTAATGACACTGGTTGGGAAAGGGTTAAACATCTAGGGTGATCAAAGGGTTAACTGTGTGCCTAGCTAGTGTTTTTGTGCACATAGAGGTGTGCTTTCACTAGGGGAAGAAATCGATTCTAGTCTCGGCTTTGCAGACACGCAGGATCATCCCCCCCCCCCCCCCCCCCCCATCAGAACTGGGATAAGCCTTACATAGACATATCTCAGTTCTCCGTGTTTTACTATCAATCGGCAGGTGTATGAGGACATCAAGTCTCTGGGACCCTCAGATATTACAGCAGAAGTGGCCTGCTGGCGGCACACATGCGCCCCTCTGCAGGAGGAGGTGCAGGATCACGTATTTATGTGATATATACATGATCCTGCGCACAGTTGCTGCCTTGTCGCAGTAAAAGTGTTATAGAGTGGTCAGCAAGTTGTTACTAAGTGATCATAAAACCTCTGTTCTCAGCTGCAAAAGGGGCTTGGAGAGGTGGGGGTGAAAAAATGTCAGTACAGTCTTCCCAGTGAATGGCTGTTCAGGGGGGGCGTGTAAGCGCAAGTCTGATCATTGTAAGACAAGCAGGCTGTTTTCCCAATATAGCCAGAAAACCGACCACACTGGGATGAATGTGTTTCCATGTCTAAGGTGGTCAGTTTGAAGCAGGAGACCTAGCAGGACCACCAGGTATTTCATGCAAGTAGAGAAATGCACATAGAACACAATACTTGTTTTATATAAGTACATGGTACAACAGACACATATCAGGAATATGAAATATTGGGGTAACATATTCTTTAAACCACAAGAGCTTTTCTTTTTTTTTTTTAACTTGCATTTTTATTTTATATGGGACTTTCAAAATCGCAAATGCAGTAATTCAGAGATTTGGATATATTGGTTTAGGGAAGCAAAATGGGGGCTAAATATGGTGTTATATATAGAGGTTATACATCAGACCAAAAAAGAGGGACATCTGAGGAGGAAAGAAGTACACTGAAAAGGGACAGCTCGGAGTTATGTATTGTGATTCAGCAGAATAAAGTAGAATTGAATGGCTGATTATAGGCAGCCACAACTTCCACCGAAAACCACTAAAAAGGCTCTAAAAGTTAAGCCAGTAAAGGCTAACCTGCAGCAAGTGACAGTGAGAGATTTACCCATACCACTTCTTATTCATAAAACTATGGCTTTTTTGCAGTTTTTCTGACCAGTGCAGTTTTATAGAGAGCGAAATAATCATAATCTTGTAGATGAAACAGATTGGGTAAATGAATCTGCGAGGATAGAAATATTGGAGCAGCCTTTGCAGACTTCATTTTAAGCAGCAGGTTTTGGGACAGTCATCCTAATAGAGAAAGGGATCTGCATGCTTTAGAACTTTGCTTTAGACTCATGTTTTAAATATGCCACATCTAAAACCATTAGCTCAGCAGATCTGTGCTTTCTGTTGCTCAGGATTTGCCTCCAGCAGTTTGCGAAGTTCTTGGACTTAACAACAACGCAGCGCCACTGTCATATGAAACAGCCGAGGATTGCATTGTCAAGAAGCATTACCAAATGTCACCGTCTCAGAATAGCTCTGTGCCTGCACACCCTGCAAATGGGACAAGAAGTAATTCAAACCTGAAAGCTCTGCCAAACAGTGTTCACACACCAACCTCTGCCTGGTAAAAAAAAAAAAGCTCCTATCAAGATATGTCTACAATACCTTGACAAGGACACTTGATTTATTATGTGGTTTCTCTCGGAGACTTTGGAAAAATCATTTTGTCTACAATAGTGTCTTTGCATTAAAACTTTTAAAACAAAGGATCTAACTTAATTATTTTTGTAGGTAAAGCTGAACCAAAATAGACTCTCCACCACTATCATTCCATTTACTTTTCACTAGTGAGATACAGATGACCTGGTGAACAGGAAAACTTTCTTCTATTAGGTTCACGTAACAACAAAATACTAATAAATCAAATGTTTTCATTTAGATATATGAACTATTTTCCTTTTAGTATTTGCACAAATGGAATCCAAAGTGACGAGGTTCAGCAGGACATTTCATGCAGCATTTTGTTTTTGTTTTTTCAATTCTTCTTATCTATTTTACTTTTTGTACCATAAAGTGGCCTATTAATATATGCTATGAAACACTGTGGCTCAAAAATGCAGACCTAACTGGTCAAGATAAGACATATGATCATTAAACAAGGACTTTATATGTATTTTTTATTTTTATTTTTTTAAATCCTGCTGTTTACATATGACTGTTCATAGAGGAGAGCTGGCTGTGTCTGTGTGCGCTCTGCATAAGTGAAGTGGACACGGACCAGCCATACTCCTGCTCAGCCCCGTGTGGAAGGGGCCTAAGGCATATAGCACACTATACACAATGAGACCGCATTCAATAAATATTTACAGTGCAGCGTTAAGAATGGCAAAGCAAATTCTATAATATGTACAGCATAGCAGAGATCAGCAACAGATGACAAAGTAAGCATTTCTTGACACAGACTCCGAGTTGGCGCTGGGGTACACTCACTCTTGGCTTCACAATGTATTGTGGATGCTTCTCTGTTGGCTCCTGAAGTGCCCATTTTGCATTGTGGTATGCTTGGAGGAAGTTCTTGCCATGTAGATTGCATTCGGGTATGGGAGGCACCTCATGCACAGTGGTTTTTACTAACTAAAAGTATACATACATACATTTTGCTAGATGTTAGAAGTTATATTAGTTTTATGTAGTGTTTCAGGGTACATTCATTTTAACAGCCTGAAAATATTCACACAGAAAGGTTTTCTGACCATTCCCATAAGAATGGTCAGAATCAAAAGATCCCTTTTCGATGCTTATTTTAGTATCTGTTCAGTGCAGATGAGGTCAGTTTCTAATATTGCTCACCCAAGCTGATTATACCAGTTTTTATTGATGCCAGCAGAGTGAGTGTATGCTTCTAGCAGTGAGATGTTCCATCTCTACCTCCTCCGCTGCACATTTCATCTTTGCTTTGTCTAGAACAACCTCACTCTTCCTGCTCTGTTCTTCATAATAATATAAAATAACTGGAAAAATTAACAGGGATATTTAAATCTCCTAATAATGAGCAAGTGGTAACTCAAGTGGGTGATTCAGTCCATCAGCATAAACAAAGAACAGTAAAATCTCTGTGGACCTCTGTACTGGCTAGTGTCTGCACTGTCAGCAATGAATAGCAGCAGGTTGGCCAAATTTCAAATCCTCACACTTAACTTTTCATTAGCCCAAGCTTTTCTGCCGTGATTACGTTTCAACTTTTATTGGGTCTGTCAGACTATAAATACTCTTCCATTTATCCATTATAGAAATATTTCTTTACTAATGCTCTGTTGATGTGGATTTAAAAAAAATGCTTTTATTGTTACAAAGGAACAATTACGCTGAGAACATGCTACAGGAATCTTCTTAGCATAATCTCTCTTGTATGACAAAGGAAAAAGCACGTTCTTACATTATGACATGTACTAAGAGGAAAAGCACAGCAGCCTAAAATGTCCAATCCAGCATCATCAAGAATTGTTTACCTACTTATTTTGTAATACAGTGTTCTATAACCATTATAACACAGTGCACGCCTATGTTTAAATATGTTGTGGTCAGCAACTTCAACTGTGAAAATAGCATTTAGAACCATGTTAATACCAACAGGGGTACATAGGTGAACTACTTTTATTGAGAACACCAATTTCTAAATAGTATCTTGCTGGGGTGCAGCTTACTGCATCTGCTGGGATACCTCACTAAAATACTTGGGCCTATTTACCAAAGGTGGTATTCGCATCCCTACAGGATCAATGTGTCACTGTCGCAAGATATCACGTGACGACTGAATAATTAGCAGTGAAGCTCCACTACAAATTTCAGAGACTGCAGCAGAACAGAGGAAATTATAGGAATGAAGTCCAATGTAACCATGTGTTTTCAGTTAGCAAGTGTTCTGTGCCCTGAATGCTGGGGTCAGAAGACCTGGTTCTTTTATATGTAAGGCCTAAAGAAATTGTGATTAAAGGGTATTGATTGGACTGCATTTGCTGGGCTCCCTGCTAAAGATCTTGTATAAGAAACCTGCCTGTTTTAGTCCTGTAATGTCACAATGGCCTCCGGAAGGCCATTGTGACATTACAGGACTAAAACACGCAGGTGGCTCTCGAGCAAATGATTGAAAAAGACGAGTCAAACTAACAAATGACCATTAGTCATTGTTGCTGTGGTCTGTATCAAATTCAAAATAAAATTGTTCAACTTTGTTTATCACCATATTTTTATTTAAAGGTATGTACTATTGATTTTCTTAAACGAATATGACCTTGTAACTGAAATGACTATTATATCTGTGTGTAAATGTTCATTCCTTTTTAAAGGAGCTGGTCATGCTGCAGTTTTTCAGAACATAAATGGAACATGATTCTTAAATTAAAAATACCTTTTGATTGCTGAATAATATACTCATTTTGTTTTTTTTGCAGTGCGTTTTCTACTATGCTATTTTTGTGAAGCTAATTTCAAAATCTATTATTACGGATAATGTTAGCCAGTATGAGGACTATTCATTACACACACAGTCATTCACTAATTATAACTTATTTTATATTCTTTCTGGTGAAGGTTTTTTTTTTCTCTGTGCTGATTAAACCAGATATGCACAGCTATCGCCTGCAAATTATGCATTTTGTTAAGGTCAGCCTGCAAATGCATGTCTATTATTTGTGACGTGCACATGACTAAATCAGTGTATTAATTGTAAAGTGAAATCTGTAAATATGAAATAAATTTCATGTGTAATTATATCAATTGGACCTTTTACATGCAGTTTGGTACTTTGCAATAAACTGTTCTTTAACATGCCCTTAGCTGGCATTTGTAGCTAGTCGTTGCTATGACTTTTTTTTAATATACAGAACCTTGATTGAATGCATATATATGGTTTATAATAAATTTGAAATGTCAGGTACTGTGAAAAGTAGATATTGTTGAAGAAAGCCTTTAGGCACACAATAGTTATGAATATTAGAGCACAATACTGATGGAAGCACGTGGCAAGTTTTTCGGACTATTTACAAAATGTTCAACAAGTTAACATTTCAACAGTAACAATTGTGATAAACGTTAATTTGGGATAAAGAACTCTAGGCAGATATAAAAGATACAAATGAATTCAGCACCGTAATCCTTAATACATCATTACATGAATGAAGTGTAAGTATCTGAATTTGACCTGGTACCAGCCTCTCACATTCCCTGTACATCAGGGCTGGAGTGTGGGAAGAAGAAGCAATGCAAGGAGGCAATCAGATGAGCTCATCACAGCACTGCTTCTCCTTTTACTGTCCAGTCATAGGCTAATTGTGGGTTCAAAACTACCTCGGCTGGGAGGAAACCTTTTGAATGATGCTCCATTAGTAAAAGGACATCCAACAGCAGAAAAAGTACTGTGGAGGAAATCTCTGGATTGAAAGTGAATATTGCAGGAAAAATTTGGATTTGTTGTTTTAAGTTTCAACAGGCTATACATATTGTTGTTTTTGGCTGGAGTTCTGATTTAACTACTTCAATACCGGGCCTATTCTGGCACTTCACTCCTACATGTAAAAATCAATTTTTTTGCTAGAAAATTACTTATGCCCTAGGGAATAAAATGGCGGCCATTGCAACTTTTTATCTTGCACGGTATTTGTGCAATAATTTATCAAACGCCTTTTTTTGGGGAAAAAAAACGTTTTCATTAATTAAAAAAATAACAAAAATCACTTTTATTCCTATTATAGGGCCTCCAACTGTCATAGAGAGGACTGGTGACCATCTGGCCACCAGAAATCTCTATCATCGTCATCTGGCGCCGGACAATTCTTTCTCCGGGCCCCTGATGGCACGGATGAGCCCGGAGAAGCACCAGATGGTGGCGGGAGGAGGGATGTCCCCTCCCGCCGCTGAATAAGAACGATTAAGCAGCGGAAATGCCACAAAGTCAAGGATGTCATATGAGGCCCTAAGGTATTGAAGTGGTTAAACTATATGATAATAGCTTATGTTCATTAGGTTACAGTTGCAAGTAAAATAAATTCCACCCAAAATATGATAAGAGCTAAAAAAAAAAAAAGAAACCATCAACTTAAATCCAGAATTTTACCCTTCAGTACTTTTTCTGCTTCAAAGAGCTGAAAGGGCATCCCTGTATAACCCCTCCCACTCTCAGTAAGCCTCATTTTTTTTCCAGGAAAATAGACCTCTCCTTTCTGCAAATTTCTGTTTTTGATCTGCTGAATTTTTATTAAAATTTTCTTATTTCATTTATCAAGTTTCTTTGGTAGCTGCAGAACCAGAAGGGGGCTCATTCAGCAATCTGGGTTGGCTGATCCTCAGTTTTGCCATCAAAGCTGTAACTGAATCCTGCTGAGGATTTGGACTCTGGACTATACTTAAGGCACTCTCCTAGGTACTTCTGTGTGAGTTAGCTGCAGAGTGCCTTTCAGGTCTAGGGCTGTAGTGCACCCATCTGGTGGGATCTTGGCCCTGGAGACCCTTTAGGAGGTATGCCAACTGAAGGGGCAGACTAGTGAGAACAGCATGCTCCCTGCCATTCTATTCCTGAATGTGCCTTTGGGGGGAGGGTCGTGAAGCTGCACAGCCTTTTCGGGACCTCATGCAATGAGTAGAGCTTTTGCACTTTGTGTACTAGGAGTCTGTTTGGTGTTCCCAGATAACCTGCTGTGTACCGGCTGTGACACGAATGGACACAGACAGTGGTGGAAATGAAAGCTGCACCAAAGTTTGGCACTCAAGCAGCACAGTGATGTAGTGGTTATCACTTCTGTCTGGCAGCAATTGGGTCACTGGTTCAAAACCCAACCATGACTGTACTTGCCTGGAGTTTGCATGTTCTCCCTTTGCCTGTGTGGCTTTACTCCGGGACCTTGGTTTGTAAGCTACTTGAGGGCAGGGACTGATGTAAATGCACAATATACCATGGATAAAATAAGTCTACACACCCTTGTTAAAATGTCAAGTTTCTGTGATGTAAAGAAAATGAGCCCAAGATAAATCTTAACTTTTTCTACCTTTTTAATGTGAACCATAAACTGTACAACTCAATTGAAAAACAAAACAAACTGAAATATTTTAGGGGGGAGTAAAAACTAAAATAATGTGATTGCATAAGTCTGCACATGCTCTTATAACTGTTGATGTAGCTTTATTCAGAATTAAGCAATCGCATTCAAACTCCTGTTAAATAGGAGTCGGTACACACCTGCAATTTTTAAAAGTGCCTTTAAAAGTGATTAATCCCAAATAGAGGTCTTTCATGACATTTTCTTAGTCGCATCCTAAAGCAAAAGCAATGGTCCGCAGAGAGCTTCCAAAGCATCAAAGGGATCTCATTGTTAAAAGGTAGCGGTCAGGAGAAGGGTACAAAAGAATTTCCAAGGCATTAGATATACCATGGAACACAGTGAAGACCGTCATCATCAAGTGGAGAAAATATGGCACAACTGTGACATTACCAAGAACTGGATGTCCCTCCAAAATTGATGAAAAGATGAGAAGAAAAATGGTCAGGGAGGCTGCCAAGAGGCCTACAGCAATATTAAAGGAGCTGCAGGAATATCTGTCAAGTACTTTTTGTGTGGTACATGTGACAACAATCTCCCATTTATTCTTTATATGTCTGGGCTATGGAGTAGAATGGCAACACAGAAGCCTTTTCTTATGAAGAAAAACATCCAAGCCTAGCTAAATTTTGCAAAAACACATCTGAAGTCTCCCAAAAGCATGTTGGAAAATGTGTTCTGGTCTGATGAAACCAAGGCTGAACTTTTTGGCCATAATTCCAAAAGATATGTTTGGCGCAAAAACAAAACTGCACATTACCAAACGAACACCATACCCACAGTGAAGCATGGTGCTGGCAGCATAATTTTTTTGGGGCTGTTTTTCTTCAGCTGGCACAGGGGCATTAGTGAAGGTAGAGCAAATTATGCACGGTTCCAAATACCAATCAACATTGGCACAAAACCTTCAGGCTTCTGCTAGAAAGCTGAACATGAAGAGGAACTTCATCTTTCAGCATGACAACGAGCCAAAGCATACATCCAAATCAACAAAGGAATGGCTTCACCAGAAGAAGATTAAAGTTTTGGAATGGTACAGCCAGAGCCCAATCTGACAGATTTGGAGTGTTTTTGCAAAAGAAGAGTGGGCAAATATTGCCAAGTCAACATTGGCTTCACCAAGGTGCTACCACCTGTTCTTGCTCTGCTACACTCTTAGGGTATTCCTATAGTGGAAGGTCTCTGTCGGCCAATGTTTAACAGACTGTGTAGACCTTATATAGATTTCAAGGTGGATACAAAATTTTCACAAATCAGTGCTGGAGTCCTCTCATCGCTTGGAGCATCTGGCCCTGATCTTGGATATTGCTCTAAACAAGGTATTTCCCTAGATAAGCTTCAGACTCTCTGCTCCCGTGTTTAGACTCTTCAGTTCAGGAGCCAACCAGCAATTCACCTAATTTCACTTAATACAATAACAACTCAACATTCTGGCAGTATTGGGCAGTCCAAGGTCATGCCATATTCCTGACCAGTAAATCTAGGATTGCTCTGGCATGTTAGGTCACAAGTCATGTGCTGGAATCTGGAAATTTTTTCCCCAAAGGTTTGGAAGGTTCTCAGGGTAAATGTCCAGTGTATCAGGCTGGGGAAGCGTCTTTGTTACAAGTGCCCTAGATATCATTGTCCTGGAATCTGGGATAATTCGGTCACCCAATTATGATTCAGGCAAACAATGCCACAGCACTACTTTACATCAACCATCAGGGAGGCAGCAAGCATTTTGTGGCTCAAAGAGAAGTGATCCTGGATCTAGCTTGGGCAGAACTTCGCATTCCAGCCTAGTCCTCAGTACACTTTACATTAATGGAAACCTGGCAGGCAGGCTTCCTCAATGTTTTTTGATGTATGGATTCCTTGAGGTGTTGCAAGTACTCTGCCATGGGTTGGGCATTCTGGATGTGGACCTCATGGCTTCCAAGTTCAACAAACTGAGCAAGTTGGTCTCCAGGCCCAGGTATCCTCTAGTTTTCACCCTGGTAACTTCATGGGATCGGTTCCACCTCCGAAACTTCTTCCTCACCATCCCTGCAGTATTGAGATGGGAGGGAGATTCCAGGGATGCACTGAACTGACCCAGGAAAGAGGGGTACTTTGACCCTCTCAGGTTCCTGGCAGATTCTCATCCAGGTCTTCTGTCTCAAGAGCTAATTTACCACTCTGCTTCTCAGTCGCTCACTTTAATGGCCTAGCTGTTGAAGCTCAGATTTGGAGGGACAGGATCCTATTGGATTATGTTAATCCTATGCTCCCGAAAGCTAGGAAATCAACTTCTCACAAAGTCTAGCATTGCACTTGGACAGTGGTATTTCTTTTTTGCTGTGAGGCAAGAAATTTCCCCATGGCAATAATCCTGTCCTTTCTTCAGTGTGGTCTGGACCAGGATTTGGCTTTGAGTACCATCATGGTTCTCGAACTTATTATAGAAACTCTTACTCTGTATTCTAGAAAGTTTAATAATCGGCAGATAAAGATACTCCACACACTTGGTGTTAGCACTTCAATCATCCCGACACCATGGTTGTTATGGTGTCAGGATGATTGAAGCACGTTATTTCTATTATTACATTGTAATTTAAAATGAAATTATTCAGCTCGCCATAATCCAGAATCAGTGGGAGCCCTGAGCGTGCCACCTGCCATGTCGCCTGCCACCAGATTCCATCAGGTGTCCCCAGCGGTGTCCCTCCTTACATCAGGTGCCCCCAGCAGAGTCCCTCCTTATATCAGGTGCCCTCAGCGGAGTCCGTTCTTACATCAGGTGCCCCTAGCAGAGTCGCTCCTTATATCAGGTGCCCCCAGCGGAGTCTGTCCTTACATCGGGTGCTCCCAGCAGAGTCCGTCCTTACATCAGGTGCCCCCAGCAGAGCCCCTCCTTACATCTGTGTCCCCATCAGCAGATCCCCCTCCTTACATCTATGTCCCCATCAGCGGAGCCCCTCTTACACTGGCTGGGGGGGCGCACCTGAGTACCCTCTATGGACGGGCCGCCACTGCTTGCAACTGCAACCCAAAACACATTCTGCTACTCCAGAGTATGGCGGTACCATGTGTTTTCCACTGCCTGGCCACATACAGAGGCCCAACATGCAGGATGCACTGCCAGGTGTTTCTAGGGACATAAATTACACATTTAATTTCTTGACTGCCTATTACATTTTTGAAGGCCCTGGAGCACCAGGACAATGGACAACACACCCACAAAATGATCCCCTTTTTCGGAAAGCAAACAAACCAACACATAATCTACTAGGCATAATGAGTCTTTTGAACGTGTCATTTTTTCCTTAAAGTTTTTGAAAAGTGTGGAAAGAAAATAAAACCGCATTTATTTAAACACAAGTTGTCAATTTATAAGATATTTCTAACACATAGCATGTAAATAGCAAACATTTCATCCCAAATACATTTTGCTACTCCTTAGTACTCCTGAGTATGGTGATACTATATGTGTGAGACTTTTCCACAGCCTGGCTACATACAGAGGCCCAAAATGCAGGGAGCACTGTCAGGATGAGTACTGATGTGGCATGGATAAGGCACAGATGAGCACTGATGTGGCATGGATGAGGCACAGATGGGTATGCATGTGGCATGGATGAAGCACAGATGGGTATGTATAAAGCATGGATGGGCATGTATAAGGCACAGATAGGCATGAGGCATGGATGGGCATGTTTGAGGCACAGATGGGCATGTATGAGGCACCGATGGGCATGGATGAAGCATGGATGAGGCATGATGGCCATGTATGAGTCACAGATGAGGCATGAATGGGCAGAGATCAGCACTGTGGGCACTTCAGATGTGACCTGGATGAGCACTGATGTGGCATGGATGGGCACAGATGAGGGACGGATGTGGCATGGATGAGATATGGATTAGCACGAAAGAGGCACGGGTGGGCATGTATGAAGCACGGATTGGCACGTATAAGGCATGTATGAGGAATGGATGGGTATGTATAAGGCACAGATGAGCACTGCGGGCACTTCAGATCCAGCCCACAGTACTCCTTCCCAGAACTAGCCGACTATGCTGTAGCCGTATTTCGGCTATGGCCTGGTCAGCAAGTGGTTAAATAGCTGTTTGGTTTATGGCGCAAAGAACTTTAAAAGATGTAAGCAAAACAGCCGCACAACACTCAGCCGCAGCCTGATGATGCAACTCTTGCACTGGAGCAGGAACCGATCTTAACAGCAGTCTCAGCATCCGATTCTATCACTATTTCAGGCATGCATCAAGCAGCCTATTTAACAAAAGTAGAATTTTCTACATCTATGTCACAATTTCTCAAACTGATTTTGGCCTTACTTCAGCCATCTTTTTCCAGAGCTCAAAAACGCCCCACCTCTTCTACTCCCATTTCTCAAGCTGAGTTTGTCCCTTGAGAACACTGAGGGTGTTTTTGTGGAAGCTTTCCCCCACGCTGTCACTATATTGAAGAGGGAGCTTCATGCAACATTATTATTATTCAGGATTTATATAGCACCAACAGTTTGCACAGCTCTTTGTGATATAAAGGAAAACAGTACAATACAGATGGAATAGGAGGGCCCTGCTCATGGTTCTTACAGTTTAAAGGGAGGAGGAGGTGGTATAAAAAGTAATAGCTGGGGATGATCTGATGAAAGTGGCCTAAGTACTCTTTTTAGGTGGAGGTGGGGTAGGCTTCTATTAATAAATGAGTTTTTAGGGATCACCTAAAGGTGAACAGGGTAGGAGCTAACCATAAATTCTTGAGTAGGGCGTTCCAGAGGTTGGAGAGATTTTGGAGAATTCCTGGAGATGAACTTGGGAGAAGGTAAAAAGGGAGGTAGAGAGTAAGAGGTCTTGGTAGGAGTGGAGTGGACAATTTGGATATGTCAAAATGAGGTTGGTAATGTAGCTGGGGCAATGTTGCGGATGGCTTTTTATGTTGTGGTTAGTAATTTGAATTTATGCTACTGGAAGCCAGTGAAGGGGTTGGCAGTTAGGGGCAGTAGCCACAGATCAGTTGGTAAGGTGTATGAGACCTGTGTAAAGGTAGGTATGCAACAAGCTTGCTAATGTGGAAAAGCCTATTGTCTCTGTACACAAGAACTGTGGTATTGTACTGTAGCTCTCCTCTGTCTCACCATGTGCTTTCCTGCCCGGCCTGGCACCCCTGCAATAAATACTGACTTCTTCTCCTCAAGCAGACTAATTCCTTACAGGTAGGGATGAGCAGAACACCCCCCCCCCCCCCCGTTCGGTTCGCACCAGAACTTGGGAACAGGCAAAAAATTTGTGTGAACACCATTAAAGTGTGTGGGACACGATCATGAAAAAGTAAAAGTGCTAATTTTAAAGTGAAGTAAAGTAAAGCTTAAAGTGAAACAATAAAAATGAAATATTCCTTTAAATATTGTGGCTGGGAGTGCGCATGCACGGGACTTCCAGTTCGCCGCACTGAACGGGAGCTCCGCACCACTCCGGCCCTCCAGCGCTGAAAAAAACATCTTCCAGCCAGCGGGAACCTTCGGCGTGACCCCTTCCCGAACACCGGTCAGAACAGGGCACCGGCCCATATGACAAGGGGCCAGCCGAAAATGGTCGACAGCCGTCAGCTACATTTCGGCCTAACCACCCCTGAGCCTCCTAAGATGGCGGCCGCTCCTCTCCCATGCCGTGACTCCGACACACAGGACAACATTGCCGACCCTCCACCCCCCCTCCAGCCCATCTTCGCTGATGTGAGTACACACCAGGAGCTCCTGGCATCCCCAGCCTCCACCATATCTCTGCTGAATAGATCACTGGCAGGCTTCTCTCACTTCCCTCTGGTCAACACTCCAAATAGCTTGGCAGATGCCATGCAGGCCTCCCCCCTGCATCACCATTCTCCTGACCTGGCCCAATTATTGAAGAGATTCTCAGAGATGCTAGCTACGGGACTGGCACAAAATGCTCTGCAGATAACATCTTCCATTAAGGCAGATTTGCAAATTCTAGGGGCTAGAATGAATATAATTGAACAGGCTGTGGATGACTCAGCTGCATGCACTAACCACAATTCTAATGCATACAGACCATGCAGGATCAACTGGACTCTGTTCTCTCTAAAATTGAAGATTTGGAAAATATTGTGGCTGGGGGGGGTCTCCTTAGTTTGCCTGTAAAATGACATTTCTAAAGGAAAAATTTAATTTAAAACTGCTCACGGCTGTAATGTATTATCGGATCCTGGCAATATAGATAAAAATCATTGAAAAAAATGGCATGGGTTCCCCCCCATCCATTATCAGGCCCTTTGGGTCTGGTATGAATGATGTTAAGGGGAACCCCACGCCAAATATTATGAAATATTATATCAAAAATTTTAATTACATGCCCCATGCACAGGGGCAGAAAAATTGGGCCTTGGGTGATGGTGGTGCCACAACACCATAACCCCTCATGGATACTCTTGTTGGGCAGAGGAACAGGCCCTGCTTAACTATTATTTCAAAAATTGTTCCTGCATGGCCCTGTTAAACAGGGGCAGAAAAATTGGGCCTTTGGTTTTGTCCATCAGGTGAGAAATGTTAACAGGTTTAATAATGGAAAACCGTTTAAAAACAAGCATGAACCCCTTTTCAGGGAATATGAACACTATGGGGGTAATGACAAATATATTGTCCAACATCCACAGCATAGACCTCCCGGTGGCTATACCATCAATTCTTGGGGCCCCCGTGGAAATTCTTCTGTATGTGAATGGTAGGGATAATGGTGGAGGTGGTGGTTATTGGGATGTTTACAATAATTATCCAACTTCCCAGTGAAATGTTAATCATTCCAATAATGACAGTTTTTTCCCGGGGAAGGAGCAAGTTTAAAAAGAAGTATAGGACCAAACGAGGGACCAGATGGGGAAGAGAGCAAGGTCTCAAAAGAAGGATGGTTTAACAGATACTGGTTTATTTAACCTAAGTACAGCTACCCTTTACAGGGCCGTCTTTAATGCAGGGCAAAAGGGGCATCTGCCCAGGGCCCAGTCATTGTTGGGGGGACCCTGCACTGCCCGCCTCTTGAGCCCCGCGCTGCCTGCTGGAGTTTGGCTGGTCGCATGCTGCCTGCTCACTAATGTCCCTTGGAAATACACAAGCGCAACTTGTGTATTTCCAAGTGACAGCGCTCCTCTCCCAGCGGCTGCTCTGATCATTCTGGTACACACACGCTCTATGAGAGCATAGAAGGAAGGGGGCGGGGAATCTGCACAGGGGAAGCTGCCTCGAACTGGCATGCTACACGGACATCGGAGGACAACATGTTGAGCCTGTGAGTAGCATTTGGGGCAGAGGAAAACTTTGCACTAGAATGGTGGGGGTGGGGGGGGGGGCGGCTTTGGGAGGAGAGTTTTGCCTTGTACCTGGGGGAGTGTGGAGCTCTGTACTGGAATCTGGAGTGGAGGGTAGTAGTACAATCCTTAACCCTGCACTCTGTACATAGCTTACACCAGAACCCTGCACTCTGTATGTAGCGCACCCATGAACCCTGCACATATTTTTCCCCTAAACCCAGCATTCTGCACATAGCCTCAACCGTGCACTCTGCACCTAGCACACACCCCCAACCCTGCACTCTGTAAATAGCGCATCCATGCACTCTGTACCTAGCGTACTTCTGAATGCTGCACTCTTTATGTAATGCACCCCTCAACCCTGCACTCTGTACATAGTGAACCCCTCAATACTAGTGCAGTTTGGCCACACTCGCAATTTGATGCAGAGGTTATGATGTGCAGTAACTTCTAGCAACCAGTCAGCAATAATGATTTGCAGTAACCTCTAGAAACCAATTAATGAGCAGTAATGATGTTTTTTAACCTCTACAACCAATCAGCAAGCGGAAATGATGTGCTGTAACCTCTAGCAGCCAATCACCATCGCTACCTGATCTGCTGCAGTAAAATAATTTTGAGTCTACCTGGAGGGGGGTCCCAATAAAATGTTTGCCCAGGGTCCAATCAATATTAAAGACGGCCCTGACCCTTTCTCATGAAGAGAAGGTGGTGCTGAATCATGGCCTTAAATTTGTTCCACCTCGCCCCCTAAATAAATTCGAAACCTATATGGACATCCACAAATATGTTTGGAAACGTAATGTTCAAATATACATCATTTTGAATCCTTTTCAAAATAGAGGTACTGTTCTCTCATCTTATCTCAATTTCAACATACTACACTATCAAATGCTTCAATATTCAACCCTTCGGGTTATTCATCTCCCTCAATTGGAGTCTTCAGGGACCTAGTATTTAAAGCGGGATTCCGCGGCCGTTTTTTTTTTTTTTACCTGTGTCACTGGTGGGCGATTCCTACGGTGTCTTTGCAGTCACGATCGGCGTCTTTTTAACCCCCGGCGTGACGATTTCATTGCTAAGGAATACTTTTAAAAAAGCAGTCCGGCGGTTTCCATTTTCACTGTGGGCGTTTGAAGCCCACAGGCATTTACTTCCTGGATGCGATGGCGCTGAGCTCCCAGCATCCACCGCTCCATCTCGTGCATGCTCATTGATAGCAGTGAGCAGCGCTGTAAAAGTGTGCTATAGTGGTAATGGCAGATAGAGCTGCCTGCCCACTTTGAAAATGGCAATTTCGGACACGCCCTCGTCACGTGACCGGCGTCCTCCTTCCGAAATCTCACGAGATTTCGGCATGACTGTGTCCCCCACGGATTCCTGGGAAATAGCTAAAAAAGTTCCCAGGGACCATTGCGAAGCCGATAAACACGCCTACTCCCACGGGAGGAGAGCCCGGAAGTCGGCAGAAACATTAAAAATAAAAGGTAAATACTGCATATTATTTTATTTCAATGGTCATAACTGCATCTATGTTCCAAAGCCATTTGAATAAGATGAACTTGCAATTTTCTGTACAAAACCGCTTTAATGATTTGGAGAAATTAACAATTAAAAAACAGACAATGGATTCAGTTTTCAAGAAAGGATTGGATTCACTTAAGCTTAGGAATGACATTATTGTTCACCCTACTGATAAGGGGGGTGGTATTGTCATATTTGATAGTACTGCTTATGTGAATGAGATGAACCGAATCTGAGTCTGATAAAGACACTTATTTTCCTCTTAGTAATAATCCTACTCAAGTATATATATATAAAAAAACTTCAGGTGATAGTGGAACAGGGTTTTCATAGAGGTATTTTGAATAAAAAGGAGAAATTTTACTTAATTCCGGAGGCATCTCGTATTCTGGTAATTTATTATCTGCCAAAGGTGCATAAAACCACTTTGAATCCACCAGGTAGGTCCACCATCAGCGGCATCAATTCTGTTACTTCTAGAATCGGAAGGTGTATAGATAATTTTTTGCAACCCCTTGTTTCTAAAACTCCCTCTTACTTGAAATACAGTACACAGGTTATTAATATCTTAAACCAAGTCAATTGGAAGGAGGGATACAGTGCCTTGCAAAAGTATTCGGCCCCCTTGAACTTTTCAACCTTTTGCCACATTTCAGGCTTCAAACATAAAGATATAAAATTTTTATTATTTGTGAAGAATCACCAACAAGTGGGACACAATTGTGAAGTGAAACGAAATCTATTGGATTTTTGAAACTTTTTTAACTAATAAAAAAAATGAAAAGTGGGGCGTGCAAAACTATTCAGCCCCCTTGCGTTAATACTTTGTAGAGCCACCTTTTGCTGCAATTACAGCTGCAAGTCGCTTGGGGTATGTCTCTATCAGTTTTGCACATCGATAGACTGAAATTCTTGCCCACTCTTCCTTGCAAAACAGCTCGAGCTCAGTGAGGTTGGATGGAGAGCGTTTGTGAACAACAGTTTTCAGCTCTTTCCACAGATTCTCGATTGGATTCAGGTCTGAACTTTGACTTGGCCATTCTAACACCTGGATACGTTTATTTGTGAACCATTCCTTTGTAGATTTTGCTGTATGTTTGGGATCATTGTCTTGTTGGAAGATAAATCTCCATCCCAGTTTCAGGTCTTTTGCAGACTCCAACAGGTTTTCATCCAGAATGGTCCTGCATTTGGCTGCATCCATCTTCCCCTCAATTTTAACCATCTTCCCTGTCCCTGCTGAAGAAAAGCAGGCCCAAACCATGATGCTGCCACCACCATGTTTGACAGTGGGGATGGTGTGTTGAGGGTGATGAGCTGTGTTGCTTTTACGCCAAACATATCGTTTTGCATTGTGGGCAAAAAGTTCGATTTTGGTTTCATCTGACCAGAGCACCTTCTTCCACATGTTTGGTGTGTCTCCCAGGTGGCTTGTGGCAAACTTTAGACGAGACTTTTTATGGATATCTTTGAGAAATGGCTTTCTTCTTGCCACTCTTCCATAAAGGCCAGATTTGTGCAGTGTATGACTGATTGTTGTCCTATGGACAGACTCTCCCACCTCAGCTGTAGTTCTCTGCAGTTCATCCAGAGTGATCATGGGCCTCTTGGCTGCATCTCTGATCAGTCTTCTCCTTGTCTGAGCTGAAAGTTTAGAGGGACGGCCAGGTCTTGGTAGATTTGAAGTGGTCTGATACTCCTTCCATTTCAAAATGATCGCTTGCACAGTGCTCCTTGGGATGTTTAAAGCTTGGGAAATCTTTTTGTATCCAAATCCGGCTTTAAACTTCTCCACAACAGTATTACGGACCTGCCTGGTGTGTTCCTTGGTCTTCATGATGCTCTCTGCGCTTTCAACAGAACCCTGAGACTATCACAGAGCAGATGCATTTATACAGAGACTTGATTACACACAGGTGGATTCTATTTATCACCATCAGTCATTTAGGACAACATTGGATCATTCAGAGATCCTCGCTGAACTTCTGGAGTGAGTTTGCTGCACTGAAAGTAAAGGGGCCGAATAATTTTGCACACACCACTTTTCAGTTTTTTATTTGCTAAAAAAGTTTAAAATATCCAATAGATTTCATTCCACTTCACAATTGTGTCCCACTTGTTGGTGATTCTTCACAAAAAATTAAAATTTTATATCTTTATGTTTGAAGCCTGAAATGTGGCAAAAGGTTGAAAAGTTCAAGGGGGCCGAATACTTTCGCAAGGCACTGTATATAATGGCCACGGCTGATGTTGCTTCTCTATACACCATAATTTCACACCATCAGGGTAGAGAGGCTGTGGAATGTTATCTGGAAAGGGACTCTAACATTCATTTTTTGTAACGGCAATTCCTTCTTCATCTCTTTGTAATGAGCCCCGATTATTTTTGGTTTGATGGCTCATATTATTTGCAAGGTTGGGGAGTAGCAATGTGCACCAAATTCGTGCCCAGTATGGCCAATTTATTTATGGCCAAGTGGAAGGAGGATGTCATTTATTGCCAATAGAGACCTGAATTAGTTTTCTGGGGCGTTGCATAGATGACGTCCTCCTCTTCTGGAATGGTGATCGTGCCTCTTTTGACCATCTTATTGATGAGTTGAACATCAATGATCTGGCCATAGTACTCCAACATGAGGCCAGTATCACTGCTATCCATTTTTTGGATATAAGGGTCAGAGTAGGGACCGATAGTTGCCACCATAGATCCTGGCTCAAATACCTCCCTATGAGCCAGTTCCTCAGATTGAAGAAGAACTGCTCCCTTCAGAATGATTACCTGATGGAGGCTGAATTCCTTAAAACATGTTTCCTTCAGAAAGGATATGAGGCAAATTACCTCAATTTGGTCATAGCTGAGGTGGGTTTGAGAAATACAGAGGATTTGTTAAAACCAAGGGTTAGAGATAATAATGTTAATTTCTCTTCTAGATTTTATTTTTTCACCACCTATTCTAACTGGCATTTCTCCTTAAAAAAGATCCTCAAAAAACACTGGGGTGTTTTAAGGAATGATAAAATACTAGATCCTTTACTCCCTGAGATTCCTATGGTCACCTATAGGGGTGCTTCTCCACTCAGACTTCAGATAGCCCCTAATATAGTTAGACCTCTGGCCAAACATAGTTTTTTGGGAACTTAAAGGTTTCTTTTTATGCAGGAGTTGTGAGCTCTGCAAAAATAATTGCCTCAGACAGAAAAAATATCTCTCTTTCGGTTCCAATATTACAGGCAAATCATATGATATTAATCATATGATATTAATTCTTTTATCACATGTTCGACCAAGAACATGGTCTATTTGATCACATGCCCTTGCGGGCTCCACTATGTAGGCCGCACTATACATAAATTAGAGGTTAGACTTAAAGAACATCTGGCCAATATACATAAAGGTTTTTTTGAACCATAGCCTGTAGAGAATGTCAGAACTGTGTTTCGATCAATCAGAACAGACGGTTCAAACACCCACATCAAATAAAATGAAATCAGACAAATTCTCAGCATTGAACATCAATTCTAATGTAGCGGCATTCATTAAACTTATGACGAAATAAAAAAATTGAAGCTATCACATGACAATTATGACAATTTATCAACAGTTGAACGAGAGGCCCTGAAATCCCTTACCAGTAATCCCATGATCGTGGTGAAACCATCTGACAAGGGGGGTAACATTGTCATCATGGATAATGAAAAATACACTGACATGTGCATGAAAATTCTTAATAACAAGCAATGGGACTGCAGGATTCCCTCCACCAAAATTGAGAAATTCACTCTAGAGTTTTACAATTTGATGGATGGAGCATATGCCGATAATGTAATATCCAAATCCGAGTGGGGAGTTTGTACATATGACTTTACCTTGTACACCCACTTTCTACTTAGTACCAAAACTACCCAAAAACCTTCATCACTCCTCTGGGAGACCGATTATTTTGGGGAATGGCTCGTTAACTGAAAACTTGAGTAAGTTTGTTGACGGAAATTTACGCCCACATGGCATTAATGTAACAAGTTACATACGAGACACAATACACTTACTGCAAAATATTGATGGACTGTTTGTCCCACGACTGCCATTTTGGCTGCAATTGATGTGGAGGTGTTGTATATCTCTATACCACATGACAAGGGGCTATCTTGCATTAGACATGTCATATCTCGAAATAGCCGCTATGAGTGGAAGTCCAATGAATTTGTCGTTGCATTGGAATTAATCTTGCACCATAATTTTTTGCCTTCAATGGTTTCCAATGGCGATGGGGATTTTCTGCGCCCCATCCTACGCCAATCTATACCTGGGGGAGTGAGAACGTATGATTGGCTTATCAGAGGACCATCTCTGAAGGTAGTCCTCTGGTATCATATCAATGGCATTTTTCTAGTTTGGGATGGGTCCCCAGACAGTCTGCAATCGTGTCTTTTTTTATTGATCAACATCAATACTTTTAATTTGACTTTCGACTCCAATTAAATTACCTTTTTAGATGTTCAAATCCAAAAAGAAAATAGATGGTTTACTTACTCGTTACCTCTATTGTAAGCCTACAGCTGGCCATTGCTGTCAGGGCTGGGCTCAGCCCTTCCTTCTCACAGCTCTGTGCTCAGCTATCGGTTAATTTCCAGCACTCTTCATTCCACAGTAACTCATCTGGTCTTAATTTCCTGCTCATCAGTTAGCTCTACTAGATATTTAAACTGCATGGATCAGATCTTCTGTGCCTTCGCCTTGGTCAACATATCCGGACTCTCTCTGCTGTGTTTTCCTGTGAAAGACTTTTGCTTGGCTGACTTCCCTTCTGGTTCCTGATCCTGTTTGCTGCACCTGACTTCGCTGATCTCTGGACTCCTGTTTCTCTGGCTTGTTGCGTCTCCCCTTCCTGGTTACCGAACTCTGGCTATGTTTTGACTATGTTTGCTCTGTTTATACCATTGTATCATTTTATTAAATAGTGTGATTTTTACTACACTTCTGTCTCAGTCTGATTCATGGTTCCATGGTTACAATTCCATACTGCATGCCAGTAGTTTCCATCCCAAGGCCTTAGTGACATCCATACCATATAGCCAGTATCCAAGCATCAGACAAAACTGCTCAAATGATGTTATCTTCAAACAAGAAGCAGATTCACTTAAAGAGAGATTATTAGCACGTGGATACTCACACACTTGTCTAAAGAAGGCCTTTAAGAGAGTGTGTACTATCACAACACATTATCTGTTATACAAGCCATCTTCCTCACTTCAAAAAACCAACCCAATTCGCTTAATCAGTCGATTCTCTAACCAATATCACTCCATTAGGAAAATTATTGAGAAATGTTGGCATATGCTTAAATTGGATCCACTAATTGACTCCTTTGTACCAAACACCCCTGGCTTTACTTATAGACGTGCAAAATCTTTGAAAGACAAATTAGTCTCAAGGGAATTCAAGGGGGGAGCAGGCAGGGATGCATGTAAATAGTCTGGCACGTTTAGATGTGGAGGCTACAATTATTGTAGATTTATGCATATATCCCATTCCGTTATTGTACCCAATGAGGAACAATATAGACCCAAACATTATGCAAACTGCAAAACAGAGGGAGTGGTTTATTTCCTTTTATGTGAATGCTTATGCTTTTTTTACGTAGGAAAGACTAAGATGCAATTTTGGCAACGTGCATACAGACACATTGTCTCCATGAAAACATGCAATCCTGATCTCCCCCTGGGTAGACATGTAGCCATGACACACAGTGATATTTTTCCCCAAATATCCTTCCTAATTTTGAATAGGATACACCTGGGCCTAAGAGGGGGAGAGTGGAAAAAAAATTCTACTTCAACATGAGCAAAGGTGGATATTCTGCCTTAATGCCACCTGCCCCCCAGGTTTAAATGACTCCTTATCATTCAGACCTTTCCTAGAAAGTTTCATATCGGGGGGGGGGGGGGGGGCAGAAATCTACTAATCAAGTATGTTATTGATACCAATGCTTTTTCATATTCTTTCATTAATGACTTTACTCCACCTGTCTCTGAGAAACACTTACCTATGGTCTTTGTACTTTCTCCCTATGAATCTTTAATTGTTATACAATCCCTTGAATGTCTCATTATTAATGTCTAGTACACCATGATATTAATCTTTTCTATCATGACTTTTTGGATATATGCATGAGATTGATTTGTGTCTTGTTCTCCTTTTGCAAGCTGCCATGCGATTCTCAGTTTGTCCTCTAGATGGGTATGCTTTAATTGGCCCCCTCTCTTCCTGTCAACCTGGCGCACAAAGGTGACGCTCCCTGTTTCTGTTGGCCCGCCCATTAGGGGATGTGATGACGTGGGTTGTGTCTCAGTCGCCATTGCACCACTGTGCATCGGTGGGCCGATGACGCGAGGCTTTAATGCGAGGCCGATGGGCGTTCACATGATGCTGGGACACTTTTATTCACAATGCGGCGTCCCTGGTGTCTAGTTCACTGTGGCCATGCAACCCTCATGCATGGGGCACTGCCGCTGGCCCCCAGCTTGTCCCTCCCGCTTGATGCCCACTCTGTCAGGGACCTCATTTCTGCCCTAGCATATTTAAGGCAGATGGATTTGGGGCTGCTCACTGCAAGCCACCCTTCAGAGCACTCTGTTTCTATCATTGAGCAATCCTGATAAGGTAACTTCTTTGGATGTATGCCTGTAACCACCCATTTTTACTGGTATTGCTAATTTGCATCAGCTCCTTTCCTCTTAGGCAGAAGGCAACATGACCACTTCAAGTATTTTGATGTATTCAAACTGATCCATGATCCCCGGCATGCAATAAATAGGCCCAACACCATTTAGTTTTTGGGAGGGGGTCATCTGACAAACTTCGGCCCCCTAGACCCATAAAGAACAATCTTGCTTTCATTAGTCCACAAAATGTTGCGCCATTTCTTTTTAGGCCAGTCAATGTGTTCTTTAGCAAATCTAACCTCTTCAGCATATGTCCTTTTTTCAACATGCATAAAGATACACTGAATACCTGTGCATCCTCATGCCCGTGTGGGCAAACATGGGTCTCACACTGGTGCATGCTTAAAGTGGATGAAAAACCCCTACGTATACCCAGCGAAGTGACTAGCCTCAAGTGATACACAGAGGTGAAATAAATTCTCCTACATAAGTTGTACCTGTTTATTTCCAGTCATTTAACCTGTACATCCTTGTACGATTTGGTAATCTGGTTGTTACCATTATTTTTTTCTTTTTCATTTCAGTCCCACCTTTCACAACTTGGCATCCCATATAAGGTTGACAAAAATCCATTGTTTTAAATATTTATGTTCTGTAGATATTGATTTTATTGTTGTTATTATATGTTTTGTAATGTTTGCACTGTTTGACTTTTGATTTAAGAGCCCAGGACGAGTGCCGATTTTTCTTCAAATGGATGTATAAGCATTCACAGCACTGGCTCCATCTGAAGTGTTGCATCATTGGTCACCTGACTTCCTCAGGGTCCTGAGGAAGTTAGGTGACCAGTGATGCAATGCATCAGGTGGAGCCGGTTATGTCATTTCCGGTCTGGGTGCGAAACTGGAAGTGTGGTGAGAGACTGCTGGTTTACTGAGACAAACACTGCTTACTTTTTTATTTTTATTTGTGAATGCAATTTTTATCAATAAATGGTAGGAAACTTTTGAAAGGTGTTGCAAAGTTAGAGTAAATGAGAGTATATCTATTGTATGTTTGAGCATCATTAGCGATTGGAGGCAGCAAGGTCTGGCCCCTTAAATGGACCACACACATGAAGTGGGCACAAATGACCAGGGGGTGGATCCACAAGGATTATATACTCAGTCGTTTCTGACCTATATTGTTATGGGTCCAGGATCAAGGTGACTGAGCATTGCACTTAGTGGTGGAATAGTTGTGCATTGGAGGGTCTGGCACTGAAGCACAGCAGTACTTATATTTGTCACTACTGAAGTTTTACGCGCTATATGTTACAGAGTGATCACTAATCCACTGTGGAGGGTGAATGCAACCTATGCATATGTAACACATATATGTATTGCTTATTCACATTTACATTAATGGTATATAATTTGAAGGAGCAGCACACCACATACATATATTTTAATTTTCAAAAACTCATTATGCATCCTAGAAAATACATTGGAGTGTGCTTTCCAAAGTGGGGTCATTTTGTGGGTGTCTCTTATGTCCTGGTGCTCCAGGGCCTCCAAACTTTGATAGGTAGTCAGGAAATTAGATGTTTAATTTATGTGTAATTTATGCTCCTTGAAAGCCCATATATATATATATATATATATATATATATAAAATATATATATATATATATATATATATATATATATATATACAGTATATATATATATATTTGGCCCCTCTGTGCATCTTTACTGTGAAGTCTCACACATGTACACTATACTCGGAAGGCATATCAGATTGTGTTTTGGGCAGTAAATATAACTATGTTGTGTGTGAGACACAACTTGTTAAAATGACAACTTAGTGAAAAAAAAAATGATTTCTTAATTTTCTCAAACAAATGTGACAAAAAATTACAACTTCAAAAATTTACCATGCCTCTTACTAAATACATCGGTCACTCTACTTTCTAAAGATAGGTAATTTGGGGGACATTTGTACTATCCTGGCATTTTAGAGCCTTAAGAAACAGTATGTCATGATTGAAACATTTTCAAATATACAGTAGATACCATAGATTTTAGAGTCTATAACTTTCACACAGGCCAAATAATATACACTGATTTGAGTTATTTTTACTAACAAAATGTAGAAGAATACATTTTGGCCTACATTTATGAAGAAAGATTATTTATTTGCAAAATGTTATAACAGAAACTAAGAATTTGGTTTCCAAACATTTCTGTATTTTTACATTTATATACTGTAGCAAAAAATAAAAACCCAGTGGTGATTAAATACCACTAAAAGAAAGCTCTATCTGTCTCAAAAAAGGATACAATTTTAATTTGGGTACAGTGTTGCATGCCTGAGTAATTGTCATTCAAAGTGTGATAGCGTTGAAAGCTGAAAAATGGCCTGGGCAGGAAAGGGGTGAAAATGTCTGGTGGTTAAAATAAACAGGTAACACAGACCAAACCATAAGAGATCAGTTTTAAGGATGGTCCCCATAAGGGAGATTCCAAAGAGGATCATACAATAAAGCGTGTCACTAATTATACATTAACCATAACCCCCCCAAAAAATACAAAGCTCAGTTTTTCCCCAAAGTGTTAGCATACCAGCATGGCAAC
Organism: Lithobates pipiens; assembly: GCF_037356315.1. Taxonomy (NCBI): domain Eukaryota; kingdom Metazoa; phylum Chordata; class Amphibia; order Anura; family Ranidae; genus Lithobates; species Lithobates pipiens. The sequence goes on along the minus strand of NW_027507903.1, from coordinate 240,328,021 downwards.
CCACTGTACCCTCCACTGTCCATAGCCCCTCCAAAAGAAGAACATAGCAGCCTACAACCTACCTCAGATGATTAGATGTTGAGATAAACATTAGATGTTGGGACCCCCTTTGGTGTTAGTGGTAGCTGTAAGAGGCCACAGCATCCTCCTTCTCACTAGTCACTCCTATTTATGTACCCATCAGATGAGCACATGCTGGTCTCCCATAGCTGGTGCGTGACATGCTGCAAGAGCCATGCATGTGCAAATGCACTGCCTGATATCCACGCTTTAAACCATAGCATAAATAAGGGAGTCAATGGATGGTGTTGGGGGAAGGAGGAGGAATAGAGCTCAAACCATACCGCCAAATTGCTTTGGATTCTGGGAAGTCCCAGCATCCCACAGAAGTCCCAAGAATTCTAGGAAGTTCTGGCGTCCCACAGAATACAAGCTGTATCTCAGAGCCCTGTGCCAGAACACTTGTTCTGGTACTCGGTTCCACCGCTGTATTAAGCAGAGCAGTGCTGGCTGGGGAAGACTGAGCATTCTGGGCCACCACCCCGTTCTGGCCCTGCCCCATGCCCCAGAAGCCAAGCGCCCTTCATCCTCAGCCTTGCAAGGAGGACAGTAAGTATCCCTGCGATGACGAGAGTGACTTCTCTGCCATCACATACTGCCCACCGACTGCCTACCACTACATACTGCTCACTGACTGTCCTGCCACTACATACTGCTCATTGACTGCCCTACCACTGAACTTTGCCCTAACTTGCCATTACATACTGCTCACTGACTGTCCTGCCACTACATACTGCTTATTGACTGCCCTACCACTGCACTTTGCCCTAACCTGCCATTACATGCTGCTCACTGACTGTCATTCCACTGTACATGCTCAATGACTGTCCTGCCACTACATACTACCCTACTACCCATACTACCCATTACAATTTGCTTGGCCCTGCTGCTACAAACTGCTAACTGACTGCCCTGCCATTACATATTTCTCATGGACTTCCCTGCCACTACATACTGCTCTACTCTGCCATTACATACTGCTCACTGACTGCCTTGCTGTTACATACTTTACAATGACTGCCCTGCCACTACATACATACTGCTAACTGACTTCCCTACAACTACATAGTGTTCACTAACCACCCTGCCACTACATACTGCCCAATGACTGCCCTGCTGCTCTACCCTGCCACTACTTGCTACTCAATGTTTGCTCTGACACTACATACTGCTTAATGACTGCCCTGTCACTACAAACTGCTCACTGAGTATGCTGCCACTACATACTGCTAACTTATTGCCCTGCCACTACATATTGCTAACTGACTGCCCTATCACTGCATACGGCTCTGCTTTCCTTATTCCACACCACCACGCTCTGTACTCCCTACCGTGCATTCCCTATTCTACTCTGCCTCATTCTGTATACTGCATTATGCATCCCCCATTCCATACTGCCTCATTCCATACTCTGTGCTTCATGTTTCCTATTCCACATCACCTCATTCCATACTCTGCACTGTACATTCCCTATTCCAGTCTGCCTCATTCCATTCTCTGCACTGTATATTGCTTATTCCATACCTCATTCTGTACTCTGCACTGTGCATTCCCCGTTTTACGCTTCCTCATTACATTCTCTGCACTCTACATACCCTATTCTACTCCGTCTCATTCTGTACACTGTGCCGTGTGTTCTCCATTCCATACCTCTTCATTCCGTACTCTGTGCTGCACGTTCCCTAATCCACATCACCTCATTCCGTACTCTGCATTATAAGTTTCCTATTTCAATCTCCCTCATTCCATACTCTGCGCTGTATGTTCTCTGTTCCACAGTGTGAAGTTTAAAAAGCTTTGGCATGTTTATTCTAAAAGGAGAAAGCTGTGCTCTGTTTTCCTATGGTTTGGTAGCTCCAGATCTGGGCCGGGAGCTTAAACATTCCAAATTGTCTTGGATGGGACAAAACTTTGAATCTGGTATCCAGGCTTTGCTAGTGGTTTGCAGCCTGCATGAGGGCACAGGTGTACAGGATTGATATAAGCCAGATTTGAGGATAGCTCAGTGCAGCTGCTGCCATTCAAAGACACAGACAGTGTGTGTGAAGATAGCAGTGTGCTCCAACCAGGAGGGTTGACCTGCTTTGAAGACATGACCCTATGTTGGGAGGACTTCTTGCCCATAGCACTAGGAGAGTCAGAATAGCTATGTAGGCCTGAAGAGACCAGGAAAGTGAGTCCACTGAAGGGGCTGAAGAGAGTCCTGTTTTCCCGAGAAGTGGGAGAGCCCAAGATACTGGCAAAACCCTATCCAGTGAGCCCAGGATTGGGGCCCAAGAAGTAAGGTACTGCAAGCACAGACTGAGCGAGTTTGAGGAGTCTAAGGATCGGGAGACCAGAATGAGCAGCAGTGCTGCAGTGCTGCTGACTGAAGAGCCAGGTGGCTTGGCATTTTTTGGTAATTGTTTTTTTGGGAAGCTGAAAACCCTGTGTGGACAACCTGTTGGTGCTGGACTTTTGCTTTTTTTTTCCATTTTTAATACAAGTGGGCTAGCAGACTTTTAAACATGCACTGCTCAAAGAAATTAAAAGAACACTTTGAAAACACACCAGATCTCAATGGGGAAAAATATCATGCTGAATATCTATACTGATATGGACTGGGTAATGTGTTAGCCCCCATACACACGGTCGGACATTACAATTGGACCATGTTTTGTCGGATAATGTGACCGTGCGTGGGCTCCATTGGACTTTTTCCATCGGAATGTCCGACCAAGAGCTGGATATAACATTTTCCAACAACATGATCCGATTGGACTTCGTCCAATCGTTTGTAGAGAATTCCGATCAAAGTGCCACGCATGCTCAGATTAAATTATGAGACCAACGCTATTGGCTACTTGCCTGAACATAGTCCCGTCGTAACCAACGAACGTCATCACGTTCCGAACGATCGGATTTTCCGACAACTTTGTCTGACCGTGTGTATGCAACACCAGTTTCGGACAAAATCCGTCGCAAAAGATCCAACGGATTTTGTGGTCGGAATGTCTGACCGTGTGTACAAGGGCTTAGTAATGAAAGGATTCCACATCATTTGATGAAAATGAAAATTATCAACCTACAGAGGGCTGAATTCAAAGACAACCCAAAAATCAAAGTGAAAAAATTATGCAGCAGGCTAGTCTATTTCGCTGAAATTTCATTGCAGCAACTCAAAATGGTGCTCAGTAGTTTGTATGGTCCCCACGTGCTTGTATGCATGCCTGACAACATCGTTGGATGCTCCTAATGAGACGACAGATGGTGTCCTGGAGTATTTCCTCCCAAATCCGGACCAGGGCATCACTGAGCTGCTGAAGAGACGAGACTGAGGTGCAACCTTGCGGATGGACTGAAGCATAATGTCCCAGGGGTTTTCATTGGATTTAGGTCATGTTAGGTATCAATTCCTTTATCCTCCAGGAACCGGCTGCATACTCTCGCCACATGAGGCCATGCATTGTCGTGTACCAGGAGCATCCAAGGACCCACTGCACCAGCCACATTGCCACTGACAATAGGTCCAAGGATTTCATCCCGATACCTAATGGCAGTCAGGGTGCCATTTTCTAGCCTGTAGAGTTCTGTGCATCCTTCCATGGATATATCTCCCCAGACCATCACTGACCCACCACCAAACCGGTCATGCTGAATGTGCTCTCATCTGTGAAAAGCACAGGACACCAGTGGCGGACCTACCAATTCTGGTGTTCTATGGCAAATGGCAATCGAGCTCCATGGTGCCAGGCAGTGAGTACAGGGCCCATTAGAGGACGTTGGGCCCTCAGGCCACCCTCATGAAGTCTGTTTCTGATTGTTTGGTCAGAGACATTCACACCAGTGGCCTGCTGGAGGTCATTTTGTAGGGCTTTGGCAGTGCTCATCCTGTTCCTCCTTGCACAGTGGAACAGATAGAGGTCCTTATGATGTGTTAAGGACCTTCTACAGCCCTGTACAGCTCTCCCAGAGTAACTGTCTGTCTCCTGGAATCTCCTCCATGCTCTCAAGAGCATGGAGGAGATTCCTTCTGGCAATGGCATGCATTGATGTACCATCCTGGAGGAGTTGGACTGGCTGGGCAACCTCTCTAGGGTCCAGGTACCAGTAGTGACACTGACTCCAGCCAAATACAAAACTAGTGAAAAACAGTCAGAAAAGATGATTAGGGGAAAAAAAATTGTCAGTGGCCTCCACCTGTAAAACCATTTCTGTTTTGGAGGTCATCTCATTGTTGCCCATCTATAGCACCACTTGTTAACTTCATTAACACCAAAGCAGCTGAAACTGAATAACAATCTCTTCTGCTACTTAACTGACCAGATCAATATCCCAGTAGTTTGATTGACTTGATGCTATACCCTGATTAAAAAGTGTTCCTTTAATTTTTTTGAGCAGTGTAGTTCAGACTGAGGTAAACTAACTTAAAAAATGCATCTACCATGAAAGATAATCATCCCCATGTGATATTACATACTCCTGACTGCTGTGCTGAATACACTGTGATTTATGTTATATAGCCCTGACCGCTGCAACCTGAAATCTGTGCTGTATATTACATATTCCTGACCATGGCTTTTATTGTTTCAACAGTTGCTGGTTGCTATGTAGACTTTAACTATTTTAATGATGTTCTTCTTTAAGGTAGGAAAAAACAAAGTGTTAGCTGTCTGCCTATATTCTCTGCAGAGAAAGGTACAGTATGTGTAAGGAAAGCATAGCTCCCAACCATACCAAGATTCCACAAGACAGTTTTGAGATTTAATCAAACATATCCAGGCTTAATGAGTCCCGGCCCTTGGCCCCATTAATGCTTCTCACAGGAGCATGCTCTTACTGGGCACCCAGGGCATTTGCCCCACATCTCTTGCACGATGCCCCTGGTCCCATGTGATCACTATCTCTATGTTTTGCGACAGGCAGTGGCAATGAGTGAGCAGCGTCACTTGTAAGTGTTGGTTGGAGTACTTGGTAATGAGTCTTATTGTGTTTGAATACTCTTGTCTTTTAGAGGTAAAAAGTAACAATGCTCTGTTCTATCGTAGGCATCTGTGGTACACCTTCTTGAGGGTGGTTAGACTATAGCCATGTTTGAGTAATCAATTTTGTAGCTGTTTTGCTTGGAAAATGAAATCTGCATCTACGGTACAGTTGTGGCATAGTCTGATCTGAAAAATATAAGTGAAAAAACACTCTACCTGCGCAAATGGTAAAATTGTTACAAAACAAGAATAATAAAAAAAATAATAAAAAAATAAATAAAATAAAAATGACAGCAGCATGTTGTAAATAAATTGAATAAGAAATAATAATTAATAAAAAAATTATTAAACCGTGCTCCCTGTGGATAAATGCATAAACAAGTACAAGAAATGTAAAATAAAATTAGCAAAAAAAATGTAAAACCGTGAAATTATCTTAAATAAATATATAATGTCCCAAAATATGCACCAAAATGCACACAAATTAATAATCAAGTGAAAAAAACCTATAGTGAAAAAACTTAATTCAGTGTTCAATGATTTATAATATATTCTGGGTCTTGGTTAAAGAATTTCTGCCACCATCAATACCTGCCACACATCCTACTCACCGGAATCCCATGACCCCCATTACAGGTAGTCATATAAGCTTAAACGACAATCCCAGCCAGTAATCTTAGCGACCTCGCTCCTGGTTGCCACAAACGAGATTCGATCGATATTTGATTGCTGGATGTTTCAATCGGTTTGCTCCAAGCGAAATCCCCTGTCACCCATTACAGGTGGTCATATAGACTCAAACAGCAATTTCGACCCAAAATCCTAGCGACCTCACTACTAATTGCCACAAACGGGATTCGATCGGTTAAAATCACTGGATGTTTCAATGGGTATGCTCCAAGCTGGTGTATACCATACCCTTGGCAGGAATCCAATTGTTTTAGTAGAAAAAAAAAATGGAACTTCCATAGTGAAGTACGTTTGTAATTTATTCCAAAAAAGTTGTTAAAAACAAGTTAAAAAAGGCTTAGGCAAATCGGAGAATGATTCATTAGCAGCTGATACAAACACGTGTATTGAGGAAAGCCACCAGCATCCTAAAGCTGCATTACAAACAACAGAGGTAATGTGTCACGTTCAATCCACCCAACATGTTTCATCAGCAGGCTCTGACGTCATCTTTTTACAAATTTTATAGCACTTTAAATTTCTTGCACTTGTTTATGCATTTATCCACAGGGAGAGCGGCATAATCTGATATACTGGCTATAATGAATCAGGGTGAGCACTGGATAAATGCAATCATTTCCAGCAGTGGGCTTTCTATATAGAATTATGCCCATTTTGAATATACTTCCACATCCAGAAATGGAATCCTGCTCTCCTGGTATTGCATGGTGCATTTGAGAGTAAACATATTTATACTCAGCGCTTACATGAATTGCTGTAGTTGTACTTATGTACCAGTCCAAATAATTAAAACATCATCTATGTATTGGTGCCAGCTTGCCAAATGACACATATACATAGACAAAGTTTTTTCAGAAAAAAATTTTCTTTTCCACCCCGCCTAAGTTTAGGTTGGCATAAGCCACTATAGTGCACATAGCCAGTCTTTGCACCAGGAGGTAGTGGTTCTCTAAAAAGGTAAAGTGATTGTGGGTAAGCATAAATCTGAGTAAACAAATGATAAATTAATTAAAGGGCAAAGTCGCTTGGTCCTGCTCCTTATTTGCTGCCATTTGTAGTCAAGAAACCTATCCTAGATATTATTGGGAATCCAAAAGGTCTAGATAAACTTTTATAAGTTTTGAATAAGAAGTAAAGGTAGGTACAGTGCCTTGAAAAAGTATTCACCCCCTTGGCTTTTTACCTATTTTGTTACATTACAGATTTTAGTTCAATTTTTTTTTTTTATCTGAATTATATGTGATGGATCAGAACACAATAGTCTAAGATGGTGAAGTAAAATTAGAAAAAAATATACATAAAACGATTTTTCAGAAATAAAAAAACTGATAATTGGCATGTGCGTATTATTAACCCACTTTGTTATGAAGCCCATAAAAAGCTCTGGTGCAACCAATTACATTCAGAAGTCCCACAATTAATGAAATGATGTCCACCTCTGTGCAATCTAAGTGCCACATGATCTTTCATTACATATACACACTGTTTTGAAAAGCCCCAGCGGCTACAACACCTAAGCAAGAGGCACCACTAACCAAACACTACCATGAAGACCAAGGAACTCTCAAAGTAAGGAACAATGTTGTTGAGAAGTACAAGTCAGAGTTAGGTTATAAAAAATATCCAAATCTTTGATAATCCCTAGGTGCACCATCAAATCTATCATAACCAAATGGACAGAACATGGCACAACAGCAAACCTGCCAAGAGATGGCTGTACACCAAAACTCATGGGCCAGGCTAGGTAACCCTGGAGGAGCTGCAGAGTTCCACAGCAGTGACTAAAGTATTTATATATAGGACGAAAATAAGCCGTACGCTTCATAGAGTTGGGCTTTATGGCAGAGTGGCCAGAAGAAAGCCATTACTTTCAGCAAAAAACAAAATGGTACATTTTGGGTTTGTTCAAAGGCATGTGGGAGACTCCCAAAATATATGGAGGAAGGTGCTCTGGTCTGATGAGACTAAAATTGAACTTTTTGGCCATCAAAGAAAATGCTATGTCTGGCGCAAACCCAACACATCACCCAAAGAACTCCATCCCCACTGTGAAGCATGGTGGTAGTAGCATCATGCTGTGGGGATATTTTTAAACAGTCGGGACTGGGCAACCGGTCAGAGTTGAGGAAACAATGGATGGTGCTAAATACAGGGATATCCTTGAGCAAAACCTGTACCACTCTGTGTGTGATTTGAGGCTAAGACGGAGGTTCATCTTCCAGTAGGACAATGATCCCAAACACACTGCTAAAGCAACACTTGAGTGGTTTAAAGCAGTGGTCCCCAACCTTTTTGGCACCGGGGACCGGCTGTGTGGATGAAAATTGTGCCAAGGACCGGGGGGGGGGGGGGGGGTCACGATTTTCACAGGCAATGGCTGGTGTTAGTGATTCAATCATCACGGCACCGTGCTTGATATGGTGTCGGGGTGATCGAAGCACATTATTTCTATTATTACATTGCAGTAATAAATGAAACAGTTCAACTCGCCATACTGTAGAATCAGTGGGAGCCCTGAGTGTGTCACTTACCACTGTTGCTAGATGTGCCTAGTCACTTGCCACGCTGCCTGTCACCAGAAGCGGAATGTCACTTGCCACATCACCTGCCACACTGCCTGCCACAAGATGTGGATTGCCACCTACCACGTTGCCTGTCAACAGATGCGGAGTGAGTGGAGCGCCCCTTGTGGTATGTCAGGCAGACAGCTGAGGGGGTGAACTACAAGTCCCAGCACACCTCACCTGTACTCCCACACAGCTCACCTGTCACTGATGACGTCACATCTCTGTGGGATCGCCCCTCTGGATGTTGCAGGGTGTCTCTCTCCTCATGCTGCAACTGGTCTCATCAGGCAGAGGGAGGGTCCGGGACTCCTTCGGCTCTCAGTCTCTGGCTCCACCCTTCTGTCATCCCTGATTAGCTGTCTGGGGGGCAGGCAATCTGCGCCGCTGAACAATGAACCCTGTTTTCACACACCGAGGAGCTAGGGGAGAGCGGCGATGCAGGGCAGGCAGTATGAGATGATGTCATCTCTCTGCTCCCCGCTGCACCTCCGACAGACTGGCTTTGAGGGCGGAAGAGCGGTGATGCAGAGGGGGCGGAGAGAGATGATATAATCTCTACTTGCCCACCCACTCGCTTCTTCCATCCACCCAGCTCTCTCATGCCGGTAGCCCAGCATGTGTCTTGCGGCCGCCCACACCCGCGGCCCACCTGCAGAAGGGCCACGGCCCGGTAGTGGGCCGGGGACCGGGGGTTGATGACCCCTGGTTTAAAGGGAAACATGTAAATGTGTTGGAATGACCTAGTCAAAACCCAGACCTCAATCCAATAGAAAATCTGTGGTCAGACTTAAAGATTGCTGTTCACAAGCTCAAACTATCCAACTTGAAAGAGCTGGAGCAGTTTTGCCAGGAGGAATGGGCAAAAATCGCAATGGTAAGATGTGGCAAGCTCATAGAGACTTATCCAAAGCATAAATTAAATGATACAAATCCTCAAACAATCCATGTTAATTCCAGGTTGTGAGGCAACAAAATACGAAAAATGCCAGGGGGGTGAATACTTTTGCAAGGCACTGTATCTTAGGAAAATGTAAGTGTCTTTGTCAACCAAAGCTTTTTGATATGCCTCTGTAAGGATATTACGATATTCTTTATTGTATTTCTCTATATGTGTCAATGGGATTCGTTTGTACTACACAGGATAGCACAAGATATGTAAACGCGACTTTTTAGTCATCATGAGAACCACATTGCCCCCCTTGTGGGAGTTCTTAATAATTATATCTTGTCTTCTTTGTAATCCTGTAAGTGTCTTACTTTAATTAAGGGGGAGGTTATTTTTATGTTCAGAATTTGTATTTGCTGTCTTTTCTTATCAAACATGTATTTGAAAGTTACTTTTCTGGCAAATAAGTATCGATCTTTGATGAGGTCTACCTTATTCAATAGTGCAGAGGGGCAAATGCTAAGGTCCATTTTAAGTACGAATTTCTCATCTTCCGTCAGAGCATATGGTGTCAAGTTGATGATATCTAAAATGCTGCTACCTATGCTTATCTGGTTATATATAGGTCCATGCTCCCTATTATTTTGTGTTTCATAGACTGGGTTTGTCCTAAATAATTTCCAGTGCTGTTAGCATGTTTGAGCATGGCTCATAGAGCAACTATCTCATCTGATTTGGTGCATGTATAGGTGACCCAGTGAGATGTGACTAAGAACCTGTATTGTATGATGTGCCTTTAAATGATCCAGCATCTGGATCAATGTATTTAGAATATGTTATAATCATTTGATTCTGTAAAATTCTATCACCTGATTCTGTATAAGCTTGTGTACCCTTAGCGTGCATGGTATTGTTTAGTGATTGCGGTCGATTTTTCAAAGCTTGTGAGTGACTATTGGCTCCACCAGCATTTAAGTCTATCTTAAGTGGAATTCGCTGACTGTTAGCATCCCAGTTCATGTTCCTTCATTGACTCTGAAAAGAAGCAAGATACAGAACAATCAGATTCAGTGCTTAGTTCTGTGTTAGTGTGTGTTGCTGTGTGAAAATTCTCTGCTGTGTTTTTGGTTAAATGGGCTCAATTTTTTATTATGAAATCCATATGCATACCCTTCCACAAAGGCTGACTTATCTTTAACAAACTTACTTTGTTAAATTGTATCTCTTTATTTAAAGCGGTAGTAAACCCGCATTTTTTTTTTTTTTTTTTTTTAAAACCTGCAAAGCAAAAGGCCTAATGAGCTAGTATGCACCGCATACTAGCTCATTATGAAATACTTACCTTAGAACGAGGCCCCGACATCTCGCCCGATCCACGCCGAGGAAGCCGACATGCTCCCTCGGCGTCTCTTCCGGGTATCGCGGCTCCGGCGCTGTGAGTGGCCGGAGCCGCGATATCGTCACTCCCGCGCATGCGCGCGGGAGATTTAAATCCGGCCGGACGAGCGCTGCCGGATTTTCGCGGAGAGAACCCCCTTGTGCGCATGCGCCGCTGCAGTCAGCGGCGCATACCGAGGGGAATATCTCCTAAACCGTACAGGTTTAGGAGATATTTTTTTTACCTACAGGTAAGCCTTATTATAGGCTTTCCTGTAGGTAAAAGTTAAAAAAGTGGGTTTACTTCCACTTTAATCTCATTCTTTATTCTCATTTCCAACATCACTGTGTCACTTGATGGCAGACTTCGTACATCCTGATGCTGTGTTTGCAATTGCATCATTTCAATATCACATGGTTCTATATCCTGAGTGTTTTGTTGCATCAACCACTGCATGAGTAAGTTGCCACACAGGCTAAGTTTACTTTCCCATGTCTTCAAAAACTCAAGAGTAATATTTGTACTAGTGTGAAAGATTTGTATTTGTAAACCCAATAGGTTACAGCCCTCCTGTATGTACTTGATAAAAAATGGAATGTGCCTGTGTAGGTTCAATTTTTTTTTAGTACCCTTCTCAATCCCGATACATATGTTTTTAGATAATCCTCCTCTTTTCATTTTCTTTTGCAAAATCTTTTTTATTAAATTTTTCATTGGCATACAAACTACCCACATGGGGGCCAAACATTACCCACACGGGGCGAATTTCCTGATGCGGGAACAGGCCACAACAGGGCACATCATATAACAAACAGTCCACCTCTTAGGCAGCAACAAACCGCAACAAGGCAGAGCAACACAAACTTAACCTTACCTATCTATACCCCAATGTGGGGAGAGGTTAGCTCAGGAGATTCTATGCTCAAAGTTATAGTGACAGGATAATGTGTCCTGCAAGAGTATTTGGATCAATCTATTCGCGTACTAAAATCATAATGTTATACTAGGGGTTATTTACTTCATCAGTTGCCGTAGTGTCATCATCTAACCAGCAGGTCCACACCTTTTCAAATTTTTGCGGGCAACCCCTGCCCGAGTAGGTGGCTTTATAAAGGGGCAAACTGGTGTTCACCAGGTTTTTCCAGAACTTGAGAGAGGGGGGAGTCGATTGTTTCCAGTTCATGGTGATGGCCTTGCGCGCATAATACAATAACAGTGATATGAGTATTTTCCTAGCTCTGAGGATTGGCATTTGCTCCACCAGCCCTCTCTATCCCTCCAATCATCTTCGTCCAGCCCCGGTATGTGCCCCACCCATTTCCTGCGGAGGGAGGACAGCTCAGGGATGGCAGCAACCAGTAGGGACCAGTATATCTGAGACATGGGTTTCTCCAAGTCTTTCACCCGAAGGGTGGATTCAAGCTCAGAATATTCCAGTACAACTGGTTGACCCAAAAACTGACACCTATAAGCATGTGCGATTTGGAGATATCTGAAATGGGCCTGTGCAGGTATATTAAATTTGGTACCCATTACAGGAAAGGGAGTGAGTTCCCCGTCGGTGATAACATGCTTGAGAGTCAGTATTTTGCATTTGGCCCAGGCCTGTGGATCTGGGATGGTATTGAACTGTGATAGGTAGGATTCAGCCACAGGGGGGTGTGAGGAGACCGGGAGTTCGGCAGGGATGCCCTCAGTGCCTCTCCCACCTTCCACGCCCTCATAGTGGTACGCATAAAATTGGTGAGGCAATGAGGTGTTTTTGGCCCCCTGAATATCAACCCCTTCAAGGCCTCCAGAGACCCCACTATAGCCACCTCCAGCACCGTTGCAATGGGCGGTTACAAGCTGAGTGGCCAAGAAATATTTGTAACAATCAGGGAGAGCCAAACCCCCATTGCCCACAGGCCTGGTGAGAGTGGTGTATTTGAATCTAGGGGATTTAGACCCCCAGATAAAGGAGAAGAAGAGTTGCCTAAGAGAGTTAAAAAAGGTTTTATTGAGCCATTGAGGGGAGTTCTTAAATATGTACGTAAGCTTGGGGAGGACCTTCATTTTTAGAAGGTTAATGCTCCCAATGAGGGAGAGGGGAAGATTGCCCCATGCCCTCAGTTTAGATTTGATCCCTATCAGAACAGGTTCAAGATTGAGCCGGACAAAGTCCCCGCTCTCTTTTGAAATAATAATACCTAAATAGGTAAATTTATCAACCCACTGAAGCGGGGTAGAGGAGGGTGAGGTCCTGGCCCCCTCGTCCACCGGAAAGAGCTGAGATTTATGCCAATTCACCTTCAACCCATTGAAGGCGGAGAAGGCGTCCATGATTCAGAGTGCGCCCTGCAGAGAATCACCAGGATCATTTAAAAAAAGCAGTAAATCATCCGCATAGAGAGCCACTCTCTCCTCCAACCAGCCCACCCTAAGATCACGGACCTCGGCCGAGCTCTTGAGAGCCACAGCAATAGGTTCCATGGCCAGGGTGAACAAGGCCGGGGAGAGAGGGCATCCCTGCCTGGTGCCCCTCTGCAGGGGGAAAGAAGGAGACAGAGATCCATTTAGTATAATGCACGCTAGGGGACCAGTGTATAGTGTGCATATCCAGGCAATAAACTTCAGTGGGAAACCCATTCTTCTAAGCACCTCCCACAGATACACCCACTCCACCGTATCAAATGCCTTCTCCATATCAAGGGTGGCAATGGTCCTAGTGCCTTGATTAGCACGGGGGGCATGAATGCTGGAAAACAGTCTACGTATGTTGATGTCTGTGGACCTGCTTGGCATAAAGCCCGTTTGATCAGAGTCTATCAGAGATTTAATTACTTTATTGAGTCTAGAGGCCAGTATTTTGGTTAGTATTTTTAAGTCACAGTTTAGGAGCGCTATTGGCCTGTAAGAGGCGCACTGCTTGAAGTCCTTATTAGGTTTTGGAATGAGAACAATATGGGCCTCCCTCATAGAGGCCGTCAGGGAGCCCTGTTGGAGACAGGCTCGATACATCTGGGCCAACCTGGGGGCAAACAGTTCTACGTGGGCTCTATAATATTCTATGGGTAGGCCATCTGGCTCCGGGGTCTTCCCCGCCAGGAAAGACCCGATGGCCATCGCGACCTCAGTGCCAGCGTGTCCAACATAGAGGTCATTGGTGTGGGGTCAAACTTATCAGGGAGTGAGGAGACATACAGAGAGGCATAAAACCTGGTGAAAACAGATAGAATATCCTCCGGAGAGGTAACTAATGTTCCCTTTGGCGTGAGTATTTCTGGTATAACTGCTAACGGCCCGTCCTGCTGTGCCAGCATCGCTAGTAGTTTGCTGTTCTTATCTCCATGTTCAAAATATTTCTGTCTGCTATCTTGTATACCAAGCCTGGTGGTGTCTGAAACATGAAGATGCAGTTCTCGCCTAAGTGATGAAAGGTGCTTGAAGTTGGAGACCGTTGCAGAGGCCGAGTATTGATTCAAAGCCTCCTCAACCTTATGCTGCAGGTCAGAGACCTTGTCCCCAAGTTCCGCCCTAACAGCCGCCACTGCAGAGATATACTGCCCCCTGCAGTGGGCTTTGGAAGCATCCCATGTTGTCTCCAGGGAGGCTGACCCCGTATTGTACACCCAGTAGTCCTGCAAGGAGGGAGAAACTCTATCATGGACTGTCACATTGTTGATCCAATGGGGTTGTAACCTCCAAAGAGCTTTACTCCTTGCCTTGGTGGTCCTAATAGTAAGTTTAAGGGGATGGTGATCCCATAGGCCAGAAAGAAGGTCACTGGCTTCCTGGACATTGGCCAAGAGGGTATCATTAGCAAAGGCCAAATCAGTTCGGGAGGATGTTTTAAATGTGGATGAGAAACAGGAATACGTTCTATCTTGGGGATCAAATGTATAAAGGAAAACTAGTGCGCTCCACCTAATAAGTCATAGGAAGACTAAATAAATACAAAATTAATGTACACAGGAAGCAGCCAGCATAAAAACAGTGATCTCAGCACCGAAAATGAGTGTATAAATTGATATAAAAATGCGGCGCTACCTAAAAGTGCTTAAACATATACAATGAATAATAATACCAAAAATGAAAATATAGTGTAAATAAGATACTATCCACTACATGATAAATACAACATAGATAGTGCAAAAAATTATAGCTGCATAAATAATCCAAATATATATGAACGTACAAACAATATATATAAATATATAGAGTGAAAGTACGTAAAAAAATCAATCAAGTGATTAAATAAAAATAATCTGCATTAATGATCCAAAAGCCAATTTGTACGTTCGTTTATATTTGGATCATTAATGCAGATTATTTTTATTTAATCACTTGATTGATTTTTTTACGTACTTTCACTCTATATATTTATATATATTGTTTGTACGTTCATATATATTTGGATTATTTATGCAGCTATAATTTTTTGCACTATCTATGTTGTATTTATCATGTAGTGGATAGTATCTTATTTACACTATATTTTCATTTTTGGTATTATTATTCATTGTATATGTTTAAGCACTTTTAGGTAGCGCCGCATTTTTATATCAATTTATACTATCTTGGGGATGGAGCCACTTCCATACCTCTTGGAATTCCGTTGCCTGGGCCCACGTACCAAGATCAGGATTGAAGGTAGATTGCAGGGAGGGTCACGCAGATCACGGGACAATGTGGCATTAAAATCTCCCATGACCAGGACACACGCCAGACAATGCGGAGCCAGCCTTTCATATATTGTGTACAGAATGTGTACCTGGCTCGGAGGAGGCAGATAGACATTCACAATGACATATTTCTTGTTATAGATGCTCAACACCACCATAGCAAATTTCCCCTGAGGATCTAGATGAATCTCATGAATTGCACATGGCACTCATTTGCTGATTAGTATAGATACCAATCAAGAATACGAGGAATAGGTCGCATGAAGTGCCCTTTGCACCCAGGGTTTTTTCAGAGCCAGAACCTTGCTAGCAGTTAAGTGTGTTTCTTGTAGCAGGACTATATGAGGGCTATGTAGTTTTAAATATTGGAATAATAGCGAACGCTTGTATTTGGAGTTGAGTCCCCTGACGTTCCATGATATAATGGTCAATGACTCAGCATCTGAGGGGGCCATCATGGAACACCAGGGGGAAACAGAAGCAGAATGATCCTAACAGACCAATATATGTGAACAAACCCAAATTTGATGCACATAATTATCATCTGAGTAGCACAGTAATTATGAATTACTTTAAGGCAAAAAAAAACCTCTCCCCAGAACATATAACACCCTACCCAAACATCATGAGAACCAAGTTCAATGGGCAAAAAAATAGGCCAGAGAGCCATACAAACCGATGTAGGGTTTTGTCCCATAACTAGAAAAAAATAAAAATAAAATAGAATCCTTAGGTCTCTGGAACCCTTTGAAGTTGAGCCGCAGGGCCAACGGTGGATACAGTCCTTCCCAATAGAGTCCGTCTCGGTTTCGGGAGGAGAATCCAAGTTTGTAGGGGGGAAACGGGGGCTAAACTGGGGGAAGCTTCCGAACAAAAGTGAGGTAAGTCCGTGGCATTCACTGGAGCTCCTTAGGCAGGAGTAAACAGCAGTCTAGCCAGCAAAGTAAGGCAAAACACATTCAGCATGGGTAAAATGGGATGTAGCGGGGAGGAAAGGGCTGGGGACAAAGAGCAATTAGTGCTGGGAGTCAGCTAGAGTCAATTCTTTTAAAGAAGAAGAGGAATACTTAGCTACTTCCTACTGGCCATGATGGGTCACTTTTCCCTTCCGACCGCCCAATGTTAGTGGGCATCCAGCCACGCCGCTGCAGCCTCCGGAGTGTCAAAAAACCGAGTGTTGTCACCATCAGTAATTCATAGCCTGCTGGGATACAAAAGGCAAAAACGAATTCCTCTTTCTCAGAGCCGGCGTCTCACATCAGTAAAGGATTTGCGTCTTTGCTGTACTTCCTGAGAGAATCCGGGAAAAAGAGCAGTCTGGTATTTTCATACTTAATTTCAGGCATGGTACGAGCCGCCGCCAGGATGCAGTCCCGATCATGGTAATTTAGCAGCCGTAACAGGAAAGGGAGGTGCCCCAGACCTCAGAGGGAGCGGTGGAACCCTGTGGGCTCTCTCTACTACAAAAGTGGGCGGCATCTCCCCCAGGTCAAACAGGGTGGAGAAGAGCCGCTCAGTAAACTCTGCTGGCCTAGGGCCCTCAGCCCTCTCAGGGAACCCAAGTATGTGGATATTGTTCTGCCTGAGGTGGTTTTCGGTATCTATTGCTTGCTCCTGGAGCTCTTTCACCTGGATCTGCAAGGCCTTCATGTCCCTGGAATCTGATCGGACTACATCCTCCACCATGGAGATCCTGTCCTCCACTTCGGCGACACGCGAGCAGAATTTATCCGGATCATGGCAGAACCGACATCTACAGTCAAGAAGTCGATCTTTGCTGTCAGGGTTTCTTTACAGGACGTTATGGCTGCTAGAATCTCTGCTCCTGTGGGAGCCCCCACCTCCTCCGAATCCGCGGCTGCCTGTGTGCCGGATGCCATCGTAGCCACGGACCGCCTTGTAGACGAGGCAGCAGCCGACGGGGGGGGGGGCACGAGGGGATTTTCAACCAGATTTGGAGCAGCGGGTCTTAGGGTGGCCCATCAGCAGCAGAGCAAAAGCTGTGTCGGTGGTAGTGACCTGGGACAGGAGCTAAGTCTCTTTGCTGGGGGGCAGCAGTCAGGTGCCTGGGTTCTGGCTGCAGGATAGAAGGTGGAAGGTTGATGAGCTTCCTGCACTGGATCAGGGCCCTCAGCAGAGCACAGCCTCTACAGGGAGCGGGAGACACAGGGAGGGCAAAGCAGCGAGTCCGGGGCACGGATGGTGACACCGGGAGGGGAATGTGTTGTCTCTGGGGCACAGAGTGAGGCTCAGGGAGGATGGTACAAAAGTGCCACAACACTGTACCTGAGGATGGAGGATGAGCCTGGGAGAGTAGGCTGCAAGATGGCGCCTGTATTCAGCTTCTATAGATCCCTCAGCGTTTCCCCAGCCACAGACTAACCTTCTCTCAGGGACTGCAGACAGATGTGCAGGGAGTCGACGCCTCACCACCCGTGGATCGCGGTACCTGAGCCCATGGATGATGGAGGCAAAGTAGGCCTCCAGATGGTGGTAGGCCTCTGAAGGGTGGAGCCGGCCATGGCCCCGTGGAGATCAATCGGCCTGCCGGGCTCCACAATTTTGGTTGGGGCGGGTACAGCTGATGTCCAGTGGCCTCTAGAGAGAATCCCTCCAGGTTCAAGGAAAAGAAGAATGGCTCTGGATTGTCAGGCTGCAAGATGGCGGTGGGCCGCAAACTCCCGGGAGCGGCCCCCTCACCGTCCTGCACCCTCCCAGGGTCAGCCGATGCAGATGCTCCACGATGTGCTGCCTCTCTTCCCGCAGGTCGCGGCACCCAAGCCCGAGGATGCCGGAGGCGAAGTAGGCTTCAAGATGGCGGCGGGTCCATGGCCCTGTAAAGCCTCAATCGGCCAGCCGATCTTCGCAATTTCTGCCGGGGCAGTTGCAGGTGATGTGCATTGCCTTGTGGGGAGAGTTTGGAGACTCTCCAGGCGCTGGAAATAGCAGGATGGTTGCGGATTGTAGCAGGATCTGCGGAGCTCCTCTGGAACACATCCTGTTTCTGCTACATCCGGACACGCCCTCCTCCTCTTTTCATTTTTAATTGATGAATATAAGCTCAGTCCAGGCCTCATCACAGAAATCCATTACCAAAAACAACAGTGTGTAATTCAAAAGCTTAAATAACAGATCGACGTGGCTTAAAGAGTTAGTATAATGACTCTTGCCCATAGAAACATTTTTTGAGGTGTTTCAACCGGATATCATTAATATCCAGTTCCCGACCGGTGCGCGCCAATGTACGTCGGCAGAATGGCACAAGCAGGCATATTGGCGTACAGGTACGTCCATTTTAATATGTCACCCTACCATCGCGTGCGCGCCGCTGACGGCACGCTCGCGTGCCGGTTGGGACCCCCGTCAGTCCGGTCGTGGGTCCCGTAGACTCGATCGTCTCACAGGGCAGTTGAACATGGAGATGCCATTGTAAACAGCATCTCCCCATTCTGCCTAGCAACAAGTGAGGCTGATCTCTGCTCCATGTGATTGGAGCAGAGATCAGTGTTCACTAACACAAAGCCCAGCCCCCCCACAGTTAGTAACACGCCCCTAGGAACACTTAACCCCTACACTGCCACCCCCTGGTTAACCCCTTCACTGCCAGTGTAATTTACACAGGAATCACTGCATTTGTATAGCACTGATTGCTGTATAAATGACAATGGTCCCAAAAATGTGTCAAAAATATCCGATGTGTCCGCCATAATGTCGCAGTCACAATAAAAATCGCTGATCGCCGCCATTTCTAGTAAAAAAAAATTATTAATAAAAATGCCATAAAACTATCCCCTATTTTGTAAATGCTATAACTTTTGTGCAAACCAATCAATAATCGCTTATTGCAATTTTTACCAAAAATATGTAGAAGAATACGTATCGGCCTAAACTGAGGGAAAAAACGTTTTTTTTTATATATTTTTGGGAGATCTTTATTATAGCAAAAAGTAAAAAATTGCCTCTCTATTTTTGTTTATAGCGCAAAAAATTAAAACCGCAGGGGTGATCAAATACCACCAAAAGAAAGCTTTATTTGTGGTAAAAAAAAGGACGTCGATTTTGTTTGGGAGCCACGTCGCACGGCTGCGCAATTGTCAGTTAAAGCGACGCAGTGCCGAATCGCAAAAAGTGGTCTGGTCTTAAGCCAGCAATGGTCCGTTCTGAAAGTGGATATATTTTTTTTCAGGGGCTCTTATATGCGGGCACTACATCCTAATTAAGGAGTACATTGCAAATTGGAAGTGCACTCAAAAAACTCCTACTTTACCAGTGCTACATAGTTACTATAAGGGGATACCTATTGAAATACTAAGTCAAGTACCAATATGCTTAGGCTTGCATTTCAATAGGTATCAGAATTGCGTACGTAACATACTATGTACAAAATAACGTGACTAGATGACAGATATCTGCATGTCTCTCCAGAACATCTGCCTGTAGTTTCGTTTCTATACATTGCTGAGAGACACAAAAGCTAGATAAGGACTGGTTACGCAAGAATATGGTCAGTCAGTAGATGCTAAAAGGGCAAAATAACTGTCAGGAGATAACCTTTAACTTACATTTCAGGAAAGAACTAATGTCATGAGTTAAATTGTTGATGTATGTGTAAATGACCCTATTGGCCCTTCACAGGGCAGGGCTTTTGTGTAATACCACATAAAAGACGGTCCTCTCTCCCATTAAACCTTGTAATCAGTTACCACGTACCCACGAGTATGTGTATTTGGTTATCCGCCGGCGTTTGGGACCTCCATTGAGCCACTCCAGCCTAGGCTATCCAGGGGAATCTAGAAGACGAACACCTTACAGTTTTGGTACCAGAAAGTGGGGTTTGCACAGGTAAGTCATTTACACTTTTACCTCTTTTTATGGTAATTAGCGTTTATGCTTGACCTGTCCAAACAACCATTATAAGAAATTTAATTGTATATATATATAAACTGTGCCTTCGCAACGGACTAGGCTGGTCCCTTGGGGGGTGAAAAGGGTTCGCAGGTACTGAGGAGTCTGACTAGGTTGGTCCGACTATAAACTAAGAGAGATATTCATGATTTTATTCTAACACGGGAGGTATCATATACGCCCGTGACATAAGGATTGGCTAAATGGACGCCCACTTTGAGAACTTTTAAAGTGCACTATATATATAATGAAATGCATCATGATGTGATTACTTGATAATGTACATGTAACGTTTTAAAGCTGAAATCTTAAACCATAAAAATATGTCTGTTTCTCTTTAGGTGCAAGCGTAAGTATATAGAGTATTAACGTTGTATAAGATATAATTATATAGAGTGGAGATCTGTTTGAATAAACCCAAATGTTGTTAAATGAATACAGAGTATTAAGAACCAGATTGTAGTGAGGTAGTACCCGCCTGTTCACACTGCACGCTAGGTTTATTTTTTCTTAGCATTTATGAAAGGTAGATTCTTTTGACCACTAGACCTACAGGCTTCTCTTGCAGACTTGGTGTAAGAGGGGTATATCCCGCCACCAGGAAAGATTTACCCTTCATCGTATATTAAGGGTAAATCTTCATAGTTTTATATAAGTCCATCTGCCCCAAAAAAGATCAGGGATCCTACTTCCAGACCAGAGACCGGATTGTTGAACAAACCGAGTGTTATCACCTGTGTCCTGCCACTAGACACACTGCCCAGACTACTAGATGGGGAATTCTGCAGCAACCCAAGTCATGGCCACCCCATCACCCTATGAATTTGTCAGTAATATGATCCCTGGCCCCCAGGTAGAACCATTTTGGACACAAGTCCGAGAAAGGTGTCAGCAATTGGGGATACATGACCCAGGGCCATATGGTCCTTGTACTGAGGAAGACTGGCAGGAAGTAAGTAAAATATGCCAAATCCACAAAAATTCGTACCCTCCAGGGAAGTGGGAAAATATTCAATATATAAAAGATTGTTACCATGCATGGGATAAATGTCTACACAAATATAAAAAGAAGCATATTAATAAAACTACAAAGCTTACTCCAAATATAGGACCCAGTGCTATGGCTGAAGCCCCTGCACCCCCTTCACCTCCCCCTCCCCCGCCTCAATGTCCACCCCCACCTTATGTTATGGTAAAAAACGAGGATGGGACGCCAGGTCCATACCTTCAACTATATCCTTCACTGGATCCTGTAGTCCTAGCCGCCATAGCACACACCACAGCAACACCACAACAAGTGGCCCAATGGGAACAAGTAAGTAGGGGCAGAGAGGAAGAGGGGAGACAGGAGGAAGTTACAGGACAAGAAGAAGTGGGTAGTCCCGAAAAGCAGGAATTAGAGGCAAAGATAAAAGAGTTTGAAGAGAGGAAAAAGGAGGAAGAGGAGAGAATAGGGAAAAGGAGAACTGAGTTAGAAACACTTATGGAAGACCTAAAACAAAAAGAAATAGCCCTCAATGAGGCAGAAAAGGTACAAGTGGATAGGAAAATAATGTTAGAAATATATCAGAAAGACTTGGAAGAAAGGGAGAAGGAATTCCAGGAGGGAAAAGAGAGAGAGGAACATGGGATGGAGGACTTAAAAAAGGAACTAGAAAAGTTAAGAAGGCAATTAGGGAAGAAGGAGGAAATGTTAAAAGAAGCGCAGGATAGGATTATAGCGCTGCCCCCCACCACTACAAGAAGCCATACAAAAGAGACACCTATTCCCAAAACTGAGGAGTCAGGTCCAATTAGTAAAAAAGGGACATTATCCATAGAAGAGGAAACTGAGAAAGAAGCAGTAGGGGCCTCACTCAAAGCACCTTTGATGACCATAGGGGACACCGAGGTGCATATACCATTACCTTTGGGTACACTCTCCAAAATAAAAGAACTATGTCCCAATCCCAAGAAGTATCCATGAGATGCAGGTACCTTTCTGGCAAAATATAGTGCAGGCACAGGGCTTGACAAAGATGACATAAAAAGTATTCTTAGCATTGTAGACCCAGACAGCCCAGAAGAAGCCCCTGTAGACAACCTATGGACAACCCATATCCAGACCGATAAGGATTGGATATCCTTTTGGAAAGGCATGGGAGGTCATTGGTCCAAATTATATAAAGGATCATCTGCACTCCAAGAACTGATCCTAGCCAAGCAGGGACCTAAAGAGAAATTCTATGATAACTGTACCAGAGTATACTCCCTATGGAAAGCTGTAGATGGGGCCACACCACAATTATTTACTACTACCATCATGTCGGGAGGCGATCCAAAAGTGACGCACTTGCTCAAATTCACAAACCCCAAATGGGCAGAGCAAGCACCAGATGAATTCATGAAGGACGCTAGGTCCAGAGAGACTTCAGGAGTCTTTGAACAAAAAGGGGGAATTTTCCCCTCCTTGACACAAACACAAACCCTAGTCAAACCTGAAACCTCATCCTCACCACCGCACCTCATGACCATGCAGCCCTACCCACCTGACCAAGGATGTTTCAATTGTGGGGAACAGGGACATTGGAAATCACAGTGCCCATATAGACAGAGGGCGAGCTATCCAAGGGGCAGGGGAAGGGGGTACAACGCTGCTAATCGCCCCCCCCCTCACACTACAAGGTACCCCCAATATCCGCCACCTCCCCAAACACCATCTCAAAACCATGCGCTTGCACAGCCACCCTACACCCCAACCTCTAACAGACCTCCCCCTCGAATCCCCATGCAGTGGCCGTCTACCCGACAAACACACCCCCAATAGGGATGCCTAGAGTATGTCCCTTCCCTCAGTCTGGTGTGCCACAACCTATCATGGAAGAGTCTACCACAAGTTATATTACGCGTAGACAACCACATAGTGTGTTTCCTGCTTGATTCAGGTGCCACTTTTAGCTCATTAAATGATGAGAGGTATGACACACCACTGTGTACTGAGGGACACTCTATTGGAATAAATGGGACATCGGTCACTCATTCCGTCACCCCGCCTTTACCAGTCTCTACCCCGGATGGACTAGAGCTATGTATGCAGAGTTTCGCTGTCCTGACTTCCTGTCCAGTGTCCCTAATGGGCAGAGATTTACTATCCCAGTTGAACATTACCATTAAGTTTGACAAAGACGGCTCTCTCACTGCGAGTTCCCCTCTTTGTGACTTACACAGCCCAAAAAGACATGCACACAGGAGTTTCTTTCTAATGATACCTTCCTCCCTTGACCATCACACAATTTGGGCAGAAAACAAAGGTAGTGTGGGCTTTATTAATTGCACACCATATGCACCCCAAATGCGATCAGATGCGGGGATACAATATCAAAAACAGTATCCCCTACCCCCAGAGAAAGTCAAAGGCATCTCCCCTCAAATTAATGATTACATATCAAAAGGTATCCTGAAACCAATCATCAGTCCCTGGAACACGCCCATTTACCACGTAAAAAAGGCCAGTGGGGAGTGGAGACTTGTACAAGACCTAAGGGCAGTTAACAAACAAGTGATTCCACTTCCACCCCTAGTCTCAGACATCACTTTTATCTTCTCATGTATACCGGCACATTCTCTATGCTACACAGTGATTGATTTAGCAAATGCCTTCTTTAGCATTCCCATTGCGGAAGAGGCCCAGCCTATGTTTGCCTTCTCCTGGATGGAGGGCCAGTTGACGGGTCAGTTAACCTGGACACGCCTGCCTCAGGGGTATGTTGATAGTCCTGCTGCCTTCTCTATGGTACTCAATGAGACTGTCAAATCTTGGACGCCTGAGCGAGGGTCGGTGCTAATACAGTATGTGGACGACTTGCTCTTGTGCAGTCGCACTGCTGAAGATTGTGCGGTCGATTCCACATCTCTGTTGAACCATCTAGCCCACATCGGGCATTTAGCATCCAGAAAGAAGATACAGTGGTGTATGCCACAAGTGGAATACTTGGGGTGCATACTAAAAAGGGGGACAAGGATGGTCTCCCCCAAACGCGCCGCAGCCCTACAAGCTCTGAGCCCCCCAAAAGACAAGGCAGCCCTGCTCTCATTCTTGGGCGCTGTGGTATATTGCCGCCAGTGGATCCCCGACTGTTCTCATTATGATGGCATACTAAGAGAGGCCACCGCTTCAACAGCCCCTAGGCAGGTTGATTGGACAGAGGAACGGCTTAAGGCCTTCCAGGCCCTATTGAACAGTCTGTCATGTGCACCCGCCCTGGGGTTGGTAGACTATGGTAAAGCTTTTCAACTATACTGTGTAGTCTCGGGGACCTCTTTTGCCGCGGTTTTGACACAACAGCATGGAACAGGCTACCGCCCTGTCTCCTACCTATCTAAAAAACTCCCCCTTCAGGTTCAAGGCATGCCATCATGCCTTCAGAATTTAGCCGCCTGTGCTATGGCCGTACAAGATGCCAACAAGATGGTCTTGGGACACCCGATGATGCTTTACACCACACATTCTGTCACCCACCTCATACAGAACATGAACACCCAACACATGACCTCACAAAGACTCAGTGGATATGAGATTTCCCTCATGAACACAGACAATCTGTCTCTCAAATATGTTCCCGCCAACAACCCTGCCGTCCGTCTTTTGCACTCCATGTTACGCCTACCACGAGACCTAGACCAGTTTCATGACTGTATAACACAAGTGGAGTCTATCACATCACCAAGACCAGACCTCACCGACGTACCGATTACCAATGCAGACGATGTTTTTGTGGACGGTAGTTGCTCCCGTCCCTCCGATTCCACCTTCCAAACAGGATATGCAATAGTCCAGTTGCCAAACAAGGTATTAGAAGCCAAACCACTGCCCCCCTCTTCGGCTCAGGTGGCTGAACTAGAAGCCCTCACCAGGGCCTGCATTTTATTTACAGATAAGAAGGTGAACATTTACACAGACAGTAGATATGCATTTGGGGTGGTGCATGACTTCGGAGTAATATGGGCTAAAAGAGGTTTTAAAACAGCAGATAATAAACCTATTTCCAATGCTACCCAGATTCAGGCACTTCTTCGGGCTATTTTGCTCCCAAAAGAGGTGGCAATAATTAAAGTAAAAGCACATTCTTCAGATAATAGCAGACTTTCCAAGGGAAATGCCTTAGCTGACCGAGAAGCGAAAAAGGCAGCCCAGTCCTCCACCCAGGAGCCCACCCCCACGTCCATGTACTTTAAGGATCATTTCACCTGTCCTAACTTTAAATCTGTAGTGGCACAAATGCAATCATTAGCCACTGAGGAAGATGTCTTGTATTGGGTGAAGGCTGGCTTGACCAAAGACCCAGAGGGTCTGTGGTCAAAAGAGGGGAAGATATTGGGAATACCTGAGGCAAGCAGTATTCTAATTCTCTCCTACCTTCATGGTCCAGGACACATAGGTGCCGTCCCTTTAGCCACTATGTACACCAAATCTTTCTGCACAAACGCCTTGAACAAACAAGTCAAACTCCTGACCACAAGTTGCCTTACCTGTGCTCAAAACAATGTGCAGGGCAAACGGCATGGCCTACATGGTCATCTACCCCCACCAATAGGTCCCCTTACAGATTTACAAGTAGACTTCACACACATGCCAAAACAAAAGGGGAACCTAAAATTCCTGTGCGTTGTCGTAGATAAATTTTCAGGCTGGGTTGAAGCCACTCCCTGTGCAGGTGAGACAGCCAATATAGCAGCAAAATGCTTGCTGAATAACTGGATTTGTAGGTTTGGCATACCAACATCTATTTGGTCAGATAGGGGACCTGCATTCAGCTCCTCCGTTACCCAGGCTGTGGCTAAATTGTTAGGGCTGCAATGGAAACTACACATCCCCTATCACCCTCAAAGCGCAGGGGTAGTGGAAAGAATGAATAGAAATATAAAGGATAAATTGAAAAAGGCCACAGGGGGCACAATGAAGGGATGGCTTGATCACCTCCCTTCTGTGCTATTCCAGATTAGAACGGCACCCCACGCCAGAACGAAACTTTCACCTTTTGAAATTTTGATGGGAGTCCCCGCAAACATAGAATTACCCCCATTAGACCAAGACACTGATATTGACATTTATTCCCAACAGGAAATGTACGTGAAAAACCTGGTAAGTATGCTTCATGAAATGAACGAACAAGTTTCTGTCACCTTCTCTCCTCTCTCCACAGAGCCAACACACCCCTTCATCCCAGGAGATCAAGTGCTAGTCAAGCAACTGGCCCACAAAAAAAGGATCGGACCAATCTACTCTGGACCTTGGAAGGTTGAAAAGGTGTCCAGAACTGCGGTCCTGACTGACCAAGGAAACACCTGGATCCACGCCAGCAGGCTGAAAAAGTGCCCACCGCTTCCCACAACCCCCGACCCCCCACCTATTGAAGGAGAACCCGACCCACCCGAACAGCTACCGGAACTGCAAGAGATTCAGGAAGGCATTGGACAATTAACCCTTGAAACCCTACATGATAGCGAGGAAAAAGGACAAGCATAAGAACTTGTAGAAATGTTTTTACCTTCAGTGTCAGGGAAGGCTGTATGCCTTTGGGGTAGTCTGGTACTATTTGTATTCCTGCCCACATGGTTTATAGCCAACTGTATATATCATCCAAAAGACTTAGGTCTATTAAAAGGGATATGTGGACCACCTAAGACAAATAATACCCCCGGCCAAAGACATAGTAGAAGTATTATACCCGTTAATGAGTCACCTAAGGGACTGACTGACAAGATGTTACTACTAAAATTCAAATATAGCTATGCTCAAAAATCCGGTTTTGAGAAATGCTGGATTTGCAGCAAGCTACATCCCAGTACAGCTAGAATCCCTCTCATGGCAGTCCCCTTGAATTTTACCCCCCTCCTTAATGGAACACCCCCTATCGTCCTAACGAATGTTACTAGGACCCTTTCAAATAAAACCCTCACTTTCCAAATTATAGGTAGAAGCCACTTCCCAGACTGGTGTTTCCAACTGGGAAACACCACAGATGGAGCCGAGGTTTGCAAACAAGCAAAACTTAACATTTCAATGACATCGCTTAACAGTCCTTCTTTCTTCCATACTTCAGAT
Source organism: Lithobates pipiens (assembly GCF_037356315.1). Lineage (NCBI taxonomy): Eukaryota > Metazoa > Chordata > Amphibia > Anura > Ranidae > Lithobates > Lithobates pipiens. The sequence goes on along the minus strand of NW_027507903.1, from coordinate 240,300,823 downwards.
CCCACCCTAAATGCCACCTTTTTAGACTTTCTTAGCTCCAGTACTAAGTCTACAATACACCAATTAATGTCAATTCTGATGCTCTCTGGCCTTTCTGATACTCTTAGGAACGTGTTCCATAAACGGCCCCTAGCTCTAGGAAATACCACATATATATGCTGCGGCAAACTCTGTCACCCCTGGATCCCAACCAAACCCCAGGGGTGGTGTTACCTTGCAGCCCTGGTTCCTATCATGGGGGTATTAGGGGATAACAAGGGAAGTCACCTCCTTGAAGCTAGCATGCATCCTAGATATCCCCTTAGACACCGTAATAAACGAGAATTGTTTTTAGAAAAAGATATGGCCTGGGCATGGTTCCCTTCCTGGACAGGGTGGGGAATTGACCTAATGAAAAGATTAAATAACTACACTGGCATAATTGATGAGATTCTGGAGAAAAATTCTGATGACATAACCAAACTAAATCTAGAAACTAGGGCAATTAGGAAGCAACTAGAACTACATGAGTTGGCCATAGAAAGTATGAGTGCATCCCTTACTGGCCTCTGTGAGACTACAGAGGATTATGAGTGCTGTACCTGGATTCATAATACCAGCATCGAAGTCCCAGACTATTATGACGTTATTGCCCAACACAGGGAAGAGGTAAATAAACTACAGAAAGAGGCAAGAAATATAGGAAAAAACTGGGATCCATTCTCGAGCAGTTTTAGTTTTGGGGGATTAATATCTTGGCTCCGAAATACTGCCATGATAATTGCCACTGTGATCCTCTTCATTCTATTTTTATATGCCTGTTATAAGATAATCAAATGTTTATGTAAAAAGGGAAACACGGCCGCTCCGGAGGATCTGAAACTCACTTCCATTGTTAAAGATCCAACGGTATGGTATAAAAACCAAGAGCACGAGGGTTCGGAGTATGAAGCCTGTGCTATTAAATTAGAAAAGGAATGATCATTATGTAAATCACAGAATGATCAAAGGGAGGATTATAAGGGGATACCTATTGAAATACTAAGTCAAGTACCAATATGCTTAGGCTTGCATTACAATAGGTATCAGAATTGCGTACGTAACATACTATGTACAAAATAACGTGACTAGATGACAGATATCTGCATGTCTCTCCAGAACATCTGCCTGTAGTTTCGTTTCTATACATTGCTGAGAGACACAAAAGCTAGATAAGGACTGGTTACGCAAGAATATGGTCAGTCAGTAGATGCTAAAAGGGCAAAATAACTGTCAGGAGATAACCTTTAACTTACATTTCAGGAAAGAACTAATGTCATGAGTTAAATTGTTGATGTATGTGTAAATGACCCTATTGGCCCTTCACAGGGCAGGGCTTTTGTGTAATACCACATAAAAGACGGTCCTCTCTCCCATTAAACCTTGTAATCAGTTACCACGTACCCACGAGTATGTGTATTTGGTTATCCGCCGGCGTTTGGGACCTCCATTGAGCCACTCCAGCCTAGGCTATCCAGGGGAATCTAGAAGACGAACACCTTACAGTTACATGCTTGTTTGCCATCATTAACCATTTCAATACTTTTTCCCCCTTTCTAACCCCGCCAATTTTCAGCTTTCAGTTCTGTCTCACTTTGAATGACAATTGTGCGGTCAAGCAATGCTGTATCCATAGGAAATTTTTATAATTTTTTTGGGACAAATAGAGCTTTCTTTTGGTGATATTTGATCACCTGTCAGGGTTGGGCTCTTAGCAGCTCTCTCCTCTGTGATCAGGTTGTTCAGCTGTCGCATAATTGTCAGCACTTATTTCCAGTGGTTCACCTGGTGATCATTACCTGTGAGTCAGTCCCGCCTACAGCCAGGCCCTTCTGGCAATTTAAACTGCTTTGTTCATTCCTTTTGTGTCTTCGCCTTGTCAACATATCTGGCATTTCTATGCTGTGTTCCTGTGAAAGACTTTGCCCAGCTGACATCCCTTCTGGTTCCTGATCCTGTTCTTCTGCCTCCGACTAAGCTGATCTCTGGTCTCCTGATTACTGGCTTGTCTTGACTACCCGCTTTGGCTTCCGATCTGTGGCTTATGTTTTGACTACATTTACTGATCTGTACCATTTTTACCATTACATAAAAAGTGTGATTTTTACAGAAATTTTCTATCTCAGTCTGATTCTTGGTTCCTGACAGTAGGCGAAGGCCATACATTCAGAAGAGGCAGGCAATACACAGAGTGGTAATATTTTTTACAGAATGAGCAGGACCACCACATGGATCAGTTTGCCATAGCGTTACAGATGCTCCTGATTCACACTACTCATCCGATATAGCCAGCGTTGCAGGCAGTCCCTGCTGCTGCTCTAGTCTCTGTGCAGGCACCCGCCTCAAATATTACCTCTGTAAGAGGTATGTATGATTGCGCTCTGCTTTCCCAGCAATATGGGGGCGATCTAGTTCAATGCAGAGGTTTTCTCAACCAGGTTGAGATATACTTTGAGATGCTGCCCCAAGCGTTTTCCACGGACAGAAGCAAAATAGGCTTCATTATTTCTTTGCTTTCTGATAGAGCCTTGGCCTGGGCAAATCCTCTATGTGAGATGCAAAAACCCACTGTCCTGAGTTACCCTGAGTTTGTGGTTTCCTTTGACATTCCTACTTGCTCCACTTCGGCTGCCAAGAGCCTCATGTCCATCAGAGTATGAGAACTGTTTCAGATTACACCATTGAATTCCGTACTCTGACAGCAGAGGTTACTTGGAACAATGAGGTCCTCGTGGCTGCTTTTTCTCATGGTGTCTTGGATAACATTAAAGATTAAATAGCAGCCCAAGACATACCTACGGATCTGGAAGAAGTTAATAACATTTGCCATTCTCATTGACTCCATACTCCTAGAGAGACATTCCTTTAGGGAGTGCTTGTGGAAGCCTCCTGTATGTTTGGCTCCGAGTTTTGCATTCCCACCCCTGCCTCCCTCACATCCCATGCCTCCTGATACCGAGTCTGCCAGTGAAGTAGAACCCATGCAGTTGGGCTTCACACTTCTCTCTGCAGAGGAGAAAGCCTTTAGGTGGAGAGAGAGATTGTGCCTTTATTGTGACCAGGCAGGTCCCTTTTAGAAGTCTTGACTTACCCGTCCGGGAAAAAGCTCACACTTGAGGTCCTGTAGAGGACAGACCTTAGGCGGCGTTATTGCATCCCCAGTTATCCTGGAGGATAAGCCTCTAGTTCCGGTTACCGTTTCTTGGTCTGAGTCGTCCACCGATACACAGGATCTAATCGACTCTGGGGCTGCAGGCCTGTTCATAGATAGTATCTTTGTGTCTAAGCACTTGATTCCGCTGCAGCTTCATGCTATTTCACTTACCATTATGGCTATTGATGGGAGACCTTTACAGCCTTCCCATGTCACTCATGAGACTGCTCCATTGACCATGGCCGTAGGGGTTCTTCACCATGAGATAATCCAATTTCAAGCCATTTCCTCACCTCATTACCCAGTGGTCATTGGTTATCCTTGGTTACAGAGGCACAATCCCTCTTATGATTGGCATCCTGCTAAGGTTCTTTCTTGGTCGCCATAATGCAGAAAAACATGTTTTCAGAAAGTTATTAAGGTTCTGTGCACATCTTCCCTCTACTCTTTTTACAATAGTCTCATTCTTACCCAGTACTAAGAATGTAAGGGCTGATGCATTGTCACAACAGTTTTCCTTCTCCTCTAAGATGGAGTCAGTTTCTACACCTGTGATACCTCCCGTTTATATCCAACCCACTATTCGCACTCGTCTCACTTCACCTTTGGCTGACAGAATTCTTGCTCCTCAGATCCATTCTCCTCCTGAGGAACTTTGTGACTGGTGTTTTGTCCCTAAGGCCGCGTACACACGGGCGGACTGTTCGCCCAACTTTGTCCGCTGAACAGTGTTTGGGCGGACAGTCCGCTCGTGTGTGGGCTTTCAGCGGACAGTTTCAGCGGACAGTTTCAGCGGACAGTTTGACGAACAAGGTTTTTCGGAAATTCCGTAAAACTGTCCGCTGAAACCTTGTTTGAGCGAACAGTCCGCCCGTGTGTAGGCTTGTTCGACAAACTAAGTTCCGCGCATGCTCAGAAAGGCTTAACACGCCGAAAGTTATAATGCAGTGTATAGGACGTCGTATTTTTCGTCCCGTCGTACGTGCCGTTCACGTCATCGCGCACGGTTTCAGCAAACTGTTCGTTCGTCGTGTGTGGGCATGTCCGTCCATGCTAATTTTGAGCGGACTGTTTGCCGAAACTGTTTGACGGACAAAGTTGGGCGAACAGTCCCCGCGTGTGTACGCGGCCTAAGAATCTCTGCACTGCTTTGCTCCAGACTTACCATTCTTCCAAGGCAGCTGCTCACCCAGGAAAGAATCAACTAATTTGGTCTATTTCTCAACAATTCTGGTGGCCTAGTCTCCGCGCTGATGTTACCGCCTTCATACCCGCTTGTTCCAAGTGTGCTCAGAGTAAAACACCACGACACCTTCCAGTGGGCCTCCTACAACCCATGCCCAATGGAGAGAGGCCTTGGACTCACTTGTCTATGTATTTTAGTGTGGAGTTACCACACTCCCAGGCCAACACAGTTATTCTTATGGTGGATGACCGGTTCTCAAAAATGTCACATTGTATTCCACTTAAAAATTGCCTACATCCAAAGAACTGGCATCCATATTTGCTCAGGATCTTTTGGTTACATGGGCTACCCAAGGTCATTATCTCGGACAAGGTTAGCCAGTTTGTGTCCAGGTTTTGGCGAGCCTTTTGTGCACAGTTGGGAATTCAGCTTTCCTTCTCCTCGGCGTATCACCTGCAGTCCAATGGGGCCACAGAACAAGCCAACCAAGTCTTGGACCAGTGTCTACATTACTATATTTCTGACCACCATAACAACTGGTCAGACCTCTTACCTTGGGCGGAGTTTGCTCACAATAGTGCCATCAATGCCATTTCCAGATTGTCTCTGTTTAAGGCGAATTATGGGTTCCATCAATCCATGTTGCCTGACACATTTGTTCCTCAAAGAATTCCTACGTTAGAGGGGCATTTCCATGATATCCGTTCCACTTGGGTGCAGGTCCAAATGTCCTTGGAACGTTTCAGTGATAGATACAGACTCCATGCTGACTACCAACGCCTACCTGGGCCTTCCTACCAAGTTGGGGAGAGAGTCTGCCTGTCATCTCGTAACCGTTGACTCCGTATTCCCTCACTTAAACTGGCACCACAGTATATTGGGCCTTTCTGTAGAATCAACCCAGTGGCCTGTGCTTTAGAGCTTCCTTCCAACTTGCATATTTCTAATGTATTCCATGTTTCCTTATTAAAACCTTTGGTGTGCAACTGCTTAACCACCTCGGTACCACGTCCTCACCTGGTTCTGTTTGAGTACCCTATGGAGTATTAGATAAATCTGTCATTGACTCCCGTAGGTTCTGTGGGAACATACAGTACCTTGTTCATTGGAAAGGGTACGGTCCGGAGGAATGCTCTTGGGTCTCATCCTTGGATGTACACGCTCCTGTCTCTCCTTGCTTTTCATAGACGTTTTCCCCTCAAACCTGGTGCCCCTCTGTAGTTGAGTAGGGGGTACTGTCAGGGTTGGGCTCTCAGCAGCTTTTTTCTCTGTGCTCAGGCTGCTCAGCCGCCGGATAATTGTCTGCACTCATTGTTTCCAGTGGCTCACCTTGTGTTTATTACCTGCTTGTAATATATAACCCCTTCTGGCTATATAAACTGCCTTGTTCATTCCCTTCGTGCCTTCACCTTTTCAACATATCTGGTGTTTCTCTGTTGTGTTAAAGACTTTGCCCGGCTGACGCCCTTCTGGTTCCTGATCTTGTTCTTCTGCCTCTGACTATGCTGATCTCTGGTCTCCTGATTACTGGCATGTCTTGACTACTCACTTTGACTTTCGATCCCTGCCTTATGTTTTGACTACGTTCACTGATTTGCACCATTTTTACCATTACATTAAAAGGTGTAATTCTTACTCAATTTTCTGTCTCAGTCTGTGTATTCCAAACAAACCAGAACTGACATGCCGGAAGTCCCTCCCTATGCGTTTCATAATCACCATGCAATGTCCTCAGGAGCGCTTCCACAATTACATCTTTTTTTCTCTTCTTTCAGTCACAGTGCTTTTCAGAGGGCATTAGACAGGCAGTAAGGAAGGGTTATATTACCTCTGCACTGTCTGATTTAACCATATAATGCCACTCTATCATGCTGCAATGAAGCTGGTTGCAGCTCTGCCCTAAAGAACTCAATGAGCGAATTTGGCAAGTGGTGTCACTTTTCAAACTGCTGCCAAGTTAAAAATATCCCAGCTGAAGAGCCCTGTCCGGCTGTTATTTTACAGTATGGTTGTGCTTTTTTACCGCCCATCTAAAAGAGACCTATTTCATGAGCAGTTATAGCTATTACTACTAGTGCCAGGTGTTTGTTTTCTATATGTTAACATACTCACGGACCTTCCCAGGTCCAGAATTAATATCAAGCAGAATTAAGTTCAGTTTTCTACAAAACATTTCTTATGTGGGCCCTTGGGAATATTAATTTCTCACCCCTGCGGTACACAGACATGCACAGAATTCTTGCTACTGTACCTTGCTTAAGGCAAGAAAACCCACATGCAGGAAGATTTGTTGTCTTACCTGGTAATATTACTTTTCCTGATGTGTGGCAAGTCAATTCAATCCCAGAGATTGTTATGTTCGTCACATTCTGACCTTCCTACAAACAGGTCTTGACCAGCATCTAGTTTCTGGCACCCTAAAAGGGGCAGATTTCAGTATTTATCCTTTTCCAGAGCATCTAGTTTTGTATTCCCTCGAAAAAGGATTTATTCAAGGTGTTTCTCATATCAGCCCCCCCCCCCTGCAGTGTCCTGTGCTCTGCTGGGACCTTAACTTGGTTCTTAATGTCTTGCAAGAACCACCATTTGAACCCATCAGGGATAATTCCTTAGAGTCTCTTAGCAGTAAGTAGCTTTTCTAGTGGCCATCATGTCTGTCAGACATAACTCAGAACTGGTAGCTTTTTCCTATAAAGAGCCCTGCCTCATACTTCACAACAACAAATTCATATTACTCATTTTACCATCCTTCTTTCCAAAGGTGGTTTCAGACTTCCATCTCAATGAGGACATTGTTCTGCCATCCTTGTGCCATGTTCCTAAGTATCCAAAATATGTTTTACTACATTACCTGGATGTTTTCGGAGTTATTAGAGTGTACCTAAAAGCTACTGTTACTATAAGACAGATTCTCTGTTTGTCATTTCTTCATGTCCTCACTCCTCTTCTAAATCCAACATTGCTTGGTGAATAAGAAGAGTGATTATTAGAGTCTATGCTCTAAAACAGACACCTCCTCCTGCACTATTACGTGCATACTCCATCAGATCTTTTGGAGCCTCCTTGACCTTAAGGCACTAATCCTCTGTCGGCCAACTATGTAAGGTCACTACCTTGTTTTCTGCTAATACTTTTTCCAAACTTACCAGGTACATGTTCATACTTCTGCAGATGAAGGTTTTGGCTGCAAGGTTCTTGCAGAAGCACTCTGAACCTTGTCCGTTGGTACAGTTTTGTTGCCTAGTTGCTGCCCACCCCACCCTTGCATTTATTGCTTTGGGATGTCCCATGGTGTATGAATAACGTGCCTATGTCACTTACTGGAAGATTGAGATAAGAATTTTGGCTTACCTGTAAATTCCATATCTTGGAGTACAGTACAAGGCACATACAGTACCACCCTCCCTTCAACTTTCCTTCTTTCTCTGCTTTGCTTGCTTCACAACTAAAGACTCATGGAGTGGACTAGGGTTATAGGGAAGGTTTGTTCTCTAACGTGTCCATGTACCTGAAGATGTGAGCCTATAACAGTATAAAATACTCCAAGATATGTATTTACAGGTGTGTCAATGTTCCTCTTTTTTCAGTGACCGCTTGCCTCTTACTCCTTGGTGAAGGTCTTCATGCAAGTGGTTGCCCAGGTGTTTCTCCCATACGTCTTGTTACTGGTGTAAATTTGGTATGGGGACACACGGGCCCCTTTGTTGCCATTGTGCTATGTGCTGGGTGTCCTATGTGTCCCTGTGTGTGCCTTTAAGGAGGATTGGGTTACCACCAGGCCCCCCTTCCCTCTTATCTATCCATTAGAATGCATGTGCTTCCATTGTGGAGACTCTCAAAAATGTAAAAGGGTTAGGACTGCAAACAATACACAAGGTGCCATGAAGAGGCCTTACAGTCTCAACTTTTTTCTCAAATGTTTTCTAACTAAACCCCTTTTTTTAACACAGACTGTTGGACAGGTGAGTTGAGCTGGGATTTTTCCCTGGTTTTGTGTTTTGTTTCACCCATATGTCCCCTAGTGATTCTATGAGATCACAACCCAGTTCTGCTGAGTTTTCAGAAGTGCTATTTGAACCTTACACGCAATGATGCCCTTCTCATTGCCATGACTTCTGTGATTCAAGTCTGAGTTGGCAGCCTTGACTAATAAAGAACTTTCTTGTGCTACAAACAAACAAGAATGTTTTGGGGCCCAAAGCGGTTTATTCCTTTTCACTGAAACCAGTACATAGTCGTACCATCTCCCTTTCCTACTCCAAGACATGTCTGGTATGTGCTGTTCAAATCTTTGTCTCAGCTACACTTTCATTTAGCAGCTAAAATTGTAAAAATGCAAGTTTTATTTTAATTGTCATGTCAGCTTGCACCGAAAAATCAACACGTTTTATTTACTCTGTTAGCTGTGTTTTTGGAAATCACCACAAGTAAAGAAGGAATCTATGAAATTATAAATTAACTGGTTATACTTTTGATATTTCTTTACAGTATATAATGGAATATAGAACAAGAAGCTTTCATTAAATTGCTTAAGTCATGTGTTGTCAGCTGAAGTTAGAACTGAACCCTGGTATGTCATGCCAAGCATTGTTGGAAGATTATTAATTTATCCTGTCTGATTTTAGAATTAGCCCCCATACTATGTTAATTTATTGCCTTAAGATACGCCTTAAGGCATGCCTCTAATTGTTACTGTATAAAAGATGAGAAAATCAGTTTAATAAACAGTAAACAAACTGATTCCATTGTGAAGCATGTACTGTGATTATCAAATAAGGCCATCATATTTTATAATCACCAGACAACTTCCTTAAAGCGGATCTTCACTGCATCTGAACACCATAAACCACAAACAAACCAAAACACAATTTCATTAATTTGTTATATTCAAAGCAAATGCTTCCATCCACCCATGTTTATATGCATTATTTTGAGGAGAAATCACTTTGAAAAACCACCCACTAGCATTTCTAGCCATGGCCATCTTGGGTAAGGGCAAATGATTCATGTAACATTTATTTTATATTTTATTTATTTTTTATTAGTACATAAAAGAAACAAAAGGGAAGAGAGAGGCTAAGCTCTCTCAGAAGATATGGGATTTTTAATTTGAAATAGTATGTCTGTTATTAAGGTGAGCACTCAAAACACCAAAATCTTTAAGAAAATATAAATTTATTAAATGGTATCAGACAAAAATAACATAGTCATAATACATATTTTAGACCATGAATTGATGCTTGATGTATGAAATCAGATGCGTATATATATGCAGGAGGGGGCCAACATGTTTTGCAAAATGCTTCTTCAGAGCACTGCATACATCTATGACCTCATCTAAGTTATATAGGACATAAGACATGTCATTAATATATTCTCAAGCAGACAGTTGTAAATTCATTAACAAAGGTAATAAAAATGATGTTATATTAAATGACACATTTGCATAATAGCAGCAAATGCTGCATGTGCTCACCTGGTCTGTAAAGATGAATGATATAGGCACATCATTGCACAGGTGTTCATCCGTCATAAGGTACACTACCTGAGGTTAGTCTCCTGGATGAGGCCAAGTGAGAAAATTGGATCGTGCTAGTTGCCAAAATAGTAATATAGGAACAATCTATGAATTAAACAAAGTAATAATAGTATTTCATTGTAAGAATAGTTTGTAACTAAATGTAATTTTAATGGAATTACGATGTATAATTGTTTTAAATTTAAATGGCTACTAGTAAAAAATTAACCGTGCCAGACGTGTGTTATAAAAATAATATGTACTGATTCCATTGTTATGGATATTATAATTATATTAAATAATAGTAAAGACAACTATAATTATACCATACTGATAACTGTAATTTGTACAAAGATTACATATTTTAAATTACAGTAAGGGATACACGTTAAAAAATAATGATAATAATAATAATAGAGTTCAATATATAAGGCTGCTAGTGGGAGAGGGAGGGAAAAAGAGATAGCTAATATATGATTTTATACTTTAAACTCTATAGGGTGGTATGTCCCCTGTGGACTTGCTCTTGTCTAATGTACTCATAGAGAAACACATATGATAAGAAACAAAGTCCCAATAGTAACGTACATGGTAGTAAAGGTAATAAAAATCGATACAAGCTGAAAACCCTCCCTTACTCCATAGCTAGTGAAGCATGAGGGGAAAACTGCTTGTGATAGATTCCCTTTACATAGCCAATTGGATGGCATTGGATCCCCAGATAGCGATACAGCAATGATGTGTAGAACACTACACTGATGACAAAAAGATGCGTGTCGACGTGAAGCCAGCACCGCCAACTTAAATGTCCACAATCCCACCAGAAGTAAAGGGTCAGACCTGACCCCTGACATCACTACAGGCCCGGGCGTCCCTGGAGGCACACATGCTCGCAAATGCCGTCAAGAGGCCCTGGGGTGCCTGTGCCACAAGTCACATGTTAACAATAGTGTGGACGGAAGTGAGAGGAAAAGGGAGGCTCCCTCCTCATCCACAGGGATGCACGAATGGGTAAAGAACAAGTTATAAAAAATAAAAAATAAACTTTTTTTTATACTAAGCATGGACAGCATCAGTATAAACATATACAGCAATATAGGTATACTACTGTATTTCATAGTGACGGCACCCTTAGTGTGGTATAAATAGCGATCTATTCACCCCAACTTGAATAGTTTACTACCGAAAGTAAGGGTAGTATACCTATTAATTATCCTGCCAATATGAACATTCTAGAATGAGCCAATGACTCTTTTCACATAAACTGTAGTTCAAGGATTTCAAATAAAGGTAGAACATGGGTTACAGGAAGGGTTTAAATGATAATGCCGTGTTTAGTCCTGGTGAGTAGGTGGCTCTCTGATTGAAGATCCACCTTGCCTCTTGCTGGAGGATCTTCTTATCCAAGTCCTCTCCCCTTTCTAATTCTGGGATAACTTCTAATGCAAAAAATAAAATGTATGATGGGTTATAACTATGATTAAGCCCCACGTGTTTACAAATTGGGGTATGTAATAAGCCTGCATCTAGATATTACAGATGATCTTGTATGCGCTTGGCATAGGGACGTTTGATCTTGCCAATATAAAATCTGCCGCAGAGACACATAGCTAAATAGACAATACCAATAGTACGGCAATCGGCATACCCTTTTGATTTATGGTACCCTTCTCTTGATAGGGGGCATCCCACACCTTCCTTTATCCACAGACACTGATCACAGTTGCCGCATTTATATGTCCCCTTTCCCCCTGACGCTCCAAGAAGGGGAGCGGCATGGGGAAAGTGACTGTACATATTTACTGGCGGTCTCAGTGTGGCACCCTATTCCTTACACTATAGGGCGTCCAGGTGGGTTTACAATCATTTTGTGAACTTTTGGTATTGAATAAAACGTTGGTGTAACCGGCCATTTTATCTCAAGGTATTCGAGCAGATCCTTGTCAATGAGGGTCTGCTGGTATGCCTATGTAATGATGGATAAATATTGTGATCTGGCCTCAATCATTTTCTCATATGGAATAAGCTGATACCATTCCTGATTAGTCAAGATTTTATTACACATAGCAATATATTGAGTTTTATCCACATTCCTGCCTTTATCAGACGGTTTGACTATAATCTGGTGATTATGGATTATGTTTAACATAACCAACATATCGTGGAAACGAAAAATCCTCTATTTGTTTCTCGGTTTGTTTCAGGAAAGCCCAGACTGCCGGGCATGTCTGCAGGTTAGGACATTTTAGAGACTTGGCCTTAAACTTAGATGGTTCTGGGGATACCTCCACGTCTAGTTCTTCCTCGTCCGAGGATCGGTCATGTAGATCTACTGAACTGTTGTTTTCATCCAGAAGCTGGATGAGTATTTTGAGGGCCCTAAACTCCTGAACTTTAAATCCTTTATACAGGTCGTCCTCTCTTCCTGTTACCTTCCCCCTATCATTATCAAAGATGTACTTATACATTAGGTTTCTTGCGAATAGATGTAGATCTTTAGCAAGAGTGAATTTGTCAATTTTTTGTGATGGACAAAAACTTAGACCAAGTCATAACACCTCAATCTCAATTGTGGGGCCTTATTTGATGGCTTCTGGGAAGAGACAGAAGATGATGAGACAGAGGCAGATTTATATAATATACTTTCTTGATACAAATTTTGTATCAGGAGCGCTGATCAGTGTTGTGTCACACAAAGCCCCTCCCCCCTACAGTTATAATCACACCCTAGCACACAGTTAACCCCTACAGCACCACCTAGTAGTTAACCCCTTGACTGCCAGTCACATTTACACAGTAATCAATGCATTTTTAATTGCTCTGATCGCTGTATAATTGTGAATGGTCCCAAAATCATGCCAAAAGCGTCCGATCTGTCTGCCATAAATTCACAATCATGATATAAATCACTGATTGCTGCCATTACTAATGAAAAAAAAACAATTATTAATAAAAATGCTATAAAACGATCCCTTATTTTGTAAACGCTATAAATTTAGTGCAAACCAATCAATAAACACTTATTGCAATTTTTTAACCAAAAATATGTAGAAGAATACGTATAGGCCTAAACTGAGGAAAAAACTTTTTTTTATATATTTTTTGGGGCTACATATTATAGCAAAAAGTAAAAAAATTTAGTTTTTTTTCAAAATTGTCACTACTTTTTGTTTATATCACAAAAAATAAAAACCGCAGAGGTGATCAAATGCCACCAAAAGAAAGCTCTATTTGTGGGAAAAAAGGACATCAATTTTGTTTGGGAGTCACATCGCACGACAATTATCAGTTAAAGCAACGCAGTTTTGAATCATAAAAAAGTGCTCTGGTCTTTGGCCAGCCAAATGGTCCGGGGCTTAAGTGGTTAAGAGAACACTACTCTTTGGAAGGTGTATGTCTGGGGGACCCTTGGAGTAATGTTACTTTGGATTCAAGTCCATGTCTCCCCAAGACAAACAGACTCTGGGACTCTAGGCCCGGTGTCATGTTTCACATGCTTTGTGATATGCCTTTAAATGCTATATGTATTTTTCTGACCCTAGTTCCTTCCATTTCTGTAGCTCACATTTATCCTGTATAGTTAGCTCCACCCTTTGTTAATTTTCCACAGTAATGCATCTCAGCCACATGTCTCATGGAGTAGATTACATTATGATCTTTTGATCTAATGTTGATTGTTGTAAGAGTTTCACAGTTTATGGATTAAACTTCACAAGATCTTCAAGGTGTCATCTGGATTGAGTCACTGTCCAGCTAAGATTGGGTTATTGATATCTCATCACAACAGTAAGTTACAGAGATCACACTTTCAATGCTTAGATTGGACAGTCAAAAGATTGTTGGAAGGATCAGTCAAAAGATCGTTAGAAAGATCAGTCAAAAAGATCAGTGAAATGTCTTTCATAGGATCCTTGCTACGGATACACAGCGAGATGTTATAGGGACAGTGGAAATAGCAGCTGCAACCATTACTGCAAAAGCCTGTATGTGTCTGCAAGCAAGTCTCAACATAGCACTCATCAGCCACATGACAATATTACTGCTGTGAATATTCATACAACTGTGCCATACAAGTTCATACACTGCCTCTGTATGCATTAGCACATGGATTTTTGTCTGTGAAATCTTATAAGAAAGTCAAAAGTAAACCTTTTTGCAACTGTAGCCTAAAGCCGCGTACACACGGGCGGACTGTATGGCCTACTTAGTCCGTCGAAACACATTTCAGCGGACAGTCCGCTCGTGTGTGGGCTTCAGCGGACTTTTTCAGCGTGCAGTCTGGCGTACTAAGTATTTCGGAATTTCCGAAATACTGTCCGTCATACTTTGGTTTCAGCGGACAATCCGCTCGTCAGTAGGCTAGTTCGACGGACTAAGAATGGCGCATGCTCAGAAAGGATTTACACGGCGAAAGGTTGCATTGCTGTGTATTGGACTTCCTATTTCTAGTCCCGTCGTACGTGCTGTACACGTCATCGCGCAAGCTTTCGACGGACTGTTTGTGCATCCGTGTGTGGTCAAGTCTGTTCATTCGAAAGTATGACGGACTGTCCGTCGGATTGTATGACGGACTAAGTAGGCCATACAATCCGCCCGTGTGTACGCGGCTTAAGAAACCTGAGCCAGGCACAGCAAATTGATACATTTCTCTACTACTGGAAGAACTCTTCTTGTTATCATGTTTCAGGAAAGTAACATACAATCTGGGGACACTATTACACAACCAGAATCAGAACATCCAGATCAGGAATTCAATCTTGAATCAAACAAAAAAGATAAATGCTTAATAAAACCAACCTGGAAAGTGCAAGATAATCTTAAATCTGACAAGGAAGAACTGCTGTTCTTATCAATGAATTATGGTCTAATACTGTTAAATGCATGTCTACTTTCTCCCAACAATCTTATGAGCCATTAAAACTAGAGGGTGCTATCAAGCAATTAAAAGTTCTTATGGGAGTTATCAAAGACTGTGCGTTAAATATACTGATCTCTTAAAGTGGTACAACACTCAAGGATCATTGGAAGAATTAAAGGGATTTGGGGAGCTCAATCTTGAAAGAGACAATTTAGTGGTGCAAACAAAGACAAAGGCAAAAGTGAGAAAAACACAGTTTCATGAATCCAGATCTTATTGCTCTGCATCTACTAGACACTCTACACGATCTTCCAAATCCCTACAATCAAGATCTTCTACACTCAGTCAACAACTCATAAAAGCCCGTGCAGATGCTAAAGCTTCTAAAATTCAGGCAAATTTCACCCAAAAGAAAGCAGAAATGGAAGCTGAAGCTGCACGCCAGAAAGAAGAGATGGACGCTCAAGCTGCCAGGAAGCAGAGATGTATGCTGAAGCTGCACACCCGGAAGCAGAGCTGGACGCTGAAGATGCACATTAGAAAGCCGAGATGGAAGCTCAAGCTGCACGCCTGGAAGCTCAAGCCACCATAAAGCAGAGAAGGAAGCTGAAGCCACAGACCAGAAAGTAGAAATTGAAGTATTGGAAAAACAATGTGAGCATGCCACAGCCATAGCAAGGTTAAGGGTCTTATAACAAGCCGCTATTGAAGGTGAAAGAGACAACAGTAGCAGACACTCAGTTGTATCTTATGCCTCAGATTCTAGAAGGTCAATTCCCTGTCAGGGCAGCCAAAGCACTCAATCAAAGTCTCTTCTGCACGTACTGTACCTCAAGACAATTTGCCTTTATATCTTCCGTGGCAAGTGACGTGGCAAGTGGACTTTAAAAACATGTGTTCAGCAGAGTTTGCACTGGCGTCTCATGTGCATGGGGCCTTAGTGGACAATCCGTTCGTCTGTGTGCTAGTCCGGCTGACTAAAACTGACGCTAGGGCAACTATTGGCTACTGGCTATGAAATTCCTTATTCTACGTCTTGATGTTCAAATCCGCTAGACTTTTGGAATGATTGTGTATGGCCAAGTCTGTTTGCTTGAAAGTCTGGTGGAACTAAGCTGCAAAGTCCGTTGGATTGTCCGTCGGACTAAGTCCACCGGATAGTCCGATTGTGTGTACGCGGAATTAGTCACTCTTCTGGCAGAGATGTCTGCTATAGTCAAAGCAAGGCCTCTGGTCCCTTTGTCCTCAAAACCAGTCTCCAGTATTGGTCACTCCAGCCACTCTTCTTACTCAAAAAATTGGGATAGCCATTATTCCCACAGAGGAACTTGATTACCCTATGTTTTACAAGTATCAATGGAAACGGGTTCAACATCTTGCTAATGTGTTTTGGAACTGCTAGAAGATGGAGTACCTTTCTAACCTTCAAAGTCACAGTAAATAGCAAACTAGCAAACCCAACCTACAAGTGGGAGACATAATTCTTTAGAGAGACTGATTCCCATTACAACCATTGGCCTATGGGTCTTATTACTAAGAGTAATGAGTAAGTAATGACTGAGTAATGACTGAAAAGTACAGAAAGTAGAAGTTAAAGTAACAAAAGAAGGTTCAGCACACCTTTACTTCAGGCCTATAAACAAACTAGTACTTCCTTTGCCCAAAGAGGAAAACAAGTCTCACAAGCCATCAACTTGATTGAAAGGAAGGTAAGAAGGATTGGTGCATGTCGCTGCCTCCCCTGTGAAGATGAATTTCCTTGTCACGGCCTAGGCTTTCAACACCAGCATCTGCAAGTATTATGTTAATGTTTGCCTTGTTTTCCATTGTTCTTCCCTTCCCTCTTGTTTTGCATATGTTCATGGAAAAGAATCTTCATTACTTATATTTGGACTTGGACTAAAGTTTGTTAATAATAGAAATCATAGATTTTGAAGGGGAGTGTCATGTTTCACATGCTTTGTGATATGCATTTAAATGCTATATGTATTATTCTGTCCCTGATTCCTCCCCTTTCTGTAGCTCAGATTTATCCTGTATAGTTAGCTCCACCCTTTGTTCATTTTTCCCAGTAATGCATCTCAGCCACATATTTAATAGAGTGGATCACATTATGATCTTTTGAGCTATCCAATGTTCATTGTTGTAAGATCCTCACAGTTGATGGATTAAACTTCACAAGATCTTCAAAGTATCATCTGGATGGAGTAAGAGATTGGGTTATCGATAGCTCATCACAACTGTACGTTACAGATATCACACTTTCAATCCTTAGATTGGAGAAGCAGAACACCCGGGGTCCCTGTTTAAGGCCTAGCTGCTTTAATAAAAATAGTGACTGCTTCAAAACTGTGAGACTAGCAGATGTTGATGTCATCAGCAAGTCACCTGTCTGGAGCCCCCTGTTATAAGTTACAATACCATTAACCAATATTGCAGACATCTTGCTAGAAACATCTGTAGAAATGTGGACTATGATTGCAAAGTACAGTGATTCCCTATCATTCTATAGATTGTATTGTCCCTCTAGTGCCAAGCTTCACCAACTGACATCATATTTGTGGGCCAAACCAAAGGGATTGTGGGATTAGAAGTTCCTCAGAATGGCTATTCCTCTGCATGACTATACACCCAGACTAAATATCCCAGGGATCTTTGCTACCATCAGGGAGATTGCTGGGAAGAGCTATAAAAGAGGCCAGAGACCCGCCCATCGCTCTCTTCCTCCTGGGCCTGTTGTGTGACAGACATCTCTGTACAGGGAGAGTGAGGTTGCAGCCTAACTTGTGGTGTACAACCTTCCAACCCAGCCGAGAAGGGCCTAGCGCTGCCTGCTGTTTGTCAGACATCTTTTCAGAATCAACTCGACCGTCCGACAACCCGCGCTCCATGCTTCGCATCAGTTGATCATCACAAGCGCATCCGCTGCAAGGAAGCCTCTCCGGGAGTCACTGTTCGAAAAGGCATAGAATTGGCCTGGTCATTGGTGAGAGGGCAACTGCCCATCTTTGCAAATCTTTCTTTGTTGTTTCACTGGGACACTGTGTACAGACATCTTTACCTTGGGAATACTTCTGCACTCCATTTGAACACTGTACACAGACACCTTTAGCTTCAACCATTCCAAGAAATATAATTACCCTGTTACTGCACCTTATTGGATATAGTTAATGAGCTCCGACTGCTGGTGAAGACCATCAGGCCTGAAACTGGGACATTGCTGTCATTGCTGCTTAAATGGCCCTCATACCATTCTTGTTTGCTTTAACTCTCATTTGGATTAAAGCTTAAATAGGCCGGCCTGGGTTTCCCTTTAGAAATATTGCCAGAATTAATGCTTAACTCTTGCTTCTCTTTTCAGGTCTAGTTCAAGTGGTATTTCATTGTACATACGTGTGTATAATATCCTGTTATTGCCAACCTACCTTATCTTGTATTATTATAGAGGAGTTCTTCTACTGAGCTAGGATTGTTATTCAAAGCTCAGTTGATCTATTACCTCTCCTGTGCAACAAGATGTTCTTTGAAGTACTCAAGTAAAGGTTATTAGAATATAAACACACTGAGTTGTTTGAATTATTACTTCAAGGTGGTGCAAATATTTGTGAACCTAGAGTGTCAGGTGAGTTGCAATGTTTACAGGGTCATGATGATGCAGATGAGCAGGTAAATCCAAGCAGTACCCAAGGGGGTTGTGCTACATTTGGGGGCTCATCCAGAATGCCATCTGCAGCCGGCGCTAGTCGACCTAGACAAGAGCCACAATCTGAGTGGGAAGCCCATTCAGTGGCTGCGGTTGTCTGGGGCAAAAATCAAGGAGCCCAAATGGAGATGAGCACCATTCTAGCAATCTCTGTGAGCGAACATACTGAAAGAGAGATTAGAAAGTGGATGAAAGCTCTGACCCCAGGACACCGGGCTTACATTATGGATATGGAAGCTGAGTACGACCTGGACCAAGTCAGGGTGCTGTTGGAATGGCAGGGAGAGATTCCTGTGTGCTTTCAGGGGGAAGAGGCACATCTAGCTGAAGGGGTGATTGCAAGAGTGATCCCACTTAAGGTGGGGGGAGAGTTTGCTGAGAGGCAGCCATCATCAAGTGCTCAGGAGAAGGGCCCCATATCCATAGGAGCCGACTCTCAAGGGACCAATGCGCCCGTTGTCTTTCCATATGGATACGAGCTGGATACTTGTGAAGAACTAGTCTGGAAATACCAATCAAAGCTTTCGGAGACTCAGGTTTTTCTCAGGGCAGATACCGACTCCTATGGGGAAAGATGAGTTTGAATCCTGGATGAGCCTAGCCCTTGAGGCCATGGAAGAGTGGAGTGTTTCATAAAGCTGTGAAACGCAATGGCTCAGTGAGAGTCTTCGACGTCTGGCGGCTGATGTGATCCGTAACCTGAGCATGGAAAAGAAAACTTGTGTTGTCATGGACTACATAGATGCTCTGTATGCTATATTCAGGAGGGTTGAAACTACCGCAAACCTGATGTACAAATTCAACCACACTCACCAACAAAAGGGGGGAGTTTGTCAGACTACATATCCCGCATTTTAGACAAAATGCTGCACCAAATTATCCTCAAGAGGGGTGTTGATCCCAAGGATGTTGATCAAGCTTGTCTAAACCTGGTTTTGCAAGGGGCTTGGCCAAACCATCCTATTGTATTAAAGTTGTTACTGAAGAGAACCAAGGTGGTGCCTACATACCCTGAATTTATAAGAGAAGTACGAGAAGAAGAGGCTCTATTAGAAGAGAAAAGCCAAAGAACAAGAGAATCAAGCTCTGTTGCTGGAAATAGAGAGAAAGTGGTGGCTCGAGCTGTTCATGCGGAGATGGGTTTCTCGGACGAGGATAGTGGAACTGAGTCTGAACTGGCGGGCTGGCCATTCCTAACACTAATAAGACAGTAAGTGAACTTGGGCCAACCAAACTGATGGCCCAGGTAGCTCAGACCCAAACCCAGATGTATCATACATTAATGCGAGTGATGAAGACCCAAGAGAAGGTGCAAGAACAAGGGACTTGTCAAGGAGACCCAAAAGTTTCCCAAGGGCGAGAAAAGAGATGTTACAGGTGTGGAGAGGTTGCACACTTTTGTGCCGAGTGTCCCAAGAATAGCATCAGCCCTGAATTACTCATGGAGTTTCTGAAGGCCCTATGCTGCGTACACACAATCGGAATTTTGGTCATAAAAAGCTCTGATGGTTTTCCCGACGGAATTCCGATGGGATTTCGCTCAAGCTGTCTTGCATACACACAGCCACACCAAATTCCGACCGTCAAGAACACGGTGATGTACAACACATACGACGGGACTAGAAAAATTAAGTTCAATAGCCAGTTTAGCCAATAGCTTCCATCTCGTAGGTGAATCTGAGCATGCGTCAGTTTTTGCACGTCGGAATTGCATACACACGATCGCATTTTTCTGTCGGAAAAATTGAGAACATGCTCTCAAATTTTTTATGGTGGGAATTCGGCCAGCTAAATTATGATAGAGCATACACATGGTCGCATTTTCCGATGAAAAGCTCTCATCGGTCTTTTGCTGGCTGAAATTCCAATCATGTGTATGCGGCATTACAGATGTTACTCTTCCCGAAGTCAGTGGGAAGCTTCAGGGAACCTCTAGTTGAGAGTCCCGAGAGAAAACTGTGCTCCAATGTCAAGAAAAGATCTAAGAAGAAAAAAGGACGCAAACGATCTGCTTCCCTTTCCCCTTCCTTACCAAGAAAAACAAAAGAAACAAAACCCTCAGGGAAGGAAAGACAAGGGCAAGAAATCAATGTACACCTTACTGAGCGAGTAGTTAGACCAACTCCACTGATTTCAAAGAGGCTGATTAGAGCACAAACTAATAGAGTCATTCGCTGGAAACCTGCTAAAGAACCTAGTGGGGCCCTCCCCTATAGTCTCGCTACAAGTATAGGGCATCTATACTCAAGCTGTACTGGATACTGGAGCCCAGGTGACGTTGCTGTACAGAGACTTTTACCGCAAGTACTTGAGGCATATTCCTTTGTGTAAACTGAAGTTAGAGATTTGGGGCATAGAGTCCCAGAAGTGCTCCTAAAATGGATACATACCCATCAAGATAACCATTGATACTGCCCTGGCTAGAAAACCAGAGACTTTTAAAACGTTGGCTGTTGTCTGTCCCCAAATTTCTGGGGCAGGCCGAAATTCCTTGTTAATAGGCACCAACACCAATCTGTGAAGAGACTACTCGCTCCAATAGCTGTGGTGGGTGCTCCAGTAGGCAGTTGTGGCAGGCTTTTCGGTGAGTACTGCAGTAGAAGAAGGCCCCCGCGGAAGAGGTAGGAAGACTGTGGTGTTTGGATACCTGTGAAAGGGTGTTGCAGCTGTCATGGGATCAGCTGGGTCTTTACGTGGTGGTAGAAGCTGATTCAACAGAGGAGGAGGTTGGAATCCAATTGGTCCCAGAGATCATACACACTAGGGCTTTATTGAGAAGCGGGGGGGGGGGGAATTCCTGTCAGTGTGAGGAACGTCACCGGTCACCCATTCAGCCTGACGCCCAGGATGGTGATTGGAAAAGTGAGTGCTCTAGTCCAGAAGGAAAATGGAATGATGATTCAGTCCAGAAGGGAAATGGAAGAATGACCACTGTCCACTGCCCAAATCTGCCCTCCGGATGGGAGGAGAAGATCAAAGCTCAACTAGGCCGATGTGAGAAAATGTTCTCCAAGAATGTCTTTTATGTTGGCTTTGCCAGGAGTGCTCAACATCAAATTTGGCTAACTGAAGATAAGCCTCTTCATGAGCGAGCCAGGCGAATTCCTTTGATCTGGAGAATCTTCAAGAACAGTAGGCTGAACTGACGAAATCAGGGGTCTTTAAGGAATCAAGGAGCCCTTATGCTTCCCCAATTGCTATAGTGAGAAAGAAGAATGGGTCCCTCCGGATGTGAATTGACTACCGAACCTTGAACAGAAGGACTATCCCAGATCAGTACACAACCCCCTCGCATAGAAGAGGCCCTGCAAATGATTATCAGGAACTAAATTGTTCAGTGTGCTGGATCTAAAGAGTGGATACTACCAGATACCCAGGCATCCGGATGACTGAGAAAAAACAGCCTTCATTGGTCCTCTTGGGTCTTTTGAAATCGACCGGATGCTACAAGGATTGACAGGGGACCCCACCACTTTACAGAGACTGATAGAGAACACTGTGGTTGATATGATCTTGGTAGAAGTGCTAGTGCATCTTAATGATATCATTGTGTCCAGCAGAACAATGGAGGAGCATGAAGTTTGGATGGGGAAAATTTTCCAACGATTGCACACGGAGAGGCTGAAGCTGTCATTATAGAAGTGTCAGTTCTACCAGACTTAGGTCACGTATTTTAGGTATGTAGTCTCAGCCAAGGGAATAGCCACTGACCCTCAGAAGTTGGAGGCTGTTACTTCAGGGCCTCACCCAAGTACCATCACTGAGCTGAGGTTATTTCTGGGTTTCTGCTTCTAATATAGGACATTTGTGAAGAACTTCTCACAGACTGCCCGGCCATTTTACAGAAACAAACGGAGGGGGATCAGCAGAAGGCTCAGAAAGGAGGCCCCCGGGAAGCCACGTGTATCTGTTCAAGAGTAGTGGACAGCAAAGTGTGAAAGGGCTTTTGAACGACTGAAGGGGAGCCTTGTTGAAGCACTGGTGCTGGCCTATGCTGATCCATCTAAACCTTATGAATTATATGCGGATGCCAGCAGAGTTGGCCTTGGGGAAGTGTTTTACCAGAAGTTGGAGGGGAGACTCCGCCCAGTGGCCTATGTGAGTCGCAGTCCCACCCCCTGGAGAAGAACTATCCTGTACACAAATTGGAGTTCTTGGGAGGTGCTGACGCTCTTTCCCAAAGGCCTCACTCCACAAGCGCTGGCCAGAAGAGTTAGGTCCATTTACCTTTGGAAGGAGTATTGGCAGTGTGTCAAGGAGTAGAGCATAAACACAGAGGGGGAATAGGGGCCAAAGCTGTGGGAGTCACCCTGCAGGAGTACCAAGATATTACTATGATTTGACCCAAGTGTGCAGCCAAGAACTGCCTCAGTTGACAAGAGAGGACATGAGACGTGACCAACATGAAGCTCTGTTGGAGAATCTTATGAGGAAATCTTTATCCACCCAGGACCCTCAGATACTGTTGAATAGCTCTATTGAGGGAGCAAAAATAGTCCATAGAAAGTGGTAATGGATCCAGTTGGCAGATGGGGTCATATACTGGAGAGGCCCATCTGAAGAACCAGGGGGTGTTCGTTAACTGTTCCTTCCTGAGAAATACCAACTAATAGTGTTGACCACTCTTCGTGATGATCATGGTCACTTAGGCCCAGATAGAACCTTCAAGTCAGTCAGGGATCGATTTTACTGGGCATCCATGAGAGCTGAGGTGGAAAGCTACTGTCGCTCTTGCATTAGATGCATTCAGAGCAAGACCTGACCAGGCAGGGCAGCCCCAATGGGCCATCTTCAAAGCCAGGGGCCAATGGAGTTGGGGTGCATTGATTTCTTGTGTTTGTAACCTGATTTGAATGAGTGGAGTAGTGTCCTGCCTATGACAGATCATTTTACCCATTATGCTCAAGCTTTCCCCATTCGGGACAAACAAGCCAGAACTGTAGCAAAAACCCTAGTGGAGACATTTTTCGTTCATTACGGGCTGCCTCAGTGCCTACACTCAGATCAAGGTTGGGGTTTTGAGAGTAGTGATGGACGAACTTCCGACGGGACGTTTCGCGAACGCGGCCGATAGTTCGCGAACTGGAACGTTCGCGGCGGGCCCCATTGACTTCGATGGGAGGCGAAGTTCGCAAACCTACAGGTCAAATTTGCAGCCACAAAATAATTAATAGCTGTGCAAACATAGTCCCACCACATGGCCAATGACATAACACATGTATGAGGTGAATCTGGGATCGACAACTACAAGCATTCTTTTTTTATATGGGAAATTGTTGTGACAATTCAGGACTGTGGAGCGCATGAAGGCAATGGAGGAGAGGGAAGGTCAGGGACCAGGGTAGACAAAGAAGAGGGTGCAGGAGATGATCACCAGCAGCGTGACATACAGCAATGACACCTGCACCGTGATAGAGTCATCTGACAACAGCACCGTGATAGAGAGCACTGACATCAGCAGCGTGACATAAAGCACTAACACCAGCACCGTGATATACAGCACTGACAGCAGCACCGTGATAGAGAGCACTGACATCAGCAGCGTGACATAAAGCACTAACACCAGCACCGTGATATACAGCACTGACAGCAGCACTGTGATAAAGAGTACTGACATCAGCACCGTGATATACAGCACTGACACCTGCACCGTAAGCAGCCCCAGGAGGAAGTCAGCATAGCACAGGGATGGTGGGAGCCCCTCATAATGAGCATAGCACAGGGATGGTGGGAGCCCCTCATAATGAGCATAGCACAGGGATGGTGGGAGCCCCTCATAATAAGCAGCCCCAGGAGGATGTCACCATTGCACAGGGATGGTTGGAGCCCCTCATAATAAGCAGCCCCAGGAGGATGTCAGAATAGCACAGGGATGGTGGGAGCCCCTCATAATAAGCAGCCCCAGGAGGAAGTCAGCACAGCACAGGGATGGTGGGAGCCCCTCATAATGAGCATAGCACAGGGATGGTGGGAGCACCTCAAAATATGCACAGCAGAGGTACAGCCCCAGGAGGAAGTCAGCACAGCACAGGGATGGTGGGAGCCCCTCATAATATGCACAGCAGAGGTACAGCCCCAGGAGGATGTCAGCACAGCACAGGGATGGTGGGAGCCCCTCATAATAAGCAGCCCCAGTAGAAATATGACACCGCTCAACCTCTTCAAAGAGGAGGGTACGGGCATATAGTACGGTGTGCTTTTTTTGAACAAGGAAGTGAGCCAAATGAAGAAAGAAGGTCTCTGTGCTTGATTAAAAAAATTGTTTATAGACATATACATGGTCTACTGGTCACATGTGTTGAATTCCTCCGAGATCCATGCCTCATTCATTTTTAGAAATGTGAGGTAGTTAACACTGCCGTGAGCTAGGCGAGTACGCTTATCGGTCACGATCCCCCCTGCTGCGCTGAACGTCATTTCGGACAGGACACTGGATGAGGGGAAAGCCAACAGTTCGACTGCAAATTGGGCAAGCTCTGGCCAGAGGTCAAGCCTGCCCACCCAGTAGTCCAGGGGTTCATCACTCCTCAGAGCGTCCACATCGGCCGTTAACCCGATGTATTCGGACACCTGGCCGTCTAGGCGTTCCCTGATGCTGTATCCGGATGACACCTGTTGATGGGTCGGCTGAAAGAATGACCTCACATCCGAAGTCACCAACACATCTTCAAACCGGCCTCTTCTTGCAGGCGCTGTTGGATTGGTACCCGCAACTCCTTCTCTGGGAGTGGGAATTGCTCCTCTGCCAGCGCACGCAAAAGCAGAATGCAGCATTTCTCGAAGCAAGGCCTGGAAGTGCTCCATTCTGCCAGCCCCCTGTGACGGCGGTAACATTTCCGCCATTTTGTGTTTGTACCGGGGGTCTAAGTAAGTTGCCACCCAGTACTGGTCCTTGACCCTTATGCTTTTTATACGGGGGTCCCTATTAAAACACTGGAGCATGAAGGCCCCCATTTGCACTAAACTGGAAGCGGTGTGGTGGCCTGGCTCCTGCTCATCATCCAGGATAATGTCGTCCTCTTCATTCTCCTCTCCCCATCCACGCACAACAGGGATCCCAGAAAGGTTTAAAGCATGCTCTTCTTGCTCCTTCTCATCCGCCCCGGCACCATCCTCCTTTGACTCCTCTTCAGACTCCTGTTGTTGACTTGTCTCAGATAGAGTAGCCCCCCTGGGAATTCATCCAGCATTGCGACTTCCTCATCTTCCCGCTCCTGCTCCTCCACAGCTTGATCAATGACACGACGCAATGCACGCTCCATAAAGAAGGCATAAGGTACAATGTCACTGATGGCGCCATGGCTGCGACTGACCAGTTTGGTGATCTCCTCAAATGGGCGCAGAAGTCTGCATGCATCGCGCATGAGCAGCCACTGGTGCGGTGAAAAAAACCCCAGCTCCCCAGAACCGGTTCTGCCGCAGAGTTCATACAGGTAGACGTTAACTGCACGTTTCTGCTGGAGCAGCCTATCAAGCATATAGAAGGTTGAGTTCCATCGCGTCAGGCAATCGCAAATAAGACGTCTGACCAGCAGATTGTGTCGCCGCTGAATGTCAGCAAGGCGAGCCATGGCCGTGTAAGATCTTCTGAAATGGACCGAGATTTTCCTTGCCTGCCGCAAGATGTCCTGGACCCCAGGGTATTTGACAAGGAATTGCTGCACGACCAAGTTTAAGACGTGTGCCATGCATGGCACGTGCGTGATTTTGCCCTGTTTCAATGCGCTAAGCAGATTGGCACCGTTGTCACACACCACTTTACCAACTGTCAAAATGAGCGGTGTTAGCCACTGATCTGCCTGTGAACGCAAAGCTGAAAGGAGTGCCGGGCCAGTGTGGCTCTTGGCTTCCAGGCACAACAGACGCAGCACGGCATGGCAACGTCTTACCTGACATGTCGGATAGGTTCTGGGGAGCTTGGGTGGCGCAGCGGAAGAGACGCTAGCAGCGGAAAAGGAGGAGTCAGCCGAGGAGGAGAGGGAGGAGGATGGAGTAGGAGGAGGAGGAGAAGAAGAGTCAGGCCTGCATGCAATCCGTGGCGGTAAAACCAAATCTACATGGGTGCCACGGGATACATGCTTGACAGCCGTCAGAAGGTTCACCCAGTGGGCAGTAAAAGTGATATACCTTCCCTGCCCGTGTTTGCTAGACCACGTGTCTGTGGTCAGATGTATCTTGGCACCGACACTGTGTGCCAGAGATACATTCACTTGCCGCTGAACAGGGCCATATAGCTCTGGGATGCCCTTCTCTGAAAAATACTTCCTTCCTGGGACCTTCCATTGTGGTGTTCCAATGGCCACAAATTTGCGAAAGGCCTCCGAGTCCACCAGTTTATATGGCAGTAGTTGGCGGGCTATGAGTTCTGACAAGCCAGCCGTCAACCATTTGGCAAGAGGGTTATCCGGCGTCATCATTTTTTTACGCTCGAACATTAGGCCCATGGAAGCCTGCCTTTTTGCAGAAAAACGTGAACTTGGCGTGATGGAAGGTGGAGTGGAGGACAATTGTGAGGAGAGAGGAGAAGGAGAAGTAGAAGACGAGGCTGGACGGTGAGAGCCTGCAGTGTGGCTTTGTGTGTTCCATTGCTCCCACTCGGCTCGGTGATGGCTGCTCATGTGCCTTCTTAAGGCGGTCATCCCTAGATGAGTGTTGGGCTTACCGCGACGAATGCGTTGACTGCAAAGATTGCAGATGACAACGCTATTGTCAGCAGCGGACACGTTAAAAAAAGCCCACACTGCGGAGCCATGTGCCGGTGTCCTGGGAGCGCCAGATGTGACCGTACATGGTCGATGACTCGCTCCTGATACATTTGCAGTCTGCTTTGTCCCTCCTGTGCAATGTAAGTTATTCCTGCTTCTCCTCCCTATCTGCTGGTCCATATCTCCCTCTGAACTCCCCTCCTCTTCCTCTCTTGTGGGCACCCACGTGACATCACTAGACACGTCATCATCAACGTCACCTTCCCCACCGCTATAAGTAGAGATCTCGGAGTAGGCAGCAACACCGGGGACCAACCTCCTCCTTGAGCTGATCTGGGTACTGTCGTCAGACTGCTGAGTAGCGGTTGTTGCTACCTCCTCTTCCTGATCCAATGCCAAGAGTGGCTGCGCATCAGAAATGTCCTCTTGATATGGATCGGAAAATAATTCCTGTGACTCAAGCGGAAAGGTATGTGGTGGTGGTGGTGGTGTTGGTGGTAGTGTCTTTGGGGGTGCACATAGCAGAGAGTGAAGAAGAGGGTGCAGATCGAGAGGATGAGGAGGGTGCAGAAGAGTAAGGCTGAGCGAGCCACTCAACCAAGTCTGGTGCGTCCTTTAAAGTAATTGAACGCGCCTTCTGGCTCAAGCCTGTTGCTCCTGCCCTACCCCTACCACCCCTGTGGAAGGGCCTGCCTCTTCCTCTGCCTGTCATTTTTTAAATGACCCTGTGACAAAACTCTCAGTCCCTATACCGATGAAGGACTGCTGCAGTATAGGGCAGCGGTCAGCAGTAGTGCACCTCAACCCTATGTATTGTGGACCTATACCAGTCCTTATAGAATGGCAGACTGTACTTCACTCAACCCTATGTACTGTAGTACCCTATACCTTACCAGTCCTTATAAGGACCTTTGTGGAACAAGTAGGTTGTGTGTGAGTGATTAGCAGAGTGTACGTCAGTCCCTATACCGATGAAGGACTGCTGCAGTATAGGGCAGCGGTCAGCAGTAGTGCACCTCAACCCTATGTATTGTGGACCTATACCAGTCCTTACAGAATAGCAGACTGGAGCTCACTCAACCCTATGTACTGTAGTACCCTATACCTTACCAGTCCTTATAAGGACCTTTGTGGAACAAGTAGGTTGTGTGTGAGTGATTAGCAGACTGTACGTTAGTCCCTATACCGATGAAGGACTGCTGCAGTATAGGGCAGCGGTCAACAGTAGTGCACCTCAACCCTATGTATTGTGGACCTATACCAGTCCTTATAGAATGGCAGACTGTACCTCACTCAACCCTATGTACTATAGTACCCTATACCTTACCAGTCCTTATAAGGACCTTTGTGGAACAAGTAGGTTGTGTGTGAGTGATTAGCAGACTGTACGTCAGTCCCTATACCGATGAAGGACTGCTGCAGTATAGGGCAGCGGTCAGCAGTAGTGCACCTCAACCCTATGTATTGTGGACCTATACCAGTCCTTATAGAATGGCAGACTGTACCTCACTCAACCCTATGTACTATAGCACCCTACACCAGGTTATTAACAGTCCTTATAAGGAGCTTTGTGGAACAAGTAGGTTGTGAATGATTAGCAGACTGCAGCAGAAGGGCAGCAGTCAAGTATAATATTCTTTCTATATTTGGAAGAAAGAATATTATACATGTACAAGCCTATTACCATACCACTGATACCAGTCTTGAAAAGAACCTTTGTGGACCTAATATACTAACAGCTACTGATTAAACTGACCCTCACTGCCTCACACACTGCTTCCTGCCTGTCCCTATATAAACTGACAAAACAGAGGCTACTGGAACAATAACTGGAATAGCACTTTTGTGGACCTGATAGTAACAGCTAATGACTAAACTGACTGTCCCTGCAGCAGACACATCATCCTGTCCCTTTTTCTAAACTGACAAAAGACACTCAGGCTGCTGCAACAATCAGTAGCACAGCAAACCTATATACACCTAACACCTATACCAGTCCTGAAAAGAACTTTTGTGTACCAAATAGCTAGGGATTTGGGTCACTGCAATCTCTCCCTGCTCCACACAGCAACCTCTCCCTATAGTGACAGAAGAAAGAATGTAAAATGGCCGCCGGATCGGGTGTATTTATAAGTTAGGGGGAATGTCCAAGTGTCCATGTGCTGTAATGTCTCAATTGGCTGTCCTGTACACCATGATGGATGTGTCATCATAGGTCAAAGTTCTTTTACACAGTACACACGGAAGTCCGCCGGGCGAATGGCGCCAATAGTCCGCCGAACGGGCGGACCGCGAACAGCCGAAATTCGCAGCGAAACGACCACCGGGCAAACCGTTCGGCCATCACTATTTGAGAGCAAGTTGATCAGAAGATTGT
The DNA here is from genome assembly GCF_037356315.1 of Lithobates pipiens. Lineage (NCBI taxonomy): Eukaryota > Metazoa > Chordata > Amphibia > Anura > Ranidae > Lithobates > Lithobates pipiens. The sequence continues at coordinate 240,271,304 of NW_027507903.1, read as the reverse complement.
GTAAACTCCTAAGCACAAAGAAATCCAGGACCACTCATTACAACCCTCAAGGGGATCCACAACCTGAGCGTTTCAACCATACCCTGCTGTATTTGTTGGGAACCCTTCCTTCGGAGAGGAAACAGCATTGGGGGGACCATATAGCTGCAGTAGTCCATGCCTATAATAGCACCTCAAATGACTCTACTGGATACTCCCCCTACAGATTAATGTTCAGAAGAGAAGCTTGTTTGCCAGTAGACCTGGCCTTTGGAACATCGTTAGATCACACCTCTCAGGCTTCCTGCAAGGGGTATGTTAACAGATTTCAGAAGTAGCTAAAAATGGCCTATGAAAAGGCCAAGGAAGCATCTACCATCAGAGAACAGAGGAACAAGAAAAACTGATCCCAGAGTGAGGGTTCAGACTCTACAACCCGGAGATCAAGTGTTTTTGTGCAATATAGGGGTGCTAGGGAAACATAAGCTAGCTGGCCCTCTGAAGACTTGGCATTGAAACCATTTGCTGCCTATATCCGAGGTGTCCGAGTACCTCCATTCACTTGCTTAAAGACTTATATGTCCCCTACGCTGAGGCCTAGGGCTGGAAAAACCTGCCCATCCATGCCACCTGAAGAGGAGAGTGATGAGGCAGAATTAACTCTTTATTGGTTATGGGTCCTCCTCTTGAAGACAATCCCATCACTCCTGGGACTGGGGAGGAAGACAGTAAGGGGACACCCTTCATGAGGAAGACACGTATCCCATTACAGGAAGTTAAAACACCAAATCTTTACTTACTAAGAGGAGATAAGAAAATCAAGATGTAGTATCTAATGTGATGAAGTACAGAGAGAGACTGTTCCTGAACTCGGAACCAGAACCTGAACCAGAACCTGAACCTGAACCTGAACCAGAACCAGAACCTGAGCCAGAGCCTGACTAAGAACCAGAGCCTGAATCTGGATTTCGTTTCTGGGAACAGATCAGAGACTGGAACCGCTGGAAAATATCTACTCCAGGTTGGGATGGAAGATATGCCCTCCAAAAAGACTGATGTATGATACCTTTGGGGAAAATTCTGACGGACTTATCCCTAGCGCTTAACATTCTAGTCAAGCACTTGCCTCCTTTATTGAACCTTTAGTTAAGGATGACCTTGATCCACCTCCTGACACTACGACACTACTGGGTGGGCCACTAATTTGTTACTGGCCTGTCACAAAATTGATATGACTTTTTCTGACAATGTATATAATCTACTGTTAGAAGATCCTTCTTTGGATCTATTACTGGCTGTTACAACTTCTGGTATGTCATATAACTAGCTATTCACTTTCTTATGATATGGTGAGATAATCCCACAGGTTGTGGCCTGTCTTCGAGGGACTAAAGACTTTCAAGTGGGGGGAGGATGTATTAATATGGACTATGATTGCAAAGTACAGCGATTCTCTGTCATTCTATAGATCATATTGTCCCTCTAGTGCCCAGCATCACTGACATCATATTTGTGGGCCAAAGGGATTGTGGGATTAGTAGTTCCTCAGAATGGCTATTCCTCCGCATGACTATACACCCGGACTACATATCCCAGGGATCTTTGCTACCATCAGGGAGATTGCTTGGAAGGCCAGAAAAGAGGCCAGAGACCCGCCCCATGCTCTCTTCCTCCTGGGCCCGGTGTGTGATGGACCTTTCTGTACAGGGAGAGTGAGGACGTGGCCTACCACATGGTTTACAATATTCCAACCTGGCCGAGAAGGGCCTAGCACTGCTTGCTGTTCGTCAGATATCTTTCCAGCATAAACTCGGCCCTCCGACAATCCAAGCTCCATGCTTCACATCAGGTGATCAAAGCAGATCCGCTGCAAGGGCGCCTTTCCGGGAGTCGCTGTTCGGAAGGCATAGAATCGGCCTGGTCGTTGGTGAGAGGGCAACTGCCCATCTTTGCGAACCTTTCTTTTTTGCTTCACTGGGACACCGTGTACAGACATCTTTACCATGGGAATACGTTGAACTCCATTTGAACACTGTACATAGACACCTTTAGCTTCAACCATTCCAAGAAATACCATTATCCTGTTACTGCACCTTATTGGATATAGTTAATGAGCTCCAACTGCTGGTGAAGACCATCAGGCCTACATCTGGGACATTGCTGTCTTTGCTGCTTAAAGTGCCCTCATACCATTCTTGTTTGCTTGATCTCTCATTAGGATGAAAGCTTAAATAGGCCGGCCTGGGTTTCCTTTTAGAATTATTGGCAGAATTAATGCTTAACTCTTGCATATCTTTTCAGGTCATGTTCAAGTGATATTTTATTGTACATATGTGTGTATAATATCCTGTTATTGCCAAACTGCCTTATCTTGTATTATTATAGAGGAGTTCTTCTACTGCGCTAGGATTGTTATTCAAAGCTCAGTTGATCTATTACCTCTCCTGTGCAACAAGATATTCTTTGAAGTACTCCAGTAAAGGTTATTATAATATAAACGCACTTGTTTGACTTATTACTTCAAGGTGGTGCAACGATGTCTGAACCCAGAGTGTCAGGTGGGTTGGAATGTTTACAGGGTCATGGTGATGCAGATGAGCAGGTAAATCCAAGCAGTCCCCAAGGGGGTCATGCTACACATCTTTCTGCTACATATTTAACCAAGTATGAAGTTGCTCTTTTGAGTCCTCCTCATCTCACAATGCACAATTCCTAACCCTGCCACCTTACTCCCATTGCGAAAAAATGAAGGGGAAGGGAATTGTGAACAGGAAATGAGAATGGAGAACAACTACACGAAGAACATGATTGTGTATTTTTGATAGAATAAGATATTGAATCAATTTGCCCAGTAAATGAAAATCTTATCCAGAATGCTAAAACAAAAACGGGAAAAAAGGGGGGATAATAAGGGCGGGGGGACTTTATATGAAATGCACCACTCAGGGTAGGCTGAGATATAAGTTATAATACATGTAATGTTCTGGAGTGGCAAAAATGGGCATAGGGCAGTATTTAATAAAGTAAATTTAATTAAATGGATAATATGGTACATAATAGATAAAGACATGATACATGCAATATATTAATTAGATCTATGGTACAGAAATATAAATTGAAATAAAATACATGATTAATACATTGTCTCATGATTAACAGATATCATACAATATTTCATAGTCAGAATTAATACCATGATAGAAAAATATCTCATATAATAAAAGTAATAAATATAAATAATAACTGTCAACAGTATGCCCATAATAGACACACACATAATGAACATAATATAATAAAAAATAAATAATAAATCAATATCTCAGCCTTTTAATAGAACCCATGGTATAATATATGGATAATGTGACATAGCAGCAAATATGACAGCTCGACGCGTTTCGTGGATTTTTATCCACTCATCAGGAGCAGCTGGTTGGGAATATCTGTAATGGGTTATATACAGGTAATTAGTAAAAAACTATTCATATAGGGAGAGAGGGAACAGCGTCTGTATTCCTAACACTCTTACCTCAAAATTGTATGATATCATACAATATCATACAATTTTGAGGTAAGAGTGTTAGGAATACAGACGCTGTTCCCTCTCTCCCTGTATGAATTGTTTTTTACTAATTACCTGTATATAACCCATTACAGATATTCCCAACCAGCTGCTCCTGATGAGTGGATAAAAATCCACGAAACGCGTCGAGCTGTCATATTTGCTGCTATGTCACATTATCCATATATTATACCATGGGTTCTATTAAAAGGCTGAGATATTGATTTATTATTTATTTTTTATTATATTATGTTCATTATGTGTGTGTCTATTATGGGCATACTGTTGACAGTTATTATTTATATTTATTACTTTTATTATATGAGATATTTTTCTATCATGGTATTAATTCTGACTATGAAATATTGTATGATATCTGTTAATCATGAGACAATGTATTAATCATGTATTTTATTTCAATTTATATTTCTGTACCATAGATCTAATTAATATATTGCATGTATCATGTCTTTATCTATTATGTACCATATTATCCATTTAATTAAATTTACTTTATTAAATACTGCCCTATGCCCATTTTTGCCACCCCAGAACATTACATGTATTATAACTTATATCTCAGCCTACCCTGAGTGGTGCATTTCATATAAAGTCCCACGCCCTTATTATCCCCCCTTTTTTCCCGTTTTTGTTTTAACTTACTAGGGATGGAGACCTAGGTACGTTAGGTTCAAGGTCTCATACAAAGTCCCAAACAATTCGCTTATCCAGAATGCTGATTATGACCTTTTTGTTGATGGCTCTCATTTAGGTTTCACAGTGACAAGAGAACATGAGATCTTGATGCAACAAGCCTTGAATCCCAAAGTAGGCAGGAAGCAGAATTACATGCCCTTGCCACTACCAGTGAAATAATGGAAGGAAAGATCATAAATGTACACACTGACAGTAGATATGTCTTTAGGGTGGTACATGATTTCAGCCCAATGTGGAATGCCAATGTGTCCTGACTCCTGACTACTAGTGCAGGGAAACCAGGAAAACCAGTGAAACAAGCGCAATTGAATCAATGGTTATTTCCAGCTTTCCAGCTTTGTGCCAAGGAGGCCATACTAAAAGGTAAAGAACATACCAAAGAAAAGTTCCCAGAAACTCTAGGAAATGGCCTGGTAGATAAGGCAGCCAAATAATGCTTTGCTAGAGGCCATGATGGTAAGTATGGCTCAAATCAAGGATGGATGTAAAGAGAAAATGTGGATACCCTGGGTTAAGTGCAAAAGATGAACTAGGCAAAAATGAATGCTAACCCAGTTGGACAGGGCCTGTGACAAACAGAAACCAGAAGGTGATTTGAGAAGACCCTCTTTCCCATGATGGCTCAGGTAAGTCATGGTCCTTGTTGTTATCAGTTTAGGATGAGTATGACAGCCTTGTTAAACACATACTAGATATCCTCTGGGTTCAGTGCATTTGCAGCCACATTTTGTGCTTCTTGTCTCTGTACTCTGCATGGTCTGTACAATCCAGGAAAAAAATGTGCTAGTACATCAGAGACATACTTCCAGCTGAATGCCCATTCCAAAGGATTCAGATAGAGTACATACAGATGCCTAATGTAGATACATAGTGTGTGTAGACCTTTTTTCAGGTTAGTTAGAAAGGTACAGCAAAAGCAACTGCCAAGAACATTTTAAATTAGATAGTTTGTAGGTGGACATACCAAAAATCATAGAGAGTTTCAGAGGAAGTAATTTCACACACCATACCACCCTCAGAGCAGTAGAAAAGTAGAGAGACTGAATGGCAGTCTGAAGAATAAGATCTCTAAAGTTACAATGGGAAATCGTGGACAAAATGTCTCCCCATTGCCTTGTACTCTGTAAGAATGACACCTAAGAAATCACATGTAAATTAAAAATTAATATGCTGCGCTATCTCCTGAAATTCTTCCCAAAAAATTAATTTAAAGTGCCAACATTGCAATAATGAAACTAAAAAAAAATATATAGAATGTGAGGAATGGCAAAGAAATAATATATAGCAAAAAATGTATATAAAATTCTTCGTTGCTTTGATAATATAATCTGTGTTATGTGTCACATTTCACAGACAAAATAAAAAATGATAAACAAACTCTTAAAAGTTATATATATTATGCCACAAATGTGAATCATAAAGTACTATAGTGCATATAACAGTGACGTCCTAATCAAACGAAAGTCAGTCCAACATAATTAATATCCTTATTAAATATATAATGGTGACTTAAAAAAAACGTGAAAGCAACGGGTTGCGGTGTCCACACTCAGGTGCTCCCCACCCTCAGGCAATGGCTGCTCACCTCAGAGCGTGTGACCTCGCAATTAAGTGCGATCAACCACGCATGTGAATCACCTCAGGGATTCTAAGTTAGCTGTATGGTCCCAAACCGCTCACTGGTGCTGTTTCCTCATATGCAAACAGTAAAAAGAAACTCCATAGCATGATACCGTTTTAACACAATTTACTGTACAAAAAAAAAAAAAACCCCAGTACAGGGTACTCGCATGAGTTAGGTGCATTTAGTGCACCACTCTGTACTGTGCCTAAAATGCTGCCTCCTACACCGCCCTGTCCCCTCCCCAGTGCGTGACAATACAAGGTAAATTTTGGATCTTCCATAGGGAGGAGCTGATTGGACGGTGAAACTGTCAGTTAAATACTCGGCCGTCAGCCATTTTCTTGTAGTCTGAGGACATCCTAATGTCCATATGCTTTGCCCTATGCACTGTTTATATTCGAATCCTAAACAGAACGCATTATGACTCGACTCACAGCAGCACTGAACTATCTAATCCTCTATCATGTTGTAGAGCAACATTATATCATATATATCTGCCGAAATGAAGCTGCATCCATATGCAGATGCTCGATCGCAGAACGGTGTTACAGAACGAACATACGGTCTCATCCCAGACCTGACATGATATAAAACAAAATAATGATCAAATATGATTCTAACAATTCCATGTAAAAACATATGAATAAAATAAATAAAATAAAATTAACAAATGTGTGTGTATGTGCATACACACCAGTTATATTTATAGAGAGACCCCTATGGACCATAACAAACAAAGGACCACCAAAGTTATATATATATATATATATATATATATATATATATATATATATATATATATATATATATATATATATATATATCACCTTCCATTCCCCTGTATAAGCCTGCTCCCAGAAATGTGATATCCAGATTACTTTATTAAAGAAATATTAGAAATCAATGATAGATATTATATTAAAGATATTCATAAAGTTAAGAAACATCAAAAATTACTAGTAATTATTAAAGGGCACACAACACATCTCAAATGGGCGAGGCGCTTAAAAAACACAACTAACCCCCTTTTTTAGCTGGCATGACTAGGTGTATTGGGATACCAAAACTATATCGACATGACATGAACCGTATCCAACTTTACTTCATATCTCAGGGCCAAAAATATATAATCAATAATTATTGAGAAAACATTTGCAATCAAACTCCTTATTTAATCCTCCTAGCTAGGGAACCTAATTGGTATATTCGCCATGATTCCCTCTTACTGATTTCTCTTATGAAATTGTAACCCCTCCAATGATGTTTGGGGGGCCCAATACCCCAAAACTGCATTCCTTCAGGGTTTTTATGATGTTTATGCCTAAAATTAAATTGATAGGTGATGCTTATCATGTCCTTTACTTATATTTCCACATGCTCTTGCATTCTTACGTTTAACGCCCTCTTTGTCCTACCTATATATAATAAGTTGCATGGGCACTTGATGGCATATACAACCCCTATAGTGTCTCATGAAATAAAATCCCTGATCACATGTGAATCATTAGTATGAGGATTTATGAAGGATTTTAGTTTTCTAACATTTCTTGGGACACTTACACAGCTATAACATCTACCACATCCGTGAAACCCCTTGATGTCCCAAAACATCACAGGCTTGGCCAGAGAAGGTTCAATTAAATTATTCTCAGAGGTTGATACTAGAGATAATGATCTCAGACATTTGTTTAGAAAATTGGGCCACAGTATGGATTAAAAGAGTAATATATGGTGGGATATGCTTACAATGGAGAAGTATTTGACAGATGATATAGCCCCTGGAAATTAAGGTGGGATGTACCCATAAATGATGGACTAGTAGGAGAGGATGATATCCAAGAGTAGTATATGTTTTTTTAATGGAAAGGGGAAGGAGGTTATGGAATTCCTTATAAAAAGAAAACAACATAAAATGAGAATGATTGAGGATCAGATCAAGGAGTAGACACAATAATTGTTGCGCTAAGGTGTTTTCTACCATGCAAGGCTGTATCATCTGTGGGATAAGGGAAGAGTTAAAAAGTCTGAATTATGAACATATAGGCCACAAGTTCCAGAAGGGCAAGTAGCAGAAATTCAGTAATTGAATAAAAATTACCTTTTTTTTTTTTTACACAAGACTTCTGATGGGGATGTACAGTTTTTTAGGGGGAGTCCATAGCCTGGGTGGTTTACCACAGGGAGTATAGCTGGTACTGCGAGACAGCAGCATGCTGAAGGGTAGAAGAACCTCTGGGAGAAATATAAAGAAGAACAAGCAGCGCCAATCTAAGTGCAGCAGTATTAAAACATGTTTAATCAAATAGTAATGCATGTACTCAAGGTAAGGTAAAAGCAGGCACTTCCTATAATATCAGATGGATGACAGGATTCCAAAGAATGAGCATCCAGGCAGTGCTTCATGGTCTTTTTCAGCGGTGCCAGTGGTTTCCAGTGTCTTGGGCTTAGACTGCAGAGCGCAGGAGGAAGTCGTCACTCGAGGAGTTCCTGGTCAGTCCCGTGATCCAACTGGTCCGCCAGCCTTGCCTGGCCTATATACCATACTCAAGAACAGTATGCCTGATGAAGGAGCACACATGCTCCGAATGCGTGCACGTCGCAGCATCCTCCCATTGAGACCAGGAACTCCTTGAATGACGATTTCCTCCTGCGCACTGCAGTCTAAGCCCGGGACACCGGAAACCACTGGCACGGCTGAGCACCCTGAAGCCCTAGATGCTCGTTCTTTGGATTCCTGTCATCCATCTGATATTATAAGATGTGCCTGCTTTTACCATACCTTCAGTAAGGGCATTACTATTTAATTAAATGTGTTTTAATACTGCTGCACCTAGATTGGTGCTGCTTGTCCTTCTTTATATCAGATCAAGGAGTGTAAGGAGAAAATTGAGCCCTTTAAGGCAGGCACTGAATATGTTAAACAGATAGGAATATTGCAAAAAAAAAAAATACAGAAGAAAGATCTAGAAAATAAAAACATAAATAAAAAGAAATACCTTATGGATATAGGGGACTATCAGAAATAAACAGGTATTCAGATGGCAGGCTAATATAGGAATGGGGGGTAATGGAGCTTAACCAAATTCACCCTCTAGAGAGGGGAATAGATCAGGGGAAAAAAATGTGGGATTCAAACCCCCTAAGTACCTAAACAACAGAACCAACCTCTGCAATCTGGCATGCAAGATATACGGGATCAACCCCCAGCACATTACTTAGATAGGGAACCAGAAAACCCTTATGGACCAGCATATAACAATAGAAAGCCATATTATGATAATAGGGGCTATAGGGGCAATGCAGGTAGACCGCCATATCAGGGGTACCCACAAAATCGGGGGAATTGGAATAGCAGATATCAAGGAAGTAACTATCAAGTAAGGGGAACCAGAAAACCCTTATGGACCACCATATAACAATAGAAAGCCCTATTATGATAATAGGGGCTATAGTGGCAATGCAGGTAGACTGCCATATCAGGGGTACCCACAAAATCGGGGGAATTGGAATAGAAGCTATCAAGGAAGTAACTATCAAGTAAGAAGAAATTACTCTGGGAATGCCCCTTATCATAGGGAACTCCAAAAGGGAGGTTATTATACACAGGGGTATCAGAATAGAACACCCCAAGGGGGAGGATTGCCGCAAAATAGGGGCCCTCCACAGGGTGATTATCATCACCAGGGGAGACCACCTCCCTATCGAGGAGGCCCTCGGGATGAGGGGCAGTATTCCACACCAAAACCACAGAGACCTAAATATGATAGACCACCCACAGATCATTATGAGGTTCCTACGTATAATAAATACCTAATCATGATAATCAATATGGGGGCCTCTTTTTTAGAGAAGGGGAGGGGGGAGGCCACCAGGGAAGAAAGAAATGTAGAAAAAGGTTACAACGAGGAGGAAGAAGGCTATAACAAATAAATAAGGCGGGAACAGTAGGTGAAGGGATACCTTAGTGGCATTGATTTAACCAGGCATGAAATATTAACCTTGGATAGGGGAATCAAGTATGCACCCAAAAAAGGGTTTAAACAAATTTGAGACCTATATAGAAATAAAAAAATGTATAAGGAAATTTTATGTGAAGAAATATTACATGCAAAACCCCATGGAAAGAGCAGTAGCAGAAGGTGATCATACTCAATTAAGGAATCATTCTATATTTAACCCTCATATAGTGAACAATAAATATGTTGATATGTTCAAAAATTTGGTTACTAATGACCTAGACAGATTTCCTATTAAAAAGGTGTACTAGCAGAAGGAAATTAGAATGGACCTCAAGTCTTTGGGGGATAGAAGGGATATAGTCATACTCCCTGCGGATAAGGGGGGGGGAATTGTGGTGCTGTCAACAGAACAGTATATGATGGAAATGGGTAAGATTTTAGGGGATAGGGGAACTTATCAGGTACTACAATCAAATCCGAGGAAACAATTTAAAAATAAAAATATTTGGTTCCTACTGTAGGTAGAATACAGGTCATATATTATATTCCTAAAATCCACAAGGATAAGAATAACCCCCCCGGGGAGAACAATTGTAAGTGGGATAGAATCTCTCACCTCCCGTTTGAGTGAATATATTGATATAAACCTGCAACCCCTACTAAAAGAAACAAAGGCCTTTTTGAAGGACACCAAGCATGCATTGCAGCTTTTAAAGGAATGCGAGGTTGGTGTTGATATAGGCGATGTGGCCTCACTGTATACTAATATTGATCACCAGGGAGCTATAAGGGCAGTCGAGTGGGCATTAAAAAAGAATCCCAATATGAGACGGACTCAACATAAATTTATTTTGGAATTTTGTCTAAAATGTAATTATTTTTGGTATGCCAATAATCTTTATTTGCAAATAAAAGGTGTCGCTATGGACGCCAAATTTGCACCCAGTGTGGCTAATTTGTACATGCCCAAATAGGAGGAGGGTATTCTGTACAGCATGGACCCAAGGGTGGTGTTGTACAGACATTTCATTGATGATTTACTGCTTATTTGGAGGGGGAATACTGATGTGGAAAGATTGCAACACTCCATGAATGACAATGATCACAACATTAGTCTGACATGGGATGTCAGTAGTGAAAATTTACACTTTTTTGATTTGGAGATCTCCAATACCCCTTGAGGAATAGAAACAAAGACATATTTCAAAGAAACAGATCGTAACTCATATTTCCTGGCCCATCCTCCTGTCAGCACATAACGGGTTAACACCTCCTTTGGACCCCCAATGACCACATGTTCCAGGCTGAATATAAAAGACAGCCCCTCCCCCAACTAAGATGTTCTTTTTTTTGGCCATGCTCCAGGCCACATGCTGATTGCAGTTGGTAAGTAATTTGTTTGCTGCATCCCTCCCTGCTGATATAGTCCAGTGCGTTTTTATTTCTGCATCAAGAACGCATGGATAGTGTTTAACTTTGATTCCAATTACTTAATTTACACCAGTACAGCGCATTCTAGTGCCGTCAAGAAGAGTAGAATGTTGCATTGTTTCTTTATAGGAACACGTCGGGAAAGTGGCGAAACTCATGTAGAATGCATCAAAAACACTCATGCAGAAACTGTGGTGATCTGGCCATCAGGCCTGCACAGAATCTATAAAGTGACAGATTTTGCCTGCCAACCAGCAATAGAGTTAACTCTGATATATTTACTTCAGAAATGGCATTACATTCAACATCGGAAACTGCAAGATTTGACACAGTTTCTGGAAAGAGTGGAACCTGGCAACTGACTTTTGGTTGATGCTTTTGATAGACCTATTGCAAGCGCTGGTGCACTCAGTCACTGCTAGGAAAGCATTGTGGTTATACCACTGGAGGGCAGGCGGAACTTCTACACAAGCCTTTGAAATTTCCTGTAATGGGAGGTTATTGTTTGGCCAAACACTGAACAATGCAATTAAGCGAATGACAAGAGGAAAAGTCTGGACTGTAGCCACAGACTAGTAAGGGGAAGCCACCATCCTTCACTCAAACACACTGAACTTCAGAGGGTGCAGGAGGCCAAATCTTATAGGACAGGCTGCAGATTTAATATATTACAATGGAGGTATCTCAAAGTTTCCTTTGACATGAAATAAGTCCAGAGCAAGCTGCTAAGATGGGTGGAAAGTCTCTTTTAAAAGTGCGTCCAACCAAACTCTTCCAGTTGGGGCCAGGGGGCCTAAGTGAAGTAGATGATTGCAGCTTCCTTCTGGAGAGTTTGGACAAAAATCGCCAAAGACCAGTGGGTGGATAATGGAGAACAGATTTACAAAGAGAAAATGTTTGCAAAATTTCTATGTTGCTACTAGGACATCAACCCAGTGATGCTGAAAACATAGAATCATCTGGGGCCCTTTCTCCCCAATTTTTCTATTACCTAAGGCAGGAGGAAGGAATGGAATGTGTTTATATACATCAAGAGGTTCAAGATGGAGTCCATGCAGACAGTCACAGGTACAGTTCAGCAGGAGGACCAGTTGGAATCATTCGACTGGCGACTCATACTTCCATGTACCGATCAATGCCGAACACCAGAGGCGTGTAAGATTTCTGGTGACCAGAGGTCACTTCCAGTGGTCTGCCTTTTACAGAATTGGCACAGCACAAGGAATCTTTTTGAAGATCTTGTTGGTAGTGGTGGTACCTTGGGCCAGGTGGCACATGAGGGCCTTTCAATTTGCCTTCTTTAGCCTATAAGCTTGGCTGTCTATGGATCATAAAATCATTGTGCCTATACAAATGCAACAAGAACTACAATTTTGGACATCCTCACTGCGCTTCTTTCAGAGGCATGGCACTCAGTCCAAGCAATAGGATGATTCTGAAGCCTGATGCCAGTCTCTGGGGCTGGAATTCCATCATCTGAAGCGACAAGTGCAAGGCCATTGGAGTGTAGTGAAGCGCAGACTCCCCAAGTATCTTGAGTGGAAAAAAGCCTTTTCTAGCATTGCAAGCCTTTCAGGATTTTCAAGGGGTTGACAACAAGACAGTAGTAGCCTACATTGCCTAAAAAGGGGACACCAAAAGTCTGTTTCTTGTTGCATTTTGCAAATAAACTTTTTGTGGGCCAGAGAATCACTTAAAGCAGTTAAGGTTGGTCTTCTTGCCAGGAAAGCAAAGCCAATTATTGGTTCGATTAGGCAGAATATTTTTTTTCCCAACAAGTGCCTCATACCAATATTGGCCCTATGGGGCGTTCCAGCAGTAGCTCTCAGGGAGACTTCACTGAACATGCAGCTTCTGCTATTTGCAACAGGATACCAATGCAAAGACTCATAAGACTCAAAGACTTATAAGACCACACAAGAGGTTCACAGTGCCATGGAATTCTCTGTTTGATCTTTGTCTCTGGTCAAATGAAATCCTTTATGACAAGGTCAGTAACATCTCCCCAATCCAGTTAAACTGTTTTTAATAGCCTGTCTATGGAATAGGCTACACTAGAGGTCCAGTGATTCTCATCTGAGGTTGTTCAGACCCTGGTGACCAGAAGATCATCCATGAACGCTACATAGGAGAGGATATTCCCTATGGCTAGGAGGATTAACCACCTCGCGCCCGCCCTATAGCCGAATGACGGCCGTAGAGCAGGCGCGTTCGTCCGGGAGGCCATCCCTGGACGTCCTAATGTTTACTTCCGCAATGCGCGCCGCCGCGGGCGCGCATCGCAGAAGTTCTGTGTTCGCCGTGTCCCCCGGGGACAGGCAAACACAGATCGCTGTAAACGGCCAATCACAGCGGCCGTTTACATCGTGATCGGCGTGTCCAATGGGAGATGATCTCATATGTAAACATATGAGATCATCTCTCAGCGCCGCTCTCCCTCCTCACACAGACAGTGTGAGAGGGGAGAGATGAACGGCTGCAGCGGCAGCCGTTCTGCCTTGAGTTGAAAAAAAAAAAAAAAGTAAAAAAAAAAAGTGCCATCCTCCCCCAGCAGTGCCATCCGCCCCAGTGCCATCCGCCCCAGTGCCATCCACCCCAGTGCCATCCACCCCAGTGCTACCTGCCCCTAGTGCCATCCACCCCAGTGCTACCTGCCCCCAGTGCCATCCACCCCAGTGCTACCTGCCCCCAGTGCTACCTGCCCCCAGTGCCACCTGCCCCCAGTTCCACCTGCCCCCAGTGCCACCTGCCCCCAGTGCCACCTGTTGTCAGTGCCATTTGTCCCCAGTGCTATCTATCATCAGTGCCACGTATAAGTGCCATCTGTCATCAGTGCTACGTGTCATCAGTGCCACATAGTGCCATCTGTCATCAGTGCCACGTATTAGTGCCATCTATCATCAGTGCCACGTATCAGTGCCATTTGTCATCAGTGCCACCTGTCAGTGTCACGTGCCATCTGTTGTCAGTGTCACGTGTCATCAATGCCACTTATCAGTGCCATCTGTCATCAGTGTCACGCGTCATCTGTGCCATGTATTAGTGCCATCTGTCATCGGTGGCACGTATTAGTGCCATCTGTCATCAGTGCCACATATTAGTGCCACGTGTCTTCAGTGCCACGTATTAGTGCCACGTGTCATCAGTGCCACGTATAAGTGCCATGTGTCATCAGTGCCACATATTAGTGCCATCTGTCATCAGTGCCATCTGTCATCAGTGCCACTTGTCATCAGTGCCACGTATAAGTGTCATCATTGCCATGTATCAGTGCCATCTGTCATCAGTGTCACGTGTCATTGTCCTGGTGCTTCAAAAGTGTAATAAATAGTCAACAAGTTAGATGTGTAATTTATGTTCCTAGAACACATGATGGCGCTACCTGCATGTTGGGCCTCTCTATGTGGCCAGGCTGTGAAAAAGTCCCACACATGTGGTATTGTAATACTCAGGAGGAGTAGCAGAATTTTTTGGGGGGTGTCATTTGTGGTATACACATGCCACGTGAGAGAAATAACCTATTACAATGACAATTTTGTGGAGAAAAAAAAATGAAAAATCTTAATTTTGCAAAGAATTGTGGGAAAAAAATGACAACATCAAAAAGCTCACTATGCCTCTTACTAAATACCTTGGAATGTCTACTTTCCAAAAAGGGGTCATTTGGGGGGTATTTGTACTTTCCTGACTTGTTCGGGTCACAAGAAGCGAGATAGGCCACCAGTACATCAGATGTGATCAATTTTGTGCGATTCGCACCACAGCTTGTAGACTCTCTAACTTTCACAAAGACCAAATAATATCCACTAATTTGGGTTATTTTTACCAAAGATATGTAGCAGTATAAATTGTGGCCAAAATTTATGAAGAAAAATTTATAATTTGCATAATTCTGTCACAGAAACAAAGAAATATGCGTTTTTTTTTTCAAAAAACCCCAGAGGTGATCAAATACCACCAAAAGAAAGCTCTATTTGTGGGAAAAAAAGGACAAAAATTCATTTGGGTACAGTGTTGCATGACTGAGTAATTGTCATTCAAAGTGTGAGAGCACCGAAAGCTGAACATTGGTCTGGGCAGGAAGGGTGTTTAAGTGCCCAGTAAGCAAGTGGTTAAATAAGGAGTTTGATTTAAAATGTTTTCTCAGTAATTATTGATTGTATATTTTTGGCCCTGGGATATGAAGTAAAGTTGGATACGGTTCGTGTCATGTTGCTATAGTATCCCAATACACCTAGTCATACCAGCTAAAAAAGGGGGTTATTAGTGGTTTTTGAAGCGCTTCGCCCATTTGAGGCATGTTGTGTGCCCTTTAATGATTACTAGTTATTTTGATGTTTCTTAATGTTATGAATATCTTTAATATAATATCCATCTATGATTTCTAATATTTCTTTGATAAAGTAATCTGGATATCACATTTATGGGGAAAGGCTTATACAGGGGAATGTAAGTTGATATATATATATATATATATATATATATATATATATATATATATATACACACACACACACATACATACAGAGCTTTTTTTCTGCCAGAATGTGCCGGAACGCCATTCCAGCACCTCCGCCAGAGAACTCCCGTGTCCAAATCTGTGAAGCCTGCTGCGCTGCCTCCTGTAATTAGGCACTGACGGCCATGGAGGGCACTCCCCGCTGCTGGGCACCTCCGCCAGAGCACTCCTCGCCACTGGGGCATCTCCACGAAAGCACTCCTCGCCGCTGGGGCACCTCCGCCAGAGCACTCCTCGCCACTGGGGCACCTCCACCGCCGCTAAGCTACCTCCTCTGCGGCGGCCGCTGGGGGATCAAACACAGCTGCAGCCTATGAAAGCAGAAGGCAGAATAATCTGCACTCCCTCCGCCTCTCAATACAGACCAGCCGAAAGCTTGTTTTGTGTGTGAACAATGTTCGGGGTGGCCAGGCACTGCTATCTGCCCTCCTCTCCACTTCCAGCACTAACAGAGGGCTGGAGGACAGGCGGATCGGGCTCCCTGAGGACCAGTGGGAGGCGCATGCAGTTCAGAACTCCATTGGAAGGAGCAGAGCACCTCACCCAGAAGGAGAATGGGCCCTGTCCGCTGCTGCCCAGAATGAATCTCCTATGGAAGGTACTGGATATCTCTCTCATCCCTCTTCCACCCTCTCTCTGACTTCTCTCACACATGCAGGCAGGGGGAACTGGGGAGGCAAGTGGGTGTCACTGATCTGCACCCAGCACTGCTACTGATCCCCCTCCCCTCCCAAACACTTCTACTGATTCCCCCCTCTACTTCCAAACACTACTACTGATTCCCCCCTCCCCTCCCAAACACTGCTACTGACCCCCCCCCTCCCAAGAACTGCTACTGATCCCCCCCTCCCAAGCGCTACTACTTATCCCCCCTCCCAAGTACTGCTACTGATTCTCCCCCTTCCCAAGCACTGCTACTGATCCCCCCTCTCCCAAGCACTGCTACTGATCCCCCCTCCCAAGCACTGCTACTGATTTCCCCCCATTACTGCTAATGATCCCCCCCTCCCAAGCACTGCTACTGATCCCCCCTCCAAAGCACTGCTACTGATCCCCCCTCCCAAGCACTGCTACTGGTTCCCCCCTCCCAAGCACTGCTACTTATCCCCCCTCCCAAGTACTGCTACTGATTCCCCCTCCCCCCCTTCCCAAGCACTGCTACTGATCCCCCCTTCCCAACCACTGCTACTGATCCCCCTCTCCCAAGCACTGCTACGGATCCCCCCTCCCAAGCACTGCTACTGATTTCCCCCCCCCAAGCACTGATACTGATGCCCCCCCTCGCAAGTACTGCTACTGACCCCCCTCTCCCAAGCACTGCTACTGATCCCCCCCTCCCAAGCACTGCTACTGATTCCCCCCTCCCAAGCACTGCTACTGATTCCCCCCTCCCAAGCACTGCTACTGATTCCCCCCTCCCAAGCACTGCTACTGATTCCCCCCTCCCAAGCACTGCTACTGATTCCCCCCCAAGCACTGTTACTGATTCCCCCCAAGCACTGCTACTGACACTTCCCCAAGCAAGCACTGCTACTGAGTCCCCTCCTCCCAAGCACTGCTGCTGATCCCCCCAAGCAATGATACTGCCCCCCCCAAGCACTACTAATGATCCCCCCCTCCCAAGCACTGCTACTGATCCCCCCAAAGCACTGATACTGACCCCCCCAAGCACTGCTACTTATTCCCCCCTACCAAGCACTTCTACTGATCCCCCCAACACTGCTACTGATTCCCCCCTCCTCTCCCCAAGCACTGCTACTGATTCCCCCCTCCCCCAAGCACTGCTACTGATTTCCCCCTCCCCAAGCACTGCTTCTGATCCCACCTCCCCCCAAGCACTGCTACTGATTCCCCCCCAAGCACTGCTACTGATCTCCCCAAACACCGATACTGCCCCCCCCCCAAGCACTACTAATGATCCCCCTTCCCAAGCACTGCTACTGACCCCCCCCCCCCCAAGCACTGATACTGACCCTCCAAGCACTTCTACTGATTCCCCCCTCCAGAGCACTTCTACTGATTCCCCCTCCTCTCCCCAAGCACTGCTACTGATTCCCCCCCTCCCCCAAGCACTGCTACTGTTTTCACCCTCCCCCCAAGCACTGCTACTGACCCCCCCCCCAAGAACTGCTACTGATCTCCCCCACCCCCCAAGCACTGCCACTGATCCCATCTCTCCACTAGCCCTTCCACTCATCCCACCCCCAGCACTGCCATTGATCCCATCCCCCGAGCACTGCCATTGATTCCATCAAACCCCCAGCACTGCCAATGATCACACCTCCCTCCCCCCAGCCCTGCCATTAATACCATTCAAACACCCCCCCCCCCCACTGCCACTGATTATCACCGCACACCCATTGGATTCTGGGGCTAGGGGCAGTGTGATGTGCAGTAACCTCTAGGAACCAATCAGAAAGCAGAAATGATATGCTGTGAGTGGTACTGTTATGCTGTAACCTCTAGCAACCAATCACAATTGCTGCCTGATTTGCTACACTAAACTGAGTTTAGCTGCGATTTTTTTTTGTAAGTTTAAAGCAGGTGGAGAGCAAAATTGTATGTAGGTGGGCCCAAAGAAAATTGGGTCCATTCAATATTAAAGATACCCCTGGATGGCTGGTGTGGGTAGGTAGCCTATTCTACTCCCCACTAGTCTCCTGTTAACTTTTGCTGGCCTGGGCTGTCTCTTGCTGAACTGGGTGTTTTTTTTTGGGGGGGGGGGGCGGTTCTACGGGCTTGACATGGGAGGGGTGGTTCTATGGGGCGGGTAGGGGCGTGATCTAGGAGGGGGGTGAGTTCCTGAACTTTGGTGGTCCTTTGTTTGTTAACGTCCATAGGGGTCTTTCTATATATGTAACTGGTGTATATGTGAATGCATAGCAGTGTATGCACATACACACAAAGTTTTTTTGAGGCATTAGGATCTCTATTAATTTTATAGATATTATAATAGATATATCTATCTATCTATCTATCTATCTATCTATCTATCTATATATATATATATATATATATATATATATATATATATATATAGATAGATATTATATAGATATTATTATATTATTTTAATAGTTAATTGTTACGTATATATGATTTTTACATAAATATTGGGGATATATATATCTATAGTTTTTGTTTTAATTGTATTCAATTTTTTAGGACATTTATTTAAATGTAAATATGTCATATGTTTTTTAAATGTAATAGTTAGAATCATATTGGATCCGTTATTTTGTTTTATATCATGTCAAGACTGGGATGAGACCGTATGTTCGCTCTGTAACACCGTTCTGCAATCGAGCATCTGCATATGGATGCAGCTTAATTTTGCAAGATATATATGATATAATGTTGCTCTACAGCATCATGGAGGATTAGATAGTTCAGCGCTGCTGTGAGTCGAGTCATAGTGCGTTTTGTTTAGGGTTCTAGTATAAACAGTGTATTGGGCTAAGCTTATGGACATTAGGATGTCCTCAGACTACAAGAAAATGGCTGACGGCTGAGTATTTAACTGACAGTTTCACCATCCAATCAGCATCCCCCCAAGGAAGATACAAACTTTCCCTTGTATCGTCACGCGTAGGGGAGGGGACCGGACGGTGTAGAAGGTGGCTGGCCTGCCTTACAGAGAACGGAGATATGACCTTAACCAAAAAACCTGCGTTTTAGGCACATTACAGTGTGGTGCACTAAATGCACCTAAACCATGTTAGTACCCTGTACTGGGACTTTTTGTTTGTACAATAAATTGTGTTAAAACGGTATCACGCTATGGGGTTTCTTTTTACTGTTTGCATATAAGGAAACAGCACCAGTGAGCGGTTTTTGGCACCATACAGCTAATTTATAATCCCTGAGGTGATTCACATGCGTGGTTGACCAAACTTAATTGCGAGGTAACATGCTCTGAGGTGAGCAGCCATTGCCTAAGTGTGGACACCGCGACATGTTGCTTCACTTTTTTTGAAGTCGCCTTTATATATTTAATAAGGACTATATATCAATTATGTTGGACTGTCTTTCATTTGATTAGGACGTCACTGTTATATGCACTATAGCACTTTATGATTCACATTTGTGGCACCATATACCGTATATAACTTTTAGAGTTTGTTTATAATTTTTTATTTTGTCTGTGGAATGTGATGCATAACACAGATTATATTATCACAGCAATGAAGGATTTTATATACATTTTTTTGCAATATATTATTTCTTTGCCATTTCATTATGTTCTATATATTTTGTTTTTAGCTTCATTATTGAAATGTTGGCACTTTAAATTCATTTGTTGGGAAGAATTTCAGGAGATAGTGTAGCATAGTAATTTTTTGTTTATATTGTTTTCACACTGCTTTATGAGACGCGATTAGTGCTAGCAGCTGTCGATCATCATTACGCACCAAATAATTTTATTTTTACTTGTATAACTGGTAGTTCGCAGGATCCTCATAGTTTGTTTTATGAAATCACATGATCTCTCTCTTTATGGGGTATTGTTTGGGGAAAGTCAAAATGGGACTATATTTTCCACAATTATATGTTCTACACTATGTACAAGCTTTACAAAAGAAACATCTACAACAGAGTGCACAATTCATTAACTGATCAGACTTACACCTCTTTCTTCATTTTAATGTAAATGATGCAAAATCATACATTTTTAAAGGTACCTTGTTTAGACCCACTGCATCCCTTTTATTTCCTATGTGGGACAGCAACTTTTTAAAGTACTAATTAAAAATACCTCAGACTCATGTACACTAGTAACACTAATACCCACTGCTTATTCCTCAGAGGAAAAAATATACGCGGTATATAAATTTCAATTCATGTGGAAGAAAAACAAAAGGGAACTGCTTAATATTGGTGACATGATATGGTCTTTTTTTCCTGCTCTCACTGGTTGGGAAGCAATGATAATATCTAGATTAAATAACTACTCTAAGGCCGCGTACACACGCGCGGACTGTTCGCCCAACTTTGTCCGCTGAACAGTGTTTGGGCGGACAGTCCGCTCGTGTGTGGGCTTTCAGCGGACAGTTTCAGCGGACAGTTTGACGAACAAGGTTTTTCGGAAATTCCGTAAAACTGTCCGCTGAAACCTTGTTTGAGCGAACAGTCCGCCCGTGTGTAGGCTTGTTCGTCAAACTAAGTTCCGCGCATGCTCAGAAAGGATTTACACGCCGAAAGTTATAATGCAGTGTATAGGACGTCGTATTTTTCGTCCCGTCGTACGTGCCGTTCACGTCATCGTGCACGGTTTCAGCAAACTGTTCGTTCGTCGTGTGTGGCCATGTCCGTCCATGCTAATTTTGAGCGGACTGTTTGCCGAAACTGTTTGACGGACAAAGTTGGGCGAACAGTCCCCGCGTGTGTACGCGGCCTTACATAACAGATGGCATTTTAAATGAAACAATGGAAACTCTTCACCTTTTCTTTTCAAATAGTTTTATTGAGAAGTCAAATAATTCACACTAGAATAAGCAGAACAATTTACAATGATAGCAGTAACAAAGAGTAACCAGGTAGGCTGCATCTTAAGTTTGCAGAAGTAGTTACATTAGAAGATTCTAAAACAGGCCCATGGACCATTTATACATAAAGTATAGCAGATATACGGTATCCCAGGAGGGGACCGGGTAAAAGCAAACTTACGAACTCAAAAGAAGGAGAGTCATTTAATAAACATTGTTGAAATAACAACTATTACCAGAGGTGACTGTAGATAGAAGAGTTCCGCGAGATAAGTTTTACGTAAAGAAGAAAGAAAGTGAGGGAAAAAGAATTAGGAAAAAGGGAGAGAAATGAGAGGAAAGAAAGAGAAATAGGGACACAATAAGGGAAAGAGGAAATACCAGAGGATAGGGTAGAAGAGGTAAGAGGGAGTGGGAAGTGTCGGAAGGCCCACGCGAACCACGGACAGTATTTTTGCGCCCATTCTGGGCTAAGGAACCATGAGACGAGTATCTAAATCTTTCGGTAGGTAATGGTCTACCCAAGGTTGCCATATTTTATTAAATAATGGGATCCTATCTAGGATGACTGCCTCTATCTTATCATGAATCATAGCCTGCGTGACTCTATGTTTTGTTTCAGTTATATTCAGGGAAGGTGTCCTCCAGGCTTTGGCAATCGTTTGTTTAGCGGCAGTTGTTACTTGAAGAAAGAGCCGGTTTTGGGCTTTAGTAAAATCTTGGGGTAGCCAATTTAGCAAGGCCATTGCTGGGTTGGGATCTATGGGGTGCTGCATCAATATAGATAGTAATTGAAAGATCGTGGACCAAAAATTTTTCACGATGGGACAAGTCCACCATGTGTGAACATGAGTGCCCCGATCTTTGCAACCCCTAAAACAGTCGGGCGAGTAGTTAGGTACAAATTTAGAAATTCTAGAGGGGACCAAATACCACCGCATCAGGACCTTATAGTTCGCTTCAGAGGCCACTACGTTCTGTGAGGAATTTTTGGTATTGGTCCATATATCAGACTCTTCACCTTTTAACGGTGGAAATCAGGGAACTATGTTGATTATCTTTAAGCCCCGGTTCACACTGAGCTGTGGGAATGAATTCAGCTGAGCACGATTTCACTCTTGCATGTCAGTGCCGATTTCGGCCACGATTTCAGAGACATCTATGCAGGTTTCTGCACAGATGTGAATGTTATTCACAGCCTGAAATCGCAAAAACGAGTACAGAAACTACTTTTTGAAATCGGCGCAGCGCCGCAGATGCTGCGTTGCACCAGTTAGGACGGTGCCAATGATGGCTATTGCCGCCGATTTGATATGTGATTTGACATGTCAACTTGCATGTCAAAATGCTCCAGTGTGAACCAGGGCTTAAGGAGAAACCTGAATTAGATTACCTTCTAGCACCAAGGCAGGGCCGGGACAAGGGATGGGCAGGAGGGGCGGCTGCCCCTGGCGCAATGGTTTATTGCAGGGGTAGGGGGCACCCTAACCTTAACCCTAAGGGAAAGGGGGGCACAGTTTGGCATCTTTGCCCTGGGCGCTGGATGACCTTGTCCCGACACTGCACCAAGGTGAGGTTTTTGTAAATTTATAGGTAAAGAATTTTGCACCCGGTTTTCACATCAAAAAGAGGTAATAGAAGCATATTTACCAAAGATAGCCAAGGAGCAACACAAAGCTAGGAACATAACTGGGGATGGCTGGATCCCTTTTAAAGGTCTAGGAACTTTGGGAAATTTTCTTTATTCAGTAGGCTTACAGCTACAAAAATTTGTGGTATACATATTCATGTCTATTTAAGATCTTTATGGATATGTTCAAAAGATGTACTACTCCAAAGAGCGTTGTGATGATTGTATAAGCAAATACTGAATGCTTTGTGATTTAGGAAATTCCCTCTACTGAGGATCCTCACACCCTAATACCCAGTGCGTCACTTTTTAGAAATCACTCTACTATATATGGCAGGGAGAGGCCATGCCGCTGTGTAGTATGGCAGTCTAGGGCAGGTTTTGTGCTAAAACCAGGCACACTAATAGAACAGATATGTGCTGGCTTTATATTACAATCAGTAGTAGAGGTCAGTGTCCCACCCTCCCAAGGGGATCAGTGTGTGTTGGGAGCAGAGAGAGGAGGTGCACATCTGCCCCGTGGGAAGTGTGTTACATGGTCTTGAGGACCAAGGCAGAAAGTCTGAGCAGTCGAGCTGCAAAGAGTGCCACAAGGCTGAATATTATTCCTTTGTCACATTGATTGTGATAATCCCCTGCATGGGAAGCTATTCATTTGTGAATTTTTCTTTTATTTATGTTTTGTTTAAATAAAAGTGGGCAGAAAGGCTTTGAAAAGACACTTCTTGAGTGGAATAAACTCACTGTTTTGCACTACCATTGAGTTGCAAAAACCTCAACTTGTCACAATTGGTGGAGGATGTGGGCACAGACCCCTACTCCTGATTCTATTATAAAGCCAGCACACACCTGTTCCATTAGTGTGCCTGTTTTTACCTGGCCTTTACTGCCATATTACACAGTGACAAGGCTTTGCACTGCTATATATGATTTAAATAATTCAATTAAAAATTTGTTTCTTCAGAAAAATAGAATAGAGGAAATTAAAATGAAGTTATAGATTTATAATGTCATTTCAGAATAAAAATGTAACTTTCAATATTATGAAATATAAAGCTGATGCCCACAATAAGCTTATCTTTTACCCAAAAAGTATCTCTGTACCAGCTATAAATGTAATAGTATAAAGTTTATTTTAATTGTCATGTCAGCTTGCGCTGAAAACCAACAAGTTTTATTTACTCTGTTAGCTTTGCTCTGTTAGTTAAACATATCTTGTGTGTTTTTGGAAATTGCCTAAAATAAAGAAGGAAGCTATGGAACTATAATTTAATAAGTTATACTCTTAATATACCTATACAATGTAATATAGAACAAGAAACTTCATGCATCCGGTCCAACCAACCAGCACAGCTGAGAGTTGGTGGTATGGAGATCTCTTTGCAGGTGGACACCAGGAGCTCTAATAATGGTGCAGACTGCACACAGCTGGAAGCAGGTTGCAATGATAAGTGCAGTAGGCTGGATCAACGGGTAATTACTGAAGGTAGGTACTTAAGGCTGGGTACAACAGATAGGCGCCAAGGCGGATCACCACAGACAGGGCACAGCAGAAGACGTAGTTGGGGACAGTAACAGAGGTCAGTAAGCCAGTGGTCAGCAGATCGGGTATCAGAGTCGTGGTTAGGCAAGCCAGGGTCATACACAAGGCAGAAGACAAGAGAAGATCCAGGAATAATCCGAGGTCAGAGCTAGGAGCGAGACAAGAGGTATCCAAGGTCAAGCTGGGTCGATAACAGGTGATCAGAAGCAGAACCAAACACAGGAACAGAGAGCAGGAAGCTGAAGACCAGTCAGCAATGTCCATGTGACACAGTCATCCTTTTAAAAGCCTGAGGGCACCAGGATTGATGTGCACACACGTGTCTTTGCCATGGCGAACGTGCATTCACAAAATGTGTACGCGTATTCATGCGGGCACGGCCATATTGAAAATTGACTAATGTGCCAGGTCTGCGGACAACTATCCTCCAGCTAGTTCCCTGACAAAACATATATTTAATTGCTTAACTGCTTGCCTACCAGCGCATGATGATGTACGTCGGCACAATGGCACGGCTGGGAAAATGGGCATTCCTGTACGTCCCCTTTAAGATGCCGCTGCATACTCCATGAGTGTGTCCGTGGGTCCCGCGGCCTTGATGTCCACTGGGGACCCGTGATCGTGACATGGAGCGGCAGAACGGGACAAGACATTTCCCTGTTCTGCCTAGCAACATGTCAGGGATCTACTGCTCCCTGTCATCGGGAGCAGTGATCTCTGTGATGTTGTAGTGAGCCCATCCCCCCACAGTTAGAATCACTTTCTAGGACACACTTAACCCCTTGATCGCCCCCTAGTGTTTAACCCCTTCCCTGCCAGTGTCATTTACACAGTAAGCAGTGCATTTTTGTAGCACTGATCGCTGTATAAATGTCACTGGTCTCAAAATTGTGTCAAAAGTGTCCGATGTGTCTGCCGCAATGTCGCAGTTGCACAAACTCCGCCATTACTAATAAACATTTTTTTTATATTTATATTTATTTTTTTATATTTATCCCCTATTTTGTAGACACTATAACTTTTGCGCAAACCAATCAATATATGCTTTTTTTTAACCAAAAATATTTAGAAAAATACATATCGGCCTAAACTGAGAAAGAAATTAATTTTTTTATATATTTTTTGGGGATATTTATTATAGCAAAATGTAAAAAATATAGCTTTTTTCAAAATTGTCGCTCTTTTTTTGTTTATAGCGCAAGAAATAAAAAACGCAGAGGTGATTTGTGGGAAAAAAAGGACGCCAATTTTGTTTGGGTGCAACATCGTACGACCGCGCAATTGTCAGTTAAAGCGACACAGTGCCGTATCGCAAAAAGTGCTCTGGTCAGGAAGGGGGTAAATTCTTTCAGGGCTGAAGTGGCTAAAGCGGAAGTAAACCCATAGATCCAACAGTCTCAACCAAACTGTCAAATCATTCAATGGCTGGTGTCATAACTGATCACATGAACAGCATCATGGCAGTTGAAGATCAAACAGAGGCCGAGATGGCAGCTTCCTTGGCTAAAAACAATAGAAGGGTTTAATTCCACTGTAAGTCACGTGTTGTCAGCTGAAGTTATAGTCTGTTTGAACCTTGATCATGCCAAGCTTTATTGGACGCACATCAATTTGTACTTTGAAATGCTACTGTATGTGCTGAAAAGTTAGCCTGTCTGATTTTAGAAAAAGCCTCCATACAGCATTAATTCTTTAACCACTTGCCGACCAGTGCAAGATGATGTACGTCGGCACAATGGCACGGCTGCGCAAATGGGTGTACCTGTACGTCCTCTTTAAATCGTGGGCTAATGGGCGCACCGCGTGAACGTGCCCGTGGGTCCCGTGGACTCGATGTCCGCCGGTGGCCCGCGATCGTGACACGGAGATGTAAACAAGGCATTTCCTTGTTCTGCCTAACAAAAGACAGGGATCTACTGCTCCCAGTGAATAGGAGTAGTATCTCTGTCGTGCAATTGTCAGTAAAAGCGACGCTGTGCCTTATCGCAAAAAATGCTCTGATCAGGAAGGGGCTAAATCCTTCAGGGGCTGATGTGGTTAACTTAAGCTGTGCCTTAAACTACACTAGGGATGAGCCGAACACCCCCCGGTTCGGTTCGCACCAGAACTTTCGAACGGACCCCAAATTCGAACGAACTTTAGAACCCCATTGAAGTCTATGGGACTCGAACGTTCGAAATGAAAAGTGCTAATTTTAAAGGCTAATATGCAAGATACTGCCCTAAAAAGGGTTTGGGGACCTGGCTCCTGCCCCAGGGGACATGGGTCAATGCCTAAAATGTTTTTAAAAATGGCCGTTTTGGCGGGAGCACTGATTTTAATGACGATTAAAGTGAAAAAAAAAAAGTGAAATATTCCTTTAAATATGGTGCCTGGGGGGTGTCTGCAGTATGCCTGTGAAGTGCCACGTGTTTCCCGTGTTTAGAACAGTCCCTGCACAAAATGACATTAAACGGAAATAACACCATTTAAAACTGCTTGCGATTTTAATGTTATATCTGGTTCCTGCAATATGGTTGAAAATCATTGAGAAAAATGGCATGGGTAGCCCTCCCTGCCCATTACCAGCCTATTTGGGTCTTGTACGCATATTAAGGGGAACCCTGTACCCATATTAAAAAAAGGAAATGCGTGTGGCCCCCAGGCCCTATATACTCAGAACAGCAGTATACAGGCGGTGCAAACAAGACAGGGACTGTGTAGGTTTGTTGTGTTAAGTTGAAGCTGTTTGTAATTTTCAACTGGTACATTTTTAAAGTGTAGCTCCAGTCAAAAAAACTATTTTTAAGCTTTTTGGAAAACATAGGCAAGGGTTATCACCCCTGTATAATTTGTTTTGTCGTCCATCTTTTTTCATCTCACTTGCTGTTGTCTCCTTCCGTTTGCAAGTAGGTGATGTTTGTAAATTGGATGTTTGAAAGTAGGGGCCTGTCCTATATGCTCTGCAGAAATGGCGGAACAAGGTGTTGGTTTTGCCACAACATTGTAAGCCCTCAAAGTGACTCTTGGTGGGCGCTGGAGCGCCCTGCTGTGAACGATTATATCAAGAATTGTAATTACATGCCATTGTTGAACAGTGGTAGAAAAATTGACCTTTGGTGGTTGTGGTGCTGGTGCCACAACACTATAAGTCCTCACCGTTACTCTGGGTGGGCACAGGAAGGGGCCCTCCTGTGAAATATTATATCAAGAATTGTAATTACATGTCCCTGTTAAACAGGGGCATAAAAATTTGGCCTTAGGCACTGCTGCTGGTGCCACCACACTGCAACCTCTTCCATATACTCTAGTTTTATTGCAGGAATTAGCCCTGCTGCAAAGCATTGCATCAAAAATTGTACTTAAACGCCCCTGTTAAACAGGGGCAGAAAAATTGGGCCTTAGGCACTGGTGCTGGTGCCACTACACTGCAACCTCTGCCATATACTCTAGTTTTAATGCAGGAATTAGCCCTGCTGCAAAGCATTGCATCAAAAATTGTAATTAAACACCCCTGTTAAACAGGGGCAGAAAAATTGGGCCTTAGGCACTGGTGCTGGTGCCACCACACTGCAACCTCTCCCATATACTCTTGTTTTATTGCAGGAATTAGCCCTGCTGCAAAGCATTGCATCAAAAATTGTACTTAAACGCCCCTGTTAAACAGGGGCAGAAAAATTGGGCTGATGGCATCAACCAGAACCAGAAATGTTCTTCCAACATATCAGCGGAGGAGGAAGAGGATAGACAATCAACATAACAGGACAGTCACTCAGCATCAGCATAGGCAGTCTTGAAGGGATGTGATATTTCAAAAAAAATTATTCTGTTACATCAGCTTCAGGTGCTTGGTAGCTGTGGGTGATCCAAGACTGATTCATCTTGCCCCTAGGTATTCCTGCACCATGTAAATCAGACGCTGGCGATGGGTGCTGGAACCGATCATACCTTGGGGCTGCGGACTAAAAAATTGTCTGAAAGCATCAGTCAGACGGCCACCTTCTCCACCGCTCCTTCTGACCGATGCTTCAGCAACACGTTGTCCAGGACCAGGAGTTTGTAACCTCCCAGTCTCTGGGAACGCGTTGCACAGACCTTTCTGCAAGGCCTCCCGGAGATGTCTCATCCTCTGCTCCCTCTGCGATGGCAAGATAAGGTCGGCAACCTTACCCTTGTACCGTGGATCAAGGAGAGTGGCCAGCCAGTAATGGTCCCTCTCCTTGATCCGAAGAATACGAGGATCCTTCCGCAGGCTTTGCAGGATCAGGGAGGCCATGCAGCGTAGGTTAGCTGAGGCATTCGGTCCGGAGTCCTCTGGGTCACTAAGGACAACATGATCCGCAGCTACCTCCTCCCAGCCACGTACAAGTCCACGTGTTTCTTGGGACTGTAAATCATCCCTACAAGACTGCTGCTGCTGCTGCTGATGCTGAGTGCCAGCCTCCACCTCCATGCTGACACAATCATCCTCCTCCTCATCTTCCTCCTCCTCATCCTCTTCCTGTGTGATGGGTGGCACAGCAGGAACACTGTCTGGATAAAGGGGGCCTTGAGAGGCAAGGAAGTCCTCCTCTTCCTGCCTCTGTTCTGCCTCAAGTGCCCTGTCCATTATTCCACGCAGCGTATGCTCCAAGAGGTGGACAAGAGGTACAGTGTCACTGATGCATGCACTGTCACTGCTCACCATCCTTGTGGCCTCCTCAAACGGTGACAGGACACTGCATGCATCCCTGATCATGCCCCACTGGCGTGGTGAGAAAAAACCGAGCTCCCCTGACCCTGTCCTGGTGCCGTAGTCGCACAGGTACTCATTGATGGCCCTCTGCTGCGTGTGCAGCCGCTGCAGCATGGCCAATGTTGAGTTCCATCTGGTGGGCATGTCACATATAAGGCGGTTCTTGGGCAGGTTCAACTCCTTTTGGAGCTCAGCCAGCCGAGCACAGGCATTAAATGATCGACGGAAATGCACACAGACTTTCTTGGCCTGCTTCAGGACATCCTGTAAGCCGGGGTACCTGCCCAAGAACCGCTGCACCACCAGGTTAAGGACGTGAGCTACACAGGGCACATGGGTCAGTTGTCCCTGTCGGAGGGCGGAGAGGAGGTTGGTGCCATTGTCGCAAACCACCATTCCTGGCTTAAGCTGGCATGGCGTCAACCACCTCTCGGCCTGCCCCTGCAGAGCTGACAAAACATCCGCCCCAGTGTGGCTCCTGTCCCCCAAACAAACCAGCGCAAGCACGGCATGGCATCGTTTTGCCTGCGTACTTGCGTAGCCCCTGGAACGCCTACGGAGCACCGCTGGTTCTGAGGACAGAGCACTGGAAGAGGCCATGGAGGAAGAAGAAGAGGAGGGGGTGGAGGAGAGAGGTGTGTCACAACCAATAGTAGCATTTTGGAGGCGTGGTGGTGGAACAACCTCCAACACTACTGCACCTTGTCCTGCATCCTTCCCAGCTGCCAGAAGAGTGACCCAATGGGCCGTGAAAGACAGGTAACGTCCCTGTCCATGCCTGCTGGACCATGAGTCAGCGGTAATATGCACCTTACCGCTGACCGCCCTGTCCAGCGAGGCAAGGACATTGCCTTCCACATGCCGGTAGAGAGCCGGAATCGCCTTCCATGAGAAAAATTGGCGTTTAGAGACCTGCCACTGAGGAACCGCACATTGTACAAACTTACGGAAGGGGGCCGAGTCTACCAACTGAAAAGGCAGCAGTTGAAGTGCTAGCAATTTAGCCAAGCTAGCATTCAACCGCTGGGCATGTGGATGGCTGGGAGTGAACTTCTTTTGCCGGTCCAGCAGCTGGGGCAGGGACATTTGCCTGCTATAATCGGACGTGGGTGTACCGCTAGCAGAGTTCCCGGAAGCACTTGGCTGTGACACACCTAATTCTACACCTTCATTCCTCTCAGAGCAGGTTTCAGAGAGGACTGAAGATCTAGTGGGGTTGGAGATGCCAGCTGATGAGGAGCAAGGAGAGGTCCGCTTTGTTCTTTGGTGTGGGTCTTTGAGGTACGCTTGCCAACGAGCTGCATGGCAGGTCAACATATGTCTGGTCAAGCATGTGGTGCCCAAGCGGCTGATGTTTTGGCCACGTGAGATACGCTTGAGACATATGTTGCAAATAGCAGCGGTGCGATCTGATGCACTCGTCTCAAAAAAGGCCCACACCAAAGAACTTTTAGAATAACGCGCAGAGGCAGTGCTCTGCACAGGCAGAGCTCTGCGGTGTGATTCAGTCGGTGTACTGCCCCTAAGCTGGCCCCCGGAGGGCATCCTGCCTCGTTGGACATGTGCCTCCTCCTCCTCCTCCTCCTCTCTCCTTCCAGGCACCCACGTGGAGTCAGTGCCCTCATCATCCCCTCCCTCTTCATCACTGTAGCAAACCTGGCAGTATGCTGCAGCTTGTGGAACATGACTGCCAGATTGCTGTCCTTCATGAGCATCCCCTCTCTCTACGCTCACGCTACTGCCTTCCTCTAGCTGAGTGTCATCATCAGAGCCCACAAAACACTGGGCATCCTCCTGGAGCATGTACCCAACACTGTGCTCAAAGAGTTCAGGAGACTCCTCAGGAGGACGTGGTGGGTCTAGGGAAGGAGTCACTGATGATGACATTGAGAGGAGGGAAGACGATGCGTTGGCAGCTGCTTTGCTAGTACCCTGAGACTGGGTGAGAGAGAATGAGGAGGATGAAGATGGCTTGGTCATCCACTCTACCAAGTCGTTGGCATGTTGCGGTTCAACATGTCACGCTGCCGAAAAGAAGGACAAGCGTGTCCCATGGCCACGTGCTGATAACAATGCACCGCGTCCACGACCAGCACTGTTGTCTCTAGACACAGAGCCTGCTTGCCCTCTTTTATCGGCTCACGCCTGTCTACCTCTCCTTGCTGGCCTTCCAGACATGGTAATGGCCTGAAGGGAGTTGGATAAAAAAGCAGTTGGGTAGTGTATATTGTGCTAGAGGCACACAACACCCACTAACTCCTGCAGATGCCTTTATTATAGAACACCAGAGATAAAGGGGTATATACAGATGTATACTGTGCTGTGCTGGAAGCACACACAACTTCCAATAACTCCTGCAGATGGCAAGTGGGCTCAAATAGAGAACAGCTATGTAGGTGGATATAGCGGTATGTACTGGGTACAGAGCACGCAGACAGCACGCACTATCTCCTAACACTACTGACTGCAAGCTCTATTATAAAAGATAGATCACTAGCTATATAGGTGAGGTGAATATAGCGGTGTATACTGCGGTCAGGGCACGCAGACAATAACCACTACACAACAGCAAGATCGAAAATCGGCCAAAAACGATCGGTGTGTACTGTGTTGAAGGTACACAGAACACCCACTGCTTCAGACGCCAACACACTACACGAGGCCGCCGCGCTGGCGGCCTTATATAGTGTGGGGCGTGCACTACACAGCCTGAGCTATGATTGGCCACAGGCATCCTGCCTGTGGCCAATCATGGCTCTCCTCGCTGCTGGCGCTGCGATTGACCAAGCATGCGGGGTCACAGTGCATGCTTGGCCAATCATGAGCCAGCAATGCACTGTGCCATCGCAGTGCATTGTGGGCCGTGAACGCCACACGAATTTGACGCGAACGGACCAAAATGTTCGGACTTCGCCGAACGGACGAACAGCCAATGTTCGAGTCGAACGTATGTTCGACTCGAACACGAAGCTCATCCCTAAACTACACCTGTAATGCTTACTGTATAAAAGCAGCTCAATAACCAGTACACAAATTGATTCCATTGTAAATTCTCTACTCTCATGTTTTATTATCGCCAGACAACTTCCTTCACAACAGTCTGTCTTTCTTTCTTGAAGCTCCCCACAGGGGACATCCTGCTTCTTATTCTGCTATCACTAGGTGAATTCAACTGCTCTTCATTCAAGCTTATGATTTCAAGGGCAAGGTCCCTTGACGAAGATCCGTTTGTTTTTCATGGGGTTTTTAGCATCAGGCATCTGTTTCTCAGATTTGCAAGGCTGCTACCTGGTCCTCTGTTCGTTCTTCCATGTCTTTTGTTACTAGGTGTACGTTCAGGCCTCGGCTTGAGCTGGCTCCATTGGTAAAATTCTACTGGCAACTCTGTAGGCTTGATTGAGCCACCTCTATTACCCTATTGGTTTTTGTTTGCTCTATTGCCCACCCCTCAGTTGGACTGCATTTGGACACCCCAATGACTCATGAATCCCCCAAGAAAAGGATTTTACAGGAAGTCATAAAATCATTTTTTGGCTTCCAGACACAACTTTTGCTTAGTAAAAACGACCTAAAAGATTTTTGGCACTTTTTTTTTACAATAGGTATTACGTAGAAACAAGAAGATCTAAAAAAAAAAGATCTTAACCACTTGCCGACCGCCCTACGTACATGTACCGCGGGGAGGTGTATCCCCTGTGTGAAAACATGTACAGGTATGTTATTTCGCTCTTCTGGGTCCAGCTCCTGCTGTGATTAGACACAGCGAGTGCCAGTCAGTGGGTCCAGCTGATCCAATGCCTGCCGGGACCCACCGATCATTTGGGAGTCAAGACACAGGCAGAACAGCTGTCTGCCTATGTAAACAAGACAGATCGCCGTTCTGCTAGTAAGGGAGACAGAGATCCTGTGTTTCTGCTAAGCAGGAACACAGATCTCTGTCTTCTCACAGCCAAATCACCCCCCCACACTTAGAAAGCACTCCCTAGGAGCACATTTAACCCTTTGATTGCCCCAGATGTTAACCGCTTCCCTGCCAGTGTCATTGGTAGAGTGACACTTCATTTTTTTTAGCAATGATCACGGTATTGGTGTCACTGGTTACCAAAAATTTTCACTTTACGCCCTGTACACACAGTCAGACTTTCCGACGGAAAATGTGCAATCGGATCGTGTTGTTGGAAAATCCGATTGTGTGTGGGCTCCATCTGACTTTTTCCGTCGGAATTTCCGACACACAAAGTTTGAGAGCTGGATCTAAAATTTTCCGACAACAAAATCCAATCGTTTAAATTCCAATCGTGTGTAGACAATTCCGACAGACAAAGTGCCAAGTATGCTCAGAATAAATTACGAGATGAAAGCTATTGGCTACTGGCCTGTTTATAGTCCTGTCGTACGTGTTTTACGTCATCCCATTCTTGACGATTGGAAATTCTGATAACTTTGTGTGACCGTGTGTATGCTAGACAAGTTTGGGCCAAAGTCCATCCGAAAAAATCTGATGGATTTTGTCATCGGAAAGTCTGACTGTGTGTACAAGGTATAAGTGTCAGGTTTGTTTGCCATAATGTCCCAGTCCCTTTAAAAATTGCTGATCGCTGCCAATACTAGTAAAAAAAATAAAATGCTAAAACCAATCAATATACGCTTATTGATGGTCTTTTTTGTTTATAGTGCAAAAAATTAAAAACTGCTGAGTTGATCAAATACCACCAAAAGAAAACTCTATTTGTAGGAAAAAGAGGACATATATTTTATTTAGGTACAGTATCGCATGACTGCACATTTGTCAGTTAACCATTTGCCGACTGGCTCACGCCGATATACGTCAGCAGAAGGGCACATACAGGCAGATCAACGTACCTGTAAGTGGGCCTTTAAGAATCGGTTTGCGGGCATGCGCGCACCCGACAACACGAACTCCATGAGTATGATCGCAGGTCCCACAGACTCGATGTCCATGGGGTTACCCGCCATCATCTCACGGAGAGGAAGAACGGGAACATGCTAATGTGAACAAGCATTTCCCTGTTCTGCCTAGTGACAGGACACTGATCACAGCTCCCTGTAATCGGGAGTGGTGATCGGTGTCATGTCACACATAGCCCCCCCCCCCCACAGTTAGAATCCCCCCCTAGGACACACTTAACCCCTACAGCGCCACCCACTGGTTAACCCAGTCCCATTTACACAGTAATCAATGCATTTGCGCAATGCAGTGCAATGCAATGCATTGTGCAGTGCACTGATCGCTGTATAAATGTGAATGGTCCCAAAATCACGCCAAAAGTGTCCGATCTCTCCGCCATAATGTCACAGGCATGATAAAAATCACTGAACGGTTACTAGTAAAAAAAATATCCTCTATTTTGTAGACGCTATAACTTTTGTGCAAACCAATCAATAAATGCTTATTGCAATTTTTTTTACTAAAAATATGTAGAAGAATACGTATCTCCTAAACTGAGGAAAAAAATGTTTTTTATATATTTTTTGGGGATATTTGTTATAGCAGTAATAAAGTAGTAAGTAAAAAAAATGTGTTTTTTCAAAATTGTCTCTATTTTTTGTTTATAGCGCAAAAAATAAAAACCGCAGAGGTCATCAAATACCACCAAAAGAAAGCTCTATAAGGACGTCAATTTTATTTGGGAGCCACGTCGCATGACCGCACAATTGCCAGTTAAAACGACGCAGTGCCGAATCGCAAAAAGTGCTCTGGTCTTTGGGCAGCCAAATGGTCGGGGGCTTAAGCGGTTAAAGTAGTGCAGTGCCGTATCACAAAAAATGGCCTGGTCATGAAGGGGAGTAAACCGTCCAGGTCTGAAGTGGTTAAAGTTCAACCTGCCTGTGGAAGTCTAACAATTAATTATGAGTATTATTTCTCATTTATCTTATTTACCCTTTATGTTTTAAATAAATATTTTAAGATTATTTTTTAATTGTGATATTAATATATAAAGAAAAAAAAAACTGGTATACATTCACTTTTTCAAGCAACTATTTTGTTGCCATCAGCACTGTTTTTCTTTGCGTTGGTTCTTATAAATATGGGCAGATGTCAGATGAAAGCACAGCCAGAATGCCTGAATATGCTGTTCAATACAACACAAAACAAAACAGAATTCCAGGTAGGCCCAGTTTAAGCCTCCTTTGTATGGTGCTAGTGAGTAATATGCACACATTTAAAAAGAGATAAAAGTTACATATATCAGTTTCTAGGAAAAGATGACTGATTATGTAAGCTGCTTTTTTGGATCAAACCAGTTCAGAACCTGTAGCAGGTCACACACTGTACATTGTTGGGATTGTGTCGCTTGCGGACCAACTTGTGATCCCACCTGCCCTCCCAAAGCAAAGAGTCACCAGTTTGTGACTGCACAGTACACTTCTAAATTTGCTAACATTGTAAAAAGCGAAACAGTATGTAGCTGTTGGCTGCGTCTCTGTGTCCAGCTAAAACAACTGCACCGTGAATTCTATTTCTGCTGTGCTGCTGGGCATTTCATCAAATAATGTAACCCATTCAAGACCTTCACTGTAGACATCTCTTCACAGAAGCTTCTCTGCATGCATTATGTGCTTTATGTGGCCAGTTCAAAAATAAAGACTCCTTCAAATTATCAATGCAAATACAAGATTTCAATTTTTCCTGCAATATTTTAACATACCAAATCATGTTGTGTTATAAAAGCCCATTCACACAATGCAACACGTTATACGTTAAGGCAGCCACATTATTTTGAATGGGCTGGCAGGAAGCCTTATTATAGAGGTCCCCACCTCCCATGGCACCAGGGACTGGCTGCACAAAAGTTAACCCCCTTTAAACTTTTGAGGGGATGGGGGTGGTGGTTGCAGCCTGTCACCTAGGGGGTATGTGTAGCCTGTCACCTGGGGGGGGGAGTAATGGTGCTTGAAGAAGGAGAGCTGGCGGGCGCCCTCTAATGGCCGGAGGGTGACAGTGCAGGTTGAGCTGGCTCCCTTTGCCAGCCGCCAACCCCAGCTGCATGACCCAGCACCTAGTAGGACACGGACAGGCACTGGTCTGCAGCCTGGGGGTTGGGGATCACTGCCATGAATATTTGCTTTTCTAACACTGAACCACCTCTCCGCCAATCAGCATGCATGGCTGAAGGCACAGGAGATCCTATTGGACACCTAGCAGAAGGTAAGAAGAGATGCACAGGAAGCATGGAGGACACAGGATCCGCCGCCTGACCTGCTGCCCGTCCCACAGCTTGCCGCCGTCATCCGCTGTCTGACCCGCCAACAAGATAGGGTAAGTGGCGTTCACACAGCGCACGGGGGGGATTCACAGTGAGCCTGCATTTGATGGGTACAGTGGCTGCATTTGATGGGCACAGTGGTTGCAATTGATGGGCACAGTGGTTGCAATTGATGGGCACAGTGGCTGCAATTTATGGGCACAGTGGCTGAATTTGATGGGGCACAGCTGCTGCATTTTATGGGGACACAGTGGCTGCATATGATGGGCACAGTGTCTGCATTTGTTGGGGTACAGTGGCTGTATTTGATGGGGCACAGTGGATGCATATGATAGACACAGTGGCTGCATTAGATGGCATAGTGTCTGCACTTGATGGGGCACAGTGGCTGCATTTGATGGGCACAGAGGCTGCATTGGATGGGCACAGTGGCTGCATTTGATGGGCACAGTGGCTGCATTTGATGGTACAGTGAGGCTGCAATTGATGTTTTTTTTCAGCATTTTCCAGAATTTTTCAGTTTGTTTGCGCAACCCCCAAAAATTTTGAGCACCAGCTGTCACTGCATTAGTGACTAACAAATTAAAGGCAAACTCCTGGTAACAATTTCTAAGCAGTTACATAAAGTTTTTTTTTTTTTTTTTGAGATGAGCATTTTACAATATGTAAAAGTTGTCCATTGTATGCTCCCCTGTCAGTATTAAATAGTTAGTCTCAAGCCTATAACTGCAACTTTTAATTGGGCAGCTTGGTCTGTTAAAGCGGTAGTAAACCGTGGTAAAAAAAAAACCCTGCTAGACAATAACATAATGTGCTAGTATGCATCGCTGGATCGAGAGGGGGCTCAGGTAAGTATTAGGGGGGCTAATCCACACAGATTTTTTTTTTACCTTAATGCATAGAATGTGTGAGGGTAAAAAAACGTTTGCCTTTACAACCACTTGTGTGTGAAAAAGGGATTTCTAAGCTGACTTTCTGTAAATTGCAGGCACAAAACTTTGTTGTATTCATTATGCAATTGTCAACCCAAGGTTTTCAAAAGCAAAAAATATATTCATTGAATGTTAGAAATATTTGCAAACACCTCGCCACAGCC
Source organism: Lithobates pipiens (assembly GCF_037356315.1). Lineage (NCBI taxonomy): Eukaryota > Metazoa > Chordata > Amphibia > Anura > Ranidae > Lithobates > Lithobates pipiens. The sequence goes on along the minus strand of NW_027507903.1, from coordinate 240,233,818 downwards.
CTGATCTTTAGAATTTCTTAATGTGTTCCCAGGGGCAGGAAATGGCAGGAAAATAGGATCCATGTAAAAGAATGGGAAATCTACTAGAAGAAATGCACAATGGAAATGAAATTTTATTGAATGAATGAATGAATGAAATACTTGTATAGCGCACAATGCAAACTGAATCGCCTCTAGGTGACAACCATAGTGTTTATGCAGTATTCAGCACTAAATAATTCATTAAGGCTAGGTTCACACCGGAGCGATGCGGGAACGCCGCAAATCCGCGGCGTTTTCCCGCATCGCATGCCTCCCGCCGGCAGTTCACACTGCCCTATGCGGACTGCTGGGAGTGTCAATGAAATCTTAATGACACCCCCAGACCAGTCCGCATATCGCAGTGCGATCTGCAAACTCGGAAAGGAATCGGATCGCATGGTGTGAACACCTATGCGATCCGATTCTGCTGCGGACTAAAATAAGGGTCCTGTGCGAGTTTGCGGCGGGTGCGATGCGAATTCAGCCATACTATCTGTATGGCTGAACTCGCATCGCACAGAGATCGGATGTGATTTGCACTGCAGTGCGGTGCGAATCACATCCGGGTCTCCCACCCGCAGCGGTGTGAACCCAGCCTGAAGCGGACTTTTTCTGAAGGGGTAGTCTGTTCTCTCCATGATCCAATTTAATCATAAAAAAAGTACAGCATAGTGGCTAAGTGGTTAGCACTTCTGCCTATCAGCACAAAGGTTGTCAGTTTGAATCCCAACCATGGCACCACCTGCCTGGAGTTTGCATGTTCTCTGTGGGTTTTCTCGTGGTACTCTAGTTTCCTCCCACACTCCATGGACATGCTGGTAAGTTATTTGGATCCTGTCTAAATTGGCCCTAGTATGTGTATGTAGGAATGTGAGTTAGGGACCTTAGATTGTAAGCTCCTTGAGGCCAGGGACTGATAATGTACAATGTATATGTGTAAAGCGCTGCGTACATTGTTGATGCTATATAACTACCTGAATTATATAACAAAAATGGGACTCTTTGCTTGGCATTCTTACTCTCAGCTCTGGGTTCCACCCTTGTTTCTAAAGGTTGTCCCCATTTTGTGAAGTGCTGATGAACTGAAGCTAGCATGCCCAATGACAATGTGATGTACCTATTGAAAATCTGTATCCAGTGCCTTGTTTTCCAGCAATAAAGTAGTAATAAAGTAATAATTAGAATGAATTATGCCAACTATAATTAATATAAGAATTATAATTAGTTAGTAATAATAAGGAATAATAAAGTAACAATAAAGATAGTGGATCTTTCCTACTTTGTCCAAAACTAGAAATCACGTTTTGGCTGGAGTTGTATTTTTTATAAGAAGGAACTACACTTTAGCAAAGCAGCAGTAGAATCCGTGATCGTTAAAGGCGGCCATTTGGAACAAATAGAACATTCTTACAAAAATCCTCATTACATTCGTTGACTTGACGAATGTTGTTTGCAAGTTCTTCTAAATGTTGTTTGCTTTTAACATTCGATTTTGAAATGAATGGATTTTCCTAAACACAAGCCACATTCACTGTGCTGGTCAAAAATGAATGTCGTTTTGACCCCACTAACGAGTTGAAAATCAAATGAACGTTTTTAATATGACTATTTTCAAACTAAATTCTACTAGTGTATGGCCAGTCTTATGCCCTGTACACACGGTCGGAAATTCCAACGGAAAAGGTCCGATCGGATTATATTGTTTGAAAATCCGATTGCATGTGGGCTCTATCAGACTTTTTCGTTCGGAAATTCCAACTGAAAAAATTTGAGAGCAGGATCTAAAATTTTCCGATAAAAAAAATCAGATCCGACTTTTTCCGATCGTTTGTAGAGAATTCCGATGGACAAAGTGCCATGCCTGCTCAGATCAAATTACGAGACCAAAGCTATTGGCTACTAGCCTCTACGTAGTCCTGTCGTACGCAACGAAGTCACCTCGTTCCGTGCTATCGGATTTTCAGACAACTTTGTACAACCGTATGTATGCAACACCCGTTTCTGACAAAATCCGTCTGAAAAAAACTACGGATTTTGTGGTCGGAATGTCCGACCATGTGTACACAAGGCATTATTCCCTGTACACACGGTCGGAAATTCCGACGGAAAAGGTCCGATCGGATTATATTGTCGGAAAATCCGATCGTGTGTGGGCTCTATCAGACTTTTTCCGTCGGAAATTCCGATGGAAAAAATTTGAGCGCAAGATCTAAAATTTTCCGATAAAAAATCCAATCTGACTTTTTTCGATCGTTTGTAGAGAATTCCGACGGACAAAGTGCCACGCATGCTCAGATCAAATTATGAGACCAAAGCTATTGGTTACTAGCCTCTACGTAGTCCCGTTGTACGCAACGAACGTCACCTCTTTCCGAACTATCGGATTTTCCGACAACTTTGTCCGACCGTGTGTATGAATATTTTATTTTAGGTTATGTTCATTCAATAATTCAGATACACTTTGCAATCACTTCTGATTTTGTACCCTATGGATAAACACAACGTTAAAAAATGGGAATCCAGCTTGCGTTCTTTTCTGCGTATCACCCGCAGTCTAATCCATATAGCAATGAATCCACCAACTGACAAACCAGTCATTTAGAATGTATTGTTTTCCTTTATCGTTATCAGTAATGATGTCATCCTTCTATTTTCGAAAAGGCATAAAAGGCATAGATCTAGCAGGCTTGAATATTTGAAAAAAAAGAGGCAAGCCAGGTAAACTTAATAAAGGACCGCTCTATCCCCCCCTGTGTGTCAATGTTATCATCCATCTTTTAATATCTTGGGATATTTAGTCACCAGGAATAGATAAGACCCCCTGGCTCTGTCACATGTCTCATTTCCGGGCTTGCAGGATATTAAATGTAGAGCATGATGCTAGGCTTTAGAACACCAAGATCAGGGTCTATGCACGGGTCACTGGTTTATTCATTGACTTATCATGGATGGGTCATATCTCTGTACTGTCAGCTCAATGCGTATAAAAACTGATCATCTTCTCAGCTAACTGGATAAAACGAAATGGAAATGAATTCTTGTCTCTGACGTCAGTGGACATTTCTTTGCACCCTTCATACAATATGTACAACTAAACTTTGTTGTACAGTCCGCATCGTATGATGCATTTTACATTGCTACACATGAAAAGGATTCAACACATGTATCTCAGGCAGGATTTGTCTTACCAGTGGGTGGCATAAATTCCGCTACTTCTCTATTATTTATTATCAGTGGCTTTCATCTTGGGTATTCTCACTATGTATTTATTTCTGTTTTTGAAGTTTGAACAATGTGCTTTCTCTTGGTAAGAATATTTACAGGGCAGAGCGATGGTATATGAACTAGCATATTCCATAAAGTATTATTTACTTTTCTAAACCATAAAACCCTAGAGGAAAATATTGGGAAATCCTCCAACAAGTAATAATAAAATAGATAACAATAAATAATACATTACAACACTGCCTACTTTAAAATAGCTATAGGTAATGTAAAATCTTTTATTTTTGTCTATTTACTACATTTTTTTTTTTTTAAAGTGAACCGATAGATGTGATTGTAGATCTGAGCCCATTTTATCTGGTACCAAGACTACCAAACCAGTTTTAGCCATTGTAAGTGCCCCATGCCACTCTCCCTGAGCTACTATGAATGTTGTACCACCCTCCCCTGTGTTAGCCAGGCACCACAACACCCATACAATATCACTGCAGGAGCACAGATTGAAACATTTTCAGTGTGCATATGTGCTGGTCAGCTTAGTAAGTGCCATTACTCTGGAGGGATTTACTAAAACTGGAGCACTCAGAATCTGTTGCAGCTGTGCATGGCAGATGATCAGCTAATAAATTCACCTTGTTCAATTAAGCTCTAAAGCTGGCCATACACCATACAATTTTCTTATTCAATTTCCTTTAGATTTACCTTCAACTGCATAGTAGAAGGGCCTGCCTGATTGCACACAAATTTAAAGTGTTTAGACTTCACCTCATATTATATGGTTTTGGTAAATCTAAAGGAAATCTATAGAAGAAAATTGTATAATGTATGGCCAGCTTAAGGTTGGATTCACACCTATGCAGTTTTAGTGCTTTTTGCATTTTGCCTATTTGCTACAGTCCATTTACCATGGTTTCCTATGGAACAAGTTCTGTAGTGCAAATCTGCAAAATGCAAAAAGCACTAAAAATGCATAGGTGTGAATCCAGCCTTAAACCCCATACACACTATCAGATTTTCTGCTGATTTTTGTCTTCAGATTTACCAAAACCATGTTGTGCTAGGGCCTGCCTGAGTGCATACAAATTGAAACTTCTAAGGTTTGACCTCATATTATATGGTTTTGGTAAATCTGAAGACAAAAATCAGCAGAAAATCTGATAGTGTGTATGGGGCTTTATTCTGTACTTGTAAAGAAAAAAATATATATTTAAATAAAATTTAATAATAAAAAATAAATAAAAAAAATGTATTGCTTGCATGTATGGGGCTTAACAATACAACTGGTTTCTATGCAGAGCTGCACCAGATGTGGCGCTCTCCAATTTTAGAAAATAACCTCCTCTGTGTTATAATGTCATCACTTATTGCAGCTATAGACGCTGCGTTTGTTGATTGCCAATGCTCACTACTAACGGTTGATGTTCTCACTGCTTAGGGTCATTGCACTAGTATTGATGTATTAACACTGAATCTTCTTGGCAGACATTTCCTGCATGAAAAAATGCCAGTATGAATCATATAGTGCACATAAATAAATTCCAGAATGACTCTTCTAGCTCTCTGAATTGAAGAGGTTGGGATTGACACACATAAACGTCTAACATACTGACCAGTAAAGCAGATCATTGTATATATTTTTTTAAATAATCTAAATGCTAAGTGATAGATAACTGACATGTAGGTGCTTGTATGTACAGGTCAATTATAAGCAATAGGCTGCATTCCGATCAGTTAAAAATAAATAAATGCTGGAACACCTAAAAAATGCCACTGTGTACAAGAGGCCTTAGAACCCTATGCCCTTGTACGGAAAAGGTCCGATCGGATTATATTGTTGGAAAATCTGATCGTGTGTGGGCTCTATCAGACTTTTTCCATAGGAATTTAAGAGCAGGATCTTAAATTTTCAGACAACAAAATCCGATCTGACTTTTTCCGATCATTTGTAGAGAATTCCGATCAGACAAAGTGCCATGCATGCTTAGATCAAATTACGAGACCAAAGCTATTGGCTACTAACAGCAACGTAGTCCCGTCGCAACGAACGAACGTCATCACGTTCCGAACGATGGGATTTTCCAACAACTTTGTCCGACCGTGTGTATGCAACACCAGTTTCGGACAAAATCCGTCGGAAAAATATCAGACGGATTTTGTTGTCGGAATGTCCGACCGTGTGTACAAGGGCTTTCAGTGATGGCGGGAGTGGATACTGCTCTCTGTAGATTGCAATGATAGCTTCACACAACGTTTGCATTTTATGTTCCATTCATGCCCAAATCTGGAGTTTAAAGTGTTTATCCACATAGCATAACTAAATATATTTTAAAATTGCTGCTTATCATTTGACTTGTGTTTTATATTCTTCAAAATCCTACCTAGCTTTCCCTCACTATGTAATGTTAAAGAGGGACTTCACCTAGCAAGTATTGTCCTCTCCCTGCTCATGTTATCCGCCATCATCTTTAGATCCGTGTTTCTCAACTCCAGTCCTCAAGGTGCCCCAACAGGTCAAGTTTTCAGGATTTCCCTCAGGTGAAACGGCTGTGTTAATTACAAAGGCAGTGAAACTGATCAAATCACCTGTGCAAAATAATGGAGAGCCTGAAAATATGATCTGTTGGGGCGCCTTGAGGACTGGAGTTCAAAAACACTGCCTTAGATAATCCATGTGTGTGCAGATGTACTCCGGTTTGGGACCTAGTAGAGACCTGTAGCATATATGTAGCAACATATGCGCACATGTGGGGGTATTATTGTTCAGAACTATGGTGTGCGTGTCAAGCAGTACATAAGTGGGGAAATCCCTGCAGGTTGCAGATGTGCCTTAGGCCCAAAAGACCTGTGTGCTTGTGCAAAATTTCAGGGGGTCATTGTGCCCCTCATGAAAACATTAACAGGAGGTAATGTGGACCCAACATCATTGGCACCCAGGAAGGGCTGCAATGCAGCATATAAAAGAGTAATAAACCTTTCTTAAAATTGGGGAACATTGTCCAATTGTGTATGAGGGAGGAGAGAGGAACCAGCAAGAAAAAGCTGTTTTTATGGGTGAAGGTCCACTTTAAGGAGCGTTATGGGAAAATTTAGGTTCACCATAATCAACCAAGTATGTATTGTGCTGGCAGATTTTATTATCATTTGTAAACCGGATGTGCACACTGTCTGTCCTAACAAAAAGGCTAAACATTGCCAGCCTTGAGTGGTAAATTGTATGGCAGTGCATTTTAAAATAAACTGTCTGGACCGAAGGGGCCTAGAAAGATTGCATCTTTAATATTTATGTTAACCACTAACAGAAATCCAAAACTTTCTGTATAAATTGATGGCTAACATGATGCAAGTTTCTACTACGTTTCGTTCATAAAAGCACAGTCTGTCCCCTAATTGCACATTGGAAGCTATTTTAACCAATAGAAGCTGCCTATAGAGTCATATGTATAAACCTGCTCCAAAGGAAACACTATAATGCCGCATACACACAACCGGACTTTCCGGCAGACTAGGTCCGATGGTCTTCCCGACTGACTTTCGGCGGAGTTCCGACAGACCTTCTGAACGAACGGACTTGGCCACACACGAACGGAACGGAAGTTTGTTCGAAAGTCCGTTCGTTTTGAACGTGGTGGCGTAAGACGGGACTAAAAAAGGAAGTTCAATAGCCAGTAGCCAATAGCTTCCCTTGCGTCGTATTTGATCCGTCGGACCAACATACAGACGAACGGTTTTCCCGATAGGAATTGAGTCCGTCGGACAGATTTGAAACATGTTCTATTTCTAGGTCCGTCGGATTTCATTTATGAAAAACGATCGGATTAGCCCACACACGATCGGATTATCTGACGGACTGATTCCGTCTGACCTAGTCTGCCGGAAAGTCCGGTTCGTGTGCACGCGACATTAGAGTAAGAAATATACTGCGTGAATAGAAAGGCATACGCATATAGCGAAAGTTTCTCAAATTTGACAGCAAAAGTGGAAATACACCGTGATATGAATTATATGGCCAGAATAAAGGTCCTAACAAGTCTAGAAAGATTGCATCTTTAATATTTACATTAGCCGGTAACAGGAATACAAAACTTTCTGTATAAATTGATAGCTAACAGAATGCAAGATTCTACTATGTTTCATTCATAAATTGCAAAGCACAATGTGAGGCTTTGTGATGTCCTCAACGCTGCAGAGAACACAACCAAATAGGACACGACCTGTCAAAAGTATATGACATATTCTCTCCTCCTCTCAACCCTTTTTTTATTTCAATAATTTTTATTGAAGATTTTCAGTATAACAAAGCAAAATAGATGAACATTCCTTATAATAAGCAAGTAAAATCCACTTTTGCATATACAAGGGTAATCTAGAAAAACATAGATCTAGACAAAAACCTAACAGTACAGATCTGTATAACAACCAGACATGGTGTTTCCATATCAACTGCAGTGTCAAGGACCCATAGCATACAATTAATTCCCAACCGTGGAAAATGTCCAGGCAAGGCTCACAAGCCCGTAGCCCCTGATGCCCCAAACGGGATCAAGCTGCAGACCAGGGGCCGGGCTCGCTCACCAAGACCAGGGCACTCCCCATCCATCTCATCCGAGGTCCAAAATTTGAGGTACCGCTAGAAAATTGTGTAATCAACTAATCCAAAAGATAGCTACTGTCTGTCTTCTAACCCCTTTCGGGGTGCCACATAGTACACCAAGAGAGGTGGCAAAGGAGGGAAAAGAGAAAACGTTGGAAATGATAGAAAAAGGAATAAAGAATGTAAATTGCTATTCAGGCATTACTCACTCCATAGGCCAGGGTTCCAGGCCGCACCCCCGGAATGAGAGAAATATTACACTTTGTTGCCCAAGGTTCCCAAATCAACCGGAATCTCTCTGTTTTGTCTTTCCATTTGGCCACTATTTGTTCTTGTACCATAATCCAAGTTACCTTGGTTTTAAACATCTTAAAGGAGACCGTGTGTTTCTTCCAGGCTTTAGCTATCGTAACTTTGGCTCCAAGAAAAATAAAAAACGCCAGTTGCTGCAAATGTTTGGGTAGAGTCGGAATAATGTGATTTAGCAGGGCTGTACTGGGATGTGGGGCTATGGTGGTCCCTGTAATGGAGCTAATTGTGCAAAACACTTTCCGCCAAAAAGTGCGGATGCGAGGGCAAGACCACCAGACATGAGACATGTCACCTTCCAGACCACAGCCCCTGAAGCACACTGACGAGGAGCCCTGAAAGATCTTGGCCAGCCTGGAAGGAACATAGTACCATCTAAATAAAACTTTGACACTCGCCTCTACGAGCGAGATATTCAGGATACCTTTGTGAGCTCTCATCGCAGCCCCATACCATTGTTTCGACTCCCAGGTGTGGCCCAAGTCAGCTTCCCAAGCCCGAGCATAAGGGGGCTTATTGTCCGTCTTCAAAAGAGCCGTGTAGATCAGTGAGATGCCCCCCCTCTGGTCCGTAGCCTGAGCACACCATTGTTCATATTGTGTCATAAAAGGGGGAAGTGGCTTAGAGGTCCAAATGGAATTTAAAAAGTGTGAGAGTTGTGTAAATCTGTATAATTCCGAATCGGGCATATCTAGTTTCTTTCTGCAGTGTGCTAAGGATAGAGGGCCTGTGGGGGAAAAGAAGTGTCCAATTCTGTATAACCCCTTATCCGTCCACCATTTAAAAGCTTCTATATCTTCCCCCGGGGGGAAATCCCCATTGTGGAAAATGTGTGTTAGCGGTTTAAGTGGGGAGATCAGCGATTCCCGTTTAAAAAGGTTAGAGCTCAGCGCCATGGAGTGTGAAAGGGTGGGAGCTAGAATCGCCGGTTTGCGTTTAGGGTTGCAACTCATCAGGAAATCTATCGTGTGGTGAGGAGTAGACTGTCTTTCCATCAACAACCAATCCGGTTTTACCGAACCGGAAAAAGCCATAGATATCTGGGCCAATTGCGCTGCTTGATAATAACCCCACAAGTTGGGAAGACCCAGACCCCCTTGAGATTTCAGCCGGTAAAGCGTGTTTGAGGAGCATCTGTAACCTTTCTTTCCCCAAACAAACCTCACAATGTCCGTTTGTAATTTGTTCAGAAATGTTTTGGGGATCGGAATTGGGAGGGAACGAAACAAGTACAAAAGACGCGGTAAAAGTGTCATTTTCACCGCATTAATCCTACCCAGCCAGGAAATCCCACATCCAGACCAACGAGTCAAATCCGTTCTACATTTTTTCGCCATGTTAGGATAGTTAGCTTGAAATAGCGTGTGTATGTCCGAAGTGAGATTGATCCCTAAATAAGGAAGCTGGGAGTGAGCCCAGGAGAAGGTAAAATTGTTCGACAGTTGGGAGAGCATATCCGCGGAGATCGTAACGTTCAGAGCTAAAGATTTTTCCATATTGACCTTTAGGCCCGAGATCCTACTAAAATCCAATAAAGTCCGGTTAATTATGGGCATAGAGGTTAAGGGCGAGGTAACAAAAAGGAGGAGGTCGTCCGCATAAAGAGCACATTTGTGTTCACAAGACCCGCACATGACTCCCCTAATGTCGGGGTTGGAGCGTAAGGCAATGGCTAAAGTTTCTATGGCTATGGCAAAGAGAAGCGGTGATAGTGGGCATCCCTGTCTTGTCCCTCTACCGATGCTAAATGCGTTAGAGTACCTACCCATTAGACGTACCTGAGCCGTAGGATGCGAATATAGTGCCGATATAAGATTAAGAAAGTACTGGCCGCACCCCCATCTCCCCAGAATATCAGTTAGGTATGACCAGTCAATGGAATCAAAAGCCTTATGAAGGTCGATGGATAACAGAAATCCTTGTTGCGGGGTACCCCCATCCCACTGTGCCTTAAGGAGTGTTATTATATCTACTGCACGTCTAATCTGGTCTGGTCCCTGTCTCCCAGGGATGAATCCCACCTGATCTTTGTGTATGTATCTAGGGATAAAGCTTGAAAGTCTGTTCGCCAGAATTTTTGTCATTATTTTAATGTCATTATTCATAAGCGAAATAGGCCGATAATTGCCCACCTCGCTGGCATCCTTTCCGGGTTTCGGAATCACTGAAATAAATGCCGAGTTCATATCCGGGTGCAAGGAGGCACCATCCCTGAGAGAATTGAACATTTTCACCAGATAAGGGGCCAGACCAGGGCCAAACTTCTTATAATACCCATTGGAGAATCCGTCCGGACCCGGAGCAGAACCCACGGTAAGAGATTTAATAGTGTCAAGGACTTCTGCAAGAGTGAACGGATCCTCCAACAGATCCTTATGTGCCTTGGATATCTCGGGCAATGGGAGAGCATTCAGGAATGTCTCGCAGACATTTGTAGGGGGGACAGGGCCTTGTTTATATAATTCCGATAAGAACCGCATAAAAGTTTCCATTACTTTAAAGGGATTCTGAGACAGGTCCTCTGAATGAACCCTGATCTTAGGAAAAGAGTGTGAACGTGGCTTGGGGGTCAGTTTTACCGCTAATTTTGAGCCAATCCTGTCCTTCTGAGAATAAAATCTGGCCCCCGTCCAGGTAAGATGTTGAGCAGCCGCTGTAGTCAAGGACATGTTTAGTCGGGCCTTGGCCTCGTCTAGTTTGGCTAGGGAATCTGCCGTGGGTCGTTGTTTATGTGCCTTAGCTAGTGAACGGAATTCTTTTGTGAATTTGAGAGTGTCGGCCTGATGTTGTGCTTTGAGATTAGAGGACAACTGTATCAACTTGCCTCTTATTACAGTTTTATGTGCAGCCCATAGTGTAACCGGCGATATTTCCCCTGTATCATTCAGCTCAAAGTATTCTCTGATAGAAGCCGCTATATCTGCGCTATGTGCAGGATCGCTCAGAATGGATTCCCGGAGACGCCAGCACGGGCGACTCCCCGAACCCATAGGTCTCCTGGACACTACAACCACCATGGAGTGATCCGATAATGACGAGTCGAGAATTCTCGCATGTTCTAGCAAGGGGATCGTTTGGGGTTTTGTAAAAATGTGATCTATTCTAGCATAAGTGTGGTGTGGGGCCGAAAAGTGTGTATAGTCCTTTGCCCGTGGGTTCATCTCTCTCCAAGTATCAATCAGACCCTCAGAGTGGATTGTGTGGGCAATGTTAACGCTCTGTTTCGACGGACGTTTAGGTTTGGACCTACCCGATGCTAACTTGTCAAGAGAAAAATCAAATGCTACATTCGAGTCTCCTCCAATAAACACCGTGCCCTTAAGGTGGTGTCGCAGCTTCCCCAGCATGGATGTAAAGAAGGTGCTTTGGCCCTTGTTGGGCGCGTAATAGGAAACAAAAGTGTAGCATTCCCCATCTATGTGTCCGGATACCAGTATATATCGACCCTGAGGGTCCATAAAAGTCTCAGGTTGAGATAGGTTAATATATTTGGAGATACATACTGCTACCCCTCTAGTTTTGTTCTCTGCGGAGGCTAGAAAAAATTGAGGATAATGTTGATGTAGATATGTGGGTTTGAAAGTAGAAGGGAAGTGTGTTTCCTGAAGTAAGATAATGTCCGCGTGTACGGAGCGGTAATGTTCGAAGAGCTTCCGTCGTTTGAGTGGGGAGTTAAGGCCTTGAGTGTTATGTGAAAGAATTTTAAGGGTGGGCGGCCTAATGGGTGTGTCAGTCATGGACCAGAGGAGGGCAAACTACACAAAAGATCAAAGACTCACCGCTCCCATGAAGAGGGCCACACTGTCTGCAATTCATGAGCCACCAGTAATAACCACAAAAGTCCCGGAGTGCAGGCTGGATGTCAAAGCTGAATTGGAGATACCTGCAAAATACATAGAGAGAGAGAAGAAGGGAAGAAAAGAACATGAAGAAGAAAGGAAAAACAAAAGGAGAACGGACAGTAGCATGAGAAAAACCATGTCGCATGAACAATATGCTATCAAATAAATTCCTACAGGCGACCCCAGTCCCCATCAAACCCCCTGAGAGGTTAGAATCCCCCCAACCAACCCTTAATTGCAAAAATTCGGGGAAACCCTAGAAGAGGGTATCCCGAATGCGGCTCAGAAGCGCCGAAAGTGCCTCTGAACCAGGAGGAGCGCACTGAAACCACCACCACCCCGCCACCTTTAACTATATAAACTATTGGGCCGGCAAGGGCCCATATTTAACTGCTAACAGAGCGCCCATAATGAGCTGAAACAGGGTAACTGAAATTCTAGACCCATATCAAAAGGTATGCACCCGGTAAGTCGATCCAGTCCCACCACCCCATTCCCCCTTTCCCGCACATAGGTATGGTGATGCACTGACCCAACCTCTATCGAATCTCTACCTAGGACCCGTATTAAGTTGTACAACAAGATAAACATAAACATTAACTAAAGCAGGCCCCCTGGGACATCCCTTGTAGCCGCTGAGAGCAGACCCAATATTATCACCAACAGGATAGTCACATGTCTGGTCTTGCCGCTGTGAAAATAGCCTGTTTCACCAACTGCAAAAGTTATGAGAGTCAGTTACCGATACTTCAGACAGGAAGTAAAAGAGGCCATCCTGGATCTATGGCAAAGAACAGATCTTTTTTGTAGGAAAAAAAAAAAAAAAAAACACCCAAAAAATGGAGCAATAAAGGCCCAACATGTATTTCTCCAGATGTGAGAAGACCTCCCTCATATTTCCCTGAACATCAAAGAGGGAGTGAGGGGGGCTCCCAAATTTCCCTGTGTCCCAGAGCACGTGGTACAATCAGGGGATCCATTCAAAAAAAAGGGGTAGAAGAGCATCCCCAGAAGGGGAAACAAAAGCTGTCTCAAGGTGGTAAATTTTCCTTTGAACGTTTGGAGCTTTGTGTCAGCCAGATCTGTTGCAGCGGACTCGCTGGGGACGGTCTCTTGACTGATGCAGGGGTCCCCCTGTTGGATTGTTCCGTTGTGGGTTCCAAATGTATCAGGCCAATTCGAGTCAAAAGTTTTTCGCCTTCCTGGAACGAGGAGAAACCAAAGCTTTTGTTCTTATATGAAAAATTCAGCCGCAAAGGAAATGACCATCTGTATGCGATTTCTTTATCCAATAACACTTGTAGTAATGGTTTGAGCGATCGTCTCCTCTGTATAGTGTATGGGGAGAGGTCAGCGAATATCTGGATCTTGTGACCCTGAAACGATAGGTTCTCCGCATATCTGGATTTACGCATGACCTCTTCTTTCACAGAGTAATAATGGGGTTTGACTATAATGTCTCTGGGTAAGCCGTCAGTACGGGGAGCCTGGAGAGCCCTGTGAGCTCTATCCAATTCCAAATGGCGCTCTGGGATGTCTGGGATCAAATTCTTAATGAGAGATCTCATCACCTTATGTACCTCTTTTTCAGTTTCGGGGATCCCCCTCACCCTGAAATTGTATCTTCTCGATCTGTTTTCAAGGTCATCGATTTTTGAAAACGCTGTTTCCAGTTGGTCCTGAACCTCCTCTAATCTGGCCGAATTCTGGTTGATCCGGGATACTGCCTGGTCAGTTTTCCGTTCCACAGTGTCCAGTCTCTGACCTATCTGCTGTAAATCTGCCTGTAGAGAGGTAGTGATCTGGTTTGCCTGCACTGCAAGGCTTTTGGACAACATGTGAGAGAAAGCAGTCATCATGGAAGGAAAGTCTGTGGGGGGGGGGGAGATCATCTTGTGCCTCACTGACTGCAAGCAGCAGGCCTGTATGTGGATCCCTCATAGGGGTGGAGGGATATCCTGTGCTCAATCCACCCAGCAGGGATTCAGTGGAGGAGGGAGAGTTAGCTATCTGTAAGGGGGCACAGTCTGTACCTTGGAAAGGCAAATGTTCTTGGTCCTGATCCGCAATGGAGGTGTCCTGTGGCGCTGTGGCCGGGAGGCCTCGTGACGCCGCCGCCATCTTGGCATAGCTGACAGGGCCGCTTTCAGCCTTCATGCGGCCGGATAGATCCTTCCTGGCGTTCGGGGTCGCCATCCGCGGGATCCCGGAGTATTCCCCCGTTCGGATCCGCCTGTTTGCTGTGCGTTAGGGCGCTCTGTGCTCCGTGGTGGTCTTTACAGGGCTGTGGTGGAGCGGAGCTCTAGAAGCCGGCGGCCATCTTGGGAGACTCCGCGCATGCGCTCCCCTCTCAACCCTTTTATTTTCCTCCCATTCATTAAAATGAATGAGCCTTTGCTGGATTCAGAGTCCCGAAGCAAGCAAAGCAGAAAACACCTTTGTAAAGCACAACACTATCCTTTATTAATGTCAGAGTTTCCTTTTAAAAATCAGTGGTTTGGCCGTTGTAAGACCATGATGCTGCTTTATAAATCGGCATTGTACTTCTTCACATTTTCATTCCACACCTCAGCAATGCTTGGGAGTCAGTCATTCGCTAGATGCAAATTGGGATTCTCTGAAAGTCAGAAATTAGGTATTACTCCCGCAGTCCGCGATGTAATACTAAGCAATCTACTGAGAGGTAAAAACCTAACACAGAGCGCGAGTACAGACTAATAAAGCAACCCTAGTGTAGAGAATTCAAGAGAGGCACATATATTTGCCAATTATCTATCTATCTATCTATCTATCTATCTATCTATCTATCTATCTATCTATCTATCTATCTATCTATCTTTCCATCTATTTACATATTGTCTATCTATCTCTGCATATACCCTGTTTCCCCCGAAAATAAGACCTAGCATGATTGTCGGTGATGGCTGCAATATAAGCCCTACCCCCCAAATAAGTCCTAGTTAAAGTCCTTGTAGGTTTTATTTGCCGGATAGGGATTATTTTTGGGGAAACAGGGTAGGGCTTATATTGCAGCCAACACCTACAATCACGCTAGGTCTTATTTTCGGGGAAACAGGGTATGCACCTATTATCTATCTATCTATCTATCTATCTATCTTTCCATCTATTTACATATTGTCTATCTATCTCTGCATATACCCTGTTTCCCCGAAAATAAGACCTAGCATGATTGTCGGTGATGGCTGCAATATAAGCCCTACCCCCCAAATAAGCCCTAGTTAAAGTCCTTGTAGGTTTTATTTGCAGGGTAGGGCTTATTTTTGGGGAAACGGGGTAGGGCTTATATTGCAGCCAACACCGACAATCACGCTAGGTCTTATTTTCGGGGAAACAGGGTATCTATCTATCTATCTATCTATCTATCTATCTATCTATCTATCTATCTATCTATCTATCTATCTATCTATCTATCACCTGTGTCTGCGTGGGTTTCCTCCGGGTACTCCGGTTTCCTCCCACACTCTAAAGACATGCAGGTAGGTTAATTGGCTTTTGTCCAAAATTGGCCCTAGTATATGAATGGGGACCTTGGATTGTGGGCTTCTTGAGGGTAGGGACCAATGTGAGTGTGCAATGTACAGGGATAGGGACAATTGTAGACACTCACTCAGGTTGAACTGGATGGACTGGTGTATTTATTCAACCTAACTAACTATGAAACTATAAGAACAAAGATCCTTGTGTGCACACTACACATACAACCCAAATCATGGAGAAGGGTGGGGGGTACCCACTGGGAATTACAGCAAAGTAACTGGCCCCTAATTGTCAATATTAGCCAGCTATCATTGGTGCCCTTCTGTAAGGTGGTGCACATGAAGCTGTCCCTTTAAGGCTATCCACAATAGACAGCTGATTGGCTCTTAGGTAAGGATCAATCTCTTTTGGCATGCAACAAGAGATTAAACTTGGTAGTTCCTCTCACCACTCCTGGCGTGCAGCAAGTCCGGTCCCATGTGCTTGGCAGTCAGTTGTCCCAGAAGTGTCAGTCCTCTAGATCAGGTCCTTGCAAGGCACATTCCTAGCATTAGACTCTTACCGGCTCTCTCAGGTTCAATTCCTCTAAAGTTGGCCAAAGGCAGGTAAAAACAGCCAGTCTGTGCCCCACAGTTGGCATCACCAGAGGCTCTCAGTGGCTCAGTCCTCATCCTCTATAGACACCATACACAGCTTCTGCCCCCACAAGGCTCTCTCCCAGTGTAGGCTAATTTTCCCGGGGAAAGTCCTGTGCTCTCCTCCTCCCTGTGCCAGGGAATTGCCATTAGAATCTGCAACTCCATGAGCTTCTATTGTACAGCAGCCCTTCCATCTACCTATCAGCCTATTGATCTGTACAGTGAGATGGATCTACGGTATTCTATCTGCACATAGACATGGAAGTTTTATCCCTTCTAATAAAGCAAAAGCAAACAAAAAAGTTGTATGTGATTAGATGACACATGGGGGTTCTCGGCATGGAATGTTCACTTCTTTCAATGTTTCAATTTTAAAAAATATTTATATTTTGCTGTTTAAAATCCTGTTTTCTACCTTTGCTACTGTCTATTGCTTTTTTTTTCAAACAGTGCGCTGTGTATTTACTTGCAATCCTTATTTTTATTTGATTTCCAACATCCTGGCCCACCTGACGCACAAAGGAGAAAGAAAAACCAAGTGTCTGATGGGACTTCATTAAAACAATGCATCAAAATAAAAGAAACATATAATACGACACATATTAAAATAAAAAATCATTGGTAACAGTGGAAAGAGAAAAAACTGTACCAGGGCTCCTAAACAGTAATATCACAAAGCAGCTGGCACAGTACTCTTATACATGGTATCCATAAATTGAAATACATATATTGCAGTGCATAAAATATCATATGAACATAACATTCAAGTGAAAAAATTAGATATTCAGATATCATTGTATAAGTGTATATACACTGTATTACCAAAAGTATTGTATTTGGGGTGGCACAGTGGTGTAGTGGGTAGCACTCTCACCTAACAGTAAAAAGGCTCACTGGTTCGGATCCCAAATACCTGCATGGAGTTTGCATGTTCTCCCTGTGCCTGTGTGGGTTTCTTCTGGGTACTCAGGTTTCCTCCCACACTTCAAAGACATGCTGGTAGGTCAATTGGCTTCTGTCCAAAATTGGCCCTAGTATATGAATGTGAGTTGAGGGCCTTGGATTGTGGGTTCCTTAAGGGTAGGGTGTGAGTGTGAGATGGGAGCAATGTGTAAAATGAGGGCACTATATGGGTACCTTAAATAAATAATAATATAATAGATGCACATCTTAATGAGACACAATATACTGGGATAGGGACAATTGTAGACACTCACTCAGGTTAAACTGGATGAACTGGTGTCTTTATTCAACCTTACTAACTATGTAACTATGTATTGTGCTACCTGCCTTTACAAGCACATGAACTTTAATGTCACCCCAGTCTTAGTCTGTAGGGTTCTGACCCCACCTTTATTAGTTAGTACGGTGCTTTGGACAGCCGATTTGACTTTTTCATCAGACAAAAGCTGGATGTGCAGGTTATACATTTTTTGTCAGATGTGAACTCAACATCTGATTTTCGAATGGTCAGTACAGAAATCGTCACTCAAAAGTCGAAAGTACAAACACGCATGCTTGGAATCGAGGAACGATGCGGAAGAGTTCAGTCTTGTAAACTAGAGTCTGTAATCTATAATTAACATTCGTGAAGCGGCAGCTGATGAAATGTCAAAATGCAGCGCACGTTCCCATCTTCTTTAATGGGATAATAATGAAGGCTTTTGTTTTGTACGATCTGAAATCACGAATCAGCGCTCACCAAAATTCTACTAACACGAAATTAGCAGAAGAGGCCCAAAGGGTGGCGTTTGAGAAATGAACTTCCTCTTTATACTCTCATAATACGTCATTACGTTCGTGTTTGTCGAACGACAATTTGCGGATAGTTAGTATGCTAGACAAAATCCTGCACACGCTCTTTTGACAAAAATCAGACGCTCGTTGTCCAACAATTAAACCGCGTGTACGATGCCTACGAAGAGAGTTTATCAAGGAAGTTTCCAATAATCAGGCACTCATCCACTGCAAACTTGCCTCTCTCTTAGATTGCAACACTTTTGTGTGATCAATGTCAAGTAGTGCTCAGGGATGAGAAGTGTATTACTCTCTTGGAGCTCCCTTCTTTTCCTGGATTACTCGATGAACACTTATGCTGCCTTCCATCTGCAGGAACAGTGTAGTTGTTGTTAAGTTAGCCATAAATAGGCAGATATCTCTTGGAGCATGACACATAGGGAGTGCAAATCCCTTAAAGAGGAACTTCACCCTTCTAAAAATGTCAACAAGGGCACCTTTAGAAATGTTTAGTAATGGCAATCTACAGATACTTATAGATAATTGTGGGCTTTTGTGGGCCCCCATTCTTCTCATGTTGGACATTTCCACTAAAGGCAGGTGAATCCATCTCCCTTTACTTCCTGGAACGCTCTTGATCTATCTTCTGGAACATGTGACAAGAATTTCTCAGGATACAGCTGTGAGGCCAGGGTGATATCACCAGTACCTCACTCAACCAGGAAGTGGAAAAGCAGTAGTTGTAAGTAAAAGCAAAAAAAAAAAAATGTTTGTTTAACCCTTTGGCTGCCAGGCCCTGGGCTCCACTTTACAATACACGCAGTTGTGGTGCATTTGTCATCAAAAATGGGGGTAAAACAGGTGGTGAGTAGGGATGAGCCGAACACCCCCCGGTTCGGTTCGCACCAGAACTCTCGAACGGACCCCAAATTCGTACGAACGTTAGAACCCCATTGAAGTCTATGGGACTCGAACGTTCGAAATGAAAAGTGCTAATTTTAACGGCTAATATGCAAGATACTGTCCTAAAAAGGGTTTGGGGACCTGGCTCCTGCCCCAGGGGACATGGGTCACTGCAAAAAAACTTTTAAAAACGGCCGTTTTGGCGGGAACACTGATTTTAATGACGATTAAAATGAAAAAAAAAAGTGAAATATTCCTTTAAATATGGTGCCTGGGGGGTGTCTGTAGTATGCCTGTGAAGTGCCACGTGTTTCCCGTGTTTAGAACAGTCCCTGCACAAAATGACATTTAACGGATATAACGTCATTTAAAGCTGCTTGCGGTTTTAATGTTATATCTGGTTCCTGCAATATGGTTGAAAATCATTGAGAAAAATGGCATGGGTAGCCCTCCCTGCTCATTACCAGCCCCTTTGGGTCTTGTACACATATTAAGGGGAACCCCGTACCCATATTAAAAAAAGGAAATGCGTGTGGCCCCCAGGCCCTATATACTCAGAACAGCAGTATACAGGTGGTGCAAACAAGACAGGGACTGTGTAGGTTGGTTGTGTTAAGTTGAATCGGTTTGTAATTTTCAACTGGTACATTTTTAAAGTGTAGCTCCAGTCAAACAAACTATTTTTAAGCTTTTTGGAAAACATAGGGAAGGGTTATCACCCCTGTATAATTTGTTTTGTCGTCCGTCTTTTTTTTCAGAGCACGCAGACAGCACGCACAATCTCCTAACACTGACTGAAAGCTCTATTTAAAACGAGCAAGATATTTAGTTATATAGGTGGATATAGCGGTGTATACTGCGTTCAGAGCACGCAGACAGCACGCACAATCTCCTAACACTGACTGAGAGCTCTATTTAAAACGAGCAAGATATTTAGCTAGATAGGTGGATATAGCGGTGTATACTGCGTTCAGAGCACGCAGACAGCACGCACAATCTCCTAACACTGACTGACAGCTCTATTTTAAAAGATAGATATATCGCTAGATATATAGGTGAATATAGCGGTGTATACTGCGGTCAGGGCATGCAGACAACAACCACTACAGAAGCGCAAGAACGAAAAATCGGCCGATAACGATCGGTGTATACTGTGTTGAAGGTACACAGAACACCCATTAACTGCTACAGATGCCAACACACTACACAAGGCCGCCGTGCTGGCGGCCTTATATAGTGTGGGGCGTGTACTACACAGCCTGAGCTATGATTGGCCACAGGCATCCTGCCTGTGGCCAATCATGGCTCTCCTCGCTGCCGGCGCTGTGATTGGCCAAGCATGCGGGGTCACAGTGCATGCTTGGCCAATCATGAGCCAGCAATGCACTGCGCCATCGCAGTGCATTGTGGGCCGTGAGCACCACACGAATTTGGTGCGAACGGCCCTTAACGTTTGGAATTCGCCGAACGGGCGAACAGCCGATGTTCGAGTCGAACGTATGTTCGACTCGAACACGAAGCTCATCCCTAGTGGTGAGGAAGCGATGCAACACCTCATCCCCAAAGTAGCCTCTGGAACGCGGATTGGGTTTAAGAAGCAAGGGCGATTTAAACGCATTTCTAAATCTACCCTATGTTTTTTATTTTTTACAATTTTATAAATTTATTTTTTTGTAAAGATACATTTTTTATTTTAATATTTTTACATTTTTTGTTTGGGGTAGGGGGGCTTTGGAGAGACATCAGGGTTCTAAACAGACCTCTTTATGTCTCTCTTTACACAGAAAAAGGGATTGAAGTCTCTTTCTATGCAGCCTCTCCGCACTGTAGATCAGTGTTTCTCAACTCCAGTGCTCAAGGCGCACCAACAGGTCATGGTTTAAGGAAACGGCTGTAGTAATTACTAAGGCAGTGAAACTGATCAAATCACCTGTGCAAAATAGTGGAAATCCTGAAAACATGACCTGTTGGTGCGCCTTGAGGACTGGAGTTGAGAAACACTGCTGTAGATGAATGAATAACAGTCTGTGTAGAGACACCTGTTCATTCACAAACGGAGGCATAGCAAGCACTATTTACTATGCTTCATTTACAATATTGACTGTTGTTGAGGTGGGTGGTGCTTGTAGAGCCACCCATTACTTGAATTTAGACTGATTCAGCAGGCCAGCCTAAGGGCTCATTCACACTGGGACAGATGTCTGAACAGTGTGCATAAAGGCAGTATTTATGTGTTTGGGAGGCACAGATGTTCCGTGCAGCCACAGCCATCAGCCTGTTAAACATCAGTGACAGGCTGACAGACGCAGCGGCTGTATGGATAGGGCCCAGTCAAAGTCCAGACCTAAATCCAATTGAGAATCTGTGGCAAGACTTGAAAATTGCTGTTCACAGACACTCTCCATCCAATCTGACAGCTTGAGCTATTTTGCAGAGAAGAACGGGCAAAAATGTCACTCTCTAGATGTGCAAAACTGGTAGAGACATCCCCAAAAAGACTTGCAGCTGTAATTGCAATGAAAGGTGGTTCTACAAAGTATTGATTGGGACTGAATACAAATGTACAGTACGCCACACTTTTCACATATTTATTGGGAGCATAGGAGCACCTATGCATGGCAACCATTCAGCATCTATATATTTCAAAGCTTAAAGCTTAACTCCAGGTATGTTTTTTTAGCACTGTAAGTAAGTATACTGTAAATATTACATATCTGTGGGATCCCTATGGAAGCTAAAACCATTGTAGTAGTTGCTGCTACTACAGTGATTGTCGCTGTCTTCAGGGTCCTGTGCATAGTGAACATGGAGGTCTCTCACTTGGCACAGGTGTCATCCACAGAATGCATTCTATTTTTCTAAATTATTGCACAGTGTAATGTTTATGCAGAATCACTGTGACCCTTAACCCCTTTCTCCTGATGCATGCTGGGGGAGGGGCTGTACCAGGAAGTCAGTCACAGTGTCTGTGGGACTGGAAGCAGCAGCATGATACTTAGAGGGAGACCTGTTGTATATGACTCCTCCATGCTAGAATGCACATCGCACTCTGAGTGAGTAATAAACCCTTCCCTGGATAAGAAGTGCATCCAGTCTGTGTGTAACTTGCTGAGCAGACACTGACAGCATTGCTAGCAACACCCTGAGAGACTCTGTGTCAAAGGGACATAACACACAGCATTCTCGGATTGAAAGAGGTGGTGATTGTGATGTCATTGCTCCACCTCTCCACTCCATCCAGTCAGATAATGCCTTGTTTTCATTGAGAAAAATGCAAGACCTTTTGTGAATGGCACCAATTCCAGTGAGCAACCCTATATGTCCACCGTGTGTCGGGGCAGCTGCAGGGCATGGGACTCAGGACAGAGTAGCGATCATTGTAGTAGTGGCGACTGTCACAATGATTTTTCGCCTCCACAGGGATCCCTCAGATATGGCATATTAATACCTACAATTGTTTTAGACAGAGTGGCCTTGATCTGCCTCTTCTGGGGTCCCCCACTAGCGCTGCTGGCTCCTGCTCCTCTCAGTGTGTCACCATAGTAAGCCGCTTGCTATGGAGGCACACCTACAGGCTTCGATTCCGAATGGGGAAGTCTGTGTATATTGACACATAGAGTGTGGATCAGGCCCGCCCTCCCCTGCTCTCAGGATTTGATTGACAGCAGCAGGAGCCAATGGCTCCCACTGCTGCCTGTGTGAGCAGAGAGAGAGGAGAGAGCCACTGCAGATGGGCACAGCGCTAGATTGAGTGGGGGCTCAGGTAAGTATACAGGGGGGTGAGGGGGCTATACAAACATGGAGACATTTTTTACCTTAAAACAGGGAATGCATTAAGGTAAACAATGGCCAGACTTTAGAGAACCACTTAGGGGCCAGATATCAGTGGTTGCCAAAGTTTATCTTCCAACTGCACTTAGTAGAATGTACACTCATCCAGAGTCTAAATAGAATACATACTATATGAACAAATCTAAGATTAAACGTATATACAGACTTCAGATCACCACACACATACAGTCTAATTGTACAATCACAAATTTTGAATCTGTAAATAAACAGGCATAATGTCCTTTCAGATCGATTTCAACTGGTTTTAGATTAAATTCACCGAAATTTTTTCGATTGGTCCAGATGGAAAACTGTCCATCGGTAACACTCAGTTGCTTTGATCATTAGAATGATTTATTGTAATCGATCAGATGGTGAAAGTCGATACGATTGATAACTTGCAGCTGTATCTTCCTACTATCGATTGAAATCAACTTCCCTGTGCGTGGCATGTTGATTGGCTTGTTGACTACAGATCGATTATTTCAGAAGCAATTGATCGCATAAGAATCTGATAATTCATCAAAGTGCGTATGGCCAACATTAGATTTACCACCAGCTATGTAGTGCAAGGGCCCTTATGATTGAGATAATTTAGGTCTGCTGATTAACAGTATATATAATACATTTAATGTTGATTGTACAGGGATTGTAATGTGTATAGTGACCCACAGAAATATTTTCAGATAAGATGCAAAGTTTATTACTTTTTTTTTATTTTTTTAATATTTTTATAAAATATATTTTATATTTTTATATTTTATTCTGTGTGAGTTTGTCTTTGTTTTTCTGTACTTGTAAAGAAAAAAAAAATCTTTAATTAAAATTTGATAATAATAATAAAAAAAATTCAATGTATTGCTCAGTATGAAAGTTATACAAGACAGTGTACAAAAAAACAGGAGCAATCTATAGATCATGATGACAGATCCTAACAAACATGTATGGAGTCTACATTGGCATATTCCTCCAATCAGGACCCACAGCCTCCAAATACAGGCGAGCGATATATTATAAATGATATTAGAATTGTAATATTTCAGAAAGCAGTTCATCTTTTGGAATGATCCCTTGAGCCTGTAGATCTGGTGTAACTGTCTGCATCACTTCCACTGTTTTGAATATGTCAGTTTTTTTTTTTTTTTAATTCATTGAAAAAGAGGGTTGTACTAAGAAAGCAGAAGAAAAAAAAAAAAAAAAGGCTTGGGGATGAGAGACAAGGAAAGCTGTAATCTCCTGCGTTGATCAATCAGCTGATTTGCTGAGGGTCCCATATAAATATAAAGAGCAGCATTTGGAGAGCTCCAAGTCTGTACAACACAAGTAAGGAGAAGCTGAGCCTGACCACAACGCCCTCTACTGGCCACAGGGAATACCTACACCATCCAGATGCAACCTGCAATGATGATGTTCTCCTCCAAATACTGGGCTAGAAGGGGGATGTCCCTGGATTCTGCAATGTCCCAGGATTTTCTAAGCAACTCATCTGTGAGTATAAAACTTAAATCCCCCTTAATATGAGCGATAAAAATGTTATTGAAGCAAAATGGAAGTCAAGCAGAAAGTTGCACACTGTAATGTGCAGATTGTGCCAATAGAAATAGCTAAACAACTTGGTTGAACTACTTTGACCTCATTTTCCACTTATTTATCATGTTTTATTAAAGCGGCTTAAACCTAAGTATGTTCTGTCAATTCAACAGCAGATTTATCAGTAGAAATTTCCCATTAGCTTTAATGGAAGCACAAAGCTAGAGTCATTTTGCAGCAGAACAAAAGTCCTGCAGAACTTTGATGGATTACTTTCCCCCTTGCCACCACTTGTAGTTTCAGAGATGTATGACTATGTTCACTTGGGTCTGCTAGGTGCCAAGCCTACACATCCATCTTTATAATGAATACACTAACACAACATGCTATTCCACCAACAGAAAAAAAAATAAAAAATCTGTTATTCCAACCAATGAAAAATATTTCTTTTAGAGGCAATTTCTACTAGAGCCGATGACTGGGTATTATTTGTGCACTATGAATGAAATCCTACTGCCTTGATTACTTTCCTAATTTGTGCAGAAGGCATACATCATGGGTGGTCATTATTCAGAGTTTGGACTGTAGCAGAGCAGGCTGAAACGTTGTACAAATCACATTTACTTTGTAAATTCCTTCTGCCGTTAGGAAGAGTCAGCAACTTTGGAGTCTTTTATTTTAGTTTTCAGAGGGTGAGTTCTCTGAACAGGAGCCTTTGCCTGCATACTTGGAGATAAAGGGGCTGATTTGCTTGCAAGGACATTTTTCATAGAGTTTAGCGAATGAGGTTAAAGTAAAAATGCTGTCATTTTTTACTTTCTTTGCGTGTGATTGGGGATTTTTTTGCAAAGTAAAACTTTACCGCATTCGGTTCTGGGGAAAATGACTTTGCAAAGTGCAACTTCACAGCCTATTTGCCTTTAGTAAACCAGTCCCAATGATTGATTATAGCTTAGCCTTCAGTATGCCATTACTCAGATATAAATGAGACACCCATTACCCGGCATATCCCACTCCATTAAATGAGAGGTGTGGGAACTTAACATCATACCTCCCAACTGTCCCTGATTTGGACTGACTGACCCTGATTTTGAGCAATGTCCCTCTGTCCCTCATTCCTCCTCATTTGTCCCTCATTTTGGTCTGATCTATATAGATGTATATAAAATGCACTTTTTATCTATCTTAAAGTGTTTCCTAGTGCTCAACCTTCTTTACGTCTTCTTTCTTCTTCTGAATTCTAAATTGCTGCATTTGTAAATTCCAAAAGAAATAGTAGTGGTAAAAAAAGGCACTTGTGGGTTTAACCAATTTTTGTACAATTCTCCTTTAAGGGGGCGTGGCAAGGGGTGTGTCCTATGCCTGCATACTTTTGCTGATAGGTGTCCCTCATTCCCATCTCAAAAAGTTGGGAGGTATGCTTAACATATTAAACATACATACATATCTAGATAGATGCAGCATTGATCCGAGCTGCAGCAGTCCGTCGCTTCCTCTACACTGAAAACTGAGCAATCAAAGACCATTGATTGCTCAGTTTGTGGGCTTCACTGAGCAAAGAGCGGTGACTGTCAGTCACCGCTCTGTGCTCTGCTCCTCCAGCGCTCACTGGAGCACTGGGCTGTGCAGGGGGAGCAGGAATGGTTGGTTTAGGCTTTTAGCAGCATGCTGAGAGGCTGAGCCAGCTGCCCGGCAAACATCTGGGTGGAGCCCGACATTATTGTCTGAATCCCGGCAGGGCCTGGACTGACTCTGCGATGTCAACCGACTGTGGACTTTAGCCTGCTGTAGGCTAAATCTGGGTCACAGGAGTGCAGAACTAAGTGCACTCCTGTGACTCACAAGAAAAGTATGGCCAAAAGGGCTTTTGTCATACTTCTCCTTTAATGTTATAAATGGTAACAGCAGGCAAGAAGAACCTACCTTCACTGCCGCTGCTCTGGGACTCACAGTACCTGGCCATTTCACTGTGTGCCTAACCATCTTTTGTTTCTTTAAAGTGTATGCCCAGCTAAAAAAAAAAAAGGAAGTTTCGTTTTTTTTTCTACTGTGTCTAAGATGTCCCCTGATATATTACTCCAGTGACATTAGCAGTAATAGCCTGGCAGGGATTATAATTCTTTCCTACTCTATTCAAAATAAAAAAGGTTTTGGCTGAGCTTGCACTTTAAATGGATAACTAAATTCTGGAATCTGTGTGAGTTTAATGCCTAAACGCACACAGGCAATTTTTTTCCCGTCAACCAAGCAGGCTGAACAAAAAAACACAAAAAATAACTGAGGAGCGTGGTGTACTAACTATTGCGATGTTAGTACAGCAATCTCCATGGTTAGCTTTTGCGTTCTGACAAGGGGACTGCGGAGGGTATGGCAGTGGCAGTATGTACAGGAGAGGAGTGTGGAAGGTATTACAGTGGACAGTATGTACAGGAGAGGAGTGCAGAGGGTATGACAGTATCAGTATGTACAGGAGAGGAGTGCGGAGGATATGGCAGTGGCAGTATGTACAGGAGAGGAGTGAGGAGGATATGACAGTGGACAATATGTACTGGAAAGGAGTGTGAAGGGTATGACAGTGGCAGTATGTACAGGAGAGGAATGTGGAGGGCATGAGGGTGGGCAGTGCAGGAGAGGAGTGTGAAGGGTATGACAGTGGCAGTATGTACAGGAGTGGAGTGTGTAGAGCATGATGGTGGGCAGTATGTACAGGAGAGGAGTGTGGAGGGTATGAGGGTGGGCAGTATGTACAGGAGAGGAGTGTGGAGGGTATGACAGTGGGAAGTATGTACAGGAGAGGCATGTGGAAGGTATGACATTGAGCAATATATGTACAGGCGAACAATGCAGAGAGCATGACAGTGGGCAGTATGTAAAGGAGAGGAGTGTTGAGGGTATGACAGTGGACAGTAAGTACAGGAGAGGAGTGCTGAGGGTATAACAGTGGCAGTATGCACAGGAGGGGACTGTGGAGGTTATGTCAGTGTACAGTATGTACAGGAGAGGGGTGTGGAGGGTATGACAGTGGCAGTATGTACAGGAGGGGACTGTGGAGGGTATGACAGTGGACAGTATGTACAGGAAAGGAGTGTGGAAGTATGACATGAGACAGTATCTACAGAAGAGGAGTGTGGAAGTATGACATGGGGCGGTATGTACAGGAGAGGAGTGTGAGGGGTGTGACAGTGGACGGTATGTAAAAGACAGGTGTATGGAGGGTATGACAGGGGATGGTATGTACAGCAGAGGAGTGTGGAAGCATGACATGAGGCGGTGACTATGCTCACCAATGAAAAAGTACATTGTAGGCTTCTTTTTCTGGTAAAGTGTACGAGAAAAAAAGAAGCACTGCTCATTGGTCAATACAGTCACATGGTCACATTGACTAATAAGCGCTTGCCATTTTGGGCATTATGATGGATACTTACTTTGGGGCTGTGTGTTGGGGTGTACAGACTGCTACACAGTATGTGAAATTTGGAGTTTTTGGAGTATGAGAAATTTCATTTTTACTGAAACGGTGAACTTACTTTTAAGGGGGTCACACAGGTATTTATATGATCATTCACTCAATAAATTGATGTGATAAAAATTATTGTATTAAATAAGAATCGTAAATCATCAGACCAGATCAGACCCTCCATTCAAAGGATTCAGGATTCAATCAATTTCGACATTGGCAAGTCAATCGGCCACATTGGAATTTTATTGATAGTTTCGAAAAAATATCTGCATGTGTATCAGGCAATGAACGTACAAAAGATTGATTAAATGATCGCTTTCAATACATTGTTTGTGATAGATCATATTTGTTTTAAATACAAAAGCTTTTATTGAGGTATTAAAAAGCATAACAAAGTAATTCTTCATACAGAGATTATCAGGTATAAAACTATGAAGAACATACACAAAATGGACATATTTCTATGTGTTTATACATTAAAAGTTTTACGGTTTGCTATACTTCCAAAATAATAATTAGGATGTACCCTATCTCTTTAGCCAAGATATATGGTAGTTCAACTCGTATATTCAGATAGGGTAGTTCTGAATATGTGCTATGATGTATCGCTGCGCTATGATGTATATTAAAAAAAAATTCACATAGCTATTTGTCCATTGAAATTGTGTGTAAATTTGTGTGAATGGGACAAAATCAAAAGTTCTCAGTTCAAATGTGTGATCGTGGAAAGTACTACATTATAGCCACTAGATGGTGCTGACTGTCATAGGAGATAAGTATGCTCTTCGGCTCCATCTATAGGCCATAATGCCATATTTTCCATATCCATACATTCACGTTGCCTCATTCACACAGAACAAATTTAAAGTGGAATTTCCCCCTAAAGGGGACGTTTTGCTTTATGCTTCTTTTCTTGGAACTTTTTTGGGGTGTTTTGATAGGTACCCACTCCCAATCCTGGTCTGATTGTCTAGGCGATTCCACTGGAATACCCCCCTCCCACCCCCTGTTCCTGCTCGAAACCCTCTGGGACATGTCTCAGGTCTCAGAAGTCTGCAAGATCATTCACAAAGCACAGAGCGGCTTGCGCATGTACAGTGGGAAGCTGGCTGTGAAGCAGCAAGGAGCCGCAGCCAGATTTCCACAGTTAATATACCAGTGCCAGGGACCCAAAGACCGGCGAAGAACTGGTCCGGGTGAGGGTGGTACTGGACAGATGAGTGTCTGTTTTAATAAAAGTCAGCAGCTACAGTATTTTTAGTTGCTGACTTAGTGTAATAGTTTGCCCCAGGCCTTGTTACTCTAAGCCTTGGGCTACACAGGTGGATCGCAAGCGGTGCATTTTTTTATGCAATTTTGGATTTGTTTTGCACTTTGCAGTTCTTATTTTACCACTGTATATAGCTGGTTGCTAAGCAGGGGGCCGGAAAGCTGGCCGTCACGTCCTCCGCAGCCGATGAGTCATCAGCTGTCAGCGGGGTTCCCAGTGAAAGCTGAATGTAAAAATAAATAAATTTGCGGATAAAAAAAGTGTGAAAAAAACAGCATAGGGTTCCCCCCAGGGTTATATTCATATAAGAGTCGACAGAGAGCAGGCAACAACAAAAGAATAACAACAGAATATAGCAGCTTTAAAAAAAAAAAATTTAGTGGGTAAAAGGCAGCAAGGAAGAAGACAGCAGCTGGAAGAGATGGCGGCAGCGGGAAGAGACAGCTTGAGGAGAAGACAGCCGGAAGAGACGGCAGGAAGGAGAAGACTATGGGAAGAGACAGCTTGAGGAGAAGACAGCAGGAAGAGATGGCGAGAAGAAGACAGCGGAAAGAGATGGCTCGAGGAGAAGGAGGCAGGAAGAAGAAGACAGCTGGAAGAGACAGCTTGAGGAGAAGACAGCAGGAAGAGATGGCGAGAAGGAGAAGACAGCGGAAAGAGATGGCTCGAGGAGAAGGAGGCAGGAAGAAGAAGACAGCTGGAAGAGACAGCTTGAGGAGAAGACAGCAGGAAGAGATGGCGAGAAGGAGAAGACAGCGGAAAGAGATGGCTCGAGGAGAAGGAGGCAGGAAGAAGAAGACAGCTGGAAGAGACAGCTCGAGGAGGAGACGGAGGGAAGAAAAATACGATGGAAAGAGACAGCTAGAGAAGACAGAGCTATTAAGGGAATTGTCAAACACCAGCTCTTGTGTTTTTATTACATTTCACTTCTTTTTTGGTAAATTGGCAGGGGTATGATGTACCCTATACCCATTCACATAGGTGGGCCCAGAATCTGGGGGCCCCCTTCTTAAAGCTAGGGTTGTCGGGAAGAGGCCCTTGTCCTCATCAACATGGGGGCAAGGGGCTTTGGTGTGGGAGTCCCCCCAAATCTATACTAGATCTGAAGGATCTGGTGTGAACCTGGGGGGTGCCCCACGGCATATTTTTGCAAAACATTTTTTATACGTTAAGCTTTCAGCGGGGAACCCCTCAGTTGCTAAGGATCCAGCAGCCAGTTTCCCGCCCCCTCCTTAGCAACCAGCTATATATAGTGTGTTTTACAGTGCGTTTAAAGAGAATAAAAACTGCATGCAAAACTGCATGAAAAACGCTGGTTTAACCAGTTCCCGACCAGTACACGCCGATGTACTTCAGCAGAATGGCACGGCTGCACAAATGGGTGTACTTGTGCGTATCTTTGAATTTGCCGCCGCGCCATCGCGTGCGTGCCGCTGGTGGCGCACACTGGCCGGGAGCTCCTTGAGTAGGTCCCGCCTACTCGATGTTCACGGGGATACCCGCGATCATCTCACGGATTCCCTGTGATCGGGAGCTATGATCAGTGATGTGTTACAGCTAGCCCATCCCCCTACAGTTGGAACACATCCCTAGGACACATTTAACCCCTACAGCGCCACCTAGTGTTAACCCCTTCACTGACAGTCACATTTACACAGTAATCAATGCAATGTTAATCGCACTGATCTCTGTATAAATGTGAATGGTCCCAAAATCGTGCCAAAATTGTCCGATGTGTTCGCCATAATGTCGCAGTCATGATAAAAATTGCCATTACTAGTAAAAAAAATATTAATAAAATGCCATAAAACTATCCACTATTTTGTAGACGCTATAACTTTTGCGCAAACGAATCAATAAAAGCTTATTGTGATTTTTTTTTTTACCAAAAATATGTAGAAGAGTACTTTTCAGCCTAAACTGAGGAAAAAAAATGCTTTTTTATATATTTTTGGGGGATATTTATTATATCAAAAAGCAAAAAATAATGCGTTTTTTTTCAAAATTGTCGCTCTTTTTTTGTTTATAGCGCAAAAAATAAAAACCACAGAGGTGATCAAATACCACCAAAAGAAAGCTCTATTTGTGGGAAAAAAATATGTAAATTTTGTTTGGGAGCCACGTCGCATGACCACGCAATTGTCAGTTAAAGCGACACAGTGCGGAATCGCAAAACATGCTCTGGTCTTTAGCCAGTAAAATGGTCCAGGGCTTAAGTGGTTAAAAAACGCAAACTGAAAAGCGTGCCTGAAAAACGCATCAAGCGCAGCCGCATAGATGTGAACCTAGACTTAACCTCTTGCTCCAATCCAAGTCTATGAGGGGGAAGAAAAGATCAGCAGCACTCATTCTTTTTAGAGAATACCATCAGCCCTTTGACGTACAGCCTTGTGAAGTATGCACCAGAGTGACCCCTTGCTTGGATCAATGTTAAGGCTCATTTACACCAGTATCACCCTCTAAAGAGATGGGTCGCTTTTTGGTGGACCGCTTTTCAGAGGGCGCTTGATAGTGAGGAAGCAATATGTCACTTAAAAGCAAGCCATACCTGTAAAAGACGACAGGAGATCTGAGATCCTGTGGCAAGGCTCTCTTTATTTTCTGGCACAGTTTCTGATACCTTTTGGGGCAGCGAGTTAATTAAAATCTTCCCAGCAAGAACAAAAAAAATCAACAAAAATCAAACTCTTCCCCATTCTATTGAAGACTAGAAAAACATTTTCAGTCGGATTAAAATGGGAACATCTTGCAAAGATGCATGGGACTCAGACCTTCAAGCAGAGAAATATACACAGCTTGGTTTTGCTGCAGAAGGAGAGAAGAACCGGACATAATTCTCACTTTCATCTAGAGTCCTGCTTTAACCTACATTTTAGACTGCATAGTTAACATATAAAGTCCATGAATGATTTTACTAGATGCACAGGGAAATTATTCACCATATGGTATCTGAGGGTGATTTACAATAACATAATGAAAGATAGACTCCTGTAATGGCCTTGCTCTGGTGTCTCTTCTGAAATTGCAGTCATTACCTGTGCTCTTAATTAATCATTTTATACATACGCCTAATGAGATGAGAACTCAATGACAGTTTTATTTCATAATATCCTACATACAGGGTCAGCACACAGTGGTGGTGACCCTGCTTGGGTATTGCCTTTTATTGCTTTCACCGGGGTATTCATGATGCATATGCTGTACCTTCTGGGAGTGCTGACTGCTAGCTGCATCAAAATAGGTCTGTATGTCTTATGTTTTAATTTTATATATATATATATATATATATATATATATATATATATATATATATATATATATATATATATATATACACAGTATCTCATAAAAGTGAGTACACCCATCCCAATTTTGTAATAATAAATAAATAATAATATAATAAAATATTTACAAAATATTTTATTATATGTTTTCATATGACAACGCTGAAGAAATGACAATTTGCTACAATGTAAAGTAGTGAGTGTACAGCTTGTATAACAGTGCAAATTTGCTAGACGTGTGCGCCGTCAATAAATTCGTTTTTGTTTCGTTCCGTTCTATTTAGTATTAAAATGAATTCGTGATTTGTGTTCGAAATTCAATTCGGATTCATGCGAAATACGAATTTTCGTTAAGTTCGTAAACTTTTCGTAACAATAACGAAAGTTCTTTATGATAAATGTATCATTATGAGGGGCTCCCACCATCACATAACAATAACAAAAGTTCATTATGATAAAATTATCCGAAATTTGTAAACAAAATTTCGTATTTCGTACAAAATTCGTATGCATAAAAATCCGTATTTCGGATCCTCACGAATGTACGAATTTCCGTACGAAACTAATCGCACATGCCTAAAATTTGCTGTCCCCTCAAAATAACTCAACACACAGCCATTAATATCTAAGCTGATGGCAACAAAAGTGAGTACACCCCTAAGTGAAAATGTCCAAATTGGGCCCAATTAGCAATTTTCCCTCCCTGGTGTCACGTGACTGGTTAGTGTTACGAGGTCTCGGTGTGAATGGGGAGCAGGTGTGTTAAATTTGGTGTTATCGCTCTCACTCTCTCATAGTGGTCACTGAAAGTTCAACATGGCACCTCATGGCAAAGAACTCTCTGAGGGTCTGAAAAAAAGAATTGTTGCTCTACACAAAGATGGCCTAGGCTATAAGAAGATTGCCAAGACCCTGAAACTGAGCTGCAGAATGGTTGCCAAGACCATACAGCGGTTTAACAAGACAGGTTTCACTCAGAACAGCCCTCGCCATGGTCGACTAAAGAAGTTGAGTGCACATGCTCAGTGTCATATACAAAAGTTGTCTTTGGGAAATAGACGTATGAGTTCTGCTAGCATTGCTGCAGAGGTTGAAGGGATGGAGGGTCCTCAGTGCTCAGACCATACTGTATGCTGCTTTGCATCAAATTGGTCTGCATGGTTGTTGGCCCAGAAAGAAGCTTCTTCTAAAGATGATACACAAAAAAACCCTCAAACAGTTTGCTGAAGACAAGAAGACTAAGGACATGGATTACTGGAACCATGTCCTGTGGTATTATGAGACCAGGATGAACGTATTTGGTTCAGATAGTGTCAAGCGTGTGTGGCGGCAACCAGTTGAGGAGTACAAAGACAAGTGTGTCTTGCCTACAGTCAAGCATGGTGGTGGGAGTGTCATGGTCTGGGGCTGCATGAGTGCTTCCGGCACTGGGGAGCTACAGTTCATTGCAGGAACCATGAATGCCAACATGTACTGTGACATACTGAAGCAGAGCGTGATCCCCTCTCTTTGAAGACTTGGCTGCAGGGTAGTATTCCAACATAACGACCATGATGATGTTGTGAAACCCGTCAGATGTTTGTCCTGGTTCTGTTGTCACGTGAATGTTAACAATTCATTACAATAAAGGCTTTTATCGGAGTGCAGCTGTCCAGAATCCATTTCTTCAATTTTGCTCATGCTGAGCCTGCACCTGGCTTCCACTTTGAGGAGGGCATTTTCTTCAGTACACCACCTGGAGCGGTTCACCCTTTTATGATAATGATCCCAAGCACACCTCCAAGACGGCCATTGCCTTGCCAACAAAAAGCTGAGGGTAAAGGTGATTGACTGTCCAAGCATGTCTCCAGATCTAAACCCTATTGAGCATCTGTCGGGCGTCCTCAAATGGAAGCGCAAGGTCTCTAACATCCACCAGCTCTGTGATGTCGTCATGGAGGAGTGGAAGAGGAACTCCATACCCAAGAGGGTTAAGGCAGTATGGGAAAATAATGGTGACCACCCAAAATATTAACACTTTGGGCCCAATTTGGACATTTTCACTTAGGGGTATACTTGCTTTTGTTGCCAGTGGTTAAGACGTTAATGGCTGTGTGTTG
The DNA here is from genome assembly GCF_037356315.1 of Lithobates pipiens. Taxonomy (NCBI): domain Eukaryota; kingdom Metazoa; phylum Chordata; class Amphibia; order Anura; family Ranidae; genus Lithobates; species Lithobates pipiens. The sequence goes on along the minus strand of NW_027507903.1, from coordinate 240,199,580 downwards.
AGTTATTTTGAGGGGACAGCAAATTTACACTGTTATACAAGCTGTACACTCATTACTTTACATTGTAGCAAAGTGTCATGTCGTCAGTGTTGTCACATGAAAAGATATAATAAAATATTTACAAAAATGTGAGGGGTGTACTCACTTTTGTGAGATACTGTATATATGTACACATATCTACACACACGCTGCTCAAAAAAAATTAAAGGAGCACTTTGAAAACTGAAATTAGATCTCTATGGGGAAAAATATGCTATATCTATAATGATATGGACTGGGTAATGTGTTAGGAATGAAAAGATACCACATTGTTTGATAGAAATGAAAATGATCAACCTACAGAGGCAGTGGCAGCCTGTCCATAGGGGCGCGTGGGCGCTGCCCCCCCCAAAGGCTAGTGAAAAAAAAAAGACCCTTTGACCCCTTGCCGACCAGCGCACGACGATATACGTTGGCACAATGGCACGGCTGGGCAAATGGGCATACAAGTACGTCCCCCTTAAATCGCGCCATTGTGGGCACGCACGCTGACCACAGGGTGCGGACACCACGTACACCGTGAGTGTGTCCACGGCTCCCACGGATTCAATGTCTGCTGGGGGGGGGCGTGTCACAGAGCGGCATAACAGGGGGAGTTTTGCCTATGTAAACAAGGCATTTCCTGTCTATGTTTTGATTGCCACCGCCGTAGGACATGAGCAGTGCTTTCCCACAAAGTTACTCTTGGTTGCTCTGTGCAAGTGAGAAACTGGAAGTGATGTTGCTGCTTAGTGGATGAATCGCACGGGCCTATTTACAGAAGAATATTCCATTGTGATGTTAAGCCATCTGACCTCCTGTCAGCTGCAAACCACCCGCGTGGGGGGGGGGGGGTTGGAGGGTTGTCTGTGAGTGTGCCACATTACAGATCATCACCACAAATTTCAATTTACTTAGGCAGCAAGAACTCAAAATGGTATTGGTCAGTCAGATCCCGGACAAACAACCAGGATTTGGTTGAAGTGATGTTTATAGTGCTCAAACAAATTTATAAGATATGCAAATAGACAGCATGAATACAGTCAGTAATCTGCAAATACCTTCTTCAAAACTATTAAGTACTTGAAGATATTACCAACACTAAAGGGGAACCTCAGGCCAAACTATTACCATTAACCGTTAATGAGAGGTCTGACTTAAAGGTAATGGTATAAGGGCCCTTATAGCAGCAATGACAGTAATGTCCCCATTGCAGATCTGATGGTCTTCATGGCATGGAGGAGCTCATTAACTTTTATCCAATAAGGTGTAGTAGCAAGCGATAGGTTTCTTGAAATGAGGAAAGCTAAAGGTGTCTATGCACAGTGTTCAAAGTAGGTTCAGTAAAGTATTCCTAATGTCTCATACACACGATCAAACAATCCGGTGGAAAAGTCCGGCGGACTCAAGTGAGTCATTGACATGGGACAAACAAGCAGAAGGCTGACTCCATCAGGCATCATCTATTCGGGGTTGTACACAGGCCCAGACATCATCCACTGTAAAACACAGCCCTGCACATATGCAATTGCCCCATGTGATTGAGGCTTTAAAGTTCACATTCCAGACCTCTACTGTAAACAGGTATTTCTAATGCCGCATACACATGACTGGCTTTTCCAGCAGACTAGGTCAGACAGTCTTCCTGACGGACTGTCGGCGGAGTTCCGACGGACTTTCCGAATGAGCAGACTTGCGTACACACAAACTGAATTTCCGGAAGACTAGGTCTGACGGTCTTCCCGACTGACTTTTGACAGAGTTACGACAGACTTCCGAATGAACGGACTTGCCCACACACGGACTAAATATTCGTGGATTCGTCTGATTTTTTGAAAAAAAAGTCAGATGAAGCCCACACACGATCGGAATGTCCGACAGCATTGTTCCGTCTGACCTATTCCGCCGGAAAGTCCGGGCGTATGTATGTGGCATTAACGGCAGTATGCGGCATTAGTGGTTGGAATGGCACCAACTATGTGTTTGTTGTTTTCTTTAGGATCTTTGAGAATAAATCAGTCACATAGGGAGGTAAATATGAGCTTGTTACTGTTTGTCAGGAATATGTAAACAGTTTAATTTCCACAGTCTGGGCACATGTGCACGTTACTCACTTGAGTAGGGATGAGCTTGATGTTCGGCGAACAGCAAACAATATATATATGGGTGACCCCGCCCCCTCTCATGTAACGGAAACCTGCGTTACATCAGAGGGGGGCTGGGTCACCCACACATCATTGGGGAAGCCAGGCTTCCCCACTTGCGTCAGAGGGGGGCGGGGTCAGGTGACGGGTGGCCCCACCCTAATCATATAAGAAATGTCAGGCTGCCGGGATCCCTGCAGTGTCTCTGCCAGTGGAGACAGAGGATGGATGGATTGCACTGCGCTGGACTGGAGGGAGAGATCACCCGTCGCTGGATCAGATCAGCCATCGCTGGACCCCAGAGAGATGATTATCCGTCGCTGGAAAGCAAGAGTGGATTACCACCGCTGGAATCTTTCTTTATTTTTTTTACTTTTAATAAAGGACTTTTTCAAAAGTGTGTTTGTCTTTTTTAACATTCTTTTACACTTTCTTTGTGAAATGGTAGGGGTACTTTTGTACACCCTTACCATTTCAAACAGGGGGGGGCGGGATCTGGGGGTCCCCTTGTTAAAGGGGCTTCCAGATTCTGATAAGCCCCCCACCCGCAGACCCCCACAACCACCAGCCAGGGTTGTGGGGATGAGGCCCTTGTCCTCATCAACATGGGGACAAGGTGCTTTGAGGGGTCTGTGACCCCCAAAGCATCCTCCCAATGTTGAGGGCATGTGGTCCGGTACGGTTCAGGAGGGGGGGCGCTCTCTCGTCCCCCCCTCTTTTCCTGCGGCCTGCCAGGTTTGCGTGCTCGGATAAAGGGTCTGGTATGAATTTTTAGGAGGAACTCCACATCATTTTTTTTTAATTTGGCATGGAGTTCCCCTTAAAATCCATACCAGACCCTTCAGGTCTGGTATGGATATTTAGGGGGAACCCCACGTCATTTTTTTTTTTAATTTGACACGGGGTTCCCCTTAATATCCATACCAGACCTGAAGGGCCTGGTAATTGAATTTGGGGGAACCCCACGCTTTTTATTTCCTTTTTTTTTTCTCTTTTTTTTAATCAATGACTGTTCTCTGTATTACGGGGAGTCGACAATTCATTATAGCCACAAGTGATTTTAAAGTGGAAGTAAACTCCCCTATCGTTTTCAGCCAAGGAAGCTGCCATCTTTGCCTCTGTTTAATCTTCAACTGCTATGGTGCTGCACATGTGATTCGTTATGAAACCAGCCATCGGATGGTTTGATAGTTTGGCTGAGAGCACAGCCAATGTGCAGTTAGCATTCCCAGCATGCCTTTTTTTTTTAACTGTTTAAATCGATGGGTTTACTTCCACTTTAAATGCCTTTTTTTCCTGCAGAAATGACACTTTGTGCAGGGACAGTTCTAAGCATGGGAAACATGCTCCCCTTTACAGGCATACTATAGACACCCCCTAGGTACGAAATTTAAAGGAATATTACACTTTTATTGTTTCACTTTAAGCATTATTAAAATCACTGCTCCTGAAAAAACGTCCGTTTTTAAAACTTTTTTTTGCATTGATCCATGTCCCCTGGGGCAGGACCCGGGTCCCCAAACACTTTTTAGGACAGTAACTTGCATATTAGCCTTTAAAATTAGCACTTTAGATTGTGAACGTTCGAGTCCCATAGACTTTAATAGGGTTCTAAAGTTCACACGAAGTTTAGGTCTGTTTGCAGGTTCTGGTGCGAACCGAACCGGGGGGGGGGGGGGGGGGGTGTTCGGCTCATCCTTACTCCTAGGGATCATCAAAGATTTGGATATATTTTTATAACCTAACCCTGACCTCTCTACAACATTGTCCCTTACTTGTTTGGATAGTTCCTTGGTCTTCATGACAGTGTTTGGTTAGTGGTGCCTCTTGCTTATGTGTTGCAGCCTCTGGGGCCTTTCAAAAAGTTGTGTATATGTAATGACAGATCGTGTGACACTTAGATTGCACACATGTAGACATCATTTCACTAATTATGTGACTTTTGAAGGTAATTGGTTGCACCATACATACATACACACATGCCAATTATCATTTTTTTATTTCTGAAAAATAGTGTATATATTTTTCTCATTTTACTTCACCAACTTAGACTATTGTGTTCTGATCCATCACATATAATTCAGATTAAAAAAAATTAACTAAAGGCTGTAATATAACAAAATAGGTAACCAGCACCTTGTCCACAGTTATTCCTTCCGTAGCCTCACCATCATGCACGGGGGAGTCCCCAGAATTATTCGACCACAGTGTCAGTTACATGCTGCTGGAGGATGCACAGCAATTTGAAGGCTTTGATGTTGGTTCCCAGGTGGAGGAAGGGACTAACGTGAGCCTAGAGAGAGGGGGTGCCACAGAAGGACAAGCAACTGGCAGTCATGTTCCCCAAGCTGCAGCATACTCCCTGCTTCAGTGACAAGGAGGGAGGGGAGGATAAGGTCACTGACTGTACTGAGAGAGTGCCTGAGAGAAGAGAGGAGGAAAGTGAGGAGGAGGAGGCACAACTCCAACGAGGCAGGATGTCCTCCAGGGGTCATCTTAAAGGCATCTACCCTATTGCATTACACAGCAAAGCTCCGCAGGTTCAGGGTGCTGCTGAGTTCCCGCTGACTTTTAAATGTTCTTTGGTGTTGGCCTTTTTTGACATGTGTGCAGCAGATCACACCATTGCTGTCTGCAACCTATGACTGAAGAAGATCAAGCATGGCCAGAACAGCAGCAACTTGGGCATCACACATATGATGACTTGCCATGCAGTCCATTGGCAGCAGCATCTGAAAGACCCACATCATAGAAAAAGGCAGACTTCTCCTTGCTCCTCACCTGGGATCTCAAACCCTAATATACCTCCAGTCCTCTCAAAAACCTGCACTGAGAGGAATGAAGGTATAGCAATAGGTGTCACAAGTACTTGCAGCCAATCTGCTAGCAGTACACCACCAGTTGATTTCAGCAGATGCTGAACCATAAAAAGAAATTCGGTCCCAGCCATCCAGATGCTCAGCGTCTAAATGCTAGCTTGCTTGTACACTCAACCCCCTTTCCTGAATTTGTGGAATGTGCTGTACCACAATGGCAGGTTCCAAAATGCCATTTCTTTTCACATAAGGTCATTCCGGCTCTCTACCACCATGTGGAAGGCAATGTTTTGGCCACGTTGGACAGGACGGTCAGCAGTAAAGTTCATATTACAGCTGACTCATGGTCCAGCAGGCATTGGCAGGGACGTCACCTTTCCTTCACAGCACACTGGGTAACTCTGCTGGCAGCTGGGAAGGATGCAGGACAGGGTTCAGTGTTGGAGCTTGTTCCGCCACCATGCCTCCAAAAAGCTAGTGGTGATTCTGTCACAACATCGGTATGCTCCCCTCCTTCCTCTTCTTCTTCCTCTATGGCCTCTTCTGCAGAATTGTCCTCTGAACCAGCAGTGCTCCCTAAACACTCAAGGGGCTACGCAAGCAGTCAGGCAAAAAGTTGTCAAACGGTGCTTGAGTTGGTCTGCCTAGGGGACAGGAGCCACACTGGGGCAGAGATTCTGTCAGCTCTGCAGGGGCAGGCTCAGAGGTGGTTGACGCCATGCCAGTTTCAGCCAGGAATGGTTGTATGCGACAATGGCACCAACCTTCTCTCCGCCCTTCGACAGGAACACTTGAACCATGTTCCATGTTTGGCACATGTCCTGAATTTGGTGGTGCAGCGTTTTTTGACCAGGTACCCAGGCTTACAAAATCTCCTGAGGCAGGCCAGAAAAGTCTAGTGCTTGGCTAGCTGACATTCAAAGGGAATGCAACTTGCCCATCAACCACCTCTTTTGTGACATGCCCACCAGGTGGAACTCAATGTTGGTAGGGCCATCAATGACTACATGTGCAAGTATGGCACCAGGACAGGGTCAGGGAGCTTGGCTTCTTTTCGCCAAGCCAGTGGCTACTGATCAAGGATGCATGCACTATTCTGTCACCATTTGTGGAGGCCTCAAGGATGGTGAGACGTGACAATGTATGCATCAGTGACACTGTCCCCCTAGTCTTCCTGCTGGAGCACATGCTTCGGGGAATCATGGACAGGGCACTTGAGAAAAACAGCGGGAGGAAGAGGAGGACTTCCTTTCTTCTCAAGGCCCCCCTAACAAGCAGCAGTTTTCAAGGGATGGTTTTCAGTCCCCAGAAACCCAAGGAGTAGTACCTGGCTGGGAGGAGGTAGTTACGGATAATGTGATCCTTGGTAACCCAGAGGACTCAGAATCAAATGCCTCTGCAAACTTATGCTGCATGACCTCCCTGATTCTGCAAAGCCTGCGAAAGGACCCTAGGATTCGTGGTATTAAGGAGAGGGATAATTACTGGCTTGAAACCCTTCTTGATCCATGTTACAAGGGTAAGGTTGCAGAACTCACCCTGCCTTTGCAGAGGGAGCAGAGGATGAAACATCTTCAGGAGGTCTTGAAGAAAAGTGTGTGTAACGCATTTCCAGACCCTGGGAGGTTACCATTTTCGGGTGCTGGACAACGTGTTTATGAGGCTTCGTTCGGTAGGAAGAACAGTGGAGAAGAGCACTCTGATAGGTTCCAGCAACCATCGCCAGCATCTGCTAATATAGTGCATGAATATCTAGGGGCAAGAGCAGACTTAGAGACCTTTCAAACAGAGCATCCACTGAGTTACTGGGTTTTGAGGTTGGACCACTGGCCAGAACTTGCTCAATATGCAGTTGAGCTACTGGCCTGTCCTGCATCCAACATGCTTTCTGAACGCACATTCAGTACTTCCGGAGGGCTTGTAATGGATCAAAGAGTGCACCTGTCCAAAGACTCCATTGATAGGCTCACATTTATAAAAATGAATCAGTCTTGGATCAGCAGCTATCAAGCACTTGATGCTGATGTAACTGATTAAATTTGCTATAGATCTGGGATCCCTTGAAGACTGCCTATGCTGCCTATCCTATTCCTCCTCAATCATGATGATGCCAGCTTCAAACAATATTTTTGGTTTAGGGCACCACCCCCACCCAAGACCCATTTTCCTGCCCCTGTTTAAGAGGGGCATGTAATTACAATTGCGCCCAACAAGAGTAACTGTAAGGGGTTACCATGTTCTGGCACCACCGACACCTAAGGCCCAATGTTTCTGCCCCTGTTTAACAGGGGCATGTACTTACAATTTTCAAAATAATATTTAACAGCAGGGACCGTTCCTGCGCCCAACAAGAGTAAGTATGAGGGGTTACCATGTTCTGGCACCACCAACACCTAGGGCCCAATGCTTCTGCCCCTGTCTAACAGGGGTATGTAATTACAATTTTTGAAATAATATTTAACAGAAGGGCCCGTTGCTGCACTCAACAAAAGTAACTGTGAGGGGTTACCATGTTCTGCCACTTTTTCAGTAGAGTACATAGTGCAGTCTGTATAGTATATATATATATATATATATATATACACACTGCAGTTCACAGTATATAGTGCAGTCAGTGTAGTATATATAATACAGTGTAGGGTATATAGTGCAGTGTGCACTATATAATATAGTGTATTGAAGTGGTTAAGGGGAGCTCTATGACAGAAAACAGCATGGGTTCCTGTCAGAAACCATGAATCAGACTGAGACAGAAGTACATCATCCTTTTTTTTAATATGATTTTGATGCTTCGGTGATGCTTCGATGATGATTCGATTATGCTTTTTTAAACCTTTAGGCTGCGCTCACACCTGAGTGTTTTCAGCTCATAAAAAACTTGTAAAACGCCAGAAAAACTCCTGAAATACATCCAACAAGCAAAATCCCATTCATTTCAATGACACCTGTTCACATCTCAGCATTTTGTCACCTAAAGCAAAACGCCTAAAAAAAACGCCCTAAGCTCAAAAAAGAACATGAGCTTCTTTGGGGCAGATTACAGGCGTTTTTCTGCTTTTTACATTGGTGACCTGAACAAAATTGCGGCAAAATCACAGTAAAACGCGGCCAAATCATGGTAAAATCACACGACTTTGAAACTCTCAGGTGTGAATGCAGCCTTAATGAAGCTTGACAAATGTCCTGTGTGCACATTGGTTTTCTATTTGTTTGCCCAGTAGAAACCCAGCTCAGTGGTACTCCCAGTTAGCTGATCCCTGCTCATTAGTACCCCTGTTAAGCAGATCCCCAGCTCATTGGTACCCTTGCTTAGCAGATCCCTAGCTTATTAGTACCCTTGTTCAGCAGATCACCTGCTCAGTAGTACCCCCAGCTCATTAGTAACCCTCAGCTCTGCTGATCCGCCATTCAGTAGTAACCTCTAGCTCTTTTGATCACTCCCAGAATATATACACAAAAACTGGAAGCGACTGCTGATTACATGTTTCTGATATCTGGCTGTTATTGTACAATATTAGAAACACTCTAAAATCTCATGAAACGCCTTCCCAGAGGAATAGAGGCTGTTATAGCCACAAGCTTGGAAGGGGGGGGGGGCTTGTGGGAGGGGTTAGCGGGAACAAGCCTATGATTTGGAATTGGATGTCTAAAAAGCTCATCTAGGTATTATGGTCAGGTATCCACAAACCTTTAACCATATAGTAGATGAGCTAGAAATATATACTACGTTGCTTCTCAAATAATAACCTGTTATCCAGTGAAAAGCGTGACAGAACACAGATAGAATAGCCTTTTATTTAACCACTTGCCGACCAGCCTCCGTCATTATATTGCGGCAGGTCGGCGCGACCTCGTGAACCTTCGCAGCTGTACATCAGCCTTTAAATGCCTATAGCAGGCACGTGTGCCCGCTGCATGGCTACCCAGAATTGGGGGCACGAGAGCCAGAACAGGGACGTGTGTGTAAACACACAGATCCCTGTTCTGTCAGGAGAGGAGAGACAGATCGTCTGCTCCTACTAGCTAGGAACAACAATATGTCTCCTCCTCTAGTCAGTTCCATCCCCCCACAGTTAGAAACACAAACAAGGGAACACATTTAACCCCTTGATTGCCCCCTAGTGTTAACCCCTTTCCTGCCAGTGACATTTATACAGTAATCAGTGGATTTTTATAGCACTGATTGCTGTTTAAATGTCAGTGGTCCCAAAAATGTGTCAGAAGGGTCCAATTTGTTCGCCGCAATATCGCAGTACCGCTAATAATCGCTGATCACTGCCATTACTAGTAAAAAAAAATGTATAAAAATGTCATAAATCTATCCCATAGTTTGTAGACGCTATAACTTTTGCGCAAAGCAATTAATATACGCTTGCGATTTTTTTTTTTTTTTTTACCAAAAATATGTAGAAGAATATATATTGGCCAAAACTGATGAAGAAATTAGATTTTTAAAAACATTTTTGGGGATATTTATTACAGCAAAAATTAAAAAATATTTTTTGTTTATAGCGCAAGCTGGGTACAGCGTTGCATGACCGCGCAATTTTCAGTTAAAGCGACGCAGTGCCGTATCACAAAAAATGGCCTAGTCATTAACCACCTCAATATAGTGCACTTAATTTCTGCCCAGACAATTTTCAGCTATCAGCTCTCTCACACTTTGAATAACAATTACACAGTTATGCAACACTGTACCCATCTGAAATTTGCGTACTTTTTTCACACAAATAGAGCTTTCTTTTGGTGATATTTTGGCGTGGGGGTCTCCCCAAAATCCACACCAGACCCTTATCCGAGCATGCAGCCCGGCAGGTCAGGAATGGGAGGGGATGAGCGAGTTCCCCCCACCTCCTGAACCATACCAGGCTGCATGCCCTCAACAAAGGGGGATGGGTGCTTTGGGGTGGGGGGGCTCTGCGCCCCCCACCCCAAAGCACCTTGTCCCCATGTTGATGGGGACAAGGGCCTCTTCCTGACAACCCTTGCCCAGTGGTTGTCGGGGTCTGCGGGCAGGGGGCTTATCGGAATCTGGAAGTCCCCTTTAACAAGGGGGCCCCCAGATCCCGGCCTCCCCCCTGTGTGAATGAGTATGGTGTACATCATACCCCTACCCATTCACCTGGAAAAAAAAGAAGTGTAGTGTAGTGTTAAAAAATACAGTAGACAGTTTTTGACAAGTCTTTTATTAAAAATCTTCTTCGCCGCTTCTTCCTCCATCTTCTCCCGCATCTTCATCCTCCGGTCTTCTCCTTCTTCCGCTCTTCACATTTTTGTTGCCGTCTTCAGCCAACTTCAGATGGTGGAATGCTGAAAGGGAAGTGGCACTCATGAAGTCGGCAAACAGCCTCAGAGCGAAGGTCTTCTGGGTGATAGGTGAGGGACGTGGCAACTTCTTCAATGAATTTTAGGAAGGGGGCTGGACTTTCCATGGATTTGGTGTAGACTACGTAGGAATTATAAATGGCCAAATGGATGAGATAAATTGGTACCTTCTTGTACCAGAATCGGGACCTTCTTATGGACTAATATGGCTGAATCATTTGATCATTGAAATCCACCCCCCCATGTAGAGATTATAATCTTGGACACATGTTGGCTTTTCAATGGGACCTTGTCTTCTTTGAACCTCAATTGTAGTGTCCTCATGGATGGAGGACATCATGTGCATGTCCCTTTTATACTTCCACCTCAAGGCCAGCACTTCGTTGCATCTCAATGATGCTTTTTCCCCCCTTCGCAGCTTTTTGTTCGCTAGAGATTGTGGGAAGCCCTTCCTATTTTTTCTGGAGGTTTCACAGGCCAGGGTTTTTGCGATGTATAAGTGTTTGAAAAGGGGCAGGCTGGTGTAGAAGTTGTCAAGGTATATGTGATATCCTTTGTTCAGAAGTGGGTATGCCAGGTCCCATACAATCTTTCCGGTTGTGCCCATGTATGCCGGGCATTCAGGGGGCTGGAGCTGGGAATCTCATCCTTCATATATGCGTGCAGAATGCATACAGATATCCCGTGGCTCTCTCACAGAGCTTGTAGAATTTTACTCCGTATCTGGCCCTTTTGCTAAGAATATATTGCTTTATTCCTAGCCGGCCTGAAAAGGGTACCAGGGACTCATCGACATATAGAGTTCTGCAAATTGTTGGGAAAATAAATTTATCAGTGGGGGAAAGTTTATATAACTTGTCGTAATTTGGATGATTGTGGGGAGGGCACTGGGTGTTGTCACTGAAGTAAAGAAAGCGCATTATCATCTTGTATCGGGACCTGGACATTACGGCAGAATAAATGGGCATGTTGTGGATAGGGTTGGTGGACCAATAGGCATGTCCTTCATTTTCTTTTTGTAAAACAATGTAAACAATTTGAACTCCTCTAAATTCATATCTCTCCACTCAAACGGACAGGCATATGATGATTGGGGACTATTGGCAATATACTGCTGAGCATATAAATTTGCCTGGACCCCAATAAATTGCTGCAAAGTGTCGGGCAAAAACAGATGAAAGCAATGAATCTCTGGTGGTAGCGCTGGTACTGTGCCTGGGGATATAATCCTGGTTTCTAGAGTGCCGTGCTCTTTTAGGAGGGACCCATTCTTCCTCCAAATCATTTGCTGATTCACTATTCGGTTCAAATGCCGAATTTGATCCAGAATCAGAATTGGAATCTGATGAGAACTCTCTGTTGTTCTGATCGGTCATGGAGAGCATCTGGAACGCCTCCTCACTGTTGTATACTCTTTTGGACATGACTCTGATGGCTGCGTGACAGGTGGCAGGTGACGGTCACTGATGAGCTGTGCGATGGGTGGCAGGTGACGTTCACTGTTGGGTGATGACGGTGTGATAGGCGGTGGTCACTGATGGGTGACAGGCCACGGACAGTGACGGGTGATGGTCACTGATGGGTGATGGTGACAGACGGGTGACAGGCCACGGTCACTGATGGGTGATGGGTGCACCGCTGACGGTCACTGATGGGTGACAGGGCACATTCACTGATGGGTGATGTGTAATGGATGACAGGCTATGGTCACTGATGGGTGATGGATGCACCGCTGACGGTCACTGATAGGTGATGGCTGATGGTCACTGATGGGTTATGGGTGATGGCTGATGGTCACTGATGGCTGACGGTCACTGATGGCTGGTGGTTACTGGTGGGTGACGGGGGATGGCTGGCAGTTACTGATGGGTGACAGGTGATGGCTGATGAGTGATGGGTGATGGCTGGCAGTCACTGATGGGTGACGGGTGATGGGTGACAGGTGCACCGCTGATGGTCACTGATGGGTGACGAGTGATGGCTGACGGTCACTGATGGGTGATAGGTGATGGCTGACGGGTGATGGCTCGCGGTCACTGATGGGTGATGAGAGATGGCTGGTGGTCACTGATGGGTGATGGGTGACAGGTGCACCGCTGGTGCACAGCGGTCACTGATGGCAGTCTCTTATGTGACGGGTGCACTTTATGGGGTGACTGTGGTGACTGTTGGGTGACAGATGACAATGGGGGGGGGGGGCGATCTGACAAGTGTGGTGTTGGTGCAGACACTACAGAACACATATCAGTAACTCACTGCTGTAGGCTCTTCTCTCCTCACACTGGAAACGGTGTGTGAGGAGAGAAGAGCTGGTAACAGCTAGTTACCGTTCTGTGTTTACATGTAGTGATCGGCTGTGAAAGTATCACAACCGATCATGTGGGTAAACAGCCGGCCAATGGCTGTTTACCAGTGTCGTGAGGAGCAGTGTTCCCGGGGAACACGCCGCCACCAACGTGCAGACGCAGTGCGCATGCGCCGTGCACATTGGGGTGGAACCATCTGTGATTGCCCATGAATTCATCACGGCCAATCACGTGGTAAACAGCCATGACCAATGGCTGTTTACCCCCCTCGGTGGCGCGCATTCCCTGTTTAAATGGGAGGATGTCATATGACGCCCTCCTGCAACGAGAGCCGCGCCGCCTGGCCATCATATGACAGCCTGCGGTCGGCAAGCAGTTAAGCAGGCAAATCTTCTGGTCTGTAAGTGGTTAATATATATAAATACTGCATTTATTTCCAATATATTATATCCTCAGTAGTACACATATTTTGAAATTAAAACTCCATCAGTGGCTCTATTTGCTTTAAATCTGGATAGAAAACCTTGCTTTTTGGTTTTCCAGTGCTTCTTGGGATTTGTCATACCTGCAATACCTCCAAAACAAAGTGAAGCTAAGGCTGGGTTCACACATATGCAGTGCGGGAACCAGTGCGATTCCAGTGCGGGTTCCCGCATCGCATGTTAGTCGCAGCCAGTTGGCACTGCCCTCTGGGAACCACTGTGGGTGTCAATAGAAAGTCAATGACACCCCCAGATTGGTTCGCAGATCACAGTGCAAACTGTCATATGGTACAATAATTGGATCACATGGTTGTGAAAACCCATGCAATCCGATTCCAGTGAGGACCAAAAAAAGGGTCCTGCACAATTTTGGTGCAAATGCGATTTCAGCCATACAGTTTGTATGGCTGAATTTGCATCGCATGTGATGATCTGCAAAAGAATGCGGAGCAAATCAATCAATGTCTGTGTTCGCACCAGCCTAAAGCTGAATAAAGGACTCTCAAAAGCTGCAGATACTTCATGTAGCTTTGTCGTAGACTTCTATGGAGGCTTTGTAGATGCTTTAGAGCACCAATAAAGCAACATGGTATATCATTTTTGAAGCAAAGTAAACGCAACTTGTAAACAGGACGGTTAGCTTACCATTTTATTTAGTGACGGGGGCTTTGATTGGCATTCAGAGAGCTTTAAAAAAGAGCATCGTAAGCCACATTTAGAAGCACGAGTGAACAAGGCCATATTGTTTTTGAGATATCATTTTTTGTAGGTATTTTAAGAAACACAGTTTTTTTTACTATATAACTTCAATTTGCATTTTTTGAGATCAGCACTGTACATACACCCCCAAAATAGTTTTAGTTTAAGATATATAGCATATGCGATGCATTAGTCAGAATACAGGGTTTAGGATTATGTAGAGCACAGAACATGTTGCATATTTTATTGGTTAGGATTTACTGCCCCCTTATGTTGTTGTTCAGTGGAGAGTGTCCCTTGGTGATCAATGTTGGTGGTCAATGGTGTATGCCCTCTTAAATGTTGGTGATCAGTGCCTCAAAAGTTTTGGTGTTTTTCTCTCATAACATTGGTTTTCAATGTGCCCTCTTTATGTGTCAATATACCCTGTGTACCCACTTGCTGCTCAATGTGCCTCCATTTTGTTGGTGGTCAGTGGGAGAAGTCTTACGTACATTAATTTGGAATTCCAGCCAAACACAAACACAAATTTAACAATTTTCCCTCCCTCCTCCTCCTAACAATACTGCCTAACCTGTGTTCAAAAATGTGTATACTCACCCATTTTTAGTGTACGTCAGTCCGGTCCGATGGTTCGCTGTCTTTGAGCTGTAGGGAAGAGGAAAAAGGCTGGGAATCTTGGGAGTGATGACTTTACCCATAGGCTCCCATGTCCCAGCCATTATCAGCGCTCCCTCCTCTCCCCTGCAGTCGATGCTCAAGTTGCGGATAACATGACCAGAGCAGACAGGAGTGGGCAGGAATTCCACTTTGAGGATGAAACGATTGGTGGCAGAGAAGGAAGGGGTGTGCTATCACAGTGATCACAGGTTGAAGAGCCTGGGATATTGGCAGCCCAATCACATGCTTTTGAGGGCACACTGGCTACCCGTATGTGACACTAATAAACGGCACTGCAGAAAATTGAGTTCACCTCTTCACAATTTTTTTTTTTAGTACTTCTTTAAGACTGAATCGTTAGATTCTTGCATATGCCAACCCATTACTGCTCTCTTATAGCAATGCTGTATTTATGGAGAAAATTTATTTTAAATCACTGATACATCATTATTTTCTTGAAAGTGTTCTGGTACATTATCTGCATTAGGTTTCTTTTATTTGTTAGTGCTCAAACAAAGCCATCACATTTGAATGAACACAGAAAACCCTGTCTCCTACTGCTATAACAGAATTTACTAATTGTTCATGCTGGATTATGAGGATTGTAGAAACATAATGGCAGTTATTGACATAAGAGTATCAGTTTCATGGCATGTAATTATTGGAACAAAGCGTAGAAATGACATTGATTGTTTGGCGTAAAGAATGTTTATGAGTGGCATAGTTAGAATTCATTCCACACAAGGTGTTATTTCACACAATAGGGGCCACATTAAGTTGATAAATAGCTGGGAAACAGATATCTTTAAGTGTGCTTATCTGGAACTCAAAAACTATAATCATGGCCTATTTCGCGTTTTATAGCTGTGATAATACGGTGCGTATGAGATCTTCATTCTGAAGCAATTTAGAGGACCTCGGTTCAGCTGTATCTACTTCATAGTATTCTAATTAGTGAATCTAAATATGAGACAATAGCTCTAGGATATTGCATTTTTAGGTATGCAGTGTGGCGTCTTTAACCACTTCAGTCCCCTGGAAGATTTTACCCCTTTCCTGACCAGAGCACTTTTTGCGGCACTGCGTCGCTATAACTGACAATTGCGCAGGCGTGCTACGTGGCACCCAAACAAAATTTACGTACTTTTTTCCCCACAAATAGAGCTTTCTTTTGGTGGTATTTAATCCCCTCTTTGGTTTTTATTTTTTGCACTATAAACAAAAAAAGAGCGACAATTTTGAAAAAAAAGCATTATTTTTTACTTTGCTATAATAAATATCCCCCAAAAATATATAAAAAAACAATTTTTTTCCTCAGTTTAGGCCGATATGTATTCTTCTACATATTTTTTTGGTGAAAAAAATTAGCAATAAGCGTATATTAATTGGTTTGTGCAAAAGTTATAGCGTCTACAAAATAGGGCATAGTTTCATGCCATTTTTATTATAATTTATTTTTTAATAGTAATGGCGGTGATCTGGGATTTTTATCATGACTATGACACTATGGTGGACACATCGGACTTTTGACACTATTTTGGGACCATTGTCATTTATACAGTGATCAGTGCTATAAAAAATGCAATGATTACTGTGTAAATGACACTGGCAGGGAAGGGGTTAAACACTAGGGGCGATCAAGGGGTTAAGTGTGTTCTAGGGAGAGCGATCACTGCTCCCGATGACAGAGAGCATCTGTTATGTCACTAGGCAGAGCGGGTGAATACCTTGTTTACATAGGCATCTCCCCATTCTGCGGCTCTGTGACATGCCGGGACACAGGAAGACATCGAGTCAGCGGGTTTCGCGGGCACGGGCGCACGTGCTATCCCCGCTAATTAATGGGGATGTACAGGTACGCCCATTTGCCTACCGCTGCCATTGTGCCGACGTATATTGGCTTCCAGTGGTCGGCAAGTGGTTAAAGTTGAACGCCGGGAATAATTTTTTTTAATATTAGCTTTGTAAAAATAAATCACTTCTAATGATGGATGTCCCACTTAGGAGGATTCTGCTGCCTTATGTAAAACTCTTAATTTCATTCATCCAATCACTAATGTAAGCACCAAACTTCCGGCACTGGCATTTCCGTACAATTACGGCTCTCTCACAAGGGAGGACCGTGGGCCGCTTGCTATATATACACAGCTTACAAGGAGTTCTGTGATTGAATAAAGGGAGGGTTGGGTGAATGTCACCATCTTCCCTTGTCCAATCACAGAATGCCTTGTATTCTGTGAAAATGTTTTGTGAATGAGCGAGGGGGAGTGTGATAAACCCACTATCCCTCACTGTATGTTCTGTATGAGAGCCGAAACTGTAAATTTCAGCACCAGAAGTTTGGCAATTATACTAGTAATTAATGAAGGAGTTGACACCACATAGTGATTTACCTTTAGTTCCTTCAAATTTTAGAGTTCAGCTGGCACACGCAGAAAAGGATTTATTTGTTATCAGGGCAACCGTAGTGGTACAACTGATTCTCTTTTTTGTGACAGACATATTTCTGTTCAGCAAAGGCTCTCTAAGCCCCTTGTACACACGGTCGGACATTCTGCCAACCAAATCCGTTGGATTTTGTCCGACGGATTGTGTCTGAAACCGTTGCATACACACGGTCGGACCAAGTTGTCGGAAAATCTGATCATTCAGAACGTGATGACGTTATTTCGTTACGACGGGACTACGTTCAGGCTAGTAGCCAATAGCTTTGGTGTAGGAATTTGATCTGAGCATGCGTGGCATTTGGAATTCTCTACACATGATCGGAGTATGTCTGATCGGACCAGTTTGTCGGAAAATATTTCCAACAAGTTGGAAAATTTGGTCCGACGGATATTCCGTCGGAATCAGGCCGATGCATACCACACACATTCGGATTATCCGACAACACGGTCCGATAGGACACATTCCGACGGATTCTCCGACCGTGTGTACAAGGGCTAAGAGTGCCTGGGACAGTGTTGTTTAATGCAAATATAGCCCTAAATACATCAACAGAGTGGTGAGCCGCCTTTGACAACCTTCCTTTGTGCTAAGCTTTAATTGCAATTTATTGGTATACTACTACCCCAGTGAAACTTTTCTTAAATGAAACCATCCTATCTAGTTCACTGTCAGTTATTCGAGATTTGGAGGACATACTACTGAGCAAGTGGGCCTCGCTCAGAATTTAGAGACTTTAGAGACTCCATTTCCTTTAGTTATATATGTAGGGTTTCCTTTCTTAAACTGCATTCTCATGAGAAAACTGAAGATAACAATTTTGTGTTTCTAGGCATATAGCCAGTATTGACCTTGAGAGTATACTAAAGCAAAGAACTGTATTGTTTCAGGCACATGACACGTAATTTGACCTATCTCTTAACTGTATTAGTCATTGTAAGGTAATATAGACAAGAAGACTTTTTTGCAACTATTCTCTGTGTGTTTTCTCTTCCTGTGTACACAGTACAGGCCTCTTTTTATTTTCGACATACTGGGGGTTATTTACTAAAGGAAAATCCACTTTGCACTGTAAGTGCACTTGGAAGTAAAGTCGCTGTAGATCCGAGGGGGACATGCAAGGAAAATAAAAAAACAGCATTTTAGTTGCACATGATTGGATGATAAAATCAGCAGAGCTTCCACTCATTTCAGATCTACCCCTTAGATTCAGAGCGACTGCACTTCCAAGTGCACTTGCAGTGCAAAGTGGATTTGACTTTCGTAAATAACCCCCCCACTGTATTTTTATAATAGTACACAGCAGACCCATGTGGATACCCATGTGAATTATAAATGCCTACATTTGAAGTTCTCCATAATTAAAATGGGCCCCACCACAGGAAGACTTTGTAGTAGGTTTGCTACTGATCAGTTGTAAGCTAATGTAGCCAGGTGCTGAACTAAAACAGGGAGAAGGAGCCACTGCTCTTTAATTGCCTCTCTTCCTCTACTGTGATAATAATGTTATGCTGCACCAGGGGGAGAGCTAAAACCATGTAAGCCTATAGACTTCTATACAAAGGTCTGAGAATCCGGGGAGTAGTATAATGGCTGCACTATAATGGTTACACTACAGATCCCAATATGCACTGTGCAGTAGGAGGAGTGGGGAGAGGATTTTCATTAAAATGTATTCTAAAGTTCTCCCTCTTACTGCCAAATTAGTTAGGGCACCAAATGAGGGAGAGCACCTCTGTCTGGATATTCACATGCAACTGGAGAGCATACCAGTGGAGAATTGAGTTTGAGACTGAAAGTGAGAACACCCGGGGGCTGTGCAGTATTGCCCACATAGCAGCACCTGCACAGCTGCATCAGGGAGACTGGCGCATCCATTCACCCTTTTCTTCCCACCATTGATCACTGGAGGCTTTTGAGGAAAGACCGAGGGGGCCCCCATTCTACGAAAGATGTCCCGGGGATCACAGGGTTATTTACCCATTGCTGATACTACTAGTAGGGACTGAGCCACTGGGAGCAGGACACCAAGTGCATCCAATCCATACAACACCTATACTGCACTTTATACTGCACTTATTTCAAACCTAGACTGCACTTATACCAACCCTATACTGTATTATACCAAGTGTTTACTGCATCTGAACCTCATCTACCTTGCACCTGTGCCAAGACTATACCATATGTATACTATACCTATACTGTATGCAGGTTAACTGGTACTATGGTTAAGTGAACCAACACTCTTGAAGGGCCCCAACAATAGCCAGCAGAAGAACATTTCAAATGACTGCCCCTCCCATAATATGAATTATTCTGCAAGCCCCCTTTGTTCTCATGCTTCTACTGCTACCACCCTCCCTTTCTTTTGAACAGCGCCTACCCAGTTGGTCTAGGATTAGCATTGCCACTATAAATATGCTCTGGCAATATAGTTCCAGCACTGGGTAGATTAAACTTTACTATGGCTCACTACTATACTTGAGGTGGTCTTGCTTCTGTTTATATGAGTTAAAAGGGTAATTGGGACTTTAAATGAAGCACATTTATTCAGGTGCCTCCATTCCTGTCTCTGGAAGTAAAAGGGGGGAGTTTGGGTCTTTAGATGGGGCAAGTGACAGACAACTTGGTAAAAAATATCTTGACATGTTTATTGTCATGAACAAATAGCATAGCACATTACAGTTGGTACATACATGTGTATTAGTAATTTCGTATATATACATACCATAAATATGTTGTAATTCATATATCTACATAAATGACTTAGCAGCACATTGCAGTTACCAATATGTAAGATATTTTAAATAAAATATAAAATATTAGATAAAATATAAAAAATATAAAAATATCAAAATACTAGCAATATCCATTTATGATAGTTATTCATATTTATCCATTTTATAGATCTTTTTGGAATTATTACTTCTTACCACCACTAAGTACAACATGGAGATCTTAATTTCTCTGGGGACATTGTATGTGCACCCGATCTGCATGCAGGTCTACACTACCTCAGTTCCCGGGACAGACAATCATAGCTGCCCTCATCTTGTAGTAACACATGTTTTTGAACCTTAGCCCTGTGCAAGTATATAGGACTGGATACCTTTCTCCTCCCTCATTTATCCTCCTTCTGATGTTTGAGTCAAATACTAGATTATATTTATATTTATGTATTTTGCAGACATGTTTGTACATCCACTCCTGAGGAAGTGGAACATATCCACAAAACGTGCCAAGCACTATATAATGCAGCCATGTTTTTAATATATGACTTATCTTTCACATAGGCCATACCATGTATTTCTTGAGATTTCTACTAACCCCATGATACGTGGTACAAATATCTTACATATTGGTAACTGTAATGTGCTGTTAAGTCATTTATATATATATATATATATATATATATATATATGAAACACAACATATTTATGATATATATATATATATATATATATATATATATATATATATATATATATACAGTCAGGCCCATAAATATTGGGACATCAAACACAATTCTAATCTTTTTGGCTCTATACACCACCACAATGAAATGAAACGAACAAGATGTGCTTTAACTGCAGACTTTCAGCTTTAATTTGAGGGTATTTACGTTCAAATCAGGTGTAGGAATTCCAACAGTTTGTATATGTGCCTCCCACCTTTTGTGGTGGTGTATAGAGCCAAAAAGATTAGAATTGTGGTGTTGTCCCAATATTTATGGACCTGACTGTATATGAAATTACTATTACACATGTATGTACCAACTGCAATGTGCTATGCTATTTGTTCAAGACAATAAACAAGATATTTTTTACCAAGTTGTTTGTCACTTGCCTCATCTAAAGTCCCAAACTCCCCCTTTTACCTCTTGATACCAAATGTCATCTTATGCCTAGTCCTTACTGTTAATTACTTTGTATGCTAAATTGTGTTTACCATTGTTAATCCATTTTAATCTTGCCTAGTTGCCAACCAAATTGGGTGATCATATAATAAGTTTGCCTTTACTATCTAATTTGATGTTTTCTTTGATAAAGCACTACTATTGGGTAGTAAGTAATACTTTCAGTGATTTCCTGTGATATTGTATGTTTGTACACTCAACCTGGTGTGCCAGAGGGGCTGAGATTCTTGAGAAGGTTAAGGCAAAGAACAAAGGACCAATCTTATGGGGGTAGCACTACAGCGATTTGCAAGTGGTAGGTGGGTCCCACCATAATCAATCTTATTCTATTTTGGAGACATTTGGTTAAGTTATTGTTTGTTATTGCTTGCAGCATTTTTCTCCACCTTGACTGGTAAAGGCCTCTCCAATTTATTGTATTATTGAACTTTTCTGCTGTATTAAACTGTTGCCTTTACTACTATCAAACCTGTTTAACCAACACTTTTCTTCAGTGCTTATCCCTGCTTTAATAAAGTCAAAATGTAGAAATTAGTGTGTCGGTGTAATGTCAGGTCCAGTTACAGGATGGTCACCACTAGAAATGGTAGGAGAACCCATCAATACCAGAAACAGCATCTGGGGTAGTGCTGCAATAGCTATGCTTTTACCTTAAAGTTTAGCAAACAGAGCTTGTTGGGGTTTGAATAAATGGATGATAAATAACATCTTGCAGACGTAGCTCACTATTCAGTACTTGTAAGCATGTTTTGACACATATTTGACAGGTTCTCTGAATAGGTCTGTCATAAACAGAGAAAAGGCAATCCTACTAGCAGATGATTAATTGCTCTGCACATTGATGTCTGTGTGCTTACCTGCATGGCGTGAATGATAGTGGTCCTTATTCCTAGAGATATTTACAGCCTGCTAAACATGTGGGGAAAGGTATACAAGTACCACCAAAGAGCTGTGTTTGCAAGGTCCAAACACATCACTCATGTGAGCAAACCTTTAATACTTAAACAAATGGGAAACGGGGGGGAGGTTGCGGTTTATTTACTAATGGCAAATCCATGTTGCACTACAAGTGCACTTGGAAGTGCAGTCGTTGCATATCTAAGGGGGATATGCAAGGAAAATAACAAACAGTATTTTTGCTTGTACATGATTGGATGATAAAATCAGCAGAGTTTCCGCTCATTTCAGATCTTCCCCTCAGATTTATAGCGACTGTACTTCCAAGTGCACTTTCAAGTGCGCTTACAGTGCAGAGTGGCTTTGCCTTTAGTAAATCAACCCCTGAGTATTTGATCTAAGGAATTGGGTGCTGAAATGATCACAGGGGTTATTTAATAAAGGGATACAAATTGAAAACAAGACTATCATCTTTTGTGAAGTAAGATGTAATAATCTTACATTTGTGAAAGAATGGCAAAATAAATTGTGTTCTAGCCTAAAGTTAAATGATATTCATCATGAACGATGTTCTCTTATTCCAAATAGAGGGATTGATTTACAAAAAGCAAATAGATAAATACTCTGAAAAATCAGATGCTCCAAAGCTTAGTAAATGAGGTAAAGCTTCAATTTGCAAAAAGTACAAAATCACGTGTAAGGAAAATTAAAAAGAAAAAAAGGATTTTTGCTTGCACATGATTGGATGATGGAAGTTAGCAAAGCTTTTGCTCATTTACTAAGCTCTAGAACAGCTCCTCTTGCAGAGTGCAACTGCACTCTGCCTTTAGTAAATCAGCCCCAGAGTGTTACCTGTAACTGCTTCTCTTCAATTCCATGATTTGTTTAGTCATTGGGGGTTATTTACTAAAGGAAAATCCACTTTGCACTGCAAGTGCACTTGAGAGTACACTTAAAGTGCTCTTGGAAGAAAAGTCGCTGTATATCCGAGGGGGACATGCAAGGAAAATAAAAACCGGCACTTGCACATGATTGGATGATAAAATCAGTAGAGCTTCCACTCATTTCAGATCTACCCCTTAGATTTAGAGCGACTGCACTTCCAAATGCACTTTCAGTGCGCTTGGAAGTGCACTTGCAGTGTAAAGTGGCTTTGCCTTTCGTAAATAACCCCCATTGACACATATACTATGTTCACTAAACTGCCATCTTTTGTTGAATTGACCACTAAATAAACAACTAAAGGTTTGCTGCTTTACTTTGCACCAAGACTGTTTAGAATCATTGAGGTGGAATTTGAAGAACACCCACCTTAGCAAAAATAAGACTATCATTTTAACCTTGGAGCTGAAGGATACAACTACAGCTTGTTGACTGGATATTGGAGGAGTATGCAGATGAGGTCATCTCTCAGATTACTTTGCTCTCCCTTCCTGTCAACACATGTGTACTTAAAGCGGAGCTCCAAGCTAAAAGGGAAGCTCTGCTTGTTTTCTTCCCCCCCCCCCCGTCTATTGCCACATTTGGCAGCTTTGGGGGGTGGGGGGCATGTACCTGTTTTTGACAGGTACCCATCCCCACCAACAGGAGACCTCAGCACGGCAAGGTCCCCCTGAATTTTGACCCCCCTCCTCCTTCAGAAAACACAGCATGCTTTGTGCATGCGCAATAGGAAACCGCAAGGCTTCACTGCCAGTTTCCCTTACAAGGAATGGTGGCGGCAGTACCTGAAAACCAGTTGAAAAATTGGCTGGGGTGCCGACATTGCGGGGTCCCTGCCTGGACAGATAAGTGTCCTAATATTAAAAGTCAGCAGCTACAGTATTTGTAGCTGCTGACTTTTCTTTTTTGGTGGGATGGGGGGGCTGAAGCTCCGCTGTAAAGAGGAGCTCCAGGCTTCTTCAGAAAAAGTTAAGTCAGCAGCAACAAATACTGACTGTTGACTGTTGCTGCTGACTTTTAATATTAGGGCACTTACCTGTCCACGAATCCAGCGGTGTCTTCACTCCAGCCGATTTTTCAATCTGCCTCACAGCCAGTTCCCTACTGCACATGTGCAAAGCAAACTGCACTTTGTGAATGGCCCCGTGGCGGGGGAAGAAGGAGGGGGCCGAACTTCTGGGTGAAATCAGCCAAAAGTAGGAGCGGGTACCTTGATTAAAAATAAGCAGGTATGCCAATAAAGAACCTGGAAGGGCAGTCGTGGTGTGCACTCCACGGGCTGGATGTGATGTCACTGGAACCAGAGCCAGAAACACAGCCTAATATGTTTTGCTCATCCTCGGAGCATCCTCAGGAACGGATGTGTCTAGTCTCGTATACTCTCTTAAACCTCCTTAGCTCCTCTTTCTCCACACATTAGCTTCTAGGCCCTTGTCACTTTAAGCCATAGCCCTATCCATTTACCATAGCTTTCAACTGTCCCTGGTTTTGAGGGACTGTCCCTGATTTAGAACAAAGCCCCTCTGTCTCTCTTCCCTCCTCATTTGTCCCTCATTTTGGATCTCTGACTTGTAGCCCCTGATAGAGCAGACAGGTGGCACAGGAGTGCAGAGTGCCAGTAGTCGTGCTAGCTGCTGGGCACTTGAGGTCTTCCCACACTTCCCACACTTCGATCTCCACACGATTTGGCATCCCACGATTTTCTTGGTTCCCTTTTTATAGGGTTCCTCATCTTCACCAGGTATATTGTTTCACTCATTATCACTCCCATGCTCTTTCACTTTCATCTTTCTTTGGCGTTTTCCTCATTTTTTCTTCACTGTCACGTACCTCTTTTTAATTTTCAAATTTTTCCCCGTCTCCTTTTTTTCTTTCCCTTGCTCACCCTTCACACACCACTCTTGTTTCCCCCAGTTTATCCTCGACTGCCGTGGCCGCCTGTGGGATTGCCCCTTTCCAGTTTGCGGGACTCTCCACCTCAGCTCCTATTTGGAGTGAGATCCGGATTGCTTGTGTGGCCCCACCACTATATGAGCATTATATCAAACCTCAGTAAGTAAGCCTAGGTTGTGGGGGTTGATCCCCCACCCCTAAGCTTGCCTCCCATTAGTTGTTATATATATTTTTTCTTACACTTATATTAATTTTTCCAGATTAATACACGCGCTTTCTCCTGATGAGTGGCACCCAAGCCAGGAAACGCGTCGAGCTACCGACTGCCGTGTTTTTACTAATCCTACCAAGACCTTTCAAGTCGTTATGTATTTATCCCTTCAGGTTTATTGAGACTGTAGGTTCCGTAAGCAATATTATATGAATTAGTGTATACACCCTTTCGTTTTGTGATGAATTAAGGAGTTTAATGTTTCATAATATGGGAGATTACCACCATTTTTAACATATTGTTTAGAGTATATCATTGTGGCCATAATACATGTTTATCTGGACTGTATTAAATGGCTCAGTTAATATATTTATGTAATTGTGTACCATTGTTACCAGAACTATATATTTTTTTTTTATCCAGTCCTCTAATAAAATTCCTTTTTATTCATCTAAGTATCTCTTTCTGCCTGGTGCTTCACTCAAAGTCCCACTTTCCTTGGGTTTATACCCCTCTCCTCAAACGCATATGGGATGAATATGCATGACCTTACCAGATCATGATATCAATTAAAGTCCCTAGGGATGGAAATGCATGCCCTTACCTTGTCATGCATTCCTGAAAGTCCCTATCCCTTCATTTTTTTCCCATTTTATTGAACATTTATTAAAAATAGTTTTATGTATATATTTTTCTAATTTTACTTCACCAACTTAGACTATTGTGTTCTGATCCATCACATATAATTCAGATTAAAAAAACATTGAACTAAAGGCTGTTATGTAACAAAATAGGTAAAATGCCAAAGGGGGTGAATGCTTTTGCAAGGCACTTGTATGCTGCATCAGGCTGAAGGTTATGATTGATTATCTGTTATAAGATGGCAAGATTAAAAGCGAACTTGTATTATGATCAGAGTAATGCATCTGTCACAGCTCTGTGTTATGTAACCATTTACTTTCTGATTCAATCGTACTGCCACCCTTCAATCAATGGATTATTATTATTATTATGTTTTGCAGCGAGACAAATTGAATGCTGTGAAAATTGATGAGAACAAATGTAGCAAAACTGAACCAGCTGTTGAAATAGAAAAGACAGCAGTTGTCCTCACTTTGAAAAACGAAGTCGGAGGTTTATTACAAGATTTAAAAATTTTTAAGGTAAGTTTTTAAATCTATTTTTATTGATTTCATTTGGAGCAAAAAAAAAATAAAAATAGTTAAAGCTCAGTCATGCAATAAACACCTTTTATTATAGAAAATTGCTAGTTATGCATTTTCTTCTTTCTGAAAGGTATTTTATTTGGAAATATATGCTGTTATTAGGGTCTATTATTGTAGTTTACCAGCAACTATTGGAGCACTTTACAGTAAGTGGACACAATGACAGATGAATATTAGAATGTGAAAGAATTTTTCCCTGCCTACTGTGTTACAGAACAATAAGAAAAAAAATGAAGCTGTAGACTTATGGCTCATAATAACCTTACAGATATTTAGTGCAACACATGCTATGGGATGATATCTAGAAGATGGGTCTGGATTTATTATAGGAGTCCAACTCAAAACGGGCAATTATGTACAATTTGTTGTTAGTGGTTGTGTCATGTATTTCACTTAAAGCAGAACTTGTGTCAAAAATATGGGAACAGGAAGTTTTCTTATTACAGAAGAGACATTAATATACAGGATTTATATAGTGCGAACAGTTTGCACAGCGCTTTACAAAATAAAGGGAGTAAGTACACTTACAATACAACTCACTACAGGAGGGTTAGTAAGGCCCTGCTCATCAAAGCTTACAATTTAAAGGAAGACACAAGTGACACAAAGGGCATTAACCACTTGACCTCCAGAAGATTTAGCCCCCTTCAAGACCTGGCCATTTTTTGCAATACGGCACTGCGTTACTTTAACTGACAATTGTGCAGTTGTGCGACACTGTACCCAAATAATATGCATTTTCTCCCATAAATAGAGCTTTCTTCTGGTGGTATTTGATCACTTCTGTAGTTTAATTGTTTGTGCTATAAACAAAAAAAAAGACAGACAATTTTGAAAAAACAAAACAAAAAAAACAATATTTTTTTACTGTCTACTATAAAACATATTCAATAAACAAATAAAAAAAAAATCTAATTTCTTTATAAATTTAGATCAATATGTATTTTGCTACATATTGTTGGTAAAAAAAAATCCCAATAATTGTATACTGATTGCGCAAAACTTTTATTTTCTTCAAACTATGGGATATTTTTAATATATTATATATTATATTTTTTTACTAGTAATGGCGGCTAGCAGCAACTGATAACAGGACTGAAATATTGCGGAGGGGACATTCTGACACTTTTAACACTTTTTGGGGACCAGTGACACTAATACAGTATAATAAAAAATATGTACTGACACTGTACTAACGACACTGGCTGGGAAGGGTTTAACATAAGGGGCGATCAGAGAGAGATTAAATGTGTGCCTAGCCTGCACTGTGTGTGCTGCTTTTACTAGGGGTGAAAATGGCAATCTGCCTTGTGTACATAGGCAGATTTCTTTCTGCCTCTCTCTCTAATGTACCGGCGGACTTCGGGTACCATGCACCTACCGATTGACCTCCGCTGTGTGTAATCATGAGCACCCCCTACCCACATGCCTGAAGAAGGGGTCCTGCGTGGCTCTGAAATGTTGCACTTATTCTATTGTGATGTGATCTCTCTGTAATAAAAGTTTTGGACTGCAATTGAAGATCCATGGTGTGCTGGCGAACATGGGTCCCTACCCGGAAGTGTCGAGTCACGTATATATACATGATCTGGCTCACAGGTGCCACCCTGTAGCAGTAAAACCGCTATATGGTGGACCTGAAGTGGTTAATTGTGTGGGGATGAGTTATTAGGTAAAATAGAATTCTGTTGTTAGAGGCGGGATAGACTTGCCTGAAGAGGTTTTTGAGAGGGTTTGCCTGAGAGAGTTTTGAGGGATCGCCTAAAAGCAGCCAGAGTAGGCGATAGCCGGACAGATTGGAGTAGGGAGTTCCAGCGCATGGGAGAGGCTTTGAGGAAGGGGCAATGGAGCTACACACCAAGAGGAGGAGCAAAGAGGATGGCTTAACTGATATTTTGAGGTGAGGTTGGTGGGGTAACTTGGGGCAGAAGACTGAGCAAGGATATTAGCGATAGCAAGGCAGCTTACGGATGTCGCATCACTGAGGTAAGCATACAGTAGTTGGAGTTTAGTTCAGCCTTAAGAGAATCCTAATCTGAGGAAACATAAAGGCGACTATTGCTACTTGCTCCTACTAAAGCTGCTGGTTGTTTAGCTATCATGCAGATTTCCTGGATTCCAGATTTCAAGGTGTTGATCTCCTTGTTTCCCCTTGTGCTTAGTGGTTCCTCCTGTGTACCCCTTGCTCACTATGGCATACAGTAATGTCATAGGGGTTGGTAGGAAGAACCACTGAGTGCTGTGGGGGTAGAGAGTTTGGTACTCCCAGAAGTGTCCATTTAAGCAAAGTCTTCAGGTGGCAATCTCTCTTCCTTACAGTGGTGTTTGGAGGTGCAGGAAGCTAGGACAAGTATTTACTATCTTCTTTACAGGGATATCTTCGTCATTCTTTGATATCAGTGACAGAGTCTCTTTATCACTGTGGTCTTCATGAACAATAGAAGACACACCTAATGAACATTTACTGTAGTTTTTTTGTTGCCTCAAAGTACTTCATACTTTAATTATATTTTTACAATTTATCTGGGGTAACATCAACTTATATGTACCTTTAGTTATAGAAATAAATATATTTAATGTGTTTAGATAACTGCTTTTGTACAGCATTGCGTACAAGGTTTAGACCTGTTTATGGTATAGACTATAGATTTTCCAATACCTCTCAGTGTTTCTGTTGCCTGAGGCCTATCATTTAGAAGACGGATAACAGTGCATTTTTTAGGAGAGCAGAACAAAAATGGAAAAATGCCCTTGAATGTTAGAAGAGCCGTATTTGTGGCTGTTTAATTAAAAGCATTGCTTCATTGTGACCCTTTTCGTACAGTGCCATTAATTCAGAGCACTTACAGCTTAATGTGGACTGTGTGGTTGGATCTAACATTAACGTAAATAAGTTTCCAGTCAGAACAGAACTTACTAAATATCTTGTCACACTGAATATCTGTAACCTGTCACCAACCAAAGAAGCCTTAATATATTTGTGAACACAGGGCTCTGAAACCATATAGAAAATAGCATTTTGGAGGCTATAGTGGTTTTCGCATAAAAAAAAGAAAAGAAAAAGCTATTATACTCAATGTTAATGCTTTAATTGGTGTGACCACACTGACTCCCTTGCTTCTTTTCTCTCATAGCGTGAGGCATGTCTATAGCAAGAGAGCAGGGAGAACATTACATCACACAGTGAGGAAGTAAGATCCCCATCTGGCTGCAGTGGTAGGGGGACATGGTTGCCATGCTGACTACAGGAGATACAGGCACACTATGTGCCGGTACAGTGTCCTATATCTCCAAAAAGGAGACTTTCATATGCAACGCAAACTGACCATGCAAGCAGGGCCGTCTTTAACGCAGGGTAAAAGGGGCAACTGCCCTGGGCCCTGTCATTGTGGGGGGCCCGCCAAACCAGCTGTCCCTTGTGCCCGCGCTGCCAGCAAATTGTGGCCCCAACCATGCCATGATAACCCCGCCGAGCGCAGAAATAACTTGCTGTATTGCCGGCCAGGGATGGGGGCGGGGCCGGGAGCTCCACTGCTGCTCTGACCCCGCCCATGCAGCCTGTATGCTCAGAGGCTTGGAGCTGACATCGGAGTAGGAGAGATGAGAGCCCCGCCTCTGGACCTCTTTGAGCCCCGCCTCCGGACCTCTTTGAGCCACGCCCCCGGACCTTTGAGTCCCACCCCCGGACCTTTGCGAGTCCCGCCCCTGGAACGTTCCAAGCTCTGCCTCCAGACCCCTGAGGGCCCCGCACCTGGACCCTTGAAGGCCCTATCCCCGAATCAATGAGAGCAGGCGGTGAGCCTGACTGGCTAGGTAGGTCATTCTCCCCATAGACTGCTTGATGACTGTTATATTAACCCTAACCTGTTTTTTATGAACAGTATAGCTGTACACTGCAATGAAAATTTTTTTTTACTTAGTTTATCACCTCCTGTACTCTGGTCATCTCCTGTATTATATCCGCAGTCTCTGGTCATCTCCTGTATTCGATTTGCAGTCTCTGGTCATCTCCTGTATTATATCCGCAGTCTCTGGTCATCTCCTGTATTATATCCGCAGTCTCTGGTCATCTCCTGTATTATATCCGCAGTCTCTGGCCATCTCCTGTATTAGATTTGCAGTCTCTGGTCATCTCCTGTATTATATCCGCAGTCTCTGGTCATCTCCTGTATTATATCCGCAGTCTCTGGTCATCTCCTGTATTAGATTTGCAGTCTCTGGTCATCTCCTGTATTATATCCGCAGTCTCTGGACATCTCCTGTATTATATCCGCAGTCTCTGGTCATCTCCTGTATTAGATTTGCAGTCTCTGGTCATCTCCTGTATTAGATCCGCAAGTCTCTGGTCATCTCCTGTATTAGATCCGCAGTCTCTGGTCATCTCCTGTATTAGATTTGCAGTCTCTGGTCATCTCCTGTATTAGATCCGCAGTCTCTGGTCATCTCCTGTATTAGATCCGCGGTCTCTGGTCATCTCCTGTATTAGATCCGCGGTCTCTGGTCATCTCCTGTATTAGATCCGCAGTCTCTGGTCATCTCCTGTATTAGATCCGCAGTCTCTGGTCATCTCCTGTATTAGATCCGCAGTCTCTGGTCATCTCCTGTCTTACGTTTCTCAGTGAGCAGTAATGATGTGCAGTAACCTCTAGCAATGAATGAGGAAGCAGAAATGATGTGTTGTAACCTCTAGCAACCAGTCAGTGATCGGTAATAATATGCTGTATCATCTGGCCACCAATTGCAATTGCTGCCTGATCTGCTGCAGTAAACTGATTTGGGTCTTGCTGCTATTTGTTATATGTCTAGTAGCGGTTGGGGGCCCCAAAAAAATGTTTGCCCAGGGCCCAATCAACATTAAAGACGGCCCTGCATGCAAGCATGGAGCTGCTTACATGTTTGGTGTTGTCAAGTTGCAAAAGCAAATACAGGAAACTGGTAGGGTCACCAGGTGTTTCTCACAATACAAAATAAGAAAACAGACTACTAACCTTCCACATGTAGCACATTCCCTAAGGAGCTGCAAGTGTAAAGGGATACCCCACCCTGCACAGCCAGGCACACCACATTTGTACAGCACACTTGAGGCAAGGAACAGTCCAGTGATTTGTTTTGTATTTTTATTAAGGGGTTTAACTTGGATAGGGAGAAGGGTAATATGGGATGCCTACTTGACTTTAGTAGACATTTCAGGAACAACCTTTTCTGTACAGCTACACCAGCACAGCACTTGCTTAACTACTTAACCACTTGCTTACTGGGCACTTAAACACCCTTCCTGCCCAGACCAATTTTCAGCTTTCGGTGCTCTCACACTTTGAATGACAATTACTCAGTCATGCAACACTGTACCCAAATGAATTTTTTGTACTTTTTTCCCACAAATAGAGCTTTCTTTTGGTGGTATTTGATCACCTCTGGGGTTTTTATTTTTTGCGCTATAAATGAAAAAAGACCGATAATTTGAAAAAAAAAACACATATTTCTTTGTTTCTGTGACAAAATTATGCAAATTATTAATTTTTCTTCATAAATTTTGGCCACAATTTATACTGCTACATATCTTTGGTAAAAATAACCCAAATTACTGGATATTATTTGGTCTTTGTGAAAGTTAGAGAGTCTACAAGCTGTGGTGCGAATCATACAAAATTGATCACATCTGATGTACTGGTGGTCTATCTCATTTCTTGTGACCCGAACAAGTCAGGAAAGTACAAATACCCCCCAAATGACTCCTTTTTGGAAAGTAGACATTCCTAGGTATTTAGTAAGAGGAATGGTGAGCTTTTTGATGTTGTCATTTTTTCCCCACAATTCTTTTTTTTATTTTTTTTTTTTTAAGTTTCAAAAGAGCTTTATTGAAACATAATAAAAAATGGAACAGAGGGTCTCCCACGCAGGGGAGTCGTGAAGAAGGAGTTTACACAACAGGGGTACAACATAACTGGCAAAAGTTCTATAGTTTGCATAGTGAAGCAGAGAGTGGATGGAACAATACCCATCAGCCTGCTCATATCTGAAATTTTCTCAATTACAACATTGAGCAAGGCTCCAAAGTCGGCTTGAGGCAGGAGTTGCCCCGAGCCCCCAACACCCCTACCGGGATCTTGCTGTGTCAGGGACTCAGAGCCCTCCCAATCTAAGACAAAATACTGTTAGCAGGGGCCCGCTCTGAGCAGGGTCCAAATTTTCAGCCTCTGTTAGTTGGGGCAATAGCAGATAAGGGAAAAAAGGCAATGGGGAGGATGGGTTAGGGAAAGAGATAGAGGAAGGAGGGAGGAAAGAGAAGAAAGACAAGAGGAAAGAGGAGAGTAGAGAGGAGACCTCAGGGAGGGCCCGACCTGTCTGTGGGAGTACCCCTAGTGGGGGGAGAAGAGAACAGGTTATAGCCAAGGGAGATCCCCATATGACTCGCCCAGGGTTCCCATATGCTCTTGAACCGGTCAACTTTATCAAGAATTACACTGGAAGTCTGTTCTTGGAGCATGATCCAAGTAATCTTTCGTTTAGTAGAGTGGAGGGAAACTCTAGGTGATTTCCAGGCCCTGGCAATGGACAATTTCTCCCCAATAAGGATGAATTGGGCCAGAATTCGTGAGAATTTCTTCGCACGAGGGATATCTTGATTGAGGAGAGCGATCTTGGGGTCCTGGGGAATTCCAAGCCCCGTGACTTTGCGGATGAGGTTAAAAACACCATTCCAATAACTTCTGATTCTGGGGCATTCCCAAAAAGTATGGATCAGGGATCCTAGGTGGCCACAGCCCCTAAAGCAAAGTGGGGAAGATTGGGGGAAGATTGACGCTAGTCGTTGCGGGACTAAATACCATCTGGAAATCACCTTGAGGCTGGCCTCCATTAGAGAGACGTTGATGATCCCCTTGAGCCCTCTCATAAAGCTGCAATGCCAAGTATCCAGGTCCCAATCGAAATCCAGATCCCGCTCCCATTTCAGCATGTATCCTGCCTTAACCTGTGGATCTGCTAGAGCTGCATAAATCAGGGAGATACCACCTCTCATAACCACAGCTGATGTACACCATTGTTCATAGAGGGTGACTGTCAGGGGGCCTAATGTACGGGAAGAAAGTGAGTGTAGGAAGTGAGAGATTTGGCGGAAGCGAAATCTCTCGGTCAGAGGCATCTCTAGTTTAGAGATACACTGGTCTAATGTGAGGGGACCATTAGAGTTGACGTAGTTCCCAATTCTAATGAGACCCTTGTTGAGCCACCATTGAAATGTTTTGACGTCTAGTCCAGGTGGAAACTGAGGATTGTTAAAAATGTGTGCTAGAGGGCGCCACGGGGAAGTCAGGGAGTTCTTGGAGTGAACCGAATCGCAGAGGGCCATTGAGTGAGACAGAGTGGGTGACATAATCGGAGGCCTGGACTTGGGGGGTCGCCATATAAGAAAATCTATGGTAAAGTTGGGGATAGCTTGTCTTTCCATTTCCACCCAATCCGGTTTCCTACCGTTAGTGTAGATGCAGGAGATCTGGCTCAACTGCGCCGCTTGATAATACCACCAAAGATTGGGTAGTCCAAGTCCTCCTTTTCGTCTGGGTCTGAAGAGAACCGATTTGGGTAGTCTATGGGAAGAGCCGCCCCACACAAAGCGGATTATAGAAGAGTGCAAACTGTTGATGTGGGATTTGGGAACCGAGACAGGGAGCGAGCGGAAAAGATAGAGGATTCGGGGAAGTAGAGTCATTTTAATGGCATTAACTCTGCCTAACCAGGAGAGCTTGTATAGGGACCACTGATCCAGATCCGCCTTCAATTTGTTGTACATTGGGGGGAAATTGTGCTTATAAAGTAGACCAATGCTTGGGGTGAGGTGGATCCCTAAGTAGGGAATGGACGTTGGATTCCACGAAAAGGGAAACTGGGTTTGGAGTTTTGCTACCGAATCCGAGTTAACGGAGATGTTGAGAGCTACTGACTTGGACATGTTGACTTGCAGGCCAGAGGCTTGCCCAAACTCATGAAGCACCCTTAAAACGTTGGGAGTGGAGATGAGTGGTGATGTAATGAATAGAAGGACATCGTCCGCGAATAACGCGCATTTGTGTGAGGAGGGGCCACAGCGCACGCCGTGGATATCTGGATGAGTCCTAAAAGAGATTGCTAGCGTTTCTATAGCTATAGCGAATAATAGGGGGGATAACGGGCAACCCTGCCTAGTGCCCTTGGCAATGGGAAAGGGGTCTGAGAGATGGCCTTGAAGTTTGATCCGGGCACTAGGATGGGAATAAAGGGCGGAAAGAGTATTGACAAATTTGTGGCCAAAACCCCATCGCTCTAGTGTGCGGAACAAATATGGCCAGGTAACGGTATCGAAGGCCTTTTGGAGATCGATGGATAATAGGAAACCCTCCTGGAGAGGACCGCCATCCCAGCCCGACTGGAGGATGGAGATTATGTCTATAGCTCTCCTCACCTGGTCCGGCCCCTGCCTGCCTGGTATGAAGCCAACCTGGTCCCCATGGACATATGAACCTATGAAAGAGCCCAGTCTGTTTGAAAGAATCTTGGTCATTATTTTCAGATCGTTATTAATTAGGGAAATAGGTCTATAATTGCTCACTAGGCTTAGGTCTTTATCGGGTTTAGGTATTACTGATATAAATGCCAGGTTAGCTGTCGGATCCAGGGATGACTTATTGACTTATTGTTGAGGGAGTTGAAGGAGTTGAAGAATCGGGCCAGGTAAGGAGCTAGGACATCTATAAACTTTTTATAGTACTTAGTAGAAAACCCGTCAGGCCGCGTACACACGCGCGGACTGTTTGCCCAACCTTGTTCGTCAAACAGTTTCGGCAAACAGTCCGCTCAAAATTTGCATGAGCGGACTTGCCCACACACGAGCGGACTGTTTCAACGAACTGTTTGCCAAACAGTCCGCTCAACTTTTGAAATGAACGGACTCGCCCACGTAAGGCGGAGGCAAATCCGCCCATTTCGAGCGCGTGTACAGGTAGGCGGGGCCCGCGAAGGAGACGTCGCGGGCTCCGCCGCCTGGAATGGGCTTAAAGGGGAACCCCAACGCCGAAAAAAATCGGCGTGGGGGTTCCCCCAAAGTCCACACCAGACCCTTGTCCGAGCACGCTACCCGGCCGGCCAGGAAAGGGGGGCGAGCGAGCGCGCCCCCCCTCCTGAGCCGTACCAGGCCGCGTGCCCTCAACATGGGGGTGCGGCCCCCCCACCCCAAAGCACCTTGTCCCCATGTTGATGAGGACAAGGGCCTCTTCCCGACAACCCTGGCCGTTGGTTGTCGGGGTCTGCGGGCGGGGGGCTTATCGGAATCCGGGAGCCCCCTTTAAGAAGGGGGCCCCCGGATACCGGCCCCCCACCCTATGTGAATGAGTATGGGGTACAATGTACCCCTACCCATTCACCTGTGAAATAAAGTACAAAAAAAAACACAACACAGGGAAAAAATATTTTATTGCACAGCTCCGGGGGTCTTCCGTCTTCGGGGGTCTTCTCGCCGGACTCCTCCGCTATCTGTGTGTAGCTCTTTTACTAGCGGAGGAGTCCGGCTTTCTTCCTCCCCGCCGCCGGCCTCTTCTCCCGACTTCGGGGGTCTTGTCCCCCTCTTCGGTTCTTCTGCAGGGCCACCGCGCCTTCTTGTAGCTCTTTTGCAGGCGGTGGCCCGGTCTTCTGTCGCCGCTGCCTTCCGTTCTTCTGTCGCCGCCTTCGGTTCTTCTGCCGGGCCACCGCGCCTTCTTGTAGCTCTTTTACAGGCGGTGGCCCGGTCTTCTGTCGCCGCTGTCGTCGCCGCCGCCGCCGCCTTCCGTTCTTGTTCTTCTTCTTGTTCTTCTTCTTCTTCTCCTGGAGATGTTGACTCGACGAGCTCTCCGGCCGGAATGCCAGAGCCGCGCTGTGCGGTCACTTATATAGTGACAATGGGGCGGTGTCACATGGTATATGTCACATGGGTTGGTCACATGGTGACCCCGCCCCCTTACGATGTCATAGTCCCCATGTGACATCAACCCATGTGACCAACCCATGTGACATATACCATGTGACACCGCCCCATTGTCACTATATAAGTGACCGCACAGCGCGGCTCTGGCATTCCGGCCGGAGAGCTCGTCGAGTCAACATCTCCAGGAGAAGAAGAAGAAGAACAAGAAGAAGAACAAGAACGGAAGGCGGCGGCGGCGGCGACGACAGCGGCGACAGAAGACCGGGCCACCGCCTGTAAAAGAGCTACAAGAAGGCGCGGTGGCCCGGCAGAAGAACCGAAGGCGGCGACAGAAGAACGGAAGGCAGCGGCGACAGAAGACCGGGCCACCGCCTGCAAAAGAGCTACAAGAAGGCGCGGTGGCCCGGCAGAAGAACCGAAGAGGGGGACAAGACCCCCGAAGTCGGGAGAAGAGGCCGGCGGCGGGGAGGAAGAAAGCCGGACTCCTCCGCTAGTAAAAGAGCTACACACAGATAGCGGAGGAGTCCGGCGAGAAGACCCCCGAAGACGGAAGACCCCCGGAGCTGTGCAATAAAATATTTTTTCCCTGTGTTGTGTTTTTTTTTGTACTTTATTTCACAGGTGAATGGGTAGGGGTACATTGTACCCCATACTCATTCACATAGGGTGGGGGGCCGGTATCCGGGGGCCCCCTTCTTAAAGGGGGCTCCCGGATTCCGATAAGCCCCCCGCCCGCAGACCCCGACAACCAACGGCCAGGGTTGTCGGGAAGAGGCCCTTGTCCTCATCAACATGGGGACAAGGTGCTTTGGGGTGGGGGGGCCGCGCGGCCCCCCCTTCCCCAAGGCACCCCCCCATGTTGAGGGCACGCGGCCTGGTACGGCTCAGGAGGGGGGGCGCGCTCGCTCGCCCCCCTTTCCTGGCCGGCCGGGTAGCGTGCTCGGACAAGGGTCTGGTGTGGACTTTGGGGGAACCCCCACGCCGATTTTTTTCGGCGTTGGGGTTCCCCTTTAAGCCCATTCCAGGCGGCGGAGCCCGCGACGTCTCCTTCGCGGGCCCCGCCTACCTGTACACGCGCTCGAAATGGGCGGACTTTCCGAGCGGGAACAGTCCGCTCATTTCGAAAGTACAGCGGACAGGCCCACACACGGGCGGACTGTTCGCTCAAACACAGTTTCAGCGGACAGTTTTTCGGAATTTCCGAAAGACTTTGTCCGTCCAACTGTCCGCTGAAACTGTCCGCTGAAAGCCCACACACGAGCGGACTGTCCGCCCAAACACTGTTCAGCGGACAAGGTTGGGCGAACAGTCCGCCCGTGTGTACGCGGCCTCAGGGCCAGGGGCCGAGCCAAGTTTAAGTCCTTTAATGACTTCTCTAACCTCCTCCTCCGTGAAAGAGGATTCCATAAGCTCCCTATGGGAGTCAGAGATTCTGGGGAGTGCGATACCGTCCAGGAAGGCCTCCATCTGTGGAATACTAGCGGGGTCGGTGTCCGAGTATAGATTAGAATAGAATTTATTGAAGGCCTCTAGAATTTGTTTAGGGTTTTGAGTCAGTTTTCCGGAAAGGGACTTCACTTTGGGAAGGGCCTGAATCCTGTGCCGGGGGGAAAGCCTCGCAGCCAGCTGGGGGCCAAATTTATCAGTGTGAAGATAGAATCTGCCACTTGTCCATTTAAGGTGGCTCTCCGCACTGGAAGTCAGGGCCAAATTCAGAGCAATTCTAGCGGTATCCATTTTGGCTAATGAAGTGGGTGATGGATTTTTCTTGTGCGCAGCACTCAGATCCTGGAAGTCCCGTTCCAGATTGACTATGCTTTGGGCTTTTTCCTTCTTGAGCTGGGAGGTCAGCTGAATAATTTTACCTCTCATGACCGCTTTATGGGCCCCCCACAACGTGCCCGGGGAGATTTCAGGAGTGTCATTAAGTTGAAAGAACTCTTTCAGGTCTCTCTCCAGTTGCGTGCAGTGTATTTGGTTGGCAAGGAGGGACTCCTTGAGGCGCCATTGGGGGGGGCCCGCCGGAGCCAGAAAGCCCACGAGCTGGATGTAGATGACTGAATGATCAGACCATGGAACCTCTTTAATGCAAGCCTGAGATAAAAAGGTAATATCCGCCGTGTGGACAAAGATGTGATCTATGCGGGAGAATGTCCTGTGTGGAGCCGAAAAGTGAGTGAAGTCCCTAGCATCAGGGTGAAGCTCTCTCCAGGAGTCTATCATCCCCAGAGAATGAAAAAGTTTAGCAATTTTTAGGCTCTGTTTGGGGGGACGTTTCAAGTGGGATCTACCATTGGAACTCTTATCCATAAGGTGGTCAAACGCGATGTTCGAATCACCTCCCATGACCACCTTACCCTCCAGGTGGGAGGATAAGGCAGTCAGCATGGACGAAAAGAAAGGAGCTTGGTTTTTATTGGGCGCATAATAAGAGACAAAGGAGAAAAGGATATCGTTAATAAGACCCTTAACCAGAAGATATCTCCCTTTGATATCTCTGATGGTTTGAATGTGGGTGAACGGGGTGTGTTTAGAGAATAATATGGCAACCCCCTTCGTCTTGTCCTCTGCGTTTGCTAAGAAGAAGGTAGGGAAATTCCGGTGTAAAAACGTGGGGTTATAATTTTTGGGGAAGTGGGTTTCTTGAAGCATAACAATATTAAGGCCCCTAATGTAGTAGCTGTGAAGAGCTTTACGTCTTTTAGAAGGGGAGTTTAGACCTTGAGTATTATGTGACGCTATCTTGAGCGTCGTCTTATTAATATGCGGATCAGCCATGGTTATCAGAGTGTGGGAACACGATAGGGAATAACAATCTTACCCTGGGTAGGAGAACTTGTTTGCTGTTCCAAGGTGCAGGATACAGGTGCTGAAATGCGCCATAGACCGAAAGGCGGGGTCTCCCCGAGGGCTCCTGTAGAGAGAGAAGAATAGAAAAGGAGAGAGTGAGAGGAGGAGGGAAAGTGGGGGAGGGAAGGAGGGGGGGGGGGGGAGGAGGGGAAGGACTCGAGAACGGGAAAGCTCGGGTCCTTCTGTGGTGGGTCTGGAATGACAGAGCCCACCTCGAGCCTCCTGAACCAGGAGGGCCCGAACTAAAGGCAGTCTGAATTCAGACTGCATTCCTGAAGACCCCAAGGGAGAAATCTCCTCAAGGGGGCAGCAGGTAGAGTGGCACACGGCACTAAGCCCCGCTCCGGCACCAGCGCCTCTATCGACGTGCCTATAAAAATGGGTGCCAGCAGGCAAATACAGAGAACCATAAAAGAATTTAACAAAGAGAAAAAAAAGAGAAACAGATCAACCTTGGAAAACTTATAAGCAATTAAGATCCGGGACTGTCCAACAAGATAGTGAGACCAAATACTAAAGAAAAAAACAAATGGTGTCAGTACGACAACAACGTTAGGAGAGATGTGTCATGGACGGGGGGGGGGGGGTGGGGGGGGAGAGCACGGGATGTTAGGTGAATGTTAAGTGGAAAATCTGGGCAGGCATTCACACCCCGTAGAAATAAATAAAAATAAAAAATAAAAATGAAAAAAAAAGGGGGAAGGAGGGGGGGGGGAGGGGAGGAGGGGGCCAGGGGATTGGGAGAAAAAAAGGAAAAAATCACATATTGCAAAGTGGAAAAACTGAGTTCAGAGGGTCCTTAAAAGGACCGGAGGGAAGCCGGAAAGTCCGTCGGCCCCTCCCGACAATCATCAGGATTCAAAAATGAAGAAAAAAAAAGGCAGGGGCCCAGAGGCCCTAAGGGTTTAGGAGTCACTTTTGAGGTACAGAGTCGCGTTGCCTCTTCGACTTTTGCTTCACCCACAGGGGGGCCAACGGGCTGTTCGGGGGGGGGGGTCTTTTAGACGCGTTCGGCCGGCTCTCCATCTGGATGGATTGTAGCTCTTGTGTAATGAGCCCAAGTTGCAGGAGGAGGGTTTCCCCGTCAAGAAAGTTGGTAAAGCTGTATTGTCTATCTTTCCACTGGAACTGGAGGCGAAATGGAAAGGCCCATCTATATTTGATCGAATTTTGATTTAGAACTTCCAGAAGGGGCTTGAGAGATCTTCGCTTTTGAATCGTGGCGGGAGAGATGTCTGCGAAGACTTGGATTTTGTTGCCCTGGATGGTGAGATTGTCACGATTGCGAGATCGCATCATAATTTCCTCTTTAATTCCATAAAAGTGAGGCTTGATCACGATATCACGGGGCAAGCCGTCCTGACGGGGGGCTTGTAGCGCTCGATGGGCCCTATCCATCTCTAGCTTGTGGTCCGGAACGTCCGGGATAATGTCCTTAATGAAGGCTTTGACGGTGCTTTGAATGTCCGTGACAGATTCAGGCACACCTCTGATGCGGAAGTTATACCTTCTGCTTCTATTTTCTAAATCATCTAATTTAGAAAGAGTTGAATCCAGTTGTTCATTTAGAGTTCTGGTTAGTGCGAGCTGCTGTATTATCTACTGCCTGTTCTATCACATCTATTCTGGCCCCTAGATTCTGCAGGTCGGCTTTGATTGAAGAGGTTATCTGAACAGCATTTTGAGCTAGGCCTGCTGCCAGCATTTCAGAAAAGCTACTTAAGAGCTGTGTCAGGTCAGGTGGATGGATAGGCTGAGGGGAGGCCTGCAGGGCCTCAGCCAGGCTATTTGGGGAGATGGTTTGAGGAGAATAAGAGAAGCCTGCCAGCGATCTATGTATCAATGATATAGTAGAAGCAGGAGAAGTTTGAGGGTCCTGGATGTTACTCACGGCAGTGGAGGAGGGCTGGGGAGGAGGGGGGTCCGCTATATCATCCCTGATGTCTGTGTCTCCGCCGGGAAGAGGAGCGGTCGCCATCTTGGACGGATCAGGCTCGTCTAGGCCGTAAAGTAGCTGGCGGCTGGCCAACGTTTTTGCCCGGCCTTTGGGCATATGTGCGGGCTCCTGGTGTCTTCCGGAGCTCGGTGATATATGCGGCTGAGGTTCCCGCTGGCTGGAAATGCTAATGTTAGCGCCGAAGGGCCGGAGCGGTACGGAGCTCCCGATCAAGGCGTCCGACCGGAAGTCCCGCGCATGCGCACTCCCCTTCCCCACAATTCTTTGCAAAATTAAGATTTTTTTTTTCCACAAAATTGTCATTGTAATAGGTTATTTTTCTCAAATGGCATGTGTATACCACAAATGACACCCCCAAAAAAATTCTGCTACTCCTCCTGAGTATTACAATACCACATGTGTGGCACTTTTTCACAGCCTGGACACATAGAGAGGCCCAACATGCAGGGAGCACCATCATGTGTTCTAGGAGCATAAATTACAACTTGTTGACTACCTATTACACTTTTGAAGGCCCTGGAGCACCAGGACAATGACACCTGACACTGATGACAGATGGCACTGATACGTGGCAATGATGACACTTATACGTGGCACTGATGACACGTGGCACTGATGACAGATGGCACTAATATGTGACACTGATGGCAGATGGCACTTATACGTGGCACTGATGACAGATGGCACTAATACGTGGCACTAATACGTGGCACCGATGACGCGTGACACTGATGACAGATGGCACTGATAAGTGGCATTGATGACACGTGACACTAACAACAGATGGCACGTGACACTGACAGGTGGCACTGATGACAAATGGCACTGATACGTGACACTGATGAGAGATGGCACTAATATGTGGCACTGATGACAGATGGCACTATGTGGCACTGATGACAGATGGCACTTATACGTGGCACTGATGACAGATGGCACTGGGGACAAATGGCACTGACAACAGGTGGCACTGGGGACAGATAGCACTAACAGGTGGCACCGGGGGCAGGTAGCACTATGGAGGATGGCACTGGGGAGGATAGCACTGGGGAGGATGGCACTGGGCGAGGATGGCACTGGGCGAGGATGGCACTGGGCGAGGATGGCACTGGGGAGGATGGCACTGGGGAGGATGGCACTGGGGGAGGATGGCACTGGGGGAGGATGGCACTGGGGCGGATGCCACTTTTTTTTACTTTTTTTTTTTTACTTACGGCTGCTGCAGCTGTTCATCTCTCCCTTCTCACACGCTGTCTGTGTGAGGAGGGAGAGCGGTGCTGAGAGACGATCTCATATGTTTACGTATGAGATCATCTCTCATTGGATAGGCCGATCGCACTGTAAACTGCTGCTGTGATTGGCCGTTTACAGCGATCTGTGACTGGCTGTGTCCGAGGGACACGGCCAGCACAGAACTTCCTCGATGCGCGCTCCCGGGAGAGCGCATTGCAGAAGTAAACAGGAGGACATCCAGGGACGGCCTCCCGGCAGATAGCGTCTGTTCTGTAGCCGTCTTTCGGCTATAGGGCGGGCGCGAAGTGGTTAAAGACCACCCCCCATGGATATACTGTGGCAGGCAGAGGCCTATCTAGTGAAAATGGCACCTATGACAAGCACTGAAACTGCACCCCTGTCAAAACATTTGAAACCCATCTTTCAG
This sequence comes from Lithobates pipiens, assembly GCF_037356315.1. Taxonomy (NCBI): domain Eukaryota; kingdom Metazoa; phylum Chordata; class Amphibia; order Anura; family Ranidae; genus Lithobates; species Lithobates pipiens. Next base: position 240,157,199 of record NW_027507903.1, on the reverse strand, counting down.
ATAACCTTAACAAAAAAAACAGCACCAGTTGGATTAAACATAGCACTGGATATGTTTGTTTACATTTCCCTGGCGTTCCCCTTTAACCACTTCCCGGCTGTCGCACGCCAATATATGTCATTCATTTGAAGAGGAATATCATTGTTATGGCAGCAGCTAGCTGCCATAACCTCTGTATCCTCTTCTTTGCCCGGCGGTCCGCTTTCCGATAAGAGTGGTCTCTGTGGCAGATTCGCTGTGAGATCACTTTTATTGGCGGCAGGAAAGGGCCCCCCGTCACCCTCTGGTGCCCTCTGCCGCTTACCGTAGCCGTTGGCAGCAGCGGAGGTGGTCGGATCTTCACCCTTGCTGGGTATGGAGATGAGTGAGGAGAAGATGGCCCCCACCTGTCTCCATAACATTGCAGGTCGTAAGTGACGTCAAAACGTCACTTACACCCATAGTTCTTAAAGGGCCATTTTTTTATTTGTTTTTTAAATGACAAATTATTATTATTTTTTATTGCATTTTAGTGTAAATATGAGATCTGAGGTCTTTTTGATCCAGATCTCATATCTAAGAGGTCCTGTCATGCTTTTTTCTATTAGGTAGGTGTTGTTTATTGCAGAAGACACATTTCCTGTCTTTTCTGCAATCAATGCCTGCCTGCTCAGTGGGACTTTATTTCTGCTTTAAGAATTGGTAAACTGATATATTCCTTTTTTTTGTTTTGAGGTTCAGTAGCACATTAAGGAAACCACTGCACGTCTTTTACACAATCCAAATGAAACAAGAAATAAATACAGGGATACTAGTTTAATACTAATGAGAATAAAATAGGCAGCTCAAAAAAAATGCTCTGATTAATAATCCCAATAAAAACATCTGGTGGGAGCCCACCACTTAAATAAGCATAGAAAAGAGAAAAGAAGATCCCACAGTGCTTATACCAAGAGGTGGATGCACTACCCACTGGAAACACACATGGCTGGATCATACGGTGCCGACAAGTGTATTGAGCTTTACATTTTGTGCAGTACATGCAGCTGGCGTCACCCTGACGCAAACAAATCCGGGGACAAATTTTGGCCAGGGATGGACAGTGTCCGCAGTTTGGGGACTGTACGTCTTGTCACCCTATGGTAAGTGCTTTGCTGCCCAGCCACTTCATATGGTGTCCATGGCACTTGCCATATCTGCCATACCGTGGATATGCAGGGCAGCGCAAAATGATGTACGTGTATGTAATTTTGTGCAATAGACAGTGGGGGCGCACGTGGATTGGCCAGAGGGGGAGCCCATCCGTGTCGCCCATCAGTGCCGCCTATCAGTGCCACATATCAGTGCCACATATCAGTGTCCATCAATGCCACCTCATCAGTGCCACTTCATTGGTGCCACATCATTGGTGCCCATCAGTGCCGCCTTATCAGTGCCCATCAGTGTAGCTCCATCAGTGCCCATCAGTGAAGGAGAAAACTTACTTATTTACAAAGTTTTGAAAGTGAAACAAAAAAAAACATTTTTTTTTTTCAAATTTTTCGGTATTTCTTTATTTGTAGCGCAAAAAATAAAAACCGTAGAGGTGATCAAATACCACCAAAAGAAAGCTCTATTTGTGGGAAAAAAATGATAAAAATTTCATTTGGGTACAGTGTAGCGTGACCGCGCAATTGTCATTCAAAGTGCGACAGCGCTGAAAGCTCAAAATTGGTCTGGGCAGGAAGGTGTTTAAGTGCCCTGTATTCAAGTGGTTAAATTGTCACTCATTTTTTGCTTATAGCGCAAAAAATAAAAAACGCAGAAGTGATCACAATACCACCAGAAGAAAGCTCTATTTGTGGGGAAAAGGGACATCAATTTTATTTGGGTACAGCGTCGCAAGCGTGCAATTGTCAGTTAAAGTAATGCAGTGCCGTATCGCAAAAAATGGCCTGGTCATGAAGGGGTAAAACCTTCCGGGGCTGACGTGGTTAAAGCACTACAACTCCTAGGACCAGCTGGCACTGTTAATTTGGTAGCAAATGCCCTTTACAGGCAGGGACCACAGGCCCTTTTTTTGTGTAGCAAAGTCTTAGTGCCCAGCTGTCCTTCTGTAGCTACTTATCCCAGCACCACCTTTTCAGACACTGCCAGTCCACCTGGCTGCAGCTGGCTATTTCTCCAGCTCTCTTGGATAAACTTCCACAGTCCTCCCAGACTGACTCTGTATCCATCTCAGACTGCTCTCACCCAGTCCTCTCAGGCTGCCTTTCAGTCTTCCCTGACTGTTATGCCGCGTACACACGATCGAATTGTCCGGCGGAATTGGTCCGGCAAACAATCCGGCAAACAATCCACCGGACTTTATAACGAACGGACTTGGCCACACACGGACACTCCAAAGTCCGGCGATTTCTAACGTACAGCGCGTACGACTGGACTAGAAAAAGGAAGTTCAATAGCCAGTAGCCAATAGCTTCCTTCTCGTACTTGCTTCAGAGCATGTGTCATTCTTAGTCTGCCGGACTAGCACACTGACGAACGGATTGTCCGCTGAAAGCCAAGTCCGGCGTGCCGTATCGCAAAAAATTGCCTGGTCATGAAGGGGTAAAACCTTCCGGGGCTGACGTGGTTAAAGCACTACAACTCCTAGGACCAGCTGGCACTGTTAATTTGGTAGCAAATGCCCTTTACAGGCAGGGACCACAGGCCCTTTGTTTGTGTAGCAAAGTCTTAGTGCCCAGCTGTCCTTCTGTAGCTACTTATCCCAGCACCACCTTTTCAGACACTGCCAGTCCACCTGGCTGCAGCTGGCTATTTCTCCAGCTCTCTTGGATAAACTTCCACAGTCCTCCCAGACTGACTCTGTATCCATCTCAGACTGCTCTCACCCAGTCCTCTCAGGCTGCCTTTCAGTCTTCCCTGACTGTTATGCTGCGTACACACGATCGAATTGTCCGGCGGAATTGGTCCGGCAAACAATCCGGCAAACAATCCGGCAAACAATCCACCGGACTTTATAACGAATGGACTTGGCCACACACGGACACGCCAAAGTCCGGTGATTTCTAACGTACAGCACGTAGGACGGGACTAGAAAAAGGAAGTTCAATAGCCAGTAGCTAATAGCTTCCTTCTCGTATTTGCTTCAGAGCATGCGTCATTCTTAGTCCGCCGGACTAGCACACTGACGAACGGATTGTCTGCTGAAAGCCAAGTCCGGCGGACAAATTTTGAGTCAAAACGAGTTTCTAAGTCCGCCGGACTTTACGATGAAAAGGTCCACTGGAGCCCACACACGATCGGGTTGTCCGATTGTCCGCCGGACAATTCGATCGTGTGTACACGGCATTACACTCCCCAACCCACCTGGCGTCTTCTTCCCTGGAGATTTACCCGGGGGTGTTCTCTTCCTGCTGTCCTCCTCCTGCTCCCGTATCTCTGGTCAGGACACCCCTGTGTGTCGTGAAGAGGATGCCTTCTGCACCCAAGCTCCCGGACTCAAGGTCAGCCCCCCAGCAGGGGGTTACCAACAAGGGTCTCTGACAGCCTCCTAACACATCATCTCTAGTTTCCACCCAATCTCCACTGTCCTAGCTGGGCTGACCCAGAGTATTTGAGAGGTCCTGCCCCCTGCCAAACCATCTGTTGGGAATTGGTCAGGGCCCCTATGAATACTCCAGGTCTCAGAAGTGCTGCCTGTGAGCCATCCAGCCCTCCCTCAGTCAATCATCCTGACCCAGAAAAAACACAGGTTGGCTGCCAACCAAGCCTAAATAATTTTTCCTACACTGACTACAAAAACAAAAAAACAACATCTTAGGTTAACATACACTTTAAAACTGCAAGTACAGATAAAGACATAAATTAAACCTATATATTAAAGTGATACTAAAGGAAATAAATAAAAAAAAAAACATATTATACTTACCTGTTCTGTTTGTTCAATGGTTTTGCACAGAGCAGCCCCCCACTGCTGAGTGCCCCCATAGCAAGCGGCTTGCTATGGGGGCACCTCGTGCATGCTCGCTTCAGAGCTCCGCTCTGTGTGTCCATTGATACACAGAGCAGGGCTCAGCTAATGGCTTCCACCCACTGCTGTGCCTGAGCCAATGAGGAGGGAGAGAACCGAGAGAGCAGCAACTATTGTGCACATAACAGGATCGAGTTTGGGCTTAGCTACGTTTTTTTTTTTGGGGGGGGGAGAGTTGCATACAGAAGTTTTTTATTACCTTCATGCATACAGTGCATGAAGGTAAAGACCTTTAACCTTTAGAAGCGATCTGTGATTTTTATCGGGACTTTGATATTGCGGCGGACAGATTGGACACTTTTGACACATTATTATATATAATATATATAGTATATGTCACTGGCAGGGAAGGGGTTAACACTAGGGGCGATCAAGGGATTCACTGTGTTCCCTGACTTTGTTCTAACTGTAGGGGGGTGGGACTGTCTAAGAGGGGACAATGATCTGTGTTCATACTTAGTATGAACACACGATCTCTCTACTCCCCTGAAAGAACCGGTATTTGTGTGTTTACACACACAGATCCCGATCTGTCACGAGCGATCGTGGGTCCCGGCGGTCATCATGCCCACCAGGCACTTGCATCGGCCCCGGGCACACGCCTCCAGTGGTGCATGCCCCTAGTGGCCAAAAGGAAAAGCAACGTAAGGTAACGCCGATTTCCCCAGCCAAGTCAACCTGCCACAGTAAAACTGCGGCGGCTGGTCCAGAAGTGGTTAAGCCCATGTCAAAAAACCTATCAATTAATGGAGTATTTCATGCTGTTAATACTCAGTCACTATGAGATTCCTTTTCTGTATTCTGCAAAAAAATGGTTGATTCCTCTGCTCTCTATCTCCACCTTCTGTTCATGCCCCCAATTTAGCTATTTTGCAGTGGTGGCAACTCTACACATGCTCAGTTTTCAGTGAGTTTGTATGCTGAGCATTTCCACCCTATCACATCAGAGCAGCCCATATGACTATAGAGTCACACATGTGGATGTTTACACAGTGGTAAATGACAGCCCACACCATGTTTTTGCTAAAAATAATTAAGATTTGATTTAAAATATATAGTATATTTGTATGCCAATTTAAAACAGTTTATTGTTATTATTTATTTAATTTTACTCTGTATTCCAAAGACTGCTTTTTTTTATTTGGAACCAGCAGAGGACTAAAAGCTCCTCCTGCTTATATTTTCCTGCAGACTGGAGAAGATTTGGATCATGTGACAGATGTATATCTATTAGGAAAAAGAAACTTATATTTTTTTTTTGTTGCCATCATCCACATACAGAAATAGAAGGGACAAGGTAAATCAAAAAGTGTGTGTTTACAATAACTTTAAGTAACACTTACAGGTGTAGCACTAATCCTCGAAGGAGCTGCTGGTTTTATTGGGCTTACCGTTACCTTCTTGACTGCTTCTCCGTCTAGGGATTCCCGTGGTAGATGGCCCAAAGAAATGTGGAAACTGACACTGAATCTTCTTTTGGGTTATTTATTTGAAACAGAAACAGAGTCTCTCAGTTTAGGTAGAGGGTTAGGAGTAAGTTCAGGTACTTTAGACTTCAAAAAATGGAAAGTCTCCTATAGAAAAATCCAGAGAATAGCAACCGTTTCGCAGATGGACTTTACAACCCCCGGATAGACCTCCTCTCACTAGGCCTAGCAGCCGGTAGGGTGTTAGGTAAAGTCTCTGCCACAGACTTGAACGTAGGATATTTGAAAAAGTCTCTGCCACAGACTTGTGCGTTACTGAGGGACGTAGACAAATTTAAAGAGCTATCATACGGTACCAGTATCTCTCAGCCGATCCGGGGATACCGTATGAGTGTAGATCCAGGTAGGGTCTTTCAACTAAGCCTGCAGGCTCCTTCAGAGAAGCCAGCCTTCAGCACGGCCTTCTCTTGAAGAGTCCCCCCCTGGGGTTCTTCAGTTGCTGGGCCTCTCCCTTCAGGTGAGATGGCACCGGACCACCTTTGGATCAATAGGCCCCGAAATCCATTCAGGCCTGTCCCTGCAGTCGCATTGCCTCGGGCCAGCCAGCCCCAAGACTCGAAATGCATGGTTCCGCACCCCAGGCCAGGAGGGCCATGGGGCTGGGACAGGAGGACCACCCGAACTGAACAGGCAGAAAATAATCTCCAGAACCCCCGAAGCATGTGATGTCCGTACCTTAAATACTACCTCCCAGAATGCACAGCAGGAGAACACTCCCACTGGGCTGGTTCCAAGAGAACAGTGGCATTCAATACACCCAGCTAAACTGCATTCTTACTTTTGCCAGCAGTGACAGTCAGCTGCAGCCAAGGAGAACCCAGTGCAACCCAGCTGGACTGGTACTGAAACCATAAAATTAGCCCCAAAACCCAACTGTGGTTTCAGGAAAATTAACTTTGAAAAAACACATAGTGCCTGCTCTTCAGGAGCCAGCGCTACACAGGTCATGCCCCTTTCCCATCCTGTGAGTGGACAGTGAAAGGAGAAGCAACAGACTGATAAGCTCATCTCTCTATCACTCTGCTTTGTCCACCTATCAGCATGTTTCTTGCACCATAGCACAGCTGATTGGTTCCTGGTGTTTCTTCTCTCTCACACAGGCTGAGTGCTGCTGTATTGTATGGAACTGCAATAGGGATATGCTAAGTCATATTCAGATACTTACACTGCTTGTATTTAACATAAAAATAAATGTAATGCAGCATTAATTAATACCGAGCTGTGTCTTTCATAGCTATCTGCTTAGAGTTCAGTTTTATAATCTCTTTACTGGTAGAAAGGATTATTATTGACCAACAGTATTTGCTCAAAGAGGAGATATTAATACAGAACATGTAATTACCATTTGAAACTTGCAAAGGCACTGAAGCTCAGCCTTTTTATAATCTTGAGATAATTGTAGTTTTTAATTTGTAATTTTTCAAAGACTCCAAGGATCCATTAAAGCAAAGAACATATCTAATTTCCTTGGCTCCATGTGAGCTGTCTTGCATTGTAAAGTGCTGTCATCTTTTATTATGTTTCCTACACTGTAGAGCGGGCAAGATGTGTAGGTATAGTTACAGGTATAGTATAGTTAAGGGAAACTCAATAAGGTTTTTTATTTTAGGGGGATGATCGGTCATAGTTCAGTAAGCAGGAAGGAGCTTGGGAGCTAACAAAAAAGCTGCAGAGCTGCAATAACAGACAGTGATCCATCTACTGTAGGTAGTGTTGGCATGAGTTTGTATTTCTGGTCAGGCTGGTCAACAGAATTAAAACCCCTTCAGCAGTTTGTATAAGTGAACTTTAATTGCCTATTTTCCAGTTGGGCCAGAGTTCTATTGTAAATTGGTCACATTCACATATAGTATATCCACTTGCCGACCGCCGCACGCCGATGTACGTCGGCAGAATGGCACGGGCAGGCATAAGGGCTTACATGTACGTCCTTGCCTGCCCGCCGGTCGGGGGCCCGATCGGGCCCCCGCCCGGTGCCTGCGGCGGTCGGTATTCGTTCGGGAGCGATCCCGGACGAGGGGACGGCCATTCATTCATGGCCACCCCCTCTCGATCGCTCCCGGCGAATGAAAATGTCCGGTGACATCACTTCCTCTCCTGTAATGTAAACACAGGAGAGGAAGTGATGTATTCTCTCCTCCGTGTCGGTAGTTTTCGTTCCGGCACCGAGGAGAGAGGTTCGGTGAGTTGCACCAACACACCCCACATACAGTAGAACATGCCAGGCACACTCACACCCCCCCTTTACCCCCGATCACCCCCCAATTACCCCTGCCCCCCCAGTCACAGTGACACCAATTGCTTTTTTTTTTTTTTTTGCATTGGTGTCATTTGTGACTGTAGTAACTGTTAGGGCAGTTAGGGTTAGCCCCCTTTAGTTCTAATGTGCCCCCCTAACCCCCCCAATAAAGGTTTAACCCCGCGATCACCCCCCGTCGCCAGTGTCACTAAGGCTGGGTTCACATTGCAGCGGTTTATGAGAACGAATGTGATTCGCACCGCACTGCAGTGCAAATCACATCCGATCTCTGTGCGATTCGATTTCAGCCATACAGATAGTATGGCTGAATTCGTGTCGCACCCGCCGCACCCGCCGCACCCGCCGCAAATTCGCACGGGACCCTTTTTTTGGCCCGCAGCAGAATCGGATCGCATGGGTGTTCACACCATGCGATCCGAGTTTGCAGATCGCACTGCGATATGCGAACTGATCTGGGGGTGTCATTAACATTTCACTGACACTCCCAGCAGTTCGCATAGGGCAGTGTGAACTGCCGCCGGGAGGCATGTGATGCGGGAACCCGCCGCGGATTCATGGTGTTCCCGCATCGCTCCAGTGTGAACCCAGCCTAATAAGCGATAGTTTTTCTGATCGCTGTATTAGTGTCACAGGTGACGCTTGTTAGGCAGGTAGGTATTTAGGTTCGCCGCAGCTTTTTATAGCGCCAGGGACCCCCATATACTACCGCATAAAGCCCCCTGATTGCCCCCTAGTTAACCCTTTCACCAGTGATCACCATATAACTGTTACAGGTGACGCTGGTTGGTTAGTTATTTTTTTATAGTTTCAGGGCACCCGCCATTTATTACCTAATAAAGGTTTAACCCCCTGATCACCCGGCGGGTGTCATTTGTGACTGTAATAACTGTTAGGGCAGTTAGGGTTAGCCCCCTTTAGTTCTAAGGTACCCCCCTAACCCCCCCAATAAAGGTTTAACCCCGTGATCACCCCCCGTCGCCAGTGTCACTAAGGCTGGGTTCACATTGCAGCGGTTTATGAGAACGGATGTGATTCGCACCGCACTGCAGTGCAAATCACATCCGATCTCTGTGCGATTCGAGTTCAGCCATACGGATAGTATGGCTGAATTCGTGTCGCACCCACCGCACCCGCCACAAACTCGCACGGGACCCTTTTTTTGGTCCGCAGCAGAATCGGATCGCATGGGTGTTCACACCATGCGATCCGAGTTTGCAGATCGCACTGCGATATGCGAACTGATCTGGGGGTGTCATTAACATTTCACTGACACTCCCAGCAGTTCGCATAGGGCAGTGTGAACTGCCGCCGGGAGGCATGTGATGCGGGAACCCGCCGCGGATTCGTGGCGTTCCCGCATCGCTCCAGTGTGAACCCAGCCTAATAAGCGATCGTTTTTCTGATCACTGTATTAGTGTCACAGGTGACGCTTGTTAGGCAGGTAGGTATTTAGGTTCGCTGCAGCTTTTTATAGCGCCAGTGACCCCCATATACTACCGCATAAAGCCCCCTGATTGCCCCCTAGTTAACCCTTTCACCAGTGATCACCATATAACTGTTACAGGTGACGCTGGTTGGTTAGTTATTTTTTTTATAGTTTCAGGGCACCCGCCATTTATTACCTAGTCTCACTAGTGTACCCCTAAATTTAGGGGTGTCTACTTTCCAAAATGGGGTCATTTGGGGGGGGGTTTGTGCCATCTTGGCATTTTATGGCCTTCAAAACTGTAACGCCCTTAGAAAGCCTGAAGGCGGTGCTTGGTTTTCGGGGCCCCGTACGCGGCTAGGCTCCCAAAAAGTCCCACATATGTGGTATCCCCGTACTCAGGAGAAGCAGCAGAATTTATTTTGGGGTGTCATTTCACATATGCCCATGGCATGCGTGAGCAATATATCATTTAGTGACAACTTTGTGAAAAAAAAAAAAAAAAAAAAAGTTTGTAATTTTCCCGCAACTTGTGGCAAAATATAAAATATTCCATGGACTCAACATGCCTCTCAGCAAATAGCTTGGGGTGTCTACTTTCTAAAATGGGGTCATTTGTGGGGGTTTTGTGCCATCTTGGCATTTTATGGCCTTCAAAACTGTAATAGGTAGTGAGGAGTGAAGTCAAATATTTACGCCCTTAGAAAACCTGAAGGCGGTTCTTGGCTTTCGGGGCCCCGTACGCGGCTAGGCTCCCAAAAAGTCCCACATATGTGGTATCCCCGTACTCAGGAGAAGCAGCAGAATTTATTTTGGGGTGTCATTTCACATATGCCCATAGCATGTGTGAGCAATATATCATTTAGTGACAACTTTGTGAAAAAAAAATAAAAAAAAATTAAAGTTTGTAATTTTCCCGCAACTTGTGGCAAAATATAAAATATTCCATGGACTCAAAATGCCTCTCAGCAAATAGCTTGGGGTGTCTACTTTCTAAAATGGGGTCATTTGTGGGGGTTTTGTGCCATCTTGGCATTTTATGGCCTTCAAAACTGTAATAGGTAGTGAGAAGTGAAATCAAAAATTTACGCCCTTAGAAAGCCTGAAGGCGGTGCTTGGTTTTCGGGGCCCCGTACGCGGCTAGGCTCCCAAAAAGTCCCACATATGTGGTATCCCCGTACTCAGGAGAAGCAGCAGAATTTATTTTGGGGTGTCATTTCACATATGCCCATAGCATGTGTGAGCAATATATCATTTAGTGACAACTTTGTGTAAAAAAAAAAAAAATTTTTTTTTTTTGTCATTATTCAATCGCTTGAGGCAAAAAACTAAAATATTCAATGGGCTCAACATGCCACTTATCAATTTCCTTAGGGTGTCTACTTTCCAAAATGGGGTCATTTGGGGGGGTTTTGTACTGCCCTGCCATTTTAGCACCTCAAGAAATGAGATAGGCAGTCGTAAACTAAAAGCTGCGTAAATTCCAGAAAACGTACCTTAGTTTGTAGATGTGACAACTTTTGCGCAAACCAATAAATATACAATTATTGACTTTTTTTTTACCAAAGACATGTGGCTGAATACATTTTGGCCTAAATGTATGACTAAAATTGAGTTTATTGGATTTTTCTAATAACAAAAAGTAGAAAATATCATTTTTTTTCAAAATTTGCGGTCTTTTTACGTTTATATCGCAAAAAATAAAAATCGCAGAGGCAATCAAATACCATCAAAAGAAAGCTCTATTTGTGGGAAGAAAAGGACGCAAATTTTGTTTGGGTACAACATTGCATGACCGCGCAATTACCAGTTAAAGCAGCGCAGTGCCAAATTGTAAAAAGACCTCTGGTCATTTACCAGCAAAATGGTCCGGTCTGAAGGTGGATATACACTATATTACCAAAAGTATTGTGACACCTGCCTTTACACGCAAATTAACTTTAATGGCATCGTCGCGGTGTGCACCCAACCCCACTTCGCGCCCCAGCCCGACCAACCCACCCCTTATAGCCAATCCTCAGTCTTAGTCCATAGGGTTCATTGAGTTGCCCCCCACCCCCCCTTTTGCAGCTATAACAGCTTCAAGTCTTCTGGGAAGGCTGTGAACAAGGTTCAGGAGTGTGTCTATGGGAATGTTTGACCATTCTTCCAGAAGCACATTTGTGAGGTCAGGCACTAAAGCGGATGAGAAGCCCTGGCTCACAGTCTCTGCTCTAATCCACTCCTAAGGTGTTCCGTCGGGTTGAGGTCAGGACTCCACCCCAAACTCGCTCATCCATGTCTTTATGGACTTTGCTTTGTGCACTGGGGCGCAGTCATGTTGGAACAGGAAGGGGCCATCTCCAAACTGTTCCCACAAAGTTGGGTGCATGAAATTGTCCAACACGTCTTGGTATGCTGACGCCTTAAGAGTTCCCATCACTGGAAGTAAGGGGCTAAGCACAACTACTGAAAAACAACCCCACACCATAATCCCATCTCCATCAAATTATTTGGAAAAGTTCACAAAGCATGTATGAGTGAGTTTGGGGTGAAGGAACTTGACTGGTCTGCACAGATTCCTGACCTCAACCAGATAGAACACCTTTGGAATGAATTAGAGCGGAGACTGCGAGCCAGACCTTCTCGTCAACATCAGTGCCTGGCCTCACAAATGCACTTCTGGAAGAATGGTCAAACATTCCCATAGACTCACTCCTAAACCTTGTGGACAGCCTTCCCAGAAGAGTTGAAGCTGTTATAGCTGCAAAGAGTGGGCCAACTCAATATTGAACCCTACGGACTAAGACCGGGATGCTATTAAAGTTCATGTGAAGGCAGACGTCCCAATACTCTTGGTAATATAGTGTATCCCTAAAAGTAATTTCAAAACATATAGGGGCACTTAAAGCTCAGAAAACACATATAGTGAATTGCTACAGTAGGTTTTGGATTTTCAGGTTTAAGTCCCTGGTATTATTATTATTGTTATTATTATTATACATGATTTATATAGCACCAACAGTTTACGCAGCACTTTACAATGTATAAGGGGGACAACACAATTACAGTACAATACAAAAGGTACAGGAGGGCCCTGCTCGTAGAGCTTACATTCTAAAGGGAGGGGTTGGTGGTACAAAAGGTAATAGCTGCAAAGAATGATTTGATGGGGTGGCTTGGGGACAGTTGTTAGGTGGGTGTGGGATAGGCTTCCCTGAATAAATGAGTTTTCAGGGATCTCCTAGAGGTGGACAGGGTAGGGGCTGATTGGACAGATTGGGGCAGGGCATTCCAGAGGATGGGAGAGGCTGTGGAGAAGTCTTGAAGGCGAGCATGAGAGGAGGTAACAAGGGAGTCAGAAGGCAGGAGGTCCTGGGAGGAGTGGAGGGGACAATTTGGGCGATATATGCAGATGAGGTTGGTGATGTCGATGGAGGCGATTTTGTGGATGGCTTTGTATGTTATGGTTAGCATTTTGAATTTTACATGGTGGGGTAGGGGAAGCCAGTGAAGGGATTAGCAGAGAGGGCCGTCAGTCATGGATCGATTAGTGAGGTGTATTAGTCTAGCAGCAGCATTCATAATAGACTGAAGGGGGGGATAGCCTGCTTAAGGGTAGGCCATTAAGGAGAGAGTTGTAGTAGTCAATTAGTCATTAGTCATGAAGGGCCGAATTCTGGAGATATTGTGGAGGTGAAGACAGCAGGATTTAGCCAGTGATTGGATATGGGGGCTGAAGGAGAGGTCAGAGTCAAGGATTACACCCAGGACCCTGGCATGTGTGGAGGGACCAATGGCTGTGTTGTTGATATTAATGGTGAAGTCACAGGGGCGGGATCGTGTAGGAGGAAATATAACAAGCTCAGTTTTAGAAAGATTGAGTTTGAGGAAGTGGTGTGACATCCATACTGATATGTCATTCAGTAAGTTTGAGATCTGTGAGGAGATCGAGGGGGTGAGTTGAGTAGTGGAGAGATAGATCTTGGTGTCATCAGCATAGCTGTGGTATTGGAAACCATGGGAGGTTATCAACTGGCCCAGGGAAGAGGTATAGAGTGAGAATAGGAGGTGCCCAAGGACAGAACCTTGGAGTACCCCAACAGAAAGAGGAATGGAAGAGGAGGAGATGGAGTGGTGACATTGAAAGTGAGCTGAGATAGGTAGGAGGAAAACCAGGATAAAGCAGAATCGCGGAGGCCAAGGGAGCGTAATTTTCTGTGGAGGAGCACGTGGTCAACTGTGTCAAAGGCAGCAGAAAGGTCTAAAAGTATGAGTATGGAGTAGTGCCCATTGGTTTTAGCAGTTAGTAGGTCATTGGTGAGTTTTAGTAGGGCAGTTTCAGTAGAATGTTGTGGGTGGAAGCCAGACTGTAGGGGGTCGATAAGGTTGTTGTCCATGAGGTAGTGACTCATTTGGTCATGGACAAGGCATTCGATGAGCTTGGAGACAAACGGGAGCAGGGAGTTGGGTCTTAAGTTGTTCAAACAGGTGGTGTCTAGTGAGGGTTTTTTGAGTATGGGGGAAACCAGTGCATGTTTGAGCAGGGAAAGAAAGGTGCTGGTGGAGAGGGACAGGTTGAAGATGTGGGTTAGGGAGTTGAGGATAGAGTGGGAAGGTGGTAGCAGTGATTGTGAGGGGACAGGCTCCAGGGAACAGGTAGTGTGGTGGGCCATGGAGAGGAGTTTATGAACTTCATCTGTGGTAACTGGGCAAAAAGAGTATTGAGCATGGTGTTGGACCTGTTGTGTTGGGTAGGGGAGGATGTTGAATGCTGGATATATCCTTGCAAATTGTTGATTTTGCTATTGAAATGGTTGGCAATCTGTTGAGCGGTAAGCAAGTTGGTGGGTGGGGGCAGTGGGGGGTGAAGTAAGGAATTAAGGGTAGAAAAGAGTTGACAAGGTTTGGATGAGAGGGTTTTGATGAGAGTGCTGTATTTGAGAAGGGCAGATTTGTAGAGGGTAAAGTCTTGCAGGGACTTAGATTTACGACATGCTTGCTCAAGAGCACGGCTGTGCATGGCTGTGCTTCTGGTCGTCTTTTTGCCAGGGTTGTGGCAGACGGGGCCTTGTTCTGCGTGTAGAAAGAGGAGCAAGTACATCTAGGGAGGATGACAGCGTGTTGTTGTAGATGGAAGTGGTTAGGTCTGGGCAGGACAGGGGTGCGATTTTGTCATAAAGGCCATCAGTAGCAGTGTGAAGAAGGGAAGGGTTGAGGTTGCGAAGGTTTCTGCGGGTAGTGCTTTGTAGGTTGGCAGCATGGGATGTAGGAGACAAGGAGAGAGTGAAACGGATAAGGTTGTGATCAGAGAGAGGAAAGGGTGTGTTCGAGAAATTGCAGGGGGTGCAGCGATGGGAGAATACGTGGGCGAGAGTGTTACCGTTGGAGTGAGTGGTGGTTTGTGTCCATTGTGTTAGGTTAAAAGAGGAGGTTAGGTTGAGTATTTTAGAAGTGGTAGCAGTATTAACATTGATTGGAATATTAAAGTCACCTAGGATGATGGCAGGCACTTCAGATGAGAGAAAATAGGGTAGCCATGCAGAGAAGTCATCCAGAAAGCGTGACACTGGTCCAGATATAGCTCAAATCATTTATAGTGCATATTGGTTGTATGATAATGGTTGTATGATATAAGATTCTTCTGTAGTTAGTAACGCGCATTGACTTACCAATAGAAGGAGACTTCAATACAAACTTGTAGAATATGTTGTTTTATACAAGCTAGTATAACAGTTACTAAAGAAAGTACAATAACCATAGAAGTCTACTGCAGTGATCAACACCAGTGCTAAAATCTGATGTAGCAGTTGTTGATGAGTACCTTCCCATGCTGAGACTAACATCTTACAGATATTCAAGCTGAAAATGTACTCTTAGAAGTAGAGCACATCTCTTCACACAAATGACCTCTCACCTCTTAAGCTGGACACCGAACCAATACTAATGAGAGGAGGACAGTAAGGGGTCCGAATAAAGACAAACAACAATAGATAGTATAGTAGGGGGGTCGCTGGTGGTAGGCTGGAGCAATGGAAAAAACTTCTTATTTTACAATTTTATAGTAATGTTGCAAAGGAAAAACATAGATGTTATTTTTGAAAATTTACAGTATTCTCTAATTTATTAATATTTAGTTTAATCCACTGCTACATCTTTAGTGCAATATGTTTCCTTCTTTATTGTAAATGCTTATTTAATTACACAGACAGTAATTTAATAGAAACACTGAACACTATGATTTAAAGAGACTTCGGGGTTGATTTACTAAAACTGGAGAGTGCAAAATCTGGTGCAGCTCCGCATACAAACCAATCAGCTTCCATATTTTATTGTCAAAGCTTAATTGAACAAGCTGTAGTTAGAAGCTGATTGGCTACCATGCACAGCTGCACCAGATTCTGAGTACTCTAGTTTTAGTAAATCTCCCCCACAGTCACTTTGTTCATTCAGGGCAATGTGACAGAGGCCCCCGAACCCTTGCTCTATTACTCCATCAGAGCCAGGAGTTAAACCCAATCTTTGTGTTGGATGGTTTGAGAACTTACACAGGATTGATGATTTCTTGCTTCTACCCATGTGACAGTGTTTAGGCTTGCTCAAGCTCAAGCACTGCATCCTGGGAGAGGTATTGTCCATATTCCCATCGCACATGTTCCTGGACATAGGCTCATTAGTAGCAGGTGATGTTGCAACTACCAGCTGGAAACCGGGCTTGTCATAAAACAACACACATTCGCCAGTACACCATGGATCATCAGATATCGTCCAAAACTTTTATTGCAGAAAGATCACATCACAAAGGACCAAGTGCAATGTTTTTGAGCACGCAGGGCCACATGGTCTACCATGCCATAAGCACTGTATTTTAGGAGAGCTCAGACAGAGCAACATAGGGGTTGATTTATAAAAGGTGAATAGATGCTTTACTTTGCAAGGGAACTTGCAGCAGACCTTAGTGAATATGGTGGAGCGCTGTTGACATCCATCATCCAATCATTTTATTTTGCTTGCATGTGATTGGGTACTTTTTGAAAAATTAAACTTCACCACTAGAGTTGGGTGAATGATTCGGAATGAGCAAAAGTTCTGCCCGAACATCGCCTGTTCGGCCATTTGGCGAACACCCGAATTTGCAGGGCGCTCAGCGGGTGTTCGTGCTGCCAAATGCCCTGCAATGCACTGTGTGCTGCACAGTGCATTCTGAGCCCTGATTGGGCAAATCTTTGCCCAATCAGGGCACAGTAAATAGCTGGTTGTTAAGAAGTAGGCCAGGAATCCGACCGCGGAGTCCTTAACAACTGATGAGTCATCAGCTGTCAATGGGCTTCCCCACTGACAGCTGAATAAAAAAAAACATTGCCGGCAATTAAAACGTGAAAACGAAAATGGCCTGGGGTCCCCTCCAGTCCATACCAGGCCAATTCTTTTTTTAAAAGGCATGGGGTCGCCCCCAAAATCCATACCAGACCCTTATCTGAGCATACAACCTGGAAGGCCAGGAAAGGGGGAGGTTGAGCGAGTGGCCCCCCTCCTGAACCATACTTAGCCTCATGCCCTCAACATGGGGGGGGCTTTGCCCCTCACCCCAAAACACCTTGATCAACAGCTTAACAGATCAACAGGTCATGATGGATAATGAAAAATTGGAGGATTTCCGATCTCCAATCCCAGTTGACACCTCCTTAGGGGAAACGCATCGTAAGGAGCCACGATTATAACGCTGGAGAGCACTGCAGGTGTCCGTGCCACCGTTTTTTTCTGTAACATTTTTTAAGTGTCTTTTAACATAAATATATTTTTTATCAAAAGATAATGCACTATTAGTCTTCCTCCAATTCTTCATTATCCATCATGAGCTGTTAATCGGGGATCCACTTGAGTCCTTTGAGGAAGGTATAGAGGAATCTATTTTAGAAGGCACAGATGAGCGTCCATGCTTACTCATTCATCTGGGTATGCTGGGAGCTGTTGTCTATTGTGAATCTCTGAGATTTGGGAGACAGAGGAATGCATACCTAAGCTGCGGATCAGCACACATGCTTGTGACCTATGCGGGTCTGGTAAGCAGACAATTTTTTTTATTTTTTTGAGCATGGTGGTGTCTTCCTACTAAAGTTTCCACACTCCTTGGGATCAGCATCTGTTTGATTTGGGACTCACAAGTTAATCGGATGTGTTTCCAATTCAGCCCATTAACTCTACTGAATTTAATTTGTTTTCACATAGACTTTTTGGAACCTGAGAGAGACTGTTGATATACAGTATTTACTCTCTTGTCAGCATTTCATTTTCAGATCATATACACATTGGGGGTATTTACAAAAGGAAAATCCACTTTGCAAATGCAAGGAAAATAAAAAACAGCATTTTATCTTGCACATAATTGGATGATAAAATTAGCAGAGCTTCCACTCATTTGAGATCTACCCCTTAGATTTAGAGCGACTACACTTCCAAGTGCACTTGCAGTGCAAAGTGGATTTGCCTTTTCGTAAATAATCCCCATAGTGTTTAAATTGCAGTTTATTTTTTGATTATGCACATACAGTCTTAAGATATTTTGTATATCTATGTGTGTTACAGGTCAATCCAGAATACACACCTGTTTCCAATTTACCCATTGTGTTCACATTGGGCAACATTATTGTGCGTTATATTTTATATCACTGTGGGTTTTCCCACCATTTACATAGAATCAGTGCACCTTTACACTTTCAACCAAATGACGTTGCCAGGTGGCCCCACTCTTGCCTATATAAGAACTGTCAAAGGCAAACCGGGCATTTGGTGGTTGGCCTTACTCGATGGCGGAGTTTTTTTTTAATTTTTTCGGGTCTGGCAGTGCAGCGTCGTTGTGATTGATGATGTATTCACATTGGGGGTTACTGTTTTTTTAATTTTTATAATGAAGGAATTGTCAAAAACTGTCTCTGTGTGCTTTTATTACTTTTTAACACTTTTTGGTGAATGGGTGGGGGTACTATGTACCCCATACTCATTCACATCGGGGGGGGAGATATATATATGTAAACATCTAACAGATCACATATATATATATATATATATATATATATATATATATATCAGGGCTCGACAAAACCCGGGCGCCAGGTCGCATTGGCGACTAGAATTAGCGACCCGGCGCCTGGGGCAGCACAGTTGGGGGTCTCCTGTCTCCGTGGACCCCCCCGGCGTGATTGCCTCGGGCCGCGCCGCCGGCGGCCGGTAATTGAGCCCCCGGCTGTGAGGCCTTCTGTGATCCTATTCCTTCTGTGATCCTATTACTTCTGGAATCTGGCGCCCTCTTGTGGTGGCCGTTGGAATTACAACCAGCAATGCTAATGGGGATATCTCCTTCCATTTACTTAGAACACCTAAACATATACACACACATATATATATATATATATATATATATATATATATATATATATATATACACACACACACACACACACACACACACACACACACACACATATATATATATATATATATATATATATATATATATACACACACACACACACTTTTTTTTTTTTATTCTAACACCCTAGAGCAGTGATGGCGAACCTTGGCACTCCAGATGTTTTGGAACTCCATTTCCCATGATGCTCCGGCACTCTGCAGTGTAGTTGAGCATCATGGGAAATGTAGTTCCAAAACATCTGGGGTGCCAAGGTTCGCCATCAGTGCCCTAGAGAGTAAAATGGTGGTCGTTGCAATAATGTCTGTCACACCATATTTGCACAGCGGACTTACAATCGCACTTTTTTGGGGGGAAAAAAAATGTATTTAATAAAAAAAATAAGACAACAGTAAAGTCAGCGGCGGGACAGGGCGCGTTTAAAAAGATTTTTTTTCTCTTTATTTTAACCACTTTCAGACCGGACCATTTTGCTGGTAAATGACCAGAGGTCTTTTTACAATTTGGCACTGCGCTGCTTTAACTGGTAATTGCGCGGTCATGCAATGTTGTACCCAAACAAAATTTGCGTCCTTTTCTTCCCACAAATAGAGCTTTCTTTTGATGGTATTTGATTGCCTCTGCGATTTTTATTTTTTGCGATATAAACGTAAAAAGACCGCAAATTTTGAAAAAAAATGATATTTTCTACTTTTTGTTATTAGAAAAATCCAATAAACTCAATTTTAGTCATACATTTAGGCCAAAATGTATTCAGCCACATGTCTTTGGTAAAAAAAAAGTCAATAATTGTATATTTATTGGTTTGCGCAAAAGTTGTCACATCTACAAACTAAGGTACGTTTTCTGGAATTTACGCAGCTTTTAGTTTACGACTGCCTATCTCATTTCTTGAGGTGCTAAAATGGCAGGGCAGTACAAAACCCCCCCAAATGACCCCATTTTGGAAAGTAGACCCCCTAAGGAAATTGATAAGTGGCATGTTGAGCCCATTGAATATTTTTTTTTTTTTTACACAAAGTTGTCACTAAATGATATATTGCTCACACATGCTATGGGCATATGTGAAATGACACCCCAAAATAAATTCTGCTGCTTCTCCTGAGTACAGGGATACCACATATGTGGGACTTTTTGGGAGCCTAGCCGCGTACGGGGCCCCGAAAACCAAGCACCGCCTTCAGGCTTTCTAAGGGCGTAAATTTTTGATTTCACTTCTCACTACCTATTACAGTTTTGAAGGCCATAAAATTCCAAGATGGCACAAAACCCCCACAAATGACCTCATTTTAGAAAGTAGACACCCCAAGCTATTTGCTGAGAGGCATTTTGAGTCCATGGAATATTTTATATTTTGCCACAAGTTGCGGGAAAATTACAAACTTAAATTTTTTTTTATTTTTTTTTCACAAAGTTGTCACTAAATGATATATTGCTCACACATGCTATGGGCATATGTGAAATGACACCCCAAAATAAATTCTGCTGCTTCTCCTGAGTACGGGGATACCACATATGTGGGACTTTTTGGGAGCCTAGCCGCGTACGGGGCCCCGAAAACCAAGAACCGCCTTCAGGTTTTCTAAGGGCGTAAATATTTGACTTCACTCCTCACTACCTATTACAGTTTTGAAGGCCATAAAATGCCAAGATGGCACAAAACCCCCACAAATGACCCCATTTTAGAAAGTAGACACCCCAAGCTATTTGCTGAGAGGCATTTGGAGTCCATGGAATATTTTATATTTTGCCACAAGTTGCGGGAAAATTACAAACTTTTTTTTTTTTTTTTCACAAAGTTGTCACTAAATGATATATTGCTCACGCATGCCATGGGCATATGTGAAATGACACCCCAAAATAAATTCTGCTGCTTCTCCTGAGTACGGGAATACCACATATGTGGGACTTTTTGGGAGCCTAGCCGCGTACGGGGCCCCGAAAACCAAGCACCGCCTTCAGGCTTTCTAAGGGCGTTACAGTTTTGAAGGCCATAAAATGCCAAGATGGCACAAAACCCCCACAAATGACCCCATTTTGGAAAGTAGACACCCCTAAATTTAGGGGTACACTAGTGAGACTAGGTAATAAATGGCGGGTGCCCTGAAACTATAAAAAAATAACTAACCAACCAGCGTCACCTGTAACAGTTATATGGTGATCACTGGTGAAAGGGTTAACTAGGGGGCAATCAGGGGGCTTTATGCGGTAGTATATGGGGGTCCCTGGCGCTATAAAAAGCTGCGGCGAACCTAAATACCTACCTGCCTAACTAGCGTCACCTGTGACACTAATACAGCGATCAGAAAAACGATCGCTTATTAGGCTGGGTTCTGCTGCGGACCAAAAAAAGGGTCCCGTGCGAGTTTGCGGCGGGTGCGACACGAATTCAGCCATACTATCTGTATGGCTGAACTCGTTATCGCACAGAGATTGGATGTGATTTGCACTGCAGTGCGGTGCGAATCACATCCGTTCTCATAAACCGCTGCAATGTGAACCCAGCCTTAGTGACACTGGCGACAGGGGGTGATCACGGGGTTAAACCTTTATTGGGGGGGTTAGGGGGGTACCTTAGAACTAAAGGGGGCTAACCCTAACTGCCCTAACAGTTATTACAGTCACAAATGACACCCGCCGGGTGATCAGGGGGTTAAACCTTTATTAGGTAATAAATGGCGGGTGCCCTGAAACTATAAAAAAATAACTAACCAACCAGCGTCACCTGTAACAGTTATATGGTGATCACTGGTGAAAGGGTTAACTAGGGGGCAATCAGGGGGCTTTATGCGGTAGTATATGGGGGTCCCTGGCGCTATAAAAAGCTGCGGCGAACCTAAATACCTACCTGCCTAACTAGCGTCACCTGTGACACTAATACAGCGATCAGAAAAACGATCGCTTATTAGGCTGGGTTCACACTGGAACGATGCGGGAACGCCACGAATCCGCGGCGGGTTCCCGCATCGCATGCCTCCCGGCGGCAGTTCACACTGCCCTATGCGAACTGCTGGGAGTGTCAGTGAAATGTTAATGACACCCCCAGATCAGTTCGCATATCGCAGTGCCCCCGACCCGCGGGAAGGCAAGGACGTACATGTAAGCCCTTATGCCTGCCCGTGCCATTCTGTCGACGTACATCGTCGTGCGGCGGTCGGGAAGTGGTTAACTTTTATTTTTATTTTTTTCACTGTTCTTTTAAAAAAAAAGTGTGTCACTTTTATTCCTATTACAAGGAATGTAAAAATCCCTTGTAATAGAAAAAAGCATGACAGGTCCTCTTATATATGAGATCTGGGGTCAGAGAGACCTCACATCTCATATTTACACTAAAATGCAATTTAAAAAAAAAATCGTCATTTGAAAAAAATAAAACAAATAAAATGTCCCTCTAAGAGCTATGGGCAATGACTTGGAGACAGGCGGGGGGCTGGGGGCTATCTTCCCCTCACTCGTCTCCATGTCAGGCCAGGGACAGGTCCAGATCGCCGTCACGGACCTGGCTCCTAACTTTTTTAGCTGGCTCCTAGATTCCAAGCAAATTTGTCAACCCCTGATATATATATATATATATATATATATATATATATATATATATATATATATATATATATACAATATATATCTATCTATCTATCTATCTATCTATCTATCTATCTATCTATCTATATATATATATATATACCGGAGCGACAACTGAACATGCCCCCCTCCCCTTCCAGTGAATTATAATGTATAAAATTCTGTTATGGGTATATGCTTTGGGGATGTCTGGAGGGGCTTCCTGTAAATATGCCAAAATTTACCATACTGAAGATGATGTGGTAATCTATTGGGTAAAATTTGTATATGCAGAGGACTATCATTTTTACTTATAGATAAGTATGGGCCCTTCCAAGCACTTGGTGACAAAAAATTAGGGGAATTTTTATGCATTCATATTCTCAGCTATAAGTAAGTAGGTCTCTGGGCTGCACTTTTACAGGAGAGAGATTCACCCCCTGTAGCCCAATGACCTTGGACCTTGTCAAGCTGGAAATCTTGGAATGTCCTGAGTGGATTTTACTTAGGATAGGAAGTCAAAGTTAAAGAAGTTGTAAAGGCTCTGCATCAGGGTAAAACACCTTTTATGTGCAGTTTTCCCCTGCCTCCCTTTAATACTTACCTGAGTCCGATATTGATTCAGCTCTGTGCCTTTCTCTCCCTTGTCACTGGACTCAGTGAGAGCAGTGGGAGCCATTGGCTCCTTCTGCTGTCAATCAAATCCAGTTATAAGGGAGCGGGGTCGAGCTGCACTATGTGTCAATAGATACACACATTGTGGCTCAGGATTGAGCCTGCACAAATACCCCTATAGTAAGCAGCTTGCTATGGGAGCATTTGTAAGGAAGGAGCGATGTTGGGGGACCCTAAAAAAGGAGGATCGGGGCTACTTTGTGCAAAACCATTGCAAAGAGCAGGTAAGTATAACATGTTGATTGTTAAAACCCTTTACAATAACTTTAAGAGTCGTCTTCAAGGAGACTTGCTTCCCAAAATGTGCACTTCCCCTAGGAGGGCATAGTTGCTGTTTTTTTTATATTTTCTTTAAAGGCTTATGTGTTGACAGCAAATTGGACTGAACAATGTGAATCCCGACTTTCCTTTTCGGCTGTAAGGATAGTCTGCAATACCTGATGAGGTCATTACCATTATGGCTTCAAGCCATCCATTTTTTAGGAATTACCTCTTCAGTACCCAGTGACCAGGAATAGAGGAAGACATGGTTCAGGTGTGAGAAGAAAATTTGGAAAGTTTCCCTGCTCCATTGACAAAAATGAATTAAAGAGGAACTTTACTTTCTGTTTTCAAAAATTAAAAGTCAGCAGCTACAAGTACTGTAGCTGCTGACTTTGCACATGGGCAAAATTGTGGGGTGCTGTCAGACTGGTCTGGCAGACCCCTGGGACGTGTGAGTTATCCCAGGAGTGTGCAGGTAATGGGGGTAAGCAGGCCAAGCTGGGGTAATTCTCACCTAGATGAGAATTGCTGAAGTGGGATTGGGTATGGTCCCAATATTTCCTGTCCTGGAGACAAGGCAGGAAATGAAAGGAGATCACTCTGAAGTGGGGGGATATTCCCCCTTAGAAAGTTGTCACTGGAACAGATATTGGAAAATTACACCAGAACAGGTGCTTCCATTACAATATACTCCCTCATATCCTGCTCTTGTGACATCCATAAAATGTAGGTTAGCCCATAATTTTGGGTCCCATTGACAGTGGTTATCAAGACTAGAGTCTCCACTGCAGGGTAATACAAATCTAACACAGGTTCCATCCCTACCACACCCTATTCAAAACAACCAAAAAAGGGTTTTAGCTGTTGATTTATTTTACCTGTATTTAACCCCCTGGTGGTATTCCCGAGTCTGGCTCGGGGTGAAAATTCAGAACCAAAAGCGGTAACCCCGAGCCAGACTCGGGATCGCATCGCTGGATCCAGGATGAGTTTACTTACCTTGTCCCCTGGATCCAGCGATGTTCACCCGCACTGTGAGCGGCTCGTCCTCCGCTCGATTCATCACATCACTAGGCTTCATTCCCTACGAGCGTTGCAACGCACAGGGATGGAGAACGGTGCCAAATTCAAAAAGTAAAACACACACTATACATACAGTATAATGTAATCTTACAGATTACATTACTGTATGTAATTATTTCACATCCACTTTGTCCCTAGTGGTCTGTCCAGTGTCCTGCATGCAGTTTTATATTATAAAAACTGTTCTTTATGCCTGTAAACTGGAGATTGTCCATAGCAGCCAAAAAGGTCCCTTTACATCAAAAATGGTTTTAGACCAGCTAGAAAACAGCGATAATAAATTAGAATCACTCGCAAAATCAAGCGATAGCGATTTGTGGGGAGATCCGTCATCAAATACTGAAAAGTAATGACAGTGACAATTCTGCAACTGAGCAAATTTCAGTGATTTGATTACATTATTGAATCATTTTTTTTATTATTATATTATTATTTGGTATAATTATTTATAATTATTTATTATATTATAATTTATTATTTCATTTTTCAAACTTTATCATACCCGGGATGTCTACTAGACTAGAGGTTTGGACAGATTTAAGTGAGTTATTCCTAAGAATTACAGGACTACAATATAAAACGCCAAATTTCCATGCAAAATAATGGTACAGCTTTCAGCGCCTAAAATCTGAAATAATCATACCGCCAGGGAGGTTAAATATGAATTCCACGAGAATTAGTAATTGGTACATAATGGCATATAACTTACAAAACATATTTCTATATGACTTATGAGGTGCCTGGTGACAGAAGGAAGCTGTATTTAACAGGCATTGAGTCCAGTAGTAATACATTATGAAGTAATTTGCTATATCTCTTTTCAGGAAAAATATGTGAGTATCAGTCATATTGAATCAAGAAAATCCAAAAATGGCAGCTCGGAGGCAGAGATCTATGTTGAGTTTGAATGCACTAAGAAAAAATATCAGGAACTCATTCATCTGCTAAAACTTCAGCCAAACATTATCTGTGTGAATCCAGCAGAGAGAAAATGGAGAGAAGATGAAGGCAAGAATATTGTTTTTAACATATTTTGCTTATCTGCACACGGGGCACAGGGGTAGTAGGGTTATAGGCCTGCCAGCAAGGAGGCAGCTGGGAGATCACATCCTTTTCCAGAAACATTTGTGTTTTTTGCAATAGATACAGAAATAGGGGCAGAATCCATGTGCTTCATTTATACAAGCTAACCTAAAGATATAGATCAGATAACCTGCATCTGCTGTATTAATGCACACTTTCCACAGTCATCTTTGGAAAGTATGAGATAGTTGGAACAAACACTTTCACAGAAGCTATGGAATACATAAATCCTCTCAATAAATCAAATGTGCGCAAAATATGTTGTGCAAGACATGCTTAAGTTTTTAATTCTTTGGTAGACCTTACAACTA
Source organism: Lithobates pipiens (assembly GCF_037356315.1). Taxonomy (NCBI): domain Eukaryota; kingdom Metazoa; phylum Chordata; class Amphibia; order Anura; family Ranidae; genus Lithobates; species Lithobates pipiens. The sequence continues at coordinate 240,131,646 of NW_027507903.1, read as the reverse complement.
CCTTTATTGTTGGACCTTGTCTTTTCCAGTCTGACACTGTATTATGGAAATACATAACTATGCATATAAAAGTACCCTAATTACTTACCCATTGCTACCTATACTACTATACTTACATTTTTTTAAACTTGAACCTTTCTTTTTAGTAGAACTTGATGGAGTGCCCTGGTTCCCAAGAAAGATCTCAGAACTTGACAAGTGTTCCCACAGGGTTTTAATGTACGGCTCTGAATTGGATGCTGACCATCCGGTGAGTGATACAAACATTTTGTTTCAAAGGAATGCACATTTGTAGTTCTCAAGTGTAAGGGATGTGTAAAAAAGGCTAAGCCCTTGTACACACGGTCGGAGATTCCGACAACCAAATCCGTCGGATTTAGTCCGTCGGATTTTGCCCGACGGATTTTGTCCAAAACTGTTGTATACACACGGTCGGACAAAGTTGTCGGAAAATCCGATGTGATGACATTATTTCGTTACGACGGGACTATGTTCACGCTAGTAGCCAATAGCTTTGGTGTAGGAATTTGATTTGAGCATGCGTGGCACTTTGTACGATCGGAATTCTCTACACAGGTTCGGAGTATGTCCGATCGGAGCATTTTGCCGGAAAATATTTCCGGCAAGTTGGAAAAGTTGGTCCGACGGATATTCCGACGGAAACAGTCCAATGCAGACCACAGACAGTCGGAATATCCGACAAAACGCTCCGATCGGACACATTCCTAAGGAATCTCCGACCGTGTGTTCAAGGGCTAAGACTTGAGTGCACTGTTGTGCCTTCTACATCTCATTCAGGAATAGGAAAATGGCAGACATTTCTACAGAGAACTATGAGCTTCATCCAGCTTCTGCTGTATCACTAGTTAAAAACAAAAGTGAAAGAAAGCCTCCACATCACAAAACACGGTGGCATCTCCCTACCAGCATGCAACAATTCTCTCTAAATATAGCATTTTTGGGGAAATCATGAATCACAGTATGATAGAATATTAAAAAGGTACAAGATGACAAGAACATTACACTGAGAAAAAAATTACAATTAACGTGCATGTTGACACCATGAGTGGTGCTACCCTGAGAAAATGATATACATATAATAATTATACATATACTATATGCCGTAATTACAGTTTCAGAACAGGTGTAGTTTAACCACTTTAGCTCTCACGCCTGTAAACACCTTATGTATCAGACCAATTTTTACACTTCGGCTACTGGCCTTGATTTTGTTTTGCAATTTATGGATAAAAACATGTAACCAAATGAAGAAAAATATTTTTTTTTCTAGTTTGACCAGTGATAGATTGAAAACAAGTATTGGTACTATAGATAAATAGTGCAGTGTTAACCTCTTCACTGCCAGTGTCATTCATACATTGATCAGTGCATTTTTTTTAGCACTGATCACTGTAATAATGTCACTGGTCCCCAAAAGGTGTCACTTGGGGTCAGATTTGTCTGCTGCGAGGTTGCAGTGCCGCTAAAAATCACAGATCACCACGGTTACCAGTAAAAACATAAAAAATAAATAAAAGTCCATAAATCTATACCCTATTATCCCCTCTTCACAAGACAACTTGTCTCTGAAGAGATTATCTCTATGCATGTAGCTGATAGTATCCTGGTTATACACCGCCTATTAAGATACAGATAAACTGTGGAGATAGCTTCCGGTGGTCTTCGGTTGTGATTATACTCACGCATCTTACGGTTTACATTAAGGAGCCTCACAGGGTGTCAAATTTTTACTTCTTTATTATGCTACTCCGTCCTTCTAGTTTAATTGAGGCCGTTCTTTTATACATACTCGGATTCAAAGCCGCTGCCTTTGATCTACGTGTAGGTTAACTAGCTGTAAGGAGACTAACAGGACCTTATGGTGGGGGGTTGGATCTGCCTCCGCTTGGACACAGTCCAGCTCCCTGTCGGGGTGTCTGGGTGGAGCCACTCCCCTCCCCTCCACCCATTTGAAAAACGAATTTTTTACACACAACATTTATAGTTTGTGTCCTTATACTCCTCAAGCTGTCTAATGTAGTCTTGGACTTAGCATGCATAATACACGGCTGTTACTCCATGTTTGTATAAGTAGCACTGTTATAGCTTGTCAAAACGGTTCCTGTTACTTTGGCTTTAAGTCGTATTTTTCTGTATTTTTCTGTATACTTCAATAAAAACTTGTTAAAAAAAAAAAAAAAAAAAAAAAATAAAATCTATACCCTATTTTGTATAACTTTTGCGCAAACCAAACAATATATGCTTATTGCGATTTTTATTTTACCAAAAATATATAGTAGAATACATATTGGCCTAAACTGATGAATAAATCATTTTTTTATATATTTTTTGGAATGTAGCAGAAAGTAAAAAAATTATTTTTTTTCAAATTTGTGATTTTATTTATTTATAGTGTACAAAATAAAAACTGCATATGTGATCAAATATCACCAAAAAGAAAGCTCTATTTGTGGCAAAAAAAGGACATCAATTTTTTTTGGGTACAACATTGCACGGCCGCGCAATTGTCAGTTAAAGCAACACAGTGCCGTATCGCAAAAAATGGCCTAGTCATTAAGGGGGTAAATCCTTCCGTGGCTGAAGGGGGAAGTGGTCCTATCAACAGAAAAAAAAACAAAGTTGCACGCAGCTCTGCATGTTCATATCACATCATCTTAGTTTTACCTTAGTGGTGAAAAAAAGGGTGTTTGGATGTTACCTATACTTTTAACTACATTGCACTTCCTGGTCTCTAGAGACACAGGTGATGTAGCCAGGGCCTCACAGATGCATCATTGGAAGGGGGTCTCACCTAATGTCTTCATTTTGTCTATACTTTCTCAAGATTTCTGGCAAATAGATTTTTTTTTAAATTCAGATGATGTCTTGTGTGACATGGGCAAGGGGTGGCTGGGTCAAACCTTAGGGAGTAGGAGGAAATTGAATCCTATGCCCTATAATAAGATGGTGGAATAACTTTCTTTATGATTGTTTGGGGCAAGGTCCGCTTTAATATGTAGAAGCTGGACATAGATAGCTTGTAAACATGAAGTATCAGTGTTAGGAATCATGCTTTGTAACTCACAAATCCCTTTGCTGTTTAATTAATCTCTGCAATCCAGAGAGGAAAAACATGCCCTATGGGGAAAAACGCCATTTCGATCTTATGTTGCAACACCACCTTATGCTCTATCTAGGGTTCTTGTATGTGCAAAGAGAGTGCCCTGCTCCCAGGGCTAATCCAGAAACTCCAATCTCCTTGAAAAGACTTGTGCAGGTACAAGTGACACAGAAGATCAGTTCAGTTTGCACAGCAGCACCACCATCAGCGCTGGTTCAAGATTCTGTTTAGCAGTGTAGTTATGCATTCCCTTGTGCACCAAAAGCTGTCTTGGCTTTTTATCCTTTGAAAAAGCCTTTGACTGTCAAATGCATACTCTAATGCCGCGTACACACGACCGGACTTTTCGAGGGACTAGGTCCGACGGTCTTTCCGACGGACTTTCGGCGGATTTCCGACGGACTTTCCGAATGAACGGACTTGACCACACACAATCACACCAAAGTCCGACGGATTTGAACGTGATGACGTACGACTGGACTAGAATAAGGAAGTTCATAGCCAGTAGCCAATAGCTGCCCTAGCGTCGGTTTTTGCCCGTTGGGCTAGCATACACACGAATGGATTTCTCGGTCCGGCAGAAAAATTGAAAACATGTTCTATTTCTAAAGTCCGCCGTATTTTTTGGCAAGCAAAGGTCTGATGGAGCCCACACAAGATCGAATTCTCCAACGGACTTGTTCCGTCGGACCTTTGCTGTCAAAAAGTCCGGTCGTGTGTATGCAGGATTAGTTTCTTGATGTCTCTGACATGGAGAAATTGTAAAAACAAGAGCCAGTAGTAAGATGTTTCTCACAGCCACTAATTAATTCAAACATTCCTGAAAAGTCTAAATGCGATTGGTGGTGCTTTAAGAAGTACACTTCTGCTTCCCACCTTCTGACCCTTTATGGATGGTTGTGGATGGTTGTGTACTTGTGGATTCAGGGCATTACACTGAAATCAGTGTGAAGCTGGCTATATACTCTATGGATTAAAATGTAATTGGTTCAGCGAGGAACGGATGAATTTCAAACCATGTATGGGCAGGGAGGTTGACTACAAGTCAGTTTACTGGTAGACTTCTGTACAACATCCCAGTTGGATTTTCCTCACTCGATTAGCACTGCAGGCTGTAGCCTGAAATGCTAATCAGTGTATTCTCCCCTCTGTCAGAATACAAAGACTCAGTGGGGAGAATTTCCTCATCCACATTGAGTGTGTGGTTGGGGAAATCAATTCAGTTTTTTCATTTAACCCGCTGGTTGTATGAAAAAAAAAAAGACTTATCTACTGTATGGGCTTCATAAAGCGGAGTTCCCCAATTTTTCAGTTTATTAAAAGTCAGCACCTACAAAAAGTGTAGCTGCTGACTTTTAATAAACAGACACTCACCTGTTCCTCGGTCCAGCGATGTGGCCACCCAAAGCCTCGCTCCTCTCCCCTCCTCTCCGCAACACCATCATTGAAAGTTTGGGCACCCAGCTGTGACAGCCTGTGGCTCCTAGTGGTCAGGCAATATTCTGGGACCTGTGACATGTCCCAGAAGATTGCAGAGAGGGAGGGGCCACCTAGGGGGAGAGGAGGAGTCGCCTAGGTGGCCAAATGACGGAAGGAGGAAGTGGGACAGGAAGTACCTGTCAAAACCAGGTACTCACCCCCCCCCCAAAAAAAATATATGCCAAATGTGGCATGTAAGGGAGCGAGGAGTGCTTAAAGCGGAAGTTCCACTTTTGGATGGAACTCCGCTTTAAAGTAAATTGAGTACATTTCATTCTGTAGCACAGTTGCTGGATAGCGTAAGTACCTCACTGTTTGATTTCTGTTGTTATCTGGAAATGTTATTTAAATTGTACAGGTAACCCAAATTTTTTTTTCAGTTTTGGATAGAACAGGGAAGTGTTTTTTCTTTTTCTTTTTTTTGCTTTATGTTACATCCTGGTTTAGAGCATCAGAGAGCATAAGAGAAACTCTACAATGTGATGTGAATTTTCCTCCTAAACAGTGATCACCATAACAGGTGTCCCCGTTGGAAGATTGTTCTGGTGACAGATGGGACATTTTGGATTTCCCATCACTTTCTGTTTAGGTGAAAATGGTCACCAGGACAAATATAGAGGATAAGTCGGGGACACAGCAATAAAAACTTATTTTAAATGTTCCTTTCCTGACAGGCTCCATGGCAGCATACGTGTGGGGTTAGCCCCGCCTCCATAATTACCCAATAGGACCTCTACTCCCATAAATCTTTGCTCCAAGCTGCTATCCGTGTTCCTTTTTTGTCCTCCTCCATAGGACAGGTGTTTCCTACCTGAAGAGATCTTCACTACGATCAAGTCGGCCGACTATCAAGCTTTTGTTCCTCCGATAGGCCCTGTCTGTTAAGCATGGGTATGGAGTGTATGGCAGAGTAGCGCTGAAGGCTTGGTTTGTCCGAAGATAAAGTGCGCACGGCTTATTACCTGCTATGTAAGGTGGCCATTATCTGCCCGGTGGATCGGTGGTGTGTGCTTGAACCTGTTCGGCCAGACGATCGTTGGTGGAGTGGTGAGCTGTAAAAATTCAGTTTTTCATGGCAGCAGTGTTTATGTGTTTCCTTTTTTCTACCTGTGTCTTTTTCATATGCCAACTGGTTCTTGTGCATAGGCGCTGACGCTTCCGCGTTCCAGCAGCCTTTCTCCCCCTGTTTCCGGGTCCAGCGCTGCGTTCTGCGCATGCGCGGACCCAAATCCAAAGCGAGGCTTGGTTCCCGCGCATGCGCGCGGGCATCTCGCGTCTGACGCCGCTGATGACGTCATGGGCGCCATATTTAAAACACAGTGAGAGATGTCAGAATTTGGGAATGATTGCAGGAAATTCAGCGACTTCCCGGGGCCATTCTCTGGTTGGTGTAAGGTAGGTTATGATCTGCTCTGATGTATTATTGCTCCTGTGTTTTGTATGGCTGCTTATGAGGGTCTATTGTTGTTACAGTCAGCGTTCTTAGTCATGGATGCCTCACTGCCTACTAGTGACCTGCCCGCTTGTAACAGGTATGTGCATGGCTGGATTGCTGTGCATATGTGGAGTATTTCTTAGCATTTGATACCAGCCTGGTCTGTATCTCTCTCTCTTTCTTGTATATTTCCTTATAGCCCTTCTAGGTCTGAACCGCATTACAGTGCGCATAGTCGCAGTGGATCGTCAAAATCGCACCACCGCAAATCATCGTCAAAGTCTGGTTACCGCAGGTCTTCCAGATCTGGACAACGCAGTGGTCACTTGCACTCAAGCAGAGGACCAGATAATTCATGTTGGGGCTGTAAGATGCCCATTTCATCAGACAAATCGCTCTGTGATCATTGCTTCTCTAAAGTCGCAGATGAAAGAGATGGTGCGGATCAACGCTTGGAATCTATGGTGAGAAGAGTGGTAAAGGAATCCCTGCAGCAGAGGGAAGCTCATCACGCTATGGAATCCCCCTCAGACCCATTATGTCCTTCAGGAGGTGAAGGGCTCTTACAAGAGACTGGGGAATCTTCTCAACCAAGCCACCACTCTGTGCTCTTGTCTGACAGCGAATCGGATCCAGAGGATCCAGGAGTAGGATTTGATTATGCTTTAGTACCTGCTCTTGTCAAGGCAGTGAAAGAAGCTTTAAAATGGGAAGAACCCACTTCTTCCCCCCTCCCCAAACAAAGAAAGTTTTTCAAACAACTCAAAAAGGAACGGCAACATTTTCCTTTCCTATCTGAATTGGGAGAAATCATTACTGAAGAGTGGAGCAAGATTGATAGGAAGAGCTCCATGCAATCAAAGGTGTCTAAATTGTACCCCTTTAAGGAGGATGATGTGAAGCACCTTGAATCAGCTCCTCTGGTAGACGCAGCACTTATGCGTTTAGTTAAATACGTGACTCTCCCTTTGGAAGACACGGTATCTTTCAAAGATCCGTTAGAGAGAAGAATTGACTCAGATCTGAAAAGAATTTATCTAACTTCAGGGATGGCTTGTAAACCAACTTTGGCTTTAGCCGCAGTCTCATAGGCTATTGAAACATGGGCCGACAATGTTGAAGAGTTCTTGAGAGGTATCTCAGTGAATACGGCTAAAGACTCTCCTATTCAGGAGATCTGAATGGCATCAGCTTTTTTGGGGGAGGCATCTATTGACATTACCCGCCTTCTGTCTCGGGCTATGTTGGCAGCAGTCTCGGCACGCCGTGCTTTGTGGCTCCATCCCTGGTTGGCGGATCCAACATCTAAGCAGGCATGGTGTCGTATACCATTTGAGGGTACCTCCTTGTTTGGTAATAAACTAGATAGCGCCATATCCCGGGCCACGGGTGGGAGGTCTGGGTTCCTCCCTCAAGACAGAAGTCTTCAAAACCAAAAACGTATTTTCTCAAGAAGGCAGACCTCGGATCGCGCTAGAGAAGCGCGCAGTTATAGGCCCGGCAGGGAGTTCTCTAGATCTTGGAGGTCCAGACAATCCTCCCTTAAGAAAACCTCAAAGGGGGCTTCCGCAGGTAATCAAGATTCTACCAAATCTTTTTGAAATTGGGCCCGCTCAAACATGTCAGGTGGGGGCTCGCCTTCTTCACTACCGACATGTTTGGGGGGCCTCAATTCAAGATTATTGGACCGTCAAGACGGTTTCCTCGGGTCACAAGTGGACTTTCATCAACACTCCGAGGTTAAGGTTCATTCCCACAACAATTCCAGGCTCAGAGGAAAAGAAACAGGTCCTATTGACCTACGTAAGTTGTTTGCTGGATCAAGGTGCAGCCGTGCCCGTGCCAGAAGACGAACATGGCGAAGGCATGTATTCTCCTCTGTTTATGGTTCAGAAAAGAAATGGCGCATGGAGGCCGGTGATAGATTTGACCCACCTCAATTCCTTCATTCGCAAGGAAAAGTTCAAGATGGAGTCTCTTCTTACAATCCAACAGTCAGTGCAGCTAGGGGATTGGTTAATCTCAATCGATCTGAAGGACGCATACTTTCATGTGCCAGTAGCAAGGGATTTCCAGCAATTTCTCAGTTTCGCAGTTGGCGATCAACACCTCCATTTTACCTGTCTCCCATTCGGGTTGATGACATCTCCTCGGGTCTTCTCCAAGGTACTCCTAGCGATAGTAGCTCTTTTACGAGTCAAAGGAGTTTGTCTCCATCATTATCTGGACGACTTGCTCCTATTATCTCAGGACAGAGATCAAATTCTGGAACACAAGAGTTTAGTCATCTCCACTCTGCAGACGTTTGGTTGGCTCCTGAACCTAGAGAAGAGCCATCTGGTTCCAACTCAAGTGATCGTGTTTCTAGGGGCTCAGTTCGACACATTAAAAGGCACTATCTCCCTGCCGGAGGAAAAAATCAGTGTGATCCGGGACAGGATTCACAAGGCTTGGGAATCATCTCATCTTTCGGCTCTACAATGCTTGAAAGTGATCGGCACAATGACGGCCACCATCCCTATGGTGAAGTGGGCCCAGTGGCACACTCGTCCCTTCCAGAAAGGGTTTCTGCAACAGTGGGACTCGTCCAATCAAACACAGCGCATACGCCTTACACCAGCGATGAGGATGTCTCTCCTCTGGTGGCTTCAAGGGAAGAATCTACGCAACCATCATTCGATAGTCCCCATTTCCTGGATAATAGTAACCTCAGATGCCAGCAACAAAGGTTGGGGCGCCCATTGCCTTACGGAAGTAGCTCAAGGAAGGTGGTCGTTCCCGTCGCGGTATGTGGTCTCCAACATCCTGGAGTTGAGAGCAACCTTTCGAGCACTCATAGCATTTCGCCATCTGGTGGCAGGGTCGTCAGTAGAACCGATAATGAACTGGGCTCAGAAGAATGTGGTCAACATTTCTGCTGTATACATCTCAGGAGTCCAGAATGTTCAAGCAGATTTTCTGTCAAGGGTCAAAATAGACAACAACGAGTGGTCCCTTCACAGGGATGTCTTCGAGTGGCTTCTGACTCTGGGAGTATCTCCAGAGGTCGATCTGTTCGCTTCGCCGTACAATCGCAAGATGCACAGATACTACTTGAGGTTCAGGGATCCTCAGGCGTTCGGGATAGATGCTCTCACGGATTGTTGGAAGTTCCAGAGAGCCTATGCCTTCCCTCCAGTTCCTGTAATCCTACAGTTCCTTCGGAGGCTCAGAGGGGAGAAGGTGGAAATCATTGCGATAATACCATTCTGGTCCAACAGGCCTTGGTTTCCTCTGCTGTTGCTCCTCAGCTATCAGGACCCAGTTCCCCTGCCTCTCAGGCCAGATCTACTGTCTCAAGGCACGCTGTTACACCCGTGCCCATCCTGTCTACACCTCAGGGCATGGTTCTTGAGAGGGGAAGGCTAGAAGCTCTAGGTTGCCCAGAAGAAGCGATTCCAACCCTTCTTAGTGCCAGACGGAAGAGTACCAATAAAGTGTACGAACGTATATGGGCCAGGTTTATGGGCCACATGTCTTCTAGGTCAAATTCATATAATTCTCCGGCAGTTCAAGATATCTTGTCTTTCCTTCAGTCAGGGTTAGACTTGTCTCTGGCAGTTAGCTCTCTTAGAGTACAAGTTTCAGCCATTTCAGCCTTTACAGGAGTTTCGTGGGCGAATCACACCTTAATTCAACAATTCTTTAAAGGAGCCATCAGGCTTAGGCCTCAAAAGAGGCCCAGGTTTCCCAAATGGGACCTTCCGTTAGTATTGGACTTTCTTTCTGATCTTGGGAAAGGTTTGGATGCTCCCCTGTCTTTAGGAGATCTCACTATCAAGACGGTGTTTCTGGTGGCAATAACTTCAGCCAAAGAGTGTCGGAAATTAGGAATCTTGGGTCAGTTGAACCATTTCTAACTTTCTTTCCGGACAGAGTGGTCCTGATCCCTATGCTTGGATCAAATCCAAAAGTCACATCAGTATTTCACGAAAATCAGGAGATCGTGCTACCTACGTTTAAAATGTCAGACAACCAAGAGATTCATCCCCTGGATGTTGGTCGCACCTTGAAAAAATATCTGGACGCTACAGCCTCGTTCAGACGAACAGACTTTCTTTTTGTCCTTCTTCATGGCAAAAATAAAGGGATGCGAGCATGAGCAAGATCAATCTCATCTTGGGTGGTCCAAATGATTCAAAGGGCATACAAGGCAAAGGGCATGGTTCCTCCTGAGGCAGTGATGGCTCATTCAACTCGGGGCATCTCGACCTCTTGGGCAGCAGTTCGACATGTCGCACCAGAAGTTATCTGTAGAGCAGCTTCCTGGTCTTCAATTAATACCTTTGTTTCCCATTATTGTGTAGAGCCAGCTGCGCTTTCTTCTGTTAATTTTGGTTTACAAGTATTGTCAGTGGACAATGAAAAATAAAATTCTAGTTTCTTTGCTCAACATTTTTAGCCCACCCGGGTGTGTTTGGCGAGTTATTTCCCACATGTATGCTGCCATGGAGCCTGTCAGGAAAATGGAAAATTTATATCAAATACTTACCGTAATTTTCCTTTCCTGATGGGCTCCATGGCAGCAGGAGTTCCCTCCCAAATGTTGGAGTAGGCTAGTTACGGAACACGGATAGCAGCTTGGAGCAAAGATTTATGGGAGTAGAGGTCCTATTGGGTAATTATGGAGGCGGGGCTAACCCCACACGTATGCTGCCATGGAGCCCATCAGGAAAGGAAAATTACGGTAAGTATTTGATATAAATTTTCCATTTTATGTACATTGTGAAATGACTTTAATGTAAGATTCCTAGTTTTTCTATTGTGAAATCCCATAACTAATGGGTTTCCTAACTGCCAGGTATGCACATGTGGCAATATTTACATGCAAGCCATACAATACTAGAGAAAAAAGCGGGTGGGAGATTCAAAGCAAAGGAATCCAAACAATTTATATTTAAAAAACATAGGAGTCCATACAATTAGGATTTTGACTAATGGAGAAACCAGCCGAAGATAATAGAAAAGGCACAGAAATGATACTGGTGAAACTTGTGTTGGCATTTACCTGTAAAAAAATTACTCAGTGTGCAATTTTACTTCAAACAGTGCAGCCAAGGATTTTTTCAAGCATATAGAAAACTGAAAGCTGTGCTACTGGTTTGTGTGATGTGTGCTTCTTCAAATGTGTCAGCAGTTTGAAGAGTGAAGGCTTATCGAATTTAATTTCAGACTCAAAGTGGCAATTTCATTTCCAACTGATATTTTTTGCTGCGTGTAACATCTGGAAAATAAAAGGGGTTCAAATTAAGATTGATATCTCCCATCTTTTGTCGAATAATGAAAAGCTCATTTGTATTCGGAATATAACAAGAAATGTATGCAGAACACCGACATTTACAGCATTGCTACTTATTGCGAGTGTGTTTTATGGCTAGTTTTAAGCCCCTGTATGTGGATCTTTTACAGCACTGAAAAATTGCAGTGTATATGCGCAATACCCTTAAATAACAAAAACAGACTTTTCTGAAATTTGCTGAGATATTTCATGGTTTATAATGCAGTTAAATCACTTGACATCCTAATCTGAACAGACATAAAAATGTAAAGGATGAGCTGGAACTGTTTTTACTCAAAGTTCTGCTTTTAGAGAAATTTTCTGTGTGGTGGAGAAATAAACTTTGCATTATTAGAATATAGTTGGTGTGTTATAGCATATTTAATGCAGTTTGTCAGAGTTCTCCATGCTGGTGCAATTGATATGGCAAAATTTAAAGCATGGCTATCAACATGTACCTCAAGTACATCTGCATGACCTTGGATCTTTGTCTCTGCTTGAATATATGCTCAATGAACTCCAGGCAAACAGCTAAATATTATTATGATTAAGCACAAGATGTCCGAGTGAAACGCGCCAACGTTTGATCATGTTCTGCTTGTCTGACATAGTGACAATAAACCATATGCTATAGCTTCATGGTGGTGTGTGCCCAATCTTTTCTCTTTGCCAAACAGCTAAATAAACAAATAAAATATATACATTGGAGTTGCAGTTCTGACCACTTAGTCCTGAGACAACATTTTAGGCCCATTTCAGTAAACCCTAATTAGTTTTATAAACTGCATTCCCTTTTTCCCCTAGTCATTTTTTGATTTTTTTTTTAAATGTGTATATAAATTTGTATGAATTAGTGTTAGTTTTCAAATTCCAAATGAAAAAAGAGAACGGAGGACTTAAAAAAATATATATTTCAGGATACATTCATGAACATAGAGATTAATTTGTGCCTTAAATTCTGCCTTGAGTTTAGCTGTAAATTTAAAAATAAGACATGGCCAACTAAGCAGGTTGGATGGAGGTTAGAAAATGAACTGATTGTCCAAATGCTTTTTTTTTTTTTTATCCCAACAGACCATAGGGATAGGCATATTTTAAAGCTGCAATCACAAGTCACAGGCTTCAAAATTTGAGAGCCTAGGTATAGTTAATATCCTCATATTTTTGTCCCCTCAAAATAACTCAACACGCAGCCATTAATGTCTAAACTGCTGGCAACAAAAGTGAGTACACCCCTAAGTGAAAATGTCCAAATTGGGCTCAATTAGCCTTTTTCCCTCCCTGGTGTCATGTGACTCGCTAGTGTTACAAGGTCTAAGGTGTGAATGGGGAGCATGTGTGTCAAATTTGGTGTTATCACTTTCACTCTCTCATACTGATCACTGGAAGTTCAACATAACACCTCATGACAAATAACTCTCTGAGAATCTGAAAAAAGAATTGTTTCTCTACCTAAAGGTGGCCTAGGCTATAAGAAGGTTACCAAGACCCTGAAAGTGAGCTGCAGCACGGTGGCCATACAGCGGTTTAGCAGGACAGCATGGTCGACCAAAAATTTTGAGTGCATGTGCTCAGCATCATATCCAGAGGTTGTCTTTGGGAAATAGATGCATGAGTGCTGCCAGCATTGCTGCAGAGGTTGAAGGGGTGGGGGGTCAGCCTGTCAGAGCTCAAACCATACGCCGCACACTGCATTAAATTGGTCTGCATGGCTGACGTCCCAGAAGGAAGCCTCATATAAAGATGATGCACAAGAATGCACAGGATACCCGCAAACGGTTTGCTGTAGACAAGCATACTAAGGACATTGATTACTGGAACCATGTCCTGTGGTCTAATGAGACCAAGATAAACTTATTTGGTTCAGATGGTGTCATGCGTGTGTGGCGGCAACCAGATGAGGAGTACAAAGTGACGTGGGAGTGTCATGGTCTGGGGCTGCATGAGTTCTGCTGGCACTTGGGAGCTACAGGTCATTGAGGGAACCATGAATGCCAACATTTACTGTGACATACTGAAGCAGAGCATGATCCCCTGCCTTCTGAGACTGGTCTACAGGGCAGTATTCCAACATGATAAGGATCCAAAACACACCTCCAAGACAACCACTACCTTGCTAAAGAAGCTGAGGATAAAGGTGATGGACTGCCCAAGCATGTCTCCAGACCTAAACCCTATTGAGCATCTGTAGGGTATCCTCAAATGGAAGGTGGAGGAGCACAAGGTCTCTAACATCAACCAGCTCCATGATGTCATCATAGAAGAGTGAAAGAGGACTCCAGTGGCAACCTGTGAAGCTCTGGTGAACTCCATGCCCAAGTGGGTTAAGGCAGTGCTGGAAAATAATGGTGGCCACACAAAATATTGACACTTTGGGCCCAATTTGGACATTTCACTTAGGGGTGTACTCACTTATGTTGCCAGAGGCTTAGAAATAAATGCCTGTGTGTTGAGTTATTTCGAGGGGACAGCAAATTTAAACTGTTATACAAGCTGTACACTCACTACTTTAAATTGTAGCAAAGTGCAATTTCTTCAGTGTCGTCACATGAAAAGATATAATAAAATATTTACAAACATGGGAGGGGTGTACTCACTTTTGTGAGATACTGTAGATATACACAGCTATATTCGGTATTGTGATTTGTAATCTATTAGTTTATTCTGCATGGAGAACAAAAAACTAAAATAAATGTACTAAAACTCCGAGTCCAGCTGTACATCCCTCCCCCGACTATTGTTGAGCAAGGCCATTCTCCGAGATTGATGGTAACCAAACACCTACTTGTCCTAAGATCCAGTTGAAGCATACAAATTGGATGATAGGGTTTTAGGGCTGTCAGTGGGTTACTTTAAATAATAATAATGTTGTTTAATAACAAGAAATGGTTGATTGTAAAAAGATGAGTGAAATCAATCAGTCAGCTGTAAATACTTTACAGGATGTCTGCAAGTTCTCTCAATTTCCCATCATTATTATTTTTTGTTATTTCCTCATAAGTGCTTCTATTCAATATCACATGTGCAGGCGGTAGGACTCCAGCTCTCTGTACTAGACAGCTTCCCTGGCTTGCTGTGTTTGACAACAGCGAACATTCAGTGGGTGTTGCCTGTATATTCATATAGTTTAGCAGTTATTGTTTCTAGTATACCAGATTACTGGCCACAAGCTGATTTAAAAGCCCAATTCTAGCTTCAGATTTTAAACATTAGAAAAAGTTAGAAAGCATGAAAAGTTAGTTTTAAAAGCCTTACATTTTGTTTTCCCTATTTAATAGCACTCCAAAGCACCCTAAACTTTCCTTCCTGGGTACAAGGGTGAAGATAGAGGTTTCTGAGAGAATAGTAGTCTATCTCCAGTGGTCCTATGTGCCCTCTAAGCACTTACAGCTAATGCTTTCCGATCAGCAACACTCAAATTTCCTACTCTCTTAGACCCAGTTCACACTTTTTCAGCTCAAAGCTCAGAATTGCTCAACAGGCAAAATCCCATTCATTTCAATGGTACCTGTTCACATTTGAGCGTTTTGTCCCCAGTAGCAAGATGCTTGCCGCTCATTAAAAAAGTACATGAGCTACTTTTTTAGGCAGATTTGAGCATTTTTGTTCCCCAGACTTTAATGGAACACACCTGAACAGTGAGAAATGCAAGAGGTTTTTTTCAGGTATTTTTCACTCAAAAAACAGCACCTTACATAGTTTTCTACTGGTCACAGCAAAAATGCCCAAATGAAAAATGCCTGAAAAAACACCTATAATATTAGCAAATCTGCTAAAAATACACTCTAAAACATCTGAAAAAAATGCTTGAATAAACACCTAAAATCGCTCAGTGTAAATGTACCCTAATGCCGCGTACATACGATCGGATTTTCCGATGGGAGATGTTGGATGTGAGCTTGTTGGCGGAAAGTCCGATTGTGTGTACACAAGTCCGTCTGACAAAAGTCCAAAGTACAAACACACATGCTCGAAATCAAGGACGAGTCGGAAGCGCTTGGTCTTGTAAAACTAGCGTTCGTAATGGAGATATCACGTATGTATTGTACATCACTATGTTCGTAATTGTTGGCTGACATTTGTGTGACCATGTGTATGCAAGACAAGTTGGAGCCAACACCCTTCAAACAAAATATCACGGATTTGTTGTCGGAAAGTCTGATCGTGTGTACGTGGCATTAGAGGTTAATGCCGTGTACACACGATCGGACATTCCAACAACAAAATCCTGGATTTATTTCCGACGAATGTTGGCTGAATCTTGTCTTGCATACACACGGTCACACAAATGTTGTTGGAAATTCCGAAAGTCAAAAATGTGGTGACGTTTAAGGTGGGTCCGCTGGAAGAGAAGCTCTCCTTATACACAGATGATACGCTGCTTTACTTACAAGATGTGGATTGCTCTCTTGCGGCGGCCCTAGACTTGTTTAACGAATTTGGACATTACTCGGGAGTGCGCATCAACTGGGATAAGTAAATTATTTTCCCTCTTTATCCCCTAACATACACTAATGCCCCAGACAACCAGTTGGTGTGGGCGGAACAGTTTAAATACTTAGACATCCATCCTAGAAGAGATCCGGCCAGCTGCTCTGATCTTAACATATCTCCTATACTTACCCAACTTAAGGAGAAATGTATGGCATGGACCTCACTAACCCTGACTCTTATGGGAAGAATTAGCCTCTTGAAAATTACTTTCCTTCCCAAATTTCTTTACTTTTTTTATAATTCCTCGGCCTGGATTCCCAGCCTGTTCTTTAAGGAGGTGGAGAAATGTATGGGTAGCTTTATATGGGTAGGGGCACTTCCTAGAATAGCAAAACATACCCTGGTCCTTCCGGTAAGATGTGGAGGCCTGGCACTTCCAGATATGCATGTGCAATTCTGGGCAGGAGTGCTGGTCACTGTCCTATGATGGTTTCTGCAGTCACGTGCAAATGCGGCGGTCTGTCTAGAGGCAGCAACCTTAGGCTCTCTTCAGGAACTGGGGAATTTGATTTACCGGGGGCCTCGAGCATATGGTGCGTTACCTCAGTCCACTAATGCCGCGTACACACGACCGGACTTTCCGGCAGACTTGGTCCGGCGGACTGGAATCCGTTGGACAATTCGATCGTGTGTGGGCTCCAGCAGACTTTTTTTCACAAAAGTCCGACGGACCTAGAAATAAAACATGTTTCAAATCTATCCGACGGACTCAAGTCCGACGGACTAAAAATCGGGAAAACTGTTTGTCTGTGTGCTAGTCCGACGGACCAAATATGACACATGGGCAGCTATTGGCTACTGGCTATTGACCTTCCTTGTTTAGTCCTGTTTATGTCATCATGTTCAAAACAAACAGACTTTCGATCGGACTTAGTCCGGTCGTGTGTGGCCAAGTCCGTTTTGTTCAGAAAGTCAGTCAGACCTCCACCGAAAGTCTGTCGGACCTAGTCCGTCAAAGTCCGGTAATGTGTAAAAATGAAGTTCAATAGCCAGTGCGGCTCTTCTGCCTGATTCTGAGCATGCATGGAATTTTGTGTGTCGGAATTGTGTACACGCGGTCGAAATTTGCGACAACAAGCTCATATTGAACATTTGTTGTCGGAAAGTGTGTACGCGGCATAAGGCTGACTCAACTCCTATGGATAAACCAGTGTACTGTAACACAGTACAATGGAAAACCTCAGTATAAAGTGGGCCTTAGAATTCAGTCCATTTGACATGATGGGCAACTTAACAGAAAAAGGTCACTCAAGGTCTAGATGATGAAACTCTGAAAATTCATTTGTGAAAATTTCATAAAACCTTACAATGCCACAGTGATATATTTGCAGTTATTCTGTAGAAATATAAAAAGGAAAAATAGAAAATAATGTGACACCTTTGTGTTGTATTGTGAATTTTTTCACAAGGACATATTGGGGGATATTTGCGAAAGGCAAGTCCACTTTGCACTGCAAGTACACTTGAAAGTGCACTGAAAGGACACTTGGAAGTGCAGTCGCTCTAAATCTAAGGAGTAGCTGAAATGAGGGGAAGCTCTGTTGATTTTATCATCCAATCATGTGCAAGCTAAAACTCTGTTTTTTTATTTTCCTTGCATGTCCCCCTCGGATCTACAGCGACTTAACTTCCAAGTACACTTGCAGTGCAAAGTGGATTTTCCTTTAGAAAATAACCCCCATTATATATTCCTTTTCAATTACTGATCAGTGTAGGCAGCTACAACAAAAAATAGCACCTGAATAATAAAAACTGGAAAAAAGAAATGGTACACAACCATGATCTATAAGAATTTATTTTGAATGCTTTCATAAAAACGGCTATAAGCAACAGTTTCCCTTTTCTGTTCATTTTTTTTTACTCCTTTTTAATAGCTCTCCAAAGCACCCTAAACTTTCCTTCCTGGGTAAGAGGGTGAAAATAGA
This sequence comes from Lithobates pipiens, assembly GCF_037356315.1. NCBI lineage: Eukaryota > Metazoa > Chordata > Amphibia > Anura > Ranidae > Lithobates > Lithobates pipiens. Next base: position 240,113,875 of record NW_027507903.1, on the reverse strand, counting down.
GGTTTATGAGAGAATAGCAGTCTATCTCCAGTGGTTCAACATGCCCCCTAAGCCCTTACAATTAATGCCGTGTACACACGACCGGTTTTCCCGTTGGAATAAACTCCAAAGGTTTTTCTGATAGGGTTCTGTCAGAGTTCCGCTGAAACTGTCGTGTGTGTACACATGATCACACCAAAGTCCGATCGTTAAGAACGCGGTGACATACAGCACATACGAGGGGACTAGAAAAAGGAAGTTCAATAGCCAGTAGCCAATAACTTCTGTCTCGTACTTGCTTCAGAGCATGTGTCGTTTTTAGTGCATCGGAACAGCATACAGACGAGCAGTTTTCCCAATAGGAAATGGTTCCGTCAGAAATATTTAAAACATGTTCTATTTCTAGGTCCATCAGCATTTTCGGAAAAAAAAGTCAGATGAAGCATACACATAATCGGAATATTCTACGAAAAGCTTCCGTCTGACTTTTTTTGTCGGACATTCCACTCGTGTGTATGCGGCATAATGCTTTATAACCAGAAACACTCAAATACTGTACTTTCTTAGACCCCGTTCACACTTTTCACATTTTTCAGCTCAAAGCTCAATGCTCAAAAACGCTCAACAAGCAAAATCCCTTACATTTCAATGGCCCCTGTTTACATTTGATAGTTTTGTCACCTGCAAATGGCCTGTCACTCAAAAAAGTACATGAGCTACTTTTCAGGCAGATTTGGGAATTTTGTCCCCCTAGACTTCAATGGAAAATGCCTGAACAGTGAGAAATTTGCGTTTCTTTAGGCTTTTTGTCAGATGATTTCAGCTCAAAAAAAAACAGCTCCACTCCCCTTTTCTAGCATCACACCTTACACAGATTTCTATTAGCCACAGAAAAAATGCCTAAATAAAAAAAGCCTGAAAAAACACCTACTGCGTAATATTTGCAAATCTGCTAAACAAAACGCTCAAACGGCTGAAAAAAAATGCTTGAAAAAACACCTAAAAATGCTCAGTGTAAATGTAGCCTTATGCCCCATACACACGGTCGGATATTCTGACCATAAAATCCATCTGATTATTTTTTTGACGGATTTTGGCCGAAACTTGTCTTGCATGGTCACACAAAGTTGTTGGAAAATCCGATCGTTCAGAATGAGGTGATGTACAAAACATACGACGGGACTACGTAGAGGCCAGTAGCCAATAGCTTTCGTCTCCAAATTTTTTCTCATCATGCGTGCCATTTTTGTGTGCCGGAATTCTCTACACACGATCGGAAAATTTTAAATCCAGTTCTCAAACTTTTTCCGTTTGAAATTCAGACAGAAAAAGTCCGATAGAGCCCACACACGTTCAGATTTTCCGACACCATAATCCGATCTGACTTTTTCCATCGGAATTTCCGACCGTGTGTATGGGGCATTAGAGTTTAAGACTGGCTCAACACCTATGGGTTAACCTACTGTAAGCTACAACAAAAAATAGGATCTGATCAATGAAAACTGGAAAAAAGAAAAGTTGCACAAATGTGACCAAAAACAATTTATTTTTTAGTGCTTTCATAAAAAATGGTTGAATATGAGCAACAGTTTCCCCTTTCTGTTCATTTTTTTTTTTTAATTCCATTTTTAATGAATCATCTTCCTAGCATGGTGTCAGATTCTGGCTTTGTACTGTTCCTCCAAACATGCAGGCTGCTAATAAAGGTTTAGTTTTCTTTTAGAAAGAACGTGACATTTAGCTATTTAGATAAATGTTAAAGATTTTTCCATTTCCTTGTATCGGCATAGGATGTGTTTATTCTCCTTGTCGCTAGGATAGCTTGGTGCTATCAAATCTGTCCATTAGAATTGTTTATTCAAATAATAACTTCTTCGTAGGCAAGACATTAAAAAGATTTTAAAACTCAAAGAATCTTTAGGTTGTTAGCAAGCTGGGGCCTAGAAGAATGCTATTGAAGACCTCATCTGACCTTTTGTAACCAGTTTGGCACTGCAAGGGAAATATTTTCATCTGACTATTTTGTTCTAAGTCCCTGTGATCTGTAATGGTTTGTTTATACAGTCTTTCTTTTAATCAGATTGGTTTCAATGTTTTATTTTTTATTTTTTGCTAATGTTGTTTCCTTTTCTCTGTTTTGTCCTTTTTTTTCCTGAAGGGATTTAAGGACAATGTTTACCGGCAAAGAAGAAAATATTTTGTGGATGTTGCTATGAACTATAAATAGTAAGTTTGACTGATTTTTTGCATGGTCTTGATAAGTTACAAGTGGACCTACAGCCAAAACATTTTTATTAGTGTAGGACAGAGCAATGGAAGTGTTAGAACTTCTGTCAAATTGTTATTGCTGTCTCTGTCCCTGGTGGAAAATTCACCCTCACTTTCAACCCCAGAGACTATTGTTTATGGAACAGAAAGGTAAGTGATATTTGACCGGTGTGTCTTGCACATGAAAAAGATTCAGCGGAACGAGGGTAACCCCACGGACCTTAGCCAATGGTATAAAATATAACCTTTATTGTGATTACTATATTAAATATATATGTGACTGTGTGCATTACTCTCACTTAAAGAGAGGTTAATGGGTTACATAGTTAGTAAGGTTGAATAAAGACACCAGTCCATCCAGTTCAACCTGAGTGAGTGTCTACAATTGTCCCTATCCCTGTACATTTCACACTCACATTAGTCCCTACTTTCAAGAAGCCCACAATCCAAGGAGCCCACAATCCAAGTTCCCCATTCATATACTAGGGCCAATTTATTGGACAGAAGCCAATTAACCTACCTGCATGTCTTTTGGAGTGTGGGAGGAAACCGGAGTACCTGGAGGAAACCCACGCAGGCACAGGGAGAACATGCAAACTCCAGGCAGGTAGTGTCGTGGTTGGGTTTCAAACCAGCGACCCTTTTTACTGCTAGGTGAGAGTGCTATCCACTACACCACTGTGCTGCCCATGTTCTATAGGGATGCAAGAGAACAAGCAATGGTCACCTAAACAAATAAGGGTAGTAAAAGAAAAAAGAAGGGATTAACACCACCTGCTTCACCAAAACATTGGTCTTTAATAGACACAGCTAAGAGGTGATGAGTACAGACGATATCTCATGACCATTTACAATTCTAATTTATGAAGTCATACTGTCCTATGACCAGTTGGAAAACTAATTTTAGTGTATTGGCCGCAATGTTTTTCTTTTACTACCCAATTGTTCGGGTGACCATTGCTTGTTCTCTTGCATCCCTATTGAACTCATTAACCTCCCTTAAAGTGAATGTAATGCACACAGTCACATATATATATTTTATATAGTAATTTCAATGAAGGTTATATTTTATACCGTTCGCTAAGGTGTGTGGGGTTAAGCAGCCTCGTTCTGCTGAATCATTTGATTGCCAGACAAGGTATACTTTTTTATTTAAGTCACTGGTTATTGAATTTGCACATGAAAATACCTTGTGGCAGGAGTTTCGATAAATATGTAGTTCTGATTATATTAAATTAATGCCAATATTAACCAATTCACCCCCTTAGGATGTACCTGTACATCCTCAGGTAGACAAAGTTATATTGGGATCTTGGCAGCAACTGCAGCCATGATCCGGATTTCAAAAGTTCAGCCAGTGATGAGCTTTACTGTAGAAGTGATCCATGCTGCTTATCACTTGTACAGGGCATGGAAGGGGGCCCCGCTTCCGCTGCCACAAGCCGCCATTCCCAAGCCTGGGACCATTGCCACCTGTTGTCTCCGGTAAACAGAGAGAGAAGGAAGGTACACCCGTACCCGCCCCTCTCTGTGACATAAGAAACCCAAAACGATTAGGATTTAGTCCCTTTCGGTTTGTTGTTTGCAAGTTGTTACTGCCTTGTAAAACTCCCCTGTTCTCCCATGCCCACGTGCAAGTGCAACGCTTATGTAGGTCCCACGTGCATATATAAACAGTAACAGCACCACACATATGAATTATCATCAAGAACACCAGAGTGAGCAATAATTCTGGCACCAGACTTCCTGTGTAACTCTAAATGGTTACCTGTAAAGGCATAGTGATTTTTAAGCAGCTTAGTTTGTCGCCATTCCATGGGCTTACACAATTTTAAAGTGTGACACGTTAGGTTTCTATATACTCAGCATAACATCATTTTTTATATTTTATTTAAAAAAATATGATGCAACATTAAAAATTGCAACAACCATTATTTTGCTCTGCTTAAAAAAAATTATGGAATGTTTGGAGGCTTTAAGTAATTTTCTAGTAAAAGAAATGCAGATTTTAACAGGTATGCAAGAAATATCAGAATTGTCCTGGTTTTGACATGGTTAATAAATTCTTGTTGCTTTTATTTAGTGGGCAGCCAATTCCAAGAGTGGAGTACACAGAGGAAGAGATAAAAACTTGGGGTACAGTGTTTAAAGAACTCACGAAGTTGTATCCAACTCATGCCTGCAGAGAATATTTAAAGAACCTACCTCTATTAACCAAATACTGTGGATACAGAGAAGATAATGTACCACAACTGGAAGATGTGGCAGTATTTTTGAAAGGTGAGGCTAAAGTTATATCTATATGATTATAGCTTTTAAAGTGTATCTATGGTAAAATTGTAAAATCATATATTCATTTCCACACTGAATTTAAAGGGGTTGTAAAGTCTCCAGGTTTTTCACCTTAATGCATTTTTTGCATTCTGGTGAAAAACCTGTGCTGCAGCTGCCCCAGAGCCCCCCTTTTTATTACCTGCGCCCGTTCATTCCAGTGATGTGCACGAGCCCAGAGACTCCAGCCACTGTCTCCATCCTCATTGGATAGATTGATAGCAGCAGGAGCCATTGGCTACTGCTGCTTTTAAATCCAGTAACAAGGGAGCGCGGGGCGGGGCAGAGTCCTGCGGTGAAGAGAGGCAGAACGGGGAGATGTAAACAAGGAATTTCCCTATTCTGTCTAGCAACATGACAGGGATCTACTGCTCCATGTTATCGTTGTAGTGAGCCCCCCCCCCCACAGTTAGAACACACTGAGGGAATACACTTAACCCCTTAATTGCCCCCTAGTGTTTAACCCCCTCCCTGCCAGTGATATGTATATGGTAATCAGTGGTTATTTTTATCTCTGATCACTGTATAAATGTCAATGGTCCCAAAACAGTGTCAAAAGTGTCCAATCTGTTCAGCGCAATGTCGCAGTCATGACATTACTAGTAAAAAAAAAAAAATTATGATAAAATTGCCATGAAGCTCTCCCTTATTTTGCAGACTCTATAGCTTTTGCGCAAACCAATCAATATACGCTTATTGCAATTTTTGTTTACCAAAAACACGTAGAAGAATATATATCGGCCTAAACTGTGGAAGAAATTCGTTTTTTTTAGATATTTTTGGGGTATTTTTTCAAAATCGTCACTCTTTTTTTGCCTATAGTGCAAAAAAACAAACAAACTCTGAGGTGATCAAATACCACCAAAAGAAAGTTCTATTTGTGGGAAAACAGGACGTCAATTTTGTTTGGGTACAACGTTGCATGACCGTGCAATTGCCAGTTAAAATGACGCAGTTAATCTGAAAGTCTGTAAAAATACTTTGTAGAGATCACCATACATTTACTTCCTGGAATTCTGTGGCACTTATTCACTGTGGCCTGTGAGTAGGCACTGCTGTGTCACACATTTCACAGAGCCTGCCTTCTAAACTACAGAGGGTCTTAGCCCTTGTACACACGGTTGGAGATTCCAACAACCAAATCCGACGGATTTTGTCCGACGGATTTTGTCTGAAACTGTTGCATACACACGGTCGGACAAAGTTGTTGGAAAATCCGACGTGATTACGTTATTTTGTTATGACGGGACTACGTTCACGCTAGTAGCCAATAGCTTTGGTGTAGGAATTTGATCTGAGCATGCGTGGCACTTTGTCCGATCGGAATTCTCTACACATGAACGGAGTATGTCCGATCGGAGCATTTTGTTGGAAAATTTTACCAACAAGTTGGAAAACTTGGTCCGTCGGATACTCAGACGGAAACAGTCCGATGTAGACCACATCCAGTCGGAATATCCGACAAAATGGTCCGATCGGACACATTCCGTCTGAATCTCCGACCGTGTGTACAAGGGCTTAGAGAAGGAGATTCAGGAGACCAAGCCAGTGCTGGAATCAAAGCTTGCAGTCAGCAAGGTACCATGAGATATGCAGTCCTAAGCAGTAAACAGCAGAGGGGAAGCTGAAAAGCATGTGGCTTCCCTAGGAAGTAGTGGAAAGAGATGGCCTACAGACAGGCAGAACTCACAACATGAATGGAGGTTTTTCATCTAAGCTTATATCGAATTGTGAAGAATAACTATTTTATTGCTATTCCAATGCTGATGGTATAAAATTAGGATGTACAGTATACTGTGACTAATGACCTCTTTTAAAGTGGATGGAGCAGGATAGGGATGGCACATACATACAGTATATGAAACCCTGTTTCTGGAGGACCTAATAGGCCCTATTGCCACTCTTAGCATTTGAAAAAAATGTACGTTGTGGGGGGTCATTTACGATAAATGATCCTGCAGTCCCGGAAAATACTATAGCACCCAATTAAGGCCAATTAAGACTTCAACTCTCAGAAACTGGGCGCTAATGGAAATGGAAAGCAGCGCTATTGCCGGAAAACATGCCTGTCAGATCACATATGCTGGCATAGTGGAAGTCAATGGGGCTCAAACCTGCAAAATCTAAAGTTCTCACCGAAGGCTTATATGCAAGTTCTTTGCCATTTAAAGTTTATGGGGACCTGGGTCCTGCCCCAGGGGACATGTATCAGTTGGAATTTTTTTTTTTTTAAATGGCCATTTTTTCAGGAGCAGTGGTTTTAATAATGCTTAAAGTGAAACAATAAAAATGAAAAATTCCTTTAACCTTCCTGGCGGTATGATTATGTCGGATTTTAGGTGCTGAAAGCGGTACTTATTTTGCATGGAGATTTGGCGTTTTATATTGTAGGCCTTTAATTCTTAGGAATAACTCACTTAAATCTGCCCAAACCAGAGTCTAGTAGACATCCCAGGTATGATAAATTTTTAAACACAAAACCATAAATTATAATATAATAAATAACTATAAATAATAACCAATAATATATCATAATAATAAATTTTATTCAATAAATTTTAGTGTAATTTGTGTATCGCTATCGCTCTTTTCCAGCACATCATAAACGTCTTTTGAGGTAGAGGTGCGCTTTTTTGATGCCATGGTCGTTCTGCAGTTTACTGGCAGAAAGTACAGTAAAACTAAAGGAAAGGGCACTGGATAAAGCACTGGGGAGCAAACTGAGGTCAATTTATTAGATACAGTAAAGTAATCCAATAAGATTACAATGTATGGTGTGTGTTATAATTTTTACATTTTGAATCTGGTGTCGATTCCACCCCCCTGCGTCGTGGCGCTTGCAGGGAAGGGAAGCCAGAACACACAGAGGATCGAGCGGATTATTCAGCCGCCGTACGTGGGATCCTGGGGACAAGGTAAGTAACCTCTTCCAGGATCCAGCGAAGCAATCCTGTGTGGCTCAGGGTTATCGATAATGGCTCTAAAATCTCACCCCAAGCCACATTCGGGAATACCTCTAAGGGGGTTAAATATCATGCCTGGGTGGTGTCCTTATTATGCCTGTAAAGTAGGGCATCTTTTCTGTGTTTATTACTGTAACGCAGCAAAATAAAATATCTCAAGGAAAAAATGTAATTTAAAATTGCTTGTAGCTGTAATGAATGCCAGTTCCCGACAATATAGAGTAAAAATCTAAGAAAAAATGGGGTAGGGCTCCCAAAATCCATACCAGACACTTATCCAAGCACTCAACCTAACAGGCCACATGCCCTCAACATGGGGAGGGTGCTTTAGGGTCCACCCAAAACATCTTGTCCCCATGTTGATGCGGACAAGGGCCTCATCCCCACAAACCTTGCCCGGTGGTTGTGGGGGTCTGCGGGCGGGAGGCTTATCGGAATCTGGAAGACCACTTTAACAAGGGGACCCCCAGATCCCACCCATTGTACCCCTACCCATTCACCTAATAAAGCAGTGATGTGTGACAAAAGACAATAGCTGTTTTTTGACAATTCCTTTATTAAATATGTCTTCTTCTTTTCCCCCGCTCCTTCCTCCATCTTTCTCTGTTCTTCCTACGGTTTTCTCTTTCCTCCAGCCGCTTCTTCCCCGCTAATTCCTCCATCTTCATCTGCTTCTTCCTCTGGTCTTCTCCATCTTCCTCCGGCTTCTTCTTCGCCCGTTTCACCCTCCGTTCTTTCTCCTCCACCTCTCCCACCGCCATTCCTGCTGAACATTCAAAAAACAAACCTCCTCGGATGCTGCGATGGGGAGCATGACGTCACTCCAAGACCCCACCCCTTGTGACTTCAACGCCCAGGGCATGATGGGTCAGTGATGTCACAAGGTGGCGGGGTCTCGTGCTGATATCATTCGGTGGCCACGCCCCATAGTTATATATGAAATGTGCACTATAAAAGCAGACAGATCAGCTGGCTGCAGCGTCGGAGGAGGGTTGTTGTTTTCATATTCAGTGGGTCTGGGGCGGTAGCGGCGGAGGAGAAGGACCAGAGGATGAAGCGGGGAAGAAGAGGCCAGAGGAAAATGGAGAAGACTGGAGGAAGAAGCGGAGGGTGATGGAGAAAGAACTGGAGAAGAAACAGCTGAATGAAGAAGGAGTAAACCAAAGGAAGACCGGAGGAAGATGGAGGAAGAAGCGGGGGAAAGAAGAGGACGTTTTTAATAAAGGAATTGTCGAAACCGACTATTGTCTCTTGTCACATTTCACTCCTTTTTTAGGTACAAAGTGATGCATCTCTTGCCACCATCTTCTGTCACCGTCTTCTGTCTCTCCCGCCACCACCTACTTCTCCCACTGCTATGTTCTTCCTTGCCGCCATCTTCCTCCATTGTGTTGTCACCGCTGTCTGGCGTCTCTTACACAGCCATGGGGTGTGACCATCTGTAGACATCACACAGAAAGCCTGCCCCCCTTTTCCAAAAAATAATCTAAGTCCAAAAAGAACGTCCAAAACTAACTTTCTTATCTTAAAGACTATTTCGACAGGAGACAAATAAAATACCAGCATGTCTTTGGATTGTGGTGAGAAACCCACACATGGAGAACATATGAACTTCAACATAAGCATTAAGATGTTGGGGTATTGAACCAGCAACCAGCGGGCAGCCTCACACTTGTCTGCATCTCTATGGTATGAACCAGTCCAAGATCATAGCCATGCTCAGTGTCACAAGCAATATACAATATATTGTCCACATGCCACATGAACTGTAATGGCATCCTAGTCTCAGTCCATAGGGTTCAAAATTCATTTAGCCCACCCTTTGCAGCTATAACAGCTTCAACTCTTCTGGGAATGCTGTCCACAAGGTTTAGGAGTGTGTTTATGTGAATGTTTGACCATTCTTCCATAAATGCATATGTGATGTCAGCCACTGATGTTGGACGAGAAGGCCTGGCTTACAGTCTCTGCTCGAATTAATCCCCAAGGTGTTCTGTTTAGGTCAGAACTCTGTGCAGGCCAGTCAAGTTCCTCCACCCCAAACTCACTCATCCGTGTCTTTATGGACCTTGCTTTGTTCAGTGGTCCAAATCATTTGGTGGAGGGGAATTATGATGTGGGGTTGTTTTTCAGGGGTTGGGCTTGGCCTCTTAGTTCCACTGAAGGGAACTCTTAAGGCATCCGCATACCAAGACATTTTGGACAATTTTCTGCTCTCAAAAACAGTTTGGGGACGGTCCCTTTTCTGTTGTAACATGACTGCACACCAGTGCACAAAGCAAGGTCCATAAATACATAAATGAGCGAGCTTGTGGAGTGGAGAGTAATAAGTGAAAGTGACAGAGAAAAAAATATTCTACCAAAACATCAAAAAAAAAAAAAGTTGAAGTAGAAGCAACAATGTTACAAAGGAAAATTTATTTCAGAGAAAGATACATTTCATCTCAACAATAAAAGGATTTATTTGGGGAAGTTACAATTGTACCCTTAGAATCAATGGCTAATGCCACGCACACATGACCGGATTTCCCGACGGACTTCAGGCGGAGTTCCGATGGACTTTCCGAAAGAGCAGACTTGCCCACACATGACCGGACTTTCCTGCAGACAAGGTCTGCCTGTCTTCCGGGTGAACTTTCAACGGACTTACGACGGACTTCCAAATAAATGGACTTGCCCACACACGGACTAAAGTCCATTCATTTTGAATGTGATGAGTTATGACGGGACTAGAAAAGGACATCAATCTCGCCGTTTTCATCGGCGAGATTGACACCTTGCGAGCCCCGTCGTCTGGTATGGATTTTAAGGGGAACCCCCTATGCCGAAAAAACAGCATGGGGGTCCCCCCAAGGCCATACCAGACCCTTATCCGAGCACGCAGCCTGGCCGGTCAGGAAAGGGGGTGGGGACGAGCGAGCACCCCCCCACCCCGAACCGTACCAGGCTGCATGACCTCAACATGGTAGGTGAGAGGTAGGTGCTTTGGAGACGGGGGCGCCCTGTGGGCCCCCCACCCCAAAGCACCTTGTCCCCGTGTTGATGAGGACAAGAGCCTCTTCCCAACAACGCTGGCCATTGGTTGTCAGGGTCCGCGGGCAGGGGGTATATCAGAATAAGGGAGCCACCTTTAAAAAGAGGGCCCCAGATCCTGGCCGGCCCACCCTTTGTGAATAAGTATGGGGTACATCATATCCCTACCCATTCACCTGGGGGAAAGAAAGTCAATAAAAAAACACACTAGACAGGTTTTCAAAGTAGTTTATTAGACAACTCCGGGGGTCTTTTCCCGGCTTCGGGTGTCTCTTCCGACTCCTCCGCTCTCTCCAGCCTCTTCTCCCGCTCTTCGGCCTTCTCTTCCAGTCTGCAGTTCTTCTCCCACTCCCCGATTCTTCTCCCGGGCCCTGATATCTTCTGCTCTTTTGCTAGAGATGGCCCGGTCTCTTCCGTCGTCTTCTTCCCTCTTCTCTTCTTCCGATGTTGACACGACGCTCTCTCCCACTGTAATGCTGTGTGCGAGGTCCGCAACGACTTATATAGGCATGGGGCGTGGTCACCCAGAGATGTCACCCGGTGACCCCACCCATTATGACGTCACAGTCCTGGGGCATGCTGGAAACATTCTCGCGGGCAGGTGCTGTAGCTGCCCTTGGGTTGTATTTGGTCCGTCGGACCAGCATACAGATGAATGAGTTTCCCACTAGGAACTGGGTCCGGCGGAGTTGCGGCAGGAAGATTCAAAGTCCGTCTTATTTTTGGACAGCAAAGGTCCGATGGAGCCCACACACGATAGAATTGTCCGATGGATTCATTCCGTCTCACCTTTGCTATCAAATCATGTGTACGTGGCATAAAACTTGCATTGGAATATAATAGCGCAGATTTTCACTCGCAAAAAATGCTCTTTAACACAGCGCTCATTCTGGTATTTACTATAGCGCCCTTTAAAAAGGATATTGGAGCTAAAATGAGAGCTATTTGCAGGTCTGAGCATGCTCAGTTGTGTTGGCACCTAGTTGTACAAAAACTGGGAATTTATCTCTTCTCAGACTTTTAAAGACATTTCAGTAAAGAAATTACTTTTTCACACAGCTTAAAAGCAGATTATCTTTAAATAATATACCACATATTTCGGTACCATTTAGGCGATTATATCATGCTCTAAACATTATTTCCATGTGCACTACTCCAGGTTTTAGCAGAGTAAGGGTTTGGGCGCTATTTGGTTTCAGGTAACCATAGTAAATGCGATTTTGGGAGTATTTTTTTACCACACTATACTGAATACCGTTTTAGCGCTAATTAGCACGATTAGCGCTAATTCACAGTAATTAGCGTCACAGTGCTATAGTAAATGACCCACGTGTTTCTCTATCCCACAGAAGTGAAGACTATACTGGATAACCCTGGCAGTCTGAATCAGCATATTGTGTGCTGGTGTGGATGGCTGTTTGTGTTTCTATTTAGGCATTAGTGTCATGGTCGGTGTTGGGACAAGGTACTCTTGCAACCAAGACGTGAACACCAAAGTGTTCTCTCCTTCCCCGACCTCTTTATTCGGTGCTACAAAAACTAACACAAGTTTAAAATTCGAATATGAATTTCAGCTAAGAGTAAGGAATAAAGGAGATAATAAAAATAACAAGGGTTAACTAAAGTTTTAGCTACACATTTTAGGGTTGAAAAAAAAATTACAGTAGGGCAAACTACAAGTGTTATTCTGTGATTTGTTCCTTTTATAAAGACATGAGAATTATATTTCTGGTACAAAGCATTTTTTTCCATTTGGCATTACAAACACAAATGAAAGAAGTTTACATACAAACATAAAAAAAGCATAATAACATTCTAAGGGAAGACGAGACGGAGAAAGTTGATAAAAACTAATTGGGATTCCCTGAGGGTAAAATAGGGACTAATATATTGTTTTAAAAAGCATTTACTTATCCCTAGGTATAACTGGCAAAGAAATTCATTGCTGCAATGCTTATTGGCATTATGCATAGTTCACTTTCCACAAAGCGATATAGGGTGCCTCTCAATAGGTTTTTGAGGTATTGCATTATATTTTTGAATTCACTAGGGGCATTTTTTAGAATTGACTTTTACAAGAGTCAGTATAAGATTGGCTTACACTTATGCTTTGCCATAACATGTAGCACTTTATAGTACAATCTATTTAGTACCCCAGCCTAGAACTACAGTGGATGACATGCCATAAATTGTGGTCCGCTGCATTAAAAAATAAATGCATGTTTGATTTCCCTTGCCATGTGTTGTCTTCCTTGAAGCAAAACTACATAGAGTGGGTGGATTCTGGCCATTATGACATTATTGCACACTTACCTTTTATTGTGCCCCATTTCCAGTGGTGACGGGTCCATCCATTGCTGCTGTCACCACTGCTGCTTCTCCCAGGTCTTGAGGTGCTCCTCTTCAGCCATTGCATAGCCATTGATATAACACATGCGTATGTCAAGAATAAGTCAGGCTGTATACTGCACAGAGTATGTGCCATGCAACATACATAGAATAAGAACCATTGCTAGGAGTGCAGGGAAAGTACTCCTTGGCATATGAGAATTTGTAGGTCTATTTCGCCAAAACTGTAGCTCTTTGCAGTTTTTCACAATTGGTTTAGTTTCTTTTCATTGCAACTTTTTGTTAATATGTGAAATACCACATGTTAACACAAATGCAGTAAAACATTGCAATGGACCAGAAAAGTGTGGACAGGGTCCTAAATGTGCACATTGGAGACTCCTGTGGTAAGGTGTAAGGACTGGTGCTTGAAGATGACTAGTATTTGAGTAGGTGCTTGTCTTGCTTAGTATACCATCTCTATTAGCCTGGCATTCCCACATACCAGGCCTGCGCCATTGTAGAAATGGCACCAATGGTTCTTGTGCTGGGGGTAGGTCATAGCTGTAAATCTTGAAAGTTCAGGATTTTTCTTTAATGATGAACTGTTATGGGAAATTTAAAAAATAAACAACTTATTTTTTTATATCTGTTATTTCTATTGATAGGTGTGCTTTAAAATTAGTACATAAGTATGCCAATCCTCAACAGATGTGGCGTTGCCACTCATAGATAAATAATAATACCAGTAATTTATTTTCATTAATAGTATTCATTCTAATAATAATAATAATAATAATAATAATAATAATTAATATTATTAATAATAATAATTTTCATTCTATATAAAATCTAGGGACAATTAAAAGTATAGGCTACTACTCAGATTCTAACTATCATGGTTTTGCGCAGATTAGAAATTAAATGTCAGCAAATGTTTGGTTGCTATGGCCACCATCATATTTAAGCTCTCAATTTTTATGTATGAGCCCCATCGTTCTTCTTGTATAAGCAGTCTAGAAATGACAGTCTTTTGTGTTCACTTCATGAGGACATCTTTTTTTAAATTAACGTTAGATTTTACAGTTTAGAACTGTAGCCTACAACCAGTGACTTGAGAGCGCAGAGTGAATTTGTTCTTGGTTTACTGCTAATCAGACAGATCCGAGACTTTGCTGAACAATCACACTTTGAACCCATACAGTATATGCATGCTGATTTTGCATGATCTTGCCATATGCATACTTGAATACATCTTGACAAATCTAGCAAGCATCTCCTTTCATCAGTCTGTTCAATTTGCTTTGGCTTGCAGTGAAATGTTTATCGATTTTCCCATCTCTACTTAGGCACTGTGCTGTTTTTGGTGTGGCTCTTAGCCACCCTGACGGTATGATTATATCCGATTTTAGCGTCTCAAAGCGGTACAATTGTTTTGCATAGAAATTTGGTGTTTTATATTGTAGGCCTGTAATTCTTAGCAATAACACACTTAAATTTGTCCAGACAGGAGTCTAGTAGATATCCTGGGTATGATAAAGTTTGAAACACAAAATCATAAATTATAATATAATAAATAACTATAAATAATTCTAAAAAATATAATTAAATAATAATAATAATAAAATAAATTTCCCCACATTTTACTATCGCTCAATTCTGCAAGTGTTCTAATTTACTATCACTGTTTTCTAGCTGGTCTAAAACCACTTTTGATGTAAAGGGACACTTTTTGGTTGCCATGGACATTCTCAAGTTTCCAGGCAGAAAGAACAGTATATATAACTGCATGCAGGTCATTGGACAAAGCATTAGGGACAAAAGGGATGTGAAATGATTTCATACAGTAATGTAATGTGTAAGATTACAGTGTACTGTATGTGTTATGAATTTTGTACTTTTTGAATTTGCTGCCCGCCTCTGCCCCCGTGCGTCGCTCACAGGGAACGGAGCCTGGCACACAGAGGCATCGGGTGGAGGACACAGCCCGCAGACACAGTGGGGGAGCATTGTGGGATCCTGGGGACAAGGTAAGTATATCAAACAGATGGTACAGCGCTCTAACTAAAATAAAATGATTACTAACATATTAAAATTAATAAAAAGTCCAAAGATAGCTTTTGAGTCAAAAAGTCCACGTGAGGAATCTTCAGTGGTATACAGTCAGTTCATGCATAAAGTGACTTAGTGCCAAGGGGGGGGGGGACCACCACCAATGGTAAAATTGGCTGCTCACCTCATCGTATGGACCCTTTAAATTACAGAGGGTCATATGCACTTAAATATCAATTCGTCCAATCGCTGTACTCCTCTCCGACAGTATCCGACCGATTCACAAACGAAAACACAGCTTTCTCCCATTCCCGCCCATAGGGACGTAATGTTCGGACGGAGATCACGTGACGTCACCCGCGGTCATTGATCATTTTAACGATCGTATGAAGCTTCGTTATTGTAAGTGTGTTTTTTATGTATATTCATCATTAAAACATTTTTCTATGGAGAGCACTATGGCCTGTCTTTCTATCCACATGGTCTGAGGAATTGTGAATACTGCTATATACTGATCCAGTGTGGGTATTCCACGAACGTGTCAGTTCATTTGACGCTGAATGGGAGAAAGCTGTGTTTTCGTTTGTGAATCGGTCGGATACTGTCGGAGAGGAGTACAGCGATTGGACGAGTTGATATTTAAGTGCATACGACCCTCTGTAATTTAAAGGGTCCATACGATGAGGTGAGCAGCCAATTTTACCATTGGTGGTGTTCCCCCCCCCCCCCTTGACACTAAGTCACTTTATACATGAACTGACTGTATACCACTGAAGATTCCTCACGTGGACTTTTTGACTCAAAAGCTATCTTTGGACTTTTTATTAATTTTAATATGTTAGTAATCATTTTATTTTAGTTAGAGCGCTGTACCATATGTTTGATATATTGTATTTTGGGATTTGGTAATTGATCCTTGGTGTTCAGCAGCTTTTCGTAAAGGGGTTGTACTGCGCTGATTTTTTTCTGTATTTATATTTTGACAAGGTAAGTAACCTGCACCAGAATCCCACAATGCAATCCCGAGTGTGGCTCTGGGGCTACCGCTAATGGTACTGAAATTTAACCCCGAGGCGCACTCGGGAAAACTGCAGGGAGGTTAACATCTGCGGCTAACTACTGCAGAGGAAGCACCATAAATATATAATTTTCATATCATTCAATAGAATGCATATGCATATAAACGATATGGGCAAATGTATATAAACACTCAAATCATTGAGTTCAGCTTTTTCTAGAGAAGGGCCATTTTTACACAATTGTGTGCTTCTAAGGCCGCGTACACACGGGCGGACTATCCGTCCAACTAAGTCCGTCAGACAATCCGACAGACAGTCCGTCCTACTTTTGAATGAACGGACTTGACCACACACGACGAACAGACAGTCCGCTGAAAGCTTGCGCGATGATGTGTACGGCACGTACGACGGGACTAGAAATTCGACGTCCAATACACTGCAATGCAACCTTCGGCCGTGTAAATCCTTTCTGAGCATGCGCCATACTTAGTCCGTCGAACTAGCCTACTCACGAGCGGACTGTCCGCTGAAACCAAGTTTATAAAGGGGGTGATGGTCTGGTATCTACAAGCTATTGGCCATATAATTTACATCTGCTGCATTCATCCTCCCACTCTATATTAGCTATTGTTGCATTGTGCCCTAATTCCAAAAAAAGTCAGACACTGTGTAAAATCTACATAAAAACAGAATGCAATGAATTGAAAATTTCCCAATAAAACCATATTTTACTCACAATAGAAAATAGAAAACTGATCAAATGTTTAAACTGAGAAAATGTACCATTTTAAGAAAAAAATAGGGTAATTTCCCCTTCCCTTAAAAAGGCATTCTCTGGATGGGAGCATTTGCTGCTCTAAAACCTAGATATATCTTTCAGCATTGATTGTGCTTTTCCAGATGTTCACGCTGCCCATTCCATATTCACTAATGCGCCCACATACCATCAGAGATGCAGGCTTTTGAAGTGAGCACTGGTAACAAGCCAGAAGGTTACTCTCCTCTTTAGTCTGGAAGACATGGCACCCATGGTTGCCAAAAATAATATCACATTTTGATTCGTCGGATCACAGAACAGTATTTCACTTTGCAACACACCATTTTAAATGAGCTTTGGCCCAGATAAGATGGCAGTTTTCTAGATCATGTTCAGATATGGCTACTTCTTTGCATTATAGAGCTTTAACTTATATCTTTATCAATAACTGTATATTTATTGGTTTGCGCAAAAGTTGTCACATCTACAAACTAAGGTACGTTTTCTGGAATTTACGCAGCTTTTAGTTTACAACTGCCTATCTCATTTCTTGAGGTGCTAAAATGGCAGGGCAGTACAAAACCCCCCCAAATGACCCCATTTTGGAAAGTAGACCCCCTAAGGAAATTGATAAGGGGCATGTTGAGCCCATTGAATATTTTATTTTTTTGCCTCAAGCGATTGAATAATGACAAAAAAATTTTTTTTTTTTTTTTACACAAAGTTGTCACTAAATGATATATTGCTCACACATGCTATGGGCATATGTGAAATGACACCCCAAAATAAATTCTGCTGCTTCTCCTGAGTACGGGGATACCACATATGTGGGACTTTTTGGGAGCCTAGCCGCGTACGGGGCCCCGAAAACCAAGCACCGCCTTCAGGCTTTCTAAGCTCGTAAATATTTGACTTCACTCCTCACTACCTATTACAGTTTTGAAGGCCATAAAATGCCAAGATGGCACAAAACCCCCACAAATGACCCCATTTTAGAAAGTAGACACCCCAAGCTATTTGCTGAGAGGCATGTTGAGTCCATGGAATATTTTATATTTTGCCACAAGTTGCGGGAAAATTTCAAACTTTTTATTTTATTTTATTTTTTCACAAAGTTGTCACTAAATGATATATCGCTCACGCATGCCATGGGCATATGTGAAATGACACCCCAAAATAAATTCTGCTGCTTCTCCTGAGTACGGGGATACCACATATGTGGGACTTTTTGGGAGCCTAGCCGCGTACGGGGCCCCGAAAACCAAGCACCGCCTTCAGGCTTTCTAAGGGCGTTACAGTTTTGAAGGCCATAAAATGCCAAGATGGCACAAACCCCCCCCCCCAAATGACCCCATTTTGGAAAGTAGACACCCCTAAATTTAGGGGTACACTAGTGAGACTAGGTAATAAATGGCGGGTGCCCTGAAACTATAAAAAAATAACTAACCAACCAGCGTCACCTGTAACAGTTATATGGTGATCACTGGTGAAAGGGTTAACTAGGGGGCAATCAGGGGGCTTTATGCGGTAGTATATGGGGGTCCCTGGCGCTATAAAAAGCTGCGGCGAACCTAAATACCTACCTGCCTAACTAGCGTCACCTGTGACACTAATACAGCGATCAGAAAAACGATCGCTTATTAGGCTGGGTTCACACTGGAGCGATGCGGGAACGCCACGAATCCGCGGCGGGTTCCCGCATCACATGCCTCCCGGCGGCAGTTCACACTGCCCTATGCGAACTGCTGGGAGTGTCAGTGAAATGTTAATGACACCCCCAGATCAGTTCGCATATCGCAGTGCGATCTGCAAACTCGGATCGCATGGTGTGAACACCCATGCGATCCGATTCTGCTGCGGACCAAAAAAAGGGTCCCGTGCGAGTTTGCGGCGGGTGCGGCGCGAATTCAGCCATACTATCTGTATGGCTGAACTCGAATCGCACAGAGATCGGATGTGATTTGCACTGCAGTGCGGTGCGAATCACATCCGTTCTCATAAACCGCTGCAATGTGAACCCAGCCTTAGTGACACTGGCGACGGGGGGTGATCACGGGGTTAAACCTTTATTGGGGGGGTTAGGGGGGTACCTTAGAACTAAAGGGGGCTAACCTTAACTGCCCTAACAGTTATTACAGTCACAAATGACACCCGCCGGGTGATCAGGGGGTTAAACCTTTATTAGGTAATAAATAGCGGGTGCCCTGAAACTATAAAAAAATAACTAACCAACCAGCGTCACCTGTAACAGTTATATGGTGATCACTGGTGAAAGGGTTAACTAGGGGGCAATCAGGGGGCTTTATGCGGTAGTATATGGGGGTCCCTGGCGCTATAAAAAGCTGCGGCGAACCTAAATACCTACCTGCCTAACTAGCGTCACCTGTGACACTAATACAGCGATCAGAAAAACGATCGCTTATTAGGCTGGGTTCACACTGGAGCGATGCGGGAACGCCACGAATCCGCGGCGGATTCCCGCATCGCATGCCTCCCGGCGGCAGTTCACACTGCCCTATGCGAACTGCTGGGAGTGTCAGTGAAATGTTAATGACACCCCCAGATCAGTTCGCATATCGCAGTGCGATCTGCAAACTCGGATCGCATGCTGTGAACACCCATGCGATCCGATTCTGCTGCGGACCAAAAAAAGGGTCCCATGCGAATTTGCGGTGGGGGCGGCGGGTGCGTCGCGAATTCAGCCATACTATCTGTATGGCTGAACTTGAATCGCACAGAGATCGGATGTGATTTGCACTGCAGTGCGGTGCGAATCACATCCGTTCTCATAAACCGCTGCAATGTGAACCCAGCCTTAGTGACACTGGCGACGGGGGGTGATCACGGGGTTAAACCTTTATTGGGGGGGTTAGGGGGGTACCTTAGAACTAAAGGGGGCTAACCTTAACTGCCCTAACAGTTATTACAGTCACAAATGACACCAATGCAAAAAAAAAATGCTATTGGTGTCACTGTGACTGGGGGGGCAGGGGTGATTGGGGGGGTGATCGGGGGGTGAAGGGGGGGGTGAGTGTGCCTGGCATGTTCTACTGTGAAGTGTCGTGTTGGTGCAACTCACCGATCCTCTCTCCTCAGTGCCGGAACGAAAAATACCGACACGGAGGAGAGATTACATCACTTCCTCTCCTGTGTTTACATTACAGGAGAGGAAGTGATGTCACGCCTCACTTCCATTCGTCAGGAGCGATCGAGAGGGGGTGGCCATGAATGAATGGCCGCCCCCTCATCCCGGATCGTTTCTGAACGAAAACCGACCGCCGCTGGCACCGGGGGGGGGCCCGATCGGGCCCCCCACCCACGGGAAGGCAGGGACGTACATGTACGCCCATATGCCTGCCCGTGCCATTCTGTCGACGTACATCGTCGTGCGGCGGTCGGCAAGTGGTTAATGTCTAAACTGCTAGCAAAAAAAGTGAGTACACCCTTAAGTGAAACTGTCCAAATGGGCCCAAAGTGTCAATATTTTGTGTGGCCACCATTATTTTCCAGCACTGCCTCAACCCTCTTGGGCATGGAGTTCACCAGAGCTTCACAGGTTGCCACTGGAATCCTCTTCCACTCCTCCATGACATCATCATGGAGCTGGTGGAGGTTACCGACCTTGCACTCCTCCACCATATGTTTGAGGATGCCCTACAGATGCTCAATAGGGTTTAGGTCTGAAGACATGCTTGACCAGCCCATCACCTTTACCCTCAACTTCTTTAGCAAGACAATGGTTGTCTTCGAAGTGTGTTTGGGGTCATTATCATGTTGGAATACTGGCCTTCCCTGCCCTACATGACCACAGTACACTTTTCCAGTAATCCATGTCCTTAGTCTGCTTGTCTTCAGCAAACTGCAGGCTTTCCTGTGCATCATTTTTAGAAGAGGCTTCCTTCTGGTATGATAGCCATGCAGACCAATCTGATGCAGTGTGCAGCGTTTGGTCTGAGCACTGACATGCTGACCCCCACACCCCTTCAACCTCTGCATACGTCTATTTCACAAAGACAACCTCTGGATATGATGCTGAGCACGTGCACGCAACTTCTTTGGTCAACCATGGCAAGAGCTGTCCTGAATGGAAGCTGTCCTGTTAAAACGCTGTATGGTCCACCGTGCTGCAGCTCAGTTTCACAATCTTGTGAATCTTCTTTTCTGACTAACCTCACGTCAGCAAACCATGGGATAATCCTCCGTATGTAACCCCAAGGACCACCTCCAATAGATAGAATAAAAGTTCCACCCTCCTTATCCCCAGTGTTCTTCATTTTTGGTCGCTCCAGGCCATCTGCCAAAGGTTCCCAGATTGGATTGATGTTGGTGAGCAGTTTCCCCCCTACAACACCTCCTCCCAGGTTCTCTTCCTCTCCTGGGTTGGAAGACTCTGTGTGTGAGCAGTAAATCCCCCGTAAAGCCAGGGTACCCTTGTGCGGGGTTTTCCCTCCCTTCTTTTCTATTGCTAGTTAAATCCCATGGTGTGCTGACGTGAGGTTAGCCAGGAATATGGAAAATTGTTATCAAATACTTACCATCATTTTCCTTTCCTGGCGTACCCTCATGTCAATACAACTTTCCCGGCCTAGTGGATTAGGAGGGTGGTACTTTTATTCTATCTATTGGAGGTGGTCCTTGGGGTTACCGACAGAGGATTAACCCATGGTGTGCTGATGTGAGGGTATGCCAGGAAAGGAAAATTACGGTGAGTATTTGATAAAACATTTCCATAATATCCTAGGGCATCTTTATGTAGGCAGTAGCCTCCTACATGAGGAGGAGTGATATAAGGTGACTTGAGTGATACCATTTTATTGAGATAATTGGAGGTTGAGGTCTTTTTTGTTTGTTTATGATTTAATTACTAGTATTGGATTCTAGTTGATCCTCCGTGACCCTCTTCCATTTATATTCGTGTGTGTTAATCCTAGTGTGTTTTAGCATTGTTAAGTGAGGTATATTGTTTTGAACAGAGCAAGAGAAAAGGGGGCCTGTGTTATATCATGGCTTTTACTTTGGGGGAAGATATAGACAGGGAAATTAAGGAAGAATTTGAGGGAGATGCATCCCAACTCTTGGATAAGGAAGAGGAGATAAAAAATGGGTTTAAGGAACATAAAAAATTATTGATTAAGCACCTTAACAGGAAGTGGGATGTTTCCTTCTTAGAAACCTATATCCAACATAAAATAGTCCCTCATGGTCTACGTGATAAAACGATACCAGCAGAACACCCTCATAATGACTGATTCTTTCCTAAATGGAAGAAATTGTGTAGAAATCACGGGATAGCAGTTATGGCTTTGATTGTAGAAGAAGAAAAAATTCAAATGTCTGAGTTGAGAAATCAAATAGAAGAAAGTGCTAATGGACGAGATCTAATGAAGGATAGTGAGGAATTTGTGAGACAAAATGATTTCCTAAAAAAAGAAATTGAAAAAATTCATCAAAACTTGAAAATGACAAAACAGTCTAAATATAGAAGGGATACGATTGATTTTGAAACAGATTGAGCATTCGATCTGACTACTAGGAGAAGGAGAAGTGGTTCTTTTCGCAGAGGGAATAGATCACAGTCTAGAAATAGACAAGGGGGCTCCCCTATGAGTAGTGAGACAGGGAATAGTCAGAAAACAGTGACTTTTTTTGAAAAAGAGGGGCTGGAGGACGAGATGGGCTGCACCCCCTCCCAAACAAAGAAGTCATCTCAACAAGGGAACGACAAACAGAAAGAGAAAATCTCGAGAAAGCAAATGAGAGGATCACGTACAGGGAGTCAGAATCGCTAATCTCTGTAACGAAAAAACGTGAACCTAATTTAGACATGACGGTTATTAACCTGTCTTTGTTTCCTATGGCGGAAGGACATATCCAATTATTGAAACATGGGATCTCTTTTTCACCAACAACCTGTGTGGATGAATTTACAGTCTATAAGGATGTTGTTTTATTCTTAAGAAAGGTCTTTTTCAAATCCCTATATGAACAAAAAATATACCCAAATTGGAGGGAACCCCCCCCCCCCCCCCTATAGATATAGATGATCAAAGAGCAATTGATATACTCAATTCTCTACTAGAAGAAGGTGAGGATAATGAAATCAGTGATTCCCGACAAGAAGAACCTGTAACTGAATATCAAATCCAGGAAGATGCCACCACTGAATAAAAATTGGTGGTTGAGCATGTTCCTGGAAATGGTTCAAGCTGATCTTAGTGAAGTGCCATGGAAACACCTGGGGGGAGATAATTTACTTAGCCACGAACGTAAGGCATTAAAAGAACTAAAGGAGGCAAAATAAATTACAATAAAGAGAAGTGATAAGGGTGTCAATGTTGTCTTGTTAGACAATAAGGATTATGAACTTGAAGTAAAATGTTTATTGGGAGATACTGATACATACTTTAAATTGGGTAGTGATCCATTTCCTATATTGGTTAGAGAACTTAATAGCAGATTGGATGATGCATTGGAAGCTGGGCTTATTTCTAAATGTGAATTTGGACATCTTTCTGTTGAAGATTACAATATTCCCACGTTTTATTATATTCCAAAGGTTCACAAGTCACTAGAAAGACCCCCAGGAAGGCCAATCGTGTCTGCAATCCATGGCCCGCTTGATGGGGTGGGAAGCTATTTGGACTCCTTACTTAAAGAAATGGTAACTGGCCTTAGTTCATATGTACAGGATACTCGACATGTTCTGGCAAAAAATCACTGATTTGAATATTGAGGGCGACGTATGTTTGTTAAGTATCAACGTTGAATCCTTATATACATCAATCCCGCATGAATGTGGAATTGCAGCGGTGAAAAACTTTTTGAACAAATGTTATCCCAACTTTGCTTCACAGAATGAATTCTTTGTCAATCTTTTACAGTTTGCCCTCAATAACAATTTCTTTCCGTTTTCCTCAGCCTTCTATTAGCAGATTCGAGGAACCTCAATGGGGGCAGCTTGGGCACCAGCATATGCGTGCCTCCATTTGGGTAGCTGGGAGGAAGAGGAGGTCTTCAGTCATCCAATGTACCTTGACCATGTTCACACATGGCTAAGGTACATTGATGACGTTTTGGTTATCTGGACAGGTGAAATAACCACCATTCATCAATTCGTAGACCAGTTGAATGTCAATGATCGTAATATACACCTGACATATGTCACTGATTGGGTTGAATTACCATTTTTAGATTTGCTGGTCAGATTGGAGAATGGTAAAATCAAAACAAGTACTTACCGTAAAAAGACGGCAGCAAATACTTTACTTCAGGCAGGAAGTCATCATCCACCATGGCAAAAGAATGGGATCCCTATGGGACAATTTATGAGAATAAAACGTAATTGTTCCGATGTGGCAGATCTACGTAGAGAGTCTAAGGATCTATATGGGAGATTCTGTGAACGCGGATACTTACATAAACAGATCCGGAAGGCTAGTCGAAAAGCAGCAATGCGTACAAGAGAGAGCCTGCTATCCACTGTTAAGGAGCCAGTATGTGGGGACTCGAATGGACGAGATCCAGTGAGATTAATTACAACCTATGGATCCCAGTGGAACTCAGTGCATAAAATTCTTGAAAAACACTGGGATATTCTAAGAAACAACAAGAATCTGGCAGAAATAGTGGGTGACGGACCAAAAATGGTAGCCCGAAGATCCAAAAATTTAGGGGACATTCTCATTCATTCAGAATACATCAGACCAAAAAAACCTAACTGGCTTTCTGAGTATCCTCAATATAAGGGAATGTTCCCATGTACAAGATGTCAGATCTGTCCTTTTGTGGAAAGAACTAATGTCTTTTGGGATGCAATGGGACAAAAGAAATATGAGATCAGGGATTTGATAAACTGTTCCACTACATGTGTGATCTATATGATCACCTGCCCCTGTCCTAAGATTTATGTAGGAAAAACAAAGATAGCTTTAAAAACACGTATAGGAGAGCACCTACGAGACTTAAAAAAGGAAAAGGAAAAACCAATGGAGAGTAAGGAGAATAAAGAGGAGAGACCTGTAGCTAAACATTTTGTCCAATATCATCAAGGAATAACGGATGGGTTGAATGTGAAGGGGATATATGCCCTAAAATTACAGACGAGGAGGGGGGACTTCGATCGTATCTTATTGCAGAAAGAAAAATGGTAGATATATACCTTGAAGTCCCTTGTCCCCGCCGCAATGAACACAGAATTAAATTTACAATCATTTTTAGATCAGTGACATGTAGAATGGGTGTCAATCTGATCTATATATTAAGTGTTGGTGAATGAGGCTGTGTGCCCCTTTTTCCTTATCTAAAAAAGTAATAATTTGTGTGTTTTGTGTCTCTTGTGTTTGTCAGTGTGGTTTATGTTTTAGTAAAGTTGTCTTGTCTTGTCGTTTGATGTTTGTAACATTTAAGATCAGTTAGGAATATTGGCCCCCTTTAGAATTTAAGAAGGAGAAAGAAATATAATATATCCCCCAGCTGTTATATATAAAAGTATAATTATTTGCTCTGTTTCAATGTATATGCTTTGTATAAATGATAACCAAAAGTATGACATATATCCGAGCTAAAATTAAGCTTGTCCCAGGTTGAAAATAAGTTTTGAAAAAGATAAGGAGGGATGACAACACCTTGATACACTATAAAGGGAGAGGTGGTGGTCGGGATCTCTCACGTCCAGTTGAAGCTACGTAAAAATGACGTTGCGAAACGCGTCAACGTAACCGCGGACTGCAGGCTCTCACAAAACCGCCCCCATCACGGAAAGTGAAGGTCATACAAATCTGGAGATCATGCTGCTTTTGGACTATTGGATGATATCTGCAATTTGCCAGCTCGAGCCTTTTCTTAAACTAATACTGGCTGCTTGGCTGTGGAGTAGTGTTGATGTAAACTGTGATGTATCATTGTTGATGATAACAACCAGCTTATGCTCCGTCCTTTATAATTCTGGTCCACATTGGATGCTATTGACTCACTGAACAAACAGTGATTAGCCTGACCAATTGGTGGATGGGCCTGTGTATGACCAAGAACTCAAATTAATACTGCAAACGATGGAGGTCAGTCATCAGGACACCATCTAGTGATTGACATCATTGGACAGATATGATACATAAGTGTGGGGAGACCAGACGTCTTTGAGCCTGCAAACAGCCATTTGAAAGATAAGTATAATAAGCTAGTGAACTGTGATTTGCTCAGCTGTGTTTTGTCTGGCAAGTTAAGCAGTATTTCATGTACTGAATGAATGAAGAGCTTATCATTTGCTGTGTAGGAGGTTCTTTGGAAAGCGCTATTGAGACATTTGTTAACAATGAGAAGTATAAACTGACTGTGCTACTTTGTAACTGAGAAAGGCAATTATCTCGATTAGTGGATCTTCTTAATTCCGGGATTTATTTAAAGTGCACTTGACCACCTACAAATGGAAAACCAGCCGACACCTGAAAAGCGACAGATGCAATATATAGAACTATAATGAGGAATTTATTTTTCTTTTATTATGTACCAATAGAGCAGCTATTTTATCTTCAGAAGAATGTACATATTTTTAGATTTAATCTAGGGGAACTGCTTCAGACTTTCACTACCCTAGGAAAATACATATCCTTAGACTCCTATTACATGAATTACTGATTATTTAAATATTTATTTAAGGGGTTCTTGTTTTCCCCAAGGAATTTTAGTATGTGTTTGGTTTGTGAGGCGCCTCCATTCGTGTATATGTTTTATGTTGGTCTACTGTCTTTATGTGTCTTTTAAATATTGGTTGTAGGTTTAAAAAGTCTTTGATTAATCACATAGGTGGTGTGATGTGAGTATTTTGTAAAACATATTAGGATTACCTTTACATAACGTTATTGTACTGAATGAATTTTTTGCCACAATGGTATTTTTTGATATTTAAATAAAAATTTTTTATTAAAAAACTTTCATGTAAATTTATCCACTGCAGCCATAAGTAACCATCTAGCCTTCCCCTTTTTTTCTTCGGCGGTGGACTCTTGTTTTCCCCCGAAAGGGGATAATTCTTTATTCATATTGTTTTTGGTTACAGCAGTAGCCTCCTGCATGAGGAGGAGTGATATAAGGTGACTTGAGTTATACCATTTTATTGAGATAATTGGAGGTTGAGGTCTTTTTTGTTTGATTATGATTTCATCTTTATGTAGAGCAACAATAATTTTTTTCAGATCCTCAGAGAATTCTTTGCCATGAGGTGCTATGTTGAACTTCCAGGTACTAGTATGAGAGAGGGAGAGCGATAACACCACATTTTACACACCTGCTCCCCATTTACACCTGACACCTTGTAACATTAATGATTCACATGACATGGGGAGGGAAAATGGCTAAATGGGCCCAATTTGGACATTTTCACTTAGAGGTGTACTCACTTTTGTTGGCAGCTGTTTAGACTTTAACCACTTCAATACAGGGCACTTAAACACCTTCCTGCCCAGACCAATTTTGAGCTTTCAGCGCTGTCGCACTTTGAATGACATTTGCGCGGTCATGCTACACTGTACCCAAATGAAATTTTTATCATTTTTTTCCCACAAATAGAGCTTTCTTTTGGTGGTATATGATCACCTCTGCGGTTTTTATTTTTTGCGCTACAAATAAAAAAATACCGAAAATTTTGAAAAAAAAAATGTTTTTTTTTGTTTCAGTTTCAAAACTTTGTAAATAAGTAAGTTTTCTCCTTCACTGATGGGCACTGATGGGGCTACACTGATGGGCACTGATAAGGTGGCACTGATGGGCACCAATGTGGCACCAATGAAGTGGCACTGATAGGCGGCACTGATGGGCAACACGGATGGGCGACACGGATGGGCGACACGGACGGACACTGATAGGTGGCACAAATTGGCACTGATAGCTGGCACAGATGGGTGGCACGGATGGGCGGCACGGATGGGCATGGATAGGCGGCACAGGTGGGCATGGATAGGCGGCACAGGTGGGCATAGATAGGCGGCACAGGTGGGCATGGATAGGCGGCACAGGTGGGCATTCATAGGCGGCACAGGTGGGCACTCAGGCGGCACAGGTGGGCACTCAGGCGGCACAGGTGGGCACTCATAGGCGGCACAGGTGGGCACTCATAGGCGGCATCGGTGTTATAGTAATGGATGCCAATCAGTGCCAAACAATAATGCATGCCAATCAGTGATGCCCATTGTGGCCACTGATTGGCATCCATTATGGGCACTGATTGGCACCCATTGTGCTGACTGGCACCCTGGTGGTCTAGGGAGGATTATGGATTTTTATTACCTTTTCCCTGGTGGTCTAGTGGTGTCCCTGGTGGTCCAGTGTGGGCATCCTTGGGGGGGCTGTGCTGATAATCGATCAGCACAGACCCCCCCTGTCAGAGGAGCAGCCGATCGGCTCTCCTCTACTCGCGTCTGATAGACGCGAGTGAGGGAAAGCCGATCACCGGCTCTTCCCATTTACACTGTGATCAGCCGTGATTGGACACGGCTGATCACATGGTAAAGAGTCTCCGTCGGAGACTCTTTACCGAGATCGTAGTTGCCGGGTGTCAGACTGACACCTCGCAACAACGATCGCCGCGATGCGCGCCCCCGGGGGCGCGCAGCGGCTCATAATCTTAATCACGTCATATGACGTCCGGTTAGGATTATGAAACCACTTTGCCGCCGTCAATTTGTAATAGGGTGGGCGGCAAGTGGTTAATGGCTGTGTGTTGGATTATTTTGAGGGGACAGCAAATTGACACTGTTATACAAGCTGTACACTCACTACTTTACATTGTAGCAAAGTGTAATTTCTTCAGTGTTGTCACATGAAAAGATATAATAAAATATTTACAAAAATCTGAGAGGTGTACTCACTTTTGTGAGATACTGTATCACACTGACACTTTGTGATGTTATAGCAACAGCCTTACCACTTTCCTGTGGTGACATTGTCATAAGTCACTGTGTGATGTTGAATTTACTCTGTAGTAAGGTGAACAAGCTGTTTTGAAACTTCGATCATCAGTGTTTGAAAAGGAGCTACTGCATTAATTTGTAGCATGTTAAACTGAACTGCGGTATGCTTTGTGTACTATGAACCTAGTTGTAAAGTAAATCATTTTTTGCTACATAAACTCTGTCAACATGCTGTTTCTTATTTATTCAAAAATTCAAAACTGGAAATCTTGAAAGCTCTGTGCAGCAGGAAATTCCCTGAATTAAATACTTTCTTTTTACAACAGTATATATATATATATATATATATATATATATATATGTATATATAAAATAAAAATATCCCATAGTTTGTAGAAACTAAAACTTTTGCGCAATCATTATACGATTATTGGGATTTTTTTTACCAACATTAGGTAGCAAAATACATATTGACCTAAATTTATAAAGAAATTCGATTTTTTTTTCCAGTTTGTTTATTGCATATTACAAGTAATACAAAAATTAGTTAATGAAAACTCAGAATAATTTTAGTATTAAAACAGCGCTCTAAAATAATGTACAAAAGATAATAACCAAATAAAGTTAAAATAGAAAAGTCCTTATTGTGCAGAAAAGGTGACTGTAGTGATTTATTCAACGTTGCAAGGTGATAACGGTGGTTGTTTCAAAGTGCTGTTAGTATCGTTTCCACCAGGTAATGGCAGGATTTCACCGTGTGTAACACATCCCCCTTAGGGGGTTAAACTCACCAGACAAAGTTGAGCAAAAAGCCTTAAGGAGCTATTCCCTCTCTAGGTATCCAAAAATTCATACGTCATCCACTAGGGTTCAGCTTTCAATAGTGTTCCATAAATGTCATAAAACAAAGCAGAATTTGCACATAGCGTAATTCCGTTTATTTTAAAATAAATTGCACAAGCTAGTAAGTAACCCCATATAATAATCTGCGTACATTGTTACAAATGAAAAACAGCATAAAAGTAGTGTGTTCACCGTGTCTCCCAACACCAGGGTCATCAGCATGTGTTCCTCTGCAGACACAATGGGTGACTTCCTGGATCTTGGTTAGCGGTGGAACGCACTCGTCACGTGTAGGCCACACTGACGCATTTTGTCACTTCCGACTTCAACAGAGGGCGTGGCTACACGACAAAGGAGGCGAGCTTATATCGCCCCATCCACCGCCGCGGGAACCAATCACACGCTGCCTAGCACACACGTCACCGCACGCAGCCCTGGCAACCAGACGCGATCAGTGCTCCACAGCGCAGGGGGGCAGAGCGAACCGTCCCATCCACCTTTGTGGGAACCAATCGCACACTGTCTAGCAAACCCGACAACGCACATCGCCGTGGTAACCAGACGCGATCAGCGCTCCTCACAGCGGAGGAAAAAACAGCAAACAAATAAATAACATGTCAAGATGCTGCATGAATACACAAATATCCATTATATCAGCACCGCAATCCTTACATTCAAAGCAACACATAAAAGCAAATAAAATCAGGCATTTGTTAGAATTAGTCCATAAAACAAACAGCAAAAATCGTAGCGTAAAACATATATATATATATATATATATATATATATATATATATATATATATATATATATATAATGCATGCCCTCTCCTCTGTATAGAGAGTGTCACACCTAGAAAGGTACAAGTTAAAAGGCACCTCGTATGTTAATACTAATAATCATCATATATGAAAATTATGTGTATAAAAGCGCATTTAAAATAATACACACTGGGTCCATTCTCATCCAAAGCCCCATGTTACCATATTGAGATATTAATCACTAAAACCAAAATTGTCTAGATGGATTAGGCACCTAAAATCATATCTAAACACTTAAAAAAATTTAAATATTTTGGGACAGATCATGTCTGAGTAATATCTATAGTCACATCATACTTGTTAAACATGAATGAGAGATATTGAAGATGTATAGTAAAATTCATATGCTTATTAAAATAGGCATTATAAAAATAGACTTAGAGGAGAGGAAATTGGGCATCGGTGCACCGTGGAGAATTATTATAAAACCATACAATAACCCAAAACCAGGGGGAATTCTATGAATTAGTGCACTGCTTGTATAGCTAATATAGATGATAAATGATATTTTAGGGTATATGGGACCATAAAAACCACTACTGAGTAAAAAGTATATATCTACCAGAATTTTTAATATGTGATACATCAAACAGAAAAGGGGGGGTGAAGGAGAGGAGGAAAGAGGGGGGTGGTTAGTAGTCACTAATGAAACAATTTATGTCTAAATCCACGTTTAACCCTTTTGGTACCAATGTGTCTGCTAAATATATCCATTCGGTTTCCCGCTTAGATAGATCCTGTACTAGATTTGATCCTCTCCAGTTAGGTTTTATGTGATCTATACCCCAAAACTTCAAGCCTGATGGATCCTGGTCATGATAGATCTTAAAGTGTAGGGATACATTATGATCCTTGAACCCCAATTTGATATTTGCAACATGTTCCGCAATGTGGATCCTCAACAGCCTTTTGGTACGGCCTATGTAAATCAACCCGCAAGGGCATTGCATAGCATACACTACATGTGAGGTGTTGCATGTGATGAACCCTTTGATCTTAAGTTCCTTGTTATTTGACGTTGCTACAAATTTATCAACAGCTCTCATAGGTGTATTTACTTCCTTACACGCCCTGCATTTTCTGCAGGCATAAAATCCGTTTTTCTCCCAAAAAGTAGGAGGGTGGGTGAGGGGATCCAAAACTTTCTTTACTATTTTGTCTGCATAATTAGGGGCTCTTCTATAGATGAAACCTGGTTTTGTAGGAAGTACCGTTTGAAGTGTTTTGTCCATCAAAAGGATATGCCAATGTGCTGAAGAAATGTCCTCCACTTCTCTATATTGTGCATGGAAACCCGAAATAAAACTCCATTCACGACTATTGGAAGACTGATTAGGAATATTATTATCCTTCAGAAGTTCATCCCTTGGTACTAAGGCTACTCCTTCGATTACTTTTTCAAGTAGCCCTTTTCAAGAAACTTTTTCTTAATAATTCTTGCCTGGGAATTGAAGTCATCATCGTTAGAGCAATTTCTTCTTATTCTGGTAACCTGCCCTTTAGGGATGTTCTTCAACCACATAGGGTGGTGTCCACTCTGTACCGGTAAGTAACTATTTGAGTCAGTAGGTTTGAAATATGCCTTAGTACACAGTTTTTCACCCTTTGTCACGTACCTAGTAGTTGAGCCTGGAATGCAGGGAGCGGCCCCTCGTATCCCCTGGCTAATGAACCCCTGGAGATGGAGACAGGTATTCAAAAGTTCAGGGGGCACAAGTGCCTGGCGGATGAAGACCGGTCCGGATAAGCAGCAGGGCACCGACAGCGAGTAGGTAGAGCTGATGGTACTTGACTGTAGCAGGCAGGCACAAGTGGGTAGACTGGCAGGCAGGTGGACGTCAGGAAATACAGGAACCCCAACAGGTAAGCAGGAACAGCAGGGTCAGGTGCAGGCCGGGTCAGCAGGAATCGATCAGCAAGGTACAAGAGGATAAGGCAGAGACGTGGTCAGACAAGCAGAGGTCGTAGGCAGGCAGCAACGGATCAGAGTCAAAGAACAAGCCGGGTATCAGGAACCAAGGTAACAGGTGCAGGTACAGGAAGCAAGGTCACGGACACGCTGTAGACTGGACAGCACGGATGGAAGGGAGCAAGTGCCTTAAGAAGACCTTAGGGCGCCAAAACGGTCGTGCGACGGGTCAGCGCGCCCCCGCGAGTAGACGTGCGCCCGTTCGTGACCCCACGTGCGTGCGTGCGCTCGTTCAAGTTGACGCAAGTGCGTTCGTTAGCTTTAGCGCGCGTCAAGGGGAAACGACGGGTTCTCCACGACAGGTTTCTACGGGTAAGTCTCCTGTGTACGGCCGAAACGCCAGAGTGATCGTGACATTGCCCCCCCCCCCAAGGGGCAGCCTCCGGATGCCCAACTGAGCTAACTTATTCGGGTGGGAATTCTTGAAGGCACGGATGAGTCTCTTGGCATGAATGTTAGCTTCTGGCTCCCAGGAGTTCTCCTCGGGTCCGTACCCCTTCCACTTGACTAAGAATTGGACCTGGTTCTTTCTCTTCCTACAGTCCAGAATGGCCTCGATTTCGAACTCAATCTCTCCATTGACCAACACGGGTTCCGGGGGACTGGAGATCCTGTCAGCGAAGGGGTCAGCGACTGCGGGTTTGAGAAGCGATACGTGGAACACTGGATGAATTCGGAAAGATTCAGGAAGTTTGAGTTCAAACGCCACGTCATTTAATTTCCTCTTGATCGGGAAGGGACCCACGAATTTTGGGCCCAACTTCTTGGAGGGACAGGACAGTCTAAGATTCAAGGTGGACAACCAGACCCGATCCCCAACCTTAAGATCCAGCTCCCCTCTTCTCCTTCTGTCAAAGACTTCCTTGTTATGCTCCTGTGACTTGGCCAAGGTTTCTTGTAAGAGCTTGTTATTTTCTTCAAAGAAGTTACGTTTCTTCTGAACCGCTGGCACCGAGCACTCGGGAAGACTGCCAGACAAGAACAACGGATGGAACCCGAAGTTCGCATAAAAAGGGGACTGCTTGGTGGCCTAGTGGATTGTGTTATTGTAAGCGAACTAAGCCATCGGTAACAGAGAGACCCAGTCGTCTTGGGAGAAGGACGAAAAACAGCGAAGGTACTGTTCCAGTGTCTGATTCGTCCTCTCGGTCTGACCGTTGGTCTGCGGGTGGTAGGCTGAGGACATGCAAAGATCGATCTTCAGAGTTCCACAGAGCGCCCTCCAAAATCTTGAGGTGAACTGCACCCCCCTATCGGATGTGATGTTGGCGGGAATGCCATGAAGTCTCACAATCTCTTTAACAAAGGCGTTAGCTGGCTCTGCGGCTGAGGGGGTGCCCTTCATGGGCAAGAAGTGAGCCATCTTAGTGAGTCTGTCGACTACGACAAAGATTGTTGAATGGTTCTCCGAAGGGGGGAGTTCGACGATAAAATCCATGGAGATCATCCTCCATGGTCTATCAGAAACAGGTAGCGGTCTTAGTAGACCACAGGCTCTTGACTTGTCGCCCTTACTCCGAATACAGGTGGCACAGGCCTGTACATACCTCTTGCAGTCGTCCTTCATCCGTGGCCACCAGAATATACGCCTGAGTAATTCCAGGGTCTTGAATACTCCAAAGTGGCCAGCCAGAGGATGGTCATGACAGGAGGCCAGAACCAGGGTCCGAACTGCCTGGGGGACAAAGATCCTGTTCCCATGCCACAGAAGGTCATCGTTGGAGGACAACGGAGCACCGGGTGGAGGTGTAGCGCCTATGGAGGCCCGCTTGACCTGAGACATCACATCTCCCTGGAGTAGAAGAAAGTTCCCAGCAGAGAGGATGGTATCGGTAGGTGGCGAGTTTTCCGGCTGACTAAACATGCTGGCTTAGTATTCTTGGATCCGGGACGGTAAGTGATGTGGAATACAAATCTTGAGAAAAAGAGTGCCCACCTGGCCTGACGAGGCTTCAATCTCTTAGCTGTCTTTAAATATTCCAAGTTTTTGTGGTCGGTATAGACCAGGATTGGATGGATAGCCCCCTCCAGCAGGTAGCGCCACTCCTCGAGTGCAGACTTAATTGCTAATAGCTCACGATCACCGACGTCGTAATTTCTTTCGGCCTCTGACAATTTGCGAGAGAAGAAAGCAACCGGATGGAGTAAGGACTTGGGTCCCTGCCTCTGGGAAAGTACAGCTCCGACTGCTATTTCTGAAGCGTCAACTTCGAGGGTATACGGTAGAGCGGGATCGGGGTGCTTCAGGACCGAGGCCGAGACAAACAAATCCTTCAGGGTCTTGAAGGCCTCTTGTGCTTCGGGGGTCCAACGGAACCTTTGGCCCTGCTTGGTCAGCCCGGTAATGGGGGCGATAATAGAAGAGAATCCCTTTATGAACTTACGATAGAAGTTAGCGAAGCCCACAAATCGCTGAACTCCCTTCCTATCGGAGGGGGCAGGCCAGTCCTGGATTGCGGAGATCTTCTGGGGATCCATCTCTACCCCTCTAACCGAGATGACCAAGCTGAGGAACTGAATACTCTCCTGTTCGAAAACACATTTTTCGGGCTTGGCGTACAAACCGTGAAGGCAGAGACGGGTCAGAACCTTCTTAACATGTTCCCGGTGGATGGCTAGAGTGGAGGAAAAGATTAGGATGTCATCCAGGTAAATAATTACAAACAAATCAAGATAATCTCTAAAAATGTCATTGACAAAATGCTGGAACGTAGCTGGGGCATTACACAACCCGAACGGCATCACCAAGTATTCGTAGTGCCCGAAGCGGGTACGGAAGGCTGTTTTCCATTCATCACCCTTCCTGATACGGACGAGGTTGTAGGCACCCCGAAGATCCAGCTTTGTGAACAACTTAGCGGAACCCAGTCTTTGAAAAAGTTCAGGTACTAACGGCAGGGGGTAGCGATTTTTAATGGTGATCTTGTTTAGGGCCCGATAGTCCACACATGGGCGCAGGGAGTGGTCTTTCTTTTCCACGAAGAAAATCCCAGCGCCAGCTGGGGAGGTAGAGGGTCGGATAAATCCCTTTTCAAGGTTATCATCCAAGTATGACTTCAGGGTACTCAGTTCAGACTCGGATAGAGGGAAGATTCTTCCGAAGGGGATTTCTGCCCCCGGGAGCAGTTCTATAGGGCAATCATATGACCTATGGGGAGGAAGAGTCTCTGCCCCCTTCTTACTGAAGACATCTAGAAAAGTATGGTATTCCTTAGGTACAGCTTGTCGGGTTTCATCATCCGATTCCAGACAGAGAAGGGCCGAGGAGTCCCCGTTGGGAGTCGGGCAGCAATGCTGGAGACAGTAGTCCGAGGGAAATTCAATTATTCCGGTGGCCCAATCAATGCGTGGGTTGTGTGCCTTCAACCAAGGCATACCTAGATGGGGAACAGAGGAGACTGGATGACGTCTAGGCAGAGGAGTTCTTGGTGAGTTCCGGCGATGACAGCGGATAGGGGGCTAGTCTCCTGGGTCACTGGTCCTGATCCCAAGGTAGACCCGTCAGCCAGGTATACCGAGAGCCCCTTCTCTCTCGGTCTAAGGGGAATCCTGTTCTTTCGGGCGAAGGACGAGTCTACAAAGCCACTGCATGCCCCGGAGTCAATAACTGCGTGGGTTGAAACAGTCCTTCCTGGAAGCTGTAAAAGAACAGGAACAGCCAGATAAGAGGTGTGATCAGACAACACAGGTGAGGGAACAGGTGGAACAAGGAGGCACTTACGCATCTTAGCTGGGCAAGAGCGAACAAAATGTCCTGGTACCCCGCAGTACAGACAGAGATTGTTGACCCGGCGACGTTGACGTTCTTCTGGAGTCAAAGATGGGCGGAGTAGCCCCAGCTGCATGGGTTCTGGGGTGTCCAATGTGGATGCGACTGGAACAGGAGGAGTTGGGTGACTAGGCACCCGTGGTAGCATCCAAATCGGGCGAGTAGTTGTGGAAGAACGTTCTTGGCGGCGCTCCCTCAAACGCCTGTCAATTTGGACAGAGGTGTCTATCAGGGCTTCCAGAGTCTCAGGGACACCCACACGTGCCAACTCGTCCTTCAGAGCCTCGGAGAGGCCCATGCGGAACTGATACCGCAGGGCCGCGTTGTTCCAGTCTGTGTCTGCGCTCCATCGTCAGAACTCTGAGACGTAGTCCTCCACAGGCCTGCAGCCTTGTTGCAGGGCATGTAAGGCTGCTTCTGCGGTTGCAGCGAGTTGGGGATCCTCATAGAGTCTGGACATTGCCTGGAAGAAGGTATTCATGGAGTCTAAGGACGGGTCCTTCCGTTCCAACAAACGGTGTGCCCAGGCCTGTGGTTCATCTGTTAGCAGAGAGATGACAAATCCCACCTTCGTCGCCTCAAGGGAGAAGGTCCTAGGTTGCAGGGCGAAATAGAGTTCGCAGGAGTTGCGGAAGGCCCTGAACTTGTTCCGGTCTCCCGCGAATCGTTCCGGAGTTGGGACCCTGGGTTCGGGTGGCAACATCACGACTGACGGTGGAACATGGGCCCCTGGAGCAACTGGTGCAGAAGCGGATAGCGCCTGGACTTGTTCCTCCAGTCTACCGTAGCCTTCCTGTAAACTCTTAACTGCCTGAGTAAGGCCGGCCAGGTGGTGGCAGAGCTCGTCCATGGGGGAGGCTCCCTGCGCAGGCTCGGACATGGCTGTCCAGTACTGTCACGTACCTAGTAGTTGAGCCTTGAATGCAGGGAGCGGCCCCTCGTATCCCCTGGCTAATGAACCCCTGGAGATGGAGACAGGTATTCAAAAGTTCAGGGGGCACAAGTGCCTGGCGGATGAAGACCGGTCCGGATAAGCAGCAGGGCACCGACAGCGAGTAGGTAGAGCTGATGGTACTTGACTGTAGCAGGCAGGCACAAGTGGGTAGACTGGCAGGCAGGTGGACGTCAGGAAATACAGGAACCCCAACAGGTAAGCAGGAACAGCAGGGTCAGGTGCAGGCCGGGTCAGCAGGAATCGATCAGCAAGGTACAAGAGGATAAGGCAGAGACGTGGTCAGACAAGCAGAGGTCGTAGGCAGGCAGCAACGGATCAGAGTCAAAGAACAAGCCGGGTATCAGGAACCAAGGTAACAGGTGCAGGTACAGGAAGCAAGGTCACGGACACGCTGTAGACTGGACAGCACGGATGGAAGGGAGCAAGTGCCTTAAGAAGACCTTAGGGCGCCAAAACGGTCGTGCGACGGGTGAGCGCGCCCCCGCGAGTAGACGTGCGCCCGTTCGTGACCCCACGTGCGTGCGCACGCTCGTTCAAGTTGACGCGAGTGCGTTCGTTAGCTTTAGCGCGCGTCAAGGGGAAACGACGGGTTCTCCACGACAGGTTTCTATGGGTAAGTCTCCTGTGTACGGCCGAAACGCCAGAGTGATCGTGACACCCTTCCTGTATATATTAACATCCAGAAAGTTGATGTCCTCCATGCTTACTTCACTCGTTAGTTTGATTTGACTAGTATTGCTATTTAATTCCTCAAGAAAATCCATAAGGGACGACCTTGTTCCTGACCATATAAATATCAGGTCATTAATGTAACGCCTGTTTAATAGTAGTTGTTGTCTTTTAACTGAAAAAAACTTTTTGTCCTCCCATTCTCCCATGAAAAGATTAGCTATGCTTGGTGCAAATTTTGCACCCATATCTACACCCCGTTTTTGGGAGTAGAAGTTTCCATCATACCAGAAGTAATTGTGACTCAAGCAGAAGTCTAATGCCCCGTACACACGAGCGGACTTAAGTCCGACAGACTTCCAAAGGAGTTCCGTCGGAGTTCTGCTGGAATTCTGACAGAATTCTGACAGACTTTTCGGCCGAACGGACTTGGCCACACACAATCACACTAAACTCCGACGGATTCGAACGTGATGACGTACGACTGGACTCGAATAAGGAAGTTCATAGCCAGTAGCCAATAGCTGCCCTAGCGTCGGTTTTAGTCCGTCGGAGTAGCATACACACGAGCGGAGTTTTCGAAGGGGACCGGGTCCGGCGGAGTTCCGTCGGGAAAATTTGAAGCATGCTTCATTTCTAAAGTCCGTCAGACTTTGGCGAATCAAAAGTCCGTTGCAGCCCACACACGATCGGATAGTCTGACGGACTCGGTCCTTCAGACTTTGGATGTTGAAAAGTCCGCTCGTGTGTACGGGGCATAAGGCGTTCCTTAAAAAAATCTTTTGATTGTGTGTGAGGTCTTCCCTCACTGAGTGCCCAATTCAGGGCTAAAATAGCATCATCATGTTGAATGATGGTATATAAAGATGCAACGTCTGCTGTGACTAGGTATATTTCTTCTTTACCTGTTAAGTCAACATCTTCTAGTAGCTGGAGGAGATTCTTGGTGTCCTGGAGATATGCTTTTGTCTGTACTACACTTTTCTGCAGAAAAAGATCCAAGTACTGGCCCATTCTTGATGTGATGGAGCCTATCCCATTTACGATTGGTCTTGCTGGCGGGCATTGTATATCTTTGTGGATTTTCGGCAAAGTGTAGATGGTAGGGATCCTACTACTGCTTGGAGTCAGGTACTTCATCTCTTTATTCGACAAAACTCCCGTTGAGGCGCCAAAATTCACCAACGATTTTAACTCATTCTCATATTGTCTAGTGGGGTCTTTCTCTAATTTGCTATATGCATCCTCATCCATCAACATTTCTTTTAATTGGTTGTGGTAAAATTAGTTTGTGAGTATTACCACCCCTCCTCCTTTATCTGCAGGTCTTATGATCAAATCCTTTCTCTCTTCCAACATTTTAATTCCTTCATGTATATAGCGTGGGTTGACATTTTTCTTCGGCCTTAAAGACTCTAGGTCATGCAAAACTAGACCCTTGAATACATCAACCTGTTGATTGGCACTGTTTGCAGGGTTGAACAGGGATTTGTTACGTAATCCACTGTCGGTCTGTACTGAAGAAATTGTGGTGACAGGTTGGGAGTTCTTATTCAGAAAATATTTTTTCATATTAATTTTTCTCATGTACTTGTGTACATCTATGAACACATTACATTTATTTATAGGTCTTTTTAGACCACACTTTAATCCCAGATTTAATATATTAGTTTCCTTATGTGTTAGGGGGACTCCTGCTAGATTGAAGATACCTCCTAATCCTTCTCTATTCTTCTTTTTCTGGACCCTTCGTCCTGCTCTGCAGCCTCTTGTTCGTCTCTCCTCTGGTTCAAATACTGGTTTTGGTTCCTTTCCCATTGTGGCTGTTCTCTCCAATGGGGTCCTTGTAGTGGTTGGGGTGCATTGGTGGTCTCCCCCTCCTGGGGAACCCCGACCTCGTCCTCGTTTGTGCCATCCCCTTCCCCTCCCTAAAAAAGGGCGTGGTGATTGGTGACACTCTCCATTGTCATGTTGTAAAGGATTAAATCTATTATACACCGGAACCTGATAGTAATTATTATTCTGTGGTGGGTAACTTGGGGGATTGGGAGGCCTCCCTCTTGTAGTCTGTCCTCTCCCGTTGTTGGACCCATTCCTGACTGGAGTTGATTGATTCACCGGGTGGTATAAGGGATCATCATTTCCTGGGCGGTCCTCCATATTGGGGTTGCTACTGCCATCATAATGTGGTCCCATACGTGGGTCTTTCCTCTGCCTATTTATTCCTTTATTCTCCTCAAATGCACATCCATTCGTCTGCTGCCACAGATACACAGAGTTTGTTTTAAAATCTTCCAAATCCCTGTGAATTTTTTTTGTTTTCTTTCTTTGTGTATCCTTGTCTACTTTTTCAATCTTCTTTTTAATATGCATGTTAAAATCTATCACCTGCTGTGAATCTTTAATGGGATCTAACTGTAGTTTTAATTCATTAATTTTTGCCTCTAGTTTGGCCATTTTTTTCTGTTTCCTCTTTAAAACCAAATCCTGTAATTTGAACCCTACCCCATTAAAAAATTCTAGCCATTCTTCAGGGTCATCCAGTCCATCTTGGGGGACTACCTCCCACCTTAAGCTCCTAACAATGATATTTTCCTTTATGTATTGCTCTAAAGTACAGATATCCCACCATGTTCTTACTTGTTTTTCTATGGCATTTCCCAGAGCCATCATTGCCCCATTATAATTAGCCTGGGTGGAAGTTTGCTCATTGATTGCAAATATGCTGTTAATATCTATGGTTCTATTATTTAGATACTGGAGTGCATCCATGGCTGCCGAGAAAAAATATATAGCAGTAAAAATTAAAGCAAGGTGTGTTCAGAGATGGCCTATATTACACCGCTCAGCGCCTGATGCAGGGAACCAGAAATCCCCCCCAAAAAAAAAAAAAAAATATATATATATATATATATATATATATATATACCACAGAAGTTTGTGATCTGTCAAGTTATTACAAAAATACCAAACAGGTCAGAACCTTAGCAGCCGTTTTGAAGTATAGTAATTATATTACAAGTAATACAAAAATTAGTTAATGAAAACTCAGAATAATTTTAGTATTAAAACAGCGCTCTAAAATAATGTACAAAAGATAATAACCAAATAAAGTTATAATAGAAAAGTCCTTATTGTGCAGAAAAGGTGACTGTAGTGATTTATTCAACGTTGCAAGGTGATAACGGTGGTTGTTTCAAAGTGCTGTTAGTATCACTTCCACCAGGTAATGGCAGGATTTCACCGTGTGTAACACATCCCCCTTAGGGGGTTAAACTCACCAGACAAAGTTGAGCAAAAAGCCTTAAGGAGGTATTCCCTCTCTAGGTATCCAAAAATTCATACGTCATCCACTAGGGTCCAGCTTTCAATAGTGTTCCATAAATGTCATAAAACAAAGCAGAATTTGCACATAGCGTAATTCCGTTTATTTTAAAATAAATTGCACAAGCTAGTAAGTAACCCCATATAATAATCTGCGTACATTGTTACAAATGAAAAACAGCATTTAAAAGTAGTGTGTTCACC
Organism: Lithobates pipiens; assembly: GCF_037356315.1. Taxonomy (NCBI): domain Eukaryota; kingdom Metazoa; phylum Chordata; class Amphibia; order Anura; family Ranidae; genus Lithobates; species Lithobates pipiens. The sequence goes on along the minus strand of NW_027507903.1, from coordinate 240,072,688 downwards.
GTGTCTCCCAACGCCAGGGTCATCAGCATGTGTTCCTCTGCAGACATAATGGGTGACTTCCTGGATCTTGGTTAGCGGTGGAACGCACTAGTTACTTCCGGGAACGTCGTGTAGGCCACTGGCTGATGCGTTTCGTCACTTCCGACTTCAACAGAGGGCGTGGCTACACGACAAAGGAGGCCACATCCTTTTTTAGGAAGGGGAAGGGGATGGCACAAACGAGGACGAGGTCGGGGGTTCCCCAGGAGGGGGAGACCACCAATGCACCCCCAACCACTACAAGGACCCCATTGGAGAGAACAGCCACAATGGGAAAGGAACCAAAACCAGTATTTGAATCAGAGGAGAGATGAACAAGAGGCTGCAGAGCAGGACGAAGGGTCCAGAAAAAGAAGACGAGAGAAGGATTAGGAGGTATCTTCAATCTAGCAGGAGTCCCCCTAACACATAAGGAAACTAATATATTAAATCTGGGATTAAAGTGCGGTCTAAAAAGACCTATAAATAAATTTAATGTGTTCATAGATGTACATGAGAAAAATTAATATGAAAAAATATTTTCTGAATAAGAACTCCCAACCTGTCACCACAATTTCTTCAGTACAGACCGACAGTGGATTACGTAACAAATCCCTGTTCAACCCTGCAAACAGTGCCAATCAACAGGTTGATGTATTCAAGGGTCTAGTTTTGCGTGATCTAGAGTCTTTAAGGCCGAAGAAAAATGTCAACCCACGCTATATACATGAAGGAATTAAAATGTTGGAAGAGAGAAAGGATTTGATCATAAGACCTGCAGATAAAGGAGGAGGGGTGGTAATACTCACAAAAGAATTTTACCACAACCAATTAACAGAAATGTTGATGGATGAGGATACATATAGCAAATTAGAGAAAGACCCCACTAGACAATATGAGAATGAGTTGAAATCGTTGGTGAATTTTGGCGCCTCAACAGGAGTTTTGTCGAATAAAGAGATGAAGTACCTGACTCCAAGCAGTAGTAGGATCCCTACCATCTACACTTTGCCGAAAATCCACAAAGATATACAATGCCCGCCAGCAAGACCAATCGTAAATGGGATAGGCTCCATCACATCAAGAATGGGCCAGTACTTGGATCTTTTTCTGCAGAAAAGTGTAGTACAGACAAAAGCATATCTCCAGGACACCAACAAAACACTTCAAACGGTACTTCCTACAAAACCAGGTTTCATCTATAGAAGAGCCCATAATTATGCAGACAAAATAGTAAAGAAAGTTTTGGATCCCCCCACCCACCCTCCTACTTTTTGGGAGAAAGACGGATTTTATGCCTGCAGAAAATGCAGGGCGTGTAAGGAAGTAAATACACCTATGAGAGCTGTTGATAAATTTGTAGCAAAGTCAAATAACAAGGAACTTAAGATCAAAGGGTTCATCACATGCAACACCTCACATGTAGTGTATGCTATGCAATGCCCTTGCGGGTTGATTTACATAGGCGGTACCAAAAGGCTGTTGAGGATCCGCATTGCGGAACATGTTGCAAATATCAAATTGGGGTTCAAGGATCATAATGTATCCCTACACTTTAAGATCTATCATGACCAGGATCCATCGGGCTTGAAGTTTTGGGGTATAGATCACATAAAACCTAACTGGAGAGGATCAAATCTAGTACGGGATCTATCTAAGCGGGAAACCAAATGGATATATTTAGCAGACACATTGGTACCAAAAGGGTTAAACGTGGATTTAGACATAAATTGTTTCATTAGTGACTACTAACCACCCCCCTCTTTCCTCCTCTCCTTCGCCCCCCCCCCCCCCTTTTCTGTTTGATGTATCACATATTAAAAATTCTGGTAGATATATACTTTTTACTCAGTAGCGGTTTTTATGGTCCCATATACCCTAAAATATCATTTATCATCTATATTAGCTATACAAGCAGTGCACTAATTCATAGAATTCCCCCTGGTTTTGGGTTATTGTATGGTTTTATAATAATTCTTCGCGCGCACCGATACCCAATTTCCTCTCCTCTAAGCCCCTGTACACACGGTCGGAGATTTCCACAACCAAATCCATCAGATTTTGTCAGTCGGATTTTGTCCGTCGGATCTTGTCCGAAACTGTTGCATACACACGATCGGACTAAGTTGTCGAAAAATCCGATCATTCAGAACGTGATGACGTAATTTCTTTACAATGGGACTACGTTCAGGCTAGTAGCCAATAGCTTTGATGTAGGAATTTGATCTGAGCATGCGTGGCACTTAGTCCGATCAAAATTCTCTACACATGATCGGAGTATGTCCGATTGAACCAGTTGGTCGGGAAATATTTCCAACATGTTGGAAAATTGGGTCCGACGGATATTCCGATGGAATCAGTCCGATACATACCACACACAGTCGGATTATCCGACAACATGGTCCGATAGGACACATTCCGACGGATTCTCCGACCGTGTGTACAAGGGCTAAGTCTATTTTTATAATGCCTATTTTAATAAGCATATGAATTTTACTATGCATCTTCAATATCTCTCATTCATGTTTAACAAGTATGATGTGACTATAGATATTACTCAGACATGATCTGTCCCAAAATATTTTCATTTTTTTAAGTGTTTAGATATGATTTTAGGTGCCTAATCCATCTAGACAATTTTGGTTTTAGTGATTAATATCTCAATATGGTAACATGGGGCTTTGGATGAGAATGGACCCAGTGTGTATTATTTTAAATGCGCTTTTATACACATATAATTTTCATATATGATGATTATTAGTATTAACATACGAGGTGCCTTTTAACTTGTACCTTTCTAGGTGTGACACTCTCTATACAGAGGAGAGGGCATCCATTCTATATATATATATATATATATATATATATATACACTACGATTTTTGCTGTTTGTTTTATGGACTAATTCTAACAAATGCCTGATTTTATTTGCTTTTATGTGTTGCTTTGAATGTAAGGATTGCGGTGCTGATATAATGGATATTTGGGTATTCATGCAGCATCTTGACATGTTATTTATTTGTTTGCTGTTTTTTCCCCTGCTGTGAGGAGCGCTGATCGCGTCTGGTTACCATGGCGATGTGCGTTGTCGGGTTTGCTAGGCAGTGTGCGATTGGTTCCCACAAAGGTGGACGGGACGGTTCGCTCTGCCCCCCGCGCTGTGGAGCACTGATCGCGTCTGGTTGCCAGGGCTGCGTGCAGTGACATGTGTGCTAGGCAGCGTGTGATTGGTTCCCGTGGCGGTGGATGGGGTGATATAAGCTCGCCTCCTTTGTCGTGTAGACACGCCCTCTGTTGAAGTCGGAAGTGACGAAACGCGTCAGCCAGTGGCCTACACGACGTTCCCGGAAGTGACGAGTGCGTTCCACCACTAACCAAGATCCAGGAAGTCACCCATTGTGTCTGCAGAGGAACACATGCTGATGACCCTGGCGTTGGGAGACACGGTGAACACACTACTTTTAAATGCTGTTTTTCATTTGTAACAATGTATGCAGATTATTATATGGGGTTACTTACTAGCTTGTGCAATTTATTTTAAAATAAACGGAACTACGCTATGTGCAAATTCTGCTTTGTTTTATGACATTTATGGAACACTATTGAAAGCTGGATCCTAGTGGATGACATATGAATTTTTGGATACCTAGAGAGGGAATACCTCCTTAAGGCTTTTTGCTCAACTTTGTCTGGTGAGTTTAACCCCCTAAGGGGGATGTGTTACACACGGTGAAATCCTGCCATTACCTGGTGGAAGTGATACTAACAGCACTTTGAAACAACCACCGTTATCTCCTTACAATGTTGAATAAATCACTACAGTCACCTTTTCTGCACAATAAGGACTTTTCCATTTTAACTTTATTTGGTTATTATCTTTTGGACATTGTTTAATACTAAAATTATTCTGAGTTTTCATTAACTAATTTTTGTATTACTTGTAATATAATTACTATACTTCAAAACGGCTGCTAAGGTTCTGACCTGTTTGGTATTTTTGTAATAACTTGACAGATCACAAACTTCTGTGGTGTATATATATATATATATATATATGGATTTCTGGTTCCCTGCATCAGGCGCTGATTGGTGTAGTATAGGCCGTCTCTGAACACACCTTGCTTTCATGTTTATTGCATATGTTTAATAGTAGACAGTAAAAAAATATTGTTTTTTGTTTTTTCAAAATTGTCTGTCTTTTTTTTTCGTTTATAGCACAAAAAATTTAACTGCAGAGGTGATCAAATACCACCAGAAGAAAGCTCTATTTATGGGAGAAAATATTTTTATGTGTGTGTGTGTGTGTGTGTGTGTGTGTATATATATATATATTGTAACAGCAAGCCAGGGAAAACTATGGGTTGTGCCTGGGATAGGAGGTATATTTGGCCCAGTTTCAAGCAACATATAGAGTGTTTTTTTTTTTGTGCTGTGCAGTGAGCTGTCTTGGCCCACTGAGGGGTTAATTAGCTCAGCTTGAGCAGGTCTAGTACTCCGAGTTCTATAAAACTCACAATATACTTAGGGAGGATGCTCCATCCTGAAACCAGATTTCTGTGAAGGACAGATTGGGAAGCAGCCATTTGCTTGTATGGTAAGATTACATCTGTGACTAAGGACTCTGATCATGTGCCTGGGCAGCAGTAGGTTGCTCCAGCACAGGTAGTTAGGTTCCAGTAGTTAGTAGTTAGTGTGGCAAGGATTTATTTTCTGTTTTTGTCATCGTCTGTACTGTACGGGCACAGACTTTGTAAATGAACTATGCATGTGTTTTAGCAAGTTCTTGCTGTCTACTCTGCCTTTTTACCATGCTGTGTACTCTTCCATAGAGAAACACACAACCCGCAACCCCCAACATGCTTCCTTTTTTCCTCATACCTTTGGATCTAGTGAAGAGTAGCAGTACGTCCATACCTCTGCAGCGTCCGCCGGGTTCAGCCTCTCCCGTGCTCAGTCCCTGTTCTTGGGCCGCTATTAGTGCAATAAGACTGGGAACCCATTCTGTGGATCTTTTGGGGTCTTGCAGAGTTTCCTCATAGGAACGCAGTCTGCTGGCAATTCAAGAACAAACAAATGATTGGTGGAGGCAGCAGGAGGATCAGTTTTTATTTTTCAGTCTCTTTGGCCAGGTTAGATTTGTTCCTTTTAATTGAAAGGAGTTTTGTTCATTCTTTGATAAGAAGTATTTCTTTCCTAAAAAAAATAAAAAATGATAACGAACAGAAATGAGTGTTTGTTAATATGTCAGTAAAATTTGTCCCCTTTAAGATGTGTTTATTCCCGGTTCGCGCGTTTTCCTTCTCCCCACTGGCTGAATGGGCGGTGGGGTGAAGGGTGGTGTGGCGGTGTCCCTCCCGATGAGCGCGGAATGTCTCTGGCCCCTGTGCACAAGCGCAGCCCGGGATACGCTGTGGCACATAGACGTCAGTGAGAAGTCCGATGCCCTGGTGCACTTGCACACACGCAGACGCAGAGGGCAGCGAAGCCTCGGCTGCCATCTTCCTTGAGGGAAGAATCATACCAATATGCTAATTGTTGCCAGTGTTAACCTTCAAAATCTATATTTCTGATTTATTAATCAGAAGATATGATATGGGTTGAAAAGAGAATTCTTATTGACAAAGGAAAGAAAGGTTTAACATAACACCATTTATTAGAGTAAGTTACAGGTCTATCTAATACACAGAAAATATCTATAGTCTAAGTGAGGGAGTAAAATATTAGGTTAAAATACAACAAGAGTACCATACATTCATTACAATACAAAACAGGACATATGACAAGCAGGTATACCTTTTAAGTGCTGGGAGATGATCTGATAATTTACCTAATCTCTGGTCAGTCTCATCTGCCCTTATCCTGGGTTTGGGGTCCCCTTAAGAACGGCCATTTCTCATTGACTTGCCTAGGACCACCCTGATTGGTTAGCCCTCTCCTCCCCTCAATAGCACCTCCTCTTTTGGGTTTAATTGGTTAGTGATAATTAGTCTGAAGCCCACTTAATTAAAGAGGAAGTTTGCTCTTGAATAGGACACTTAACTATGCATAGTCCCAGCCGGGGTAAATTGTCCATTCCTGAACAGATCAAAGAAATATTTTAAGCATATCAACCACCCTTTGAAATGGATAAATGGTTGATTAGCACGGAAGAATACACAAGCCTTTATCTAGCAAATGAATTCGGCTCCATACCGACTACACACCCAAATGGTATCTGTTCCGGGGTTTTGACTATTACATTAGGTAAACAGCAGGACATCTCCCTCACACCCACACTTAGCATACCTGTAAGACAAAGGTATTTTTAATAGAATTATATACGCTGACCAGAAGTCTGTTCCTGTAAATCAAACCATCTGGGCAGGTTAAGCTAAAACTATTATAAACCTTCTTTATTTCTTATCCTAATATATACATCTATAATACAAATATTCTACAGATATTAATGAAGATTTCACATAAACTCATAAGGCAACACCAGGAAGAGCCAAGTTTAATTGTTTTCAGGTATTTTTTGTTTAAATTAACTAATTAATTAATGGGCTGTTCCCTCCTCCTCTCCCTATTAAGGTTAGTTCCTTTTTTGAGCTCAGGGCTGCTCCTCATAACCAGTGTGTGCCCTGCAGCTCAAAAAACTTTTCTGCAAACAGGTATGTGTCACCTTTTTACATTGTACTGACATTATGATTTTTTGTTAGGTCTCTCTTTGGGGTTCTATTTTTCTCCTTTTCCGTATTTCTTCAACTGATCCTCCTGCCCTTTTCGCCATGAGCCATTCATCTCGCAGTCAAGATCCTCTGTGTCTAAAAGGTATGTGAGTATGTAAAAAAAAAAAAAAAAAAGAACACGCCACTTATAACAAACCCTGTTTGTTGCAGCCCTGCTCCCGCCGAGCAGTTAAAAAAATCTTGAAGACGCTATCACAATAGCGACAGCCCTGAGCGAGAGTCACATTCTTCACGTCATAAATCTTCCCGGAGATCTGGCTTTAGAAGACGTCATCACTTTCCCTCACCCCATCTAGAGGGTTAAACTAGAAATTGGTCTGTAAGGACTGTCTCAGGGACTACACAGCCAACTGTGAACTAGAGAGCCATCAGGTGGTTGATCTGCTCAAACAGACCATGAAGGACTCTTTCTCAGAACTGGCAGCCATAATATCCACCCATGTGGCTCCTCAGACTGTTCAGGCTCAAAGCTTAGACTTAATCAGGTGAAAACCCACTACCTACTTTAGGAAGCACAGCCAGACACTGTTCCCTTGAGGATCCTTCTGGAGAGTCATCAGAGGAAGCTGAACCTTCTGCTTTTAGTTTCTCCTTGGTCCAACCATTTATTGAGGCAGTAAAGAACACCATTGGTTGGGAGGATCCGGAAGAACTGCCTCAAAAGTCAAAGACTTATTTTCCTTCCCTTAAGAAAAATCAAGCGTTCTTCCCATTAATGGGAGAGATCAAAGAGATCATAGAGGACGAATGGAACAAGACAGACAAAACATTTTCCTTAGCCCGTCTGTCCAAGTTGTATCCTTGAGCCGATAAGGATACACAATCTTTAAGTTCAATGCCTGTGGTTGATGCAGCAGTTGTATGGCTAGCAAAGAACGTGACTTTGCCAATGTTGGATGCAGCTTAATTTAAGGATCCCCTGGATAGGCAAATTGACTTGGATCTCAAAGGAAACTATCTAGCTGCAGGGGAAGTTTGCAGACCTGCCATTGCGCTAACATCTGTCTCTAACGCCATCAGGTTGTGGACAGAAAACCTAGAAGCAGCCCTCTGCCAGGATGTCCCTAAGAATAATATATAATAAAGGCTCTGGATGAGCTAAAGTTAGCGGCGGATTTTGTGGTGAAGCAGCAATCGACACGATTCGCTGTTTGGCTAACTCAATGCTGAAACCATGGACTGCTGATCTTGCATCAAAGCAAAATTGGTGCAAGATTCCATTTCATGGAAAATCCCTCTTTGGAGAAAAGCTGGACAAACCAAGTTCCCGGTGGTGGAAAATCTAGCTTGCTTCCTCAGGACAGAATGTCCGGAGGACAAGAAATTATACATCTTACTTCCGGCAGTCAAGCTTCAGACATTTTAGAAAATGTTGTCCCTTTAAGGACAACAAGAAGTCATGGCAAGAAACCCAGTCTTCCTTTTTAGGTGCCAGAAAAGACTCTCACTGCTCCCCAGGAGGGGACAAAGTCTTTTTGATGCCAAAGGGGCGGAGACACCCCCAGTAGGAGCACGGCTAACCCAGTCTGGGTTGCCAGGTGCCAGGACCCATGGGTCCTATCAACAATTTGGCATGGACATTTCTGGACTTTCTATCATCAGCCTCCACACACATCCTTCAAGGAAACCTAGGTTACGGCCTCTCCGGAGAAAGCTCTGGCCTTAGGTCAATTTATGAAGTCACTTCAGCTTCAGGGGGCCGCAGTACCCGTCCCTCCATCGGAACATTTTACAGGTTTCTATTCCACCCTCTTCCTGGTACAGAAGAAAACGGGCAACTGGAGACCCATGATAGACTTGAAGAGACTCAACAAATACATTCATCTCGAGAGTTTCTAGATGGAGTCGCTGCAGACAATCATCCAGGTCATACAACCAGGAGATTGGTTTATATCAGTAGACCTGCAGGACGCCTACCTTCATGCCCCTATCCTACCATCTTTCCAGTGGTATCTAAGGTTCCCAGTAGGTCATGTCCACCTGCAATTCCAGGCTCTACCCTTCGGGCTGTGCACCTCCCCTTGGGTGTTTACAAAGGTGCTATTATCCGTCCTGGCCCCTCTGAGGGAGAGAGGGTTAATAATTTATCACTGGACAACATCCTATTGTTATCAAACAATCCTGATTAACTTATAGCCCACAGAGAGATACTTCTACAGTCTTTGTCAGATCTAGGTTGGTTGGTGAATCACAGAAAGAGCCAGCTGATCCCAACACAACAGATGACCTACCTAGGAGCAATGTTCAATACAGATCTGGACACATTTTCTCTACCTCAACAGAAGATGGAGGGAGTCATTTAAAAGATGTTGGAGACTTTACAGAAGTCCCACCTGTCAGCCTCACAATGTCTGAGCCTCATAGGCACGATGTCTTCCAGTATTCCCATGGTCCTGTGGTCTCATTGGCATCTGAGACATTTCCAGACAGGCTTTCTAGCACACTAGAAAACGCAACATCTATCCCAGACAATTCTATTGTTAACCCTGATGTCCAGGAGCTTGCACTGGTGGTCCAGGCTGGAAAATCTCTTGAGCTGTTAGAATGTTCCCAGGAAGTTATATCCACCATGCTGAAAGCCTTGAGATCAACAACCAGTGCAGTATATGCTAAGGTTTGGGACAAGTTCCTATCTTACGCCACAGGAAAGGGTTTTGATCCAGTCTCTCAGACTACTGTTGATATTTTGAGTTTTATTCAAACAGGTTTCGATTTGGGCCTTAGCCAGAGTTCCCTTAAAGCTCAAGTATCAGCAATCTCAGCAGCAACCTACACAAGGTGGTCTGAAAATCCTCTAGTGGTCATATTTCTCAAAGGTGTTCTGAAGATGTGCCCTCCAGCAAGGCGTTCCTTTCCAAAATGGGATCTTCTCCTGATACTGGAAGTATTACCCACTCACCCATTTGTAGATAAAATAAAACATTCCTTCTGGCTATCACATCCGGCAGGAGGATTTCAGAGCTTCATTCCCTGGGAGTGGGAGATGAACACATTTCTTTTCTTCCAGTCAGAGTGGTACTTCCTCCTCTCAGAGGGTTCACACCCAAGGTCACCTCAACTGCAAATCTATCAGAACCATGGGCATTACCAGTCTTCTCTGACCCAGAATCAAGCTCATGAGTTAGATCTCTCAAGTTCTCAGGGCCTACCTGGAAGCCACAGCGAGTTTCAGGAACTCTGACAGACTTCTCATCATTCCATGGGGCGAGAATAGAGGAAGGGAGGCTTCACCCAGAACCTTGACCTCTTGGGTCATCAAATTAATACAAAAAGCATTTAGGTGAAGAACTTGGATCCTCCGGCTCAGGTGAATGCTCGTTCAATGAAAATGGTATCAGCATCTTGGGCAGCAAGGGCAAATTTTTCTCTTGATACAGTATGCAGGACCGACAATTGGTCTTCCAGACACACTTTCCTCCAACATTATCGCATTGATCCCAGGGCTCTCACAATAGTAGAGTTCAGGAGAAAGGCACTTCATGACACTATGTCTGTCTCTAATTAAAGTTTATTTTTTGTGTAAGCATTAAAACCCACCTGTGTGAGCTAGTTATTTATCACAGGTATGCTGCCATGGAGGCACCAGGAAAACGGAAAATTGTATCATACTTACCATAATTTTCCTTTCTTGGTGCCTATCCATGGCAGCATAAACTCCCACCCTCGGTATTCTATATTACAAAAAATGTTGGGGGAGGGGTTATGCCCTTTAATTTATGCTATTCACTAGTCCTGAAGGTGAAGTAGAGGTGGAGCTCTATCACAGGTATGCTGCCATGGAGGTATGCTGCCATGGATAGGCACCAGGAAAGGAAAATTATGGTAAGTATGATACAATTTTCCATTTTATTATTATTATTATACAGGTTTTATATAGCGCCAACAATTTGCTCAGCGCTTTACAACATGAGGGCAGACTTTACATTTACATTACAATTTGGTACAAGAGGAATCAGAGGGCCCTGCTCGTTAGAGCTTACAATCTAAAAAGGAAGGGGCAATTGATACAAAAGGTAATAGCTGTGGGGAATGAGCTGATGGAGGAAATAAAACAGTGTTAGTTAGAAGCAGGATAGGCTTCTTTGAAGAGAAGGATTTTCAGGGATCGTCTAAAGATGGATAGATTAGGGGACAGTCGGACAGATTGGGGTAGGGCGTTCCAAAGGATGGGAGAAGCTCTGGAGAAATCCTGGAGGCAAGCATAGGAGGAGGTGACAAGGGAGCTAGAGAGCAGGAGGTCTTGGGATGACCGTAGAGGGCGGTTTGGTTGGTATTTTGGGACTAGGTCAGTGATGTAGCTGGGGGCAGAGTTATGGATGGCTTTGTAAATTATTGTTAGTACTTTGAATTTTATTCGTTGGGTGAGTGGAAGCCAGTGCAGGGATTGGCAGAGAGGGGTGGAGGACACTGAATGGCTGGTAAGGTGGATGAGTCTGGCAGCGGCATTCATTATGGACTGGAGGGGGGATAGTCTGTGTAAAGGTAATCCAACGAGGAGGGAGTTGCAGTAGTCGAGGCGAGAGATGACCAGGGAGTGAATTAGAAGCTTGGTGGTGTCATTGGTTAAAAAGGGACGTATTCTGGAAATGTTGCGGAGGCTAAGGCGGCATGATTTGGACAGGGCTTGTATGTGGGCCTGAAAGGACAGTTCGGAGTCTAAGGATTAAAGCCTAAAGCCTTAGGTGGTCAAAATCATCCTGTATGAGGCTGTGTCTGATTCCCTGAATGGTGGAGGATCTCTTTTCTGGCTAACCTGTAACCTGAACATTTCACATTACTTACCAGTCACTGAATGTGGACTAAGAACAGACTTTTCAATTGCTATTTTATTGGTATTTTATTCACCATATAGTTATATTTTATTGAGGAGTGCTACATCTTTCTTTTATATTGTATTTTTTTGCTGCTTGCAAATTATGCTAGCTGCATTTATTATTTTATACATATTTTGTGTCCCAGCGAAGGTATTTTCATGTTTTTTTTTCATATACCATACTATTGGTACCGACTGCTAGTAAAGGAGCCAGAATATCGACCCCCCCCCCCGCTACCATGACCATACCAGGTACCACACCTAATGACTATATATGCTTGGTGTCCTGAACTTGTGCTCGGTTAATCTTAGTAACTACGCTTCTCTTCTTGACTTGTCGAGTTAACCCTTATGTAACGGTGTTACTTCATACCCCACAGTGCATTTACAGACCCTAGTTCTTAGATCCGCTGGAACTAACATTCACTCCTTTGAATAACTGAATGGTTAATGTAAGTTCACAGTACATAATACGGTACACAGTTCAATATATACAATGTCCTGTCCCTAATCCTAACCAGAAGGTGAGAGTCCATTATGGCATTGTCCATGGCGTGAGTGTCCTCCGCAATTCCCAGTTTCTTCAGCAATGCCACAATTGTGCTTGCGTTTCCACTGTCTGAAGCATAGCTGAACCTCTTTTTATAGCAAAGGTGGGCCGGCTACAAACAAAAGTCTGGGAACTAGGCTAAAACCATTTAAACCTTGCCTCAGCCTGCAAAACAAAAACAAAGAAATTCCCAGCTCAACTTACTGACCAGCCTGCAACCAACCAAATTATCCTGTCCAAGCCCTTGTACACACGGTCGGACATTCCGACCACAAAATTCGTCAGATTTTTTCTGACAGATTTTGTCCGAAACTGGTGTTGCATACACACGGTCGGACAAAGTTGTCAGAAAATCCAATCGTTCATGACATTCATTTGTTGTGACGGGACTACGTTGCGGCTAGTAGCCAATAGCTTTGGTCTCCTAATTTGATCTGAGCATGTGTGGCACTTTGTCAGATCGGAATTGTCGGAAAATTTTATATCCAGCTCTCAAACTTTGTTGGTCGGACATTCCGACGGAAAAAGTCAGATTTAGCCCACACACGGTTGGATTATCCGACAACATGGTACGATCAGACATTTTCCGTCGGAATGTCCGACCATGTGTACAAGGGCTAACAGTATGCATTAAAAACAGGGTTTTAGCTTGCACACATTTGCAAATACATGCATAAGTTGCATAGACCCTTCAAGGCACCCCAGTATATTCCACAGTTCTAACACTACATTTTGAGAGCTTCCACCATAGAAGCACATGCATTATAATGGCTAAGCAGAGAGCAGGTGAGCCTGGAGTGAGCCCACCCCTCCTGGGGTGCCTTAAAGGGACTCCATAGCTTACGCATGTATTTGCAAATGTGTACAAGCTAAACCCTTGTTGTTTTTTTTTTAATGCATACTTGTACACACGGTCGGACATTCCGACAACAAAATCCGTTGGATTTTGTCCGACGGATTTTGTCCGGAACTTGTGTTGCATACACACGGTCGGACAAAGTTGACGGAAAATCTGATTGTACGTAACGTGATGACGTTATTTAGTTACGACGGGACTACGTTCAGGCTAGTAGCCAATAGCTTTGGTCTAGGAATTTGATCTGAGCATGCGTGGCACTTTGTCCGATCGGAATTCTCTACACACAATCGGACAAAGTCCGATTGGATCATGTTGTCGGAAAATTGGAGAAAGATGGAGGCCACATACAGTCGAATTATGCGAAACCACGGTCTGATTGGACATTTTCCGTCGGAATGTCCGACCGTGTGTACAAGGGCTTAGACAGGATAATTTGGTTGGTTGCAGGCTGGCCGGTGAGTTGAGCTGGGAATTTCTTTGGTTTTGTTTTGCATATGTTGCCCTTCCATGTGCTCCTTGCTGCAAAGGCCAGTTATAGGTGAGGGTAGTGGCCGTTTGTACTTTCCCCAGCCTTGTCTGGCTGCTGGCTAACTAAACTGTACACCTTTTCACCCTGCCCATGTGTAGTACCAGATTCATGTCACAAAATCAATATTGTGGTTGTAAAATATCATTCCTTAAATAATAACAGTTTTCCCATCAAAAAATTGTTTGATTACAAAATGTACATGCTATGGTGGCAGATGATATTGCAAAGCTATTTTAAATTACAGGGCATGCATTGCATGTGTATTGTGTGTGATCATTAGGTTATTGTAAACTATGCAAATAGATAGTGAAATGGATATTTTGATGATAGGCAACTCCTATCCTCATATTGATTAGTGGTTCCAAATTAATAATAACTACTGCAGTAGGGAACAGACACAAAAGATACGCTCAGCATCTTTCCAAATAACCGTTCTCCTTTATTATGACACATTTGAGGGTTTTTATACACATGATTACGTAGGTATCACATTAATATTACAATTGTACGTTTATGGTAACAAGGGGCGTTACATAGGCAGGCTAATTCTAATCAGGACTCGAAAGAATGCAAAACATGTACTGAAAACATTGTTAGTGCCGTGTGCATAGTGAGGGCATCGTGCAATACATATAAAATATAATGCAATTATATACAGAACCTACAAATTTCCATTACAAAAGTTAGGATGATTGAAGCACACATTACTTTCATCACAGTGGGGTTGATTTACTAAAGACAAATCCACTTTGCACTACAAGTGCACTTGGAAGTGCAGTTGCTTTAGATCTGAGCAGATCTGAAATGAGGGGAAGCTCTGCTGATTTTATCATCCAATCATGTGCAAGCTAAAATGCTTTTTTTTGTTTTCCTTGCATGCTCCTCTCAGATCTACAGCGACTGCACTTCCAAGTGCACTTGCAGTGCACTTGTAGTGCAAAGTAGATTTACCTTTAGTAAATAAACCCCAGTGTGTTTATTTTCTGGTCTATTGCTGGAAAATAACATATTTTAGGCCAGGTAAATATTGCATAAAGATATGTCATATTTTCTATTTCCAGCCAGAGCCTTTTCATATTTTTACTACATGGCCACCTTTAGCTGCTTAGCTGCCTCCCACCTGCAGAAGCCTACCTTGAATAAGGTCTGGGGTCAGATTGTGTCAAATGATGTCACTGGCTTCCCATGTGACAATTTTTGGGCCTGGTGACTTGTGGCTCAGGCCCAAGGACTGTTACATGGGGGAGATCACATTCTTTCCATACTTGAAAGCCCTGACCCATTGGAGCAACTGAGCAAGTGCTCATATGGAGCCAAGTGACAGCAAAGGAAAAAGGTTGAAAGTACTGCATACCTTGGTAGAGATGTCAATTTGCCCTGAATATGGTAAATTTCAATAAGCATTGTGCGGTCCATGGGGTATCTTTAATTTGGAGTCTCTAAAAGTTAGTTATCTGAAACACATTAAAAACACGTCTTTCCTATGCCATATTTTCTAGATGTCTTAAGTTATAGTAGAGGGATATGCTTGTAGTTTAAAAAATCTGGAGCGTATGTGTGTGTGTGTGTGTGTGTGTGTTGGTGGGGTGGGGGGGGGGGGGTGCTGTTCTTGTTACAGCTGGGGTTCATTTTTGTTTTAAGTGGAAAATTAATTTAATGTTAAAGCTATAATACTTTGTGATCTGACTAAATGTGCACTCTTGTAAAAAATATTTTATTCTGATACCTGCATGTGATAATGTATGTTAAGATAATTGTGCGATCATGCAATGCTGTACCCAAACAAGATTTGTTTCCCATAAACAGAACTTTCTTTCACTGGTACTTATTAAATGCAATATATGCAATATAAACAAAAAAACATTTTGAAAAAAAAAAGATCTTTTCTAATTTTTTGTTATAAAAATAATACAATAAACTCAATTTTAGTTATACATTTAGGCTAAAATGTATTCAGCCATATGTTTTGGGTAAAAAAATTTCAATAAGCGTATATATTTATTGGTTTGCGCAAAAGTTATAGCGTCTACAAACTAGGATACATTTTCTGGAATTTACGCAGCTTTTGGTTTATGACTGCCTATCTAATTTCTTGAGGTGCTAAAACGGCAGGGCAGTACAAACCCCCCACCCCAAATGACCCCATTTTGGAGAGTAGACACCCCAAGGAATTTTCTGAGAGGCATGTTGAGCTCATTGAATATTTTATTTTTTTGTCATAAGTGATTGAAAAATGATCTTAAAAATGATCACTCTTCTCTACCTTACACAGTTTTGGAGGCCATGAAATGCCCAGATAGCACAAACCCCTCCTCCCCCAAATGACCAATTTTGGAAAGTAAACACCCCAAGCTATTTGCTGAGAGGCATGTTGAGTCCATGGAATATTTTATATTTTGTCAGAAGTTTCAGGAAAATTACAATTTATTTTTATTTTTTTCACAAAGTTGTCACTAAATGATATATTGCTCAAACATGCCATGGGCATATGTAAAATTACCCCACCAAATGCATTCTGCTGCTTCTTCTGAGTACAGGGATACCACATGTCTGGGACATTTTGGCAGTCTATCCATGTACAGGACCTTGAAAACCAATGATCATCTTCAGGCTTTCTAAGGGCGTAATTTTTTAGATTCACATCTCACTACCTATCAAAGTTTGAAATGCCCAGACAGTACAAGCCCCCCCTCCCCCAAATTACCCCATTTTGTAAAGTGGACACCCCAAGATATTTTCTGAGAGGCATGTTGAGTATTTTGCAGATCGCCCTTTTTTTCACAAAGTTTTGAAAATTGAAAAAAGAAAAAAAAAATGTTCCCTTTCTTTCTTCATTTTCCAAAAAAAATGAGAGCTGCAAAATACTCACCATGCCAATTAGCAAATACCTTGGGATGCCTACTTTCCAAAATCGGGTCATTGTGGGGGGGGGGGGGAATTGGGGTTTGTTGTGCTATCTGGACATTTCAGGGCCTCTTTAACTGTGATTGGTAGTAAGAAGTAAAATCACCATTTTACACCTTTAGAAATCCTGAAGGCAGTGCTTGGTTTTTGGGGTCCTGTATGTGACTAGGCTTCCAAAAAGTCCCACACATGTGGTATCCTCGTAGCATCAGAATGTATTTTGGGGTGTAATTCCACATATGTCCATGGCATGTTTGAGCAATATATACTTTAGTGACAACTTTGTAAAAAAAAAGTATTGTAATTTTGGCAAAATATAAAATATTCCATGGACACAACATGGCTCTCAGAAAATAGCTAGGGGTGTCTACTTTCCAAAATTGGGTCATTTGGGGGGGTTTGTGCCATCTGGGCATTTCATGGCCTTGGAAATTGTGATAGGTAGTGAGGAGTGAAATCAAGAATTTACGCCCTTAGAAAGCCTGAAGTCTACAGGATCATATTCTGAGCCTGAATCTGACAGATGGGTGACTTCCTCTTTACTCTCATCTGTCATGCTCAGAAACGTTTAGGCATCTTCACTAGTGTACCTTAGATTGGGCATTTTGGCATCTGAATTTACTGGTACAACTAGTGAGACTCACAGGTAAAAAGAGCACCTGACTGCAGCGACTGCTTCAAACGCTACCAAAAAAACTTTTAGTGTTTGCAGGGATCAGGCCTGACTGTGAACGCTGCAGTTATGTGTTTAGTGTTTTGTAAGTGACAGTGATCGATTAATACTGCACTTGGGTGGGCTGGGCTGAGGGGCTAAAGGCAGGTGCTAGAAGATATCTGGACTGATCTCGCTAACACTGTATTTTTGGGAACCCTAAACTACTGGGGAAGATAGTATAGATCTGATCAGATCAGATATTGATCCGTTCAGACACTATACTACTAAGGGAGGTGTATGGTGCATGCATGGGTGTTAGCACTACTGGCACTAATCTGACACGGCCTGGGGTGACGCACACCCTAACCGACGCTAAAACCTAACTGATATCACTGTCTTTATTTAGGTAATATATAGCAGGTACCTTAACACTATAAAAAAAATAACTAACTAAGCAGCGTCACCCGTAACACTAATGGGGTGATTACTGGTTACAGGGGGTGATCAAGGGGTTAAATCTTGGTTATAGGGGTTAAGGGAGTACCCTAAAGTTAACTGGGCCTTCTACTAACTACCCTAATGCTTATTAGTTTCACAAACGACAACAGTACAGTGATCAGTGAAAAATCTGGCAACTGCACTAGGTGACACTGTGACAGGGAGTGAAGGGGTTAACTGGGGGGGTGATCAGGGGGTGACAAGTGTACCTACGTGTACTGGTGTTAGTGTAGTTGTGATGCAACTTACTTTGAGATGTTCTCTCTCCACTCTCTGGAACAAAGAGTTTCATGAGGGGAGAGGATATCACTTCCCCTGCCTGTGTTTACACTTACAGGCAGGGGAAGGATTTCATTCGCCAGAACTGATCAGCAGGTCCAGGCCATAAATCATTAGCCTGGACCTGAAGATTGATCGGTTCTGAAACAAAGCCAATGGTCGGAGCGTGTCACCCCCCCCACTCCAAAACACATCTACCTGTGGTAATATAAACCACAACTCCTAGAAACTTTAAAATTATCCCTTGCAGTGGGGCTGTGCCTGTGCTGCAAGGGTTAACTGCTCCTTTAGGTCCCCTTTCTCAATACAAGTGACTGGGTCTAAATCAACTGGTAGAAAGCAATATAGTCTTTACTCTGGTTATCCTTTACGATCATGCCTTGTACACACGGTCAGACATTCCAACCACAAAATCTGACGTTATTTTGTTCTAAACTGGTGTTGCATACACACGGTTGGACAAAGTTGTCAGAAAATCCAATCGTTAGGAACGTGATGATGTTCGTCGTTACGACGGGACTACGTTGAGGCTAGTAGCCAATATCTTTGGTCTAATAATTTGATCTGAGCATGCGTGGCACTTTGTCCAATTGGAATTCTCTACAAACGAACAGAAAAAGTCAGATCCGATTTTTTTGTCTGAAAATTTGAGATCCTGCACATACCTAACATAACCATAATAAAAATATTGAATGGCTGAGATATAGAATTTATTATTTTCAATTAGACTGTGCAAACAGCTGGAAATGTTCGCACTGAAAATATATCTAATTTTCCAATTAATCTGGTAAATAACTTCAATGACTGCTTAACTTTTTTTTTGTATTATTCTGCCTGAAGATATTCTAAGTCAAATTAAATGAAATTCTAATTTTTTGATCATTATTATGGACACTTCCTCACAGCACTAACAACCTCGTATTTATGTGTAATATGGCCTCTGCGGTATCTGTTCTACTTTGCTGTACCTTAGATTACCTTAATTAGTGTGAAGAAAATGCATATGGCCTTCTATGTTTAACAGCCCAGGGCAAGGATTTTGATATACAAATTATTATTCACCATGACTTGGGTGGCAAAAGAACTAAAGAGCTTCATGCTTTTTCAGAAGCTTAAAAGACCCAAGGCCTTTCCGGCACCACTGGAAACAAATGTATTCGATTTTTCTGTGCGGATGCACGGGAACAATATTTTCAGTGCTAATAGGATCATTTCAGTGGACAAAATTCCCTGCCTTACTATTAAGCATTTGTAGAATGTGTTTTTTTCCCCAGCATTTCACTTGATGTGTAGTATAATACGCATTGTTTGTCATTTATATAGAAAGATCTGGATTCACTGTGCGACCAGTTGCTGGCTATCTCTCCCCAAGAGACTTCCTATCTGGACTAGCTTATAGGGTCTTTCACTGCACCCAATACATCAGGCATGGATCAGATCCTCTATACACACCTGAACCGTAAGTATTTTGTGATTCTAAATTGTAGCTCCATGAAAGCAGAGATTAATATGCAGCTGAGGATGCAGCATTTAAATAGCACATCCAATTATGCTAGGGTTCCTCTGTGCACAATACGACTAATGAACAACATCTGTCATTTTCTATCCACAAAAATCAATAGAGGTTGGGTTCACTTGATTATAGGAAAATACATGTTTCAAATTCTTTTTCCTAGATGCAGTTATTTCTTTGTACTGAAGGCAGCGCCCATGCATCACTAGTTAGACTCTTATGTTTAGACTACGTCTACAGACTAATTTAAGACTAACACTTCTGTCTAGAGCCTAACCTTTGGGATTTCACATGGGTAGGAATCCAAGTTTTGTGTTCAAACTAACTGTCTTTCACAATGATAATGATCTGAATTAACTGAGTTTTGTGCAGTCAGCTGAAATTCTTTATATATTCCTGGAAGGCAGTCAGAAATAAATTGTATGGAAAATGACAAAATGTGTCCAAGAATCTGAGTATGAAGAGACTCTAAATATAATCTAAAATCTAGTACATACTATTACAGTTAAAAAATAATAATATTTATAATAACAGCAAATACAAGCATATGATCTGTTGCACAGCTACTAAATTGCAAAGATGCAGAGTAGATTTGTTTTTTCTATGAGGAGGTACAGCATTTCACCCAGACCCCTCTTTAGCACTAGAGGTCAAGCCCTTATCCCTTGCTGCTTGTCATTTTACCACTTTAGCATCGGAGGTCAGGCTCCTATCCATAGCTGATTTTTGTTTACCACTTTAGCATTGCAGGTCAGGCCCCCATCCCTATCCTGGGAAGTAGTTAAAAATAGTGTTACTGCAAATAAAAAAATGCACATTTTATTCTGTAATGTGTCCTGTTTAAAATGACACTATGGGGGTTATTTACTAAAGGAAAATCCACTTTGTACTGCAAGTGCACTTGAAAGTGCAATTGGAAGTAAAGTCGTTGTAGATCCGAGGGGAACATGCAGAGAAAATAAAAAACAGCATTTTAGCTTGCACATGACTGGATGATAAAATCAGCAGAGCTTCCACTCATTTCGGATCTACCCTGTATATTTAGAGCGACTGCACTTCCAAGTGCACTTTCATTGCAAATTCATGTGCACTTGCAGTGCAAAGTGGATTTGCCTTTCGTAAATAACCCCCTATGATTCTAGTACAAAGCATTACAACGTTATTTACAAATGAAATAAAGTGTTTGTTTTTTTTTCAATTTTGCGCTTTTTTAAATGTGAAACATGTAACTATATGTTAAATGTGTAAAAATATTAATGAACAAAAACAAAGTTTAAATATTATTGGCAATAAAATAATAATTGAATGGATAAGAATAAGGAGTTTATTAGGGCTGAAGTAAACTAAGGGTTAATAAGGAGTTAAGCAGAGCAGCATTTTATTAAAAAACAAAAAACTTTGTATTACTTGTCAGGCTGCTTTAACCATTTGACCTCCGAAAGATTTACCCCCTTTTATGACCACACCATTTTTTACAATATGGCACTGTGTTACTGTCAATTGCATGGTCATACAACGCTGTACCCAAATAAAATGTATGTCTTTTTCCCATGGAGCACCCCTGCGTTTTAGAATTTTTTGGAATATACATTCTTTTGGGTCAGATACATCTGGTATGCCCTCACACGTAGAGGTGGTGGTATTGGCACATGGGTGTTCACATGTTAACCGTCTCAGATCGGATGGTGTATCTGAAATCTAACTACGCACGTGGGACTTGAATACTTTCTTTTAAGCAAAGAGACTTTATATTCAAAAATGTTTTATGTTGATTGTTTTATTCTTGGATACACATAAGCACAATTTTATATGGAAATTGGTCTATTAATATGTTTTTGGTGTTTATTAGTCTAATCATTCACTATAGATATCACGAGAGTGTACGTGGTTATACACGGGGATGTTAAATACTTTTCACAAAGTTTGCACATTATTTTCTTAGCGCTACACTTTTTTTTACAAATTGTACACTTCTCAACTAAAATATCCATTTTAGTGTGTTAGCAGCTTCTAGATATTTGGATAGCGCAGTGTTTTTCTTTAAGTAGATCGGAAAGGAGGCAGAGAGTTGGTCAGCATAAGTGACCTTAGCAGAGGGGAAGAAGTCAAGGGCCGAGATCCACTGGAGGATTGATTCCCCAAAGTCCCAACGCTCCAGAACATAACACAAATACTCCCAAGAAAGCAAGTCAAGCTCTTTATAAATATCAGCTGAGAGAAGAATGCCTGGGATCTTGCGATGTTGAAGGAGGTATATGAGATGGGTCACCTAGCGGACATTGTCCCCTGCTTGATGGCCGGGGACTAAAGCCCACCTGGTTTCTGTGAATCAATGTGTGTAGGTATTTGTAATACGTCCAGGACGGGAAGGGAGCCCTACAGTAGACTATTAATATAAGCCATCAGATGGGGGGTGAGCAGGCGATAATAATAAACAGAGAATCTATCTGGCCCAGGAGCTTTAGAGAGACAAATGGACTTGATGGCTTGTGCAACCTCTGCTTCAGAAATTGCAACATTAAGCGTGGTCTGGGCAGTCGGTAAGAGGTGGAAGGCGGAGGTCCCGAAAAAACTGGTCAGCAAGGTCAGTAGGGAAGGGAGAGTGGTGAATGTACGGAGAGGATAAGAAAGTAACAAATGAAGAGGTGACTTTGATTGGGTCGGAGGTGATGTTCCCTTTGGTGGTACAAAGGCCTTTCCAGCCTGTTTAGTAGCCAGAAGATCCAATTTGGTGGCTATGCAGTCCTGAACATTTTTAGTGGAGGCTGAAGGCTTGGATTTCCAGGCTGCCTCCGCCTTGGCTAGTCGGACGGAGAGGTCCCGGATCTTCTACTCTTTAGCTTGTTTCTGGACTGAGGTCAGTTGTATAACATGACCTCTGACCTTTGAGCCTCCCACAACGAAACTGCAGATGTCACTGACCCCTTGTTTTCCCCAAAAAAAGGTTTCAATGTGCGATTGGATCTTAAGGCATGAATCCTGCGAGGAAAGAAGGATTTGTTGATCCACCAACAATAAGAAGGGTAAACACAAGCCTAAAAGAACCATGGAGAGCACCACAGGATGATGATCTGACCACGGGGAGGCTGGACACTTTTTGGGGACTAGTGACCCTAATACAGTGATCAGTGCTACTAATGACACTGGCTGGGAAAGGGTTAACATCAAGGGCAATCCAAGGGTTAACTGTATTCCTAGCCAGTGTTTTACTGCACTGTTGCTTTAGTTGCATAAAGGACTAGATGAAGGACTGGTAAAGATCTGTATTTTCATATGGCTCAGTGATAGGGATTCCGGCTCTATCCTAATGGATCCTCTAACAGCTGGAGCGCTTGCCTGTGGCCTTAAACTACTGCGGCTGATCTGGTGCATTTTTTTATATGCCTAGTTTCTAGAATGGGTCTCCTATCAGTGCACATGCAGAGAACCCTTTTTCTCAAAAATTAGGCTAAGGGTTCCTTTTGTTTCTTTCAGGCATCCCAGATCAAGCCTGAGACTCAGTTCCACTTCAAGTCTTGGATTTCCAAATCTTCCAAACCCATAAACAAGCCCCCCTCACAATGAAGGGATACATCACTCATCAGCTCAGATGTCCGGTGGCCTTTGTGGCTACCTGGTCCCAGGAAGTTTCAGCTCTATGGGTCCAGAATGCAGGGGCTACAAGTGAAAATTTCAAACTCTACCTCCACTCTGCTTCATTTTGTCAAGCCTACCAATGTCCTCATAAAGACTAGCAAACCTGGTGGACACACAACCTTACCAATTTATTGCCCTATCTTTTGGTCTGTCCAATGCATCTTGAGTCTTCCCCAAGACCCCAAGCCTTCGTATAAGCTTTGCTTCATTCACAGAGAAATCTAATTTTGGGATACCTAGACACCCTTCTTTTGAGGGAACAATTTGCATAGACTGAACAGTAGAAGAGTCAAGGTCCAACAGACTGATCAAACACTGCAGAGGTCCTCATAGCTCCCAACTGTGCCTTATTTCGAGGGACTGTCCCTGATTTGGAACAAAATTCCTCTGTTCCTCTGTCCCTCTCTCCTCCTCAATTGTCCCTCATTTTTGTCTGATCTATATAGTTGTATATGCAATGCACCATTTAACTTAAAGTGTTTCCCGGTGCTAAACCTTTCATCTGATTTCTAAATTGCTGCATTTGAAAATTTTAAAAGCCAGTATAAAGGAATAGTGGTGGTTTAAATCATTTTTAAATAATTTTTCTTTGTATAATTCTCCTTTAAGGGGTCATGGCAAGGGGTGTGTCCTGTACCTACATACTTTTTTTAATAGGTGTCCCTCATTCCCATCTCAAAACGTTGGGAGGTATGGGTCCTGATGGCCCCTGAACCTCTAGAAGTCACTGCTGAAACTGACTCGCTGCATAGAGTATCTAGGCATTATACAATATACTACATTGTCAAGGGTTCTTCTTCTGCATTAAAAATCCACAACTTTCAGCTCCCATATTTGGACTCTACAGTCCAGAATCCAGCCAACCATCTGCTTTTGCATCAGAATTTTGGTTTGAAGCAGTTGCATATGCCCAATTCCTGTTCTGGCAGTGTGAGACAAGGAGGCATTTTTTTCTGGACTATTACAATCCTCTGACCTCCAAAACCAGGCTCGCCCTGGCCTAATGGCTCATGGATCCAGCTCTGGAGCCTGGAATATTTTCTCGATGGATGCTAGCATGACAGGCTGGAGAGGAGTCCTAGATCGAGGGACTTAGGCTTCACAGAAAGCTCACCTCCTAATCAAAGTTCTGTAGCATATAGTGAGCTGTCTAGATAATCCAGATTTCTGTTCTGCTTTCTTTGTTGCCATCTCCTCTTTGAGACAAATTTCTGAGTTGGTCAAGTCTTGAGACTAAGACATTTTTCTTCCCTTTCTCTTAACCAGAACATTGTTCTTCTATCTCTGTGTCCTACTCCTGCACACCCTAAGGAAATTTCTCTCCACTGTCTTAATATGGTACAAACTGTTCAAGTCTATCTCATGGCTATAGCTTTCTTTAGACAAACTGACTGTCTCTTTGTTATTCTGAGGGTCTATTTAGGGAACAGTCTGCCTCCTGTTCTAACAACTCTAGGTGGATTTGGCAGCTCATTGTTCAAGCCTATGAGTTCAAGGACAAGGGTTTACCATTCTCTGCCTAAGCAGGCTTTTTAGCATCAGACATCTGTTTCTCAGATGGGATGGGACAGTAATATCTCCCTGTTTCCATAATCCTCTCCTACTATTGCTTTTCTGCAAAACAGGAGCATTATAGGAGTAGCAGAGGTTCCCAGATAGCAAGGATAACTTGCCACACATTCATGGCAGTGTTGAATTGTAAGTCTGTTAACTTGTTGCACATTTTCACTCGCAAGTTGTACCTTTGCAGAGCACTTGAAGCACAAGTTCTAGTTGACACTTTTCCAGTTTGTAGCAAAATTGCATAGCAAGTCTCTAGCAAGAGCAAAGCTGCAGTAATGAGTCTACAGCAAGAGCTCTATAAGTCTACATCATGAAAATTAAGCCCCAGTTGTTAGGTGCTCGTCTTCTCAGTAATATCAGTTACCCCTGGTTGCCTAGGCTAGGATGGAGGAGCGGAGGTCCCGATCACCGGTGGACAGACACCACACATACACGATTGTACGTGAATAATGACTGCGAAATTTATTAACTCACACATAGCCTTTTATGCAGTACAAGAAAAAGACCCTGCCCCGTAGAAGTCATTACACATAAACATACGTCAGCATTATACTTCCTCAAACAATAGTCCTTGTTAAGAAATATAGACCAAAAGTTAGTAAATTTGTCCTAGCTCGTTACGCTTGCACATCAGTGTCTGCTGACTGACCCCAAATATGTCAAGAGTTCAGCAAAACCATTCTCAACCAGCATTACCTCACCATGCGGTTGGTGTCACAAGTTGAAACAGACAATTGATGCTTGTATAGAAACTTGAGACAGACCTTCTGGTCAGACTTGAGTAATATCTTCTTTTTGTCACGCTACTAATTATCACGTTATCAGTAGTTTGTTACGTACACATAGCCCAGGCTTTGTTACTCATAAAATAAAAGTAAAGCATAAATAAAAAGGTACCCCATACCTTATAATCCTCCCTTTGGCCATTCTGTACTATACAGAATGGTCAAAACCTAATCAAGGTTCATGTTCCTGATTCTCATACCAAATATTTGAACTATTGGGAATGGCGGTTAACTTTAGGGTCTCCTGATTTGATACAGTCCCCTTAGCAGAACAAAGACATCCTACAAATCTATAGCAAGCGTATAAAAATAAAATAAAAAACAATATGATCACAATAGTCATGGCTGTGTTTTTTAACCAAGAGGTTATATTTCCAAGACTAAAATTGGCTAGAGGGTCCCATGTTATTGCAATATTCCTAGCCTCGTCTTGGAGTTTATTTACTTCTTTTCTGTGTTGTGCAATTATATTATAGTAATCAGGTATTTCAATGCTAGTATTATGAATCCAGGTACAGCACTCATAGTCTTCCGTAATTTCACAAAGCCCTGTGAGTGCTGCACTCATACTTTCTATGGCCAGTTCATGTAGTTCTAGCTGTTTCCTTATTGCCCTAGTTTCTATGTTTAATTTAGTGATATCGTCGGAATTCTTTTCCAAGATCTCATCAATAATTCCAGTATAATTATTCAGTCTCTTCATTAAATCTATTCCCCATCCTGTCCAGGATGGGAACCAGGCCCATGCCATATCTTTTTCTAGGAATATCTTTCTCTTATTACGATGTTTAAGGGGATATCTGGGATGAACACTGGCTTCAAGAAGGTGACTCCCTTCTTTATCCCCCAACACACCCATAATGGGGGCTAGTGCTGCGAGATAACACCATCCCTGGGGTTTTGTGGGGATCCAAGGGTGACAAAGCTTCCCACAACAGATATAAGTATTATTCCCCAAGGCTATGGGGCGCTTGAGGAACACTTTATACAATTTGTCGGAATAGCCAGAAAATGTAAGAGTTGATAAGAGTTGAGCCATAGGGGAAGTGGTGCTGGTATTTAAGAATTGGTATAATGTGGTGTTTAAGGTGGTGTCTTGAGTTCTATAAAAGGTCTCGTTTAATGCTGTCATTGAAATATTAAGCTTTGATTGCTTACAAATTTCGACTCCCTTGGTAGTATTTCCCAACCTAAAACACCAATCTGGATAATGGCTTCTACCTATGATCTGAAAAGTGAGGGTTTTGTTAGAAGCTTTTCTTGTAATATCGGTAAGAACTATTGGGGGTGTGCCTTTAAGGAGAAGGGTGAAATTTAAAGGTATGGCCACCAAAGGAATCCTAGCAGTACTAGGGTGAAGCTTACTACATATCCAGCATTTATCAAAACCTGATTTTTGGGCATAACTGTATTTAAATTTTAATAACAACATTTTATCAGTGAACTCTTGGGGAGGTTCACTTCTTTTGTGTCTAACAGCGGGTGTGTTATTTGTCTTGGGGGAGGGAGTCCCACAAATCCCTTTTAATGGTCCCAAATCTTCTGGGTGGTATATACAATTAGCTATCAACCAGGTTGGTAAAAACACTACTAGGGCAGTACAGCATAAGAGGCATAAGGCCTTTCCTGATATTAAAGGTAAAAACATTTCTACAAGTAGTTCTTATGCTTGTCCGTCTTCCTCGCTATTTTGTTGAGTTTCAAGGGTTAATTGTCCAATGCCTTCCTGAATCTCTTGGAGTTCCGGTGGCTGTTCGGGTGGGTCGGGTTCTTCTTCAACAAGCGGGGGGTCCGGAGTTGCGGGAAGCGGTGGGCACTTTTTCAGCCTGCTGGCGTGGATCCAGGTGTTTCCTTGGTCAGTCAGGACCGCAGTTCTGGACACCTTTTCAACCTTCCAAGGTCCAGAGTAGATTGGTCCGATCCTCTTCTTGTGTGCCAGTTGCTTGACTAGCACTTGATCTCCTGGGATTAAGGGGTGTGTTGGCTCTGTGGGGACAGGAGAGAAGGTGACAGAAACTTGTTCGTTCATTTCATGAAGCATACTTACCAGGTTTTTCACGTACATTTCCTGTTGGGAATAAATGTCAATATCAGTGTCTTGGTTTAATGGGGGTAATTCTATGTTTGCGGGGATTCCCATGAGGTGCATGTGGTGTGGTCCTAATTTGGAACAATACAGCAGGCAGATGGTCAAGCCATCCTTTCAACGTGCCTCCTGTGGCCTTTTTTAGTTTATCTTTGATATTCCTATTCATTCTTTCCACTACTCCTGCACTTTGTGGGTGATAGGGGATGTGCAATTTCCATTGCAACCCCAAAAGTTTGGCTACAGTCTGGGTCACAGAGGAACTGAATGCGGGTCCTCTGTCTGACCAAATGGATGTAGGTATGCCGAACCTACAAATCCAGTGATTGAGCAAACACTTTGCTGCTATGTTGGCCGTCTCACCTGTACAGGGGATCGCCTCAACCCATCCTGACCATTTATCCACGATAACGCAGAGGCATTTCAGATTGCCTTTCTGCTTGGGCATGTGAGTGAAATCTATTTGCAAATCCGTCAGGGGGCCCAAGGGTGGGGGTAGGTGACCATGCAAACCATGTCTCTTCCCCTGGACATTGTTTTGGGCACAGGTTAGACAACTCCTAGTCAGGAGCTTGACCTGTTTGTTCAGATTATTTGTACAAAAGGATTTCATATATATATTGATCAAAGGGCCAGCCCCTATATGTCCTGGACCATGGAGATATGAGAGTATAAGTACACAGTTTGTTTCGGGTATGCCCAGGATCTTCCCCTCTTTTGACCAAAGACCTTCAGGGTCTTTGGTCAATCCTTCCTTTGTCCAAAAATGGACATCATCTTCTGTGGCCATTGATTGCATCTGTGCTATGACAGTTTTAAAGTTAGGTGCTGCGAAGTGTTCCTTGAAAAACATTGTTGTGGGGGCAGGTGGGTTAGGGGAAAAGGCAGCAGCTCTTTTAGCTTCTCTGTCAGCAAGAGCATTCCCTTTTGAAACACGACTGCTGTCAGAGGAGTGTGCCTTTACTTTAATTATGGCTACCCTTTTTGGAAGAAGAATGGCTTGGAGGAGAGCACTAATCTGTGTGGAGTTGGCAATTATTTTGTTGTCTGCTGTTTTAAAACCTCTATTGGCCCATATCACACCAAAATCATGCACCACTCCAAAAGCATATCTACTGTCTGTGTAGACGTTCACCTCTTTACCGGTGAATAGAATGCAGGCCCTAGTGAGGGCTTCTAACTCTGCTACCTGGGCTGAAGAAGGAGGTAATGATTTTGCCTCCAGTACGATGTCTGGTAGTTGAACAACTGCATAACCGGTTAAAAAGGTGGAGTCAGAGGGACGTGAGCAGCTACCGTCAACGAAAACATCCTCTGCACCTGAGATAGGGGTGTCAGTGAGATCCGGTCTGGGACTGGTAATAGCAGCAACCTTTTCCGAACAGTCATGTATAATGTCTGGGTCATGTGGTAAACGCAACATGGAATGCAAAAGGCGCACAGCGGGGTTGCTGGCAGGCACATATTTGAGTGTGAGGTTATCAGTGTTCATCAGTGTTATCTCATAACCACTAAGTCTTTGCGAGGTCATATGTTGGGTATTCATGTTCTGAATAAGATGCGTGACTGAATGAGTGGTATAGAGAGTCAATGGGTGACCTAGCACTAATTTGTTTGCATCTTGTACAGCCATTGCACAGGCAGCAAGATTTTGGAGACAGGATGGCATTCCCTGTACTTGGATGGGGAGTTTTTTTGATAGATATGAGACAGGGCGATACCCTGATCCATGTTGTTGTGTTAGCACGGCGGCAAAAGAGCTTCCTGAAACTACACAGTAAAGTTGAAAAGGTTTACCGTAGTTCACCAACCCTAGGGCGGGGGCACTTGACAGGCTGTATAGTAAAGCTTTAAAAGCTTTCAGTCTGTCTTCTGTCCAATCTATCAATTTGGGGGCGTTTGACCCAGTAGCCTCTCGTAGGATGCTATCGTAATGAGAACAGTCGGGGATCCACTGGCGACAATATACAATTGCGCCTAGGAAAGAAAGAAGTGCTGCTTTGTCTTTTGGAGGACTGAGAGCCTGCAGGGCTGCGGCGCGTTTGGGTGACACCAGCCTTGTTCCTTCTCTAAGGATACAACCTAAGTATTCAACCTGGGATTGGCACCATTGCACCTTCTTCCTGGAGGCGAGGTGTCCAGCTCGGGCTAGGTGTCCCAACAGTGATGTTGAATCGACCGCACAATCTTCAGCAGTTCGACTGCACAGGAGCAAGTCGTCCACATACTGTATCAGTACCGACCCTCGCTCAGATGTCCAAGACTTGACAGTCTCATTGAGCACCATTGAGAAGGCGGCTGGGCTGTCTACATACCCTTGCGGTAAACGCGTCCAGGTTAGTTGGCCCCCGGCCCAGGAGAAGGCGTAGATTGGTTGCGCCTCCTCAGCAATAGGAACGCTAAAGAAAGCATTCGCTAGATCAATTACCGTATAACAGAGGGAGCCTGCCGGTATGCGTGAGAAAATAAATGTGATATCTGACACTAAGGGCGGGAGTGGAACCACTTGTTTGTTTACTGCTCTGAGGTCTTGGACTAATCTCCACTCGCCACTGGCCTTCTTTACAGGGTAAATGGGTGTGTTCCAGGGGCTAATAATTGGTTTTAGGATACCTTTAGATATGTAATCATTGATCTGGGGGGAAATGCCTTGGGTTTTTTCGGGGGGCAAGGGGTATTGTTTGTGATATTGTGTCTCTGCATCAGGGCGCATCTGTGGGGAGTAAGGTGTACAGTTGATGAAACCCACGCTCCCCTTATTTTCTGCCCAGATGGCATGTGTTTCAAGGGGGGCGGGTAAGATCATGAAGAAGCCTCTGTGTGTATGTCGTTTCGCTGTGAGGGAACCTTTCTTGTCAAATTTTATCGTAATGTTAAGTTTGGACAGTAGATCCCTGCCCATGAGAGACACGGGACAGGAGGGCAAGATTGCAAAACTCTGGGTGCATAGTTCTTGTCCTTCTGGAGTGGCTACAGATAACGGTGGTGTCATGGGGTGGGTGACAGATGTCCCATTTATACCAATAGAGTTTCCCTCAGTACATTGTGGTGTGTCAAAAATAACATCATTCACTGAACTGAATGTGGCCCCGGAATCCAGTAGAAAACACACTAGGTGATTGTCTACTCGCAATACAACTTGAGGAAGGCTTTTCCATGAGGGGTTGTAACACACTAGGCTGAGGGAAGGGACATACTCTAGGCATCCCTATTGGGGTGATTGTTGTTGGCGAGATGGCCATTGCATGGGAATTCGAGGGGGAGGTCTGTTAGAGGTTGGGGTGTAGGGTGGCTGTGCAAGCGCATGGTTTTGAGATGGTGTTTGGGGAGGTGGCGGATATTGGGGGTACCTTGTAGTGTGAGGGGGGGGGGCGATTAGCAGCATTGTACCCCCTTCCCCTGCCCCTTGGATAGCTCGCCCTCTGTCTATATGGGCACTGTGATTTCCAATGTCCCTGTTCCCCACAATTAAAACATCCTTGGTCAGGTGGGTAGGGCTGCATGGTCATGAGGTGCGGTGGTGAGGATGAGGTTTCAGGTGTGACTAGGGTTTGTGTTTGTGTCAAGGAGGGGAAAATTCCCCCTTTTTGTTCAAAGACTCCTGAAGTCTCTCTGGACCTAGCGTCCTTCATGAATTCATCTGGTGCTTGCTCTGCCCATTTGGGGTTTGTGAATTTGAGCAAGTGCGTCACTTTGGGATCGCCTCCCGACATGATGGTAGTAGTAAATAATTGTGGTGTGGCCCCATCTACAGCTTTCCATAGGGAGTATACTCTGGTACAGTAATCATAGAATTTCTCTTTAGGTCCCTGCTTGGCTAGGATCAGTTCTTGGAGTGCAGATGATCCTTTGTATAATTTGGACCAATGACCTCCCATGCCTTTCCAAAAGGATATCCAATCCTTATCGGTCTGGATATGGGTTGTCCATAGGTTGTCTACAGGGGCTACTTCTGGGCTGTCTGGGTCTACAATGCTAAGAATACTTTTTATGTCATCTTTGTCAAGCCCTGTGCCTGCACTATATTTTGCCAGAAAGGTACCTGCATCTCGTGGATACTTCTTGGGATTGGGACATAGTTCTTTTATTTTGGAGAGTGTACCCAAAGGTAATGGTATATGCACCTCGGTGTTCCCCATGGTCATCAAAGGTGCTTTGAGTGAAGCCCCTACTGCTTCTCTCTCAGTTTCCTCTTCTATGGATAATGTCCCTGTTTTACTAATTGGACCTGACTCCTCAGTTTTGGGAATAGGTGTCTCTTTTGTATGGCTTCTTGTAGTGGTGGGGGGCAGCGCTATAATCCTATCCTGCGCTTCTTTCAACATTTCCTCCTTCTTCCCTAATTGCTTTCTTAACTTTTCTAGTTCCTTTTGTAAGTCCTCCATCCTATGTTCCTCTCTCTCTTTTCCCTCCTGAAATTCCTTCTCCCTTTCTTCCAAGTTTTTCTGATACATTTCTAACTCTATTTTCTTATCCACTTGTACCTTTTCTGCCTCATTGAGGACTATTTCTTTTTGTTTTAGGTCTTCCATAAGTGTTTCTAACTCAGTTCTCCTTTTCCCTATTCTCTCTTCTTCCTCCGTTTTCCTCTCTTCAAACTCTTTTATTTTTGCCTCTAATTCCTGCATTTCGGGACTACCCACTTCTTCTTGTCCTGTAACTTCT
Organism: Lithobates pipiens; assembly: GCF_037356315.1. Taxonomy (NCBI): domain Eukaryota; kingdom Metazoa; phylum Chordata; class Amphibia; order Anura; family Ranidae; genus Lithobates; species Lithobates pipiens. Next base: position 240,040,607 of record NW_027507903.1, on the reverse strand, counting down.
TCCTGTCTCCCCTCTTCCTCTCTGCCCCTACTTATTTGTTCCCATTGGGCCACTTGTTGTGGTGTTGCTGTGGTGTGTGCTATGGCGGCTAGGACTACAGGATCCAGTGAAGGATATAATTGAAGGTATGGACCTGGCGTCCCATCCTCGTTTTTTACCATAACATAAGGTGGGGGTGGACATTGAGGCGGGGGAGGGGGAGGTGAAGGGGGTGCAGGGGCTTCAGCCATAGCACTGGGTCCTATATTTGGAGTAAGCTTTGTAGTTTTATTAATATGCTTCTTTTTATATTTGTGTAGACATTTATCCCATGCATGGTAACAATCTTTTATATATTGAATATTTTCCCATTTCCCTGGAGGGTACGAATTTTTGTGGATTTGGCATATTTTACTTACTTCCTGCCAGTCTTCCTCAGTACAAGGACCATATGGCCCTGGGTCATGTATCCCCAATTGCTGACACCTTTCTCGGACTTGTGTCCAAAATGGTTCTACTTGTGGATCTGGTAAATGGTTTTTAATAAAATCATAAGGGGATGGGATTGCTATGTCCTGGTTCTGGACTCCTACAGAATTCCCCATCTGATAGTTTTTTTTTTTACAGTATAAAATAAAAGCAATTTCTGCGACAAATATTTTCCTTATACTCTATAATAATTCTTATACTCTATATACTTACACGTGTACCTAGAGAAAAACAGGCATATTCTTTATTATACTTTAAGGCATAAAACAACCATATTGCAATACATTTATCAGTTTACAGTGCACTTTTTCTAAATTTTCTAGATGGGCGTCCACTCCACCAATCCCTTTGTCACGGGCGTAATCTGCTACCTCCCGTGTCTAAAATACTACCACCAATAGTTTTAAGTCAGACCAACCTAGTCGGACTCCCCTAAACCTATAAATTCCTTGCGAGCCCTTTTAACCTCCCGAGGGACCAACCTAGTCCGTCGCGAAGGCACAGTTATTTCTTTTAAATTAAACTAAGTTCATGGCGACCATCTGGACAGAGTAAGTATTCACACCATTCACCTTTTAGGCAAAAAGGAGTAAAGTGACTTACCTGCCGCAAGATGACACCCCACTTCTGGTACCAAAACTGTTAGGTGCTCGTCTTCTCAGTAATATCAGTTACCCCTGGTTGCCTAGGCTAGGATGGAGGAGCGGAGGTCCTGATCACCGGTGGACAGACACCACACATACACGATTGTACGTGAATAATGACTGCGAAATTTATTAACTCACACATAGCCTTTTATGCAGTACAAGAAAAAGACCCTGCCCCGTAGAAGTCATTACACATAAACATACGTCAGCATTATACTTCCTCAAACAATAGTCCTTGTTAAAAAATATAGACCAAAAGTTAGTAAATTTGTCCTAGCTCGTTACGCTTGCACATCAGTGTCTGCTGACTGACCCCAAATATGTCAAGAGTTCAGCAAAACCATTCTCAACCAGCATTACCTCACCATGCGGTTGGTGTCACAAGTTGAAACAGACAATTGATGCTTGTATAGAAACTTGAGACAGACCTTCTGGTCAGACTTGAGTAATATCTTCTTTTTGTCACGCTACTAATTATCACGTTATCAGTAGTTTGTTACGTACACATAGCCCAGGCTTTGTTACTCATAAAATAAAAGTAAAGCATAAATAAAAAGGTACCCCATACCTTATACCAGTGACCCCTGCAGTGAGTTGACTTTTGCACAACATAACTGAACCAGAACTTGCAGCAGAGTTGCACAATGTTTGCAATGAAAGTTGATCTGGAGTCATGCAATGCAGACTTGCTGCAATTGAGCAACAAACTTGTGAAGCTTGGCAAGTCTAGCAATAGCTTAGCAAGTAATTTTCAAACTTGCAGCATAATTGCTTGCTATCTGGGTTATTGTAGGCTTTCTTAAAGTTTTGTCTGCCAGTATTCAATCTCCTGAAAGCAACAGCATACCCCAGCGTATCAAAATGACTCCATCCTGTGTCCCTTAGTAAACTCTAAAAAAAAAATGTTTTATGGTAAGTCAAAAATCCTAGTTTGTTTTTAAAATTTTGCAAATAAAATACATCATTGATATCTTCACTAGTTGCAAAAATAAAATAGTCAAGGGTAAAGGGGAAACAAAAACAAAAATAATTAATTAGGGCTAACTAATGGTACTAAAGGATTGTGTGTTTAACATTGATACATAGAAAAATCATGGCAGAAAAAAGAACGGTCCATCATGTCTGCCCATTTTTTTTAAATACATGTTTTGTTTTTATTTTTTGTTTACTTGAGTTTGTGAATTAAAATGTGTAGTATCTGGTTGCCGACAAGCCGCTGCAGCTTTACTGCGGCAGAATGGCATGGCTGGGCGAACCAATGTCGCTTCACCTTTTGGCCACTAGGGACTTGTGCACCTGCAACATGTGCCCGAAGCCGATGCGAGTGCCCAGCGGGCACGATGACTGCTGGGCACCCGCGATCGTTCGTGACAGAGTGAGGACCGGGATCTGTAAACACACAGATCCCAGTTCTCTCAAGGGAAAGGAGACAGATCGTGGGTTCATACTATGTATGAACACGATCTCTCTCTCCTCCCAGACAGTATTATCCCCCTACAATTAGAACACACCTAGGGAACACAGTTAACCCCTTGATCACCCTCTAGTGTTAACCTCTTCCCTGCTAGTGACATTTATACAGTAATCAATGCATTTTTATAGCACTGATCGCTGTATAATTGTCAATGGTCCCAAAAATGTGTCAAAAGTGTCCAATTTGTCCGCCGCAATATCGCAGTCCCGATAAAAATCGCAAATTGCCACCATTACTAATAAACAAAATAATAATAAAAATGCCATTACTCTATTCCTTTTTTTTTTGCAGACGCTATCTTTTTGCACAGACCAATCAATATACGCTTATTGCGATTTTATTTTTACCAAAAATACATAAAAGCATATATATTGGACTAAACTGAGGAAAAAAATAGTTTTTTTGAAAAAAATGTGGGATATTTATTATAGCAAAAAATAAAAGATCTTGTGTTTTATTCTAAATTGTCACTCTTTTTTTTTGGTTTATAGCGCAAAAAATAAAAACCGAAGAGGTGATCAAATACCACCAAAAGAAAGCTCTGTTTGTGCGAAAAAAAGGACGTCAATTTTGTTTGGTTACAGCGTCTCACGCCCACGCAATTGTCAGTTAAAACGATGCAGTGCCGTATCGCAAAAAATGGCCTAGTCATTGAGCATCCAAATCCTCTGGGGCTGAAGTGGGTATATTACAGGGATCCTCAAACTACGGCCCACCAGCTGTTGCAGAACTACACATCCCTTGAGGCATTGTAAAACTCAGATATTTACAGACATGATTAGTCATGATTGTAGTTCCTGAACAACTGGAGGGCCATAGTTTGAAGACCACTGGTAGTGTTTACTTTAATGAAAATGTCCTTACTTAATATATAACCACATTCCTAGACACACTGCTTCGAGCATCTGATTCCTGAACACTGCAACCTCATGGGGACAGTTTTACTTCCTTTTTCATTGGGTACAGCCAAACTGTTATAGGCATATTTAATGACTTATCAGAATGCACAGAGGTCATGTAACTCATAGCACTTAGTGATATGCTCTGTTTCATTTTCTTAACCACATTAATAATAAATAGAATCTGATCAGTTGCTATGGATAAGAGTACACTTGTGCACATTTTAGTGTGCTATTAAATAAGAGACCTTTGTATTTGTTCATTGTTCCTAGAATTTAATATGATTCTGTTTCTGAAGCTAGTAGGCAGGAAAGATCTTTATGTATAAGTGTATAATCTACATAATCAGCACCTTGGGTGGTTACACGAACTTTGACGTTTTTATGAAACTAAGACAAGGCTTGCCAGAGTGTCTCAAGAATATAATTTGCTTCCCAGGTAGTCAGGGATGCAATTATATTTGCAAAGGAATGTATTTGTGCCCATAACAATAAGAAGAGAGATCAGAATGTCTAATGAAACTCAAATTAAACTGGTAGTGCACATTCCTGTACTAACTAGCCTCTTTTTCTGCTCTAAATTACAGAATGCAAATTTTGAGCAGGGGATGCAATTAGTTAATCAAGCCACCATAGAAACATACTCTGAATTATCGCTGTATATTTCCAAATAATTGCTGTTTAGTTTTTATTTTTGCATATATTGCAATTTTCCATATTTATACTGGCTTTCATATTTCCATTTAATGGACTTGATTAACACAAGCTTTTAATGTTTAAATTGCTTTTGAAAATGTAATTGGAAGTTTGTAAGTGGATAGCAAAGTGCCTATATATTTGTTGGTATGCCACGTGGCATTTTCTGTGTATTATTTATACATGCTCATTCTGCAGCAGTGCACCAGACAGATAACGCGTGGATAGGGCACAGGCTACATTACAATGCTTATGCTATATTTCTGCTTTTAAATACATCTGAAGTCTACTGGCTAAAAGTAGGAAGAAAAAAAAAAGAGAATTACATTTCCCCACAAGATGATAATATCCTCATTTGGAATCCCAGACAGCTGCAGTTTAATGTACCAAATACCAGGTAGGTATCTCATAATGTATCTGGTTCATTTGATCACAAATCTGATACACAGCTGGTATTTTTCAGCAAGGGCACAGAGAAAAATAAAAGTAACACGTTTCTGTAGTTTGGCCGGAATTTAACCTTTAAACCAGGTAGCTACAATACATAATAATATAATGCTTTATAAAACACATTTGACTGTTGTCATTTCAGTTTTATATGTTGTACATAGAATTCTTTACTAGCATTGACGCTAAAGAAAAAAAAAATATAGCTTCACTAGAATATTGGGTGGGTATGTACAAGATGTTTTCTTTTACAATACACAGTTGTACTGCATGTTAATAAATCCATCACACATATGAAAAAAATGTCTTACGATGATAATACAATAATATAGACTTTCAAGAAATGAAAGTCTTATCCTGTTAAGGTAGCTGTTCATAAGCCACACATGTATTTTTTATTTTTATTTAGTCCCAATGGTTTAACTTTCACAGCATCTGAAATTAAGAAAATTATAATGCTAACTCTACAAATGTAGAGTGTATTTTATTGGTATAATAATAGTGATCAGTGAGTTTTCTGACTTTTTAGATATAGGTTAAGTATGAAACTGAAGTTTAATCTGTATTAAGAAGTATTAAATCAAAGTTTAATTATCTATTTTTTTTTACTTTCCCTGGTTTCTCTCTTCCCTTTGTCCACATGCCAATAACATAAAAAAAAAAAAAAAAAAACTTTTATTATTTTATATCTCATTTCAAGGTCTAGTGCAGCCTTTCTCAACTTTTTCAACACAGAGGAACCCTTGAAATAGTTGTCTGGTCTTGGGGAACCCCTGCTAAATTTTAGAAATCTACATTTCATGATACACTAGTGTGATGGTCAGTGGAAAGAATGGTCCTTACACTTGTGGTCATTGGGAAGAATTACCTTCTTACAGATAGCTAAAAAGATCAATGGTGTGAGTGGGAACTTATCTGAGAGGCTGAAATTGCCCAATGCTGAAGGAACCCCTAGCAACCTTTGGAGGAACCCTGGTTGAGAATCACTGGTCTAGTGATATCATCATTTGGTCTTGGTGCTTCTCTCTGTATTCCAGGCAGATTATTACTAATGGGAGGAGCTGTTAACGGTACTGATACTTTCCTGAAAATGTCACAGCATCTCAGTACTTTTCTTAAGAGTCCTCAGCCCTGGTACAATCAATTCATTGGCTGTTTGAAGGAGTTATTCAAATGTTAAATGTATTCAGAGGGAGGTGTTAGTCTGGAAGATTTGTATGCAGGCCTCCCTAGGTAACACAAATGCATCTGATGCTTCCTCCATGATTGCAAGAATGAAAGATGAAGCCCAGTGACAGTCAGGCTCAAGGGTAAAACAGGCAGTGCCGGGACAAGGCCATACAGCGCCCAGGGCAAAGATGCCAAACTGTGATCCCCCCTCTTCCCTTAGGGTTAGGTTAGCAGTAATGTCGCTGTCACTATTCCTGTCAGTCTTTTAGCAGAGCAACTGGCACAGGGTGCCCCCATTCCTGCAATAAACCATTGTACCCAGGGCAGCCGTCCCTCCTGCTCACCCCTTGTCCCAGCCCTGTAAACAGGACAGAGTAGCGATTTACTGGCAGAAGAAACCAGGGCACAGAGCAGGAGCCTATGCATCTGACATACCCAAAGGTGTCATCTGAAACAGTGCTTGTAGCTCTGAAAGATTTGTCTTACTGCCTGCTGCAGCTTCTTTTACAGAGTGCTTCTCTCGAAATGTGCTACCCCAGTGGTAGGGTCATTGTTCTGCCCTTGCTACACATCACTTAATGGCCTGTCTGCAGCTTGACATGCAGTTAAATCCTCCTATCCTTTAACAAACAAAATCTTGGAGCTTTAATAACAAGAAAATAATTTTACTGAAAGACTAGTTGATGGGAACAGTCTACCAGCAGAGAAGTTTGGCCAACAGTAATAACAGAAAGAAATACATACATAATTAATACATAACTAAAAACAATGGGGTTGATTTACTAAAGGAAAATTGGCTGTCCACTCTGCAAGGGAATTTCCACCAGAGCTTATTGAATGTGATTACATTTTACTGTTTTTTACTTTGCAAAGAATACCCAATCACATATAAGGAAAAAAAAACAACAGTGTCTTGTACTGCTAAATAAGGGGGTGACAACATTTTAAGTGAGGTACAGTATTTCTTTTTGGCAACTGACATACTTTTATCAAATTTGTTTGATGTTCTTCTTCACATGCAGTGTCAATGGCTTATGGAGTCCTTATAGAAACACCTGCTTTGTTTTCACCCCCTTTCTTAGTTAAGTAGGAAAGAGACTTGGGGACCACATTCTCCCTTGCACAAAAAGATGATATACTGTACTTTGACCATTTCCTCAGCAGCTAGCAGATATCAAGAGTTTGGCTATAAGTTATTAACTAGGTGGTCCAGAGTGCCATCTGTTCTACAAAAACTCCATCCTCAGTCTTCAAGTGTAAGATACAAAAAATCCCTGGTGATCCTTCTACTGAACACAGCTAGTACCTGTATCCTGGCCTTCTGAAAACAGGAACCCCCCACCTCAATTCCTTGCTGTGGTTCTCAAAAATCAATGATCTTCAACATTTGAAGAGCCTCATAGCCTTTTTAAAGGACAGAGAGCAAAAATTCAGATATACCTGGTTCTTTTTGATGGAATTTACTTGTTCATCTCAATATAAAACTATACTACATCTGTTGCTATTTGCTGCTTTCTATATGCTCCACACAGGATAGAATGGGCACATTCACCCTAGAAACCCCCCCCTCCCAATTCACCCCTCCCCTTCCTTATTTTCCTTACCTCTTTCCATTTCAATTTTTTTTTCTCTATGCTATCTTTTTATAGGCTCTGCCTTTTTTTCCCCCTCTTTTTGTAATGAGATTGGTACAAGGACATGGGTAGGTGGCGCCGAACTACCCCCTTGTAGGACACAGACGCAAAATAATTTCAAAGTTGTATTTGATGAAACGTGCTCTATTATTCATTTATTGCAATTGTATGATCTGTGTCTTTAAACCATCATTTTATGTGGTGAGCACAACTTGTCTTTGTACATAAAATTTTAAATAAATAATTTAGGAAAAAAAATGGGTGGCAGATGCTTAATGCATAATGAGAGTCCATGTGGTCACCAGCGATGCTACCTCTTAAGGATAAGTTGATTGTTCTCCACCCAACGTCTGCCCAAGATGGTGGCTGGACTGCTGCAAATGTTTCTCCTTCAAGTGCTTCAGCTCCTCAAAATGGAATTTGGGTTTCACAGGATGCATCAGTTTCCTTCTTTCTACCCCAAATATGAGTTAGTTCATGATAGTCCCCTTGAGTGTTAGGACTAGATAGGGGGTAGTAAAAGCAAACAACTGAGTCGCCTTTTTGCTGCCCCCCAACAGCCCACCTAAACAAACAAATGCCACTCAAGGGTGTGCAGGGCTGTGGCAAAAACGGCACCTCGTGTTGCATTAAATGGGCAGTACTGCCACTAAATGTGACCCATAGGAATGAATGGGGCCATGTTGCAACAGCCCTGCAATCACATGGATTGCACATGTTTGCAGTGCAATGTACTGTATCTTCGTTTACAGGGTTAAAACAGGTGTCGAGGAGGCGATATTACAGACTTGTCAAATAAGTATTAAAATATGTTAAATTTGGACAGGGGGCATTGATACCGAGACTATATTTTACAATTATTGTCAGCCCTAACGTGTCCCGAGAAGTCTATGTATTGTCTATATATAATTCATTTGTATTTGAACTGTGTTTTTAATTGAGCATTGCATTTAATAAAAAAAAAACAATGTAGGCTTTAGTTATGTGTCTGCACTATAAAATAATTACTGAATAATTATAGACATTGCCGTGGATAAATTTAACGTTTTACATTTTGTCGCTATTTTTTCTAGGGACACGTGTCATGAGCTCCTGGGGCATGTTCCTTTACTTGCTGATCTTAAATTTGCCCAGTTTTCCCAAGAGATTGGACTTGCTTCACTGGGAGCATCTGATGAAGATGTTCAAAAACTTGCAACTGTGAGTGTGTATAGTAAAAAGCACTACATCAGTATATCAATATATTTTTGTGGCTGTTTGAACTTTATATTCCACATAGTGGTGTACATAATAGAGTATATTATATAGCCCTGGTGTCAACCTGTAGCTAATTGGTGCTTGCTGTGTGTCCCTGTGCAAATCCCAGGTAGTGCTAGCATTTAAAAAGGAGCTGCAATAACAGCGGTCTTTAGCAGTCTCACTTAACATGTCCTCAGTGTCTAACTGTCTACTGCAGCAGGTTTCCAGTATCTAACACCTGTAGCATTGAAAACAGGAAAATAAATCAGCTACACTCCAATTATCTCTTCTAGCAGTATTTTTAATAATCAGTGTGTTGACTACATACAGTAATGTCTCCAACCCAAAACCAACCTTCCCTGACTTGTTTCACCATTCCTGGCTTGCTCACATACTGCAAGAATAGCTAATTGGAGTGTGGCTGATTATTATTTTTTTCCTATTTTAAATGAAGAGTGGAGATGTATAGTAATGTGTACTACACAGATATAAGCTAATAACAGTACCTACATCCTAAATTGAAATACTAGATAAGGAAATGGATTCAGGCACTCAGGACTTTCATGGTACGATATGAACTCACAACTCTAAATTATTATTAGAATCATAGTATTTATTACATCAATTTAGTATTTCAAATTCATTTTACAACATTTTATGTCCATAGAGAACAAAACATATATTATTAAAACATATATTCCTCTGTCATGGATTGAATATTTATGACAGTATCCTCCCAACCATGGGGGAACTATATTAGCAATAATCCAGTTTCTCACTCTACATGTTTCGTGGGATAACACCTTCTTCAGGAGTCTAAATTAGGAGGAATGTTAATCTGTAAAGAAATAAACACAAAAATAGTATGCAGAAACCATACGATAATTCTCCCACTCTACAAGACTCTGGTCCGGCTGCACCTAGAGTATGCTGTCCAGTTCTGGACACCAGTCCTCAGGGAGGATGTACCGGAAATGGAGCGTGTACAAAGAAGGGCAACTAAGCTAATAAAGGGTCTGGAGGACATTAGTTATGAGGAAAGGCTACGAGCACTGAACTTATTCTCTCTGGAGAAGAGATGCTTGAAGGAAGATATGATTTCCATTTACAAATACCATACTGGTGACCACACAATAGGGATAAAACTTTTTCACAGAAGGGAGTTTAACAAGTCTCGTGGCCACTCATTAAAATGAGAAGAAATGAGGTTTAACCTTAAACTACGTAGAGGGTTCTTTACTGTAAGAGTGGCAAGGATGTGGAATTCCCTTCTACAGGTGGTGGTCTCAGTGAGGGGTATTGATAGTTTCAAGAAACTATTAGATAACCACCTGAACGACCGCAACATACAGGGATATACAATGTAATACTGACATACAATCACACACACAGGTTGGACTTGATGAACTTGTGTCTTTTTTTCAACCTCAACTACTATGTAAATATGTAATATAAAATATATATGCTCAAATATGGATGCACATGCATAAGCGTGTAAAAACAAATATGATAACACAATGCAATCAAACAGTAAGGAAATAATAGAACATCATACACTTTATGTAAATCAAAGCAGAAATGAACTTCAGCATTTCCCAGTCTGTAATAATCAATCAGTAAAGAAGGAGTGGAGGTGAACCATTATGGCCAATACCCAGATTGTCCATGTGCAGGAGAGGCCAGTCTTGTGCGGAGCTGTGGCTCTGTGTGTGTTTCAACACCTGTAGCATGTCTGCAGTCTCCAGCCTTCTCCTGTCCAATGTTTGCAGTTTATGACTGTTTTCTGTAGCATTGAATATACTGAATAGTATGTGCAGCTCTGTGATGCTTTCAGAGGCAGTTAAGACCTCCTTTATGCATAAATTGATAACCACTGCTCTATACTGCTAAAAGCTTAGATCCCATCTGTCCCTAATTTTGATGGACTGTCCCTAATTTGGAAAGTTCCTCTGTCCCTCGTTCCTCCTCATTTGTGGCTCATTTTGGTGTGATCTATATAGTTGTATATACAACACATTATTTATCCTTCAAAAAGTGTTTTCCAATGCTAAACCTTTCATCCATTTTCTGAATTGCTGCATTTGTAAATTCCAAAAGTTGGTATAAAGGAATAGTAGTGGTAAAAAAAAAGCACTTGTGAGTTTAACTAATCTTTTTTGTGTATAATTCTCCTTTAACCACTTAAGCCCCGGACCAATTTGCAGCCAAAGGACTAGGCCCCTTTTTGGACAATTACGCGTTCATGCAACGTGGCTCCCAAACAAAATTGTCATCCTTTTTTTCCCATAAATAGAGCTTTCTTTTGGTGGTATTTGATCACCTCTGCGGTTTTTATTTTTTGCGCGATAAACAAAAATAGAACGACAATTTTGAAAAAAAATCAATATTTTTTACTTTTTGCTATAATAAATATCCCCCAAAAATATATAAAAAAAACATTTTTTTCCCTCAGTTTAGACCGATACGTATTCTTCTACATATTTTTAGTAAAAAAATCTCAATTAGCGATTATTGATTGGTTTGCGCAAAAGTTATGGCGTTTACAAAATAGGGGATAGTTTTATAGCATTTCTATTCATTTTTTTTTTTACTAGTAATGGCAGCGATCAGCGATTTTTATTGTGACTGCAACATTATGGCGGACACATCGGACATTTTTGACACATTTTTGGGACCATTGTCATATATACAGCGATTCCTGTGTAAATGACACTGGCAGTGAAGGAGTTAACCACTAGGGGGCAGTGTAGGGGTTATGTATGACGTGATGTGTTTTTTTTTATTGTAGGGGGTGTGGCCTGGCTTGTGATGTCATTGATCGTCCTTCCCTATATCAGGGAACAGACGATCGGTGACAGCCACACAGGGAAGCACGGGGAGAGGTTTGTTTACACAGACCTCTCCTTGTTCTTCAGCTCTGTGACCCGATCGAGGGACACCAGGGGCAATCGGGTCCACTGGTCCCGCAGCCACGGTCACGGAGCTCAGGACGGCTGGGCACTTAAAGGATCACATACCGGTACGTGATTGTGCCCAGCCGTGCCATTCTGCCGATGTATATCGGCGTGAGGCGGTCCTTAAGTGGTTAAGGGGGTGTGGCAAGGGGTGTATCCTATGCCTTCATACTTTTGCTAATAGGCATCCCTCATTCCCATTTCAAAAAGTTGGGAGGTATGCTAAAAGTCTATTTAGGTCACTTTACTAAACATTTTGAGACTATTTACTTTCAAATAAAATTTTCACTTTGCAGAGTGGATTATCACTTACCTTAGTGAATGAAATGAAACAAAAACAAATAAAAATCACTTTGCCAAGAATACCCAATTATGTGTAAGAATTTTTTTTATGATGATTGAATAATTACCATCAGCAAAGCATTACCTCATTCACTAAAAGCGGCAGTAAACCCATACCAAAAATACAAAATATTTCTTCTTACCAACCATTAGAAGTGGTGGCTGCATTTATTTTCTTTTTCAGGATTCTTTCTATCTGTTTTCACCTGATGATCGAGCCAGTAGCACTTTTCTTGTATTAGAGTGTTTCCACTCTGGATGAAGGAGCACAGGGGGCACAGCAAGCAGCAGAATTATCAGGAAGGGAGTGTTAGATGTACTAGTAAATTTAAATACACCAAAAAATTTAAGCCAAACTCCAGCTACTTCTTTATAAGCAGTTAGAGCAAACCATTATTTTTTTTTCTTTTTGTGATAAAGGTTTTACATGAATAAATACAAGATAAACATTCTAAGCACCCTTGTCAGTAGTAAATGGTTTGTCATATCCCTGTAATTGCTGCATCTGCATTTTGAAAAGCAGCAGACTTACTGACTAGATCTTCAGGTAAAAATAAAATAAATAAAGAAAAAAAATTAATACAGCCAACACATCTAAGTAATCTAATTGGTAAACTATAATATAATAAATGTTTGCTCCTGGGCTTAATACTGCTTAAAGTAAAATAATTTTGCGGAGTAAATATGAATTTAGCTTGGGGAATGAGGTGAAATTGTGTTAATCATCCAATCATGTGCAAGCAAAAATCATTTATTTTATTTTGTTTATTCATGATCGTGTAAAGTAACTTTGCACTATGTTTTATCTCATTTGCTAAGGCACGAAAACTCAGTTTGTGGTTACTGCATACTTTAGTTTAACCACTTAAGGACCAGAAGGATTTGATGTCTTTTTTTCCCACAAATAGAGCTTTCTTTTGGTGGTATTGGATCACTGCTGTGGTTTTTATTGTTTTTGCGCTATAAATAATAAAAGAGCGGCAATTTTGAGAAAAAATAATTATATTTTTTACTTTTTGCTATAATACATATCCAAAAACAAAACAAACAAAAAACATATTTTTTAATCACTTTAAGCCAATATGTATTCTACTTTTTGGTAAAAAAAAAAATTGCAATACGCGTATATTGATTGGTTTGCGCATCTACAAAATAGGGGATATATTTATGGCATTTTTATTATTATTTTATTATTATTTTTCTTAACTAGCAATTGTGGTGATCAGTGATTTTTAGTGGAGCTGCGACATTGCGGCAGACAGATTGGACACTTTTGTCACTTTTTTGAGACCATTGACTTTTATACAGTGATCAGAGCTAAAAATAGCCACTGATTGCTGTATAAATGTCACTGGCAGGGAAGGGGTTATCACTAGGGGGCGATCAAGGGGTTAAGTGTGTTACCTAGGTAGTGTTTCTAACTGTGTGGGGATGGAACTGCCTGGGGGAGGAGACCGACAGAACGGAGATCTGTCTATTTACATTGATGGATCTCCATTCTGTCTCTGTCAGGAGTGATTGTGGATGAGCATCGGCTCTGGCGTCACCCCGCAGGCACGTGCTCTTCAAGTGGCCGACCTACAGTTATGGCGATTTGCCAAGGGGAGTCAACCTGCCACAGTATAACTGCAGTGGCTGGTCCTCAAGTGGTTAACATTCAGAGTATTTTTGGACCTGATGAGTTGACACGTGATGGGTGATGGATGCTATGGGGTTGATTTACTAAAGGTAAATAGACTGTGCATTGCTCCAGAGTTTAGTAAATTAGGCAAGCCTATAGTTTGCAAAGAATACCCAATCACGTGCAAGGAAAAAAAAACAGCATTATTGCTTGCACATAATTGGATGATGAATGTCAGCAGAGCTTCTGCTTATTTACTAAGCTCTGTAACTGTAACTTCAATTTGCAAAGTGCACAATCTATTTGCCATTCGTAAATAAACCAATTAATACCTAAAAGAGGCAATCAATAATAAAAAAAAAATATGTTATTGGGTATTCTAGTATAATTTATATGGAATATGCACCTTTAGTCAATAATTGTGCTTGTGTTAAAAATCCCTCAAAGGGCAAAGAGGCAATATAGAAATCATTCTTTGCGGAAAAAAAAAGCAACATACCAACTTCTGTACTTTGAGCTAAAGAACATTTCTAAAACTTTCAGAACTTTGTGATAATTATCTATTGGTTTCAGCCTTAAAATTCTTGCAAGACTTTATGACTCTGATTTACACCCATGTTGATTTCTTTATGCGGACAATAAAAAAAAAAAATGACAATACAATGAAAATGAGCAAAATACATAATGTTCTTATATTTTTATCATGGGTATTAAACAGTACAGAGGGCATGTGTATGTTTTGAAATGAATAAAATATGTTTCAGCTGCAATGCCTCCAATACACTAAAGATTTTGATAAATGACTGTCACGTTATAGCAGTGCTATTTGGCTGATGCTGGGAGCTATGTGTGTTTTCACCAAATAAAAATGTATATTACCATCTGTTTCCATTAGGTACAGATTGAGTTTTCTGATTATATTTTTTTTTTGTGGATTGCTATGCTTTTTGTTTCCCCACCTTTTGGGGAGATTGATGGGATGCTCTCAGCTTTCCATTGTCTAGATAAAAAAACAAAAGAATTGCTTCAAGTCTTAACACAGTGGGTTCGGTCTTCAGGGAAACAAGTTAGGAAAACCAAACTCTTTCTATGGAGAGATCAGACAGGTTTACTGTCCTGGTTACTGAGGATTGTTGGTTTATGCGTGCAGCCACTGAGCTGTGTCACACCAAGAGTCGTCAATTAATATATATGTGGAAATGACACAACATGTTAAATTCCTAGGAGATTTTACCGTCGTTTCTTTACTTTACTTTGGTGTAGAGAAATGCTCACATTCTTGGGCTCCTCAACAGAGGATGTTAGACGTGTTGCGCAAGCAGATACTTGGATTTTGGTGCTTCTAATGCCGCGTACACACGAGCGGACTTTTCAACATCAAAGGTCCGACGGAACAATTCCGGCAGACTATTCGATCGTGTGTGGGCTGCAGCGGACTTTTGATTTGCAAAAGTCTGACAGACTTTAGAAATGGAACATGTTTCAAATTTTTCCGACAGAACTCTGCCGGACCCAGAAATCCGCTCGTGTGCGTGTGCTAGTCTGACGGACTAAAACCGACGCTAGGGCAGCTATTGGCTACTGGCTATGAACTTCCTTATTCTAGTCCAGTCATACGTCATCACGTTCGAATCCATCGGACTTTGGTGTGATTGTGTGTGGCCAAGTCCATTCATTCGGAAAGTCCATCAGAACTCTGTCAGAACTCTGTCAGAACTCCGTCCAAAGTCTGCCGGACTTAAGTCCTGTCGTGTGTACGTGGCATTAGAACTTTCCATGAAGAATAATGCATATTTTCCTACATGAGAATACAAGTTCATGTTAGCGAGAAGGAAGATTGCTGCTAGCCATTTTTAACCCAATGCATCAAGACGCACAAAGCTTCATGTTCCAAGACAGGTTTTTTTTTTTTACTTAGCACCATGGTCAGTACTTACATTCCAGGATAACTGACCCTTGTGCTGATGGCTGCTTTAATACAGCCACTGGACCTGTCATATGCCCTCGTCAAGAGTGCCAACTATCCCCCCTGCCCTTTTATCCCCCCTCCTCTATACATAGAAGCAGTATTATAGTTTCCAGCAATGAAAAGCAATCTATAAATGGAAGCCTTATCAATTCATAGAGCACTTACCATTGATGAAAGCTATAGTACAGCATCTGTGAAAGGAGGGGGTGGAAAGGGCAGGCATAGTTGGCACTCTTAATGACTGCCTACGATAGGTCTGGTGGCTGTATTATCCCCTTTGGCACTTGGTAGATTACATATACAGGGATATTAAGGGGGGGCAGATATGGAAGACTTCAACTAAGACACTTTGCATTGAATGTAAGTATTAGACCTTGTGCTGCTTTAAAAAAAAACAAAAAAAACATAGGCTTTAACCACTTCAATACAGGGCACTTAAACACCTGCCCAGACCAATTTTGAGCTTTCAGCACTGTCGCACTTTGAATGACAATTGCGCGGTCATGCTACACTGTACCCAAATTATATTTTTATCATTTTTTTCCCACAAATAGAGCTTTCTTTTGGTGGTATTTGATCACCTCTACGGTTTTTATTTTTTGCGCTACAAATAAAAAAATACAGAAAATTTTGAAAAAAAAAAGTTTTTTTTTTGTTTCAGTTTCAAAACTTTGTAAATAAGTACGTTTTCTCCTTCATTGATGGGCACTGATGGGGCTACACTGATGGGCACTGATAAGGCGGCACTGATGGGCACCAATGATGTGGCACCAATGAAGTGGCACTGATGAGGTGGTATTGATGGACACTGATATGTGGCACTGATATGTGGCACTGATAGGTGCCACTGATAGGCGGCACTGATAGGCGGCACTGATGGGCGACACGGATGGACACTGATAGGTGGCACAAATTGGCACTGATAGCTGGCACGGATTGGCACAGATGGGCAGCACAGATGGGCATGGATAGGCGTCACAGATGGGCATGGATAGGCGGCACAGATGGGCATGGGTGGGCACTGATAGGCGGCACAGGTGGGCACTGATAGGCGGCACAGGTGGGCACTGATAGGCGGCACTGGTGCCACTGATAGGCGGCACAGATGGGCACTCATAGGCGGCATTGGTGTTATACTGTACTAATGAATGCCAATCAGTGCCAAACAATAATGCATGCCAATCAGTGATGCCGATTGTGGGCACTGATTGGCATCCATTATGGGCACTGATTGGCATCCATTGTGCTGACTGGCATCCCTGGTGGTCTAGGGAGGATTACCTTTTCCCTGGTGGTCTGGTGGCGTCCCTGGTGGTCCAGTGTGGGCATACTCGGGGGGGGGGGGGGGCTGTGCTGATAATCGATCAGCACAGACCCCCCCTGTCAGAGGAGCAGCCGATCGACTCTCCTCTACTCGCATCTAACAGACGCGAGTGAGGAAAAGCCGATCACCGGCTCTTCCCATTTACACTGTGATCAGCCGTGATTGGACACGGCTGATCACGTGGTAAAGAGTCTCCGTCGGAGACTCTTTACCGAGATCGTAGTTGCCGGGTGCAGACTGACACCCCGCAACAACGATCACCGCGATGCGCGCCCCCGGGGGTGCGCAGCGGCTCATAATCCTGATCACGTCATATGACGTCCGATCAGGACGTCATTGGTGTTATACTGTACATACATATACATAGGTGGCATTGGTGTTATACTGTACTAATGGATGCCAATCAGTGCCAAACAATAATGCATGCCAATCAGTGATGCCGATTGTGGGCACTGATTGGCATCCATTATGGGCACTGATTGGCATCCATTGTGCTGACTGGCATCCCTGGTGGTCTAGGGAGGATTACCTTTTCCCTGGTGGTCTGGTGGCGTCCCTGGTGGTCCAGTGTGGGCATACTCGGGGGGGGGGGGGGCTGTGCTGATAATCGATCAGCACAGACCCCCTCTGTCAGAGGAGCAGCCGATCGACTCTCCTCTACTCGCATCTAACAGACGCGAGTGAGGAAAAGCCGATCACCGGCTCTTCCCATTTACACTGTGATCAGCCGTGATTGGACACGGCTGATCACGTGGTAAAGAGTCTCCGTCGGAGACTCTTTACCGAGATCGTAGTTGCCGGGTGCAGACTGACACCCCGCAACAACGATCACCGCGATGCGCGCCCCCGGGGGTGCGCAGCGGCTCATAATCCTGATCACGTCATATGACGTCCGATCAGGATTATGAAACCACTTTGCCACCGTCAATTGCCTATATTGCCTATAGGGCGGGCGGCAAGTGGTTACATACTTGGGTGCTATTTGGCCTAGCCAGTAATTGTAAGGAATTAGGCAGAGGTACGCCTAAAATGTTAAGTCAATCAAAGTGGTAGACATTGGCTCTCACCAAGGGGCTTAGTCTAAGGAAAGTTCAATCTTCGCAACTGCCCTTCAAATGCAGTTGGAACTGGGATGCATGGCAGATCTTACATTGCCCTTTGGTATTACCCACTGGCTACAGATAGCAGGTAGATGTCCAGTGAATGCATCAAGTATTAATAAAGATGTAATCACAATTAAAAACAGAATAATTATAAAATCAGAACTTGGGAAAATTCCCCAAAGGATCAAAACACCCCAGCAGTTGAAAATACCCTATTACCCCAAATAGGTCCCCAAATTCATACAATATATTCCCAGCGCTTAGAGACATACTCTTTTTAACAACTACACATTGTCCATACCTGTAAACACTAATTTTCAAGATATCTTCCATACAGTGCTTCATAAAGAAT
Source organism: Lithobates pipiens (assembly GCF_037356315.1). Classification (NCBI taxonomy): domain Eukaryota; kingdom Metazoa; phylum Chordata; class Amphibia; order Anura; family Ranidae; genus Lithobates; species Lithobates pipiens. The sequence continues at coordinate 240,022,268 of NW_027507903.1, read as the reverse complement.
TTTATTAAATGCTGACCAGAAAGATAGACCCTATATACCAATGGGTCATGTTAAAGTTGTGCAATAATGAAAAAAGCCACCAGGTGCCACATTACTCCCTGAGAGACTGAAGTTTCCAAGATTCTTCACTTCTCACTTCCACCTCAAATTGCATAAAACAAACAAAGAAAGCATTTGTAGTGTAGTATTATATAGAGCAAACAATATATAGTTATGTCATCTGTATAATCCGACCTGAGTCTCTCCGGACACACCGATCACCGGTGATCGGTGTTTCCGGAGAGACTCAGGTCGGATTATACCGATGACGGGGATTACAGGGGAGCCGGTCGGGTGAATAAAAAAAAAGGAATCCAGCAATCCATGACCTGAAGCGCAATTACAGAGCTCTTGAATTTGGGGAGCATTTGAGAAACTTTTCATTACAAGGCCCTGATCCAGCTGATGAGAACACACTTCAGACCACTGAGTGTTTGGTCTATATGCTCACTATGTTTTACCATCTGGTAAGCAAAATACCTCTTTGGTGGTCGGACATGTTTTCATCTTGCACAGTATATATGAAGACACCGGGGTGTTTCAGTCTGGACTATTGACCTTATTTCTCCATGCTGCTATTTGTATATGAAGTCACTGTGGTGCAATAACCAGGATTTTTATTGTAGACTTTTTCTCTATATATATTTTATTTACTTCAGCTATATAATTTATATGATAATATTGCTGTTATTTGCAAACAATGAATAATTACTTTGGATATTTGAAAATTGAATTTATTTATTTTATATATTAATTTCTTTATTTGTAATTGTTTAATTGGTTGGCCCAGCTCTTACAATTGTTTTCCCTAAAAAGTGTAGTTTGGGGTCTGATTTGTCTGTCGCAATGTCGCAGTCCCGCTAAAAATTGCAGATCGCCACCATTAAAAAAATCCCTAAATGTATCCCATAGTTTGTAGACGTGATAACTTTTACGCAAACCAATCAATATACTCCTATTGCGATCTTTTTTTTAACAAAAATATGTAGAAGAATATATATCGGCCTAAACTGATAAATAAATTAGTTTTTTATATATATATTTTTTGGTTTGCATTATATCAAAAAGTAAAAAATGTATGTTTTTTTTTCAAAATTGTCACTCTTTTTTGTTTATAGCACAAAAAATAAAAACCGCAGAGGTGATCAAATACCACCAAAGCAAAATCTCTATTTGTGGGGAAAAAGCACATCAATTTTGTCTGGGTACAGCGTCGCACGACCGAGCAATTGTCAGTTAAAGTAAGGCAGTGCCGTATCGCAAAAAATGGCCTGGTCAGGAAGTGGGTAAATCCTTCCGGGACAGAAGTGGTTAATAAAATTCTTTGATACACTATATGTAAGACAACTTCCCCTTGTGTATTGATGTCACATTGTGGCCATTCTGGGACCTATTGAATGTTTTTTCCAGCTTGCACGACTTACAGTGCCATCCTTGTGAGTTTTTACCTACCTTTTTATAGGGATAAATATTTTAAAACGGAGAGCACTAGATTTTGCCTTCTCTTTTTGCATACCTATCCTACTTGGCGAGACGATCAGCGTTTATGTCCCATAGGAGCAAGTGTGTTGGAGGAAGGAGGTTTATTATCAGCACCAAGCCAGTTATCGCTATTATCCCCAGAGGGAAACATTGCTGATTTGACTCAGATGTGAGGTGAGCAGCCTGTGAGACTGGTGGAGGAGAGAAAAAGCACTTTGGATTTTTGCTCCATTGATGTATTGATGTTTCTGAATTCACTTCAGTCAGTCGCTGGATATGTTTTATGAACTTTGAAGCACATATTTTTTCTTATGGATTATTAATTATGTTCAATTACGGAATTGGGTATTATGATGTATCACTATTTACACTTTCATTAATGGCGCAGCACTGTGCCTGTTTTTTAAAGTGGTTGTAAACCCTCTTACACCACCCTATAATAAGGCTTACCTGTAGGTATTGTGAATATCTCCTAAACTTGCACAGTTTAGGAAATATTCACTGTATATGCATGTGCCGACGTCATCGGCACATGTGCACTGAAGAAACAGCTCACTCATGCCACTTCTTCAGGAGCCGTGCCGTGAGTGGTGGCTCCCATGCGCATGTGCAGAAGTGATGTCATCATGGCTCTGGCCAATCACAGCTCCGGAACCCATGAACCTGAGAATAACTCTGGGAGTCACCGGCCACAGCGGTGTGCGGGGAATTCTTCAACAGCTTCTATCTAAGGTAAGTATTTCATAATGAGCTAGTATGCGATGAATACTAGCTCATTATGCCTTTGTCTTGCAGGTTTTTTTTATGAGTTTACAACCACTTTAATACCATATTTATCAGGGGAAAATCATGGGTGTGTTATACGGTGATCCCCGCCGATCCCCCACTTATTGTGAGCGGAGGAGCGAGCGCCGCCGAAATACACATAGCTGAGTGTACTCCTCTAGGCTCTGCTCACAGTCCCGCCCTATGATGGACATAACACAGGGACTTGGCATGACTGTGAGCGGAGCCGAGCCTAACCAAGTACACTCGGCACTCAGATCATCTCGGCTCTGCTCACAGACTGCGAGATGAGCCAAGAGGAGCCAAGAGGAGCCGAGATACACAGGACTGCCTCTGTGTATCTCGGCGGCGCCATATTTAAACTGCAGTGACATTGACAAGGCTGCAATGTCTCTGACAAGGCTGCAAATGACACTGACAAGACTGCAATGTCACTGACAAGGCTGCAAATAACACTGCCAAGGCTGCATTGATGAGCATTTAAATGTACGTTTTTTTCCTTAAAACTTTTTTTCCTTAAAATTCCCTCCTAAACTTGGGGTGCGTGTTATATGCTGATAAATACGGTGTATTGTACGAAGTTAGAAGCAGGCAGGTGGTCAGAATGCACAAGCAGAAATTTTGAGCCAGTGGCATGTTACAGTGAACTGTTGGCAGCCGCTAAGGATCGAGGTTGGGAAATGCTGGTAAAGGGCACACAGCCCATAGTTTTTACCTTGGCAATTGTGATCCAAAAAGAGGCTGGGAAGAGACTTTTCTCCAAGAATGATTACCGTACAAAAGGTCAGCTGTGTGTAGAAAATTACCCTACTAGACTTTTAACAAAAATTGTACATTATTGGCTGAATTGCCTCTATATATTGGAATAAAAACTTTAGTAGGACAACTGGTTTGAGGAATTTTCACATAGCAAAAATAACATTTACTTATTATTGCAGTCCAACGATAACTACAATTTCTACTATATATCTTTCATGATTTCGGCTTTTTTTTTTTTTTTAGCTTTATTGATTATTTTTTTTATCAGAAAATGTTTTATTCCAGGGGCACATTTATGGAATACACAGACAGGAATCAGTTCAGATTTGGCCTGTTTGGAAACCTTCTAAACACTTTTGCAATAATTAAGTACAAAACAGCTAAATGAAACACGTGCAGCAACAGATTGGAAAAGCATAAGCATGTATACGAGCAACAGGTTTTTTTTATGCTAAAGGGATAATAAAAGCTTTTATCAATCTGCATTTGCTAGGCCTGCAGCCAGTGAAGCAGCATTCCTGGAATGTATTGCAGTATAATCTGACTGTTTCCAATTCCCAGCACACTGTGTTGTATGATTTTGAAATGGTTGAGTCACTCTTTATAATGTGATTCTTTGGTCTTTCTAGGACATGACAGATTTGTTTATATGGTTTCTCGTATTTATCCATAATAGGAAATAGACTCAATGATAGCTATGTTGTCTGATCTGTTCCCGCGCATATTGTATTGTCGAAAATGGTTTCCAAAGTGTTTGCTGAAATCCTAAATCAGATGCTAAATACGGAAGACACAGACTTTGCTTTTGTTTATATTTTACCTTTATATACCAATATAATATAGTAAGTAAAATGTACAAAAAAAAAACAAAGATGTAAAAGCGAGTATAACTATTACATTTTTGAAATACCAGTTTTAAAATTGAAGAATAAATTCTTGCAGGAACAGTTACTGCAGCAGCTGTGCAGTTTTAATTCATTTTACATAATGTATTTTGGATGAATGGAGTTCCAGGTGCCTCAAGTTGGTTACATGGTTATGATGAGTAACAGAATTTGTGTCTGTTTGCTGTTTTACCATTGTTTTTGTTGATCGTAGTACTGTTGAAAGCTGTAATACCTGAATTTATATGAAACCCTAGGTGGCCTGTTAAGAAACGAGTAATAATTTTACCCCAAATTCCCCAATACATTCGTTATAATAAAGGCAAAACCATGGCAATGAGTGGTATCCCAACCTGTGCCCTATCAAACATCAGAGTTAGTGTAAATAGATTCAGCAATAAGTGGGACAGGAGAGTTATGTGAGGTGGATGGGGATTCATATAATAGTGAAGCTTGTGGAAAATGAGGACTGCTGATCAGATATAGACCTGCCTGTAGCCCACATGGCCACCTGCTGATAGGAGCTATGATGTTAGCATGATATGTGATGGGTGCATGAGCTAACATTATAAGAGTGTGTTTAAAGGTAAGGTATTGATGTGAATGGTGTGGTGTCGTCTCCATACACTGTGCTGTACATGACGTCTTCTAAACTGCCCTATTTAGTCTATTCTGTACACTGTGCAGTATATTTCATACTTCACACCACTCTATTCTGCTTGCTATATTTCATACTTCACACCATTCTACCATTCTATTCTGTTCTGTGTTATATACTGTATTTCATAACACAAATCTTCACAGTATTGTCATATTAATAGACAGCATTTATTTGTACCACTGGGGCTTTCCAAATTCCACACTGTTCAGTGAAAAGACAAATTTGCTTGTAAATTTACACATAAAAAATGGAAAAGAAAAACTCATCTTTATGATGAAATATAAAGGATTATTGTAAGGAAAATATTCCACGTTACGCTGATACCAGGCTATATTTCCTTCAGCTTTCTGCTAGCACTTGAAGAGGGAGATCTCACAAAATGATTGTTCATCCTGTTCTCAAACACCACAGCTTAAAGTGGGAGTCCCGCAAATACTGCAGCTGCTGACTTTAAAATGGGTTGTAAAGGTTTGTTTTTTATTTTCTAAATAGGTTCCTTTAAGCTAGTGCATTGTTGGTTCACTTACCTTTTCCTTTGATTTCCCTTCTAAATGTATTTTTTTTCTTTGTTTTCTTTGTCTGAATTTCTCACTTCCTGTTCCTCCTCAGTAAGCTGTTCAGTAAGCTGTTCTGGCTGACTAAACACCGCTCGGATGATGGTGTGAACTTTACAGAGGAGAAACAGGAAGTGAGAAATTCAGACAAAGAAAAAAAAACATTTAGAAGGGAAATCGAAGGAAAAGGTAAGTGAACCAACAATGTACTAGCTTAAAGGAACCTATTTAGAAAATAAAAAACAAAGCTTTACAACTCCTTTAAAATAAGGACACTCACCTGTCCCTGGGTCCAGCGATGTTGTCACCCAAGGCTGAACCGTCCCTCAGTCCTCCGATGCTGCTGCTGTCGCCATCTTCGGTAGGGGAATCAGGAAATTAAGTCTTGTGGCTTCACTTCCCGTTTCCCTACTGCGCATGCGCGAGTCTTGCAGCACAATCCTGCTGTCTCTGGGACCCGTATGTGTCCCAGCAGACAGTACGGGAGAATGGGAAGAGGCGTAGACTCCCGTGGGAGTCTATGCCCGGAAGTGGGTGCAAATACCTGTCTTAGGTATCTGCACCCCCCTCCCCCCTGAAAGGTGCCAAATGAGACACCGCAGGAGGGTTCCGAAAAGCGGAAGTTTAATTTTTGTGTGAACCTCTGCTTTAACAAGGCTAAACTGCTGTCCTAGCATGTCATCCAGATTCTTCATTGTCCAACCTAAAGTGTCCTGATAGAACAAGACACAGACTGTCCAGACAGTCTTCAGTATGGCCTCAAATATAACAAAAATTAAGATTATCTACTGCAATATATATTAGAGTGTTTTTTTGCTTAGTGGTGGAAGCACTTTTAGTGAGTCCATGCCAGTCCAAACTGCGGTTTAGGGCTTGAAGGCCCACTTTTATTAAACAAAATTAAATTTTAACAGAAAAATGGTTGCCCATGCAGGGTATTTTCACCATCAAAAACAGATGGCATAAAACAATGCCAAGCCATCTGACTTTCTCTTTAACAGCGCCTCAACCCTTAGGGCCCAACCCTTGGCCTTTGACTTCTGGTCCCCCAGACCACCTTATACAGTACCTCTACATTACCAGTCGCAACCCTCTCTCAGTTCTCCTGGCTCTTTAGCACTCCTGGCTTTCCCAGCCAATCCAGTTCCACTCAATGACCTTTTTCGGTAGAGATTTTTCTGACACCCCGTGCTCTCTTGCTTCTGTGAGACTTTCAGATTCCCTCATTCCCCTGGACTCACCTAGTTTTCTAAAGTTTCCTAGACTTTCTTAGCCACCTCAACTCCATCAGCCCTATAGACAAGGCATCTCTCCAACATGGAATGCTGTCTTGAGTGGATCACATCTATCTCATAATGGGAAATCTGCATTATGGTCAGGTCCTTTATTATAAGAGCTGCAGGCACCTACACTCACAGCCTGCTGCAAGACCTGGACACTGAGTTGGAGATTTCTTCCTTCCCAGTGCTCTTTGAAATCTCCAAACCCCTGGAAATACCAAAACCAGGAAAAAGTTGAAAAACCAAGTTTCTCCGTTAAGAATCAATATTCCGGAGCACCGCACTCTCCATATGTGCGAACCTTGCACTTCCATTTTCACAGTGGCAGGGACGTCTCAATGTTACTATCTATATTTTAAAAAGTATTCATACCCCTTGAAATTTTCCACATTTTGTCATGTTTCAACCAAAATCAAAATGTATTTTATTGGGATTTTATGTGATAGACCAACACAAAGTGCCACATAATTGTGAAGTGGAATAATAAATGGTTTTCAATATTTTTTACAAATAAATATGTGAAAGTGTGGAGTGCATTTGTATTCAGCCCCCTTTACTCTGATACCCCTAATTAAAATCAATTGCCTTCAGAAGTCACCTAATTAGTAAATAGAGTCCACCTGTCTGTAATTTAATCTCGGTATAAATACAGCTGTTCTGTGAAGCCCTCAGAGGTTTGTTGAAGAACCTTAGTGAACAACCAGCATCATGAAGGCCAAGGGACACACCAGTCCGGGTTAGGTTATCAAAAAATATCCCAAGCCTTGAACATCTCACAGAGCACTACTATCATCCGAATCATCCAAGCTATCATCCGAAAATGGAAAGAGTATGGCACAACTGCAAACCTACCAAGACATGACCGTCCACCTAAACTGACAGGCCAGGCAAGGAAAGCGTTAATCAGAGAAGCAGCCAAGAGGCCCATGGTAACTCTGAAGGAGTTGCAGAGATCCACAGCTCAGGAGCGAGAATCTGTCCACAGGACAACTATTAGTCGTGCACTCCACAAATCTAGCTTTTATGGAAGTGTGGCGAGAAGAAAGTAATTGTTAAAAAGACATAAGATGTACCGTTTGCAGTTTGAAAGAAGCCATGTGGGGGGCATAGAAAACATGTGGAAGAAGGTGCTCTGGTCAGATGAGACCAAAATTTAATTTTCTGTCATAAAAGCAAAACGCTATGTGTGGCAGAAAGCTAAAATTGCACATCATCCTGAACACACCATCCCCACTGTGAAACATGGTGGTGGCAGCATCATGTTGTGGGGATGCTTTTCTTCAGCAGGGACAGGAAAGCTGGTCAGAGTTGATGGGAAAATGGATTGACAAATACAGGGCAATCTTAGAAGAAAAAACAAGGAAGAGGCAGAGCTAAAAATGTGCGAGTGAATCCCAGAGAGCTATCCAGGGATGAAAACCAGACTATAAAGTGTTGTATGAGGTGCTAAATGTATATACAATCAGCTGAGCTGAAAGTAAAACAATGATATTGTGAAGCATTCACAATAATGACACTGTGCTATGTACCATGCACCAGGGGTAATCCTGGTGATAAATAAACAATTCTAAATGGTGTGATACCCAAAACAAAATATGCTGACCTGTGACAGCCAGAAAATTTCCACAAATAATAACCTAATGTATGAAAGACATGCATGAAAGAAAAAAAAAATCTATAGCAACACAAAAGTCACTTGAATATAATACATTTCAACATGTCATGTTCAATCCCCTAAACATGATCCCAGGGTATTAGAAATTTGTGAGAAGTAGTAATAAAACTGGATCAAACAAGGTGATATTCGCACATGATACCCGGCAATGTGCTTTCAATGTGCCTCCAGCATGGGAAAAGGATGGATACTCTTACCCGAAGCTGTGGACACACGCCAGCGGCGGTGGGTCAAATAGGCATGGACAGTATTCAAGAACTTGCTCTCCAACCCGGACTCCTTTAGATAGACTGGCATGCGCATGCACCTGTGTCTATCAAGCCAAAGATGACATGAAGACCCAGACTTCAATGGCGATGTTCCTGGTATATGTAGTACGCCATGTGTTTAGATTGGCGTCAAAAAAATTTGTGGAAAAAACAGCATGGGGTTCACCCCAGGTACATACCAGGCCCTTTGGGATTCAGAGAGGACCCCCATGACACGACGAGCGAGCACCATGCCCTCAACATTAGGGAGGGTGGGTTATACGCCCCCCACCCCAAAGCACCTTGCCCCCATGTTGATGAGGACAAGGACCTCTTCCCAACAACCCTAGCCGGTGGTTGTCAGGGTCTGCGGGCGGGAGGGCTTATCGGAATCTGGAAGCCCTTTTTAGGATCCCAGCCTCCACTCTATGTGAATGGGTATCGGGTACATCGTACCCCTACCCATTCACCAAAAAAGTAGTGTAAAGTTAAAAAAAGAGCCAGTTTTTGACAATTCCTTTATTAAAATAGCTATGAGCCACTGTCTCTCCTGGGACCGTTGTCTTCTTCCACTGCTTTCTTCTCCCTGGTGCTGTCATCTTCTGGTGGCGTCTTCTTCCTCCTTGCCACCATCTTCTTCTTCTTCCTGGCTGCTGGTTACCCACTAAAACACAAAAAAAGCTGGTCTTGTCGTGAGGCTGTCTTCCTCTGTTATGATATTCCTTGTGATGTCACAAGGGGTGAGCTTTCCGGGCATTGTCATTGGATGGCCATGCCCCATGCTATATAAGAGACACCAGACAGCGGGGAACATCACAACGGCGGAAGACAGCTTCACGACAAGACCAGCTTTTTTTTGCAGGTAACCGGCAGTAAGGAAGAAGAAGCAGAAGACGGGGGAGGTGAGGAGGGGGCCCCCTTCTTAAAGGGGATTCCAGATTCCGATAAGCCCCCGCCTGCAGACCCTGACACCCACTGGCTAGGGTTGTCAGCATACGGCCTGGTATGCTTCGGGGGGGGGATGCTTGCTTGTCCCCTCCCTAACCTGACCTGTCCAGCATGCTCGTATAAGGGTTTAGTATAGAATTTGGACCCCACACCATTTTTTTTATTTTGCCATGGGGGGTCCCCTTTGAATCCATACTAGGCCGAAGGGCCTGGTATGGACCTGGGGGGGAACCCCACGCCGTTCTTTCTGCAAATTTTTTTGACGTCAAGTTATTTATTTTATTTAATGGGAAACCCCGCTGACAGCTGATGACTCATCGGTTTCGAAGGATGCAATGGCCGGCTTCCCGCACCCCCCACCCCCCGCTTAGCAACCAGCTTTATACAGTGTTCAAATAAGAACCGCAAAACGCAAAAATGAACCAGATTTCTGGTGCAGCTCCACTGAAGTCTATTACATGCAAAATGCAAACTGCAGTGGGAAAAAAGTCTGCAAAACGCACAGATGTGAACTAATACAATAGGAAACCATGTTAAATGGACTGTAGTGCATTTCTGCAAACTGCAAAATGCACTAAAAATGCATAGGTTTGAACGTAGGGTTAGATTTGTCAGATGGAAGACCTGTCAGGCGGCAGGAGCCTTTGTCGGGACTGGATTTTCTTTCTTTTTTCAGGCCAGCAGCAGTGGCACCCATTTTTAAAAATTGAAAACAATTTTAAATAAAGGAATTATCAAAAATTGCCTACTGTAATTTTTTTACACTACGCTTTTTTTTTTTGGTAAATGAGTAGGGGTACTAGGTACTCCATACTAATTCACATGGGGTTTGGGGGGGGCATGATTATAATCTGGACTCTTAAGTCTAGGTTCACATCTATGCATGTGCAGTTGATGCATTTTTTAATGTGTTTTTACGGTGCATTTTTATTGTGTTTTCATTCTTCTGGGTTTTTTGTTTTGTGTGAGGAGGAGACTGGTTGTTAAACACAAATTCTACCAAAAACGCATGTACATGGGTTTTTGAGCTGGCTTCATTGAAGTCTGTAAAGCCAAAAATGCACTATGCTGGTGTAACAAAATGCCTGCAACTTTTCCAAAAACGCACTGCAGGAAACTGCATAAATGTGAAGAGGACTGATGGGAAATAATATTAGATGGATTGTGGTGCTATTCTGCAGGTCTGCAGATGTACTAAAAATGCACAGATGTAAACCTAGCTGTAGAATAAGTTTGCCACCATATATCTAGCCTTCCCCTACATGAATGAGTATGGGGTACATACCCTGTTTCCCCTAAAATAAAACCTAGTGTGATTGTCGGTGATAGCTGCAATAAAAGCCCTACCCCCCAAATAAGCCCTAGTTAAAGTCCTTGTAGGTCTTCTTTTCAGGGTAGGGCTTATTTTTGAGGAAACAGAGTAGGGCTTTTTTTGGGTGGTAGGGCTTATATTGCAGCCAACACCGACAATCATGCTAGGTCTTATTTTAGGGGAAACAGGGTAGTACCCCTTGTTACTTGTTACAAATAAAATAGGTAAAAAAAAACAGTTACTCAGTTAAAAAAATATCTTCATTAGAAAAAAAAGAAAATGCCTCCCAGTGTAAATCCAACAACACTCACGGCATCCAATTATGTAGATCTAAGTCAATTCTGATGATGTTGACTTACCACTGTGATGACCTGCAACCACTAAATAATGGTCCTATATGGGCAATATGTTCACCGGTTGACAAATTCTGAACAGTTTGGGTTTGGGTCGAACACATCTCTATCCAAGAAAATGTATTCTGGTTGCATTTAAACAGCAAACATTTTTTTTTCTTGCTAAAATGATTCTCTGATTAACATCCAACTTTACTTTATTATCTTTTTTTTTTGCTCAGACATTAATACTGATTGGACCAGTGTATTTATTAGAAAGCTCTTTGGGTGGTTAGATTCAATGTGCACATCATCCTCTGACATCTATAGTTAGCTTCTGCACTTGACAGCAATGTCAGTTGAGCTGGATCTCTTTATGGTGGTTTATTGTACTGTGTTATTTTTTAGCAACCATACATATTCTGAATTATATGTTTCGTATTCCACCATTCTTATATAGGGACCCTGTCTTAAGCTGGAATGACCTTGATCCAAATGTAGTGTTTGCAGATAGGCTGTAGCCAGTTCCACCTGGCTTCCTTAGGTTTCTCTTCTGCTACTATGGAGTGTGCCCAGTAGGCGGAGGGAGAAAAAACAATGTATTAGGGTTATGAATATTTATTCTGCCTCGGCCAATTACTGTTTATGTCAGTTATGTGGGCTAGGGAAGAGTATAAATATTTGAAGAAACTTTCTAGATGGATTGTTTTGTATCCACCACTTTACCACTGAGTAGGGAGGATGTAGCTGCAAAGAGGTCCAGTCTTTGCTCCCCACACCCCTTCCCTGTAAGAGGAAACCAGAAAGGGTTTTTGTTCTCCTAGCTGCCTTTCCGAGCCTAGGCTGTCCTAAAATGGCTTGTGACAGAGACCTGAGGTCTCTTAACCAGACCACTGGCAGAGGCCGAAAAAACGAAATAGTCACCATTCCAGGCCTATAGAATTACCTTGTAAAGAGGCATAAGGAGTTCTACAGCTGACCTCTGACAGAGGCCATCTGGGCATCAAGGGGTCTACTGAGTCTATAATTTTTTGGTGTCCTGTACCCCTAACCCTCTTTCCCCAAGACAACTGAACCAATAAATTGCAAGAAAAGAATCTGAAGTATTTTCACATTTTGCTGTTGGAGGATCAGTGGGTTATTTGGGGTGCAATTACAGACAGGTTATCATAAGGAAGGTAGGGGAGCCTATTAAAATCCAGCATCTCCAGAATAGTTTATTGCTATACCTAAATCTACAGTAGCTACTTCCTTTCTTGTCTACCTTGTCCTTTAAATAATTATATTTGCTGATGGCTTGTTTGCATTTACTTGGAAAGCCTTATCATTCTTCTTGTACAGATAAGATAGAAATGGGTAAATTTCCCAGAAAACAATCACAGCGTAATTGAATCCACATAAAGGGCACCTTCTGGTAAAGCAGTGTTGCATTGTATCATGTAATTGTTTTACATGTCTTTGAAGGATTAGGAGACTCCTGGAAAGGACAATTGTTGAAAGCAAATTGATTTATTAATTCTTACATAATTTCTTGCAGCACCTGACCTCCATGTGTAGACCACCTGCATTCTCTAGCCAGATCTTGATTGCTTATTCTTCTATAAAAATGGCCATTTTTTTGCTGTTTCCATGACATTTCTCTGGTAATGCAACCGATGCCCCAAGGTCTGTAGCTGAGCTTATTTATAATCTTACTTGCAGAAGTTTAACCCTAGATTTCAGTGACTCCCAGGCTGATTGCTTTTTCTGCTACTGTTTCTGCTAGTGCACGTTTTCAGATAATACATTATTTGCGTGAAATCAATATTCCTATGGAAAGCTATGCAACATGAAACCTTTATTCCATGCCCATGAATCTTTCTTCATTGGAAATTCTCTTTATAGCTTGCAACATAATAACTGTTTTATTATTTCTACATATTGATTTTTAATACATTTTGCAAGAATAATTTGGTTTGTGCATTTTTGTATTCCCCTTTGGGTTTTATTGTTCTGCTTTACCATAAAACACTGTCACCACTTCCTACTTTAAAGCCAATGTATTGCTTATATTAATCATTGCAGTCATATAATATTTTCATAATAGCTTATAACCTCCTCTCATTCAGTGTTTTGGCATGGAGTGGACTGAACTGTCCTCCTCATGGGATTGATATACAGTATAAAAACTAGACAGGAATCGAAAAAGCATGTTTCCCATTTTACAACCTTTATAGGAAGAATGACATCTGAAACCTGATTTCTGGCAATAGGAAAAGAAAACTTTTCTATAAGTTTTAATACATGTGCTCCAATTCAGTTTATAATTTGTATGAAATGATATAAGATCATTTAACCACTTCAATACAGGGCATTTTCACCCCCTTCATGCCTAGGCTAATTTTCTGCTTTCGGCGCTGTCACAATTTGAATGACAATTGAGCGGTCATGCAGCGTTGTACCCAAATTAAATGGTGAATTCGCTATCCCAACCACCAGTGGTCGATGCTTCCTTGATGCGACTTGCAAGACGCGTTACTTTACCCATAGAGGATGCAGTAACTTTCTGGGACATGTTGGATTGAAAGATTGATCAAGACATGAAAAAAGCATATTGCACAGCAGGTGGCACATGTAAACCTGCAATAGCATCAGCCGCAGTAGGAAAAGCGATTTCTTGTTGGTCTGCCAATATAGAGAAATCTGTTCGTGAGGGGGTTGACTAGGAGAAGATAATCAGTTCTCTTCAAGAATTGAAACTGGCAGATGATTTCGTGGAAGAAGCTGTGGTAGATGTAATTTGTTCGTCTGCCAGGGCTATGCTGGCATCAGTTACGGCCAGAAGAGCTTTATGGCTCAAGCTGCATCTAAGTCTAACTGGTGCAAGATCCCTTATGATGGAGTTAACCTCTTTGGATCAAAGTTGGATTCGGCAATCTCCAAAGTAACAGGTGGAAAGTCGGGCCTGATCTGTTCTGACCGGCGTCCCAAACCACAGAAGGGTCCTACCTTCAAACACAATCTCCTGGAGAGCTACAGGGAGGCGAAGACATACCGACCAGGTAGAGAATTCAAAGGAATTGGAAGAATCCACAATCATCCTTTTTGAGACTTCAGAAGTCTAAGACCACCTCGTCAGGGGAAAACCATAAGTCTTTTTGAGGGTGCGCCATCCTACCTGGGAGAGTGGGAGCCAGACTCAAAACATTTGAGTAGGTATGAACGGAACACATAAAGGACACGTGTACACAGTAAAGTATGATCACAGATGGAAGTTTATAGAAGAAACACCAAGAATTTTTTTTCAGTCAACCAGACTGCTATCATCTCCAATCAAGAGGAGATTACTGCTCAAGTATGTGGCAGAGCTAGTAATGAAGGGGGCAATATTGGAAGTTCCAATTTCCCAAACAGGAAGGGGGTATTACTCCCCTCTATTCCTGATAAGGAAAAATACAGGCGACTTACGGCCTGTTATGAACCTAAAGGGACTCAACAGAAGCATTCAAGTAGAAGATTTCAAAATGGAGAGCCTCCAATCAATTTTGTTAGCTGTAAACTTAGGAGATTGGATGCTTTCCGTTGATTTATTGGATGCTTATCTTCATGTGCCCATATACCCCGCTTTTCAAAAGTATCTGCGATTCTCGATCAACCATCAACATCTCCAGTTTCAGTGTCTCCCGTTCGGTATCTCCTCCGCTCCCAGGACATTTACCAAGACTCTTCTTCCTGTGATCGCGTTCCTAAGAGAGAAAGGCCTGCGGCTCCATCATTATTTAGACAATATCCTGCTCTTAGCGGACAGTCAGGAAACACTGATTCTTCATCAAGATATATCGATCAACACGATTCAAAGTTTCGGGTGGTTGATCAGTTGGAAGAAGAGCAGTCTTCAGCCCACTCAAAATATGACTTTCTTAGGGACGGAACTTGACGCGTTATTAAACAGAGTCAGTCTACCTCAGGAAAACATAGGGCCCTTATTACAGAAGATAAGGAGGCTAATGGTGGCAACATATCTTCCAGCAAGAATCTTCCTTCACAGCTCTGATTGAATACATTTTAATTAGCATTCAATCTGGCCCAGTCACACCTACATGAAGAGTCCAAACCTCCCAAGTCCTGCCTCACAGACCACAGCATTATTCAAGAAGGAAACACCTTCATACACAGCTTGTTCTGATAGCTAGCTGTGCTGCTGCTGGGCAGGATGGAATGGATCACAATTAGAATTCAGTTCTGCCCAGTTAAATATGCCGACCAGTGTGAACAGGGTGAGTCCTAAAATTTGCGGTCCCCATGCCTCTTCACTTGGGGAGAGTATGGGGGATTGGTATGTTTAAGTGCCTAAAGCAAATAACGAAAGTAACAAAACACATAAAATTACACTTTTTTATGTATAAAAAGTTTAAAAAAGGAGGAAAGACTCAAAAAAAGGTGATATATCAGAACTGTTGACATGAAACAAACGTCAGTAGATGATGAAGGCTATAAGGATCATTGGCGTTTCGCCAAATAGAGTGTAGATTTTGACGGGCTGCATAAGGAGCCCTATATCTCTAGAACCATAGGTCATAGGAGCCCCATTTGGGGTCCCTGTGACCTTAGGTTGCCGAGCTACGACCCACGAAGCTCGATTTTTTTTTTATTTTTATGTTCATGGCAGGTGAGGCTCTCCCATGGAGGAGCGAGCAGAGAATCACACACAAAAGCAATTCCGTTTGCTATTCAGACTGCAGCCCAGCAGGGGGGGGAGATGAATGGTACAAAAGCACAGGCCCACTCGTGTCACAGCGAGCAGCAGGGGGGAGTGGGGGCTGCTACACATTGAACCCATGGCAGGAAGAGAGAGTAGAATGAATAGATTGAGGCCTCATCAGTGTACTAATGCTCCTTCATTGTCCAATTTTCAGGCTGGGGCTAAAGCGGGGCAATAGATGGATTGAAATCCAGCAAGTTCAGCAGGAACCAGACACATTTTGATCCATCTATGACCACTTATTGTTCATGAGAAGTTAATCTTGGAAAATGTTGCTTTTGTCAGAGCATGCAGCAAATTGGCTGCAAAGTTAATCAGTGTATTCTGATGATGGGGGAGTACCTCCAAAAGAATACAATGACACAGCGACTGTGTCATCAACCTAGAATATGTGGATGGGGGAATCTGTATTTTTTGGTCAAATAGCTTGCTAAATGTAAGAAACGGGGCCATGTACAGCCAACCTAAGTCATTGACCAAACTGTGCTACTTAACCACTTAACCACACGGCTCCCACCCGGCCGTATATGTGCATTGGCCGGGTGGGAGCCGTCTACTTCTGATAGGACGTTCAGGAACGTCCTTCAGAAGGAGCGGGATCGCGCGCGCGCGTGCCCGCGCAGCGGCGCGATCCCAATGTGCTCGTGTCACCCGGACACGGCGCATCTCAGATCGGCAGGAGGGCTCTGTGATTGGCCCTCCTGATCACATGACGGCCGTGTCCAATCACGGCCGTCATGTGATGTAAACAAACAGCCGGTTGCTAGGCAATCGGCTCCTCCTCTCCTCACACAGAAGTCATCGCTGAGGAGAGGAGAGCAGATCGCTGCAGCCGGCTGATGATCAGTGAGTATGAGCTGTTTTTTACAGCTTTTTACTCACTGATCATCAGTCTAGTGTAAACACACCACACAGTATAAACACAGTCCCTACATATGTCCCCAAAACACACATGTCCCCAAAACATACATGTCCCCAAATAATAAAAACACATGTCCCTAATAATAAAAACATGTCCTTCACATATGTCCCACTAAAATCACATGTCCCAATGATTATCTGCACACATATGTACGTGATCACCTGCACACATCTGTACATGATCATTTGCGTACATATGTCCGTGATCACACAAACCAATTATTATACACTTAATGGAATTTTTTTTACCAAAAACATGTAGCAGAATACATTTTGGCTTAAATTTATGACAAAATTTGATTTTATTGTCGTGTGTACGTG